>NC_136072.1:572310436-573632102 GCF_964261635.1 Lissotriton helveticus
TCAAGTAGTCTAAATGGATGGTAGTCAATATGTGCATGAAAGGGAGGGTCCAGAAACGTATTGCAACAGTGGAAAGTCCCACAATTCGGCCCCCTGGTGGTGGGCACGAGAGCAAATCGGTACAGAACACCCCCTCCAACGACCGACTCCCGGAATCTGGAACTGGATTCAGAGCATTTGCTCCTAGGAATAAGTCCATTTCCATCAGAGATGTAGTTCAAGATACCAGAGGACTGCGGGAAAACAGTGATGTTCTGGAGGGTAGATTAATAGGTAGTAAATAAACAACAGTATTAAACGCGAAACCTGAAGAGTCCAAATTCAGTAATGGGGTCTTTGAAGCCTGAATCAAAGGTGCTTTAAGTCCAGATGATGGCAGGCTAGAGTAGCACTCTGAAAACAAAGGCAGATTGACTGTAGGGTCAAAAGCAGATAATGGATTGACAGCAGGCACAGAGGTCAAAAGCAAGCTGGCTTAAAACAAAGGCGGTAACAGGAAGCAGACCTGGAGCTCTGGCCCTGGGGGAAAACATACAGAAGACTCACCTAAAGGAGACTCTGGAAGCAGGTATGCAGGAGGCCTTGACCCTGGGGGCTTACATGTTCAGAGTTTGGTCTCTGAGGCTGGAAGTTCAGTCTCTGAAATTATATGTGATGAGACCTTCGAAAGCTGGCAAACTGGAAGCACGGGGTCAAAAGGTAGGCAAGATAGAGGCTCAATGTTGGAAGGCAGGCAGGCTGGAGGCTTTGAAGGGAGGCAGGTTGCAAGCTCTGGTTCTGAAGTCAGGAAGCCTGGAAGCTCTGGCTGTGAAGGCAGGCAGGCTGCAAGCTCTGGTTCTTAAGTCAGGCAGCCTGGAAGCTATGGTTCTGATGGCAGGCAGCCTGGAAGCTCTGACTCTGAAGGTCGGCAGCCTGGAAGCTCTTGCTTTGTAGGCAGACTGATTTGAGGCGCCGGCTCTGTATGCAGGCTGTTTGGAGGTGCTGGCTCTGTAGGCAGGCTTTTAGGAGACTCTAGCTCTATCAACAAATTGTTTGGAGGCTCAGTAGGCAGGCAGGCCAGAGGTCTGGGCTCAGATGGCAGGCAGGCTGCAGGCTGAAGTTCGGAATATGGGCCAGCTGAGGACTCGGCAAGAAGACAAGCTGAAGGCGGAGTGGCATAAGGGTCACAGACTGTAAACTCTGGGAATGGTAGTAGCTCGTTAACAATAGACTCTCTGTTGATAATAGTGGCATCTTCAGAGGTCCTTGGCACATTAAAACACACAGACGCACTTTCTTCCTGATGGTTAAGAATGGTGCTTATAATAAAGTCTCTAATGATCAGACTTCTTTTACCATTTGGCTGTTCGCATCTCTCAATCAGAGGAAATAGGTCAGAGTTTACTTGGTCATGGGAGATCTTTTCATTTTCTTCTGCATTACAAGGTGGTACAGGTGCATCAGATCATAGAGTACTATCATTTCCTGACTTTTCAATATGTGGTGTGCTTGAAGGCAAAAGAGCAAAGAAGAGGTCAGGATTTTGTTTCTTCTCAGGGAGGAGGTTGGCTTCAGTTATAGCAGTTAGATCAAGAGCAGGGTATGAGTGACAGGATATTGTCAAATCAGGGATTATGAGGGTCAATGGTTCAGGTTTTGTCTGTATGTTAATGGCCTGTCTATGAGTTATCTCTGAGATAGAACTGACCTCATTAGAAGGAACAGAAAGCAAAGAGATGTTTTGTGTTTTGTCTGGCATTTGGGGTTCCTTAAAAGTGGAGGGACACATCTAAGATGTAGCACTTAGATGAGATTCAGCACTAGAAGTCAAAGCATTAGAGGAGTTCAGAATTCAAACATATACTTTCCTTAACTGCACTTTAAGACAAGGTATTATGGCTATTCTGAATACAATCTGAGTGATCAGCAACAGTATTTTTAACACAAGTACTGGACCAGCTCTGAGGGGGGGCACAAAAGGGAGCACACTGTTCAATTTTCCATTTGTAAGGCGGCTAACATAGATTCAGAAGTAGTCTTGCACAGGTTTTAGATTCCCACTTGAACTCTAGATTATAGTGTTTTGCAGGGTCTCAAAAGCTTTATTCTCTTGTTGTAGTTCCAGAGTCTTAGATTTATTTATATCCCGTGAAGACTGTGGATCATTCTCTACAAGGACATTGGTAGGCTCAGCAACTTCACAACAAGCAATAGAACTAAACCTTGGATTTTGTTTAAACAGACTATTAGCTGCCTGTGTTTTAATGGGCCTTTTCTCTCTTTTGTTATACTGATTATTGTTTACTTTGAATGTAGCATTAAACATTGCCTCTTTAGTATCTGGGACTGTGTTCTTAAGTGGGTCATAAGACTGAGCTACATCGTTTGAATGCAAAACAGAGGTTACAAAATGAATCTGTTCTTTTATTGTCTGTTGTGTGGTTAAACATAGTTTACTGGTGTCATTGAACTACCAGTTTGGTAATATGCTGATAAATACTGTTTATGGAAATTGTCTTCGATGAAAACATTGTCTTGACAGAGAGTCTCTGAATAACAAACTTCAGAAAAATTTCAATTAACAGTACCACTCTTTGAAATACTATTTTGTCTTTCTGCTGCTAACAACGTTTGCCAAAATTAGTTTTCATCTTGTAGGTCACTGGCTGACATCAGGTGAGGATCACTGTCCCCAGGACACCCCCACGCTGCACGGCCCTCCAGCTGTTGGCGCGCCCCTGCCCTGCACCACAGGCTCGTCCCTGACCTTGTTGCCCCCTAGCTGCCGCTCGTTCTTCCTCCCTCATTGCTCTCCGCATTTTTCACTAGCTTGTCCTAAATTGTACTTCTGTTTCGCCAGTTTGTCTTAACTTGGCCGCCCCGCTCCCGCCTCCCAGCTGCTCCTCCCTCCCACTTCGCCTCATATGGAGACCGCGTGTACGCGCAGCGGGCGAGCCGATTGTAAGCCGAAGGCGCGCCAAAGGCAAGCCCGCCTGCGCCCGTCTGCGCCTGGACCACGCCCAGCGCCAGGACCCCTGGCCCCCGACGACGCCAGACCACATGACGGACCTACATCGCCGTCACCCTCCACGCACTCAACGCCGGCCGAACCCCCGCCTGCTACTGAGCCACCCCGAAACGCACCCACGGACCCTTCACCTGACAAGCCTGCAAATTCACCTGCCTCCGGACCTGCTCCGCACCCGACAAGCCGAGCACCAGCAGCAACCACCTCAAGTGCATCCTGCTCAACACCCGCTCTGTCCACAGACACGCCGTCGAACTCTGGAACCTGCTCGACACAACATCACCAGACGTCGCCTTCCTCACAGAAACCTGGATGAACGCCTCCTCAGCGCCTGACATCGCCATAGCCATCCCGGACGGATACAAGATCACCCGGAAGGACCGCGTCAACCAGACTGGAAGAGGCATCGCCATCGTACACAAGAACACCATCCGCATCACGACCATCCCCGACGACACCTTCACCGCCGCCAAACACCTCCACTTCCAGATACACACCGACCCCAAGACCACCCTCAGAGGCACCCTCATCTACAGACCCCCGGGACCACGCACCCAATTCAGCGAAGACATCGCCGACTTCATCAGCCCGCGCGCCCTCCCATCCGCTGACTACATCCTCCTAGGGGACCTCAACTTCCACCTGGAGAACAACAAGGACAGCAACACCACCACCCTGCTGGACAACCTCGCTAACCTCGGACTCAAGCAACTGGTGAACACCCCCACCCACTACGCCGTCCACACGCTTGACCCTGTCTTCTCCTCCAGCAAGCACATCTCCTTCAGCCACTCCACCGGACTCCATTGGACTGACCACAGCTGCATCCACTTCAGCTTCAGAAGAACCATGACCCACCACCACCTGCAACAGATCACTCGCAGGAGCTGGAGCAAGATCACCGCCGAGCAGCTCACCACCTACCTCCGCCAGAACCCTCCCGCCAGCACTACGGACCCCAACGAAGCAGCCAGCAACCTCACACAGTGGCTCACCAACTGTGCAGATGACCTCGCACCACTGAAGAACCCTCCCAGCAGACCTGGCAGCAAGAAAGCCCCCTGGTTCACCGACGAACTCAAGATCTCCAAGAAGAACTGCCGCACCCTCGAGAAAACCTGGCGCCACGACCAGACCACAGACAACATGACGGCCCTCAAGCACGCCACCCGCAAACACCACCAGCTGATCCGCACCACCAAGAAGACAGCATTCAAAGAACGAGTGGACAACAACGCCCACAACAGCAAGGAACTCTTCAGCATCGTCAAAGAGTTCTCCAACCCCAGCGCCGGAAACAACGACATCACTCCCTCGCAAGACCTCTGCAACTCACTCACCTTGTTCTTCCACCGCAAGATCGCCGATATACACAACAGCTTCGGCGCACCAACCACGCACCCAACCACCGAACCAATGCCCCCCACCACCACCCTCTGCGCCTGGACCCCGGTCAGCACCGAAGACACCACCCGCACGATGAACACTATCCACTCCGGATCACCAACCGACCCCTGCCCCCACCACGTCTTCAACAAGGCCGACTCCATCATCGCAGCCCAACTCCGGGACATCATCAACACCTCCTTCAACACCGCCACCTTCCCAGAGATCTGGAAGCACGCCGAGATCAGCGCCCTCCTGAAGAAACCAACAGCGGACCCCACCGACCTCAAGAACTACCGCCCCATCTCGCTCCTCCCTTTTCCTGCCAAAGTCATCGAGAAGACCGTCAACAGACAGCTTGCTGCCTTCCTCGAGACGAACGGATCCCTCAACCCCTCGCAGTCCGGTTTCCGAGCCAACCACAGCACCGAGACCGCCCTCATAGCAGCCACTGACGACATCAGATCCCTGCTCGACAACGGGGAAACAGCTGCCCTCGTCCTCCTGGACCTCTCTGCAGCGTTCGACACTGTCTGCCACCACACCCTAGTACAGCGCCTCAGCAACATCGGAATCCAAGAGAAGGCACTGGAGTGGATCATCTCGTTCATCGCCGGAAGAACCCAGAGAGTCCGCCTCCCCCCGTTCAGATCCGAGGCCACCGAAGTCATCTGCGGCGTACCACAAGGATCATCACTCAGCCCAACCCTCTTCAACGTCTACATGAGCCCTCTCGCAGCCATCGCACGCAAACACAACCTCGACATCATCTCCTGCGCCAACGACACCCAGCTAATCCTCTCCCTCACCAACGACCCCGCCAGAACCAGCCTACACGAAGGGATGAAAGACGTCGCCGAATGGGTAAAGAACAGCCGCCTGAAACTGAACTCAGACAAGACGGAAATCCTCATCCTGGGATCATCGCCCTCTGCCTGGGATCACTCCTGGTGGCCCCCTGCCCTGGGCACCACTCCCAAACCAACAGACCACGCACGCAACCTGGGCTTCATCCTGGACTCCTCCCTCTCGATGACCAGACAAGTCAACGCCGTCTCATCATCATGCTTCAACACCCTGCGCATGCTCCGTAAGATCTTCCGATGGATCCCCACCGAAACCAGGAAGACGGTCACCCAGGCACTCGTCACCAGCCGAATGGACTATGGAAACACCCTCTACGCCGGAACCACAGCCAAGCTTCAGAAAAGACTCCAACGCATCCAAAACGCCTCCGCACGACTCGTCCTGGACATCCCCCGACACAGCCACATCTCCGGCCACCTGAGAGACCTGCACTGGCTCCCCGTCAGCAAGAGGATCACGTTCAGGCTCCTCACCCACACACACACAAGGCCCTCCACGACCTGGGCCCCAAGTACCTCAACAACCGCCTGACCTTCTACGCGCCCACCCGCCAGCTACGATCGACCAGCCTCACCCTCGCCGCCGTACCACGCATCCGCAAAGCCACCACCGGGGGTAGATCCTTCTCCTACCTGGCAGCCAAGACATGGAACTCCCTCCCGATCCACCTCCAGCTGACCCAGGATCATCTCTCCTTCAGGAAGCTCCTCAAGACCTGGCTCTTCGAGCAGTAACGGACCCCTCCCCCACAGCGCCTTGAGACCCTTCCGGGTGAGTAGCGCGCTATATAAATGTCCATGATTGATTGATTGATTGATTGACTGTTACAGATGGAATGAAAATCTAACATAGGAGGATCAGTCAACAGGGAATAATATTCAGCATGTAAAAGTCTGTTTTGTTCCAGGAATCGATCTCTAGTGTCAAATAACTTTCTAATAGGTTGTACAGAACGGCTCTTCCATGGCAATGGATGTCTGCCAACACATACAGTCATTCTTGATTGGATGCTAAACATCTTGGCAAGAACTGACTGGGAGAGCTTAGAAAAAAGGTAGCGAAACTGAATGCAAAAAAACCTCACAAGTGACCATGGAAATGTGGGTTGGTCATTCTGTCGGGGACTGTCGGGGACTGCACGGGACTATGTTTGGGATACAGTCAGGGACTTGGGCAAAGACTGGTGAGTGGGTTGAAAACATAAGCAGAAAGAGGAGTATAGCGATGCCCAGGATGACACAGGTATGCAGAGGAGAAAAGGGACCCAAACGGGATGCCTGCACAAGGGAACAACATGGCTAAATCTCAGAAAGGATAGGCACCCAAGAGCCAATTTAGCTTTCAGAATAACTACACCCAGGACGGACGTGCAAGATAGATATATAGATATAGGTTTAGATATAAATATCTTCACAAAATGGAGCTATAGAGGGAAAAACTAAAGCCAAATCACCCTCCGCCCATCAATCATTTAAACAACAGAGACCTGGCTTTTAAAGGGGTGGCATTGAAATTTTACAAAGGAAAGGTGTTGAGGGGGTATCTACCTCCACCTAACAGCCGATACATTTTTCAGTCTAAGCCAATCCTAGGCACCCCAAACATTTAAATGTATTAAAATAAGACAACCCACTCCACTAACAAGAAGGATAGACACAAGACACATCCAAAAATGAGTGAAAGAGTGAGAAACCACCTCACAGGCGCTTCACCAGAGGAGCTACTGGCAAGTTCTCACCAGCATGCTCACGTAGATCATCATCGGTTGCTTTCTCACGGAAAAGACATAATTTGTGTCCAGCAAAGAGACAAGAAAAGTGACAGACCAGAAATGATTATATGGGTCCAAAGCAAAACAAAAAAGTGAAATATAGAGGACAATGTGTCCCAGAATTAAAATTGAGTTAAGACTCACATTTGGCAGTGCCCTCTTTATTCGAATTTGTGAGCTTACTCAACATGAAAAGCACAGCATGTTGCAAATCTTTTCAAAGTAGGCCAACATGTTTCATTGCCTTAGCTTCATCGTCAGGGCGCAAGGTTTAAGGTTGCCTCACTGGACAACTGACTTTATATACGGAGTGGCAGATGGAAGTCAAGGGCGCACGTACCAGCTTCCACCGTGCCAAAAGGGGGTATATTCAACACAGCTCCCTTTATTCTAAAGCACTTTCGTTGCTTTTAGTATACTGCGACCGTACGTCTTACAAGCGTTGTCTCGTTCCGTGCTTTCTTATTCTTTCACTTATTATTTGATGTGTCTTGTGTCTACCCTTCTTGTTTAAGGGTACATGTTTGTGGAGCGGGTTGTCTTATTTTAATACATTTGAATGTTGGGGGTGCCTAGGACTGGCTTAGACTGAAAAATGTATCAGCTGTTAGGTAGAGGTAGATACCCCCTCAAAACCCTTCCTTTGAAAAAATTCAGTGCGACCCCTTTAAAAGCCAGGTCTTTGTTGTTTAAATGTTAGATATAAATATAACATTAACAATAAAGGAAATGTGGAGTAAAGCACTCGGGAGTTCCAGATGGTAAGACTGAAGCTCAGTAAGTTCCTCACCCACAATTGCTGTTACAGATACTGACTGCAAATAACCACATATAGGCTATGCATGCAAAGGCAGGGTCTGTGAAGCCGATACTTATGGTGATGTTATGAATGTAACACAAAGACAATACTTACAGTGAACAAGAGACACCACCTAGGTTGTCAGCTGTGCCCATGGATCCTGGCGATCAAACAGGAGCACTCAAGGCAGTAACAGCAAGAAGGTAGAACTAAACACAAGCACGAAAGACAAGGAGCTAGCAAGGAGGAGTACTTAACAGGAAATGAAGGAAATCACAGGCCACAATTGGAAGAAAGCAAGTAACAAACATACTAGGCAATAGAAGCAAGGCAACAGGAATAGAAAGACAACTAGGAACTGGGACCAAGGAAATGGGAGGTAAGGTAGGGACTGGAAAATCATATACACGAGGGGAGACTACAAGGGTTACTAGATTAGTGCTGGATCAGGAGTTAAAACAAAGTAGCACTGAAGGCTGTGCTGGACCGGTATCAAGAATTGAGCAAAAGCTCAAAAGCCAATGTAGCACTGCAGGCAGTGCTAGTTCAGGAACAGGGAATTACTAAAGCTCATGAGTCAAGGTAGCACTGCAGGCAGTACTAGTTCAGGAACAAGGAAATACTAAAGTGCAGGAGTCTAGGTAGCACTGCAAGCAGGACTAGTTCAGGAACAAGGAAGACTGCTGCAGCTCAGGAACAAGGAATAACTATAGCTCAGAATCTCTGGAAACAAGGATTACAAAGCTCAGGAAACAAAGGTTGGTTTCACTGGTAAACCACTACAATGACTAACCCTGGACTGAAAGGATCTGGGGCTTAAAAGAACTCACAGTAATTACTTGTGTCAGGTGTGAGCTGGCTATCAGCAGCCAGCCACAGGTGAGCTGAATTCCTCCACCCATCCTTGAGCTGCAGGGGTGGAGATGAAGCAGTGAGCATGGAATTCTAGGTGATAGAGTTTCATCCATGAGCAGGCTGGCTTCAAGCATGAGCAGGTTGGCTTCCACAAAACCAAGCATGATTAGAATTGGATGGCAATTTCTAAGTAGAGTCTAAATGGATGTAAGTCAGTATGTGCATGTAGGGGAGTCTCCAGAAGCTTATAACAGTGGAATGTCCTACATTTCGGCCCCCTTGCGGTGGGCACTAGAGCAAATCGTGACAGTGAGAGTTGATGTGTGAGTGAACCCTGTTTATGTGATGAAGAGGGCATCAAGCATGTGACAGGTGATGAGCTCTGCAATGTTTGGTGTGTGGAGAACTGCATATTTGGCTTTAATAAGCATGATTTGGAATGGGTGTTCTGTTGTTCAAGTGTCTAAGGAAGTTAGTGGGATTTGTATGAGGTTGGTTCTTTGTATTAATGAGAAGTGTGTGAGTGTCTGTGTCATCTTGATTTCTGTTTGATTGTTTGAATTGGCTTTAGAGTGTGTTTGATGAGGTGCATGATTCTATCTTACTTTGTAGATTTCAGTGGAACAATGGTTCCGGTCCAAATCCCTTCCTGAACCTAACAAGTTCAAACAAGCAATTCACTGAATTCCATTCTATGTGAATGCCCTTTGTCGGGCAAACCCAGGTGGTGGGATACCTTCAGGAGTTGATTGAAGTAGGGAGAAGGCAGAAAGTGATGTCACTCCTTGTGGAGCTAGATGAAATCTGCGTGTCCATCTTCTTTAAAAAAACTATTTTGGCGGAAACCATTAATATCACTTCCTGTGGAGATGGATGATAATGCATGATTGCATTTATCATACTGTTCTAATGAATGTTTAGCTATCATAATTTTAATACAAAATATTTACCTTCTCATAATTCTTTGTAAAGGGCTCTGTATGCCATTGTTCATGTTACACTATACAAAACTGTTCATATAAAATAAGATAAATAAAATAAAACAAATTAAAATAAATTACTAACTGCCAAAGGGGATCTTCTCCCTTACTCATCTCTATCCTTAATGTGTGAAAGCATTTCACCATCCTGGACAGCCCATTTTGTAAAACATCATTGTTTTCAGCCCCCTACACAGCAGGCCCCATAAAAAAGTGTGCTACCTAGAAATGCTCCTGGTTGTGTCGCTTTCTTCATGTACAAATATTCTGAGGCATGTTGGTTGTTGAATGTTGCTGCTTTGTCCTGCCAACAGGGTTCCTTGGGTCATTGAGGATGCCTTGGTGTCCCTTCCTGTCTTGGAATTCAGAAAGGTGAGATGGGCTCAATAACTATCCAGATATATGCTCTCTGCTTTTGCTGATCATGTTGCCAGGGGTGGGTGAACTCTGACCTCCCGCAGAGTTGGTGGCTTGGGTCCGGGTGATCAGCGACCAAACTGCAGCAAAGGAAAGGGCCTTATTTGTGCTGGCCTATTTCTCCATTCTTTGTGTGGCAACGATCTTGGTGATGCCCCCATGTATTGTGCTTCTGGTGGGCTGAGAATCCTCTTCTCTGCCTGAGTTCTTTAGGGGGCATTTGTGGGTTATGGGGATTCCCTTTTAGAGGTGGGAGAAATTCCTAGAATACTTGTGCTCTGTGTCATTGTAGTGAAGAGTTGCCACAGTAGTGTGTTCAGTGCATTTTTGGAGAGGATCCTCAATTTCACCAGTTCAGCGCCATTCCATTGGCCTCATTTCCAAATTCTTAAATTTCTGTGGCACTTCCTTAAGGTTTCTCATTGATCCAGGATGCTATCCTCAGGACTTTGTCCCCTCAATGACTAGCTACGGTTTGCAGCCCTTTAAAAGGCAGCACATGGTACAACAAGGTCATAGTCTCTCTTTGCTGGAAATCAATATTAAGAATATAAACTCCTTTGTCAACCCAAGCTGCCTTTCTTTTTGCATATTGCAGAACCACAAGAAACTAGCAATAAAGTAAACCTGACCTCTTCTTTTTTGAGAATATCAATAAAATGTGTTCTGATCTTGCTGAATCACTGGAATTTACAACCACAAATATTGCGCAAGCGGATTATATTAGATCAGCCTCGTCTCTCGAAGTTCAAAACACTACTTCAAGGTGCACTTAAGGAGCTCATCCCTCCAGTTAAAACAGGTTTCCGGTTTGAGCCGTGCTCTGCCAGGATTTTACAAATGGAAGTCAACAAGTTAGGACTTGTGTTTCCTAATTGGGCAATGCATTGCTGAGCTCAACTTTATTTCCAGATAGTTGGAAGCTAGCAGTTGTCTCACCTATTTTAAAGGAATCCTCTTTGGATCCAGCTTTCTTGGCTAACTTTTGACCAATTTTGTTAATGCTGTTTCCACTTAAAAACTTAGAAATGCATGTGAACAGCACTCTATCTTCATGTGTAACATTCTGGACCCAGTCCAGTCAGTTTTCAGGCAAAAGCCTAGCACAGAGCCTGATTTGGTGGCAGTAATATATGACTTGGGGTGTGTCTTAGATCAGGACAAATCTGCAGCCATGATAATTTTAGATCTATTGTCCACCTTCCAGACCAGCCCTCATACGCTCCTATCAGCTAGACTGAGGGAGACTGTGTCTGGTCTTGGCCTTACAATGAAAGGCTACATATCTCAGTGATTGTTACCAGGGGAAAAAATTGCTTTGCCAATGTCAGAAGCATTTCCTGTTATGTTTGGAGTTCCTCGGGGTTCGACATTGAACCGTACTCTTTTTAACACTTATCTAAATACTTTGAGGAAAATTATTAGATAATTTGGGCATACACCAATGATACCTAGCTTGTCCTAATCCCTGTTGGAGATCAGAACTATAGGTTATTGAAGGCTTGTTTGTCAGAGACAGCTTTCTTAATGGTGAAGATCTCGCTGAAACTCTGTGCCAATAAGACAGAGGTACTGGTTTTAGGCCTGGACAAGTGAGTTTGGTCAGATACTTGGTGCTCACAGAATCTTTCCCTATCCAGACCCCTAAAATTGTGATTAAGGGTTAATGGGGTTTATTAGGACGAGACAGTACCTTTCCATCAGCAAATTATTAATGTAGTGTCCACCTGTTTTTCCCTCTCAGTATGCTGAAGAAAAACTTTCTATTCCTTCTGCGTGAGGGCTGCAAGCTGGCAACATAAGCCTTAACTCTATGTACGATCGACTACAATAATAGTCTTTACTTAGTAGTCTAAAATTAAGATGAAGAAGCTCCAATTAATCCAGAATTACCCGTTCATTTAATAATCAAGCTTAAAAGATAGTGACATAGCTCCACATATAGAATGGCAATTTGTAGCTCCTACTGGAAAAAAGAATCGGGTGCAAGGCATTATCTTTGCTAATTTAAGCAAAAAGCCCCCCACTATCTTCACAACACCATTCATAAACACTGTTCCATTCAACCTCTTGTTTCCGCATTAGAACTTAACCTGAAAATTGCTCAAATTTAGTACATCTCAGTGACAGCGAAATCCTGAAATACTTCACCTAAAATCTGTACCTTTCATTTAGGGGAGCTCTAAAAACTATCCTCCTTGAGTGAAATTTCAGTGGTGTGATGTGATTTAAAGCAGTTAAGCTCTAAATCGCCCTTTTAAAAAAATGATTCAATTAACATCATATAATAGAGGCAGTTCTACAGAGATCATCATATGGTATATCCTATGTGTTTTTAGAAATAGGAATTGGAATGCAAGTGTCAAACTAGTAGTACAGTAGTTTCCCGTTATAGATAGCAACACCTCTGCACTGCAGGTTGAGCCCATCAGTAAGAACAGACAGACTGAAGTTATCCAATAGATATCTTTCTCCCTTTCTTACCCCATTCCCCTTTCCCAGGTCTACTGCTGACCAGCCTAAATATATTTTGTATGGTTTCCAGTTGGTTCAGAGAGGTGTGAATTAAGGGGGTGCGAAATTACCTTAATGTGCTTTTGTGTAATTCTGCGACATTTTGCCAAAATTACATGTATTTACGTGAAATGCAAAACTGCCATTTGCAGCTGTGTTTTGGCACAACATGTATTCTTGCGTCCACTTTGGACGTATTTTGTGCCAGAAAAAGTGCAAAAAAACAAAAGTACCGCAAACAGCCACTCATGCACTGTAATTTACATTGTTTCTGTGTGTATGAAGTACATTTTTTACCACGAACGGCGAATTCACAGTAAATTGTTACTGTGCACAGCAAGTAATTGCGTAATGTAGCATAATAGCAACATTTCTGAGATTTCACGTAATAAGAGTTACATGAAATTCTTGAAATTATGGTAGTTACTCTGGCGTAACACAAATTTCACCCAGGCCTATTGTGGATTTCTAATTCTAATTTAAAACACTTGTAGAGCGCGGCGTACACCTTGCGGTTTCTTGGCGCTGGAGGTTCAGAACTGAGGGAGAAAGACCAAGGAAGGGTGGAATAAGTATTAGGCGGGGAAAGCCTGGCTGAAGAGGAACAGGTCTCTACGGAAAGAGAGATACTGAGTAGCAGAACGGAGATTGTCTGGAAGTGAGTTCCAGAAGGTAGGGGCCAGAATTGAGAAGTTAGAACCGCCCCATTTTTTGCGTGAGAAGCGGGGGATCTGAAGAAGGGACTTGGAGGAAGACCGAAGATTTCTAGCGGGGACATAGGGTTTAATAAGTGAGGCGATGAAGGCGGGGGCAGTGCCCTGGCGGGCCTGAAAAACCATGCATCCTATCTTAAAAAGGGAGCGTTGTTTCACGGGGAGCCAGTGAAGCTCTTTTAGAAGGGGGGTGGAGTGGTGATAGCGTGGAAGGCCGTATATCAGCCTGGCCGCCTGGTTCTGGATGGTTTGGAGTCTACGCAGGCTATACGCTGGAATGCCATGATAGAGGGCGTTGGCGTAGTCCAATCGTGAGATTACCAGGGCGGCTATGATGATCTTAAGTGCCTGGGGAGAGAAAAAGCGGGAGACAGAGCGGATAGTTCGGAGAGTGAGGAAACAGGAGGAAACCACGGAACTAATTTGTGAGTGAAGAGTGAGCTGATTATTCATTTTAACACCCAGTGTCTTGACCACAGTGGAGGGGGATGGTGCCGGGCCAAGAGAGGGGGGCCAGAAAAGAGAATTCCAGGGGCTGGATGAACCACCAGTAAGAACCAACTCGGTCTTGTCGGGGTTCAGTTTGAGGTGGTTGTGGTTCATCCAGTCCCTGATAAATGTCATAGTCGACTGAAAATTAGAGACCGAGAAAGGAGAGGGGGACAGATCAAAGATGAGCTGGAGGTCGTCCGCATAGTTATAAACAGTGACCTCCAGCTGCTGGAGTGCATAGATAAGAGGAAAGATATAGAGATTAAAGAGTAAGGGAGAGAGAGAGGAACCCTGGGGAACACCACAGGTGACAGGGAGAGGGGTGGAGGTGAAATCGCCCAGACGGACCGCCTGAGTGCGGTCCCTCAGAAAGGAGGAGAGCCAGACCAGAGCTGATCCCCCGATACCGGCCGCCTTGACACGGGCAAGTAGGATGGTGTGGTCCACCGTGTCAAAGGCGGCGGAGAGATCGAGGAGGACCAGTGCCTGGTGGTTGTTGTCATCCATACCCTTTCTGAGGTTGTCTAGGACTGAAACTACGACCGATTCGGTCGAATGCCTGGGGCGGAATCCTGCCTGGCGAGAGGCCAGCCCCCCATTCGCCTCGGTGTGAGCGCTCAGTACCGCGGTGACATGGCGTTCCATCACCTTGCCCAGGAAGGGCAGCAGGGAGATGGGGCGAAAGTTAGCCGAAATGGACGGGTCCGCTCCGGGTTTCTTCAGCAGAGGCACTATAGTGGCGGCCTTGAGTGCAGGGGTCACGACACCCTGAGCCAAGGAGCTATTGAGAAAGGCGATAGGGGGATCAGGGCAGCTAGAGTATATTTGCTGTAGGATGCGTGCGGGGCAGACGTCCGCCGGAGACCCCGACTTAACTTTAGGGAGTATTGCCAGAAAAGATTCCTGAGTGAAGGGAGGGATGAAGGTGAGAGGGTTTAGGACAGTGGGGGGGGAGGGATCAACAAAAGCAGACGAGGGTGAAGGGATATTGGCCTTGATAGTTGTGGATGTCACCATTACTCCTGCTGGATCCACATTTTCAGGTTAGTACATTCTCTACAGGCGCCCAATACCTGAGCTCACAATGTCAAACAACACCCTGCCTTCAGAATTTCTATGGGTTCACCCACAAGACTGAAGATGTGAAAATTAAGCTGAAAGGTGTGGTCAGTGAGTGGCTACAGCCATATTCCTTTTAGCTTGTGTTTCTGGTGGCTGAACATGGGAGCGATGTTATTACCACTTTGATCCTAGCTAAGATGCCTCACATACCATGTTTTGCTCATCTGCTGACTCTCAATCCTGACGCCTCCTGTAGGATTCTACAATTGCAGAAATGGTGGTGTGTACTAGCATGATGAGCTCACATTACTACCTTTACACCATGGAGTATAAAGACCTGAAATCCTATCAGCAAAGACGCAATATTCCCGAACGCCAAATGAAGGTGGAGATGTCCACCTGCTGGAAGTTAATGCTCCAAATGCTGGAGCAATGTCATGGATTATTTAAAGATGGGTGGCACAACAAGGGAGAGAGGATGTAGCCTTACGGCTAGAGCGGTCGACCTCGAAGCTGGGGAACCGGGCTCTAATCTCGGCAACAACGTTCAACACCCTATGATTCTTAGCAAATCACTTAATCTCCCGTGCATAACAAAAATGTATGTGTCCATCTGTAAAAAGCTGGCGCTCATGTAAAGCGCTCTGATACCTGATATTTTCGGGTCTAGTTTGTGCTATATAAAACACTAAAAAAAATAAAAAAAAAACCAAGGGCTCCAGATGACACAGCAACAATAGCAATCCAGTAGGATCTAATTCGAGGTGTGTGTAACATGCTCAGGCCCCTTGAGGGTGCCATCATTAGTGTGAGTAGATTTGATAATAGGCTTTTTTTCACAGACTGAAAATTTTCATAATAGGCTTAGCGTGATTCCGCCACTGATATGCTTGATGGAACCCTCATCACCGTTTTATGTCTACCTAGGTGTTGAGCTAGATCTGGGCTTGGGTTTTTCACATTGCAACCTGACGTACCAGGGGAATGTGGGTTGTTGCCCTTTTCCCCCGACTTTACCACTTCTCCATCTACTCCTGGGTTTTGCCCTGAAGGTTCTCATCGGACTGGATTGTTCTCACAAAGTTGTGTTCAGTTTCTGCCCCTTCTGTGTTTTGGCTCAGTTCCTCCCTGCCCTGGGTGTGTGTGTGGTGGCTGGAGATGGGTCACCCATGGGCTGTTGCCTGGTTTATGCTACTCCTGGTCCATCTTCTTTGAAGACTATTCAGGCTTGCATGTCCATTGGGCTGTTCCCTTTAGTGTGGCCCCAGCTTACTCCTTGGTTTGTTCAGTGCACTAGTATCTCAAATGTGATTTATGTTCTTGGGGCTTGGCGCTGTCCTCCTGGAGTGGGAGTCCTTCCAATATCGTGCTTTGGTTGTAGAATTTGCCTTCTTCTCTGCATGGTCCTGCCACGATATTTCATGTATACCTGTGTTCCCTGACCTTGTCCTTTTCTTGGTTGTACTGTTATGGGTTAGTGTGTCTCTGCTTTTTTGTGTAGCAGTTACTGTGGTGCTTCTTCTGCCACACCAACAGTCAGGGTCTGGTTGGATTATTGTTGGGGTGTTTTTCTGACCTTCTGGACGTGCGCTTCCTTAGGTTTGCAAACTTTTTTCTTGGCAGTACTGCAAACTCCTTCTTTCTGAGGCCTTACGCTTGTCTTTCAGGTCTTCTGGCTGCTTTGCCTCTCTGGTGTAGTTAGTGTGGTCCTTTCCCACCTCTGTTGAAGGTATCCTTGGCGGGTGCAAGTTCTTTCTCTGGCACGTGTTCCATTGTTTCTTCCTTGGTGTGGTTTCTTTTGGGTGCAGTGTATTCGGCTGTCAGTCGTGTCTGAACATCCTTCTCTGAAGCTGCTTGACCGCTTGACTAGGCCTCTCATATTAAGGATAGGGATGAAGCAGAAAAACTAGGAGGCAATGCCTCCCTTACTTACCAGTAATTCATTACTTAGATTCGCCCTTTCTCATTGCACGTCTTTCCTTTCACCCTCCTGTTTTTGCTAGAATGTTCAGCTGTTTGTTGACGTCATTATAATCAGACCTATATCTTGGTGGCGCACCATTTTATGGGGTCTACCAGAAGATGGCTTCGAAAAAATGGGTTGTCCAGAAGGCAAACTTTCTTCTCGTGGTGAGGCTTCGGATGAAGTAGAGATAATTAGAGTAACGGTAATTACAGAAGATATTTATTAATCTGATAATGTTTTGTGTCCCTAGGTGCAGTTACAATCTGCTGCAGACAACAATCATATAGTAGCGAGACTCTACAAAACTCTAAAGGCTGAGATTGGTGCCACAACACAAATGGCACTTGACAAATGGAACACAATACTAGATACACCCCTGAGTGTAGAAGATTGGCAATCCTGTTGCGCACTTGCCGAAGTACTTACACCCAACCGGAATCTCTGTATCATACACTACAAATACTTGCACCAGGCCTACTATACCCCGCTTAATATGGTGTAGCACGGTGGTGAAGGAGACAGGGAGACAGGAAGATAGTTTAAAAAAATCAGAGGGTTTATTGGCCGAATCTTTATAATGATTTTCAATTAAAAAAAAGAATGTCGTTTAGGAAGGTCTTCGCTCTCTTTCTTCAGAAAGTAGGGGAGTCAGGTCCTGAGGCTTCACTTCCAGGGCACAGCAGGTTTTGATTCCTCGTCCCGTTTTACAAATTGCAGGGCCATAAATAAAAGAGAAGAAAGAAAGACTTGGTAAGGGGAGTGTTCCCTTAACTAAATTATTCAGGGGAAAACGAGTGAAGGACTGGGCACCCGACCATCACCGTGAGACACGCTATGTTTTAAGTAAATTACGTGTGGCTGAGCTTGTTAGTCAGACTGCCCGCCCCTCTCTCCTAATCCTGGGTGGTGAACTACGCTCCATTCCCGGAGTTTGCGAAGTTTCGGCAACTTTGCGCTTTGCATAGAGCACGAAGTTGTCGAATACTTCCCAAGCTACATCGTAGCGTAGCTGTTTTTCTTCCTCGCGCGCTCAATATGCGTTCTCACGTGCGCAGTAACGACTTAACGTGATTCTGCATTCGCTGACTCGATTTTATCCCGGTCACGTGCACCACGAGGTTTGAAATCCGGCCGCACAGTCCCGCGAGACTGTGCGAACGCGAACACGTCATTCAGATGCGCGAACACGTCATTCGGAAGCGCTATCTTCTTCCGGCGCAGAGTTGGTAAGATCGCATTCCCAAACACGCAGAAACTACAATCTGGCACAGAATATCTCTCGAGCACAATAAAACCTTCTCGAAAATGATCATTTTGCTCCGAAAAACCCTCAGATTGTGATATGGATGTAGTCTTTTGTGCAAGTAGTATTCTTTTTTTCTACTCTTTTTTACAAGAGGAAGGAAGTGCCCCTGAGTTTCCAACTTGCTGTTCCTGTCCAGCAGGCTCCTCCAGTGCTTCGTCCATGTGCTGTTCACTTTCATTTGGATTTGGAGCTGGAAGGATCATTTTTTGTGTATATCTGCTGCATCATATCATTGGATTGGATTTATTGAGGACTTTTGGATCTGAAATTTTAAGTTGGAGAATTGGTGTACATGTTTGTTTGATTGGTTTTTTTTTATCTACAGTTTTCTGGGTTTTTCATTCTCTTTAAAACATTTTGTTGTGGGAGGTCTGTACTTTAATGAGGGGAAACATTGTATTTCTTTGAAATTTCAGCTAGTAGGCCCAGAGGTACCCATGGGTCCAACCATGTTTCTGTGGTGTCTGTTGAATTTAAAGTTTTTAAACATCATGGATGGCATTGTATTGAATTGCAAACTCTGGGGCAGATTTATGAGGCTCTTGCGCCTCCTTGCGCCGCAATTGCGTCACGTAATGTGACGCAACGGCGGCGCAAACAATGCGCCCTATTTACAACGTGACGCATCTAGGAGATGCGTCACGTTAGAAACCCCTGCGCCATAAGGAGGCGTTCCTGCGCAGGGGGGGGGGGGCGTTCCTGCGCAGGAACGCCTCCTAAAAGTGGCTGAGTGAAATCTATGAGATTTCACTCAGTCACTTTCTACGTCAATTCCCTACGCCTACTTGAAACAGGCGTAAGGGTGACGCAGCATGCATAGTATAGGTGGCTCCTGTGCATTGCAGGAGTCATGTCGCACTTGCGACATGACTCCTGCAATGCGCCGCACGTACGCCGAGAGATGCATTACGCATCCTCACTGCCTTGCACCATGGTGCGCCGCATCATAAATGCGGCGCACCATGGGTGGCGGAGCAGTGGCGCACTGTGGCGCATGTTAACTGGCGCATCCCTGGGGATGCGCCAGTTAACATAAATCTGCCCCTCTGTTTTTTGGAGTGGAATTTCAGTTTTTGGGTGTGTGTTAAATAAATAGGGGCTTTTCAGCCAATAGATAACCCTAGGAGTTCATATACTTAGTGTAGGCCTGCTTGAGTTCATTGTATGCACTTTCTGTGGGTGGCCTGGCCATGTGGTGGCGGCCGTTTTGTGGGACCACCCACTGTGCTTTTGCCCTAGGCCTTGAAGCTTGTGGCCTTCTCTGCCAGTAGGCCCAGAGGTCCTCATCATCAGGTATCATGGGTGCATGAAAGTTAAACAACTATTTTTGCGTTGTCTGTTGAATTTTAACATCATGTATGGCATGGATGGCTTTGGATTGATTTGCAAAATGTGTTTTTGGGGTGGAATCTCAGTTTTTGGATGTGTGTTAAATAAATAGGGCTTTTCTGCCAGTAGATAACCCTAGGAGTTCAGCGCGCGTACTTTTGGTAAGTTTGCACAGCGCGACGACGCGAACTTACAGTTTTTGTCTTCATCGCGCGCTCAATCTGCGTGTTCGCGCACGCGATAATGACTTTTTGTACAGTTCACGATGCAGAACACGCCGAATTTGCAATCTGGCGAGCAATATGTCTCGAGCTTCATAAAACCTTCTCGAAAATGATGATTTTGTTCATTTTGCTAAAAAAAATCCTTAGGTTGTCATTTGGTTGTAGTTTTAGGAGCATGGAGTCATTTTTCTGTTTTCAGATTTTTTTTAAAAGAGGAAGGAAGTTCCCCAGAGCCTCCAACTTCCTATTCCTGTCCTTTGTATGTACTTTCTTGTTTTGGGTGGGCTGACCATGTGGGTGGCGGCCATTTTTTGAAGCCAAGCATTGTGCTTTTGCCATAGGCCTGCATTGTCTGTCTTCTATTTCTTTTCATGTTGTTGTTGGTGGCCAGGCCATGTGGTGGCGGCCATTTTGTGAGACCTTTCACTGTTCTTTTGCCATAGTCCTCCAAACTTGTTTTCCTATTGTGCCAGTAGGCCCAGACTTCCAGAGGTACTCATCAGGATGCTTGATGTAACTGTTTCTATGTTGTCTGTTGAAGTTAAACATCATTTAGGGCATGGATGGCATTGGATTGAATTCCAAAATGTGCTTTTTGGGGTGTAGTTAACTTTTTTGATGTGTGTTAATAAATGCCTTTGTTGCATGTGTATGTGTTGTTGTTGTGTACCTTTCTAACCTTTTAAGCCATGCGTATTTTCTTTTTTGCATTAAAGCTGTGATGTGTAACAGGCATCTTCCTTTGCCTGGCCATATAGGGATATAGGCCTGCTTGAGTTCATTGTTTTCCGGGCCTTACCCTTGTGCCTGTGATGATGAGTGACCATGTGGCTGGGGGCCATTTAGTGGTGGTAGTAGTAGTGTGCTGTTTTGTTTTTTCCCCATAGGCCTGTGTGTCTTTCCATTGTTCCTCTTGGCTTACTGCTTCCATCCCCATTGCCAGCTGCAGGTCCCTGATGCTGCATCCATCCCATATGATGCACAAATTAAGGACAAACAGGTTCTACTTCCACTACATTTGTATTTTAGTTCTTTGCTATTCTTACTCTTACTGAGTGTACACTAGTAGTAATTAAAATTAAAGCACAACAAATTCCACGTTTGACTGATATTCTTCTGCCTTCTTTGCTTTTAGGTGCACAAAAGACTGAGAAGGAGGTGTCTGTCATCATCGCCCGTTGTACTGCCAGACAGACGTCCTGCTGTTGTACGTGACATGTGGTGTGACCTGACCAGACATCTCTGCAACTTGTGCAACTGAGTGCTGCTGACATCGGAAGAAGATGGGCCCAAAGAAAGCAGGTACCAGGTCCTCCAAGACCTAGAAAGTTGCTGAGAAGAAGAAGGAAGAGCAGAAGAAGGAAGTGGCACTTAAGTCTGGTGTTGACCCTAAAACCTTTTTTGGGAAACCAAAAAGTACGCCTGCAGCTGCGGTGTCCGGGGGGCAAGCTGGGGGCAGCACCTCCACATCAGTGGGCCCAACCCACCAACCCAGGCCCAAGCAGATGAGTGTGGAAGTGGTAGCCAACGTAATGGTGGAAAGCAGTGATGCTGAGCCTGACCTAAACGTATTGCTATCTCAAAGTAGTACACAATCAACGCATGAGGTAACACAGCAGATAAGTGGTGAACAACAACAAACGCAACCACCGCCCACAATAGTAGTTGTTGTTCCTCCCAAAGTAGGGGCAGTTCAGGAAATTGAGCCTCATGCAGAGGAAGAAGAAGAGGAAGCCACTCATTGAGGAGATCCATTGTCTCCCAAATCCCCAGCAAGGAAAAGGAGGGTTAGTCCTTCGAGTTCTTCACCAAGCATGCCTTCTGATGATCTAGATCTCACTTGGGAGCCACAACAATCTGAGCATGAGAGGGAGACACATCCCAAGACCAGGCTAGGGAAAAGGAAGGTTCCAGAAAGCCTTAGAATTACGGAGGACAATGTAGAACAGCATGATAATGATAATGATGATGAAGATCCAATTATCACGAAGATCACTCCCGGCCCGAGGACATGGAGACCAACATCATTAAACTATCCAGAATGGCTGCGAGTGCGACTAGGGATGTAGCACGCATACCTCCAACACAGGCAACACCAATATGACTTCCAGCTTCCATATTTACATTAGCAAAGGGTTGGCAGGTTCCAATATCCAGCACAAGCACCACCTCAGCAGAAGTAGGTAGTGGTACTGCACAGCCACAGAGTCAAATTCAAAACACACCCTCCAGCTCATCTGGTATTGGAAGTGGCACCTCTAACAGGAGACTAAAGTTAAGCACCCAAGTGTTGGACTTCTTTACGGTTAGCGTAAAGGAGGAGAACAGTGCTATATGCTCCAATTGTCATAACTCTGTTAGTCGTGGTAAGCTTGGTACAAACTATGGTACCGGAGGCCAAATGACGCATCTGAAAAAACACCACGCAATCACCTGGGAGGACCACCTTTGTCCCAAAAAAACTGGAACCATTGCTGTTGGTGGGGATAAAGGAGTGGAAGGTCCGCTCACTGTGGAACAGGAAGAAGAAGAAGAGGGATACATTCTCTCTGGTAGTGATACACAAAGTAGCCCTGTCCCCAGCACTGCAGTGGTACCGCCCACATCCTCACCATCAGCAACATCTGAGTGGCACATGAGTAAGAGTCAGCCTGAGACACAAAGGAGTACTGCGATGCAAAAAAGTGATGCGTTGAGCCGAACAGAAAGGAATACCATGCAGCATACCATTCTTAGCATGTTTAGTAGACAGGAGGGACAGTACGAACGCAACCACCCAATACCACGTTTGTATAATGCGAAGCTGACTAAAATGTTAGCGCTGGACGTACTCCCTTTTTCTTTTGTTGAAGGGGTGGGTTTTCTGGAATTTGTGACAACCATCTGCCCAAAATGGAAGGTTCCCAGCCGCTACTATTTCTCCAGAGTTGCTGTTCCAGCACTACATCATGACGTGCTGGAATTGCTTGGAAAAGCCTTAAAACAGAGTGCTGTTCAGAGTATCCACCTGACAACAGACATGTGGACCAGTTGCCAAGCCACTGATTACATGTGCATCACTGCACACTGAATCTCTTTTTCAGGTGTTAGAGAAAAGATATTTGCAGGCGTTGACACTGCTGAGATGTTTCATGACACTCGCAAACATGCAACTGTAGCCATGTTTGCTGTGGAGAAATCTCATACTGCTGGAAATATTTTGGATGAGTTTAACAGCAAGGTCTTTGAGTGGCTGCGACCAAGAGGGCTAAACAATGGTTTTGTTGCCACAGACAATGGCAGTAATGTAGTTAAGGCCATGAAAGATGGTGGCTATTTCAGGGTCCCATATTTGGCACACTGCATTAACATTGTTGTTCAAGACTTCCTGAAAAATGAAAGCAAAGTCTGCAATTTATTGACCACCTGCAGAAGAATATGCACACATTTCAACCATTCTTTTAAAGCCCGGAAGCAGCCGAGGGTCATTCAACATGAGCATAAAATGTCAGTCAAAGCACTCATACAGGAGGTGCCAACACGTTGGAACTCAACCTATTATATGCTTGATCATCTGATGGTCCAGGCCTATCTGGATGACACAACAGAGGTCTTCCTGGAGCAAAGCCCATTGGTGTATTGGTGTGGGAAAAGAAGCCAATGGCCAGCGCTCAGCAGGCTGGCGATAAAGTATCTGGCTTGCCCTGCACAAGTGTCTCTTCTGAGCATGTTTTCAGTGCTGCTGGTGCCATTGTAACTGTGAAAAGGACCAGTCTCTTGCCCAAAAGCATGGAGAGGTTAACCATGATCAAGATGAATCAGCACTTCATACCACCGGACAATAAAATACGTGAATCACAGCAGGAAGAGGAGAGCGACTCCGAAGACATAAGTAGTGGGTTACATGAACTACTTCTGTCCGAACCACCAGAGCTTGAGGAGGAGCTCCTCTTCCCTGACAACTAGGCTTTCAAATTGTTACTTTCTTCCTTCCTTTATTTGTATGTGTGTATATATATGCCTTTCAGGTTTAAATCAAACCACAACAAATCCATCACCACTGTCTCCTATTTTTATGTACCTATTGAAGTTGCACGTCTGTGCATTTAACTGTCCACTCCACTCCTCAGCGTCCTGATCCATCTTCCTGACTCACCCTAAATACATTTTCAACAAGCCAGACATTGGATGGAGAATAGTACAATAATGTAGCCTCTAACAGTCCCTCCATATCAAGTTAAACGTACGTGACTATAGCCATCTTCTGTTTTGTTTCCAAGTCAAAACTCATCACTGTCCTAAGGCTACCGCCTCTGTCTGCAGGCACCCACGACTCCTCACTGTCAGAACTTAAGCAGGCATCCAAAAGTAAAGTAAACTCGTCATCAATTTCAGAAGGCTCGGCATCTCTGATCTGACAGCCAAAGGGAAGGGCAAGACAGGTATATAATTAATGAATGATGCCAAGCATTGCATTGGATGTAGTTAATATACAAAGTAAAAGTGACTCAAGTGACAGTCAGTGTTTCCTTGTTGTTTAATAACCACATTGTACCACATTGTACTCCTACTACTGCAGGTGCAGTCTGGACTTACTTAATCGAAGTCACTCACTACAGACTGAGCTGGTGTTGGACAACACGTACACGTACCACACCATGATGATGATGACCATAGTATCTTTGCACGCAGTCAGTCAGCTGGATCTGAGATGATTGATGGAATAACTGCGTTTCATGAACTGGCATAAAAGGTAAACACAACAATTCAACAAGAACCACAGCAGACCTAGGCTACATGTCCGTGCAGTGGTGGAGTCGAATAGTGGTATGTTGATGACTGACAGTGGCGCATTGATTTAGTCACTTGATTTGGAAAATGCTAGGTTGCTGTATATGCCTTTTGCCTGGCTCTGTCAAAATTTAAGGTAAATGGCGTTTGGGTCACGGCCCGGTGCCGTGGGCCTGTTCTTCTGTGCTGGCTCCTGTCCTGGTGTACTTGTAGATTAGTACTAGAGTACACACAATGTATCCAAGCCACCTCAATCTGGGAGTGTTCTCGTTCAAGAGTCTTGTCTTCTTGCACTACACCGTAATTGATGATTTTTTTATTAATTTGATTTTCAATACCCCTTTTGTTTTTCCATCTACACTTACAGGCCGGCCTTTACCCAGTACTATTATACTTGGAGCAACAACTCACACTTACCTTACCAATCCGCATCAGCCAGCCAGTGGCACCCAAGAATGATGTGCAGAGTCACTGTCCATGGAAGGGAGGACTAAGATGAATGACGAGATACAACTCCACAATTGGACCTGGATAATACAGTAACTTTAGTATCATATTCATCATTTGTCCTTTAAAGAATTGTATTCCATTTTTCTCTTCAATCATTTTACAACTGTGTGTTGTTGTATTGTTGTTTGTTTGCTAATTGATCCATACAAATATTTTTTAATTTTCTTTGCTAGCTTTCAGCCAGGTACAGCAGGTAATTAGGGTTTCTCTGAGGGCATACAGGCAAGGCACATTTCATATAATACTACTTCCCTGTACCGTCTAATTGTATAGTAGTAGTTAAGTACTACTCATTAACCATCAAGTTATCTTTATCATGCATGCATTTCCTTTTTCTCCCTTTATAGATTTATTGGATAGTGGATCATCGTTGTCTTCAAAGATTGTTTTGCTTTTGTTGTCTCCATGCATACTGTTTTTCTTTGTCAAACCTTTCCCCAAATTCCCCTTCCCATCCATTCATCACAACCTAACCCTCTTCCCCCAGGCTGTGTGATTTTATATTGAGATGTGATGTGACTACTAATCTTCAAGCTTCCTAGAAGATCTCATGCCTCCCCTCTATTGTTCAAACTTCACTGGCTCCCTGTGAAACAGAGGGTGGAGTTCAAAAGCCTGTGCATAGCACACAAGGCAATGTATGGGCAGGCACCTGTCTATATAAAGGATCGTCTGATGCCTTACAATCCGAAACGATCTTTAAGATCGTCTGATGCTCAGCTGCTGACCTGCTGTCAGGACTCAAGCTGTGGGTTCGGTCATTACCAGTCCAACTGCGTTATGGAGAAAATCAAGACGTTCTCCAAACACTTGGGCAGATAGAGTACGATCCTGGAGATGCAAGATGGCCGCCGTCGTGGCCAGCGTGGAAGACAATGGACGTTCTAGTCTTTCAGACCCTAGCTGCTGAGATTGCTATGTGGAGCGCGAGCGTCACGAAAAACGCGCACTTCACTGAAGACCCTAGCTGAGGAGGTTCGTCGTGTCAAGTTGTGAGAATTCTAGTCATAGTAGTAATAGTTTGATTGTCCGGAGAGTAAGGTGAAGACGTCAGAGGTAGGCTCGGCGCAACTAGTGAAGCGCGAGCCTTTTAGGACATCGTGAGCGTCCGCCTCTCAAAACGGAGCCCCTTTGACAGACGCTGTTTGTCTGAGGAGCTCTCTTCGTGGAGGGAGACGCTGTCACCGCCGTTGAGCAGATTAGGAGCGGCCGTCACCAAGGAAACGTCTTTCCGCTGTCAAAAATAGCTGAGGAGAGTTCGCCGGTATCCTGTCAGAGTTTTCAAGTTCCCCCTGAAGACAAGACCGGGCGAGAGGCGCCTGCAGCGCGAGTAGCGGTGAAGAAGCAAGCTAAGTGAAAGACTGCAATTACATTCTAAATGTCATTTCTATTATAATATATATATATATATATATATATATATATATATATATTTAGCCAACTTCAAAAGCTCCTGAGGTTAAACCAAAAACAGTATACTGACAAATTAAAAACACGTGTGCAACCAAAACTAAGAAAGACAATAAAAAGGAAAAGAGAATACTTACCATATTTGCTGAGTGACAACTCTAGAACTCTGTAAACCTGCAAGGAAGGAAAAAGAGACTGAGTTACTTATCAGCCAAACTACTAATAAGTGAAAAGAGAAAGACAATTAAAAACAGAATCCATTTTAACAAGAAACTCAGATGCCAGTGAAGTAAGTGCACTTTCCCTACCCAAAATAATTAGGTCAAAACCTGCCACAGTTACAAGAAACCAAACTAATACATTGCTGTTTATTGTTATATTAGTGACAACTGGTAGCTGAGCAGAAGCCTAATCATTACCTAAGAAGAGAGGCAAGGTCCAGCAGTACTAGGGTGGGTGAGCTGAGAAAAGACATGCATTCCAGAATAGAACAGTGATAAATAGATGGTAGGAGTGTAATGTTGTATTATTGTTTTTAGGTTCCACACATCTACCAAGCCACCAGAAGGCAGAGACCAGAGGGAACCAACGCAGGACCATTCTCTTCTCTGTTTGTTATTTTATCCACACCCCCTTCCCTGGGAGTAATGGAGGGAGGGTTCAGAGGCCTGACCCACCGACATTGCCCCAAGGGATTTGGGTTCTAGCATCTCTGTTCCCGTGCAAGATCTTGGTGAACCAGATAAGTTGTATCCTGACACCTGCCCTCGTTTTAAAATGGCTACAAAAGGTGGAAGATCCTTTTCTATACTTACTCCACTGTTGTGGAATAAGCTGCCAGTTTCCTTGCGCAAAGAGTCCAATCTCCTTCGCTTTAGAAAGCAGTTGAAAACTATCCTGTTTAGGGAGGCCTTTGGATCTATATGTTAATCTGCACACTACTTCATCCTTCCTGCTAGTAAGAATGTGGTGTGGTTCCTTTGGTCTAGAGCGCCTCGAGACCTGTAGGTGAGTTGGCGCTATATAAACCAAAGTAACATAACATAACATAACTACATTAAATGTACACCAACAATTGATCACACGCTTGCTGGGGCAGATGTGGTGAAAGCAATACTAATTCAATGTCAAGGCAGAGCAAGGATCTTCTTCTGCTTGCCCACCCTTGCTTAGTCTATGTACAAACCAGTTTATTTTCCAAAGGGACCCACCTAATACATCATAATTAATTGCCGGCATTGATTGAATTAACATCAGTAAAGTTTACGAATTACGATTGTGTTAAGTCACTCCTTCGACACAACTACTGTTTAACTTCTTAACTTCTTGTACTAGGCTGTCCCCGCCACCATTATGTTTTCTTTTACTTTAGCAGTTGCAATGTTGTTTGTTTGGCAGTCTTCTTCTGTACTGTACTTTTCTACTACTCACACAGTCTCTTTCAGGCAAGTGACTGTCTCTTTTTTTTGTTTGCAAATGCTAGTGCCAGTGTCTACTACTACCACCACAACCATGGCATCTTCTCCATTCTCTTGGGAAACCATGCAGGCATTGCTGTGCCGAGCTTAATCCTCATCAATCACAGGTGAGATAAGTTTGCTGGGAGGTATAATGGACTAGGAGGAGCGACTGGCAGCACTAGTAGGACAAATATAACTCAGTGAGGGGTACCACATCTATCTGTTTGCATGTTACAAAATTGGCAGATTATTTAAATCCAACACTGGCTGCTGCCCTCCATCAGCAAGGAAACCTTGTGACGTACATAAATTTGTGAAACAGTAACCCCCCCACAAAACATTAACATCATATGTGTAAGTATAAATAAATAAAATGTATTTCCCGAACAAAAATAAACTATCTCACACCTCACCCACCCCCCTCCCTAACCCCAACCAATGTCCAAGTCCAACCAATGTCCAAAAAATAAGAAACCCCAACCCCCAATACCCACCCACCAACAAAAGTACTAAAAACGTAGCAAATAACAGGGTCCATCTACAATCGGTGGGCTTACAGGTGTTTGTCCACCAAGATTTTGACTCGCTCCTTTAATTGGTTCTCGAGCTGTGCCATCCGGAGGAGAAGTTTCTGACGAAATGCCCGGCACGTATATTTGCGTCCATGTGGGGGGGCAGCAGTTGTTGAAAAAAGACGTCAGTGGGCGGCTGCCTGACCGCAGCGCCGTACTACTGGAGGCGGGGCCTGGCTGGGGCCAGGGGCCAGGGGCATTGGAAGAGGCTGCAGCTGCTGCCGCCTCCTCCTCCTCCTCTGCCTGAGCCACCAGTCGGCGGTATTCTTCACAGATGGCCTCCAATTTCCGGCGCCGGGCCCTGGCTGCCAACTCTTTCCGCGTTGGTTTTTGGGAAGGAAGAGCTATAAAGAAATAAACAGAATTGTAACCAATACTCTTTGCAAAACAGTAACACAAAATTAATTCAACACATAGTGGCACAGTAGCACTATCAAGCACAGTAAATAACATTTGTGGTAAGTATCTATCCTCCGCTTCCTCGGCCTCTAACATTTGTTGGATTTTTTTTCCGCCATTATACTTGCCCTAGTTCTATGGATGGACTCCAATACACAGAACAACAGTCTTTTTCTTATCTCTAGTTTAGCTAAATTACATAACCTTGTTGTAGCCGGCATGCCACCTCAGCCAGCTAAGCCAGCGTCCAAGACCAACATACCAGTCAATAGGCATACTCCCGTTAATTGTATTTACTACTCTGCAGGTGGGGATGCTCGTATTTTTTCGATTACGGGTGGCACTGGCCATACTCTCTCTGTTACATGAAGGGCAATTGCTCAATTTCACTTTCACTGTACCCTGGGTACTACAAAAAGGCGGATTACTATAATATATTTCTGATCCAATGATCATTGCTTATATGGAACGATGAAATATCTGTCCAGTAGCGGTCGGTGGTGGGAGTGCTGGTGGGCGGTGATGTGGGGAAGGGGAGGGGCAGGGTGAGGGGGAACAAACTATGAATTGCAGACAATTACTGGTAAGTAAACATTTAAATGAATAAAACAAATGTAGTTGCGTGCACTGCATTCATAATCCATAGTTTACTATCCCCCATCTTGCCCCTCCCCCTCCCCACAGCACCACCCACCAGAATTCCCACCACCAACCGCTACTGCATAAGGTACTTTGTTCATTGTTTTTTAAACCAACAGATAGGCCACCCTTTGCAGGCTGGCTGACACAAGCGGAAAAGAAATTAACATAGGTAGGAAGTGGTCCTTGGAGTCAGAGGAAGGCGCTTGATAATATATATATGATGTGCTTGCATACTACTGAGTCATCAACTGTATTCTGAAATAAAATCCTACTTTTTTTAATAAACATTACCCTCTGCTTTGCTATTCTGGCGCAGTTTCTTTTACATTCTCTTCAAGGTAAGACTCTAGTCTGCATCCAGTGACAGTCTCCACCTATGCTGTCTATGATGAATACATCCAGGCATCCATCCATTAAAAGTAAATGTCTATCATTCTTTTGTTATATATCGCTTAACAAACCTTAGCTGGTTTCACCAACAACCACCCATGTGTCCACTCCTTCCTTCCTTGCCTTGCCTTTGAATTTGACACAAACACCGCTGATGATTCTTGCTATCCACTATCCACCCATACGGTGTCGCACACCCAGGCAGTCATCTTCTTTCACCTTCCACCCATCCTTCAACAACCCATGCATCTGATTCCTATCAGCCACCTGCATGCTGCTTCCAAAGTATCCTTCTCTGCTAGTCGTATTATATCTTGCCTGTCCTTCCTCCTTTCACCCTTCTTTCCCTTTTTGTTCAACACATCCATCAAGGTCATCTGATCTGACTTTTAGTCTTCTCCATAACTTTCACAGCTGAGTTGGAGTCAGATAGAAGAGGCCATTGGTTACTCAACTCACCCTGGTAATGCTTTTTTTAATGCATTGGTAATGCTAAGTAAAGGGTGTCTTCTTCAACCGTTGTATATTGTTCAGTACAACTTCAAGTTCATACTTAAATAATAAGTCTCACAGTACAGTGAGTGAAGTGTTCCCCTTGCAGCTAGTAATGCCCTGGAGCTCCGGTAGTTCTGCATCTCCCACCAAATCCAGAATGGCTGTATTGCCATCGCCGCTGGCCCCGCCGGCACTGGTGGTTAGTACTGGTAGTACGCCTATAAAAAAAAGTACACCTTTTTAGATGCCTGTACACCTCCCCCTATTTTACTTGTTTTCACTAGGAAGAAAGATTGAAAAAACAGTTAAAGTACAACATACATCATCACTAGTCCAAATTGCGTACTAGAGTAGAGTCAGTAGACAGACATTAGTAGTATTATGTGTTCCTTCGGGTCATCTCTACTCCTACTCTACTCTTTGGAAAGTTAGCCTGAGCCATGTAACCATTTTAGATTCATGTCTACTCTTTTGCGCATGTTACCTCGCAGCTTGGTGTGCAGTAAGACGCCTTTGAGGCCACATGAGTGTTGCATACAAGTGAAGAGGTCGAAAAACAAGCCACTTTTTTTATGGAGCTCGGTTAGTCCCTATTACTTAGCCAGAATGTTACACTTTATGGCATGACTGCGAAATGCTTGCATAATTGCATTATACTGTCTAACGTGCACCATTTTTCTCATAATAGGCAGAAGATTCCCTTCAACGAACCAGAGATTTGCGGAGCTTACGAAAGATGCATGTAACTAGTATTTCTTTGTTCAACGGTGAGGGGTCTCCCAGAATTCACACAGATCTTCTCTATCATGCACTAGTTGTAACAAATGTTTACTGTTTTAATCTTATTTATTTTGTATGTTGGAGCTGGCTGTAGTAATTTCATGGAACAACTTGCAAAGCTTGTTATTTTGAAATAAATAAAGTTTAAACCTTTTGAACTTACATATAGACTCTGTGGTATTTGGTGTGGTGTTGTGGACTTACACGAGTGAGTGAGCGAAAGGGTGTTATGTTCTGGGTTGTGTAATAATCATTGGGTATCTTCGTGTGGGGGTTCGGGACCTAATGACACACTATAGCTGGTCGGTCAGGGACTTGTAGGTTCTGAGTTCTGACTGAGGTGTGAGTAAGGTCCAACCTCTCATCACCAACATCTTATTTTCTTCTGCATAGTTCTGCCTCGAGATTAAAGAGGACAACCCAAAGGACAGGAGTGGACCCAGTGGCTACAGCTATTGGTCTATCAGAGCTTTATTCAAGGGAAAACCTTAAATAAAGAGTGGCCAACAGGGCAAGCTTAGCTACAAACAGTCTAATAGTAGTAGTACAGAGAGTCATAGCAGAGGCAGTTAGAAGGAACTTAAAGGCAGGGATAACCAACATTTGGAAACAGACAATCAAGATCAAAGAAGCTTTTGTAATAAAATGTAATTAGGAAGTGGAACCGTAATTAATAGTTCCGAAAAAAGAAGGTGCATTAAAAGTTAGGGAAATATAATTGTTCATATAACCACTGAAGGACTTACTGGGGCTAGCAGCAGGACCCTCGGTAGAGGAGCGGTCCTCTTGTGGTTGTCCTGCAGACTCAGACCCCGTCTTCTTGCCCCTGGGTGCTGATCATATAAGAAATAATAAAGAAACAAACAAACATTAATGAGTGCTGTGAAGCAAACAAATCATTAAAAAAATGCTGAAAAACTGTTTAGAAACAGCAATTGGAATAAAATTGACCTATCTAATCAAAACGACTACTGGCTTGCAGGATTCACGGACCGTCTACTTATTATGAACACTAATCAAATGTTCCTTAATCATTCTGATTCCAGAATACTAACAAAGCATAAGTACCACCTGACCTACAACACCTATTCGAGACGGGCCAATTGTTCAGTAAGTCAGCATTTCCATTTTATTTTTGTGTTAAAAAATGCATAGATGAGATGGAGGACACATGCATAAATTTGTGCATACACCAAATTGTTGGTTGGTTGCGTCATCTGTTGTTCTGCTACTGACTGACAATGCTAAACCTACCACTCAGTAAACAAAGTACAAAAGGTTCTATGGAGGACTGGGGTAAACAGCATTCAGTGACAAAGGAGGCGTGATGCAGACCGTAAAAAAAGATGAACTAATACTAAGTAAACCTATTATCCATCCACCACTATTTCACAGAAGGACAATGGAAGGACTAGACTCTCTGGCAATAGCATTAAGTAACTTCAGTTCTCTAAAGTAAACTCTTGCATCATTAATCAGCCCAAGCTAGCGCAAAGTTGCAAACAAGTAAGAGTAGTGCCGAGCAGCACCTGTGCCCTACAATCACAGAAGATTTTGAAACGTAATTGACCTGCAATGTAACTAAGCGCACCAGTGATCTTGTTATTAGTCAAAAAATTATACACAATACTTATACTACTGTATATTAGCTACTCACCAAGCCCCAGGACCTCGACACTTAGCAGGTCCAACAGGTCCTGCTCCCGGTCCAGAATGTCTGACCACCGGTGGGCCAGCTGGTTGTGGGTGCGCCGGATCTCTGAGAAGCGAAACTCTGCCCGGTGCACCTTCACCCATCGGCGGTGACGCTCCTGAGTAAGGTACCCAGAGCCTGGCCTGCCGCCTGCTGCCAAAGTCAAGGGGAGGTGGCGCCGGATGAAAAAAATAAGGGCGGCCAACTCCGTCTCGCCGAAAAGCTGACGGGCCTGCACCCCTGCAGGGTGCAATCTGCCGCAAGGCTGCCGGCTCTTGGGCGCAGGCGCCTTGCCCTTGGAGCCGGTACTGCTGCCCTTGGCCATGGTTCTGGGGTGGAGGCGGAAAAGAAAAGAAGGGAAAAATAAAGTTAGGGGGAAGAAGTAGCAGCTTAAAGAAAGAAGTAAAATAAAACAGTAGAAAAGTAAAAAAACACAGTACAAGTAGAAATAAATGCAAAATATAAACGTAGGGACAGAGAGAGATAGATGATAAATAAAAAAAGTGAGAAAAACAGTGAAAAAATGAAGGATTGCAAAGATTAAAGGTGGATAAAAAACTAAGCCCAGAACCATAGCATAGAGTGAAAAAACAAGATGGCTGCACCCATCGTGACCGCGTGGGTAATTTTGCGCGATATTTCTCGCGAGCACGCACTAGTCGTCGCGAACAACTAGATAGCGTTCCCGAACATTACATGCGCATCGCGAACACACTATACGCGACCCAGAACAGGAAATAAGGCGTCGCAAGTGGGTGGGACAATTGAAAAAACAAGATGGCCACGCCCATAGGCGACCGCATGGGTAAGTTTGCAAGCTGGTATCCCCCGAGCACGGAAACAGTGCCCCGAACACGCACAACGTGCTCACGAGAAAGAAAAACGCATCGCGAGCGGGCGCGACGTGCAACTACACACGCTTGCGAAGCTACGCGAAGCTTGAGTAGTGCAAGAACATCTTCGCGTAGCTTTGCGTAGCATGACTACGCGCACTACGCCCAGGCCTACTCTCTCCCGCCTTCCTCTTGTCCCAGACTGCCCCCAGGTGTCCGAGTACTTTTAGAAGCCATGACCCTCCTGGGTCGTGGGTGGCTCTTGCGTTTTGCCGGATGGGGTCCGGCTCCCTCTTTTCCTCGGTCGCGGACGGTGTCTCCTCGTCCCGTTGGGCTCCCGGCTCTGTCCTGATGCAGGCTCCTGGGTCCTTGAGTCCCGGTGAAATAAAGAAGGTCTCTGTGCTTCTCTCCGCTCTCCAGGACGCTATCACCCCACGAGCAAGGGTTGATGGACCACTTCCTCTGCTCGTGTCCAGCTCTTTGAAGGAGTCGAGATCAGCTGACGAGGGCACGTGATCTGATGCGGTAGCCAAGGGTGCAGAGTTGTTAAAGGGCAAGTGCATCCCGCTCAGTCCAGTGGAAGGCTGGAAATAGAGAAGGGGATAAGTCAACAGGTAAGGCGGTAAGTGATCAGTCCCTACAGCGGAGGAGGAGCCCACAGGCAGCTACTCGTCACATATGGCTTGCGTGACGATGCAAAATGTAAACGCTGTTGGTTTGATCAAGCTGACTTTGGGCACCTGGCATGATATTTTTTTTTATTCGCTTTTACAAAGAATACAATCACAACCACTGTTACAGGGTTAGCCAAGATTGGAAAGTAGTCGTTTACACACAGTTGTATATATAGCTAGCCCCTTTTGTTTGTTTTTTGAGAGTGAAAGAGATGTGTAGCACACCTCTCAGCAAACAGGAATGGGCTACTCTGTGGTCCTCGACCCTGCGTAATAAGATTATCCCAGTACTGGCACAAACTCAATTTTGGCTGCTCCACAAGGCTTTCTGGACCCCAGCAAGACTACACTCACTAGGGTTCAGGGAAGACTCACTCTGCTGGAACTGTAACAAAGAGAAGGGGGACCTATCTCACCTTATCTTCCAATGCCAAACACTCAAGGTATTCTGGGGGAAAATGTTGATTTCATTAACGCTGTGTTTAAATGCAAACTACCAATAGAATTTGCCACCCTCACCTCAGCATTCATGTGCACGAACCTAAGAACTGAACAAGACAAGGACCTAATGGACCTCTTACTGACAACAGCCATGAAAATGGTCCTAACCAACTGGAAAGACACAAGCAAAACCAGCTAAAATGTTGGATCAACTGGGTCTCGCATCTCAGAGGAGCAGACAATATCGCGCTTCAGTTATCACACTGGAAAGCATCCTTGAGAGGGACGTGGGAAGCTCTGGACGCCTGGCATGGTATTGTGGTAAAGTGAAACTGTACTAGGAGCATGTAGTGTGCCTGCTGGGTGAAATCCTGAATTCTAAAATAGACTGCGCGCCACAATTATGTCTGTTAGGCCACCGAGTGGCAATGATTGGAACAGTAAAATAAATACCCACGTAGCCGCTGGGTAATGGACTACATCGATTGTAGTGACAATTTTTTTATATATGCAGAGGAGCTACCTACAGCAGGCAAGTCCTCTAATTTTTGGGAACATCTTACTATTTTTCTACGTGAACACCCTGACCTCTTTCAATCCGAAACCTTATATGTGCAAATGATTTAATTTTGAAATACTGATGTGCTGTATAGGTGATGTGCTGATCACTACCCTATGATGTGTTGTGAACAACGATTTCTCTTTTTGTGTATCCTGCTTAACATGCTTTATATTGTTTGTTATTATTTTTATGTAATCACTCATAAAAAAAAGTGCAGTTACAATCCATTGCTACATTGCCATATAAACCACAAAATCGAAATGTACAATGTTTGTACTTTATACATCCCCATTTTACTTGTAATTCAGAGAAATCACCTGTTGTCACGTTGTGTAATATTTACTCATCACTGAATCATATCTAGTAAGACTGGCCTGCTCATGCGGTCTTCTGCACTGGCGCATTTAAAGGTTACATTGCACGACACACTGTCACCTAGAGGTGAGTGTTCACTGTCTAACGTACATTTGTACTGGAAGCATATACTTCCACCATAAATGAATAACTCTAGACAAGCATAGAAGTATCCCACTGGACACCTTCCTTCACAAAAAACATCCCTTATGCTATCCCTAAGGAGTCTTAGGTTTTTGATGCATTACCAGGTTTACAGCATGTTATAAATCTGGAAATGTGTCAAATATCATGTGTGCTAGATGGGAACATCACAATGGGAGGCAATGCAGAGACTTGCGCTGCATTGTCTCACACCATATTTACAAGGCCATTAAAAGTCACGCAGGGTGGCTTTACTTGGCCTCGTAAATATGATTAAGAGACCTGCGCCACTGGTGTGTCATTAAAAGTGACGTTCCAGTGGCGCAGGCCGCTTGTAAATGAGGCTTTGTGTTGTGATTTTCTGCCTGTCACCATGCGCAGCACAGGCATAGGAAGAGTGAAAAATTTTCATGCACCTCATTATCAATCATCCCATATTCAAACTTATATTGTGATTGATCAATGTCTACATCCAGGGGGGTGGGGTATGTAAGATCTTTAAATAGGGTCAGCAGGAGTTAAAGTAACAAGAGTTCAAAGACGCATGACAAAGGATTAATGAGGCCCCAAAGAGAAAAAAAACACGAGCAAAGTGGATTTTTTTATTTTTGGGGGCACTGTGTGATATCACCAAGTATCAACCAGCGGGTGCCAGTTTCTTTCCTCGTTTACCATGTATCCAGCTGACAGAGGGAAGTATTAGCTGGATGCTAATTAATTACAGAACCCAGATTATGTAAATGCCGGTTTGATATTCACACAGTAAAGGAAACGTTACACGACTCGAAATTGAAAATCACAAAACAAAATGGGAGCAGTGTTAGTTATGCTTTAAAATCAGACTCTTCTGGTGACAGTGACACAGAATATTAACAAAATTAACTTCTAAGGTGGCAAAATTCAACAATACCGACTTGTTTTGTAGCCTGCTTCTAGCTAAGGGGCCATGGCCTCTGGGGATTGCGCTGTGTTTTTGTAGTGGTTGTCTGCGCCAAATATTCAGAAGCTTCTCGAAAAGACTGTCCCACTTTCAGGCAGGGCCTTGAAATAGGCAATTCCCCTGACAAATCATCAGTCGAGAATACCACCCAGGACATTTCAAACCACTTACAAAACATGTTTTGAATGGAGAAAAAAATCACAGGAGTGGTTATGAGGTAGTTCATCAGTGGGCTTGCAAAAATGTGTCTTTTTTTTCTTTATGTGGCGATGTGCTAGTAGTTATATAAAGAGCAAAATGAACAAAAACGTTTCTTATGAGATGCCAGTAGTTATATAAAGAGCAAAATTAATAAACACTTTTCTTATGAGATATGACGACAATGGGAAAATGTTCCGTCAAAATGCTCGTATAAAAATATATATATCATGTACCTGCAAGACATATAAAAATATATATATCATGTACCTGCAAGCCAACCACCGCCTCTCGGTCCTCTTCGTCTCTTCAGTCGACTCCAGGAGCAGGAAACACACAGATTGCCAGACTCTGCAAGCCAATCATGACACTGCATGACAGCAGCGTTGTGATTGGTCTGAGTGCCGTGATTTGTCGCTCAACTGAAAGCCTGTGCATGTTCTCCAACCAGGCTGTGCAATACAGGCGGGTGCATAACTTGCTGGCCCTAGACGGCCAGCCACACTGTCATGGGCATTTAAGAGAGTGCTCACCCCTCCTCCCCCTGTGACAGCCCAACCCATCCCTTCCCCTTGCCAGCTGAGCCACGATCGAAAAATCAAATGATAATATTGCATTTTTATCATACTATTTTTCCATCTTAAACTGCTCACAGAGCAGTGGGGCAATGCTCCTCCACCTTAGGGGAGAAGCTGCTACTGTACTTTTCCCCTCCTAACATGGCCTACAAGAATACAGCCAGTACCATGCTGATTAGGAGGGGTGACGTAGAAACACTTCTTGTCATAACAAAGCACAACAAATACTTGCAGAATGGCAATTTTATCTCCCATCCCAACTGGTGGAGGGAGGGCGGTAATAAGGACTGTGAGGTGGAAGACAATGACTCAGAATACTGAAGCTCACCGATAGATAATCAGAGCATTACCTCCTCGTCAGTTGTACTCCTCACAAAGTGAGCACATTCCAAAGCAAGATAAAACTGCCTTAGATGGAAAAAAGAGTTTGGACCACTTGAACTACTAAAACATCCAATGACTTCATTTTCTAAGAAGTCACTCAAGTGATAGTAGATAGTACTGCATCACCACAAGAAGACTAAACAACTTCCCCTTTGAATCCTGTAATGGGGAAATTAATGTATTGGATGTAGACGAACGTGCCTGCAGCACAATGGCCTACATGCATCAAGGGTTTTTGCATTCGCAAACGGTGCGAATAGCAAAATTCGGCCGTTTGCGAATGCAAATTCCGTTTTTGGGATGCATGAAGCTTTTTGCCATTTTCTCAATTTAAGAAATCGCAATTTTTTTGCGATTTCTCAAATTGCGATTGCATTTAAGAAATCGCAATTTTGCGATTTCTTAAATGCAATGCATGATTTAAAAAAAATTGCGAATTCGCAAATTAAAAGCGGTAAATTACCATGAAGTTAACCTTCATGGTAATTTTAGAAAACTTGCAAAAATGCACTAAAGTGCATTTTTGAAAGTTTCATTTTAAACACACACATGCCCTTTGGGCATGTGTGTGTGAAAAAAGCACTTTCAGGTACATTTCAGGGGTGCAGGGGGGGGTCCTTTGGACCCCCCCCTGCACCCTTGAAATTGCATTCTCATTTTGCGATTTCTTAATTGCGAATCGCAAAATGAAAATGCCTTCCAATTGATTCCTATGGGCCTCTGGGCCCATAGGAATCAATGTAAAGGGACTCCTTATTTGCTTTTCGCAAAATTGGGAATCGCAAATAAGGAAAAATAAGGAATCGCAAAAAGAAATGCGAATTTTTAATGCATAGGTATTTGCGATTTCTAAATTGCGATTCCTTAATTTTCGCAATTTAGGAATCGCAAATACCAAAAATGATGCATGTGGCCGAATGTCTTTTACGAATGCTCCTTTAAAGGCAGCCCATGATGAAAAAAATCTCCTGCTAGATGTTCCCTGTATCAAACGTAAATGACCAACTATACCCATCTGCTAGAAAAAGATGAAGTGGGTTTATGACGTCTTCTAGCAAGCCCAAAGACTACCAAAAGAGCATCCATCTGTCTGAAAGAATCTGCTCGGTCTAACTAAATGGTCCAGAGTGTACCACCGTCTCTCTTGGTTTGAAGAGGGACTAGAGAAAAACACTGGGAGAACTAAATCATGAGAACAGTGAAAAGACAAAGATGCATTGCGCAAAAAAAAATGTGGGATCTGGCCTGAGAAACCCTTTATCCCAAAGAATGTTTTGGAAGGGACGTGAGAAAGCAGAGCCGTGTTCTCTCCTAAACTCCTCCCTGAAAAGATAGCTACAGGAAAAAACACACCTACTGCATGAGGAAATTAAGCAAAACACATTCAAAAGGCTTAAAAGGCCTCTCTTTCAAGGTGTTGAGTACTAAAGGAAAATCCCAACATGGTACTGGAGTTTAACCAACAGGGCTCCTTAATGCAACATTCCTTAATAGGCATTTGGCAAGGATATCAAAAGAAATCCTGCCCGGGAGCCCTGATGGCCCTGATATCTTACTAATGGGTTCACTGACAGAATATTGATGTAAAAAATATAGAAGTAAAAAATATAGATGAAAAAATGTAGAATGCAAAAACATCGACTCCCTATATGGTAAGTACAAAAATATTGAGAGAAAAAGATATTGATGTACAAAATGCAGTTGTACAAAATATCGATCTGCTTTGGGGAAAGAGGCTGCAGCGTGTCTGCAGGGGCCCCACCTGGTACCGCGAAACTTATCCCTGAAGACGAGGTCGGGTGTGTGTGAAACTTCGAGTCAAGCCACTGGGCTCTGGTCAGCCATCACTGTATGGGCTGAAACCGTGAACTCAAAGTACCAGCATGCCTCTGGTCTCGACATCGTCACAGGAGGCATTACTACTGAAAGCGGAGGCGGGGGATTTACATCTACAAAAGGAGTGACCAGAGTTATGCTCAGGACCCTGATTATCCCCAGCTGTGAGGCTCTATGAGGAAACGAGAACCGGCACTGATGAAAGCTAAGACACTCGCTAGAAACGCGTCTGCCTGACGTTTCCTGGACTTTGCTGTGATTTTACGCGCAATAAATACAGGTGGGAGCCAGCATATGTCGGGCTCATTCTTTCTTTTGAGGGTGAGCGTGGTGTTCATATATATATATATATATATATATATATATATATATATATATGAAATATATTAAATATGTGAAATAATACAATTAATTATAAAAAAGAAAATAGATTTAAAATACATTTTTACAAATATAACAAATAAACTTAATTAAAAAAGTTAAACAGAAATACATAATAATATATATTTACTTAAAACAATAAACTATTAATTTGTATTATTTTATATACAATAACATAAAATCTAATATAAAAAACATTATATTATAAATTAAAACATTAAACTATTTAAAAATCTACAAACTTAAATTTCCCACTCCAGTGAGAGCAACAGTAGGAAAAGTGTTGGATAGCGGAGAGGAATAAATTACTATTCCCACTCCAGTAAGTGTAACAGTAGGGAAAGTGTTGGATAGCGGAGGAGTAAAAACTACTATTCCCTTTCCGATAAGTGCAACAGTAGGGAAAGTGTTGGATAGCGGATGGGTAAAAATGACTATTCCTACCCCAGGGAGTGCAACTGTAGGGAAAGTGTTGGATTGTGGAGGAGTAACAATTAATATTCTAACTACAGTCAGTTCAATATTCAAAACAAACAAAATATTAACAAAAAGAATATTTAAAAAACTAAATAAATTTAAAAATCTCTAAAACGTTAAAAATTAAACTACAAATATATTTAATATTAAAAATGTTTAAAAACATATTATAATGTTAAATACATATGACACATGCCTACAAATACTATATTAAATAAAATAAAAAAGGATTTTCAAACTAATAAATATTTTTAATTAGAAATTCTTTAGAAACAAAACCATTAATTAGATAAATTAACGTTTTATATTTCCTACCCTATAACACCAAACAATTCACAACCAATATCTAAATATCTTAAAAATCTACGTCCTTATTTAACATCATTATTTACCAATTAAATAAATATTATTAATTAAAAAAACTAAAACTCACACTTTACCCCTATAATCCTCAAAACCCAGAGCTAAAATTAAACTGTGAAAAAAATGTATTAGACAATTAAAACATATTTTCAATTAAAAAAAACAATAGTATTTAACAACCTATTATAAAGTAAGTGAAATTAAATTACTCTCCACACTGTACCCTCATACAAGTAATACCCACACACAAAAAAAATAAACAAATACCCTAATTAAAGATCAATTAATTAATGAATAATAATGATCACCAAATTATTAACTAGTTAAACAAAAATTACTTCCCAACCTTTACCCCTATAAACCCTAAAACCCACACCTAAAATTAATTACACAATTTCCATATTTAAAAAAAATGATCTTTCTTACCTTAAATTCAATATTCTTGACCACGATATTCTTGCTGTCGGTATTTCTGTATACACCACCACAGGGGCAGCCCTAACCACCTAAACCAGGGGCCAAAATTATTCTTCCAAACAAAGGTTCAGAGGGTACATGAATCAATAATATGCCACAAGAACAATAAAGTTTATACAAAAAAAGAGAAAAGTCAAAAAGAAGAAGAGAAAACGTTTGGTCCAAAGAAAAAGTGATTCAGAAAAAATGCATGTGATTATAGAAAAGTACAAAATGTATTTATATTTAAAAGATTAACATAAAGCTCAGATAGGTTGGTGGTTTTACAAAAACATCACACAACATATACATAAAACCAGACAGGTGGCAAACACATAGAGGTTACATAGACATAAGAGTTCTAAAACCATACAAGAACTCCTATACACAAAAGAATGTGTCCTCCTTAAATTATGGCCACAGTATCGTCGACGGCGTTTCGACCGTTGTCATAAATACATGGTCATCCTCAGGACAATAGTTTTTCTGAGCTTGTCATCAAACAATAAAATAACAAACTGCTGTGGAGTCAGTTTAAAAGTTCCGCTGACTGCTGGGGAATTCGTCCATCACTGATAACTGAAATATCGCAACAAACTCTCAAAGGTAGTGTCGTGCCCCGACGAGGGCACTAGGACCCTGGGGACACAGGGTGGGGGACAGGGGACACCGGACACCACATCCGGTCAGGGGTGGGGACGAGAGGGCAGACTGGACCTGGACCTTGGGGTGAGAGGTCGCGCAGACATCGCGCTATGCCCAGCATGTAGCCAACGAATAAAGTTACCTTGAAATCATCAGCATCGTGTCCTGTGTGAGTTCCTGGGCAAGGTGAACACGACAACTGGCGACGAAGGTCGGGATCGGAGACCACCGGCATGCAGAAGTAAATCGCGATTTGAAACCAGGAGCCCACCCTGGATCGCGTCGTGACCGGAGCAAGAACAGGACCAGAGTGCCACCAAGAAAAGCGCAGCGACGCGGGAGCCCACCCCGATCGCTGCGAAGGAAAAGCCAAGTGAACCGGTAAGCGCCTGAGTGAAGCACGAGGTTTGAAAGAAATTGGCGCGAGCTCTCGCGAGAGTCTCGGCGGCCATCTTGTAAAAAAACACTGGATTTAGGCCCAGATCCTTGTACTGGGGTGAATGTATGACATTGTTCTACATTCTGTCCATCAACTGTGTTTTTTGCAATTTTCACCCCGAGTGGGCTGGGTATGCTCAGACGTGAGTCCCAGGCTCTCCACACCACTGGAGTCAAGCTATCCAGGCTGATGAAGGCTGATAGCCAGAAACCGGTCCTTGGATGCTTGATTACGGTCTGAGAAAGACATGGCTTGGTAGTTCGGACTGGACTGTTCCCATGAGGCACAGGGTCAGAGCTGATTTGCATATAGCCAGTGTCTAACCCAGGGTGGTGTGGAGTGTAAAAAAACGATGGATTTAGGCCCAGATCCTTGTACTGGGGTGAATGTATGATATTGTTCTACATTCTGTCCATCAACTGTGTTTTTTGCAATTTTCACCCGAGTGGGCTGGGTATGCTCAGACGTGAGTCCCAGGCTCTCCACACCACTGGAGTCAAGCTATCCAGGCTGATGAAGGCTGATAGCCAGAAACCGGTCCTTGGATGCTTGATTCCGGTCTGGGAAAGACATGGCTTGGTAGTTCAGACTGGACTGTTCCCATGAGGCACAGGGTCAGAGCTGATTTGCATATAGCCAGTGTCTAACCCAGGGTGGTGTGGAGTGTAAAAAAACGATGGATTTAGGCCCAGATCCTTGTACTGGGGTGAATGTATGATATTGTTCTACATTCTGTCCATCAACTGTGTTTTTTGCAATTTTCACCCCGAGTGGGCTGGGTATGCTCAGACGTGAGTCCCAGGCTCTCCACACCACTGGAGTCAAGCTATCCAGGCTGATGAAGGCTGATAGCCAGAAACCGGTCCTTGGATGCTTGATTCCGGTCTGGGAAAGACATGGCTTGGTAGTTCGGACTGGACTGTTCCCATGAGGCACAGGGTCAGAGCTGATTTGCATATAGCCGGTGTCTAACCCAGGGTGGTGTGGAGTGTAAAAAAACGATGGATTTAGGCCCAGATCCTTGTACTGGGGTGAATGTATGACATTGTTCTACATTCTGTCCATCAACTGTGTTTTTTGCAATATTGGAATCAGGCAGCAGAGCCAATCGGAATGGAGTTTACACGGGCGGCCATTTTGAAGCCAGGCATCTCCCTGATTGGCCGCGAAGCAACGCGAGATTACGGCGGCCATTTTGAAGACAGGTGCGATAGCCAATAAGAAGCGAGAGTCAGCGCGGCGGCCATTTTGGGGTCAGGCAAAGCGCGAGGAAGGGCTAAAAAGAGGCAATAACAAAGAAAAAAAAAGCGAAATAAAGAGCAAAGAGGCACAAGAAGTAGAATAACAACGAAAGAAAGGCAATAAAGGAAATTAAAAAAGGCACAATAAGTAGAATAACAACGAAAGAAGGGCAATAAAGGAAATATAAACAAAAGAAAAAGAAGAAAAGGAACACAAATGTGCATAACAAAGGAAAGAGTAGAACTAAAAGAAAGGGCCCAAGAGACAAGGATGGCTGACCCAAAACCAAGTGCACAGTACAGGAGACCACTACCATTCAGTCTATCTGAACCACAAACAGGAATAAGATGGGAGAAGTGGGTCAGAAGATTTGAAAACTATGTGGAAGCAACCGATGTGACAAAACCAAAGATGAAAGGTCTACTTCTGAACTTAGTAGGAGATGAAGTAGAGGACCTACTAGTGACACTGCCAAAAGAAGAGATTGCCACCTATGACAAATTAAAAAAGTGCTTAACGGACAAATTTGAACACGACAGGTAGTAGCTGCCTCCGGTCGGCAATATCGTGACACCCAAACAAATATAAATTAGGTTTGGGTCGTTTCTTGTTCCGACGAGCCGTAATTTACCGTCGGTATTTCTGTGTCACTATATTTCCAACTCAGTATTTGTGTAAGTCAACATTTCCAACTCAATATTCTGTCTGAATACCTTACAAATGACTATGGAGAGTTGAGATGGCCAATCCCCCAAACAAACATCTCTCAGAAACTCTAGAAGTGACCTTCCCTCACAAAAAGAGGCAATAACATTTTGTGAAACACCCCAAGGGCCACATTTATAAAACTTTGACGCAGCACAACACAAGACAACTTGTTGCACTGCATCAAATAGAGAGGGCAGGAATATATCATCTATCAAGATGTGGCACATTCATGGCCAACCCTTGCGCTGGCAACTCAGTGCAGCCTAGCGCCAATGCAGGCACCTTTGAGCCATGTTGTAAGGGTACCACTGTTGCAGGCAGGATTGATTTTGTGCAGGAAGGGACACCTTTACTAAACGCCTTATGGGTACAACATTGTACTCACAAGTGTTTTCACTCGCAAGCGTTTGCAGAGGAAGTCCGCTAGTGCAGGCCTATATTCCAAGAAAACCTGTGGGGGAAAAAAACAGAGAGATGGTAGATCATGTTTAAAATAATTAAAGCTTACCTCGTATAGGAGGACTCTGTCAGAAAGCAAGAAGACGAAGCAGGATGTGTTCTACTTCAACCCTCCTAAGTGGCATGTCACAGGAATTAATTGTGTCGGCCATATTAGGTGGGGTGTAATAGTTTTTCATTGTATCTGGCACACAGGGTAAGCAGGAGACTGACGCACACTTCATGAAGAGGAAGACTGATGAATGGAGTAATGCTCTTTCACAGCAGTTACACGTGTAAAAATCAAAACATTGCTGCAAATCAGAGGAATCAGAAACACTCTGTGTAACAGACTTTATTTTCCCCTAGACTACCAACTTACTTTATGGTGGAGATGTAGTTATTATCATTTGGAAATAAAAGTCACCATGCTATAGCCAAAGTAGCTTGAATTATGTGGAAAGACAGGCCGAAAAATACATTACAGTTAACTGACTAGGCGGAATGCAAAAATTGGTCTTCAAAGTATGCCTGGAACTGAAGGCGAATTATGAATTGCATCATGCAGTAGTTTTTCAACCATTATCACATTTTGACATTCTTAGAGGTAGACACTTGATAAAAAAACTCCTACTATATAAAGGCTACATAGATATGTTTCAATCTAGGAAACTAAATATACTGCGCTTATATAATACACAATAATATTCACAAACAAGTAATGATTTTGTCTTGCATTGAAACTCAAGACCATCGTTCTTTTTCTCGGAATAAACTCAGCGTCTGTAAAGTAAAGACAAGCTACCCATTGCTTAAAATACACTTACAAGTGCATTTAATAAAAAGGGGTGCATCTTTAATGTTGTCAATAGTATCTAAGGATTAAAACCTGTCCCAGGAGATCAGTGTAGATTTATTTTCTAAATGATGCTTTTAGAATCAAACCATTTTCAGTTCCTAACAAGAAGGAACCCCATTGCGCGACTGTTTGAATATTTTGCATTAAGTGACCCAGGAGAGGATTCATCTGAAAGTAAAATTTGCTTTCTGATTCTCATGATGTAACATTAATCATATTCACTGGTGAAACGATAATTTAAATTATCAGAGAACAATATAAAATAATATGCAGTCAAATTTGATTCTAATCCCAGAGAAAAAGCACTCCTATGCAGTAAAATTTGATTCGAATCCCTGAGAAAAAGTCCCAACCTTATCCCCAGATTTCAGTGGCAGGAGCCTCTGCACATTTGACTGTTTTCGACTACAGAGGGCTCAGGCTTTTGTTTGACTGCCCTGACATATACAACTGTGGTGTATCCTCCATTGACAGTTTCTTCATTTTAGGGCACTGTAATGCCAATGAATTAAAGCCCAATTTAAAGTTCTGGAGAAAGAGACCCATTAACCTACATGGGGTAAGGCGGTTTACTTTCTCCGTTAACATTAAGTTATATCCGGCGTTGTAGCTCAGCTCCTATTAGTGCTATTAGACTGGGGGTGGGTGTTTGTATTGTCAACGCTCCGTCCATCATCCCCTTTGGTTTTTCTTTGTTCGCTCTAAGTTGGCAGGGTATGCTCGGACGTGAGTCCCTTGCTCACTTTGCCACTGAATTCAAGCAAGCCCAGCTGAAGACGGCTGTAATGCCAGAAACCGTTCCTGGGAAGCTTGATTCCGGTCCAGGGAAGACATGGCTTGGCAGTTCGGGCTGGACTGTTCCCATGAGGCACAGGGTCAGACTGATTTGCATATGGCCATGTCTGAACTGGGGTGGCGGAGTGAGCTAAAGAACGGTGATGGATTAAACCCAGATCAGTTGACTGGGGGTGAGTGTTTGTATTGTCAACGCTCCGTCCATCATCCCCTTTGGTTTTTCCAAGGTGCGTTGTTTTGTAATTCTGTGTTCTATTCCCACTTTTCATGTGTTTAAAAACCTGTTCTTTTAAAAAGATCTGTTGCTGTCTGAGTATTTATAACTATCATCTGATGGTTATCTGATATTATCAGATGATTATCTAATATTATCTGATGGTTACTGATGATTATCTGATATTATCAGATGATTATCTAATATTATCTGATGGTTATTATCTGATGATTATCTTTGTTTTTGTTAAAGATTTTTTTTATTGAGGATAAATAATACAAGAATACAAATAAAACCATTTGCTTCCTATGAAGGAAAAAGTATACAGGCATACAAGCAAAGCATCAGTAGATTAAGTGATACAAAACAGATTTTATAATTCTTATACTACTAAACTTGAACATAAGACTATGAAGCAAAATACATAAGAAGAACATAACTGGGACAGGAACATTTGTATTAGTAAATGAGGAACCTGTATGAAATAAGAGAAGGTAAACAGTATTCAAGAAAAACACTTAAAATTTTTATATAAAAAAAAGGATATATGGGAAGAAAAGAGAGAGACAGGGGAGATTGAAAGAAGAAGAAGATAGAAAGAGAGAGAAAGAGAAGGCAATAAATAGTATAAAAGAGAAAATTATTAAGAGGGTGAATCCGATGATAGAAAAGTAGTGAATGGTAGCCAGAGTAAATCAGATTTCATTTGTAGATGAATTGAAGCATGGGGCACCGAGGCAATTCTATGTTCATCACATATTAGATTCCACCAAAGTAAAAATGACAATTTAGAGTTGTCTTTCCAGCATGTTAATATAACCTTAAAAGCTATAGCAATAAATATATCAAATAAAATTGATTTGGAAATAATTTGGACAAAGTCAGGGGACAAAGTGCCTAAAAATACATTGTGAATGTTAAATTGGATTTTATAGGAAAAAATAAATACACATTTTGACCAAACAGCTTTCCAGAAATCATGAATCTTAAGATAATAGAACAATAAGTGCATTAAAGAACCCTCAGCAGTAAGACATGACCAACAGGATGAAGAGACTGATTGGTTAAACTTATGTAAAAGAAGGTGAGTAATAACAACTCTATTATAAATAAAATATAAGGATTGTGTAATTTTTGCTGCGTTGGAGGTTTTGAAAAGTTGTTGCCAAAATTTGTCCCACTGAGAAATAGAGAGCGTTTGAGAAAGATCCTTTTCCCATTCTATTTCAATATTCAATTTAACCCGTGTGCAGTTAGGAGTAGATAAAGAATTATAAACAAAGGAGGCACTGGGAATGGTCTCAGATGAAATTTGGTACAAGGGAGTATCACGAATGAGGGAAGTAGACATTGGATGAGAGTTGAAACTCTGTAAACAATCTTGAAGTATTGGAGCTAAAATGTTATACGGCTGTATGCAGGACTCTGGAAGGTTACAGGTCACTTGCAGTTGATGAAAAGGTAGGATCGCATTATTAGCAATCAATTGATTAACATAAAAAATACCCTTTTCCTTCCAGTGTGTGTAATAAAATGATTTGTGATTTGTTAAACCATATTGAGGAGGCCAGGAACAAACAATATTTATCAAAATTCTTTTTAAAAAGTGTGTGTATCAGATAATGAGAATATTTCAGAATTGGATATTTGGAAATAAAAGTACAATTAGTCATATATACAATATCCATAACTGAGAAATCATTTAAGATTGAACATTCAAAACAAATCTTGATTATCTTTAGACAAAGCAAAAAAATGGACAAGTCAAGAAAGCATGGTGATATAATTTAAAATCAGGAAATATTACACCTCCCTCAGTCTTGGGACAAAGTAATTTGGACAAGGCAATACTTGCATGTTTATTATTCCAAAGAAACGTAATACATAAGGAGTTAACTTGTGTAAAATAATATTTGGGGAGTTTGAATGGTAACATTGACAAGGAGAACAATATTTGGGGAACAATTGTCATTTTAATTGTATCAAGTCTGCCCCACCATGATAAAAATAAAGGAGACCAAGAATTTATCAAATTAGTAATTTTAAGTTTTAAAGCAGTAAAGTTATGGGATAGTGTATCACATACATTAGAGGAAAACCAAGTGCCTAGATATGTAAATTTATTTAGGACACCACGTAAAATTGGTAGAATCAAACATATATCTATAACATGAAGGGTTTAAGGGCAAAATCTCAGTCTTGGAGAAATTTAATTTATAACCTGAAACAGTAGAGAATAATGTGATTTTGTGTACAAATTGGGGTAAAGAAGAGGCGGGATTGGACATGTGAATAAGAACATCATCGGCATATGCAGAAAGTTTAATTTGGTGAGACTTTAGGGTAAAACCAGTAATAAAGGGGTTGCTTCTAATGCGTTCAATAAAGAGTTCCATACTTAGTAAAAAAAGAACTGGGGAGAGGAGGCAACCCTGACGAATACCTCTTTGGAGAGAGAAATGTGGGAGAAAAGACCATTAACAAAAACACATGCTTTTGGATTAGTATATAATAATTTAACATATGAAATGAACCTTGGACCAAAGCCAAACCATTGTAAAGTGCGTATCATGAAATCCCAATTAATTCGGTCAAAGGCTCTTTCTGCATCCAAAGATAATGCGGCTAAGGGAGAGGGATATTTTTTACTCAGAGAAAGAATATTGGAAAACATTCTGGCATTGTCAGAGGCTAAACATCCTTTGACGAAACCATTTTGAAATGGGTTAATAAGAGAAGGGATAACTTTCTCAAGACAAGAAGCTAAGATCTTTGCAAAAATGTTACAATCATAATTGATTAGTGATATAGGATGAACATTTTTGTAACAGAAGGGGTCTTTGTCTGGTTTAGGGATGATAATAATAAGGGTTTCTAAAAAAGAGCCACAGGCCTTAGAGTTGGATGTAAAGGAATTAAAAAGTTCTAATAATTTAGGAGCAAAAATTGATGAGAAAGCTAAAAATAACTCAGCTGAAAAGCCATCAGGGCCTGGAGCCTTCATTTTTTTCAAGGAATTTAAAGCATCAGATAATTCTTTAAAAGAAATATCCCCTTCAAGTGGTGTGAAAATATTCAGGAGAGTTTTAGCTTTAGGGATATCTTGAAAAAAGGAGGTGAAATCTTCTTCAGAAGGCTTAGTAGTTTCTGTGTATATAAGATTATAATATGATTGAAATGTACTAATAATATCAAAATCAGATGAGAGAAGTGCATTATTCGTTTCTTTGTGGAAAGGGCCAATTACCTTACATTCTGATTTGATTTTTAAATAATTTGCTAGCATTTTCCCTGTTTTGTTTTGGCCTCCGTGATATTTCGATTTAACCTTAAGAAGGATGTTACAAGTAGGGGTGGGTGGAATTTGTGTAATCGCGTTACGCAAATCTCCACGAAATGGTAAAAAATCTCAGCGAACACGCAGAAATTCCGAGAACACGCGGAATTGCTTGTTCGCAATGCTTTCTTCCTGTTCGCAATTGCTGTTTGTGTGCTCGGGGGGAAATATCTTGTGAACACGCATTTTGCAAATGCGAACAAGCAAAAAGTTTTGCGAAGTCGTGGAACGCAGAATTTTGGGCAATTTCGCATTCTGCGCGGAATGCGAAATTACTCAAATTCCGCAAATTCCGCAAGCGGAACGGAATTTACCGCCCAGGCCTAGTTACAAGCATCTACAGTAGCTATTTTATTCAGGGTGGATTTAGCTTTAATTAACTCTTGTAGTGATGATGAGGATTTGGATGTGTAATATTTATGTGCTAATGTCTTGAGTTGTGATAGAGTTTCTTTATATTTAGCAGTCATTAGTCTCTTTTTCTTTGAGGAGTATGCAATCACGAAGGCCCTAAAGGAAGCTTTAAAAGAATTCCAATTATTGTGCAGGGAGGTGTCTAGAGAGTCATTAAGAACAAAAAATTCATTATTTAAGGAGGTCGCTTCTGAAATAAAAGTACGGTCTGATTAAAGGTGGTTATTAAAATGCCAACGATCTTGCCTACATGTGGGATAGATAAATCAATAGAAGTAAAAATTGGAGCATGGTCAGAAATAAAAATAGAGCCAATTTCCCATGAGTGGAGGCAAGGTAATCATTACACGTTTTCCAGGTATCAAATAGGGGACGAGATGATAAGGCAGATTGGAAAGATTTGTGAGTTTTATCTGGTTTAAATTTGCATTTGGATTGTCTGTCTGAAAAAGGATCTAGCCAATTATTAAAATCACCACCCACTGCAATGTTAGAATTAGATACAGATAATAGTTTCAATGTTATAGATTGCCAGAATTCTGGATCAGGTTTAACAGGTCCATAAATATTGAAAAAGGTAATTTGACTTTTGTTAATGATAGCATCAACCATCACCCACCATCTAGAAGGATCACATTCAGATGATACAATTTGGGCATTAGTAGATTTATGAAACAATATAGCAACACCACCATGACGATCAATAGCAGGAGAAAAAACAATTTGATTGACCCATTGGCGTTTGAGTTTAAGAGATTCAACATCGTTACAGTGGGTTTCCTGTAAAAAAGCAACCTGGGTGTTAAGTTTAGCTAAATGATACAATACCTTTTGATGTTTGACAGGATGCCCAAGACCACGAACATTCCACGAGACCACATTAACCATGAGGAAGGATTGGGGAAAACATGAGGAAACAGGAGCACGACACTGCATAAACAACGAAGAGAAAAATGGAAAGACAATGTTAAAAATGTGATGATACAGACCAATTGTCAAACAGAAAGCAAAAACTAAGACAGTTACCATTACCAAAAGACATGATTAAAAGGAAGACGTAACAAGAAAAATAGAGAAAAAGAAGAAAGAGAGAAAAGAAAAGAGACATAAGGAAGAAGCAAAGCAAACGGATCAAGGAAAAACATCCAGATCTGTAGGAAGAAAAGAAGTCGAAAGAAGAGGAGCATAGTGACGCCGTGGTAATAGGAACAAAGAAAAGGAAAGAAAGAGAGCCTCATAGATATAAGGAAAAACACATAATCTAGGAGCATTAAGTAAACAGCTATGTTGAATTCAAAAAAGCATTCCTAAAAAACTACTAAAGTCAAACATTAGTATCCATTCCATTAGGTGAAAGGTTATGAAGGTAAAGGTTAAGTTTTTCCGGGTCATCAAAAGAGCGTGACCGACCATCATGTGTAATCTTGCAGAGACAAGGATGAAGGATTCCATATTGAATGTTAAGCTGTCTCATCTGAGGACGTAAGGCAAGAAATTCTTTGCGACATGCATTAGTTGCATTGGAGATATCTTGAGATATGAAGAGATTATGGCCAGAGCAAATGAGACGACATTTAAGTCTTACAGCTTTCAAGACATGCATTAGTTCAGTAAACTCTAGGAAAAGCATATGATCCCGAGTGGTTTTGTAGCATTAAGAATGAGATGTCCCAAACAATGTGCTCTTTGAATGCTGAGGGGACTTGTTGAAGCCTGAAGATGTAAGAGTTCTGGTAGGAATTTCTGTAAAAAGGATACCATATCTGGACCTTCAATATTTTCCGGAAGTCCATACAGGCACAAGTTATTTCTACGATTCCATTTTTCAAGGTCCTCCGTATGGATTTTTAGCTTGTGAATTTCCTGTTCTAGTAACGGAATCTTAGTAGACACATCTTGAAGATCGCTGACACGCTGTTCCAGATCCAATACCTTACTTTCCATAACCATCCATCTCTCCTCAATTTGTTTTAGCTTTTAATTTGTTGGAGCCATAAAGGGTTGAAGACCATGGACTTCATCTAAGATAGAGTCCAAAACAGGATTCTGAGAAGAATGAATGGGAGAAGGCGGGTCATTTTTATGTCTTTTTGGTTTTGTACCAGATACAGAAGATCTCGCCGAATGAATATCATTAGCCATTGTAATGTGAAAAAAAGAACAGGAGTAAAATTAAAATGGTCGCAAAAATTGCCGTGGGAGATCCTCAAAATGGTATGTTTATATTGACAAAGCAATCAATGTGAGACCAGAAGTAAAAAGTCCTCCAAAATTCAAGAATATTGAATGAACTCTAATTAAAGTTCCTCAAAAACACACAAGATAACACTGTTTGACAGGACGGCTGCTTCATTGTCACAGAATATTTGTAAGAGCATGAGGAAAGTTATGAAGTGACATGCTGTATAGATACATAACAGGTTGAGTTCAAGTAGGCAGTATGAGTAGAGAGTTAAATCCTCTATCTCAGCCAAACGACGGTAGAAAAATTAGATATTTGCTGATAATATGGAAGGACTGTATTAAAAGCGGTGAAACTTGCCAGACTAAACAGACGCGAGCTCAGCGATCAGCAATGGCGGCCACCCACGTCTTAGTAGAAATAATTATCCGCAAGAAAAGTCCAAACACATTCGAAAAACGGACTTCAAACTCACCGCGTCATAAACATTATTGAAAAGTGTCCGCTATTATGATCCCTGGAGCTCTGAGAATAATGTCTCAGTAGAATGGAAAGGCTCCTTGGTATTGCAAGAGCAAATGCTTACTTGAGCTCTGAACCTTTCCCCAGTGGGCACTCATATCTCATGTCAGAGAAAAGGGATGAAGGTGATAAGCCCATGAGGTAAAAAAGTTGCGTGCTGTAGCATGTCCACAACAAGAGTGGCAGAAGTTGTCAGAGAAGAGAGACGCGGGCGCAGTGACCTAAAATGGCAGCCGCCCGCGTCTCTGACAGGAAGATTTTACCGCGAACGAAAAGTGGTTCACAAAAGACACGAATTCATAAGAAATGCGATCGCCAGACTCACCGCACCATCGGCAGAGCAGGCCCATCACTCCGCACCTGAGTTAGCGGGTTAGGTGGCTCAAAAGGCACTTTTGAGTTCCGCAATGCAGCGGAGCTCACGCCGGGTCTGCCATTCCAGCTCAGCGTGCAAGCCACACCCCCATCTGATCGTTATCTTATATTAACAGATGATTATCTAATATCATCTGATGGTCAATCAGGCTTTCACTACTTGAGGACACACAAAACCTTCATGAATATTGGGTGAAGGTGTTGGATCTAAGGAAACATGATTGGCCAATTTAACTAATACTTGGGAGCTCTGAGCATGTTATAACACAGTGAACCAATAAGTACTTCTAAAGTGCATGAAAAATCGTGTCCAATATCTCAGTAAATGTGTGACAATGATTAAAATCCTTCCTTTGTGAGCATAGGAAACAACTCAAAAGTGGCCACTACTTTTCAGAGTATACAGCTATAGAGTGTGGAGTCCCCAGAGGCACTGCCCTGTCAATTAACATCTAACCTATACACGATTTCCCTAGACCACCTGATCAGGCAGAGGCAGATTCACTGACAGATATATGTGCTGAAGACACCCTATTGCTTATCGACCTCAGCAACACCTTCTAAAAGAAGACTCTATTATCAACCTGCCTACTAGCAATCAAAAACTGTGTGAGAGGGAATGGGGTTCTGGAACACAATGATAAAACTGAGATCTTAATCATAGAAAAAGACAATATACCACTGGATGCATTCTGTCCCTCCAGCTACATGTAATCTTCTGACATAGCAGAAATGGCACACAACCTGGGAGTTCTGTTTGACTCTCAACCAGATAGAGACATTTGTGAAAGCAGCTCATTTTCAACTGAAAGCTCTATCAAAAACCTGTCCCTTATTAAAAAGCTAATACCACAAACAAGAAACAGATGGTGGTGATGTCCAAATTACTACATGCCAACAACAAATTTGAGCCTCAGCAACAATTCTAGTCAGAAACTCCAACATGCATAAAACAAATTCATCCACTTCAAATTTGGTCTGAGGAAAAATTATGATGTACCCAGTTTTGATCCCAATTTCATTGGATTACTATAGATCCCCCGGTACATAACAGAGACTGTGCCAAGTTTATAAAGCAACTAATGGAAAATCTCTGAATTGCTTGTCAGGCCTCTTTCAATTTCATCAAATCATTGTCACACCCCTGCATTCCTATGCTGAACTCACATTGTTCTCCTCAAATGGTGCTTCTGTAGATTTGGTAAAGTATACAGAAAGTGATGGATGAAATATCTGAATTAATCTCAGCTACTGGTAATTACTCGGGCCGCATCCCAGTCCATTATTGTTTTGCACACAATGCCAGCACAGTTTGGACCCAGTAATTTAAAAATCAGTCTTGACCCTGCTCCAGTGGGAACAGTCCACCCCGAACTGCCAAGCCCGGTCCTACCTGAACCAGAACACAAGCAATGCAGGACCGATTTGACCTTCTTATGGGTTCCTGGGCAAGGTATAGCTTGGTTATTATGAATACACAATAAGGTGCAACATACAACATTTCTCATACAAAATCCAGAGTCCAAAGAAGATGGATTTCCAATTTGTGAGTAAATCTTTTTATTTAATTTCTTGTTCAAAAAGCTCAAGTTTGTAAAACAGCCACAGCCAGCGTGTGTTATGTCCAACACAGTGGACGTCTTCAAGGCTAAGTATAACGTGATCCGAATTTATTTAAAAGATTTTTATCCAGACAGTAGATCATAATAGCGTGTTAATAAGGTTCCAGGATAGAGTTCCATCATGTTCTGAGTAGGTGTTGTTTGCATAGAAATAATGTTGCATAAAGATATGTCACTCAAAGATCCAGGATTCATCTATCACATGGGATTCACATGAATATATTTAAGGGATATAAATCAAACCCAAAACATGGCACCCAAATCAGGGCCCAAAGGGATAATGTGACGTGGTCAGATAGCAGCCAGTCAATTTAGCCCTGATGAAGTCCACTGTGTTGGACGAAAAGCGTTGGCGTTAGCTGTTTTACAAACAAGCTTTTGGAACAAGAAATTAAATACAAAGATTTACTCACGAATTGGAAGTCCATCATCTATGGACTCTGGATTTTGTATGAGAAATGTTGTATGGTGCACCTTATTGTGTATTAGTGTTTATCTAGTCCCCTTCTGGACTAAACTTAGACAGCAGGTGTTAATAGTGTGCGCACATTTCTAATTTGTCTTTATGCTAAATATCAGGGGATATACAGATAAGGTATGCTTCAATTAGCTGTCACATATTGGTTAATATAGCTTGGTTACTAGTAGTATATTTACTCCTGGTGGAGACTCAGCACATTAAAAAAATTGGCAGTCATAAAGATACAACTGATAAAATTGCTTTGTGAATTGCAAAAAATCATAAACTTACACAAAGGTGCAAGTTTACCTTTTTGAATCATGCCCACAGTGTGCATGAGACCCACGTCTGATCACAGGTGTCCAACTAAGGGTGACACACTAAAGGATAGAAAAAGTGATGGATGGAATGTTTTAATTAATCTCAGCCAATTGGTAATTACATGCCACCTCAGTTTGGACTCAACAATTAGTCTTCACACCGTCCCACTAGGTGGCATGTTATGTAAAATAACTATGGATTGGGAGGATGCGTACTGAGTAATTACTAGTGGCTGAGATTATTTTTAGAGTACATCCATCACTTTTTGGATACTTTAGTATGTCTCTATAGAATTTATGGTACAAAAGGGGGTGGTGATGGACGGAGCATCTGAACCAATCAAACACTCACACCCAGCCAACAGATCTGGGTTTAATCCATCACCGTTCTTTAGCACACTCTGCCACCACAGTTCAGACATGGCCATATGCAAATCAGTCTGACCCTGTGCCTCATGGGAACAGTCCAGTCCGAACTGCCATGCCATGCCTTCCCTGGACCGGAAACAAACTTCCGAAGACCGGTTTCTGGCATTTCAGCCGTCTTCAGCCCGGCTTGCTTGAATCCAATGGCAAAGTGAGCAAGGGACTCACGTCTGAGCATACCCTGCCAACTTATGGCGAACAAAGTGGTACAAAAGATGGATTCAACCCAGATCTGTTGACTGGGTGTGAGTGTTTGATTGGTTCAGATGCTCCTTCCATCACCACCCCCTTTTGTACCACTTTGTTCGCCATAAGCTGGCAGGGTATGTAAGTCAAGATAGTTGATACCGTGCTCCATAGATTCATCAGTTCATTTAAACAGTACATAAATCAATAAATACATTTCATATAAAAACCCCACATCAACCTCTCATCATACACATTCATCTTCTCATCCAAACACTCACAAGCATCCACTTCAACATAAGACACTATATACAACTCCTCAGCGTAATCCCCAGAGTGACACATGAATGGGATCCTGCGGAGTCTTCTCAGCAGATTGCCAGAGAGTCCAGATCGATGTAGCAGGACCCCAGAAGGTAACGCCAATGCGCGTTTCAGTGCAAGGCCCAGATCTACGGCCGCACCTTCATCAGGGCTCTCACGCAGAGGGAGTGGGGAAAGCACAGCACATAAGAACCACACCCGTGACCAATCTATGTCCCGGGTTTAAGAGTCCAGGATATTATCAGCTGTCTCCAGGATCGTAATCACGGGCCCTGATGGAGTAGCTCCGGAGCGGGCAATCGTCAAGTTCGGGTCCGTTGTAAAATTCTTTTGCGAAGAGCAGGTTTCTTCGTTTCGGTGCAGGAAGCGGTGACTCCCCCGAAACGAAGAAACCTGCTCATCGCAAAAGAATTTTACAACGGACCCGAACTTGACGAGCTACTCCCTCTGGGCCCGTGATAGAAAAAAGAAAATAAAGATTTTGTACACCTACTATCTTGAGTTGAATCTACCCTGTGGCCTACTCGTCGCATGTTGGTGAGCTCAATGTTGCTTATTTAAAATTGCGGACCCTTTATGGGCCATTTCTCTATACAGATAGGGTTGACTCTCTCTAATGCAGTAGTGTTATATTCCTCTGTAGTCTGCCCTATATTCTTTTCAAGGGGGCCCCTTTTGTATTGACCGATGAGGCACATCGTCAGACTGATTTGCACATGGCCATGTCTGAACTGGGGTGGCAGAGTGGGATAAAGAACGGTGATGGATTAAACCCAGATCTGTTGACTGGGTGTGAGTGTGTGATTGGTTCAGGTGCTCCGCCCATCACCACCCCCTTTTGTACCATTTTGTTCGCCATAAGTTGGCAGGGAATTCTCAGATGTGAGTCCCTTGTTCACTTTGCCACTGGATTCAAGCAAGCCGGGCTGAAGACGGCTGTAATGCCAGAAACCGGCCCACGGAAGCTTGTTTCCGGTCCAGGGAAGGCATGGCTTGGCAGTTCGGGCTGGACTGTTCCCATGAGGCACATGGTCAGACTGATTTGCACATGGCCATGTCTGAACAGGGGTGGTAGAGTGGGCTAAAGAACGGTGATGGATTAAACCCAGATCTGTTGACTGGGTGTGAGTGTTCGATTGGTACAGATGCTCCGTCCATCACCACCCCCTTTTGTACCGCTCTATAGAATTGATGGCAGATCATTAAAAAGGGCAGGAGCGACATTATGGAACACTCTTACCAAACACCTAGGATTAAACTACAACTTCCATAATTTTGAGCCTTCTCTAAACAATCCCTGATTAAGTGGCAACAATAAACAAAAGTCTGACTTCAGCTGCTGCTTCTTAATGAATTAATTCACCCATACACTTTTCCCTCCAGAATTAGTCTATTTGTCATCATGTCACATATCTGATTACTTAACTCACTTACCAGCATTTAAGCTTGTTTTTTTTCCTCAAAGGTTTTCTACGATGAATCCTCTGTGGGCCGATTCTGAGCAATACTATAAAGCCAAAAGGTTGACCGAGCTCTTTACACAAGGACAGTTTTGTACAAAATAAATGTTTCTATCCATGTACAAAAGAACTGTTTTGTTTTGTTTACAAACAAATAGTTTTGTTTCATGTTATATAAAGAGTGAATGAAAACTAGAAAACATATGGTGTCATTTGTATAAATTTAGCATACAACTGCTTGCTGCTTGATTATATAAATAAACGCAAGGTTATTCATGTCTTAATTATCTAAAATAAATGCAAAACATGTTGGAAAACTAATGACTAATATAGGCAGTATATCATAGTTTAGAACTCCATTAGGCATATTGTACATATGAATTATAAACTCAATAGTGAAGGCTTCAAGGCTACATTATGTCTACTTGACACCTCACTGCCCCTTTTTATAAAATAAAAAGTATCTCCGTGTCCACTATTTTATTTAATTCATCACTCACTGTCAGCTCTCTTGCTTCCTTCCTTTGAACCAGAGATCTTATCAACTCTATTACATATCCTACTACAGGTCTGTAACACCCACAGGTCTTAAGTTAACTTTTCCATCCTTACAGGAATTCTCTTAAGCGACTTCCTACTCTTCCTTGGGGACAAAACAGTAGTCTCCATACTCACCTCGACCTCCTGAAGTTTGTCCTCATCCTCTGAATTATCTTCCTCTACCAGATCTGCCTGCTTTTCCACTCTTTAATAAACTTTCCCATATGCTCCATGGGCTACCAATCCCCACTTCTGCAATGTTGTATGTTAAAACGACAAAAGATCTCTTCAGCTAGAGCATGGGTACTCATAAACTTTCTCTCGGGGGCCAAATTTACAGTGTGGTTTGTTTTCGAGAGCCGCACCGGCGGGGGTGGGGTCAGTGGGGGAGGGGGCGGGGCTAGAGCAACAAAAAAAACTGTGACCATGAGGTTGAACACAGGTCCCTGCAGCGGACGCCTTCGTCCACTGAGCCACCAGACCCGGCATACACACATCTCTCTCTCTTCCTATATCTCCCTCTCTCTCTCTCCCCCCTCTCTCCCTATTTCTCCCTCTGTCTCACTCAGACTGTCTCACTCCCTCTCTCTCCCTCTCTCTCCCTGACTCCCTCTGTCTCACTCACTCTGACTGTTTCACTCCCTCTCTCCCTCTCTCTCCTTCCCTCTCCCTCTGTCTACCTCTCTCTCCTTCCCTCCACCTCTCTGTCTCCCTCTCTTTCCCTCTGTCTCCCAATCTCTCCTTCCCTCTCCCACTCTGTCGCCCTCCTCACTCTGTCGTACTCCTCACTCTGTCGCCCTCCTCCCTCCCTCTGTCTGTCACCCTCCCTCCGTCTGTCACCCTCCTCCTTCCCTCTGTCTGTCACCCTCCTCCCTCCCTCCCTCTGTCTGTCACCCTCATCCCTCCCTCCCTCTGTCACCCTCCTCCCGCCCTCTGTCTGTTACCCTCTTCCCTCCCTCCTCCCTCTGTCTGCCACTCTCCCTCCTCCCTCCCTCTGTCTGTCACCCTCTGTCTCCCTCCCTCTCCCTTTCTATGTCTCCCTCCCTCTCCCTTTCTCTGTCTCCCTCCCCCTCCCTTTCTCTGTCTCCCTCCCTCTCCCTTTCTGTCTCCCTCCCTCTCCCTTTCCCGGTCTCCCTCCCTCTACCTTTCTCTGTCTCCCTCCCTCTCCCTTTATCTGTCTCCCTCCCTCTCCCTCTCTTTGTCTCCCTCTGTCTGTCTCCCTCTCTTTGTCTCCCTCTCTTTGTCTCCCTTCCTCTGTATCCCTCCTCCCTCTGCCTCCCTCCTCCCTCTGGCTGTCGCCCTATCTCTGTCTCCCTATGCCTCCCTCCTCCCTCTGTCTGTCGCCCTCTCTCTGTCTCCATCTGTCTGTCTACCTCCCTCTGTCTGTCTCCCTCCCTCTGTCTGTCTCCCTCTGCCTGTCTCCCTCCCTCTGTCTGTCTCCGTCTGTCTCCCTCCCTCTCCCTTTCTCTGTCTCGCTCTCTGTCTCCCTGTCTGCCTCCCTTTTCCACCCTCCTTTCCTTCCTTCCCTCGCTCTCCCTCTGTCTGCCTCCCTTTCCCTCCCTCGCTCTCCCTCTCTCTGCCTCCCTTTCCCTCCCTCCCTCCCTCCCTCCCTCTACCTCTGTCTGCGTCCCTTTCCCTCCCTCCCTCCCTGTCTGTCTCCCTTTCCCTCCCTCCCTCCCTCTCCCTCTCTCTGCCTCCCTTTCCCTCCCTCCCTTGCTCCCCCTCCTTTTCCCTCCCTCCCTTGCTCTCCCTCTGTCTGCCTCCCTTTCCCTCCCTCCCTCGCTCTCCCTGCCTCCCTTTCCCTCCATCCCTCCCTCGCTCTCCCTCTGTCTGTCTCCCTTTCCCGCCCTCCTTTGCTCTCCCTCTCTCTGCCTCCCTTTCCCTCCCTCCCTCTCCCTCCTTTTCCCTCCCTCCCTCGCTCTCCCTCTGTTGGCCTCCATTTTCCTCCCTCCCTCTCCCTCTCTCTGCCTCCCTTTCCCTCCCTCCCTCGCTCTCCCTCCCTCTCCCTCCTTTTCCCTCCCTCCCTCGCTCTCCCTCCGTCTCCCTCCCTTTCTCTCCCTCCCTCTGTCTTCCTCCCTCTACCTCCCTCTGTCAACCTCTTCATCTCTTCCTGCCTGTCTGTGCCCGGGCTGAGACAGCTTCAGGGCACACACACACACAGCCGCATGAGCACTTCACAGGTCTTTAAAAGACCATTTGTATGTTAATGAGGCTTTTGTCTTTCACCTCTTAGTTCCCCTGCCCCTCCACTCTGACTATCACGGAATGCCCGGGCCCCCACAGAGCAGCAGAATCTCGGCCCCCAGTGTTTGCAGACACTGTATTTTTTTATTATTTATTTAACACAGGTAAATTGTCTGCAAGGTCCGCGGGCCGCCAGGGAAAGCTTGCCGGGCCGCTGACGGCCAGCGGGCTGTACTATGAGTACCCATGAGCTAGAGGATCCCCCAAAACCTCTGCTGAAGCAGCTTTATCGAAACTTCCAAATTTGTAGTCTTTCTCCTCATACTGCAGATCCAGAATATATTCATCCCAGTCCTTCTCAATGACTGGTATTGGGTTCTCTAAAGCCCTACTGTTTCCAACCATTTTTGTGCCGCTAGGGACACCCTTCCTTTGCATGCCTCTAAGGACACCCACTCTCTGTGTGCCATCTAAGACACCTTTACTTTCGATGGAACAAAGACTTTCTTTCCTTTTTTTCAATAAAAAAATGTCTTCAACATGTTTCGACTACCGTAGCCTTTTACCACCTATTCCTACTACATTTTCATCCTCAGACAAAGGGAAACATTCCTCACCTGATTCTAAATCTTTACTGCCTCTTTTCCCTAATATGCTTGTTACTGATTCCTATACCCTATTTTTCATTTCCTGTTGAATGAGTTTCCTTATTAGGTCTTCATCCATATTCCCAATATTTTGACCTGCACTGCAACCTTGTTCTGGTTCCATCTAAAAATTATATACACACTCTACACCTAACTCAATATAACTCCCCTTATTAATCTTGTGCTTTTATTTCCAAAACACCAACACACCCTTATTTCTCTTTGTAAAAAAATACTCTTCCTCCCAACACCTGATGGAGCAACCTTCAAAGTTTTTTTTTCATACCTGTCACATTACATGCAGCATAACGCTGCCATTCTTCCATTATTTTTAATGTATTGAGGCCCAATCCAAGATGGCTCCAAACCTTCCAAGATTTACAGCCTGATTCATCAAGGGGCCGTTTTGCGTGGCCCTAATAGCGAATCATAGCGACTCGCTATTGAGGACACCAAAATGGTATTCATGTAGGATTTGCTAAATAAATAGCGATTCCTACATGTTCTCTATTTGCGAGTAGCAATTTGCTACTCGCAAAAAATGGAATAACTCCCCATTCATTCCTATGGGCCAAAAGGCCCATAGGAATGAATGGGGAGTATCCCTTATTTGCGAGTAGCAATTTGCTACTCGCAAATCAGATAGCTATTTTAAGGGTGCCAGGGGTTTCCAAAGGACACCCTGTAGCACCCCTAAAATGCACATTTGAACAGGTGTTGCGCACACACATGTCCAAAGGACATGTGTGTGTGTAACATGCAAAAGAAAAAAATGCACTAAAGTGCTTTTTACACTATTTACGCAATTTACCACCAAGTCAGACCTGGTGGTAAATTGAGACCAAATATTGCGATTTCGCTATTTCTATTTGGTTGATGAATTGCATTTAAGGAATCTCTATTAGAGATTCCTTGAATCCAATTCCTCGCAAATATGCGAATTCTTAAATAGCGATTTTTGCATTTGGGATGATGAATCCCAAATGCAAAAATTGCACTCGCAAAAGGCAAGATTCTGAGAATCTTGCCCTTTGCGAGTGCAATTTAGCTTGATGAATCAGGCTGTTAGTCCTGTAACGTCACAGGCCGGAGCTGAAGAAACCAGTACTATGGCGGACGAAGAGGAACAGAGAGGGTGCAGAACACGAAGCACATTCAAAAAACTGTTCTTTGTCTACATGGTAAGAACAAAGCTCATGCTCTTTACCTTGCGACATTTCAACAAGCTCAGCATTTCCCCCACATCAAAAGTTCTACTCCGCCTCTAATCCTCACAGTTTGTGGCCACACTCGCTACAATTACCTTCTCTATCTCGAATTCAAAACTTGCTACGCTCCTGTAAATTAGAAGCGTTCCTTCATCCTGATTCATTTTCTAATTAAAAAGAAACATGCTTACAGATTTAACCTTAGACACAAATATCTGTTTAAAATTACACTTTCGTATCATACCAAAATTACATAAACTGTTTCAGAATCAGAAGCTCATCATAGAAACAGAGCAATATAACAGTTATTTTCTGTGTAAGAGCAGCATTTAAAAGACGAAAAGTTTTCTATGCAAGGATTATTCATAGACGGTGGAGTTCTAAACCTAGATTTCTATGTTGAGTCTTCTTGAAGTGCTGTAGTGGAGTGGCATTAAAAGTTAAATGCATAATGGTAGTCTCCAGTCTTGATATGAAATTAAAAGATTGACTTTAATCATTTAGTTGCTAAGTGGAGGGATTGGCGGACGCTGGCGCTGTGCACCCCTCAATCGGCCTTCCATTTCTGTGGCTGCCCGCCTTGAAAAGTGACAAGGAGGCCCTTCTCCTGCACATCACTGATGGACAAAATACGATGAGGTTTACCAGTAAGGGGGGCATGAAGCGGTTGAATGGAGTCCTTCATATATGAACAACCCAAACAGGAGTCTGTAGAGGGCAGGGAACAACCACCAACATCATGACTCTATCGTTACTAACCCCACTGTTCCTATGCTTTATTGACTACAGTTCAGTGTTTGACCATGTGGACCGGGGCAAACTATGGCAAAAGCTTAAAAAATGGGGGATTCCAGAACTGCTATTGAAACAACTTATCCTACTCCACACCAATACCTGGGTCCGGATCAAGATGGGCAAAGGAACACACCTCTCAAGGCGAATCAACACCTATATGGCCTGAAACAAGGGTGCGTCCTAGCCCCCACCTTATTCAACCTCTACCTGGCAGACCTCCCAGAGGAATTGGATAAAACCAACTCGCATGCGCCCCGGTTGGGGGATATCACGCTGACCAATCTCCTTTATGCCGACGACCTTGTTCTAATAAGCCGCACTCCAACAGGCCTTCAACATCTCATAAATACCACCAGTTCATTTTCACATCGTAACGGCCTAACTATCAACTTGAAAAAAACAAGAACCATGGCAGTGAACAATAATGAGACCAGGAAGAACAGCTGGTTCTTGGACGGCCACAAACTGGACCAAGTGATGTGCTACAAGTACCTGGGTGTTCTGGTGGACAGCAGAGGGTCATTCAAACCCCAACTAGAAACACTTTACCAAAAAAGAACCATGAGTTATCTCGCAATGAAACCCCTCAAGAAGATTCTGCCAGACCGCACGCTCGATCCCTTCCTACAAGTACTGAGAGCTCGTCTTCAACCAACATTAACATACGGGAGCGAATCAGCCCTAGGAAAGGATGCACAGACACTAGACAAAGTGATAGGTAAAACCTACAGGTCAATCTTTCAGCTTCCTTGTTACGTATCACCAGCACAAATTCGTCTGGAATTTGGGATACAAAAGCAAACGGTGGAAAGAAGGGGCAGCATTATAAAATGTTGGCACAAAATCAGAAACGGAGAGCCAGGCACCCTAAACACCCACCTCTGGACCGAACTGCAAAGAGGTGAATGATCACACGCTAGAGAGTACTTGTTGCAATCACTAGAAAGCCTAGAACTGACCGGCCTCTGGAACAGCTCAGTAGACCATAAAAGCTTTAAAAAGCAAGTGACAAAAACAACAAAAATAATATCGCTTCTTAAAGACAAAGAAACCCTGGCGAAAAGAGCCCATGGCTGGATAGTCTTAAACGACTATAAAACCCTCAAACCACAAGCATACTTAGACCACGGCTTCAAGCAGAAGGCAAAGGAGAAATTCTTAAAATTCCGACTAGGCGTACTACCGATCCTCCCTCATCTGACGCCATGGGAAAGGAACCATAAAGATCAAACCTGCCGTCTCTGCGGGGCAGGACCTGAAGACCTAACCCACATAATATGTATTTGTCCCAGCTTAATGGACATAAGGAGAACATTACTACGTGTAAAATGGAACCAGGAGGGGGTCAGGTCGTGCCGACAGGCAGTTAAACAGTGCTTCAATCCAAGCGAGATCCAACTAAACTGCAGAACCACAAAATTTCTTGATGCAGTGGCAAAGAGAATCAAGGAGGCACAAAAAGAAGTACCTGCCCAATAGCCGGAAACATGTCCTAGGGCATCTTTCGAACTTATGGCCCGAATGCAGACGTAGTTGAACCACTGAATCATTTGAACTTTTGATACTTATTCTTTTATTCCTGTCAGTAACCACTTTTTCTTTTAAACAATGTATTTTAAATTGTGAGTTTTAATTAACTGTGCAATAAAATTTACTTACTTACTTCATATACGACTGGAGTATGAGGTAGACAAGCTGAATCTCTACCCTTTTATGTGCACACAAGGGCTGCGAAGTAGTAACTAATCTGGTGATTGCATTTGCTTGCCTCCAGGATGGCATCTGAGAAGCAATAATCAGTCCCAGTGGAGGCCCAGGTTTTCAGTTTTCAATTTAGAGTGTCAGCAACTTACTGGGAAAGATGGTGCAAGTAATGATCATATACGGTCCATAACTTCGATGCTGCCCTCTGGCTGGGGCTAGGGGCTCTGCCCCTGTGGAAAACGGCTTTCACTGCAGGAAAGGCTGTAGGGAACGGCCGAGCCTGCCTGACCCTTGAATGGAGAGTGATGCATTTCGGACTGTAGCCCAAAAAATCGATGAGGCTGTACCCCGAGGAAGAGCGCTCAATATCAGATCAGCAGGAGAGAAGAGTAGCGGTGGGCACCGGCCTTGCCACACATATGGTATGAATACGACAGCTCCCATAGTGGAACACCAACCAGACCTCGCTCATTTCCCCCACCTGCCACCCCCATCCGGCTCACCCATCATGACATGGAACCTGTGAAACTTGCCAACGACCGTAGAGACTTAACTTTTTGGCCAATGCCCAGTGGAGCTTCTTTGATAGCTATAGAGGATATGAGCTGTAGGCTTCCCCCTCAGCTGTCACCTACCCAGCTGGACATTGGGCAGACTTTCCTTCATCTCTCCGCTTTATCTCCCTCCCCGTTACCCTTTTACATTACCCCCTTACCCTTCTACACGCCAGAAACCAACTGATGTAACTTGTAACTGATGTATCTTCTGTAACAATGGGTTACTTGTATCCTCATGTAAAGTGCTCTGATACCTTTGGGTCTAGCCAGTGCTATATAAAACTCAAGCAAATAAAAATAAATTTGAAAAAGCAGCCCAATTCAATACCCAAGTTGGACTCCAGGCTGTCCCTGGATGCTGGACCCCTTGCATTTGCTGCAGATTACATATAATTCACATTCACTATACAATACAATAACTATTATATAATTGATAGGTGTGTTGTACACAATGGTTTTAAATACAGCTGGAGATCAAGAAGGGTTCTTGGGTCTCACCATTAAACAAGGCCATTGCCCCCATGAGCGGTGTTTAAAATAGAATGTTAAAGATACTGTGTTTGACCAAATGGGAAAAGAAGGGCAGAGCCAGCAAAGCTTGTTCACGTACTGAAATCGCGAGGCATTTAGCTTGTTATGCTTTCCATTTTCTTTTCACTTGTACATATGTTCTTTATCACTTACAGATACGACTTGGAGTACGGTTACAGGACCTTAACAAGATTATAAACTTCAGGTGTAGTAACCGATATACACATTGAGGTATTTCAGAAATGGAATTAGACTAGGGATCTAACAGTCCTGAGTAAAGCCGGGAGAGACACGAAATCCGGCTGAAACATGTTGACTTCTTTGCAGAATGGAGGGGTGAATGGTGCATAATTCACCTGTTTCACCACCATCCTTGGGTAAAGAGATACTTTTTAGCTCTAGCAAAGGAATCCGCAAATATATTTATTGGGATATCCCTTAGTTAGTTTTAATTCTTTGTCTGCACTTACTTTTTCTTTAGATCCTGTCCTTTTCTTTATGTTTGTGCATCTTCCCTACCCTATTGCTCCACCTCATTCGTTGGTCTGAGCCGAGGTGTCAGTAGCAGCCCTATGATGAAGCATGCCACAAACTTTTGTGGGTGAGGGCAGTTTTTTCAAAGCTTTGCACTTTGCCACTACTATACTTTTTTTTTAAATAGGGATTTACAAGTCTTTACTTCTCTGTGTGTGATAAGGTTAACTCAGAGGAGGGCGAAGTAAGTATTTTTCCTCCTCCCCCTCTGTTTGTGTAAGGTACATAAGCAAATATTAATAGTTAACTATTCATTCATTATTAAAATGCAGTACATGACTAGTAGTCAGATGCATTGTTGAAAAATGGTTCAACCCCTGTATAACGCTAATTAGACCGCACCCTTTTATCAAAGAAAATACCGCTCATTGTAGCTTTTGTAATTATGAGAGTCACTGGTTTTATTATTTCATCAGACTACAGGGTCAGATATATGTAAAAGCGTTTGCAAAATATTGGTTACAATTAATTTATAATAATAATGCATTTGCAAAAGTATTTTGTGAACCGACTGATGTATTAATAAGACATTACCCCCAGGTCCCTCCGTCCTCGACACCTTCATACTTACAAGTGGAGATGAGGCGACAGTCTCTCTTGGAGCCGGTGTTTCTGGTGTGGTCTGCATGCACCTCCTGGTCCTTTGCGGCTGGGGCTGGAGTTCTCGATGTTACTTCCGGGTCGCGGGTTCGTCTTCCTGAGCCTTGCCGGGGAGGCGTGCCTCGCTGGATGTGCTCCTGCCGGTGTCCTGGATTTTTGCTGTTGGAGTGAGGGCCTTGTTCCTGGGGTTGGCCCCCACTCCGGGTGAGTCCCGCTTGCGGGGTTTTTGTTTCTTTTGGCTTGCACTGCAATTTGGCAAAGTGGTTCCGTTTTTGCTGGTGCTGCAGTCTTTGAAACCGGGCGGCGTGCTCGTGGCCTGTGCATGTTCCCATCCCCGTCTTTCTGTGCCGTTGGCCTTGTGCTGACTATAGTTCCTGTGGCCTGTTCTTGTGCTGCACTGTGTTTGGGGCGCAATTGTGGCTGGAGCTGCCGTCTTTGGTTCCGGAATAATGTGAATGCATCTGCCGCGATCCTGGGCCTGATTTCATTGCCGGTTGTTTGTGTGCGATGTTTGGCTTCACTTTGACTGCTGTGCTGTGTCTTCTGCTTGTTTTGTTGTGCTGGCTGCCATGACTCTGTTATGAGTTCGTTGGACTGTGGTTCTCGTGGTCTCTCGATTCCTTCCATGTTTTTGTCTTCTTTGCAGGGGGAGGATGTGGCCACAGCTGGCGCTGCCGCCTTTGGTGCTGGGATCCAAGGTTCGAGCCTCGCCTGACACACTACAATGAAAGGCACCTACAAGTGCTTCTTTTAAAAATGTTTCTTAGCGGGGTCTGGGTCCTGTGTTACTCCTCATGCTCACAGGTTCTATTCCCTCCGGGTCCACTCAGCCTTTCATCTGTTTGATGTTGATATTATGTGTGCCATTGAGTTGGGTAACGTGATGCATTTGTTAGTTCAGCGCCAAGTTGCCCCGGTGCTGGAGTGAACGTGCGCTTTACACATACATATGTTTTGGAAACATGATATTTCTAAATTTTTTCTGGCGTGCGTCTGTGGTCTCGTGCACTGGGTGCCCTGTTTCTTTCCTGCAGTGTCACGTGAGGACTGTGGTGTATGTAATGTTTTTTTCCACCAGGTTGCGGTGGGGGCCTTGTTGTGCTGATTGGCCCCCGCTCTGGTTGTTTTCACCCCCTTTTTTTCTTCTAGGAGGACCCTGTTGGCCTGCTGGTGTCTGTCCTGGAGTGGTAGCGGTCGGACCTTCTGTTCCATGCCATGTTCCTGCGTCGGGTGCCTCCTCGAGGTGCCGAGGTTTGTGCTGGGGCCTCTTGCTTGGGGTGCATGTGTTCACGCTGTGCTTCGTCCCATCTTCCTTAGGGGTGTCCTGCTGCTGCCTCTGGGTGCCCCGCGCTGCTTGCTTCCTGTATGATTCAGAAAAGGGGGTGGTGATGAACAGAGTGTCTGAATTAAGCAGACCACTCTTACCCAGTCCAAAAGTCAGGGCTTGATCCATCACCGTTTTTTAGCTCACTGCACCATCCCAGCTCAGAACCTGGCTACATGCAAATTAGTCTGTTCCTGTCCCAGTGCATGATGGGAACAGGGCAAACCAAACTACCAAGCCAATTCTTATACTGGGAAGGAAACAAGCTTCCGGGGACCGGTTTCTGGCTTTTCAGCCGTCGTCGGCCCAGCTTGCTTGAATGCTGATGGTGCAATGAGCAAGGGACTCACATCTGAGTATACCCTTCCACGCATATGGTGGACAAAATGATTCAGAAAAGGGGGTGGTGATGAACAGAGTGTCTGAATTAAGCAGACCACTCTTACCCAGTCCAAAGATCAGGGCTTGACCCATCACCGTTTTTTAGCTCACTGCACCATCCCAGCTCAGAACCTGGCTACATGCAAATTAGTCTGTTCCTGTCCCAGTGCATGATGGGAACAGGGCAAACCAAACTACCAAGCCAATTCTTATACTGGGAAGGAAACAAGCTTCCGGGGACCGGTTTCTGGCATTTCAGCCGTCGTCGGCCCGGCTTGCTTGAATCCTGATGGTGCAATGAGCAAGGGACTCACATCTGAGTATACCCTTCCACGCATATGGTGGACAAAATGATTCAGAAAAGGGGGTGGTGATGAACAGAGTGTCTGAATTAAGCAGACCACTCTTACCCAGTCCAAAGATCAGGGCTTGATCCATCACCGTTTTTTAGCTCACTGCACCATCCCAGCTCAGAACCTGGCTACATGCAAATTAGTCTGTACCTGTCCTAGTGCATGATGGGAACAGGGCAAACCAAACTACCAAGCCAATTCTTATACTGGGAAGGAAACAAGCTTACGGGGACCGGTTTCTGGCATTTCAGCCGTCGTCGGCCCGGCTTGCTTGAATCCTGATGGTGCAATGAGCAAGGGACTCACATCTGAGTATACCCTTCCACGCATATGGTGGACAAAATGATTCAGAAAAGGGGGTAGTGATGAACAGAGTGTCTGAATTAAGCAGACCACTCTTACCCAGTCCAAAGATCAGGGCTTGATCCATCACCGTTTTTTAGCTCACTGCACCATCCCAGCTCAGAACCTGGCTACATGCAAAGTAGTCTGTTCCTGTCCCAGTGCATGATGGGAACAGGGCAAACCAAACTACCAAGCCAATTCTTATACTGGGAAGGAAACAAGCTTCCGGGGACCGGTTTCTGGCATTTCAGCCGTCGTCGGCCCGGCTTGCTTGAATCCTGATGGTGCAATGAGCAAGGGACTCACATCTGAGTATACCCTTCCACGCATATGGTGGACAAAATGATTCAGAAAAGGGGGTGGTGATGAACAGAGTGTCTGAATTAAGCAGACCACTCTTACCCGGTCCAAAGATCAGGGCTTGATCCATCACCGTTTTTTAGCTCACTGCACCATCCCAGCTCAGAACCTGGCTACATGCAAATTAGTCTGTTCCTGTCCCAGTGCATGATGGGAACAGGGCAAGCCAAACTACCAAGCCAATTCTTATACTGGGAAGGAAACAAGCTTCCGGGGACCGGTTTCTGGCATTTCAGCCGTCGTCGGCCCGGCTTGCTTGAATCCTGATGGTGCAATGAGCAAGGGACTCACATCTGAGTATACCCTTCCACGCATATGGAGGACAAAATGATTCAGAAAAGGGGGTGGTGATGAACAGAGTGTCTGAATTAAGCAGACCACTCTTACCCAGTCCAAAGATCAGGGCTTGATCCATCACCGTTTTTTAGCTCACTGCACCATCCCAGCTCAGAACCTGGCTACATGCAAATTAGTCTGTTCCTGTCCCAGTGCATGATGGGAACAGGGCAAACCAAACTACCAAGCCAATTCTTATACAGGGAAGGAAACAAGCTTCCGGGGACCGGTTTCTGGCATTTCAGCCATCGTCGGCCCAACTTGCTTGAATCCTGATGGTGCAATGAGCAAGGGACTCACATCTGAGTATACCCTTCCACGCATACGGTGGACAAAATGATTCAGAAAAGGGGGTGGTGATGAACAGAGTGTCTGAATTAAGCAGACCACTCTTACCCAGTCCAAAGATCAGGGCTTGATCCATCACCGTTTTTTAGCTCACTGCACCATCCCAGCTCAGAACCTGGCTACATGCAAATTAGTCTGTTCCTGTCCCAGTGCATGATGGGAACAGGGCAAACCAAACTACCAAGCCAATTCTTATACTGGGAAGGAAACAAGCTTCCGGGGACCGGTTTCTGGCATTTCAGCCGTCGTCGGCCCGGCTTGCTTGAATCCTGATGGTGCAATGAGCAAGGGACTCACATCTGAGTATACCCTTCCACGCATATGGTGGACAAAATGATTCAGAAAAGGGGGTGGTGATGAACAGAGTGTCTGAATTAAGCAGACCACTCTTACCCGGTCCAAAGATCAGGGCTTGATCCATCACCGTTTTTTAGCTCACTGCACCATCCCAGCTCAGAACCTGGCTACATGCAAATTAGTCTGTTCCTGTCCCAGTGCATGATGGGAACAGGGCAAACCAAACTACCAAGCCAATTCTTATACTGGGAAGGAAACAAGCTTCCGGGGACCGGTTTCTGGCATTTCAGCCGTCGTCGGCCCGGCTTGCTTGAATCCTGATGGTGCAATGAGCAAGGGACTCACATCTGAGTATACCCTTCCACGCATATGGTGGACAAAATGATTCAGAAAAAGGGGTGGTGATGAACAGAGTGTCTGAATTAAGCAGACCACTCTTACCCAGTCCAAAGATCAGGGCTTGATCCATCACCGTTTTTTAGCTCACTGCACCATCCCAGCTCAGAACCTGGCTACATGCAAATTAGTCTGTTCCTGTCCCAGTGCATGATGGGAACAGGGCAAACCAAACTACCAAGCCAATTCTTATACAGGGAAGGAAACAAGCTTCCGGGGACCGGTTTCTGGCATTTCAGCCATCGTCGGCCCGGCTTGCTTGAATCCTGATGGTGCAATGAGCAAGGGACTCACATCTGAGTATACCCTTCCACGCATATGGTGGACAAAATGATTCAGAAAAGGGGGTGGTGATGAACAGAGTGTCTGAATTAAGCAGACCACTCTTACCCAGTCCAAAGATCAGGGCTTGATCCATCACCGTTTTTTAGCTCACTGCACCATCCCAGCTCAGAACCTGGCTACATGCAAATTAGTCTGTTCCTGTCCTAGTGCATGATGGGAACAGGGCAAACCAAACTACCAAGCCAATTCTTATACTTTGAAGGAAACAAGCTTACGGGGACCGGTTTCTGGCATTTCAACCATCGTCGGCCCGGCTTGCTTGAATCCTGATGGTGCAATGAGCAAGGGACTCACATCTGAGTATACCCTTCCACGCATATGGTGGACAAAATGATTCAGAAAAGGGGGTGGTGATGAACAGAGTGTCTGAATTAAGCTGACCACTCTTACCCAATCCAAAGATCAGGGCTTGATCCATCACCGTTTTTTAGCTCACTGCACCATCCCAGCTCAGAACCTGGCTACATGCAAATTAGTCTGTTCCTGTCCCAGTGCATGATGGGAACAGGGCAAACCAAACTACCAAGTCAATTCTTATACTGGGAAGGAAACAAGCTTCCGGGGACCGGTTTCTGGCATTTCAGCCGTCGTCGGCCCGGCTTGCTTGAATCCTGATGGTGCAATGAGCAAGGGACTCACATCTGAGTATACCCTTCCACGCATATGGTGGACAAAATGATTCAGAAAAGGGGGTGGTGATGAACAGAGTGTCTGAATTAAGCAGACCACTGTTACCCGGTCCAAAGATCAGGGCTTGATCCATCACCGTTTTTTAGCTCACTGCACCATCCCAGCTCAGAACCTGGCTACATGCAAATTAGTCTGTTCCTGTCCCAGTGCATGATGGGAACAGGGCAAACCAAACTACCAAGCCAATTCTTATACTGGGAAGGAAACAAGCTTCCGGGGACCGGTTTCTGGCATTTCAGCCATCGTCGGCCCGGCTTGCTTGAATCCTGATGGTGCAATGAGCAAGGGACTCACATCTGAGTATACCCTTCCACGCATATGGTGGACAAAATGATTCAGAAAAGGGGGTGGTGATGAACAGAGTGTCTGAATTAAGCTGACCACTCTTACCCAGTCCAAAGATCAGGGCTTGATCCATCACCGTTTTTTAGCTCACTGCACCATCCCAGCTCAGAACCTGGCTACATGCAAATTAGTCTGTTCCTGTCCCAGTGCATGATGGGAACAGGGCAAACCAAACTACCAAGCCAATTCTTATACTGGGAAGGAAACAAGCTTCCGGGGACCGGTTTCTGGCATTTCAGCCGTCGTCGGCCCGGCTTGCTTGAATCCTGATGGTGCAATGAGCAAGGGACTCACATCTGAGTATACCCTTCCACGCATATGGTGGACAAAATGATTCAGAAAAGGGGGTGGTGATGAACAGAGTGTCTGAATTAAGCAGACCACTCTTACCCAGTCCAAAGATCAGGGCTTGATCCATCACCGTTTTTTAGCTCACTGCACCATCCCAGCTCAGAACCTGGCTACATGCAAATTAGTCTGTTCCTGTCCCAGTGCATGATGGGAACAGGGCAAACCAAACTACCAAGCCAATTCTTATACAGGGAAGGAAACAAGCTTCCGGGGACCGGTTTCTGGCATTTCAGCCATCGTCGGCCCGGCTTGCTTGAATCCTGATGGTGCAATGAGCAAGGGACTCACATCTGAGTATACCCTTCCACGCATATGGTGGACAAAATGATTCAGAAAAGGGGGTGGTGATGAACAGAGTGTCTGAATTAAGCTGACCACTCTTACCCAGTCCAAAGATCAGGGCTTGATCCATCACCGTTTTTTAGCTCACTGCACCATCCCAGCTCAGAACCTGGCTACATGCAAATTAGTCTGTTCCTGTCCCAGTGCATGATGGGAACAGGGCAAACCAAACTACCAAGCCAATTCTTATACTGGGAAGGAAACAAGCTTCCGGGGACCGGTTTCTGGCATTCCAGCCGTCGTCGGCCCGGCTTGCTTGAATCCTGATGGTGCAATGAGCAAGGGACTCACATCTGAGTATACCCTTCCACGCATATGGTGGACAAAATGATTCAGAAAAGGGGGTGGTGACGAACAGAGTGTCTGAATTAAGCAGACCACTCTTACCCAGTCCAAAGATCAGGGCTTGATCCATCACCGTTTTTTAGCTCACTGCACCATCCCAGCTCAGAACCTGGCTACATGCAAATTAGTCTGTTCCTGTCCCAGTGCATGATGGGAACAGGGCAAACCAAACTACCAAGCCAGTACTTATACTGGGAAGGAAACAAGCTTCCGGGGACCGGTTTCTGGCATTTCAGCCGTCGTCGGCCCGGCTTGCTTGATTCCTGATGGTGCAATGAGCAAGGGACTCACATCTGAGTATACCCTTCCACGCATATGATGGACAAAATGATTCAGAAAAGGGGGTGGTGATGAACAGAGTGTCTGAATTAAGCAGACCACTCTTACCCTGTCCAAAGATCAGGGCTTGATCCATCACCGTTTTTTAGCTCACTGCACCATCCCAGCTCAGAACCTGGCTACATGCAAATTAGTCTGTTACTGTCCCAGTGCGTGATGGGAACAGGGCAAACCAAACTACCAAGCCAATTCTTATACTGGGAAGGAAACAAGCTTCCGGGGACCGGTTTCTGGCATTTCAGCCGTCGTCGGCCCGCCTTGCTTGAATCCTGATGGTGCAATGAGCAAGGGACTCACATCTGAGTATACCCTTCCACGCATATGGTGGACATTGAGTTGGGTAACGTGATGCATTTGTTATTTCAGCGCCAAGTTGCCCCGGTGCTGGAGTGAACGTGCGCTTTACACATACATATGTTTTGGAAACATGATATTTCTAAATTTTTTCTGGCGTGCGTCTGTGGTCTCGTGCGCTGGGTGCCCTGTTTCTTTCCTGCAGTGTCACGTGAGGACTGTGGTGTATGTAATGTTTTTTTCCACCAGGTTGCGGTGGGGGCCTTGTTGTGCTGATTGGCCCCCGCTCTGGTTGTTTTCACCCCCTTTTTTTCTTCTAGGAGGACCCTGTTGGCCTGCTGGTGTCTGTCCTGGAGTGGTGGCGGGCGGACCTTCTGTTCCATGCCATGTTCCTGCGTCGGGTGCCTCCTCGGGGTGCCGAGGTTTGTGCTGGGGCCTCTTGCTTGGGGTGCATGTGTTCACGCTGTGCTTCGTCCCATCTTCCTTAGGGGTGTCCTGCTGCTGCCTCTGGGTGCCCCGCGCTGCTTGCTTCCTGCATGGGCTAGGTGGCGGGTGCTTCTGTGTACCCATGGTCGCTCGGACGTCCTGGTGCTCTCTGGGGCTCCCTGTCCGCGCCCTCCCCACCTGTGATGCGTGGGTGTCTGGTTGGTGCTGGGCGGTCGGGCGCTGTGGTTCCTGTGCTCCTCTTCTTGGTCTGTGTGGTTCGGGTTTCTGTTCCTGGCCTGCTGCCTTGCCGCTTGCCCCGGCTCTCGTCTGTTTTCGGGGTTGGGGCATGCCGGGGTCTTCTCCCTTTGGTGCACCTCTTCGGGTGGTGCCCCTGCTCTTGGCCACTCGTGCCTGTGAGTTCCTTTCGGGCTCTGTTGAGGGATTTCCTCTCTCCGGTGAGTTGTTTGCTGGTTCTCTGTGCTGTTGGCTTTCGCTCTTCTGTTGGTGGCCTGCCTGGGGTTGGTGTGGGTTCCTGTCGCCTCTGTGGTGGCTGGTTCCTTTTCGCTGGCTCTGCCTTTGCTTGCTCCTGGGGTTCCCTGTGTTGTTGGGGTTTTCCTGCGTGCTTGCTTGCGCCTTGCTCTCTTCTGCATGGCGTTCCTCTCTTCTTCAGCGACGACCTGTGGGGGGTGCGTTCTGTTCCCCCTCTTCTTCGGGATGCCTGCCCCGCCTGGTGGTGAGTCGGTGTTCCTGCTCCTCGGGCCGTTGCGGGGTTGGGGTCCTGTGGGCTCCCCTGGATCCGGTTGGCCTGCCATGCTGTTCTCCCTCTGTGACCTTGCCTCCGCAGCGGGCTGACTGTTGTGCCTCTGCTCTGCTTGGGTGTCCTGGTTCTTCGCTTCCTGGCCTCTGTATGGTTGGTCGCCTTTGGGGCTCCTGGTTCCTGGTCCTGTTCCTCCCGTCCCTTAGGCTGTGCCTGGTTCCGCTCATGGGTGCTTGCCTGTGTCTTGCCGGGGGCTCTTTGGGGTGGTCTGTCCCCTCTGCCCGCGCTTGGGTGGCTTGTGCTGCCTTGGGTGCGGCTGTTCTGATTCAGCCCTGCCTGCTCCTGTCCTCGTCTTTTCCCTGCTTGGTGCCTGTTTGTGGTGCCTGCCTGGGTCTTCCTGTTGGTGTGGGCTTCCCTTGCTCCCGCTTGGGGCTTCTGGTGTTGTCCGGGGGCTTTTCTGTGTGCTTGGCCTGGCTGCTTCTGTGCGGGCTCCTCCTGGGCTGGCCTTTGGCTGTCTGCCCCTCCTGTTTCTGCCGGGGTGCCTGCCTGTTTTTTTCCTGGCTGGGGCCTCCTGGCTGCTGCCGGTTCCTGTCATGCCTCCTGTTCTCCGGGTTGTTGTGCTGTCCCCGTGCTCTGCTGTCTGCTCAGTGTTGTGCTTGGTCGAGCTGGGTTGGTTCCTGCCTGGCCTTCTAGGGCTGCTGGGTGCTGTTGGCTTCCTGGTCCATCTGCTGTTGGGGGTGTTTTCTCCCTGGGTTGTTCTGGTCTCTTCTGGTTCCCTTGGTGGGTGCCTGGCTGAGGTTTCTGCTGCTGCTTCCCGCTCCTGCTTGTGGTGCTCCTTTTTGGGCTCTGCTTCCTTGCTATTCTCTCTTTGGATCCTGACGGGATGTTCTGCAGTTGAGGCCGCTTCTGGTGGTTCCTTCTGGGCCTTCTCCTACTGTTGGTTCTCTTCCCGGGCTTGTTTGCCCTGTGTTGTGGGCCTGTGTGGGGTTCTGTGGCTACGGTTCTGCCGGCTTCTTGCTGGTTGTGTGTGGCTTCGGGCTGTGCCTCCCGGGTTTTCGGGCTGTGCTGTCCCATTTTTTGCCTGTTCTGGGGGTTTGTTGCCGGCCTTTTCCGGGTTCTTTCTGGTTCTGTGGTCCTGGCTTGCTCCTTCCTCCCTTGCTTCCCGGGCTTTGTTCCCTGTGTGGGTCTGTTTGGTTGCCCCTCCCTCTTTGGTTGGGGTGCTGTTCTGTGGTTCTCGTGCCTGTGCTGGTCCCTACCTCCTGGCTGCGGGTTGTCTGTGGTTTCCTGCTGCTTGGTCCTCTGCTCTCCTTTGGGGTTTGCTTGGGCCTGCTGTTCCTCCTGTGTGGTCGGGTTGCTTGGCTCTGGTCCTGGCTTCCCGGTTCTGTTGGAGTTTGTTGGCCTCTTTTTTTGTGGCTTGCTTGGCTCCTCTCCGGCGTTGCTGGGTTGGGGCCTTGTGGTTATGGTCTGGGGGCTGTTCTCCATGGGCTTCCTTTCCCGCTGCTCCTGCCCTTGCTGCTTGCCTGGCCTGGGTGTGGGGTTCCTATGCGGTCCTGTGTCTTTTGGGCGCCTTCTTTGTGCTGCCCTCTGTGCCTCGTTGGGCGGCTGCTGGGGTTTTCCCGGTTGCTCTGTGCTCCCTTCCTGCCTTGTGTTCCATCCCTTTGGGGTTGGGGTTTTCTGGGCTTGTGGTCGGTTTCTCTGTTCCCGGCCTGGTTGGGTGTTCTTTGTTGCTGGTTTCCAGTCTTGTTGGTCTCTCCTTGTTTGGTGGGCTTTCGGCTGGGTTCTGGGGTTCTTCCCCGTAGCTGTCTTTGGGTCGGGTTCTCTGTCCTGTTCGGCTCCTGGGTGCTTGTTGCTTCCTGGGCCTCCTCGGCGGGGTTTCCTCCTCGGGTCTCTTGGGCTCGTCTCCTTTCTTTTTGGGAGTTTGCCCGTGTTTCTGGCCTGTGCTTCTCCTTCCTTTTTGGGCTGGGTGCCTATGCCTGCGCCCTGTTGGCAGTTTCTTCTTTGGCTTTCTTCTGGGTTGTCTTGTCTTCCTGGTGGGTCTCCCTGGCCCTGTGTGCCTTCCTGCTGGTTCTGGCCTGGGAGGTCTTCTCCGGTGGGTTGTTTTGGCTGGTCTTGGTGTCCTGGTCCGGGTCCCGGTTGCCGGTTGCTCGGGTTGGCGGCCCCCTTTATTTGGAGCCCTGGGTTTTTCTTTCTCTCCGGCCCTTGTCCCTGCTGTCCTGTTCTGGGTTGCGGGCCGGATGTTTCCTGCGGTCTTCCTTTCCTCCTTCTCGGTACTCCCTTGGGTGGCTGCTTTTGTTGTGGTTTCCTGGGTGTGCTTGTGCATGCGGAAGGCCGGGTTTCTGCTTTGGTATTCTCCACTTGTAAGTATGAAGGTGTCGAGGACGGAGGGACCTGGGGGTAATGTCCTATTACTTACCGGTAATCTTCATTACTCCGGGTCCCGTAGTCCTCGACACCTTCATATGCCCCTCCCTCCCTCCCGGGCGGCCGGCCTTCCTGTCTGGGCTTGTTAGTACAGGAGGTCTGCTGGGTAAGTACTGCTAATGTACTCCCGGGGGGAGGGGCAGTATTAGTGTCCCATCATTCCTCTTGTTGTTTTCTGTCGGGAGATGGTCATCTCCACTTGTAAGTATGAAGGTGTCGAGGACTACGGGACCCGGAGTAATGAAGATTACCGGTAAGTAATAGGACATTTCACAAAATAAGGATTCAGAGTTGCTCACAATCTCACATACTTCATTACTATTCATAAGGTAAGTCATACATTGCAGCTTACTCTGATTGTTGGTCATTATAGGGAAGGTGGCCAGCTGGGTTCAGCAAACCACTACACCTTTAATCACAGTTTAAATATGTTTTTAATGCAGCACATTTTCCTTAAAGCAAACAGTACTGCCTTTAATAAAAACAGTAATAAAAAAAAAAGTTTGCTTAAGTGTTAGCAGAGGGCTCCTTGACCGCTGCCCACTCCCCAATAACTTTTTTTTTTTACTTTCACACAAGTGAGGGGGTAATAAAAGGACCCCTTCCGGATTGCAAGTGAGTTAACATCTCCTGTGAGAAGACAATAACCTATGAATGGCTTGAGATCGAAAATGCAGTTTCATACCATTGATAGACAGCATTCCGATTCACAATTTGGAAGGGAGGCACACTTGTGATTTGGTGCGCATTTCAAAACACACTTTGTGATTCAGCAAGTACTTACAAAATCACAAAATGGGTTTGGAACATACAAAAAAATAATTTTGTGGTTGCAAACCCTGTGATTTAGCAAATCACTAGCTTTGTGAATGCTAAATGGCTTTGTAACCTATGGCCCATAGTTTTTTTTAAATAAAGTGGCACGACAAATAAGAGCTGATTTTCTTGAGCTACAATAGCACTTCTTTTTATTTGTACTGATCCACAAGTCTAGTGTGGTGATCCTGCATGCTTGACACATACATTTTGGATGCTTTTGTAGGTGTAGCAGAACGTAAAGTAACTGTACACATGCAATATAAGTATTATACACAGGACGGTGTACCGAATCACTGACAGTATTTCAAAACATCTAGGGGCACATGCATCAATGTAGGCTTTTGCGATTCCTTAATTGTGATTATTAAGGAATTGCAATCAAGAAATTGCAAAAGCCTATGCATGTAGTAATTGCTTGAAAAAATAGCGATTCCAAAACATTTCTTAATTGTGACTCGCAAATTGCACAATATGCCACATTCCTGCCTTTTCCCAGCGCTGGTCTAGCACCAATGCAGGCCCTCTTGCATGGTACAAGGGTGCTTACGGTGTAAGCAGGATTATTCTTGTGCAGGAAGGGACACCTTCCTGCACAAAAACAATCCCCCGACGCATTTTTCTCTTTCTATGTGTGCTATAGAATGTGTGCAGAATGCAGCACACATAGAAAGAGGGAAAGCAAGGAGACAAACACATTTCTCCTTATTGTGCCGCATTTGGGGGGGGGGGGTAGCAGTTTTTGGCACATTCCCAGGTCTACCACTCATGGTAATCTGGAACTACATCAAAATCCATTGGTAATGCATGGGAACAACCATGCACCACCCATGAAATGTCTCTCTGGGGCAGAGTAACACTATGCAGTGATTTGCACTGCGTTGTGTTACTCTGGATTTAGCAAGCTACTCAGGGCCATGCAAGGTGGCCTTGCGTGGCTTGATAAATCACACTTAATGGTTGCCTCACAGATGCACTGCTTTGCATGATGCAAAAGTTAACAAAAAATCCTTTAATAAATATGACCCTAAATCTAGTTCCAACATCATTTTGTTTTATTTTTAAAAATAGTCTCCTCATGTCATTTAAAGACAAGATCAAGCATGAGGGGGTCGTACCTCTATTTTGTTTCCACTTGTAGATAGTTTGAGGCTTTGGTGATCCTATTTAATGTAACAATACATCAACCAAGGGTAACCAGAAATTAGCAATGGGAATGTGCAAAACATGTTTTCCCTAATTAATCCAGGCAGCAGTGAACAGGGCCCACGTCCATTTTGTCTGTCCTGTGAGATGGAAAATAGACCTAAGCACCAAAATAACTGGTACCTCATTAGTGATTCAGATAGCTAAAAAGTGGCCCTCATTTGCAAAATGGGACAATTTCGAATTTGTAAAGACACACTGCATTACTGTTTTGCAAGAAATGGGAAACGGCATGTAAGCAATGTGTCTAATGATATTAAAGAAATTAACAGTGATAAAAGAACATAAACAGGCCTTAAACAGCTGAAAACCACACACTTACTGGCTTGTCAGACCAGACCTTCTGGCACAGCTAATTGCCTGAAAGGCAAGTCCTAACCTTGTCCTTTTCAATCTGTGGACTTCAGTATGGCTTACAAACATACTGAGAGGATCCTCACATTTAACATGAAGCAGGTGTAACTTATCTGTGAGTTGGTATTTGGTAATTTCCCTCAATTGCACAAGTTTTCATATAACCAGCTTAGGTGGTGTTTAAAATCAGACACGAGTTTGGTAGGATTTGTGCTGCAGTGCGAATCACCAACAATAAGCAGAGGATGTGCAAAAAAGATGGGAGCACCCCAGGCGATCGTCACATTTGAATGTGGGAGGTCCTTCTAAGTGTAAAAGAAATCTCAACTCCTTCCACTGCAGGAGAGGGTGCTGGTAGTAACATGCCCTGACCTTTGGGTATCTATATTGTATGTACATGTGTATGTTGTTAAGTATCGTAAAACCATACTTGTCTGTACATGCTCATATTCACGATATTCAGGTCGTCGATCTACTGGTTAAGTAAAGCTATGCTTATCTATATATAATTACGGTCATAACGTTCCAGTTGTTGATATACTGGTCATAATATATTTCCATGTCGTCGAATTAATTTCAATTTTCTGGTGCCCTGCCTACTGCGTAAGGTAAATTGCCCAGTTTAGTCAAGATTCAATTTTTTCAAGGCTCAGACAAGAATTGTAAGCCAATGTTCATACATAAAGGTGTATGGATAATCAAGGTTGCTAGTCAACACCACCACCATATGTAGGCATGTATGACGTTACAACGCATACTTTTACATTGCATGCCTTTACAACGCAGTATTTACAACGAATACCTTTACAACGCATAGTGCTTTGGGGCACTGGATAGTGAATAGTTTAATTTACTATTCCAACTCCAGTCCCCGTGGACACTAGGGAAGGTGTTGGACAGTAAATTAAACATATTCCCTATCCTAGAGCGCCCCCCAGCGCAATGCGTTGTAATGGTTTGCGTTGTAAAAGTTGCGTCGTAAAGGCACTGCGTTGTAAAAGTTGCGTTGTAAAGGTTGTTTACCATATGTAGCATCGATGACATGCATGTTGGGTGAACATCATCTTTACCAGTGGGCACAACAGTCCAGACCTGTGTTCATTTGTACTAATACATGAAATCATGTTTGCCACCTCGAGACTGGCTATGCTGTGCAAATGATGAAGCAATGAACATACTTCCGCGCCTTGTGTACTATAATAGATCACTATGTCTTATCTTACCTGTCATGCTGTCTGATAGGGTTTTGCTTCTATGTTTTCACATCAGGCCTCAGTCAGCAGTGGAACCTTATGAGACATCTAGGAGGCAAAAGAGAACAACAGCTTCTGGATGAGCAACCACCACAAGCTCAGAGCAGGAGGAGGACAAATAGGGTGCACCAGCCAGTGCATACTCAGAAGGAAAATAGAAGACAGTGCAAAGCATCTGGGAGTTTGGCAAGGAGGTCGAGAGGTGTTGGTGCTCAATGATGCCACAAGCCGGAAGGAGGGCAAGCATTGAATGCCTGTTCAACAAAGGACACCATGGCTTTGACTTTTGAGGCGCCAACCTTGCCTCACTCTGCGTCGCTTCTCGTGCCCTGCCTCCTCCACACCAGCCACCTCTTTGCTCCATTGAAGAACAATAGTGGCCGAAAGTCTCCAGTGTGCCTGGCAGCTCTGATTCCACTCACATAGATCCTCCACATTTTACCTCCCACCCACTGAATAATGCAGTCGAGGAGGACTTCAGACTTGAGTTGCTTATGCGGCAGCTAGGTCTTTGCCATTACGAGGTGCAAACTCCTCACCTAGGGCTGGACTGGCCGTAGTGGGCACCGGGCATTCCCCAGTGGGCTGAAGGGGTGGGGGACGGTTTTGTGCACTCGGGAGGTTTTGCAATAGGGCTGCAATATCGCCCCCCTGTAAGAAAAGTGGGGGTGGTGTTCGTCTTCCCTGCCCATTCCTCTGTCTTCCCCTTTCCCTCTGTGTCATATATCCCTGACATATCCCCATCGAGGTGTCAGTGCTGAGTTCCTCTGCCCTTTCACGCGTATCTGAAAAAGGGGGTGTAGAGTAGTTCTCTTTAGAGGTGAGGCAGAACAGCTCCTCCCTTCTAGCCACGGGACCATTTGTTTAGGGGAGGAATTATTTTTTACATTTTACACTTTGGGCTGTAATTTCGCATTCTCTTGCTCATTTGGAATATGTTTTAACCTTTTAATTTTCACATTCCATTTTGTAAATCCTCGCCTTGCTACCTTACTGTGGATTCTGGAGCGAATTAAACTGCTTAATTTTTTTTTTATTTCACGTGTTCTTCTTGATTCCAACTGTCTATGTTAATATTCCAGCACATTTCACTTTCAATATGGTTTTACGTTGAGTTATTATCTGTCATCCATGTGTTGTAGTTTCCTAGGAAGTGTTTGACGGTTTCCGTATCGATCTTATTTAAGCATAAGAATCAATACACAAGGTTACATTGTGCACACATCCCAACACACAAACACACACGTCACAAGTTTCACTTATTTTTCACCTGAGACAAAGACATCACGAAACTCGATGTACTTTGCAGTTTTACATAAAGAGATTAAGCTGCGATATGTGAGATAACAAGTATAAATATATCCATATTTAGATATATGTTGAGGGAAAGGGACATGCATAACATAAATATGTGAAATATGTGGTCAAAGTGGGTAAGTGCAGACCCCATCTTTGATGTAATGTCCCTGACTCTGCAAGAGTCTTGGCTTGATGCAATTCAAGCCTGGACCTGGAACCTCGCCTGCTGATTTAGTGGTGGTGCAGGAATGCAGGAAGAAGACCAATAAGTCCAGATGTTCCAGACACATAAATGGGTGGGTCAATTGGAGCTATTGTGAGACAGGATTTCAAGCATCCCACCCAGCTGTTGGATCTGATGCCATGTGGATGCCACACACCTCGCATTTAAGGTGAAAAAGTCGTATTCTGTCGGTTAACAACACACGCATTGCTGAACATCAGAATCAATAAGGATTATACCTATTTTATCAAAGTTCCATTTTTCAGATGGGGTTTCATAAAGAGGTGTTGAGTGGAAGTGATGATAATGATTTTGTTGAAGGTCAATTCCTATTGAAAGAGAGTATACCAGTGAAATGCACTGAGTATTGATTAGCCTGAGGTGAAGAGGATGATTATGCATTTTGACATGTAGTTTAATGTAAAGGAAACTATAAATATTAATGAAAACAAAACCCATCTTTCATTCTGCAAAAGTTCTGAAAAAGTTCTGAGCCTTGTATAATAAATAATGAAAAAAAGTCTTTGCATATTGAATAATGTTTGAATTTAATGAGCATATTTAAGGCTACAGGTTCTGAGACCATTGAGTATTCTATTAAGTGATAAATTATTATTCGGGCTGTTTGAACCTGAATAATTTTAATTAATGGAACTTTTCACCCATGGGTACCTCAACAGTCAGAGCCCTTAATCATCTGTAAATTATTACATCAATGATATAAAAATTAAATGAATCAGGTTCAGCGGCACTGTACATTTGAGTACCCTACTCTATACTTAATTAAAGGCACTATGTTTGCAACTTTGCCAGTTGTTTAAAATATATACCAGTGCTTTATATTCATTCTTAATTTGAATTATCCTTTTGGTCTAAAGAAAGTGAAACTATTTCTTTCAGAAAGTTAGTTTAGAACTGCTGTTCAAGCTCCTCTATTCCCACATCTGGATGGTGGTTACACCCTACTACATGAATGCCCAAACTCCAAACTTGCATCTCTTAAAGGCTTCCTCACTCCACAGCACGTCTTATTAAGAAAAAATTTTTTTCACATCACCCCATCCTGATGGACCACCATTGGCTACTCTTGTCGGCGCACCATCTTCAAGACCAGCTGGATCATATACAAAACCATCCTGACCAGCACACCTACAGCCACGACACCATCAAGCTGTAGATTAAAAACTGAAAACAAGAAAAACAAAAGACAACAGGGCATTTTCATCTCTGCACAGGATCGGCAATAACATCTCTGTATCTATCAGGACCACCTTAAACCTGCTCCAATTTAAGAAAGATTGGAACTCTCCTCTCTTTAAAGAACAATACATCGCAAAGCACTAACAGTCCGCAAACCAGCTTTGTCTCCTATTAATTTTTTACTTTATGCCTGTCTTTGATTCTGGACAGTATTCCAATGCCTTTTGACTAGGTTTCTGATATAGAAATGCCACAAGCATCCATAGCAATAACATCATACTGGTTCTGGCTGTCATGTATATTCATTATTACCCCAGGTCCCTCCGTCCTCGACACCTTCATATACAAAGTGAGATAATCCATCTCACTGACAGAAAAAAAGAACGAAAGAATGCTGGACCTACCCTCCCCCTCCCGCTGGGAGTACATAAGCGTACAGGTCCCAGCATTCCCTCTGTTCTTTTTTTCTGTCATTCTGACAGGGATTTTGACGTGACAGGAGCGTGTGCGCTCCTGTGGAATATTGGACTTCTGTTTGGGGCTGCTGTTCGGTCCCTTGATGTTTTGCCTCTCCCTCCCTGCCGGGCTTGGGGGGAGTGGCACGGGCTGGCTGGAGGACTCCCTGAGCCGCGCGGCGGTGGTCATACCGCATGGGCTCCGATTTTGCCAGATGGCCGCCCCTCCTAGTCTGCCGGGCTTACTGGGGGGCGTGGCCTCTCCGTGTCACCGGATTGGCTGGTTGCTGCTGATGCCTTCCGGTTGGATGGTGCCTGTCTTCCGTCCTGAAGGGGCTCAGGCGCTTCACTTTCCAATGGTTTTGCTCCTGGTGTGCCGGGCCGGTGGGGTGAGCACCGCGTAGCGGTCTGTTTTGCCTTGTGAGAGGGGCACTGTTTGCATGGTGTTCTCCGGTGGCGTTCTTGGTTGCAGCACGGTTCTTTGACTGCAGTACTTGCCCTGAACCATGCCGAGGTTGTGTGATCAGGCCTCTCCTGGAGCGGCTGCTTGGTTTTTCCTGGACCATTTCGCTAGAGTGTTGTTTATGCTCGGAGTGTTGACTGCCCTTGCTGGAGTGTCTTTGTTTCTTTTCAGGATCTGCATGTCCAGCTCCTCCAGGTGCCGGATTTCACATATCACCTGCATTCAATCCGCATCATCATGCCATGCTGTGCTGCCTTGCATATCGTGCTGAGTTCCCGGATGGCACTGCTGCGTTGCTTTCACTCGGAGTTTCCAGGCAGGATGTCCAAATTCGGTAGTGCTTGCTGTCTGGGTTCGGGTTTTCTTGCCGGTTTCTGTTGTTCCTGTGCTTCTGGGGGCGAGCGCTGGTTTTTGGGTGCTGTTTCGCCTTGCCTGTGCATGTGGTTCCTGTTCCTGGTTGTGGGAGGAGGCCTTGTTGTACTGTTGGCCCCCGCCCTGGTTGTTTTTTCTCCCTGTGCTGGTGCCTCGCTGCACGCGGTGGACTCCTAGGGATGCCGGAATTTGAACCCGGGGCCTCATGCGTGTGATGCATGTGCTCTGCCGCTGAGCTACGTCCCCGCTTCTGTCCTCCACTGCTTTGTAGCCTCCTGGTGCTCTGTTCTCCTGGTTCGAGGGCGTAGTTTGGCACTGCGGCAGGGGAGTCTACCGCCTGAAGCTGGGGATCGCTTGCTCGGGGTTTCCGTTCTTGCTCTGCTGCCTGTGCTCCCCCGCTGCTCCCGTGGGTTGGTTGCCCTGGTCGAGTGTGCCTTCAGTTGGGTCTATCCTTCCTGGGTGGACTCCTTCTTGGTGCTCTTTGGGGCTCTTTTCCCCGCCCCCGCCTTGGGTGTTGGCGTCTGTTCGTGTGGTGCCGCCCTGCCCGTGTCTTGACACTGGCCGTCTGCCTCCGGGTGCTTCTTGTTCATGGACCTGCAGCCTTTTCACCCTACCTGCGCCTGTTGTCGTCTGCTCTCGGCTCGCTGGTGGTGGGTTTGGCGCTGCTGTTCTGGGTTCCCTTACGGTCAGTCGCTGTGGTTCCGGGTTCAGTGCTGATCGTCGGCGCTGGTTCCTGGGCTCGTCTCCCTTGGTCTCCATGGCCTGCGGCCTTGCCTCCTGCTCGCCTCTGCTCTCTCTTTTGTTCTGTGGGGTCGGGCGTGCTGGGGGTCTTCTGCCTTTGGGTCGCTTCTTCCTACCTGGTATTGGCATGGGTTCCTGTCCCCTCGGTGGTGGCTTGTTCCTTTTTTGGCTGGCTATGCTGGTGCTTGCTTCTTGGATTCCCTGTGTTGTTGGTGTCTCCCTGCCTGCTTGCTTATGCCTTGCCCTCTGCTGCTCTTGTGGTCATTGCCTCTCGCTTTTTCAGCAGCGGCCTGTTAGGAGTGCGGCTCTGTTCCCTCCTGCTTTGGAACCGCTCCTCCGTGTTCGTGGCTGCCTTCCCCCTGCTGGTGGTGGGTCGTTTTTTTGCAGCTTGGGCCACGGGGGGGGTCTTGTTACCTCCCCATGGTTCCTGTTGGCCTGCCGCGGTTTCTCCGCTTCTTTGCTGCCCCTCTGCATCCCTGCTTCTCGGTGTCTCACGGGTGCGCAGGCCCTGGCTTTGGGTATGCTGCGTGCACAGTTTTTGTTTTTCTGTGCCCTTCCCCCCCGCTGTGGGCTGGCTGTTGTGGCCTCTGCTCCGCTTGGGGGTCCTGGTTCTTCGCCTCCGCTTCCTGGCTTCTGCTTGGTTAGTTGGACCTCGGTCGGGTTGGCTGTGTGGTCTCGGGCGCCGGTCTCCTGGGCGCTGGCTCTTCGGCTTCGCTGTGCCTTCTGGTGCCCTCGGTCTTGGGGCTCCGGGTTCCTGGCTTTGTTGGTCTGCGCCTGGTTCCTCCTGCTCCTTCCCGGGTTTCTCCCTCGCTCCGTCCTGGGGCTTCGGGTGTTTGTCCCGGGGCCTTCTGTGTGCTTGAGTTGCTTCGGGGGTGACTGCTCCTGCCCTGGCTCTTCCTGTTCCTGCCTTTGGCTTGCTTCTGGTGTTCCTGGCCGCCCCTCCTGGTTCTGTCTTAGTACCTACCTGGTTGTTCCTGGCTGGGGCGAAGGCCTCCTGCAGGTGTCTGTTGGAGGTTTTCGGGCTGGGTGTGGTTCGGCGTCTGTTCTTCTTTCCCTGCCGTCCTGCCCTTACCCCCCCCCCCACCTGGTTTGTTTCCGGTGGTGGTTCGACTTTTGGTCCCTGGGGTTCATGCCTCTGCTGTCTGGGCCTGGTTGTCTTTGCTGCTTCCTTGTCCTGGCGTGCCGCCTGTTTTTTCCTCTTCTGCTGTTCTCCGGGTTGAGGTCCTGTGGTCGTGTTCCCCTTCTGGGCCGGCTTCGTCCGCTCTGTTTTTTTGTGTGGTCAGGGCGGGTTGGTCCCTGCCTGGCCTCCTGGGACTGCCGGGTACTGTTGGCTTCTTGTTCCATCTCTGCTATGGTGTGTTTGCTCCTGGGTTGTTCTGGTCTTGGCTGGTTCCCGTGCCTGGGTGTCTGCTGGGGCTTTTCCGCTCCTTGTGGGGCTCTGATTCCTTGCCTGGGCTCTCTTTTGGGTCCTGGCGGGGTGCTCTGCTGTGTGGCGGCATCCTGTTGGGTCCTTCTGGGGTCCTGTGGATCCTGGTCTGCGGGCTTCCTGCTGGTTCGGGCTGACCTCCGGCTGGGCCTTCTGGGTTCTTTGGCTGTGCTGCCCCTTTTCGGGCTGCTGTTGGGAGTGTTTCGTCGGACGTTTCCTGTTTTTTTTTCCTGGTTCAGATGTCCTGGCTCGCTTCTGCCTCCCTTGCTTCCCCGGGCTTTGTTCCTCGGTTTGTTTGGGTGCCCCCCCCCCTCCTTCTGTGGTTGGGGTGCGGTTCTGTGGTGCTCTTGCCTCTGTGGGACTCTCCCTCCTGGCTGCGGGTTATCTGGGGTTTTCCTGGTGCTTGGCCCTCTGCCTTGATGCTTCCTCCTGCTTCCGCTTGGCCTTCCGTGTGGTCCTGCGGTGTTGGGCTGGTGGTTCCCGGTTCCTCTGGCCCTTTGTTTTGGTCTGGGCACTGCGTGGGCTGCTTCTGGGGTTGTTGGCCCTGCGTGTCCTCCGGCTTGGTCGGGTTGCTTTGCTCTGGTCCTGGCTTCCTGGTTCCTTTGGCTTTGTTGCCCTGCCTTTTGCTGTTTGCTTGGCTCCTCTCCGGTGTTGCTGGGTTCGGGCCTTGTGCTTGTGGCCTGGTTGCTGTGCACCCTGGGGTTTTCTTTTCTCTGCTGCTCCTGCCCTTGCGGCTGCCTGGTCTGGGTGTGGGATGGCTAAGCGGTTCTGTGCCGTGTGTGCGCCTCCTTTGTGCTGTCCTCTGTGCCTGGTTTTGGGGCTGCTGCGGTTTCCCGTTTGCTCTGTGCTCCCCTCCTGTCTTGTTTTCCCTCCCTTTTGGGGTTGGGTTTTTCGGGGGGTTGTGGCCGGTGGCTCTGTGCCAGCCCTTGTTGGGCTTCTTTGTTGTTGGTTTCCGGTCCTGTTGGCCTCTCCTTGCTTGGTCGTTTTTTCGGCTGGGGTCTGGGGGCGTCTCTGTGCGTTGTTCTTTGGGTTGGCCTCCTTTGCCCGTGCTGTTCTGGGTTTGGTGGCATTCCTGGTTTGTTTGGTGGCCTCCTTCCCTGTGGGATGTTTTGGTCTTCTGGGGTTTGGGGTTTTTCCCCTTCCCTGTCTGTCGGTTGGTTCGGGTTCTCGCTCCTGTTCGGCTCCTGGGTTCTTGTTGCTTCAGGGGCCTCCTCGGCCGGCTTTCCTCCTCTGGTCTCTCTTTGTGCCGCGTCTTGGGGGATGTCCTTGTGGGGCTGCAGGGTCCTGTATGCCTTCCTGCTGGTTCTGGGCTTGGCTGTGTTCGCTTCTGGTTTCTTCTGTTTTTGTCGATGAATCCCTGGGTTCTTTTGTGTCCTGGTGGTTTGTTGTGTTTTTGGATGAATGCCGGGGTCTGTTTTGGTATTTCTCACTTTGTATATGAAGGTGTCGAGGACGGAGGGACCTGGGGGTAATGTCCTATTACTTACCGGTAATCTTCATTACTCCGGGTCCCGTAGTCCTCGACACCTTCATGGATTCCCTCCCTCCCTCCCGATCTGCCGGCCTTCATCCTTGGCTTGGTATTTCAGAGGGAATGCTGGGACCTGTACGCTTATGTACACCCAGCGGGAGGGGGAGGGTAGGTCCAGCATTCCTTCGTTCTTTTTTTCTGTCAGTGAGATGGATTATCTCACTTTGTATATGAAGGTGTCGAGGACTACGGGACCCGGAGTAATGAAGATTACCGGTAAGTAATAGGACATTCCTAAAAGACTGAAATATTCAAGTGCTTAAACAGCGTTAGGTAGTATATTGTCATCCTGTTTTTATGTTTCGTGATATTTTAGCATGGTGTAAAATAAGCATGACACTCTCCAGTACCATCTCTGTATGCTAAAAAATGACACACTGTAAAGATATGGGGTCATAAGTATCAAAATGTTGTTTTGCGATTCTCAAATAGCGATTTTTTACGAATCGCTATTTGAGAATTGCAAAACGCGATGTATGTAGGATTTACAAAAACATTTGAGAATCCTACATATTCATTAATTGCGACTCTCAGTGACTCGCAATTGAGGAATACCTCCCCATTCATTCCTATGGGCCTGTAGGCCCATAGGAATGAATGGGGAGACATTTGCAATTTGTGAGTACCCATTAGATACGCGCAAATTGCAAATTGCGAATGCAATTTCAAGAATGCAAGGGTGTCAAAAGGACAACCTGTTGCTCCCCTGAAATAAGCATGGGTGCAGATGTGGCACACATACATGCCCTAAAGGCATGTATGTGAGCCACATGGCACTTTGAAAAATGCAAAAAAGTGCATTTTTCAAAGAAATCGCAAATTACCACCAACCTGAAGTTGGTGGTAATTTGTGATTCCTTAAGCCAAAATCACATAACTTGGGGGCTTCCTACACTGCATTTAAGGAATCGCAGTTTGCGATTCCTTAAATGCATTCGCAAAATAGGGAATTGCAAATTTTGCAATTCCCTATTTTGTGAGTGGGTTTCTGTGTGATACATTGCACACTGATAAATTGTGATCGCAAACGCTGAAATTCTGCAAATTTCAGCGTTGGCGATCGCAATTTGGCTTGATACATATGGCCCATGGATTCTTGAGTACTTTTTCGCTCAAGTCTTTGACTGCTTGATTTTAATGTGCACATATGAAAACCTTTGTCTGCCTGTATTCTGGCTCGTTTTCACAAACAGCAAGACCTACTCAAAATAAACTATGTTAATGTGCACTTTCTGTTTATTTGCACACTTCTAATAAACTCTGGCCACGATTTACTGCCAGTTTGCAACAGGCTGCGTCATTTTTTTTTATGCTGCCCTAATGCAAAATGTATTTGGGGATTTACTAAGCAATGCAAAGCCCAATTTGTTTGCCTTTATGTGGCTTAGTAAAAAAGAGCAATGCAAGGCAACGCCTAGTGATGCATTGCGTTACCTTGTGTTGGGAGGCATTTCATGGTGGAACATTGACTTTCACATGCATCCACCCATGGATTGTGATGCAAACCCAGATTTAATTAAGCCTGTAAACCTGAGTTTGCACCAAAATTGTGTGCCTGCCTAAGGCTGGTGTAACAAAGAGAAATATATTTATTTCTACTTGTGACTAACTCTTTGCATGTGCACTGTATTCTGCAGCACACATAGAAAGAAGAGTAGGCCTCTAAGAATCGTTTTTGTCCATGAAGGTCCTTCCTACACAAAACTATTCTGACCACAACACAGGCACCTTTGTGTTGTGGCGCAATGACTCCTTAGCTGGTCCTGGGCTGTGTAATGTGCACAAGCGCAAGGACAAAGCAGAATTCTGCCAATATCGTTGCAAAATAGGGTGCATTTCTGCCCTCTTCTTTTCACGCAGCGTAGAGCAAAAAGTTCCTTTCTTAAAAATTACCATTCACTTTGTTGCCATAAATACAGTGCGCATGAGAATAGAGCAGCATGTTGCTAATGTATGCATGTTTGTGATAGCCTCCAGAAGAAACATTTTATAGTAACGTAATTATGGTAGAAAATGAAGCTGACTGGACATTATTGTGACTAAAAATTGAATTTTTATATTCTCATTTGTCAAAAAAATAAATCCAGAAATTGGTGTAGTCCTGTTAACAATGCCTGACATGAAACTTCAGAAATGAGAGGCTTCGACAGTTCTACACTAAACACTTGAATGTGATTTTATGTGTAATGTATACATCTGTATTCATTGGCAGTGTGAGACAAAAAGACCAATGTTTCATTTCCATAACATATGTCTCTTTATCTGACTGAATTTATTTAACCCCTTCCATGCTGGGCCGATTCCGCCGCTGTGCGCTAAACAAAAGAACAGGGCGGGCCGTGACGAACCCCAGCCGTCATCAGCACACGAGCACCGTGGAGCGTGACGGCTGGGGTTCGTCATCAGCATGGAAGGGGTTAATAACTAAACACTGATAAAGCTCCTGAATGCATCAGGCCCACCAACAATGTCATCAGAAATACCCTAGTTAGAGGGGTCCCCACAGTTAAAGGGGGCATTACAGTCTTCCTCCAAGCACCACATTCATGCACCTCGACTGTTCCTGGACCAGGGACACTTGCACACTAGCTTTACAGGGTTTTCCCACCTCCTGGCAGTCTCCAAATATTTCCCCTAGTTTGGCCACACAGCAGTAGGCCCTGGATGCTTTGCAGAGGGGTTCTTGGTGCCCCACTTCTGCCCTTCCCAGGAACCTCTTACTCCATCTTGAGCACAATACCAATTTCCAGAGAAAAACAAACACAATGTACTTTGGCACTCTACTCTTTCTAGGTGCTTAATGACACACATTTTCAAAACTCATATTTCTGTTTCCACTTACCTGATTTTGAACAATTTGGTGTTCTTTTGGCTTGTTATGTTTTTTTCTATTTTTCTATTTTTCTATTTTTTGGAATGTTATTTTGCTGTTTTCTTGACTTTAACATTGTTGGAACTGCTAACTAGAAATACATTACTCTGGGTAATCACTTGAAGCTTGTGCCACAGATACAAGGGGTTAGCAGATTTCCATTGAGAACTACGTTGAGAGTATGTTGGTAAAGGTGACCACTTAGCAAAATAATAATCCACGTTCCTATTATAATATTTTACGAAACAAAATCAGACACGTACTGAAAAAACTAAGGGCATCATTAGGATCCATCCTGACGTAGAAAGGGACCGCCCGCCATAAGTGCAGTGGGCCCGTGGGGGTCATTAGGATGCGCCCGCCACACTGGCGGGCACATTCTGCATTCTTGACATTGCTTTCAGCACCGCCCGCCGCAATGCCAAAAAGGCATGTAGTGCATTTTCATGCACAACGTGGCACGCACCGTGCGGTGCCTGCCATGTTTTGCATGAAACTGCAGGGGGGTACCATAGGTAACCCTCATGTGCACCACCCATCCCACAACTTCCTGGGGGCCCGCTATGGGCCCCCAATGGTAAAGACAGCATGCCTTTCTGTGGCGGCATTACCGAAACAGAAATGCAAATCCCCGCATGCATTATAATATGGATGGCGATGTCTAACAGACACCGCCACCATATTAAAACCTTTTCCGTCTGGTCGACTCATCGACCGGGCGGAAACCCGGCGGACGGTCTTTCCGTCCGCCGGGGTCCCCCCGCCATATTAATATGGCGGGGGGAATGGCATGCAGGGGGAAAGAATGTCATGCGGGAGGTGGCAATCTGCACGACATTTTAATGGGCCCCTAAATGTTAAAGTGAAGGATGAGCTTTAGGTTAGGATTGCTTATAACACCATATCAGATGTTTACATAAATCTCTGAAATTCACTTAAAAACCCAGTTAGCATACTGTTACAGTTAAGAATTTAAAAAAAACACAGAAATTTGCCAGCCATGGATAGATTTAAACATAGTTGAAATGTACATTACGTCTGCATAATTCCGGAATTTTGTTTTGTGCTTGTAACATGAAATTCCAGAAATTATGCCACTATGCCACTTCACATAATTATTCCCAGTAGAACATTACTGAAAATGCATGGGAACAACAGAGAAAGATCAGTTGTGGTTCACTATACTGTTGTTTTAATTAGCAGTAAAATATAGCTTATAATGGATTTGCATTAGCGTAATTGAACATATTTTCACGTAATTTTGCCTAAATTTTCCGTAATAACGTGAAAGCAAATGATGCGAAATTCAAGCACTCCTAGTTAGCTCAACATTCCATACTGAACAAAATGACTATGCAATGACCATAAAACTCACACAAAATGCAACTTTATTTTAATTGTGGGTTCTCAGTGAACCTTTGCAATTTTATGAAAGGTGGTGAGCCATATGAAAAGGGGGGGCCCTCGGCCCCCCCGCACGCATGGCGGCGCGGCGACCGTCGCCCCCACAGTTTCCTTTGTTGCCATTCGGCGGTGGGGGCGTGCCCTGGGGGGCGCGGCCCACCGCCGGTTGGCTGGCGGCCACCTTGACCCGGATCCTAGGAAGTGGGTCCGGGTCAAGGGGGGCGGGCTAGAGGAGGGGCCACCTGGCCCCTCGGGAATAAAGAGATAGGGAGCGCCCAGGAGACCCCCTTGTCCCTGGACGCTCCCTCGCCGAAACGGTGTGCCCCGCGCTCGGGGCTTCTTTGTTTTCCCACCCACCATCCCTTGGAACAAAATGTTTGGTAGCAGTTCTTATGTCTGGTTGAATGGTAAGTTCTGGATGTACGGTCCACGGGTCTCACAGGGTAATAGAGATGAACTGTTGGTATATTTTGTTGATGCTTTTGTCTAGGAATTTTTCCCCCTTTTATCAAGTCATGTGTGAAGTGAACTGTATTTAATGCTATGTGTCTTTAGGCCTTTTTTCCCTTTGTAGCTATACGTTGATACTGTTTGAAGTGAACTGTGTTTAATGCTATGTATCTTTAGGCCTTTTTTCCCTTTGTAGCTATACGTTGATACTGTTTGAAGTGAACTGTATTTAATGCTATGTGTCTTTAGGCCTTTTTTCCCTTTGTAGCTATACGTCGATACTGTTTTATTAGCCAGTGTAGCTGTCCTTTAGAATTTTTTCCCATAGGTCGTCGTATTTATTAGGTATGGGGCATGCGGTAAGGTCATTATCGGTGAGCACATATTTGAGGTCTGAGGGGGCGGGCATCATCCTATGGAGGTTCCCGCCCAGGGGGAGGGGCCTGCGGGCCACTCCCACAACTCCAGGGGCAAGGTAATGGATGCTACAAAGCAAAGGAGCGCGGGTAGGAGTAGTTCACGCTTTCCTTAGGCTGGTAGCCACCCCGCGCGCGTGGACTCACGACGCCACCGGCGCAGAGTAAGGGCCCTCCTTCAGTGGGTAAATGGAGTTCAGGGCGTAGACCGGGCAATTCCCGGGGTAACACTGCGCATGCGCACATCCAGAGGGGAGGCGCAGCTTGTAGGACCTGACACCGGTAGTGACCCTGCCATATGGCCAGAAATGTACAAAAATTCTAGATGAGGATGTTTAGTATAAGTTAGGAAAATAACATGTATTAGAGTTTTGTTAAAGTCAGGCTCTCAAACTTATTGCTAAACCTAAATGTCCTGCTGAATTTTTGTATAAATTGTTGATTATGCAATTAAAACCTTTTTTAATTTCATACTTTAATAAATACGGCCGGGCGACTAGCGCCCGCCTTCCAAAAAGTAAAGACGTCTCGTGTCCACGTTCCTGGGTATTGGGTGCCGGATTGGGGGGGAGGCGGCAGCTAGTCGCTGACCATGTTGAAAAACCCTTGGAGTATCCAACACTTGCTGGTCTGGCTATCGTACATCAGCTTGAGACTAGGCAATATGAGAAATGTTGTAAATAATGATTGCATACAGATTACAAATATACTGCCGGCATGCTAAAGCCAAAGCTGTAAATTGAAAGAAACCACAATAACTGGGTTCTCCAACCATTTATAACCAATGGCTGTCTCCGGAGTGATTCACTTTTGAAGCACATGTGAAGTATGAGAACGGTGAAAAGTTTACGGAGTACTATGGAGTATTGTGATGAATTTAAGACAGAATGACTTTATGTACGAGGAATGTTTCCTTATCTAAGCAGTGCAGCAGATGGGGACGCAAACAGCGAACCCTCTTCTTTTCTACCTTTAGGTTTCTGTGTTGGGACAAACACAGTTCTGTTTTGCACGCAACCACTTAAAGCTCAAAAAAGTTGAAAAAGTAAAATAAAAGGGGGAAAAAGGGAAGGTGTGCACACGCTATTCTTTTGAAAATGTTTAGCAAACAGTCTTGTCCCACAAGCGGCGTGCACCCCATACGTTGACCTCACATTGAAAAATCAAACTTCGGAAGGACCTTCACCATGGAGTCAGCAACACGTTCGAACATAATGCAGATAACATCGAATGTGGACCACGTTTATTTTATGTCTCAGATTATGTAGTATTTCATTTATTTTATGTCCTAGCTTATGATGTATTTCATTATTTTATACTTCACTGCTCTAAAACACACTGTTTAGTATTCAGCGATTATTTATTGGTCACAGTTCATATTTACGATCTCACAAAGCCTAATGTTGATTATGTTTGTGTATATTTTCTTGATTTTTTGGGGGGGTATGTGGCTACGTTGGTAATCACTGGTGTATGGTGGGAAGGGTAGTTTTCTTGTCAAAAGAACGCACGAAGACCGTTAAAGATCACGTGATGGTAATTAAGGAACTGATGTGGAAAATATGTGTTTTGAGGATTTAAGATCCTGTTAGGAGGGGAAACTTAGACTGACGGTAGCTTTGGCTAGGCTCATGGTACATAAGAGAGAAAACTCGTTATAAGCCGCTGCCTTTTTTTACATAACCAGGTACATTTAACGTCTTTATCCAGTGGCATTAATTTAATACCAGTTAGGGGTATGGGGAGAGTACATTATATGGATTATGTCTTTGTCTTTAGCAATGAGTACTTGCGAGGGTGAGCTTAAGTTGCAAGGGGTTGTTGAGGATACCGTGTGATTCATTTATAAATCGGGTATCGGTTACTGTGGGATAGGAGAGGATGTTTACACACCAGGGTGTATTAAGGATAAGAGAGGAGGTAGCGGTGAGTAATTTGCATTTTTTAATGTAATGAAATTTTTATTTTTCAATATTTGTTTGATGTGGCCCTTTATCTATTTTTTCCAGTACCCCTGAAGAAGAACTAACGATAAGTTCGAAATGCATTGGGTTTTGACTCTGACTTTGTTCGTAAGAATGTTGGAAGCACATGTCTGTGAAAAAAGCTTCGGCAACATTAGACATTTGAAAATGCTAATTAAAACATTCAAGTTCCACCTGGCTGTCTCCGGAGTGATTCACTTTTGAAGCACATGTGAAGTATGAGAACGGTGAAAAGTTTACGGAGTACTATGGAGTATTGTGATGAATTTAAGACAGAATGACTTTATGTACGAGGAATGTTTCCTTATCTAAGCAGTGCAGCAGATGGGGACGCAAACAGCGAACCCTCTTCTTTTCTAGCATTGGAGATATTGACATTTGACTTGAGAGATGAGAAAAACAAATTTGAAAAGATTTGTAAACAACGTATTGATCGTTTACATCATGATTTCCTGTTGGTGTCATTTCCTAAAATGTTAATTTTATTAAAGTCATGGTAGCGTCCTTGAGATGTGCTAGATTTCTATGTCCACCATTAAGAGTGCTAATAGTATTGGATGCTGAAGATATTAATAAACATTTATTCTTCACTTTATGTGTAGTGTGTTTTATTTACAATTCAAATCCACTCTATTGTCATATTTTCTATTTCCTGCCCAAGGATGGTAAGGGTGGTGGTTTGTGGATGACTAAGGGGGTACCAATAAACTCTAACCATTAAATCTAAAGAGTTCTTTATTATCCTGCTGTTGGGACGGAAAAGCCCTCTGCATAAGGGACATGCACCCCTGCCCCGACTGCCCAACGGTGCAGATGTCTGAAGCCCTAATGCTGATTTTTTTTGTCATATGCAAACACGAATCTTGCTTGTGCGCCATGACATAGGCCTGTCTCACATACTGTGGTCTTTTTGGACTGGGAGTGGCCTCCAAAGCGCTACCCTCATAGTGGTGAAAGGCTATTACCTACATCAGGAGCAAAGTAACATGAGCACAGTGGTCGCAGCATGCCGTGTAGTGATCAGTAGGAGTGAACATGTCCTTTTTAACTTGTGTCTCTGGAGTGAGGCCCATTGGCTCACTTGTTATAAAAGTTCTGCTTCTGTGTGCTTAACTCACCCCTTTACCTACATCGATTTGGTGTGTAGTACTAAGCAGCTCATGAGTTCATGGGTGGTGTATATGTGCTGGGGGTATGTGTGCCTGGGAAGGGTACAGTGCAAGGTTCATGCAGTACTATGCTGTGTGTGCATGCTGAAGGCATGTGATGTGTATCTGTGCCTTTGAAAGGTACACTACAGGAAGGAGGTAGTGCTGTGCAGTGTATACCTCCTGAATGCATATGCTGAGTACCTAGAAGTGGTACAATACACAAGGGATAGAGTGCTAGGCACTGTGTGCATGCTAAATGTATGTGCTGTAATATGCGTGCCTAAGAGTGACACAATAAATGAAGGAAACAGTGCAGCATAGTGCATGCATGGTAAGTGCATGTGCTGGGTGTATGTGTGCCTATTAGTGGTACAGTACATGAAGGATACAGTGCTATGTGGGTGTGTATGCTGTACACATACACTGGGTGTAAATGTGCCTGCAAATGGTACATTGCATGAGGACCATGGGTTCCATTTTGGAAGTCCCAGGACTGCATGGTGGAAGCATGAAAAGGTATACAGATAGATTTGTGTATTGCTGCTAGCTTGGTGGGACACACACAGGATTGGAGAGACAGACTTCCCTTGCACACTTCAAAGGATGCTCAGTGATTGAGTGAGAAGCCCCAAGGAGGAGGCCTCTGCACATCTCAGGAAGAAGATTGGGCTGATAAGAAACCATAAAGAGTAGGGCTGGGTGCCCTTGGGTTAATGTTTTGATGAACATATCACTGTGGCTGACATTCAGGTGTAAACTCTAGTCATTCCCATGGACTGTTGCTAGATACTATCAGTTTTGTAGTTGCTCCTGCTGTAACAGACTGCTTTTTAAGAGGAAGAGAGAACAGAGGAGTGGATACTTCAAAGTAGGGATGAGCGATAAACTCCTCTCCGCTTGCGGAATTAGCAGAGTTAGCCCACTCCGTGCTCCGCTTGGAGCACAGAGTTCAGCAAAAACTCAGCTTTCACAGTCTCAGCATAGCAGAGTTTACCAGGCAAGAACACCCTAATTTTGTGTTACTCCGCTTTATTTGATGGTCACTCTGTAATCCGTTAACATCTATGCATAGATTGAACCTATTTCAAGACCTTTTTGTGCAGGTGGTTGTGCTTGCACAGCAGATCTTGTTCACTCGAAGTTGACGGAAATAAAGTAACCCAGTGTTGCGCATCTGCAAAGTAGGATGGGTTGGGCATTCTGTCCCAAAAAGGACACCATAGTTTACAGAAAGCGCCACTTCTGCTTAATGTCACATGGTGTCAAAAGAGGGTGTGTTTAGGCCACGGGTTTCTCAGCAGGAGTGCCTGAGTCTCTTTCGTATTTGACATTGGAGCCAGAAGGAGACAAATGCTGCATTAGCAGTTAACAGTGTGCCTGGGTCCTTGTCCATATAGGCGTGTTTGGCGACTTATGAGGTGAGCTGAATGTGATCCATGGTCCTGAACCCCAGGTTACAAGCATCATGCGGCTGCTGTTTTGTTTTCTCCTATCCACAGTCCGGCTTAAACGTGTGGCACTGCAGGTACTGTAGAGCCTTCCATCAGGCCCCACCTCTTGAGCATGTTTCTCTTCGCTGACCACTGGGATGCTTGGCCAGCCTGCCCTTAAGCAATAAACAATAAGTTCATCTTTAGTGTTCATTAATCTTTGTTGCTTCTTGTGACCCCCCCACCTCCCTGAGTAATGGTGCAGCCCCCAAGGTGACTCACTGTCCGACTTCACATCACCCCCACCAGTTGTGCTGCAGGCCCAGCATATATGTGTAGCTTCTGGAGCCAGAGCCATGCTGAGTGTTATGCAGTGACCTTTGAGGATAGCTGTTCAAAAACCGTGTAGTAAACCCCAGAAGCTATTGGAGTAGCAACTGATTTCAACAAGACACAAAGAAGCAGAATTTAGCATGTTATTACTGATTGAGACTGAGAAACGCATGCCTTGGTGCCTCTGCGCCTAAAAGCAGAAACTCGCGATGTATTCATTGCAAAACATCGTCACTTTAAACATAGCCTTTCAACCACACAAAAGATATTTCTGAAAGAATATTGAGCACTCACTTCAGTTGATAATTGAGTCTCACAAATTGAAGGTATGCATCTATTTGTGACAATTATAGGTGGGCTTTGGGTAAGCAATACTCCTCCTGCTTGCGTAACGCTGTGCAATTCCACAGCGTTTTTATGCAACTCTGTGGAATTCTCCATGGTGCAACTATGCGATCCCCACCTACATCTATTCCAAAGAAGCAGAACCTCAACATAAAACTGCAAAGACTCAGACCATAAATCACATTCTGTGTCTGAAAATGGACTAGTAGAAGGGAAGTTTGAGACTCCTAAAAATGTAATCAGCAAAGCAGCCAGATAGGCTGTGTGAAAAGGTGAAGCTCTGCAAGACTTCTGAATGTAACATGGACTGGGGTCCAAGGCCTGCTAACCACCTGCCCGGAGTACAAGCGCCTGCCAGCTTGCCACATCCTGTGTGCCCTGTAAGGAAGAGGAGTACGTTGGATGAAGCAAGGTCAAGTGGGGAACTCTGTAAAGAGGACTTACTGTGCGAGGTGAGAGGAATTGACTGCCATGCTGCACTGATTGGGCCAGAGCCCATGCATAGGGCCAAGTCAGCAACCATGTATGTCAGGGTGCAGAGTAGAAATATCGCTGCAAAAAATATCGTGGGACAAAAATATCGCCGCAAAAATATCGTGGGGAAGAATTATCGACGATAAAAATATAGTTGACAAGAATATCGACTGACATGTAAGTAATATCGATTACATAAATATCTTTGTATTAAATATCGTTTACAAAAATATAGTTAACAAAACTATCGATTTATTAATAATTTTATGTATTTTAGTGTTTTTAATGAGAATTGTTTGTCATTTTATTATATGTTTTAGAGTTTTACTAGTTGTTAATTTATTTTAAGTTTATTTCTGCATTCTTAGTTCCGTAGCGGGTTGTGGGTTTATAGGGGAATAGGGTGGGCAGTAATTTAATTTTATCAAATGTATTGAATAATTAATGTGTTAATTGATTAATTAATAATAGTTCGTTAATTAGTTGCTAATTGATTTCAATTAGTCAATTAATAAATAATTAGATTCATTGTTTAACTTTAATTTTAGGTGTGTGTTGTGGTGTTCATATGTGTAAATTGTGTGAAGGGTGGTAAGTAATTACATTTTTTTAATTGATTAACTATTAAATACTTTTAAATTAATTGCATTAATTAATTAGTAATTATTAATTGTAATTGCGTAATTAATTTTAGGTGTGTGTTTTGGTGTTTCTATGTTTAATTGGTGTTAAAGGTGGTAAGTAATTTATTTTTTATTGATTAATTTATGAATAATAATAAATAAATGTTCATTAATTAATTAGTAATTATTACATTTAATTGTGTAATGAATTGTAGGTGTGTGTTGTGGATTTTATAGTGTTAAATAATGTGAAATTATTTGTTTATTATCTTTGTTAATAATAATATATTCAAATGTATATATTATTTATGTTAATATTGGAAATTAAATTTAATAAAAATGTTGATGGTTTTGTTTTTTATTGTTTTGGGATCCAGCACTTTCCCTACTGTTGTACTCACTGGAGTGGGAATAGTAATGTATACCCATACTCTATCCAGCGCTTTCCCTACTGTTGCACTCACTGGAGTGGGAATAGTCATTTTTACCCCTACGCTATCCAGCGCTTTCCCTAATGTTGCTCTCACTGGAGTGGGAATAGTAAATGTTACCATTCCGCTATCCAACACTTTCCCTACTGTTGCACTCATTGGAGTGGGAATAGTAAATTGTACCCCCCGCTATCCAGTGCTTTCCCTACAGTTGCACTATTTTTAGTTGGAATAGTGGTGATGGACCATGACAAATATGATGGTGAGATTCTTCGCCAACTGGACAACATCACAAACTACCGTAAATTGCCTTCAGATCCAGTCACCTCCATCCGTGACAAAATACTCACCCTTACCTCCCATGCACTACACACAGGTATCATCAACAAGAAAGAACACGGTTTCCTCAATAACCCTTATCCCAGAACCTCAGTGATTTACACCCTACCCAAAATCCATGAAAACCCATCCACACCACCTGGTCGACCTATCGTTTCTGGATGTGGTTCCATTTTGGAGCCTGTGGGCAAATACATCGATACCATCCTCAAATAGTTTGTCCCACTCACAGATACTTTTGTAAACGACAGTACCCACCTGATTAATTTGGTCGAGGGGTGGGGGTATGAGGAAAAAAATTACCAGTATCAATACACTGAAGAGACACGGACTCAACAAAAATTCTACCAATGGGGGCCCCAGCAATGATGCATTTAACACCCACACCTCCACCTCTACTGACACCCTCACCCATGATCCTTCCCTCTAACCCCATCACTGGGACCAGCAACGGGTCTATTACCCCCGGCTTGTCTAGGACGAGATGCACTGAGCCAGCCACAACCAACATCGACGAAAAAAACACCCTCATCACTCCTACCATTAACCCCGACTTGTCTATGACTAGACACACTGAGCCAGCGCCACCCAACATTGTGGACAATACCGCCCCCACTACTCCTTCCCCCACCATTACCATCTTCAACCTATCCACTCACCCCTTATCCTCCGATGAATTGTCGTTAATCTGTAAAGGCCTTTCATTCGTCCCCACAGAACGCAGTGACTTTTTCAAACTCCAGGAAGACTTACTCCTGTTCTTCAGGAGCATCCGCCTTAGACAATTCCTTTCTGAGGATGTACGACATTGCAACGCATGCTTTTACATCGCATGCTTTTACAACGCGGTTTTTACATCGCATACCATTACAACGCATAGCGCTTTTGGGTGTTGGATAGTGAATAGTTTAATTTACTATTCCAACTCCAGTCCCCGTGGATAGTAGGGAAGGTTATTGGATAGTAAATTAACCTATTCCATATCCTAAAGCGCCCCCCAGCGCAATGCGTTGTAATGGTATGCGTTGTAACAGTCGCGATGTAAAGGCACTGCGTGGTAAAAGTTGCGTTGTAAGTGATGTTTCCCCTTTCTGACAAACCTGACTCCAATAGGCCTTTTGAAAAACAATTCAGACCTGCCTCGACCTTTTTGCCTCCCACAACCTCGATGCCACCTGAGATTATCACTTTCGAGAAACTTGTCTTGCATTAGATTAAAGCACTCCAAAAACAACCTGATTTTGTCCCTTATAATCTACCATTGGCAGAAAAATCGTCCAAAAACAACTTAAGTGGCAATACGAATATAGTCATCAAATCCGTAGACAAGGGTGGTGGCATAGTGGTGATGGACCATGACAAATATGATGGTTAGATTCTTCGCCAACTGGACAACACCACACACTACCATAAATTGCCTTCAGATCCAGTCACCTCCATCTGTGCCAAAATACTCACCCTTACCTCCCATGCACTACACACCGGTATCATCAACATGAAATAACACGCTTTCCTCAATAACCCTTATCCCAGAACACCCTACCCAAAATCCATAAAAACCCATCCACTCCACCTGTCAACCTATCGTTTCTGGATGTGGTACCATTTTGGGGCCTGTGGGCAAATACATCAATGCCATCTTCAAGGAGTTTGTTCCACTCACAGATACTTTTGTAAAAGACAATACCAACCTGATTAATTTGGTCGAGGATCTCCCATTCAACCCCGCTACTGACCTCATGGCAGGCCTTGATATAGAATCATTGTACACTAACATTCCCCAGACAGAAGGCCTGGCCGTGATTGAACATTTGCTGGACACTCGCCCTAGACTCATGCACATCCCCAATGACTTCTTGATTAAACTACTATACATTGCATTGACCAATAACTACTTCCAGTACAAAGCCACATTCTATCTCCAGATCAAAGGAGTCTCCATGGGCACTTGCTTTGCCCCCAATTTTGCGATTCTTTACGTCCATCACCTCGAATCTACCCTCATTTTATCTCTCCAGAACCCCTTTTTGAACAGCATTATTTTATGGCGTCGCTACATCGACAACATCCTTCTCCTGTGGTGTGGTCAAAATGATGATCTATCCTCTTTTGTCACATGGCTCAATAATATCCAACCCCATCTCACCTTCACCTCAGACATCAGGAAGAATGACCTACCCTTCCTTGACCTCATATTACACTTAGAGGAGGGGACCATTGGCACCATCTTATACCGTAAACCCACAGAGCGGAACACCCTATTACTGTATTATAGTTATCACCCCCGGGGTTTACGTGATGGTCTACTGTACGGTCAGTTTCTCTGTATCCGGAGAAACTGCAAGTGGTGGAAAGACTATTTCCGTGAGGCGGCCATCCTTTCAGATAAACTTACCAACACTGGATACCCCAAACACCTGGTAAAGCGGTCCTTTAAATGGCCATGGTACAGTCATAGAGAAAATCCTTGCACCCTCGACCAACCACCAAAACACACGCATCCCCTTTGTGTCAACCTACAGCCCCTCCATCAATAAAGTTGGTAAGATAATCAAAAAGAATTGGACACTGCTCCGAACCATGCAACATTTCAGGGGACCCCCCCTTACTCTCCTACAAAAGAGGTTACAACTTCACTGATAAATTGGTCCATGCCATTACTTGGCCATCCAAAGAAAAAAGTGATCCCTCTGTCACTACCCTGTGGGGCCTTCCGCCCATCATCGGTCATTTCAAATGTCAGAACTGTAATGTCTGTGACCTCACCACCAACACCAAGGTTTTTGTCACCACTAAGCGCACCTACCAACTCCAACATTTTTCCAACTGTCGCACCAATAATGTCATCCACACGATCCGCTGCTCGTGCAATCCAGTGTACATAGGCCAGACTACCCAGATGGTCAAGCAGCGCATTTCACAACACAAGAGTTGCATCAGATGCAATGTCACTACTGCCCGATTGGTGACACACTACAAATAAAAAAAACACTCAGAGACAGACATGACATGGCAAGTCATAGATCGACCTACGCTACCCATCCGGGGTGGTAACCTTCAACTCCTGCTCAACAAGTGTGAATGCAGATGATTTACATGCTGCAATACTGTCACCCATACCCTGAATTCACTCGATGAGTTGAACACAGTCATTTCCATCACGTAGCCTCTCTCCCCTTCCCCTACAATCCGATTGATGCACCCATGATGTTTTACTGTACTTGTTGTCCTAATTGCTGACCCTTGATGCGCATGTAACTTCGCGCACAGGCCTTAATCCCTCAGCACATCATTTCACATAATTGTGATGTAATCCATTCATGCGCATGTAACCTAGCGCATTGCTGTATATGTTGGGTTAATTTTGTAATGTTTTTCTACCTTTACCATGACACAATTGGGTGCGATTTATTTGTTTATTTTTCATTCAATTTTTTTTTTTTTTTTTTAAATCTTTTATTTTAAACCGACATTTTCAGATAAATCATACCATAATACAAATGCTTCACAGAACAAAAAAAGAAAAAGAAAAAGAGGTAACAAATTGTGCCTTTGTGAGCAAGTGCAAACATCCGGTATATATATAGTTATTTGTTATTAAACCCCTCCCCCTCCCCCCGGCCCCCTCACCCCTTCCCACCCACTTTCCAGGGCCAAAGGTTCACATATTCTAGACTGATACCTATTAGTCTAACCGGAGTATAATCCTAACGGTTCATCCTAACCTAATCTGCTTATGAGTTTACTGTGTTAGAGCATAGAATCATTAACCCATAAACTAATAGGAGCCCAGGTATCTCCCCCTTTTTTACGGGCTCTAGCTCCTCTACGTCTGTAAATTTCTCTCTCCCAACGGTATGAAGCTAGCAGTTTTCCCAGCCAGCAATGAACTGAAGGGGGCTCTTTATCAAGCCATACTGTCGCTATAGAAAGCCTGTACACCGCCATCATAATATAGAGCAGCGTCTTATTGGGTAAAGACAGGCCCTGGTTACTAACACCCAGCATAATAACCTGCGGTGACAGCACAATATCCCTATCCATTATTTGTGAAACGTAGTGTCCCATTTGCCCAATTAAGCTCGTTAGACAGGGACAGGTGGCACAAATGTGCACACTATCAGCGGCTAATTCTCCGCACCGGGAGCAATTGATACCGGAGGTGCCCGCCCATCTGAATATCCTTGCTGGAGTGATATACAGGTGAAACCAAGTTTTATAGCCCTGAACCTGAATATTAGCTGAAATAGCTGCAGTAGAGCATAGTGTTAACGATTCCTCGCAGACCCCATGGTCAGCCTGAACCCTCTCTTGCCATTGATCTGTATGCTTAACAAGATCATCATTAATTAAATCGTTAAGTAGTGTGTAAAGCTTAGAGATTGATGCCCCTTGCGGCCCTAGGACTGTCTCCATTAATGGGATTCTATGACCCTGAATCGTCTTTTTAAACAGATAGTCCCTGACTTGTAAGTATTTAAAAAAGTGATTATTCCCCCAGACAAATTTTTTCTTTGATAAAAGCAAATGACAAAATGGTGCTATCCCTTATTATATCCCCGATGTGTCGTATCCCTTTCTCCTTCCAGGATTCCATATAAGCATCGTGAAAAATGTCTGGTAATAGTTGGTTATTTTGTAAGGGCGTGTACCTATGTATCCTGTTTAATTTCAGTTTTTTCCTAATTGAGGTCCAAACTTTAAAGGCACCTAGCATAACCTTGAATTTGACTCTTTTGAAGTAGGCAAGGTCAATATGCTGCGTCAGGCAGCCAAGGGCCTCTTCCCCAAGTAGTAATTTGTATATGGAGGGGTAGGATCCAACTTGGTCGTCAATGTGGCCTCCACCCAACGGTTCAGACAGCTGCTGTAGATTAGCCACCCAATAAAATAACTGAATATCAGGAACCGACCATCCCCCCCGGTCCTTGGCTAAAGTCATATACTTCAAAGCCCTCCGTGGATGCTTCCCTGCCCATAAGAACTTGGAGATAACTTGATTAAAAGCAGACTTTTTATTTACTTCCAACGGGATTATTCTGAAGAAGTATAAGATTCTCGGTAAAAACATAATTTTGATGACGTTGCACCTTCTAATAATGTCAAGTGGAGGTTATTCATTCTATTGAAATCTGCTTTGGTTTTAGCTAGTAAAGGCGCCAGGTTGCATTGTACTACCTCATCCACTTTTGCTGTAATTTCCACCCCTAAGTATCTAGCCTTCTCCGTGACCCTGCTATCGGTCAAGTTTGCCATTGAGTTTTTAATGATCATGGTTTTTGCCCTATTTAGGTAGTACCCTGAAACTTCACCAAATTTTTCAGCCTCTATTTCTACCACCCTGCCTGCCTCCGCAGGGTTAGATGTTTGGCTTTTTGCTTCTTAGGCTCCCTCTTATTGCTATTCCGTTTTCTTTTAATGTCTGTGTTGTGTTTGGCTTTTTTCAGGCTGTCAATAAAGCGACAGGACACTCTTCTGAGTAGCCGAGCGCTATAAAAGACACAAATAACATAACATAACATAACATGTTCTTATGGCGAGATCATCTGCATAATCTCGGATCTTTACTTCTCCTCCCAAGGTTTGAACTCCCCAGATGTCATTGCTCTCCACTATTGTTCTAATAAAGGGGTCTATGTAAAGGGCGAATAGCAGTGGAGAGCAAGGGCATCCTTGACGAGATCCACGGGTGATTTTAATTGGGTCTGATGCAGTGCCCATCATATTGATTTTTGCCTCGGGCTTTGATACATACATTTTATTGCATTAATGTAGCTTCTGCCCACGCCCTGCCTTTCCATAGTTGCCCACAAGCAGGGCCAGGAGACCCTGTCGAAGGCCTTTTCTGCGTCTAAGAGTATAGCCGCGACAGGGTCTCCTGACACTCCTGCAAGATCAAAGAGCGTGATCAGCCTCCTTACGTGGTCTGTAGTCCCTCTACCAGGTACGAATCCGTGCTGAAATGGGGATACTAATTTACCGACAACCGCTGATAATCTATTTGCTAAAAATTTTTAGGAAATCTTTACATCAGTGTTCAACAAGGTTATTGGCCTGTAAGAACCTAATTCCTCAAGTGGTTTACCTTTGTTTGGGAAAACTATGATAGATGCCCCTTTCCACGAATCTGGCATAATCTGATCCCCGTATGCCCTTTGGAAGACTTCTAGCATCAGACCCATAATGAGTATTTTAATTTTTTTTAAAATTCCCCAGGGATAAAGTCAGGTCCAGTAGCTTTGCCCGTTGGGGTCTGGTCTATCGCTGTTGACAGTTCTTCACAGGTGATAGGGCTCTCTAGTTGATTTGCCTCTACTGCAGACAGTTGGCCCAAAGCCACCCCCGTTAAGTTATCCTGAATTTTCTGACTCCCACCTCTGGTGTCTTCGGTGTACAGTTTCTGATAGAATTTCTGAAATGCCATGACGATGGCTTTTGTCTCAGTCACTAGCCCCAAATCCGGGTCCCTGATTTCTCTTATCCTGGTGTGCACTGCCCTTTCCCTGGTGCGCGTAGCCAAGAGGTGCCCTACTTTTTCGCTACTCTCATACACCTGGGATTTCCAAGCCACATATTTACCAGATGCCTTCTTGATTGAGATCTGAGTGATAGCAGATTTGGCAACAGTAACTTTTATCTGTGCCGCCACTGAGTCCATTCCAGCAGAGAGCACTTCTATCAAGTGAGCCTCAGCTGCGCTTAGTTCTTGATATAATACCTGTAGCAGGTTATTCTCCTCCCTCTGAGATTCCCACTCATATCTGTTTGCTTCACCCCTTAGCCCAGCTTTCAAAGTGTCCCACACAGTACTTAGGTTAGCACTACCGTAGTTTTCTTCTATAAATCTGGGAATCCATTCGCCAACCTGTCGGTTAAATTCTGCCTCGCTTAAGTAGGCTCTATTGAAAGACCACTGTGACTGCCTGATAGGTATCTCAATATCTAACGTGATCACTAAGGGGTTGTGGTCAGACATAACCTTTGGAAATAACTCAATCGTGCTTCTGGAGGCTAATTCCTGAGAGACAAGGAAGTAATCTAACCTGGCAAAAACCTTATGAGGTGCCGAGAAATATGTAAATCCTGGATCGCCCCCTCTTTTTAGAGCCCACAGGTCGACCAGCCCATGCAGTGCCTGCAGCTGAGATAAAGAATTAAACACCTTGGGTTTTCTACCTTGATAGGGAGTCTTCCTTAAGGCAGCATTACAGTTTAGATTAATATTTAGACCTCCACAGATAATCGGTGGTAGGGTCCAACCTACAAGTTCCGTCTTAAGCCAATCCAGCAAAGCTGCGTCGTCCAATACTGACCCGTATACAGAACACAGAGTGAACACTTTATTTTCAATGCACCCTTGAACAAGCACCCATCTAACCAAACTATCAACCTGGCACCGTGGGAAACTAAGGAAGCCCCTTGTCCCACTCTTTGACAAGACAGCCACCCCCTTTGTACGGAATTCTTGTGACGTATTTGCAACAATATAGTACCCAGACAATTCCAGCAGTCTTTTCCTGCTGCCCTCTATATGGGTTTCTTGGAGGCATAGGATATCGGCTTTAAGCACTTGCACATCAATGCTGACCTGCCTCCTTTTCTGGGAATCGTTTAAGCCGCAAATATTTACTGAAGCAATTTTAAATAAAAAGAAATAACAAAAAAATACAGTCAGACACCTGGAAATAGAAGAAAACACGACATTTTATACACACCCGGTTCCCAAGACATATTACTACTTCACCCGTGGCCCCGGCCCCCCCTCCTCCCAGCCCCCCCACTCCCTCCCTTCAAAATGGCAAAAAAGGTCCTTAGACCCTTGTGATGCCTCCTGCATGTGTTGCGCCCCCAGCTGCTCCCGACCCTGCCCCCACACCCAAACTAATTAAGTGAGGCTGCCTATTTAGACAAAAAAGTACAGAAAGAGTTTTGCTCTCAAATCCTATTTCCCCTGTCCTTAAGCTCATTCAAATACTCCTGCGCTTGAATCTCAGAAGTAAACACTCTAGTTGTGCCTTTGAAGATAACCTTGGGTTCATCAAGTATACTTCACACCCTAGCTGCTGGGAGGGGGATATCAGAGAGCGAAGTCTCCATCTCCGCTCTACCATGGAGTGACAAAAGTCAGGGCGGACAAAGAAGGAGTGTCCTGCTGCACTTCCTTTTGCATCGGGCCGGGCTTTTTCAAAAATGGCAGAAAGTTACCAAAAAATATTAGTATGGCTCTTGGTTTGTCTTCCTGGCCTGTTATTTTCTTGAGCATTAATAGGAATCTATGCACCCTTTGCACTTCTGCATCCCAATCCCAGTGAGACTATTCTGGGAAAGCCTCCCGGAACAGTCTCAGGACAAAGCCTCGGATACCGTCTCCTTCCTCCTTTTCCGCAATACCTAGTAGCCGTAAATTGTTCCCCCGCTGTCTATTTTGACAAAGTCCTCCAGTTTCCAAAGGACATCTGTTAATCTACTTTCTTGAGAAGTAGTTTTCTTGTCGGAGTTCTCCACGCTTGCCTCCAGCTGTACTACGCGTTCCTCCAGTGCAGTTGTCCGGTAATTGATCTCGGAGCAGACCTTGTTCACCTTCCTAACCACGCCTTGAAGCTTTCTGGTGGCTGCATGGGCTCTCTTATGTTCTTGTCGAGCCTCAGCCTGAATTTGCTTAAGGGTGGTATAGATTTAAATCCATCGAAAGGGGGGCCTTCCGTCGCCCCTGTCCCCGCATCTGCATCTTTATTGGCAAGTCGCCCAGGTGAGGTATTCTGCCCCAATCCTCCTTCCAGGTGCGAGGCGGAATAATCCCAGACCAGCTGGTTTGACTGGCTAGTATCAGATGTGAACCCATGGTCTTTCCCAGAGTCCTTGTGAGTTTTCCTCCTACTTCGGGCGGGTAAACGCTTCTGTGTGTCAGGCTTGAGAGCGGGGTTGCCACTGTCTGAGGAGAGTTCATCAGAGCTGTTCTGCCAGCTTCCACCAGAAGCGTCAGACTCATCTGTCATGGAGAAAAAATTGTCAGCCTCAGGTGTACCTGCCTCAGCACCCTGCGTAATAGCCTGGCCTGTTGTGTCCAGCGGGAATTTAGCCGGAGTTTGGGGGGGTCTTTCAGCAGCCACTATATCCTCCGTGTTACCCTCCATGTTATCAGCTACAATCCGCTTTACGGGCCCGCTGTTTATGCTGGGGGGAGCCCATGTAAAAATATTTGCCAGGTGATCTGCAAGGCTATTAATCTCATCTGTGCTCGGTACCAAGCCCTCCGTCGCAGTAGTGAATGACGTATTGACTTGTGGCCCTTTATCACCCCCTTTAGCAGCTACTTTGTCAGTTGTCTGCTTTTCCCCCCGCCCCATGTCTTTTGATCCGGAGTCTTTATTCTTCAGCAATTTACCATTAGAGTTACTGCTTGGCAAAGTTTTGCTTTTATTTGGACCTGGGGCTGTTTTTAGGTTTGAGGCTGAGGTATTGCTGGCACCCTGCCTGAGAACATTCCAGGCACTGTTGGTATCTTGCCTCGGGCCCCTTTCTCCCCTTTCAACTCTCCTGGGGGAGTTCTCACCCCCTGCGCGCCGTCCCCGTGCAGACCAGAGTGGCGAGCTTCCGCGTTGGAATCAGGAGCTCTACCCTCGCCGGCACGCCGAGTAGCAGATGCGGAGAGAGATGCCTGAATGACACCCACTCCACTCTCGTCCTTCACCAACTTTCCCTTCGGCGGCATCCCGGCGTGAACTGAGCCTGCTGGAGCCGTGACAATGTATCTCCGACTCCCCGTTGGCTATGTGCTTCTGATCGCAGCTATCGCGGCTCCTCTCCAGGCACGGAGCGCTTTGATGGCGAGTGTCACCGCCACCGGGGAGAGGCTGAGCAGCATCAGTCAGAAACCAGGTAAGAGAGTCTGTTATCAGCGAAGGGATTCTTACGGCAAATGTCCCAATTCTTCTCTGCTTGTGGATGGGTTTTCTAGGCAATATCAAGCATTTCATCTGAGAATTATTTGATTGTTCTAGGCAGCGTCAGGTCGTCCAAACTGATTTTGCGGGGCCGCGGTCGGGAGACAGCTAACCGCAAACTTCACACAGCCGCCTTCTTGCCCCCTATTTTTCATTTAATTTTCATTACGTGTTTACCCTTGTTCCCATGGGTTGCCCTAATTGTGGACCATTGTAGCCCGCGCAAATGGTCCTAATCCTCAAGTTTCCTCCTTTCCATGATGTGCCCTTAAATTATTTATGCGCATGTAACCTGGTGCATTGTTCTAAGGCTCCTTATTTCTTATGACCTCATCTGCTTCGATATTCCTTGCTCACACTTTTGGTGTGCCTTGTCCCCCCCGGGGCACCACTACCTCCTTGTAGCCATGACGCCCTAGTCTCCCGCACACGCGGGGCACCTCATGTGACCCGACTTGCTTCCCTATTTCCGGGTAGCAGTGGAATACACCGCCAGATGCTTTCTTCGTCCCTGACACTCCCCCTGCCTGGACTGACGCAGGCTCCCCTGACCCTCAAGGACCGGCTGGAAAACACGCCACTCCTCTAGTCTACACGCCGCAATTCAGTTACAAGGTAAGATACGTATTGGCTGCCCGCAGACATGCCATCACTTTACTCAAGTAACCTTTGGGCCTCCCTGGCTTAAATCCTTCTATTCAAGAGCGCAACCTTACAGTCCGCGAACCCACCCCCTACCGTGGACCTGGCAGCCAACAGCAGTAAGCTCCTTGCACCTCGTTAGGCTTCTCACGAGTGCCCCTGTCACTAACCCCTCCCCATATTCACTCCCGGTCTTCATCCTCTACCCTTTAGATCTCAGGCAGGCCATTATACTGCCGCCCCCTGCAGTGACTACATGCCTGCGAGCCCTACGCAAGAGGCATTTCTCCCTTGTCTTCTTCATTTCTCCAAAGTGCCTCCAGGTAACCACTGTTCCTCATCACTCACCCATGCTGCACACACCCGCCCCCTCACACTTCAACCCCACCTCCTCCTCTTCCCCTCCTTCTTCCCCCCTTTTCCTCCCCCTTCTTTCTCTCCACCCCCCTTTGCCACCACCACCCCACTTCCCCACCCCCTCCTCCTCACCCTTTCTTCCCCCCTCCCCCTTCTTCCTTCCCCCTTTCTCCCCCCTACTCCCACTTTTTCCTTTCCCTCGCCCCCTCTCCTCCCACGACCACCTTCCCTGCTCTCCCCTCATTCCCCCACTCTTCCCCTGCGCCACCCTCCTTTCTGTGTCTGGTTTTTCTTCATCTGACTTCCTCCCTCTTGATCCTATAGAGCACACTCTTATTCATGTAACCATCGTCTTGATGATGACCTCAAGTTCAAGAGGTTGAAACGCTGTCGACTCAACAACGCTATCAGCGGCTTTCTTTTGGGTCATTTCGTAAATAATGAAATCATGTTTTAAGATTGTAAATATTTTTGTTTGATCTACTAATTTCCATTGCCGCCACCTCGCGTTGTTTCCTTATCACTTGTTTCACTGCACCGTTTATTCACTGTAAACACTTCCAGTGCACAATTGGTTGTTATGGTTACTGCAAATGTAGTTGTCTGTTGTGCTCCTATTTGCAAATAACAACCCTTCGACCCCTACTTGGTCTCCCGTTTACCCTTTGTTGCTTTGTGATTGATCCACACGATACTCTGTCCCCTTATATGACACTCCGGTTAAGACATTGTTCTATTGTTACCATAAATATTCAAAAGCATCACTTACTTCAGCTATCCTGCATTTAACTCCTAGTGAGTTTATATTAAGGTACACGTTGAACAATAGAAGAGAACAAACATCCTGTTTGCCAAACCAATCATCTACTAAGAGGCCAGTGGGACAGGTGAGTAACATAATATTTTCTTAGCAGTAAATTTCAAGATGGTAGATTCACCCATTGAAAAGTTTACCACTGGGTTTCCAAACATCTTTATTTTTATATCCGAGATGTAGAACTAATTATAACCTTCAATATGTCAAAGATAACTGAACCAGATCTCCTGTAAACTATAAACATCCCGGCCTTTCAAAAACACACTTGCATTTTCATTCTCCAAGTTTCTTTCCAGGCGTGCCATAGTCAATACTAAGGGGTCGATTCCGATTCGGGAAAAACCGCTCCGAATAGCTGTTCGGAGCGTTTTTCCCATACGAATTGTACCCTGCAACGTCCCGCGTACGTACGTCGAAGTACGATTCGTACCAGGAGCCGGACTCCGTACGAATCGTAGAGAGACCGTACGACTTGAATCCCCGTACGAGTCTCCGTCGGAACCCACTGTACGCGAGATCTGCACGGCTCACGGCTGGTTTATACGACCCAGCAAGTATGATATGTGTCGGGTACGCACCGTACGACCCTTTTTTTACGGGAGCTGAAAACAGCTGTAAAAACAGAGTTCACACCGAAACAGGTACGGAACGGCCCCCCCGGGTATGGTGCGTACCCCCTATGATCGCAGGGGTACGCCCCGTACACCCAGCATACATGGGGTACGGTGCCTACCCCCCATGATTGCAGGGGTTTGCACCGTACCCCATGTACCCTGGGTGTACGGGGTGTACCCCTGCGATCATGGGGGGTACACAGCGTACCCCATGTATGCTGGGTGTACGGGGTGTACCCCTGCGATCATGGGGGGTACGCACCGTACCCCATGTACGCTGGGTGTACGGGGCATACCCCTGCGATCATGGGGGGTACGCACCATACGGTGTGTATGTGATTGTGCTCTTTTCCGTACGAATCGACCTTACCTGACGTGGACCATACGGATCGCATCCTGATGCTCCGGTCCGGATCGTACTCGTCGGGTCGTACGGCGTATGTACGAGTCGTACGGAGAGGGCTCCGGATACGATTCGTACAGACGGTTTTTTACCGGATCGCAATCAACCCCCAAAAAGTTTACTATGACCCTTATGCCTAGCTACCTGAAGGGAGTTTGTATTGTCTACTCATTCCATTTCATGAGACACTCAAATCACGTCCATCACACAAAGAGAATTCAGCACCCACACATCCTTCAACAACTGATGGATTATTTAAAATGGTTGATTGTTCAGAACCTATGGACCTCTCAGAACATGCATATTTTTAACAAAAATCAGTATATATCATTCCGGAAAGAGGTGCTTTACTGACATACCTCAAACACAGAAATTATTTAATTCTGCTAATTTTTCAATAAAACAAGTCACAGTTGTCTTCTCTTTCCCCTTGCTATAATTTACTAGAGCCAATTCAATGGACAAAATTACATTATAGGTAAAAAAGTGTTAACTCAGATTGAGCCTGTAATATGTGTAAAATATTAACACAATTTAGATGTTCCTGATAACTGCAGGAAATGTAAACAAGAGTTAAAAAAAAACTTGACTTACTCTTACTGTTTTTCTCTGGAGCAATACCTGAGCCTTTTTCACTCCACCAAACAGCAACATGTCGCTTAGATGTTATTAACCCCTCCCCTGCTGATGACGGTACCGCTCTGTCATCAGCCGCGGTCGCGCTATGCTGATGACGGAGCGGTTCCGTCATGGCCTGCGCTGAGCGTTCTATTGAGCGGAGCGGGCCATGACGGAACCGCTCCGTCATAAGCACAGCGCAACCGACGCTGGTGACGGAGCGGTTCCGTCACCAGCATGCGCCCGCCGCTCTTCCGCCCCGCCCCCTTAGCACTGCGGCGGAATAGCCGCCGCAGTGAAGGGGTTAATGCACTGAAAATCCACTATGTACCTTTACACTGGCCCATTCCTTCCCATAGCGCACCTCATCATTATCCTGCATGGATTGTATTTTTTGGCCCAGATGAGACGATAGCGCAGATTCACACATCTTGGGCAGAGTGACATTAACCTTGTTTTATTGAATTAACTCCTTATTTCACTCCTCTGTTTATACTGTTGTGAATGTGTTGATAATCTCCAGACAGTGTACATAACCCTCTTTTCGAGATGTTCCTTACATTTTACCAAATGGTTCACTTTGAATCATTGGACCTATCTCTATTTCAGCTATTATAACAATTTTACTAATGCTAAAAACCTGTGCTTGGCATAGTGTGCTCCTGAATGGTATTTTGATGTTTCTGTCATTGGATCCAGATATATAATACAGCAAGTAACAATATGCCTACAATGAGCGAAGACTATTGGCTTTGTCAATGGTTGTTAGTTGCATAAGATAAATAAGCAACATCTATAGCTTTGTTGTATATAATATTGAAAATGTTTCAGTTCTGAAATGATGATACTTTGAAAGACCTAGAACGAGTCTCTTCGAAGTTACCTCAGAGGCAATTAAGGGTGGTACTGCTGCACAAATGGAGCGCCACATAGGGACCTGTCTCCGCACCTGCTTTTTATAACTGCCTGTGCTGAATACCGGCAAGACCCGGACCACTTATAGGCCTGGTTACAATACAAGTACTGGACAAACCCATTCAACCCTTTCATTCCTGTGGCGGCATCGTTGCTTTAATAATGAAGTTCTACCTGCCAAAATTTGCTTGGTGCATTGTATGTGGTGAACAAAAACAAGCTCTTTTATTTTCCGCTCACACACAGCTATGCCCGGGCGCCAGCTCAGAGCACGGGTGACGTCACGCCTTCCGCGCGCCTCATTGGCTGTGTCATAAAAAGGCTGGAGCCTCCAGCCTCGCAGGCCAAACCTCTTCACCGCAGTTAATTGGAGCTGCAAGCCCTGAGCAAGCACGTCCCGCCCGACGTCTCCAAGGGGACCCTTGTGCGGCCGGGATAAACCCACGCATCTTATTTCGCAGTTTCCTTCTGTCTCTGCGGTACGTTTCAGGAGGTGGTGGACCAGTAAAGGGAAACACTCGTGATACAAATATACCAAATTAAACACATCTCACACTTAGCAGAAAATTAGTTTTCAATTCCCTCCTGACGCTGGCTCGGCACTAGCAAGGATGGCGGTGATTAATCTCTGTGGTGAAGGAGGACAGCAATATTATTTAGATGTCGCGAGGCCCTGTGCCGGACTTAATTGCGGGCCGCATTACTCGGGAGCGAGGTGCTCGCCTTTCAGCTCTCAAATAATTATTACATCAGAGTGCAACGACGTTCTCAAGGTTGCATAGACACCGGTTGTGGAGGAAGGCTGCCATGCCTGGCCACCCAAAGAATTTCTCTTGGCAAGGGGCTATGTCAAGCGGGCAACTAGAGCCAAATTTCGGGGGGGGGGGGGGAGAGGTCGGAAAATATTTCGGGGGGGGGGGGCTAATTCTTCTAACCAAGGACAAAGTGGCTGTAGGGAGAGGTGAATACACTACAAAAGCCTCATTTACAACTAAATGGTCTTTTAAAGACCTGTTAAGTACTCGGGTGCGGCTGCAATTAGGTGCTCGCCAGCCTGCGAAGCTGTCTCCGCTCGGGCTGACAGACACGACGAGGGGGGGGGGCTGAAGCCCCGTGAGCCCAATGGGTGTTGCGCGCCTGGGCTATGTACAGGGTCGGAGTGGGACCAGTGCCACAGGGGAACCTACAGCAGCCCTAGCAATTTTGTGTGACCAGCTCCTGCACAGTGCGTAGTTAACCGAGCCTGACCACCAGGAGCGGCTGGTAACATATAAAAGCAGTGAGGTGAGCAAAGTTCCGCACCGCATCCCTCAACACCAGCCGCTGCCCGTGGAGGGAGTTACGGTGGGGCTGGGAGGCGGGGAGAGGGAGGGGCAGGGTGCTAAAAACCGGCATCTGGTTAATTGCAGGTAAGTACACAATTTAATTAATAAAACGAAATTCGTATTTTTGTTGCACAGCATCGCATTTTGCCATACAGTGCGCGCTACGAATTTCGTTTTATTAATTAAATTGTGTACTTACCTGCAATTATCCATATGCCTGTTTTTAGCACCCTCCACCCAGCCCCTCCCCCTCCCCGCCTCCCTGCCCCACCTTAACTCCCTCCACGGGCCGCGGCTGCTCAACACATATACATTAAAAAAGAATACAAATAAAAACACTTTCATACGTTAAAAATAAAATAAATCTACTTATCTGTGCTGCGTCTTTTGTGTCCTTGCAGTCCGTGGCTCCGGCGGGCTCCAGTGAAAGAGGAAACTTCCCTAACCAACCCAGATGCTGCTCTCATGCTGCATGAGAGCAACACCTGGATTGGATGGAGCGTCCTGGCTAGACGCTTCTTTAGGCCCTACAGGCCTGTGCTTAGTTTCCACCCAGCTGTCTAAGACAGCTTGCCGGAGACCTACAAAGTGTGCATGTCACTTTGGTTGGCTCAAGAAGACAGTGGAACAAACAGACTTGCACACTCTGCAGTGTCGGGCGAGCCAGACCACCAGTCCTCCAAACAGCAGAGGACACGCCCCTCCACCATACCACAACTCCTGGGGAGGCTAATGGCTGTGGGCGCTTTGTGAAAAATATAATGGCAATTAAATAATTTAATTAATGGCAATTAAATCATTTAATTGCCATTTTGTTGTTCACCATGCTTTAGCCTGGCTGGCAGCGGGCGGTGGGGCGACACTCCCCCACCCACAGAAAGAAACCACCGCTGCTGACCTCTACAAGAGGATTTTGAGGAGGGATGCAAGTGTAAAGCACTGGCTGGCCACAGGAGACTGGAAACCATAGTGAGTGGATTTTGTTTGCTTGCTTCTTTTGTTACTGGGGGTGGATATTGCAGCTCTGCTGCAAAACTGACCCCCAGTAATAAAACCAGCCCAGATCCCTTCCAGTCTCTCAGAATAATGCCTGAGGCCCTGTACGGACATATATATATATAGGCAACGTTGCTGAAATGAGAGCTGCCTCATTAGTGCACCAGATAGCTAAAAAAGTGGCATACTTTAGCGAAACAGGTCAGTTGTGAACTTATAAAGACGCATTGCATAGATGTTTTGCGAGGTATGCACTGCTTGATTGCCTTTCCAGTTCGACCCTGGCTGTGGAATCGGCAGGCACCGTGTTGTACAAAAAAGCATAACACTGTGTAAGATTTAATAGGGTTCAGCAAGATATCCCTAACCAGGGAGGGGTAAGGGGACCGTTCAGTGCCAGTCTGGATCAGTCTTGCTTTACACTGTAAGGGTATACCCAGAGCACAAGTAAAAAAAAAAGAAGTGAGGGCTATTAGACCAAGTGACATTATGGTACATGACATCACAGCACATCACATCATGGCATGTGACATCATGGTGCATGACATTGCACATGGCATCAAAGGAAGTGGCAAGATAAGAAGTGACATTATATCTTAAGACAACACACATAGGTTAGGCAGTTCAATTAAGAGTACATTTAAGTGCACTACGAGATGTAACAAATAAGATTTAGTGGGTTGTGCCAAAAAATGTCACATAACCAAACACAAAATCTAGGCCTCAACTTATGCATCTATTTTTCTCTTATACAAAAAATCAAGGTGATGGATGGAATGCTTAAATTATTCTCCGCTACTGGCACTCACTGGGGCCGCATCCCAATCCATGGTTTTCACCCACCATGCTCCCTCATTTTAGGACCCAGCCACATCCAAATCAGTCTTAACCCTACTCCTCAAGGAAACAGCCTAGCCCAAACTGCCAGGGCAAGTCTGAACCGGGACACAAGCTAACTAGGCCCAGTTTCACCCTAGTTATGGCTCTTAAGATATGTATAGCTTGGATTCAGTGGCATAGTGATCCTGGGACCCAAGTCTGAGATACCCACTGTGGTTAGGGAGTCAAATGTACAAACAACAAGGTGATGGATGGAATGCTTGAATTAATCTCAGCCATTGGCACTCGCTTGGGCCACATCACAATCCATAGTTTTTTGCCCACCAGGCCACCTCAGTTGTGACCCAGCCATATTCAAATCAGTCTTGACCCTGCTCCTCATGGGAACAGTCAAGCCCAAACTTCCAGGCCAGGTCCTCCCTGAACTGGAACAGAAGCAACCTAGGACAGGTAGTTCCCTAATTAGGGCTCTTCAGCCAGGTAGAGTTTGGTTCCAGTGGCACAGTGAGCCCGAGTCCCACGTCTGCGCATGCACGGTAGGGTGTCAAATGCAAAATCAACAAGGTGATTGATGGAATGCTTAAATTATTCTCAGTCACTGGCACTCGCTCGGGTCAGAACTCAATCCATCATTTTCCGCTCACCATGCCCCCTCAGTTTGCATCCAGCCATATGCAAATCAGTCTTGACCGTGCTCCTCGCAGGAACAGTCCAGCCCAAACTGCCAGGCCAGGTCCTTCCTGAGCCAGAATAAAAGCAACCTATGAGCGGGTTTCCACTAATTAGGGCTCTTCAGCCAGGTGTAGTTTGGTTCCAGTGGCACAGGGAGCATGGGACCCACATCTAGGCATACACAGCACACGTAGGTCCTCAAATGCAAAAATAACAAAGTGATGGATGAAATGCTTGAATTAATCTCAGCCAGGGGCACTCGCTTGCGTTGCAGCCGAAGTCATAATTTTTCATCCACCATGCCACCTCAGTTTGGACCCAGCCATATGCAAATCAATCTTGACTCTGCTCCTCATGGGAACAGTCAGGCACAAACTGCCAGGCCAGGTCCTCACGGAACCAGAATACAATCAAGCTACGATTGGTTTACCCCTAATTGGGTCTCTTCAGCCAGGTATAGCTTGGCTTCAGTGGCACAGTGAGCCCGGGGCCCACGTCTGTGCATTACTAGCAGACTTAGGGCATCAAAGTTAAAAAAATTATGGGTGGATTGCTTAAATTAATTTCAGCCACTGGCACTCACTCTGTCCACATCCCAATCCATCATTTTTCACCCACCATGCCACCTCAGTTTGGACCCAGCCATATGCAAATCAGTCTTGACCCTGCTCCTCCTGGGAACAGTGCAGCCCTATCTGCCAGGCAAAGTTCTTCCTGGTTGCTTGTCTTCTGGTTCAGGGAGGCATGGTAGGTGAAAAATGATGGATTGGGATACCACCCTGAGAGACTGTCAGTGACTGAGATTAATAAGAGCATTCCATCTATCACCTTGTTGTTTTTACATTTTTAAAAAACTCTGCCACAAAGAAATTGGCAAAAAAGAGAAACATGGCAGTAAATATGTTTTTCTCAATTTGTTGCAAAGTCTGCATTTTAAAATAACTTATGGGGTAAGGTACCTGCTGTGCACAGTAATTCTGAGGGAATAATAATAACGGTAAGATAACTCTGGAGGTTATCACATTTGCTGGAGAGGTCCAGGTTTTGTCTGGTCCCAGTTTTGATTCAAACTAGCATAAAGTGTTAATGTGTCTTCTGCCAAGCAGATCATGTAACTTGCAAATGACAGGTTTTTATTTTATGTAGATAGGTAAGGGGGTTACTGATTTTGACACAGAGATCCTTTTGTTGCCTGCTGTTCATACATTGTAATCCTTGTAATATAGCACAGTGTTCTATGAAGGACATGTGACTCCTATACCTCATGACCCTTACTGTCTAATATAACACATCCTGTACATTAATTTACACAGTGAAGTATCATGCCCTGACCCCCTGCATTTGAATGAGCAGTGATGTAAAAGAAATAAAACAAAATAGTGGTATATACATTTTTATTTGTGCAAATACTGGGACAGACCAACACATCTGGCATTCTACTAGTGCATGTATATCGCATATATACAGGGACTGAACAAAGTTGAAACCATGCCTCTGTACTTGTGAGGTAATAACAAGCTGCATGCTTTGTTTCCCCACCATTGCATTTGCATCTAAGTGTCAGGCTCCAGATAGCTCCCAGCCAGGATACTGGAACAAAAAGTGGCCTGATGGCCCCTTATCTTTGGCTCAGCTAGAATTTCAGATACAAAGCCCCTTGCATGTTGCCGCTTGGAAAGAAAGCAGACAACATGAAGGCACTGCTGAATATGTCCTGGTGTCTGACAATTACACGTGAACAGTTCCGCATATTTTATTGGTGCCCAACTTCATGGCATTATGGATGTCCAGTGCACCTGAAACAGTTTGCAGAGTCGGGACACGACCATCATTATTACATTACTAAACTTATAGGGATTGCAAAAAATCCAAGCATCACAAGAAAAACAAATAATGGGCCAATAAATTTTTTTCCAGCCTTTGCTTCATTAATTTTCAATTTTATTAAGGACACGAGGTAAGTAATATGCTTCTCTTTCTTTACTCTTGAATTTTCAGCAGCCAATCAAATGTAAAACTTTTAAAACACTTTGGGGCCTATTAAGGTGGCGGGCGGACTTTGTCTGCCTGCCATCGTTACGGAACACAGGACCGACCGCCGAAGTTGCTGCGGTCCTGCCAGGCCAATTAGGATGTGCCCGCCACACTTGCGGGCGCATCCTCAACATTAACATTACAGTGAGCGGTGCTGTAAGCAGGACCCGCCGCAATGTTAAGGCCCATGTTGTGCACTGCCATGCACAACGTGACAGGCACTGCGTGGTACCTGGCACCTTGTGCATTGCAATGATGGGGGCTACCATGGGTACCCCCAGTGCAGCCACCCCCCTTCGGGCCCGCACTTGGCTCCCACTGTGATTTTCCGCATGCCTTTCCATGGTGGAGTCTCCACCATGGAAAGGCAGGCATCCTAAAATGGATGGGCACCGGCACCATATCCTGTGCCTTTTCCGCCCGGCCGGCAATCCGACCAGCGGAAAAGCAGCGGACGGTCTTCCGCCCACCTCGTTGTCCCTCCCCATACTAATGTGGTGGGGGGTGAAACCGGGTCATTTGGCGGGTGGATGGCCCAGTGGTGGCGATCTGCCAGTGATCCTAATAGGCCCCCATATTTCCCATGACCATCATAGTTATCTGTCACAGCCATAGAGTCCACAGCCCATATTACCTTCATTTTGCTATACAACTTCCTCTTTCTTTGCCTCAATACCAGAAAAACAGGTAAAAAGTCTGAGACCCTAAAATGAAGGTTCACCAACAACAGTACTAAAAACTGGCACAACGGGAGTCCAACTCAAATGTCCTGAGTCCAAGGAATCCGAAGTCCTCTGCTTCTGACAGCGGGGAGAAGATCATCCCATGAAGAATTCCACCACCATTGAAGACCTCTTCCAGAAAGACCAAGCCTCTATCCAGTATGAATCACGTGTCCTCATTTTGTAGGAATGATATGAAACACCAAAGCTGTAATCACTGGTATATTTTTCAATACATCACTAAAAAATCAAAAATAAACTTTCATTGATGCCAATATGCTTTTGGGCTTCACACAATACAGCTACAGAAGGGGTCATAGCAGTGTGTCTCCTCTGATTGTCACTGCATAAGAGTTTGGGTCCTTACTTGACGAGGGCTGCAAGTCAGCTCTTGTCTTGTTGGATCTCTCAGCGGCGTCTGATATGGTCATTCACAATGTTTTGATTGACTGTTTTTTCAAGTTTGGCATTAGGGGATCCACCCATACTCTTCTGAGGTCTTTTCTCTCTGACAGGGACTAATTTGCAGTCATGGGCAATTTTGTTTCCCATGTTTATCAAGCTACCATGTGGGGTGCCTCATGGCTCTTCTTTGAGCCCTACTCTATTCAATTTGTATGTCACCCCACTGGCTAGCCTTATTAAATCATTAGTTTTTTCCGTTGTATCATATGCTGCCGACACACACATAGTGGTCTTATCAAGTAACCAAGATGAAATAGCAAAGTGATTTAACATGAGACAGATAGATAATTAGATGAAAATTAACTGCCTCAAGGTGACCACTGGGAAAATGGAGGTCTTTCTCCTGGGAAATGACACCTACTTCTGCACACCCAGTTGATGGCTATAAGAATTGGGCTCATTTCTAAAGTCTGTGGAGAAGGTGAGAAATCTGGAGATCATATTCAATTATTGTTGGAACCAGCACTGTCTGGTTGGCTGAAGGGCTGCCTCCAGCCAGGCAGAACCTACGGCTCCCATTAAGGGTGGGTAATTACACTCGCTGTATAACCTGTGTTCACCCTTGGGTAGCTTGGCACTGAGCAGTCAGGCTTTCCTCAGAGCCAATGTGTAAAACAAAGGCAAAGCAGTCACACACGATAAATACACTGAACGTAACAAAAGAGACTTCACACAGTATGTTTGTAAATAATGTTTATATTCAACACACATATTCAATCAATATAAGATGAACAACATGGTGAGCAGTCAAAATATTGATTTTTTTATATCGACCTAAACTAATATAGAGTTTTTAATATCGTGGGGACAGAATATCGATGTCAAGAATATCGTTTACCAGAATATTGACCTTAAGGTAAGTATTATTGGTTTTTTTTTTATATCGAAGTAAGAAATGTCGAAGTTACTAATATCGAAGTAAGTAATATCATAAGCAAAAATATTGCTGTTAATAATATTGATATTTATATTAGTATTATGTATTTTAGTATGTATTTCTTATGTATGTTTAACATTTTTAGTATTGTATTTTTATTATTTTCAAATAAATGTAATTAATGTTTAGAAATAAGTCATTTTTTATAGTAAATTTTGTATTTTAGTATCAGAGCGGGTTCTGGGTTTATAGGGGCATTGGGTGGAAAGTAATTTAATTACAATTAATTGATACGTTTTCTTTGTTATTGATTATTAAGTTATTGTTAAATAATTATTAATTATTTTGTGTTAATTGAGTCATTTATCGTTATATTTATTATATTTAATTAATGTATTTATTTATTATTAATTGGTAATTAATTTTTATTAATGGATTAATTGATAGTTCAATTAATTATGTTATTTTTTATGTGTAGCAGGTTGTGGGTTTATAGAGGAATAGGGTGGGTGGGTTGTTGAACTATGATTAATTAAATTAATATTTTTTATTTAGTGTTATTAATAATTAATGTTTTGTTAATTAATTATTAATTGGTAATTAGTTCGCATTAATTGATTAATGTATAATTATATTAATTATATTTGATGTATTATTATTTTTATTTATTGTTATTGTTAATTAATTTATTGTTAATTTATTATTAATTGGTAATTAATTTTTATTAATTGATTAATTGACAATTACATTAATTGTGTTCTTTTTATGTGTAGCGAGTTGTCTGTTTATGGGGGAATAGGGTGGGAAGTAATTTAATGTTATATAAGTAAATATTAATTTAATTGTATTGGTATTTCTTATTCATTGTTTAGTAAGTTATTTATTTTACAAAAATTATTTAATTAATAAGTATGGTAAATTAACCCCTACGCTATCCAACACTTTCCCTACTGTTGCACTTCCTGGAGTGGGAATAGTAATTTTAACCCCTACGCTATCCAACACTTTCCCTACTGTTGCACTCCCTGGAGTGGGAACAGTAGTTTTAACCCTATGCTATCCAATACTTTCCCTAATAATTTTCACCCCTAAGCTATCCAACACTTTCCCTACTGTTGCACTCCCTGGAGTGGTAGTAATAATGTTTACCCCTACGCTATCCAACATTTTCTCTACTGTTGCATGTACTGTTGCACTGTTTGGAGTTGGAATAGTCATGTTATAACCTTCACTCTCTAATATTTTTTGTATTATTTTAGTTAATGTAGTATATAATTAATATTCAAAAGATTTGAAATTATTTTACGTTTTTTAATTAGTTATATATATTTATTTAATTTTTATTTATATTATTTTATGTGTATAGATGTATTTATAATTTATATGACATTTTAAAGAGTTATTGTATTAAAATAATTATTAAAAATTATGAGTAAGTAAGAATGTATATTATATATTATATGTATGTTTATTTTATTTTTATATTATATATTCCTTATAATTTCTCGAAATTTTAAAATATTTGTAACTATGTTTATTTTAATTATATGTATAATTTACTTTATTTTACATTATTTTTTAACCTAAATAAAAACAATATTTTTAACAATGATATTTTTGACATCGATATGTTTTTTTTCAATATTTTTGTACATACCATAATGTAGATAGGATGTCGATATTCTTGACTTCGATAGTCTTGCTTCGATATTTTTGGAGGTCGATATTCTGACTTTCGATATTCTGTCAGTGATTCGAACAACATATGCAGCTTCAAACTCCAGGTTTGAAGCTGCGGGAGCGGTGGGGAGCGAGTGTTGGTGGGGCTTCATTGGCTTCCCCTATCCTTCCCCCATCCCTTGACTCTCTCTGATCCCACCGTCCGCTTCCGCTGTGTTACTGGAGCCTCTATGACGCGGTCTCGAGCAGCGAGTCCCGCTGAGGAGATCAGACGTGGGCACACCTGCCTGTGTTACGCCGTTGGCACGGTCCCTGCTTTCCTCCACCTCCATGTGGCACCTGGAACTGTTGTATCTCCTGCATACATGGGGGTTTTCATTTTGACTCTGGCGGCACAATGGGGAAACCAAAAATCACGCAGAATCTGACTATACCCGAAACTGCTCAGAAGAACCAGCTGAATACCCGCACATTGGCTAAGCTGGCAACTATAGCCCACCAGATCCATGGGAACTTCTTGCCGAACTACCTTCCCCCTACCCCTCCTCGTTCTACTCCTCTCCACTTTCCTGCTATTGACCTCTGCCTTCACCTGTCCTGGCCCTAGTTCCCACCCTGTTTATCTCCTCGCTCAACTTCTCTCCACTTTCCTGCTGCTGAACTCTGCCTTCACCGGTCCTGGCCCTTAGGCCCCACCCTGTTTATCTGTGAATTTCCCCTCGTCATTTGAGATCTAGCTAGTTTGTCTAATGCCTGATGGAGCTACCTGGTTTAGCTATAGGGGAGAGAGGTCTGGGATTCCCTCCTTAGACGTCACCTACCCAGTCGGTCTTCAGCCAGACTTCCTTTTCGTCTCTCCTGTCGTCTCGTCCCGCATACTCCCTCTATTTTTGACTCTCCTTCTCTCCTCTCTCAATGTATTGAGACTGAACTTTTTTGTCGAATGCCCGATGGAGCTACCTGGTTTAGCTATAGGGGAGATGGGCTGTGGACTCCCTCCTTGGTCGTCGCCTACCCAGTCGGCCGTTAGACAGATTTCATTTAGTCTCTCCCTGTTGTCTCTTCCCCCATCTCCCCCTTTCTCTCCTTCCATGCCCCCTCCCCTCTACGCTCCATTTATTTTGCCCCCTATGTTTCTTTAATTGTTTTTCCCATTGAGACCAAGCTATTTGGCCAATGCCCGGTGGAGCTACCTGATAGCTATTTAGGAGATGGGCTTTGGGACTTCCCCTCGACCGTCACCTACCCAGCCGGACTTTGGACAGACTTTCCTTTCGTCTCTCAGCCGTATCTCCCTACTATCCCTTTACCCTTACCCTCTACACTTTAATCATCTCGTCTTCTATGCTCTTGCATTTGTTTGTCTAGCATCTGATGTTAATTGGAACTGATGTAATCTTGTAATGTAACTTTTGTGGCACCTCATGTAAAGCGCTCTGATACCTCCGGGTCTAGCCAGCGCTATATAAAACTCCTGAATAAATATGCGTTTGGGCATTAAAACACATTTGGAAACATTACTAGCAGTACTAGGCCCACTTGTATAGTTATGATATCAGTAGTATGCACACTGTGGACAATTCCTAATCTAACCCACACCCCACATAGAGAGAGCACACTTATGTATGCGCCATGCTAGCCACCCAAGGCCAACCCTAGCAATCCTGTTAATAAAATCATACACTGTTATAGTATATACCCGGGTCACAACAATATCAAGGCCATGTACATACAAGAACACTTTTTAGCAGCACCGCAGGCCGGATCCACATGGGTAAACCCTATGTTAAATGCATTGTGCTTTTGGCATGAAATCAATGTGTAAAGCGGCACTGCCTGCCAGTGTCATGAATCATAGATGGTCTGCTGACTATTACTCCAACTCACACACACACTCAGTCCTCACTGCTACTTGGTGCAACAGGTATCAGCACAGTCCGTGTGGAACGCTCTTACCCACACATACACACTCAGCATCCTAATACGGTCCTACTGGTACCCATCGGGTCAATGGATAACAACACTGCATACTCTGTGGACCCACCCTCCCTCTACCCTGTATTTCACCCAGATTGTCCTATACCCCAGACCTCCAATGGACGAGAACCAGCCCATCCTTCCATATAATAGGCAGCACGTGGCTAAAATTATACTTAGGGCTTGATTCTGAAGCAGTTTGGAAAGCATTCGCACCTAGGGCCAGATTCTGATGCGGTTAGGAAGGCCTTCTAATGGCATTTACTCCTTCCAAATTGGATTGGAAACATGTCTTCCTGACCCAGAGCCCAATTATGATGCGGTTTGAAACATATGCTCCCATTGAAGTCAATGGGAGTCCAACCAAATCGTATCTGGAAGCATCTGAATGTATTGCACTCCGTCGGTGGGACTCTTCCGATCCAAGTGGGTCAAAAACCATTTCCAAACCTATTCGGTCGGGAAGCTTTCCAACCCGCATCAGAATCAGGCCCTTAGTCTGGGTCCTAGGGAAGCAAGTGGGGCGATGTAGCAAGTTTTAATTAGACACTAGTCTTGATTTCATGCTCACACAGCACTAACATTTGGGATCTAGAAGCCAATGTGGGCACTTGAGAGGGCACCTCTCTCCAGATGTCATGGGTAAATGGTCCCTTGCAGGAGATTTTTGATATCCCTGAGATCTCCAGGAGAACACCAGGCCCGCAGACGGGCCCTTGGAGAGCACTCCTCAGGGCTCCACACTTCAGCATATTCAGAGAGGCCACGAGCTCCCCTTCATGGGCAGTTATCCTCCAAGTACACAACAAAGTTCTCTGGCAATGTGCACCCCGCAGTCAGGGTTCTCCAGTCCCACTACCCGGCAAGCATATCACACCCTGAGCTGATGGATGTCACCCGTAGTTATACTGTCATCCGTCTGTGAAGTTAGGGATGGTTTAAGGAGTTTCCCTTTGAGCCACAAATGTCTCCCCTAAACTGTAGGTTTGTCTGCCATGGAGCCGTGGAATGCAGATCTTAATCTTTGGTGGGGCCATGATCTGGCCCTTTAAGGCTAAGTGCAAAACCTCTCTCTCCAGTCTATCCCAGTTGGCCCTCAACTGGCAGAGGACTGTCGTTCTAGTGGTATGCCCATGGTTTATGACTGAAGCTGGAGAATGCACAGATGTACTCCCCTGACCCCTGGTGTCCACTGTAGCCAGGCGCCATGGCACACAAGACTCTTATAGCATATACATTTCCATATTCTATAAATACCATTTCTAAGCGAGTTATGCCAAAACCCTCTTCACCATTGGAAAGGGTTTGGCATTGCAAATCCACTGATAGGAAACATCATGAGGCAGCCCCCTGCAATCCACTATTGCACTCCAAAGTATTGTTAACTACTTGTCCATGTTAACCTATTGGAAGAGCTAGCCTCAATGGTAGTGAAAATGCACAGGTATTCCTCACTACGTGGGCGCACGTACGATGGCACGTTGGACACATAATCCCCAGTACCAGGGGGTGCAAGTGAGCCTACACAAGTCTGCAACAGCAGATTCAACATGGGTTTAACTAATGTGTGCGTCACTGTGTATGCACTAGCCTGCGATGGCAGGCTGCACACAATCACAGGCACCATAGGTTTGGGTGCGCACATACAGCAGCCCGCAATGGCAGGCTGCTCATGAGCTTAATCACGATAGTTGTCAGTGCACACACACGGGTCTGTTATGGCAGACCAGCCCATGTGTCAGAACATCAAGCCAGCGCCACTTCTCAACACAGGTGGGAAGGGTGCGCGCCCTTTCACACTGTATTTACATTGTGAAAGTGTGCATAGCCCGCAGGCCACACAAGAGAATCAGCAAAACCCAGGTAGAAAAAGCAAAACATTTTTAGGGGAATGCTACCTGACGAGTATCAGGTCCAACAATAATAGACTGACCTTCAGAGATCAGGTCAACTCCTTAGCCTCCTCAGTCTTCTACTCCCTGAAAAGTATCAGGAAGGTGTGTCCTTTCACACCCACAGATCTTGAAAAATACCATAGTAACTGCACTTGCCGTATCCAAACTGGATTACTGCAGTACTTTTTTTCTGAATACTCAAAACAGTATTCTGCCCAAATTGCAGATGCTGCAGAATGCAATAGCACATCTTCTACTAGGAATTCCTAAACAACACTGTGCTTCTCAGCCCTTGGCTAAACTCCATTGGCTTTCCATAAGAAAGAGAATTGAATTCAAGGTCCTCTGTACTGCTTTCAAGGCCCTACAAAACTTTGGCCCTGAATATCTGAAGAACAAATGTACCTGGTACTCTCACCTAGAAAACTCTGGTCCTCTACTCCCAAATATTTGGTTGGCCCGAAGTTCAGACAAGCCTCCTGGGAAGGTAGAAGCTTCATCACATGAACTGTGAAACTGTGGAACTCACACCCACTATAACAGAAGGAAAGTTAAAATCTTCTTTCCTTCAGAAAATCCCTAAAACCTGGCTTTTTAGCAACAGAGTCATCAGTCTCATCCTTAAGTAGAAGCAGTGCCAAGATGCCTTCAGGCATTCGTACGCCCTACAAATTTAAAAATCAAATCAAATTATTAGGGAGGGAACATTACATACATCATATCATCTATTCAAATATTGATATGTTCAAATGATTGAGTGGGATAATCCTTGCCTCTGTGTCCTTAATAGAATTGAAAATTATTATTGTGAATGCTAGATTTTATTTTAATTCTATGTCAGGACCAGAAGATCCGGTTATGCTGGTTTAAAGCTTAGCCACCAGCACAGAACTGACATGACAATTGTCTTCTAATAGGATGACTTAAACGTGGACTCTGATGAACAATCTGCTGCTCTTAAGATATCATTCAAGCGTGAACCTAATTTCGAACCCATTGCCCTTCTAGCACAGTGAGCGCAAAAGCCAGAGGTATCAATGCCCACTTCAGATAACAACCAATGCATCCATCTAGCTAATGTTGCAGCTGCCACAGGTCTAAAAGGTTTCTGTAAAGCAATTAACAATTGACCTCTCATATCAGTACGAAATTCAGCAACACTCACTGGGCCCGATGTAGGTAAATCTTTTTTACCACTTCTTAAATACCGATTCATACCGAATCGGTATTTAAGAAGTGGTAAAAAAGAGGAGGGGAGATGTAGGTATTTCAGATTCGGTAAATACCGAATCGATAAGATTCGGTATTTACCGATTCTGTAAATACCGAATCGGTAATGCCCATTGATTCCTATGGGCATTGAAGCCCATATGAATCAATGGGCATTACCGAATCGGTATTTACAGATTCGGTAAATACCGATTTCAGCAAGGGTGCAGGGGGTGTCACTTTGACACCCTCAAGCACCCCCAATACAGGCATGTGTGCCATGTGGCACACAGACATGCCCTAAGGGCATGTCTGTGTGTCACAGGGCACAGGTGTGCATGCACAGATGTGCATGCACACCTGAATTCGGTATTTTACCACCCAATAGGATTGGGTGGTAAAATACCGAATTCTGAAGTCCTGTGGCACTCTGACATGTGCCAGCTACATCTGCATTTACAGAATCGGTATTTTACCGAGTCTGTATTTACCGATTCGGTAATTTTACTGATTCGGTAAATACAGAATCGGTAAAATACCGATTCTGTAAATGCATGCCCTACATCTGAAAACCCTAATACCGGTCGGAAACGGCCAAAATCGGCCGTTTCCGACCGGTATTAGGGCTCCTACATCTGGCCCATTGATTCTGAGGACCAGTCTCCCGCTCTTAAGATGTCGCCTAGTTGTGAACATAAAGAAAATGATGTAAAGCAATCAAGAATTGATCCTTTCATATCAGTACGAAACCCAGCAGTACTCATCTCATATGCTTTCAGACATTGTACTAAGCAAAGCTTAGAGTTATCTGGAAATTCCAGGTAGGATACTAACCTGGAATTCCATTTCCTCGGTCTGAAAATAGAAAAAGTAACACCTTTGGGGTAAAAACTCTCCCAGCTAGATCTAGAACCCACACGTCAGACACACTCTTACATCAAAATTGACACAAGAGCAAAGTCAATTTGGCCAGCAGTTGTTTCCTTGATAGATATTTCTTTTCAGGCCAGGATTACAAAAAATGCAGAACTACTTTAACATCCCAAAGGACTGAATACAGTTTCACCATTCAAATCCCTCGCAACAACTTACACACCACTGGATGTTTGTCAATGGGCTTACTATCTAACGGCGGATGTCCTGCCAAAATAGCTGATCTGAAACGGTGCTCTTAACGGTAATCCATGCGCGCTGAGGTCAGAGGTGACAAAACAATTTGTGACCAAACTACATCCCGCTCCAATGAGATCTGCACTCTGTTCACAGAACAAATTACACCATCACCTCCATGATGAAGCATGTCTCTTTGTGTGTTCCCAAAGACCATGCTTGACTGATAAAAGCATCTGTTTCCAGCAAAAGGCCTGGGAGATTCCATCTTTCCAGGAAATCCTCCAAGCCACCGTAGAAAGATGTTCTGACAGGATCAGTGGATGTGGATGGCCCACTGGCTCCACAAAGAGATTCCAATGGAAGGGTATCAGAACCCGGAAAGCATAATTCAGTTCCAGAATCACCAGAAACCAACCTTGTGCTCTCGAAAATTGGATCATTAAAATCAATTCTGCCTTCTGGTGTCTCAATTGTGCAACAACCCTGGGGATTATCAATAAACTAGGAAAGGCTTGCCCAGGGGGGTGATGAGTACTGAGGAAATGCATCTGTGACATGAGCTTCCGGATCAGGGTGACAACTGAAAAAAGTTGGAAGTTGACGATTGAGGCGAGATGCAAAAAGGTCTACTGAGCATGGCCCCCAATGTTGGTGAAGCGCATGGTAGAAGTTTGGGTGTAGCCTCCAGTCGCTGAAATGTTGCAGATGGTGAGAGTGTGAGTCAGCAATTGTACTGCATTGCCCTGGCAGATATTCCCCCACTACCGATATCCAATGCTGAAGGCGATAATGCCAAAAATCTTTGACTAGTTCTGCCAGGAGGCGAGACTAGGTCATGCCCAACTTGTTCACATACCTGATTGTGGAAACATTGTCCATACGTAGGAGAATGCAACAATCTGTCCTCTCTGGAGATAGACTCTGAATAGCAAAAGAACCTGCTAGGAGTTCCAGACTATTGATTTGGAGATACGGCTCTGCTCTGGCCATGCAACCCCCCCAAAGGGGATTGGATCACAGTGAGCACCCCAACCCCAACAACTGGTACCTGATTCTATTATCATCTCCTGGATCAAGCCAAAGATTGCCCTGCCATTCCAGGCTTCCATGTGGTTTAGCCACCAAGACATTTTCGTCTTGCCCTCCTCGGATAGAAATATCTGTTCTGAATAGCTGAGACCCTTGCGCAGGTGATGAATTTTGAATCGTTGAAGGGTACAATAGTGAAAGGGACCAGGAAAAATGGCCTGGATCGGTGAGGCTAACAGTACCACAAGGCGGGCTAGCAACTTTAATGATACAGTTTGTCTGTTCCAGACTTTATGGGCTGATAAGACCAGTTGAGATAGCATAGAATCCACCTGAAAACCCAGGAATTCCAGATACTGGGAAGGGGAGTTGAATTCTGAGCATTTATGATGAAATACAGATCCTGAATGAGAAGGATAGTTTATTCTAGATGAGTCACAGCTAACTAGTTACATTGTGCCATGATATGATGTCATCTAAATAGATGGTCAGGCGCACCCCTCAAGCTTGCAAAGACTCCACAACAGGCCTTGTGATCTTTGTGAAACACCATGGGGCGGATGATAGGCCAAAAGAGAGAACCCTGAATTTGTAACAAAGACCTGCCAGAGGAACTGAAGAAAATGTTAATGGGGAGGATAAATTGGGAGGGTTAAGTAGGTATCTCTTAAATCTAACCAAACCATCCAATCTTCCTCTTGGAGGGTGTCCCTCAAAAGGTGTATACCCTCCATCTTAAAATGATGGTAGACTATACATCCATTGAAGACTTACAGGTTTAACACTAGGTGCTCGATTTGGATGTCAGAAGGACCAACCAATGCCTCCGATAGGCTCAAGGAGCCCGTCGGAGCATCGGTTAAACCATAATCTCTACAATGAGGGCGGTGCCTGCTGAGGTACTGCCGTAGGGATAAAAATGATGATTCTTTTCCCTCTGCCTTTACAGGGCGGTCCGACCGCTGACTTTGGGGACCCCTAGCTAGGCTCCCCTGGGCCTCCGCTATGGGGCCAGGGGGGCACAAGTGGTGCCCCACAAACATCCATGCACTGTGTGCCAGGCACCTCATGACCTTTTTCCTTTGCGCTTGTGCTGCAGTCCTGTTCCAGGTCGTAGCACAAGCAGCAATGGAAAAAGGCATTTTTGCGACCACCTACATGATGGTCTGCATGTCGAGAGGTTCCATTCCTATGGAAATGGTGGTTGGACGCTCATTCGACCACCTTCGAAATCAGGCCCTTGGTGTGACCTGCCCCCTTTCTTTTTCACCAGAAAGATACAACTGAGAAAAATGTTTGGGTGGGGAGATGACAGTTTTATAGCTCCCTTTTCCAATAGGGCTTGGATTTCAGAGGAGATGAACTCTTGCTCTTGTTGGGAAAAAATACATCGGGAGACAGGGTTGGACAATGATGTTGTAAAACTCTAACTTGTATCCTTCAAATGGATTAGAGATCACAAGGGTCTTGTGTTAGACGTTGTCAGTTGTGAAGAACTAACTTTGTTCTGCCCCCAGTAAGACTTTGGAAAGTGAAACAATTCTTACCTGTGGAACCAGATTCCTGGAATGATCCTTGCTCACCTCTATATTGCCCTATCATGAAGCGATTCCAGTTGGCATGGAGACATGAAGGGTAGAAGGTGGAATTATAGGAGGATTCCTGATTTCCTCCTTAACCTCACTGGTAGAAGTCCAGTTGCGGGCTGTAAGCACACCCTCTGAAGTGTCTGGCCCTGCCAAATATTGGTCTGAACACATTTTTATGGGATCCTTGTATTTTGTCCAGATTTCTATAAGTAGCCACAAACTTAGAAAGTTCCTTTAGGAAAGGGGTCCCAAGCAAAAGGCATTGAGCTATAGGTCCTGAATCAGACGACGCAAGCTTGGTGTTCTTCGGGTTGATTTTAAGGAGGATGGATTGTTGATGTTCACTCGAAATGTTGCAATTTGCATTGCGTAGTTGGCACACAGCTAGCTCATTGAGCCATCAGACCAAGATGTCCGGGTCTATGGCATCGCCGACTTCTTGGTCTAGTATGCCAATTCCAGGATCTTTGTTAGTGGTCCTGATACATCTAACAGGTTGCCCTGACAGTTGCGTCAATCACGGTCGAGGCCCTTCTTGGGATCCTTAGAGTACTTCTATAGGATGCCACTAACATAGGATGAACTTCAATGATTTCTGTGACTATGAGGTCTGGCCTTGGGCATTCAGAGCATAGACGTGCTCTGACATATTTGTCAAAACCCTGGCAAATATGTGATTGCACATAGTCTGCAACTTCTTGAAGGGGGAGCCAGACAGTAGATCTTGGATGGATAATATCCTTGGCTCAAAAGTAAGTACCGTAGTTGGCTTTTGAACATTGGTGTGGCGCAACTTGCACTTGTGCTTACTAGATCAGGTTCATCACCATGGTCTGATCTCTTGGAGGAGATAGAATTCATATAATCTTGGCTCTAATCTTGGGGCAGGAGTGGGGATCGGAGGAGCAGTGTAGGCGCAATCTCTAGTCATGGAGTCTGCCAATTTTTAGGCCTCAGTGTGAGGCCCTTTAGGGGTTTTAGTGTCAGGCTTGTCTTGAGTGGTGGTTGAAGTGCCACTTTCAATCATCAATGGGTGTGTGGGGATCCAATGCGGTTGTTGGGCTTAGCCACATAAATATCATTTAAATGAGCCAACGGTCTTAACCATGGAATTACTAACAGACTGTTGCACCCCAGGATCTAGCGCCTCCACCAGGGCATGTTCCTAAGACCCATCAGGGTCATCATAATAGTAGCCCTCAATATCTTCATCTAAATATTCATACATAGTCGCTTGGGTTATGGAAACGCCCGGAGGTGGGGACCTCTCTTTTAAATAAGCTCCAAGTTATCCAAAACACCGCGGCAAGAATGATTCTTAACATGCAGACTGGTTCACCATCCTTGCCTCTGTTAAACTCTTAACATTGGCTACCAATAAAAAAACGCTCCTTTTTCAAAATCTGTTGTCTTTCGTTTAAAGCGTTAAACGGACAAAGTATCTACAAAAGAAGCTAAAAAGATACACTCCGGGTCGCCTGTTAAGATCGACTACGGCTGGGCTGCTCCAGATTCCACGTATCCGACTTAAGCGTGCAGGAGGAATGGCCTTTTCTTTCTTGGCCCCGAAATATTGGAACAGTCTCCCTAAATCTCTTAGGGAAATTTCATTGTACTCCTCTTTCAGAAAGCATCTAAAAGCTTTCTTGTTCTAAATGCCTATCTAGCTTCCTGAATATGCCCATCATGCTGTATCTTTAGACAGCGCCGAGATGCCCCAGGGTGATTGGAGCGCTATATAAGAGCAGCTAACATAACATAACATAACATAACATAGTTAAGGCTAGGCAAGCCAAAGTGTACGATTCTCAGGAGGTTAATAAGTGACCTAAATTACTGTTGTTCAGTGCGTAACACAGGACCCCACAGACCCGTGGTGCGGCAGGGGCCAGGGTCCCCTCAAATTTTGCTACGCTGGTGCTGTTGTTGAGATCAACTTACTGATCTGGAGCAATCCGGTGGAGTGTAGAAAACCTATAATGCCAAAAGCAAATTAAATCAGTACAAAAAGATATAAAGTGTGGGGGAAGGACATAGAGCACGCTTGATAGTGCCTGGTATAATTTGCCAACCCTGAGGAAGTATTTCAAAGCAGGGAGTCACAGCGAGCAGCAGAATGGGCAGAGGCAGTGAGGAAAAGTCTCGTCATACGTTAAAATAGCCTCTAATTATACAGCTTTCGCGCATGCGTACAAGCCACTAAACGGCAGACATAAAATGAGGATTGCCGTCCTCGCTCCTATTCTACGCATTCAATAGGGTGACCAGTCATCCCCGTTTTGCCAGGACGGTCCCTGTTTTTAACCAGCTGTCCCAGCAAATTTCAAGAAATTGAGCTGACGTCCTGGTTTTTAGAGAGGGTCGACTGAAAATGAAGGGAGGTGTTTTTTATGTTTTACAAAGCAGGGATAGATAGCAGTTGTTTCAAGAAAGCAATTTAATTAACAGGCAATATGCTGGGCTTAAAAATTGCTTTTTATGTATGTTCTTACTGCCTGTTCTGTAATTCTCTGCTGAGGAGCGCTCTCATCGCGTGAAGTAAAATTGTAGTCCTTCTTCTATTTTTGTGAAATGTCCCGGTTTTTGGCTTTAAAATTCTGGTCACCCTACCATTCAACCAGGTCAAAGTGGTTGCGGCAAGCCGCTCAGCTTATGAGGAGAAGGGCTCCCTTAAATGTGTGCAGAGTCGGGCTAGCGTGAACAGTGAAATACAAATATCTTAATGGTAAAATGAAGCACAAGTGCGGCGGGCTAGCCCGTTTGTTAAAACATACAGAATACTATTGGCAACAAAAGCAATATAATTACAAAGAGTATGTATAAAATACCGCAGTCTATATCATGTTAACTAGAAACAGTATTAACTCAATCTTCATATTAATACAAAAAATTAGGAGAAGTGCTTAACTGGCTGCAAAGCTGCAAAGAAAGAGGAAGCTGTATAGTAACATGAAGGTTATATAGAGCTGTGGGCTGTATGGCTGAGGCATGTGACTATGGTGGTCATGGGAAATGTAGTGTTTTAAAAGTTTTTCATTTGATTGGCTGTTGAAAATTAAAGCGTAAAGAAAGAGAAGCATAAGTGGGAGCCTCCGATACCAACGCAACAGTACCTACATAGAATTATGATAACCCTACTTTAGTAAAACGTACGGCGCCCTATTGTCCTCATAGTTCGTTTTTTTCCCTAAACTGCTATACCTGCACTAAAAGAGCAACAGTTGTGATACGCAGATATGAGAATTCATGCCTGCAGAAACTCCCTCAGCGTTTCTGGTCCATGCTCACAAAATATACTTACTTACTTCTGTCTCTTTAGGATAATGAGAATAAAAGGAATTTCAAGAGAATACAAAAACGAAAGGGTGTGTGAAATTAATATCTAGCCTGCATAATTTTGCAAACTTTAGAATATTTATACGTTGTGAATGATTCAAAGTTATGCAAACTTTGCAAAGCGTCCCTTACAGAAAAACCTTCTCCACCCAAAAAATATTTTTGCGAGGGAATTCTTCCACTTAAAGTAAAGCTTGCCACGATTTTGTTCCTATTTTTGCTGGTTTTTGTTTTTGCAATATAGAGTTTGCATCCTTCACAAAGTTTTCAAAGTTTCGAAATAAACTTCACAAAACTTGCAAAGAAAAAATATATCACAACTTTGCCCACCCCCTACAGAAAAACATCTCAAGAAAATTCAAAAGGCCGCAATCTCTCACACCAATTCATTCAATCTTCCTTCAGAAGTGTAAACGACCCACATTCGTGACGAACGGATCCATCTCTATAACATGAGCAAACCACGTAGACAACCCTTTACAAAGACGTAGGTGCCTCAGCGAAAAGCAAAGTAAAGACACTAAAAGTATCCTTTTATTTATATGGAGTAATACTACGCCCAACAAATACTCATACCGCAAGGTGATGTACTTTGCAAGCGCGACATTACATTACTGCTTCATTCTAATTTCTAATGTCCTCACCTCGAATAGGGATATTTGTATAACTCTGTGTGGTTTTCGCCATTCTGAAGTGCACAAATTCAGAATTTGGGGGGGTTTGCCTGCACCAATTCTGCCGTGTTTCACTTGATGAATATTGTGTGGGCACAAACCCTCGAAATCTGCTCACCATCACACTCCTACAAGTGTGTCAATTCAGACTATTTTAGACCCCAAACCTATAAGAATAGCTGGGTAACAGGTAATAGTCATTTTTAATGTATATTGAATTCATATTTACCAGCTGTTGGGATCATCTCCAAATTAGCCAGACAGTGCCACCTTGTGGCAGCTGTCACAGCCTCTTGTGTTGAGAATGAAGTGACAGTGCGGAGCACCGGAAACCACTGGGTTAAATTAAGCATTGGTTTACACTCTGACTATGGGATGTTGATGAAAGTCACTTTTAATTTCGATGGCCTACCTTCGGCTCCTTAGTCCACTGTATGCACAAGGGCACCAAATTATTGATTCAAGTCTGCAAAGTGTGGACATTTGCACTTATGGGGCCCATTATGATCGCGGACGGACTTGAGTCCATCCGCGACCATAGAGGAGGAGGGAACCTCCGCATGGCCTGCGGAGTTCTCTCCTGTCCAATTAGGATGTGACCGCCACCCTGGTGGTCACATCCTCTATTTTTACCATTGCGGTGGGTCCGGCTTCAAGCTGCACCCGCCGCAATAGTAAAAATGCATACATTGCAATTGTATGCAGAAAGAGGCAGACACCGTGTGGTGCCTGCCGATTTTTGCATACAAATGCAGGGGGGTACCATAGGTACCCCACATGTGCACTCCCCACCCCCACTTCACCCAGGGGGCCCGTAACAGGCCCCCGCAGTGAAGTTCCACATGCTTTTCCACGGCGGAAAACCGTGGAAAAGCATTTTTTAAAGCCCATCCTAATATGGCTGGCGGTGTCTGAGAGACACCGCCACCATATTAGAGCTTTTCCGCCACGGTTGTAAGCCAACCACGGCGGGAAAGCTGCGGACGGAAACCAGGAGCCACCAGCCATCCTAATGTGGCGGTGGGTCTTTGGTGGGTCCCCTTAATTTGGGAAAAGGAATGGGCCTAAAAGCATAAAGACATGGTCGGCCTCATGAAAAAGTATGGTCTAACTAGTATCCTAGGTAGTGTCTGCCAACATTTTCATTAGGCCGGCGTAATCTAGAGCGGTTTTGGTAACGTTACACTTGTTATGTCAAATTCCCAAAATTATGCCATTATGCCATGTCACTTAATTATGCACCATATGTGGTATAAATTTACAGCAAAGATGCAGCTCGTAGTAATAATGCAAATGCACAGAAGCAACAAAACAACACTATATGAATGGCTTTTGTTCGCAGTGCAATTGTTCTTTTGCACTGGATTTTTAGGGTGCAATGCATTATTTCACGGAAAAATGCAGCGCCAGGTGTTAATTTTGAGTAATTAAGCATTATTTCACATAATTTTTCCAAAATTTCACATAATTACGGAAAAGCTAATTAAGTGCATTTTCCACACTCACTAAGCAGTGCGTCATTTTTCTTTCCGTTTGAACCACCTTGGTTGTCTATTGCGACCTCTGTTTCACCATGTGTTCCAGGTTCCTCTCATTGATGTACCTCCTCATTTCTCACATCATATGTCCAAGAGTTCATGATAATGTCTCTCCATGAGGCACAGCCTTCTGTCTCTACCTGTACATACACCCAAAGCCCTAGTGCCTCTAAAATGAATAGATGGGTGCCGTGAGATTCTGTTAGATAAAACAGGTCATTCCTTCTTCCCTCTCTTTCTCACACTTTATTGCCTCTTTTGTTTTTTCTCTTGCTCTGTGTTTCATTCTGCTTTTGTTGTTCTCTCCTCTCACCGCTGTCATTTTCTAATTTCGCTCTCTCTGTTTCTCCCAAGTTTTCTTTGAACCTGTCAACCTTTCACTCATGACAAAGCTTGTCAAAGACCCCGGCGTCGGGTTGTATTTTTCAGTACAGGAATATCTCTGGCTGTCATCCTGATGGAGATCGATGATGTTTGGAATTCTAGCGTCTTCGCAGACGTCAGAGAATCCAATAACAGACTATGACTGCGAAGAATACGAGGCCTCCGGCATGGTCAAACTCCAGACCATAACTTCCTCTCACCAGAGACCAGCGTAGGGATGGCGATGGGGGAAATGGCAGAAGACCAGTCAGGCCTCTCAAAGGTCGGCGGGCCTGACGCAAAATAGATCAGTGGCGTTGTCATCCACCCACTGATATATGTTTATCCTGTTAGAAAATGTATTAATGTCAATATAGGTTGCACTGTCCCGTGATGTACTGCACCATGACAGCCTACCCAACACAGAATACCTGAACAGCCGCATACACGTTCACCAACCCACCAGACACCTATGCTCTGCCTCCCTCTCACTTGCACACATGCCCGTATCTTCAAAAGCAAAACTGGAGCTCGCTCATTCTCCTACTTTGCACCCAACACATGGAATGACATCCCTCAACACATCAGAGCCTCCTCCTCACTTGAGTCCTGCAAGAAGTTAAATACCTAGCTTTTCGTATAAGCACCTAGGAGACCACAAACCTACACAACTGCCCAAGCGCCTGGAAGTACTCTCTGGTGATAACTGTGTTACACAAATCAATAATAATAATAATAATAATCCACATTTGTAAAGCGCAAACAATCACCCGTAAGGGTCTCTAGGCGCTGGGGGCTGTCGGGAAGATTAAGCAAGCTATTGCCCAGAGTCACATGGTGCTGGGCTAATCTGCCGCCGGCCCCGGGTATCAAATCGTGATCCCCAGATTCCAACGTCAGTCGCCCTGGCCGCGGCACCACACCTCTCCCCTGCATAACATAACATGATTCCCCACCTCCAAGGTCCAGTGAGCGGGCGAGGGTTGGGTGGATAGTGAAGCAGGGTAAACAATGTACCCAACCTGGACCAGATTTACTAATATTTGGCACAACACAGCGCAGCAAGACAACTTGCTGTGCTGCACTATGTCAAATGGGGAGGGCAGGAGTGTGCCATATTTTCTTACATGTGGCGCATTCCTGTGCGCTCTCTCTCTACTCTGGCACACATCTGGCTGCCAAGTGCCAATGCAGGCACCCTTGTGCCATGGTACAAGGGTACCCTGTGGTACAGGCAGGATTGTTTTTATGAAGGAAGAGAACCTATCTCCCCAAGAACAATTCTCTGAGGCATTTTCCTCTTTTATTGTATGCTTCTGAGTGCTGAACATATAAAGCAAACACAAGAAGAAATAAACACATTTCTCCCCTTTATGCCTCACCTTGGAAGGTGTATCCTTTTGACATGTTCCCAAGTTTACTAGTGTTAGTAAATCAAGGAGTGTGCCAAAAACCATGGGTGGATGTGCGGAAACACGTAAGCTCCACGCATGGGATGCCTTCCCAGCGCAGAGTGACGCAAGGCAGCAACTTACACTGCCTTGCGTTGCTCCAGATTTACTATGCCACTCAGAGCTGTGCAAGTTGGCTCTGCGTGGCTTAGTAAATATGATTTCAGGGCTTGAGTTGCCTTCCATGATGCAATGGTGATGCAAGCCCTTAGTAAACCTGGGCCAAGGTTCTTGCTAGTAAATTCTGAAGTGTTACTGTAAACTAAAAGACCGGATATCATTGATTGTGAATAGGGTTCTGATTTGGTAAGTGACTTAGCAAGGGTGAATTGAACCCTAAAGAAGCAAAATAAACCAAATGCCTCTAACCCTGTTTGAGAAATAATTTGGGCACAGCCGGTTGCTCACACATCTTACATCGTTGGACCCCAGTGCCACTGTATCTGCTGCTCCAATAGTTACGCCCTCTGCTATGTCTACCTTAAAATGTAATGTGTTTATTTGGAAGGCCATGCCAAAGAGGGGCGTCCCTCTATGTGCAGAAATGGATGCAAAACACCACCATGGTGTGAGTATGTTTAAAATAAGTTGCTTTGTACAGAAAACTGTTTACTTCAGATGCTTTACAGCACCAGCGCTGTACGAAATGTAATATAATAAACAATATTTGATAGGCCGTATGTCTGTGCATATATGTGTGCTCCTAATTTATAAGTCCAGACAAGTCTTGTGTACAGTGCTCCAGGGAGATGACATTTCCACCACACTCCAAAACTAAGAAGCCATGATCCCAACAGTCATAGGCAATTCTCCTGAGCACCGAGGTATAGAATAACTAAGTCCCAATTGTTCCAGTGTTTTCTTTAATTTTCTTATTCTGGTCTTCGCATGCATCCAGCAATTAGCACAATTTTTTTGTAGCCAACGCGTGTTTCGTCGTATTGGTGTATCTACCATTGACTTCATCAGGGGAAAACTTCTTATGTTATGCCAAGCAGACACGAGCTGGAGAACTCTCTGGTAGTGATATGTGGATTCTCGAGTACCTTTGTATTAGTATTTAAGACACACCTAGGATGGGACGCCAAAGGGTATAATTGATAGAAACAATAGTTGCTGGAAACTGTTTCTAAGTGTGCCCACATATAATAATAGTTTGTCCCTGACGAAGTCATTGGTGGATACACCAATACAATGAAACACATGTTGGCTACAAAAAATTGTACTAATTGCTGGATGCATGACAAGTCCAGGATACGAAAATTAAAGAAAAAACTGGAAACATTGGGACTTAGTTATTCTGTAAGAATTGTGTCTGAATCAGAGTCGTGTGCCTGGCGCCCTCTAACACCTACCAGCCTCTAAGAGGCTCAGCCTGTTGGAAAACTACCAACTGGCGAGTAAGGAGCCTACTCTTTCCTAGTACCCTGACAGGGAACAGGCACAACAGGGTTCTGAGTTGCATGAAAAATCTGAACGCTGCCTTTTAGTCCCTTGGACAGCAACCGCAATGAGGTTGCGGTTGCTGTCCAAGGTCCTAAAAAGATGTGATGAAGAAACTTCGATCATACTTTAGGCTTAGAGGGCGGAATGATGAAGAGCTGTCTGGGCTCAGCAGAGTTCAGTGCCTCTTTTATTTTCTTTTGCATTTGGGGTGTCTAAAGTTCATATACTTGACCCCCAATGTTACTGCCTGAACTATTGAGAGAACAAGCTGGAAGCAGAGTGGCAATTTCTGCTCACTGTTTCTGATTTGTGCTGTCTGCATTTCATCTACTCATTTGTAGACATTTTGGGTTACATGTATGAACTTTAAGCACCTCAGACCTTACCATGATCCCATTATTTCCACTGCGCTGACGCAAAAGGGAGGTGCGGGTTTCTTTCTTCTACTATGCATACAGTAAATCGAAAAATGTAGTTAGTGCACGGCCTGCAGACTGCAGAGCTCAGAAACACCGGGCAGTAATTTCCTTGCATTTTTCCGAGCTCTGTTATATGCAGCAGAAGCTCTAACATACGTATTTTGTAGTGCATGTATACAGTGTAAAAAAAAGGAAAAAACACGCAGACCCTTTTTGTATTGAGGCGGTGCAAAGTATAGGATTAGGCTACAGCCCCTGAAATGCATAACAAAGGGGGCTTGACTCTGCGCTACGCCAGCGCAGCTTTTTCACAACATAGTCCCTGACCTGCTTTACACACGAATATCCACTTTTTACTTAGCTCTTTGTATGAGGGCGTGAATCTGATTTTACGTATTCAGTTTTTTTTAAAAAAGAAGTCAACTTAAGCCTATGAGATGGCATGTATTGTCCATGTTCACAACATTTAAGCAAGTTGGGAAATCGAGACTAGTACTCAGGCCCATTTTCAAAGGAAATCATTTATTCAACTTAGACCACATCTTCTCCATCAAAAATGTTATTATTTCATCAACCTGTTGCCAATCAATAATAGTACCACTTTTTAAGAAAGGGTCCAAATCCGAGGCAAGTAACTACCGCCCTATCTCCTTGTTAGATGCCTCTATCAAGGTGATGAGCAGAGTTTTGCTAAGGAGATTGGAAACTTGGGCCGAAGAGCAGGGTATTTTAACTAAGGTACAATATGGTTTTAGGAAGGGCCTAGGTACCCTGGAGCAGTGTGCCAACCTTGACCTTTTGATAAATAAATATACTGTCGCGAAGGAGGGGAATATATTTCTCTGCTTCGCAGACTTAAGTAGCGCCTTCGACCTCGTGGACCATGCCATATTATGGAAGATCCTATTGGACCTAGGCGCTCCTAAGGAAATAGTACACTTTCTAGCGAGGCTCTACGAAATGCTGTCCTGTAAAGTCCAATACGGCCCATCCGGAGAATGTACCCCTTTCTTCAAAGTTACAAGAGGCATACGCCAGGGTTGTGTATTAGCACCTCTTTTATTTTCATTGTTTATCAACCAAATAGATTCAACCCTAGGCCAAATCTCAGCAGATGCCCCGTGTATTGATGGCAAGGTGGTACCAATTCTATTATATGCGGATGACGCTGTTTTAATATCTTGCACAAAAATCGGGTTACAGCGCCTTATAGATAACTTTGCTGAATTTATCAAGGGCAGGAAATTAAAAATTAATAAAAGTAAGACTGTCGCCATGTCATGTGGTAAGAAAACCAATTTAACAAGCTCTTTTTTTATTGATAATGAGAAGCTGCTAACTGTAAAAAAAATTGTTATCTTGGAATAACATTTTCAGATGATGGGAAATGGACACAAGAATTTAACAACATAGGTCTGAAGATGAATAGGAACATAAACAGCATCTTCAGTTTTTCCACTAAATTGGGGGGCCCCAGAAGAATTAAGGACCTGGTAACCATCTACAATGGTAGATGTGTATCATCAGCATTATACGGGGCAGGAATCTGGGGTTATCGCGAGGGGAAAACCATGCAATGTGATGAAAATAAATTCCAAAAGAGAGCATTGTGTGTCCCCCAATCTGCATCAACTTTACTTGTGCATGAAGAAGTAGGTATAAATTACATCACAGATCTTGCAGCGTTGCGTCCCTTAACACTATGACGATCCATTTAGGCAAAACCAGAAACGTTGTTTACACAACAAATAATAAGAGATTGTCTAAAACTTGATCACTTTTCCAATATACCATGGTTGAAATATATTCATCATTGGTACCGTATTTTATTTAACAATGACATTCTCTCAAATCCAGATTTTGCCGCCTCTTTCTCCAAGAAGGAACTGAAGGAAAAGTTTCTATCATACAAGAGAGAGAATAGGATAAGGCAGTCTGTGACGCTACCAACAGTTGTTTTTTATCAAGAGCTTGATTTAAACAAAGTTTTCCAGTCTTACTTGTCCATGGTTACACATAATTCACATCGATTCGTTTTAACGCGTCTTAGATTGGGAACTGCGCATCATTTGGTGGCATTTCCTGTTATGACAATTGACTCAAACTCTGTGTTTGCCCCTGTGATCAAATTTCACGACAAAGCTGCTGCCATTTTTTTTACTGTTTTGCAAATTTTACTATTTTTTAAGGCTTTTTTATCTAAAACCAATTTCTTTAAAATGTAACGCTCAATCCACAAAATCAGCAATGAAATTAATTATGTGCCTAGAAAATCCAGACATTTGTTTTTCTGTTGCCATGTATATAATGAAAGGTATAGACGCCAGGAAATCTATTATTGTTTAACTTGGCAACCAGTATATAGCCGAAATACATCAACTACATTCATCCTGCTGGCATATTCCTCCCTTCTTTAGAAGGGTTTTAATATTTATATTTGCATACGGTTGTCTGTTTTAATTGTTGTTTTGGTAACATGTTTTTAGATATTGATGGAATAATTCTACTATTGTGTATTAAGGCCTTATATCTTTGACTAACATGTAGCATTTTTGCACTTTATGGACGTATTTTTTGCACAAGAAACGCAAGTATGTATATTTATACTTTTTTTTCATTTCTGAACGATATGGCTCTTTATAGTCGAGTCCTTGTACTAATGTAAAGTCGGTCCTATCAATGTACCCTCCCTTTTATGGTTGCATTTTTTGCACAGAAGTATTAGTTTGTCTACGTAAATAACTTTACTGTATTAGAGCACATGGCACTTTTTAGCCGCATTTTTTGCACATGCAACTTTTGCACAACATCGTCTTTTGCATTTGTCACTTTATTTAACGAACAAATCATCTTACGTTAGATAAAAATATATTAGAGTATCGTTACCTCTTTTGAAGGGGACCTAACTTGTACATAGGTGTAATGTGAAAGAGAAATGTATTGGCTATCCCTCGAGTAATTTTTTTATATATATTTCTTGTTAGTTGTAATGTGCTATTGTGACTAATTATTATCGTAATTGCTGTTTATTTTACTTTTGTTGTTTGTGCTTATATGGATTGTTATGACAACCCGAATAAAAGCTTTTGAACGAACAAACGTTATTATTTATTGATTTTGGGAAGCAAATAAATAAAAAATCTTCACCGATTTGAGCTGACTGGATACATGTTTGACACCAACTGGCTGACCTGTCATTTTCTTAAATAGCTCAATGGGTAGTTCTCCTGAGCACCCCATTGCTGCAACGTTAACTTAACTATTCCATTCATGTGAGAAGCCTAGAAACACTGCCAATCATAAATAGTTACCACTTACTTTGGCCATGATTGGCATGACACAGGAAGTGGGGGTGGGGGGGGGCGATTGCTGGTTGAAAAAAAGCATGGTTCTCATTAGTCAGGCCTGTATTATGCTGCTATGTACCACCTGCAGGCCTCTAAGTGGGCCAGGTCCTGCCAGTGCTCTGCACCGGCAGTTCTTAAAGGCAGGTGCTGAGATGGGTCCCTATCTGGATCTCCCTATTTGCCTTCACTATCAGGGTGAAAAACAAATCTTAGCTCTCCAGCAGAACTACCCTTCACTGCCTTTGGTGTAACATCAAAGAGACACTTTATAGTTCTTTCACAGTATCATCATTTCAGAACTGAAGCATTATCAGTATTATATACAATGAAGAAGACATGGTTGTTGCCTATTTATCTTATGCAACTAATAGCCCTTGACAAAGTCAATAGTCCTGGCTTGTTGCAAGTGTAATTTATGTAACTTGTATTATGTCTGGATGCAATGACAGAAGCAGCAAAATACTAGTGGTGCGGCACACTGTGGTAAGAACAGATTTTTAACTTAGGTGTTTTTAAGCCACGGCCTTAATTATATAGGCCACGCCTCTTTGAGAGACCCCAGTTTTTTCATCCCACTTAAAGCCCTGACCACCTGCACTAAGTAGATGGTGCATGGGAGTAGCAGTGCCACTGCGCCCCCCCCCCTCCCGCTGTAGATCTCATTGAAGTGATGCCCCATAAAATGGAGATCAAAATGCATAGGCCAGTGGTTCCCAAACTTTTTTGACCCGTGGCTCCCTTGACCCAATTGGCAGTTGACCGTGGCTCCCCACCATTTTTTTACCCGATCACCGTGGTGCCGCGGCGCACACTTTGGGAACCACTGCCATAGCCCATTGGCTGAGTTCTTGCACTTGTTTGTTTCAATTGAAAGCAATGAATATTATCACTGTGGTGAAGTGGGGTTATCACTACCTGCAGTAGAATGTATAGGTTGCACACAGTCTTGTCCCAATTGAGAACTGTTGGTCAGGCTTCTACTTTAGAAAACCTGGGATACAAGACCCCATTAAGATTGGTGCAGAAACTGTGGCTAGTGCAGAATGTGAAATCTGGGGTCAGATGAGCGTCTTTGCCTTTGAGCAGTACCTTAGATTAGAAGCTTGCTCTCCGCTGTACCGAGCACATTGCTTGCACATCCAGTCACATCTTGATAATTTGTAACCCTCTTCGAGGATTGTGCCCTGAATGTCTCAAATAACCTGTACTTACTTATGCTCAAATAACGCCCATCTGCATAATGTTCTTGCACGTGTTCAGATAAGTGAATCGTGCTATTAGTATTAGTGTTTAAAAAGTGTACTGTTTTTTCATGGAATATTCGATTATACAGTGCCAGGAACCATCATAGTGAACACGCTTTAAGAAAACGCATTGCTTTAGGTGCAATTTGCAATATTTGTAAATGTATTTTATAGCAAATAAACACCTCTGAAAACACATCTGAGCACTTTTTTTTCTTTCTAACGAGGAGCATGCAACTCCGGAACGTAAGATTAGTAAATGAGTACGATTGTTTTTCTTGTGCATTAGTTGTGTTAGGATTGTGCTCTTGGTTGCTTGTTTGTTTACTGTTTAGTGGAGTTAGTAGTGGTATAAATAGAATGACAGGAGTGGGTTTGAAAAAGGGAAGTAGTGAGTTGTTTTGTAAGTAGTGGTCGTGTCTGTTTGTTAGTTGGGTGACATGGCTGAAGGTGCAGGGATAGGAAAGACGGATGGTTTAGTTTTGTTTACAACAGCAAGATGTAGATGACAGCTCTTCTAAGGCTACATCTATTGCTGTTCCGTACTATGCACGTTGCGTGAGAGGTTAAAATGTGCAAGCTGCAAGTCACATATATCGGGGTTGGGAACATGCAAATCTTTGATCCATGCCCACGACCGAAGTATAGTTTTCTTTACTCACTTCTGTCATGGAGAGATTTCGGGCCCATGACAAGCACCAGGGACATATGAGCGCGGCAAATTTATCCCCTCACACCCACCTGCAGAAGGAAGGACAGGGCGCTTCTAGCGAAGACGGCTTGAGTAGTCCCCCCCCCCTCCCGGCACGTGGTGAGACATTAACTCTCGTAGAATTTCCTGAAGCAGACAATGGCGGAGGAGGCTGGGTGCTTAGAACAGCAGGGTCAAAAAATTACAGCAGGTGGGGGCACCAATATGCTCCTCGTTGTGAGCCGAGGAGGAGGAGGGCGCTCGCTCGCAGGCAGGGAGTCCACCCAGCTCTTTCCCTTTACTCCGTTCAGAATCACCTCCTGTAAGGAAGGCTAAGGGACCCCAAAGCCTTAGGAGTGACCACTCATCTGGGCCCATTAGCAGTAATTTCAGAGTAATGTTGCCAGGGCTGATGAGCGCAGAGCCATTGAGATCAGAGTGCGAGGATCGGGTGAACCTGGCAGCACAAAGGAGAGGGAGGAATTGTGGGTGCAATGTCCACGACCCACATCCTGCACGGCGCCGCGGCGCCCCTGGCTTCTCATCACGGCGCACCAGGGCGCCGCGGCGCACACTTTGGGAACCACTGGCATAGGCTAATACGGGGAGCAAGTAGGTGCCATTTGAACTTTAAAGGTTGACCGCAATAATTAAATAAAGAACAACGATACAGAACTTAGGCACGACTACAGAAGCATCATTTTGTCGGAAGCTGAGTCGTGTGCCTGGCTCCCTCTAACATCTACCAGCTTCTCAGAGGCTCAGCCTGTTGGAAAACCACCCACTGGCAAATAAGGGGCCTACTATGTCCTTATACCCTGACGGGAATAGGAACATCAGGGTTCTGAGTTGCATGAAAAATCTGAACGCTGCTTTTTAGGGCCTTGGACAGTGCGGTTGATGTCCAAGGTCCTAAAAAGATGCGATGAAGAAACTTCGATCATGCCGTAGAGGGCGGTACGATGAAAAGCTGTCTGGGCTCAGCAGAGTTAAGTGCCTCTTTTTTTTCTTTTACATTTGGGGTGTTTAAAGTTCATATACTTAACAGCACATGTTACTGCCTGAACTATTGAGAGAACAAGCTGGAAGCAGATTAGTAATTTCTGCTCACTGTTTCTGATTTGTGCTGTCTGCATTTCATCTATTCTTTTAGAGAAATTGCGGGTTACATGTATGAACTTTAAGCACCTCAGACCTTACCATGATCCCATTATTTCCACTGCGCTGACGCAAAAGGGAGGTGCGGGTTTCTTTCTTCTACTATGCATACATTAAATCGAAAAATGGAGTTAGTGCACGGCCTGCAGACTGCAGAGATCAGAAACACCGGGCAGTAATTTCCTTGCATTTTTCCGAGCTCTGTTACATGCAGCAGAAGCTCTAACATACGTATTTTGTTGTGCATGTATACAGTGTAAAAAAAAGGGCAAAAAACACGCAGACCCTTTTTGTATTGATGCGGTGCAAAGTATAGAATTACGCTACAGCCCCTCAAATGCATAAAAAACGGGGCTTGACTCTGCGCTACGCCAGCGCAGCTTTTTCACAACATAGTCCATGACCTGCTTTACACACGAATATCCACTTTTTACTTAGCTCTTTGTATGATGGCGTGCATCTGATTTTACGTATTCAGTTTTTTTTTAAAAAGAAGTCAACTTAAGCCTATGAGATGGCATGTATTGTCCATGTTCACAACATTTAAGCAAGTTGGGAAATCGAGACTAGTACTCAGGCCCATTTTCAAAGGAAATCATTTATTCAACTTAGACCACATCTTCTCCATCAAAATGTTTATTATTTATTGATTTTGGGAAGCAAATAAATAAAAAATCTTCACTGATTTGAGCTGACTGGATACATGTTTGCCACCCACTGGCTGACCTGTCATTTGCTTAAATAGCTCAATGGGTAGTTCTCCTGAGCACCCCATTGCTGCAACGTTAACTTAACTATTCCATTCATGTGAGAAGCCTAGAAACACTGCCAATCATAAATAGATACCACTTACTTTGGCCATGATTGGCATGACACAGGAAGTGGGGGGGGGGGGAATTGCTGGTTGAAAAAAAGCATGGTTCTCATTAGTCAGGCCTGTATTATGCTGCTATGTACCACCTGCAGGCCTCTAAGTGGGCCAGGTCCTGTGGTGCTGAGATGGGTCCCTATCGGGATCTCCCTCTTTGCCCTCACAATCAGGGTGAAAAATAAATCTTAGCTCTCCAGCAGTACTGCCCTTCCCTGCCTTTGATGTAACATCAAAGAGACTCGTTATAGTTCTTTCAGTATCATCATTTCAGGACTGAAGCATTTTCAGTATTATGTACAATGAAGAAGACATAGTTGTTGCCTATTTATCTTATGCAACTAATAGCCCTTGACAAAGTCAATAGTCCTGGCTTGTTGTAGGTGTAATGATACTTGTATTATGTCTGGATGCAATGACAGAAGCAGCAAAATACTAGTGGGGCGACACACTGTGGTAAGCACAGATTTTTAACTTAGGTGTTTTTAAGCAACGCCCTAAATTATATAGGCCACGCCTCTTTGAGAGACCCCCGTTTTTTCATCCCAATTAAAGCCCTGACCACCTGCTCTAAGTAGATGGTACATGGGAGCAGCAGCACCACTGCGGGCCCCCCGCTGTAGATCTCATTGAAGTGATGCCCCATAAAATGGAGATCAAAATGCATAGGCTAATACAGGGAGCAAGTAGGTGCCAATTGAATTTCAAAGATTGGCCGCAATAATTAAATAAAGAACAACAATACAGAACTTAGGCACGACTACAGTAGCATCATATGGGACCTTATTGAGTAAAGTTTAACTATTGACTACAGGTGTCCACAAATCACTGATGGAGTATATTATCTAATCGTCTCTGCATATGGAATTTAAACTGCTGCTAATATTTACCTGGTACTTCTTGTTCGTTGTCCCCCGATCCGTCACGGCTTGCTGTGCCGATTGAACGGAGGGGAAGCAACTCCTCCCCTGCATTCCCTCACTTCCTGCCGCCGGCTCTGATGTTTATTTAGTCAGATGGGGACCCGGCCGCGCAGCGGAGAGCAGTGAGCGCCTTGAGGCTAAGCCTTCTAGTTATTTTTACTGTGTTTTTTTAGTAAAGTGTAATTTGTGTATTTTAAACTGCTGCTAATATTTACCTGGTACTTCTTGTTTGTTGTCCCCCGATCCGTCACGGCTTGTTGTGCCAATTGAACGGAGGGGACGCAACTCCTCCCCTGCATTCTCTCACTTCCTGCCGCTGGCTCTGACTTGTATTTAGTCAGATGGGAACCCAGACGCGCAGTGAACACATGCAGCAGGTAGGCTGCTGGTGCCCCAAAAGGAGCGCCAAAGGCAAGCCTGTCTGCGCCCGTCCGTACGGGTTGAGTGGCCAGTTATTTTTTTTCAGTTTAATAAAGTTTTATTTTGTTTAAGAAGAGCACAGCATAATACAACAGTATACAAAAATCAGAACCAATGTGAAAAGACAAGGAAAGGGAGATGAAGAAGAGAAGTGGTTCAGAGAACGTGAAAAAAGGAAGAAAGGAACAGAAGAAAGTAGGAGGAGAAAAGGAAAAGAAAGAGAGAGGGAGAAAAGAAGGAAAAGTTAGGAAGAGGGGGGGATGATAAGTAGTTAGAAAAAGGAAGCCAGGTAAGATCACATTTAATTTTTAAGGTGACAGAAGAAGAAGAAGCAATTGCAATTCTATGCTCATCACATATGAAATTCCACCATGTATGAACAGACAGTTTAGTATTATCCTTCCAACAGGACAAAATGACTTTAAAGGCAAGTGCAATGAAAAGATCAAATAGTTTAGCATTATATGAATGTAAGTCTAAGATATCAGATTGAGAGCCTAAAAAAACATGTAGCAGGGAAAAGGGAACAGGAAGATGAAAAATACGCATGCAAAAATCCCAAACTGAGGTCCAAAAAGCAAGAACAGGGGAGCAATCGAACAGTAGATGCCGGAGTGTGCCTGGGAGAGAGGCGCAGGACCAACAGAGGGGGGAGGACGTGGGAGAGAATTTTGCAATGCTAACAGGGGTGATAAGAGCTCTATGATAGATAAAAAAAGTGACTGAGTAATTCGAGCTGAAAGCGATGTCTTAAACAATTTGCACCATAGGTGATCCCAAACATCAACAGAAAATGAGATAGAGAGATCAGTTTCCCAAGCAGTTTCAGTAAGAGTTTTAGGTCTAGGCACAATAGTATCTAACAAAAGTTTATAAATTAGAGCAGCTTTGGGGATTTGTTGGGGAAACAAAGGGTATAGAGGAGTGGAAGGAGTAAGGGAAGGAAGGGAATCAAAAGTAGGTAGGGTAGATAAGTGAGATAAAATGGCAGTAGTGATAATGTCATATTCTTTACAAAAGTGAACAGGTAGGTCAAAAATGGTTTGCATTACAGGAAATGAAATAATGGATGAATCAGAGAAAAATTGATATACAAATACAATGTCCTTTTCTTTCCAATACTTGAAGTAGAAAGATTTACCCTTATACTTAAGATATTTGTTGTACCACACACTTGATGAGAGAAAACATTGCAAGGGAGATAGACCTTTCGAGAATATAGTGTGTAGCAGAGTATGTGAATATTTCAGTACAGGGTGGTTAGTCAGAAATGAACAGTTTGACATAAAAAGAGATTGTTGGAAAGTTAAATCCTTTAATAAGGACCGTTCAATGTGAATCCACTTGGGCAGAGGGGTATCAAGGAAATTAAAGGCCAATGAGAAAGCTTGCTTTATCAGAAAGGCGTGGTGGTATGATTGAAAATCAGGAAAGCGAACTCCACCTTCAGACTTGGGGCGTATAAGCTTATGTAAAGCAATACGGGGTCTTTTATTATTCCACAAAAATTTGGAGCAGATAGAGTTGAGCCGATTAAAATATAAATTAGGGATCTTCATAGGAAGCATGGAAACAGTGTATAAAATATGCGGGGAAATCATCATTTTAATGGTATCTAATCGACCCCACCAGGAGAGGAAAAGTGGGGACCAGGATTGAAGGAGGGATTGGATTTTTTGAGTAAGGGAGGCAAAGGTCAATTTAAGGGTTTCACCCAACGAATGGGAAAACCAAATACCCAAGTATTTGATCTTGGAAGGGCACCAGGCAAAATCAGTGGAAGCAAACATATATTGGTAACAAGTTGAATTTAAGGGTAAAACCTCCGTCTTGGAAAGATTAAGCCTATAGCCAGAGACAGATAAGTATAAGCGAACCTCGTCCAAAAACGGAGGGAGGGAAGAGACAGGATTGGCCATGTAAACCAGGATGTCATCCGCGTAGGCCGAAATTTTCGTCTCAATCGATGACAATTGGAACCCATTAATTAGGGGGTTTGAGCGGATTCTAATCAGGAATGGTTCAAGGCAAAGAATAAACAATAAAGGGGAAAGAGGGCAACCCTGTCTCGTTCCTCTTGATAAGGGGAAACATTTTGAGAATTGATTATTGACAAAGACGCTGGCGCGTGGAGCTGAGTACAGGAGTTTAACTAAAGAGATAAAAGAGGGGCCAAAACCAAACCATTGTAATGATTTAAACATAAAATTCCAATTAATGCGATCGAAAGCTTTCTCAGCATCCAGGGAGAGGGCGGCTAAGGGGGCCTTAAAATGCTTACTGTGTGAAATAACATTGGCAAAAACACGGGCATTGTCAGCAGCAAGTCTACCTTTCACAAAACCGACTTGATCTGTGCAGATTAAAAGTGGGATAAGGGATTCAAGACGGGCAGCTAAAATCTTGGCAAAGATCTTGCAATCGTAATTAATTAGGGAAATGGGGCGAAAGTTTTTACATAAAGAGTGGTCTTTGTCAGGCTTGGGGATTATGACTATCAGGGCGTCCAAAAAGGAGCCAGAAGCCTTGGCGTTCGTAATAAAGGAGTTAAAAAGTTGTGAAAGGTGGGGAATAAAAATAGAGTGCAAGGCGGCGTAAAATTCGATAGGGAGACCATCTGGACCAGGGGCTTTCGATTTTTTGAGAGAGGTAATTGCCTTGAGGATTTCCTGAGGTGTAATGTCAGTTTCTAATTGTTGGAATTCAGTAGGGAGAGATGGGGGTGGAGGGAGATCGTCAAAAAAATGGGAGAGGTGGTCATCAGTAGGATGAGTGTCATCAGTATAGAGGAGTTTATATTAGTTATGAAAGACGTCTGCAATATCCTCGTCTGAGGTAACTAGTGAGTTAGATGCATCATTGAGAATGGGTCCAATTGATTTTCGTTCAGACTTAATTTTGAGGTAATTCGCCAACATTTTGCCAGCTTTATTCTGACCCCCATGAAATTTAGATTTAATCTTCAAAAGGGTGTTACAGGCTTCAACTGTGGCAATTTGATTGAGGTCAGATTTGGCTTTGATAAGTTGGAGGAGAGCGTCAGGATTTTTGGAAGAAAAGTAAGAGTGTTCCAGTGTCTTGATATTGGTGAGTTGGGCATTGTATTTAGAGCGATTGAGTTTCTTTTTCTTAGAAACATAGGAAATTGTGAAGCCACGTAGGGCAGCTTTGAAGGCATCCCAATTGTTCGAAATCGATGTGTCCTGAGGTAAGTTGAGGGAAAAGTATTCAGAAATGAAATCCTTAACGTCAGACATAAAAACTGAATCTGATAGGAGGAAAGTGTTAAATTTCCAGCGGCTAAAACAGGAGGAGGTCTGGGTGAGGTCAAAAGTGGCAGAAACAGGGGCATGGTCTGAAAGAAAAATAGAACCAATTTGGGACTGCTGGATCGCAGGGAGAAGGGACTTGCTGACTAGAATATAGTCGATTCTGGATCGGGTGTGATGAACATTCGAGTAGAAGGTATATTCCAGCGAATCCGGATTGCATGTTTTCCAAACATCAAAAAGGGGACGGGAGGCAATGGCTGACTGAAAGGACTTGTGCGTCTTATCAGGTTGGAATTTACTGGAAGATAGCCTGTCTGAAAAGGGATCTAACCATTGGTTAAGGTCACCAGCTATGACAATGTCGGGGCAATCAATGGAGGAAAGGAGGATTTTGATATTAGACCAAAATTTGGGGTCAGGGCGGACGGGGCCATATATATTCAGGAGGACCATAGTTTTGTTTTGTATGATAACTTTAGACATAACCCAGCGACCCACATCATCAGCTTGAGAAGAGAGAATTTGAACATTCAAACCTTTGCGAAACAAGATAGCAACACCACCTTTTTTATCAACAGCAGGAGAAAATACAACTTGACCCACCCAGGCCCTCTTGAGTTTCAACGATTCAACATCTGTACAATGAGTCTCCTGGAGAAAAACAATCTGAGAATCTAACTTGGATAAATGAGATAGTACCTTTTGACGTTTAACAGGGTTGCCGAGACCACGAACATTCCAAGTGACAAAATTACACATGACGGAAGGCAGGGGAAGAGGGTGACATCCGGGTCCAGTACACTGCAGGAAAACAACGACAAGGCAAGACAATGCAAACAAATATATTACAAATGAAAATCGAGTACAAAATACATACGAGGGCAATAAAAGTCAGGTAAACAGAAAGATACAAAGGACGGGTGAACATATCGAGCATAAAGAGAAGGAAAGGGGAACAAGGAAAAATACGATGAGCAACAAGAAGCAGGGTGGAGGGGTAAACAAGAAAGAGAAGGAAACAAAGAGGAATAGGAGGAGAACACGCAAGGCCTGTGAAATGAAGGACAAAAAAAGAAAGATAGAAAAGAAGAGAAGAAACAAACAGATCATGGCAAAGAAGCCAGATCTGAGAGAAAAGAGAATACCAAGACATGAGGAGCATGGAAACGCCGGCAAGGGCGCCAACCCCACAGAGCAAGGGAAACGCGGGAAAAACAGAAATAGGAGATAAGAATAAAAGAAAAGTCACAGGAAAGAGTTATGAAGGAGAGACCAGGACAAGGCCACAACAGTCGTCAAGACATGAGTTAATTAATGCAATGAAGAAAGCAGAAACAAATTCAGTCATTGGTGTCCATAGTGGAAGTAGAGACACTTTGAAGATATGCTCGAAGCTTCAGAGGATCATCGAATGTACGGGAACGACCGTTGTGAGTTATTTTGCAGAGGCATGGATGCAGAATTCCATATTGAATGTTTAAGTCCCTCATATGAGGGCGAAGATTCAGGAACTCCTTGCGACGTGCATTCGTAGCGTTTGATAAGTCTTGGGCAATAAAGATGGTATGACCTGACCAAATGAGACGACGTTTCAGTCTTGCAGCTTTAAGAACAGTCATTAATTCAGTGAACTCAAGAAATAGCAGGATGATGCCCCTGGGTTTGGTCGGGTTGGATGTGAGACGGCCCAGACGATGAGCACGCTGAATGTTTAGAGGATTGGATTCTGGTCGGAGTTCCAAAAGATCATAAAGGAATTTGCGAATGAAGGACACCATGTCCGCCCCCTCAAGGGACTCCGAAACGCCATAAATACGTAGGTTATTCCTCCTGTTACGATTTTCAAGGTCCTCTGTGTGTAATTTCAATTGCTGAATTTCCTTTTCAAGAATGGGAATTTTGGTGGACACATCCTGGATGTCACTGATGCGTTGCTCTAGGTCCAAAACCTTGCCCTCCATGACAACCCATCTATCTTCTATCTGCTTGAGCTTCTCGTTAGTTGCAGACATAAAAGGTTGTAAACCACGAACCTCTTCTAGGATGGAATCCAACACAGGGTTCGAGGAAGAATGAATTGGAGATGGAGGGTCGTTCTTGAGGCGTTTTGGTTTGGTACCAGTGACGGAGGGTTTCGTGTGACCCCCATCTAGAGACATTGCGGCAACAGAGGAGCACACTAGGAGGAGTGCAGAGATGAAAGCCACACCACCAGACTTAGACCCTATATGCAGAGCTCGAAGAAGCAGCAGGAAGGAGGAGGTTACATATGAGGTAAAGAAGAGCAATGGAGAAGCAATACCTCAAATCCACAGGACAGGCGTCGAAATTGAGCGAAAGTTAGTTCAATACGCAGGCAACAAAACCATCCAGCAATGGGGCATGAGAGAAACAGCAGAGCAAAGCGTCCACAAGATATGAATCCTAGAGGGTCAATTGATAATCCACAGAGGGTTGCAGGCAGGTGGGAGAAAGATGGCAAGCATTGCGCAGGAAGAGCACCACAAAATGGCCGTCGTTATGAAGTGATGATGCATTCACAAGCAAGGAAGGGATTTAATGGTGCAAAAAGTCAAGAAGGTAGAGCAGAGGAGCATGCTGTGGCCATTTACAACATACCTTGTAAATATGAGCCCAAACAATGAAGCAGGAGGAGTACTGGTGACTGAGGAGGCAGAGACGTGATGAAAAACGGGACGCGAGCTCGGCGGCACAAAATGGCGGCCGCTCGCGTCCCGCAACTGCCAAGGAGAACAAAACGGCAAAATGGCACAAAAGCGGCAGTTAAAGTAACCGCCGCATCTCGCAACACGCGCGGACCATGTTCCGCCGTGCGGGGATGCCTGCAGCCGGTCTCCGGAGCCAAGAAGAGCACCAGGAAAAGTTCAGAGAATCCCGCGTCGCCTCGGAGCTCAAGGAGGCAGCGCCATCACTCGCCGGCGCGTAAGCCACGCCCCTGAGTGGCCAGTTATAATGCCCATTTTTTGAGTTATTCAGGTATTGAGTAGAAAGCGTTGCATGGGAACCATGATATAATCGATCATATCCACCTCAGTTTAAATGAGTCGGGTATTTTTAAACATAGAGCTACCTCTCCTGAAATTCTATCCAATTCTATCCCCGCCCCCCCACTACACTGCACGCTGTTAATACTCCTAACAGCCAGGAAAAAATGGGTTTCTCAGTCATTTATTTGAATACATGGGCCATGGTGAAGCACCAACTTGAGGTCTTACAACTTTTACAGTCCCAAAAGCCTGATTTACTTCGCCTTACGGAAACATGGCTTACTGAAGAGTCTACCCCTGATATCTTGGAAGCTGTGCCAGATAATTATTACATTCTGCAAGCTAACCGCCCCCCAGAGAAAGTGGGTGGTGGGGTGGCAACTATCATCCTTAAGGACCATCAGTTTAAGATATTAGGGATTAAGGGTTTGCCCTCTGTCGACAGCTTAGTTCCTATCCCCCCTTTCATCTTTCAGCTGCGCTCTTTACTACAGACCCCCTGGCTATATGCCTACCTCCCCTCAGGCTCTGGGTGAAATGATTTCTCATTTGGCCATCATTCACACCCGACTTCTTATTATTGGTGAATTTAATTATTGGCCTCAAGACTAACTGGAGAGTGCAAGCTCTATCGAGTTGGCAGATCTTCTGTCCAGAATGAATTGCACCCAACATGTGCATGAACCCACTCATATCAAGGGACACACATTAGATCAGGTCTGGACAGCTAATCTGATGATCCCGACCCCTCTGATCTCCCCGTGTACTTGGTCGAATCACCATTTCATTTTCCTTACTCTACCTGACGTCCATCCCACTAAAACGCAACTGACTAAAAATTATAAGTCTACAAATTGGAGAAGGGCCAATATTGACCATCTTTGTTCCCTTCTACCCACTATGGCCCCATCTGCCTCAGAGTTGACTCACATACAGGCTGTAAATCTCAAGTTATGGCTTGAGTCCACATGTGATCGTGTTGCTACTCTTAAGCCTACTAAAACTCTCAGGCCTCATGATGCACAGCGGTGGTTTTCTGCTGATCTCAAGACTAAAAAGCTGGCATTGAGTCAAGCAGAACGCAGATGGAGACTTCACTATCATGTAGCTGATAAGAACATCTACACCAATCTGCTGAAAGAATATAAAAACTCTATTCTTGAAACCAAAACTGATTATTTTTCTAATAAAGTCTTAAATTCAGCGAGTAAATCTAAAGTAATTTTTTCAATACTTAATGAGCTCTCTAAACCCGACAGAATTGTACTGAAACCAATCCCAACACAGCTCCTCTGTGATTATCTCAATTCATATTTTATGGAGAAAATCACTGCCCTTAAGGCCAGTATTCGGACCTCTGCCACTCGCGTAAGCGCCCTCAATATCTGTGGATTGTCGTCTCAGCTGACTCTGATTCCCACTATTCCTTTGGAGACCATTTTGGGTTTACTTAAAAGAGTTGGTTCTGGTTCCCCAACTGGTTTGTTGCCCTGTGCATGTTCTCCAGGAAGTCTTTTCCAATTGCCCAGACCCCCCACTCTCTCTTCTTAACAAATCACTTGAGTCGGGCATAGTTCCTGACCTCTTTAAAAGTGCGGAAATCATTCCCATTCTGAAAAAGCCAGGTGCGGACCCTTCTATTATTGGCAACTACCGCCCAATTTCATAATTAGCTTACCTTGGGAAGGTCCTAGATGCACATGTCTCAAACCAACTAAGTACCTTTGTTGAACAGTTTCATGTCTTGGACTCCCACCAGGCTGGTTTTCGAACCTCTCACTTCACAGAATCAGTCATCTTGACAGTTATGGAGAATCTTAGAGGGGGCATAGATAGAGTGTTTACCCAGGCCCTGGTTCTCCTGGATTTGTCAGCAGCTTTTGACACGGTCAATCATAACACCCTGATTGACCGTGTCAGCAATGCCGGGATCCAGGGCCTGGCCCTAAAATGGCTCTCCTCTTTTCTTAGCAACCGGTTTCAATCGGTACGTGTTGCTAACTTTTCCTCAAAGAAGATGGAACTGCTCTGTGGAGGGCCCCAGGGCTCCTCCCTTTCCCCACTTCTTTTCAATCTGTACCTCCTTCCTTTAAACTCTTCTCTTCGGGAAAGGAAAGTCGTGACAGGCAACTATGCGGATGACCTTCAATTAGTCTTTGATATTAATCTCCATCAATCTTCTGTGTCTCATTTTCAAGACACTATGGGCCAGATGTAGGTCGGTCGGTAACGGCCGAAAATCGGTATTTTCGGCCGTTACCGACCGGTAATTCAGAAATGGTATGTAGGGCCCTGAATTTTACAGAATCGGTAAATTTACCGATCGGTAAATTTACCGATTCTGTAAAATACCGAATCTGTATTTTTACCGATTCTGTAAATGTGAGATGTAGGTGGGACTCTTCTGAGTCCCACAAGCCTTACAGAATCGGTATTTTACCATCAAATACAATTTGATGGTAAAATACCGATTCCGGTGTGCATGCACATGTGTGCATGCACACCTCTGCCATATGACAGGCAGACCTGCCCTTGGGGCATGTATGCCTGCCACATGGCACCTGAGTCTATTTTTGGGGTGCCAGAGGGTGTCAAAGTGACACCCCCTGCACCCTTGCTAAAATCGGTAATTACCGATTCTGTATCGGTATTGCCCATTGATTCCTATGGGCTTCCCAGCCCATAGGAATCAATAGGAAATACCGATTCGGTATTTCCAGATTCGGTAAATACCGAATCTTAAAGATTCGGTATTTACACATCTGGAAATACCTACATCTCCCCCCTTCATATTTACCACTTCTTAAATACCGAATCGGTAAAATTCGGTATTTAAGAAGTGGTAAATAAGAATTACCTACATCGGGCCCTAAGACTTTCATAAGTGAGTGGATGAACGAAAATCAACTGAAGCTCAACCCCGGTAAAACTGAGCTGATCCTCACTGGTGGACTTGCGAATCCATGGAACTTCAACATTTGGCCATCTACCTTAGGCAACTCCCCCCCCCCCCCCCCCCGGGCTAGTTTAGCCAAGAGTCCAAGCATATGATAACTAGTTTTTTTTCCCTCTGTTGTTGTTTCACGTCTCCCTCAGCTCAAAGAAGCCGTTTGGTGAACAAGCGCTTGATAAGTACCTTATAATGTAATATAACATAACATCTAATCATCTCTGCATATGAGTCAGGATCTGTTGTGTTGTCTGTTTTTTTTATATATATATAGTTGCCTCTGACGTGCTTATATATGTTTTCGTTCATTTTTTATGTAAATCTGTGAGTGACCTACATGAATGTCTCACACTGTCTGTTTATTGGTAATATTGGTGCCACCTAAAGAATATTTTTCTTTGATTTAAAATTGAAGAAAAAAAGTTAACATGTTGAATAAAGTCTTTGTGCACTGTATAAAAAAAGTGCAGAAAATCAATGATTAGTGAACTCCCCTCGCATAATGGCATTTTAGGGTGGGTCGGGTGCGTTGACAATGGAGGGAGGCTGGAGTGGGGTACCTGTTGGCACATATGTGCCTGAGGTGGATAGTGACGGCCCCTCCTGCCAGGGCAGTGATGGGGTTGGGTGTGGGCGGTCTCACCCCTGGGCTTCTCTCTCATGCCGGGGGTGTGCTGTCTCCATTTGGGTTGGCGTGGTCTTGACCCAACCTTGCTGTTGTGGGTTGGCGAAGATGTTGGGATGCGAACAAGGGGGCACTCTGGCACTGGGCGAGTTTTCTGTGGTCCTGAACCAGAGACGGATGTCCATAGGTGTCACCATCTTTAGAGCACTGGGCTCCGGACTCACCAATATTTTAGTTGAGGGGCTCGCGAAGGCCTGCCTGGGCTATGAACAGAAACTGACGCGAGAACAGTGAAGCTTTGTTTTCATCTTTTAAATCCTGACTCATTCGGCTGCAGCTGTGGCCGATGCTGCTACAAATCTTGACTACCAAAGGGGTGGAGCCCAAACACCCTCTGTGCTTTTATTGGGGTTAGTGAAAAATGTTTTAGCAAACTCCATTGTTTTAATAATGTGTAAATGTTTTTCCATTACCACTGGAATTCTTTAATCTGCCCCTGAAATGCATGTTTTGCCCTTTCACCACTTCATTGATTAACCTTTAATTGCTGCCAATAATTATTGAAAATCACAAACTGAACCTTCATTAAAAAAAATATTTTACATAGTTGCTCAGTGACAACATTTCTTGTGTGATACCTTCAGATAGTCAGGGATTTTCAGGCACCGCAAGGCTGCATTCTCTGACTTATAGGGTTGGTTTTTTTAAACATTGTATGGGTTAGACAACCCATACAAAGATCAAATTCCGAAATGTCCATCTCGTAGCACAGATTTGATCAGCAGTGACACGGAGAACGCAGTGTCCCTCTGAAGCAGCACTGAGGCCCAGGCCCGTGATGCCTAGGCAGCCCCTTCCAGGGCAGTGAGTCCACTCTGCAGGATAAGAGTGATTCGTGCGTGGTCTCCTGGGTCAACAACCACTGCTGAGGAAAGCTGGGATGACAGGGAGCATTAGGTCCCATCTCTAAAAGGTACCCACCCCCACTATATAAATCCCTGCACATTCTTCTCTTGAGGGCCACATCCAACACCGGTCATTTTTTAGTACAGCGCCAAGATGCTTCTGTGTATTTGAACGCTATAGAAACGAAATCTAACATAAAATAACTTTACATTACCTACGTACAGCCTCACCAAAAAATGCAAAAATCGTCAGAAAATCCTCTCGGGGCACCAATAATCTGATCCCTCAACATTATATCCAGATTTAACATAAATAGCAGATCAATGGAAAAAAAAGTGCAGTGATATAACTATGACCCTGTTTCACACTTTTATTTGTGAATGGTTTGCAAAAAGCAATCATCTGTTTAGATATTTCAGCAATCCACAGTAATTTGAAATACAATGTGGTAATGGGATCCATAGATACATGTGCCTTAAACTCACAATTTCTCCCCTAGCCTAGTAGACAGGCTCATTAGTGAAAGATGCAGAGATTGATCCAGTTTATCTGCTGCTCATTGCAGTTTATGGACCAGTCCTCTTCTCAAGGGGAGGCAAGGACCCCCCTCCAGACGAGTACAGGATGCAATAACAACTGTGTGTGTGAGCATATCTGTGGCAGGTGGAGTCCTTGAGACACAGTGACTGTGCCACCGAAGAGGCAGCTCACATTCAGGGCCTCATTTAAAAAGAAATGATGCAGCGCTGAGCTGTAAGCCATTTTGCTGTGCTGAGTTGCGTCATTTTAAAAGCACAGGGATTTGCTGTATTAACAACATTATGACACATCCGTGCGCTTTCCCCAGCGCTGGTGCACAATTCGCTGCCATGCTCCAGTCCAGGCATCCATGTATCATGCTGCAAGGGTGCCTGCGTTGCAGGAATGTTTTTTTTTTGTTCAGGAAGGGACGCCTTCCTGCACAAAAACAATAACTGATGGCATTTTCCTCTTTGCGTGCTGCAGAATACATAGAAAGAGGAACAATGAGGAGAAATAAAAGTATTTCTCCTTGTTGTGCCACTCCTACGTCTCCCCTGGGAAGGCGTAGGATTCTGACGCATTCCCAGCTTTAAAAAACGTTGTAAATCTGCTCATGTGTCAGGTTCCATGGATGTTGCGTAGGAACACCCACAGCAACACCCACGGAACGCCCCTTTCAAGCAGAGTAATGTGTGAAAGTGGCCCATATTTACAAGGCCATGAAAAGTCACGCAGGGTGACTTTACATGGCCTTGTATTTATGGCCAGGCACACTGTGCCGCAGGTGAGTCAAAAGAAGTGACTCATCGGTGGCGCTATGGGCTTGTAAATGAAGCCCTCAGTGAGCCAAAATGGCATAGGCGCAAAGGCTAAAGTAACCCTTCATTTGAATGGGATATGCCCCCATGCAAATGCGAGAAGGTCACTTTGTTATTAAGCCGGCACACCTTTTTGCATGGGTGTGATCCGTATTACAGATGGCGTTGCACATCTGCAGCCCAGCCGCGGCCAGGAGTGGGAGTACTGGCCCGGCGGTGACGTGGGGAGTGGGTGGTGTCGGGTGGGGGGTAGTAATGTATGGATTACGGACTTTAAAAGGTAAGTAAACATAAAAATAAATAAAACGAATATCGTTGCACACACTGCATCGCATTTGGTGATGCAGTGTGTGCAACAAAATTCGTTTTATTTATTTTTATGGTTACTTACCTTTTAAAGTCCGTAATCCATACATTACTACCCCCCACCCTACCCCTCCCCCTCCCCACATCACCGCCCGGCCGGTACTCCCACTACTGGCCGCGGCTGCTGCAGCCCCTTCTCCGATACCAAAGTGCCCGTTTGGTAAAGAGTAAAAATAAGCACCGAATGCACCCCAGGAAACTTTCTTTAATAAGGTCCCTTTTCTACTTTTCCCCATTTCATGTCCAGTCAGAGGTCATCGCAAGGATTTTAGAACTCTCCCAAAAGAACATTGCACACTCCACAGCTCTTTACTAGTACACATCATTCTTTACCAGGGCTCATCACTCCCAGGTCAGATAATGACGTAGGCTCAGGGGGGAGTATTACATATAGGGTTCAATGTTCCCCTCTGTGCTGTAGTGCACCCTGACCGAAGTCCGATGTGCACAGACCGAAACAATGGTCCCTATTACAGTGAGTGCACTGTTCAATGTGCAGGTGCAAAGTGTTGTGGACACTCTGAACAGTGCATTAGTGAAAGACGGACTAGCTATTTGAAGCAGCTGTACCACTTTTCACTTGTATTCTGAGGCTTGGTCTCAGTTTAATGGTGGACACAGTACCCCACAGCTGGCAGATGCAGTGCATTGCTGCACCTGTCTAAAGTGTATACATGAGTGGTCCCTCTGGGCCATGGGCTACTCTCATTGGGGGGCCCTTGGAGGGACGTAGTTAGTCTGGGCCACCACCATTGCCTTTTCCTTCGCTCCTGCAAAAGGCTAAGGGCCATATGTATCATACTTCCGTTTTGCGAATTCCAAATAGCGAATTTTAGGGAATCGCTATTTGGAATTCGCAAAACGGTATGTATGTACAAAATCGCTATTTAATAGCGATTCCTTACCATTCCTAATTTGCGATTAGCAAATTGCTAATCGCAAATTACCCATTAATTTCTATGGGCCAGGAGGCCCATAGGAATGAAGGGGCAATTTGAGATTAGCAATTAGCTAATCGCAAATTAGGAATTTTTCCAAGGGTGCAGGGGTGTCTCAAGAACACCCTGCTTCACCCCTGAAAAAGACATTTGGGGGCATATGGCGCATAAGGGCATGTATGGGCGTCATATGGCACCTTTTGTTTTTTGGAAAAAAGATTTTTGAAAAGAATTCGCAAATTACCACCAACTAGAAGTTGGTGGTAATTTGCGAATCCTTAATGGCATTTTTTGAATATTTTTGGTTTGATACATTGCATTTAAGGAATCGCAAAATTTGCGATTCCTTAAGTGCAATCGCAAAATAAAGAATTGCAAATTTTGATATTCCTTATTTTACATCAAACATGTTTGATACATACCATTTGTCTAATTAGCATTCGCAAAGGCCGAAATTCGCAGAATTTCGGCCTTTGCGAATGCTAATTAGCTTGATACATATGGCCCTAAGTGTTTCCTTATTTGCATGTGGTCATACCTAGATGCAAATGAGGGGGCCCTCTCCAGATTGCATAATAAGCACAAGCGTGATCTGGATTAAAGAAGGTGTCATATGATCATCTGCAGCCTCTGCTATGATAGGGCACATTCTGTAATGTGGCTCGAGTGATCAATTATTCCCTAGTAAAGTGCACACTTGTCCTTTGCAATCCATCTGTAACTGCTGAGTTGTGCCATTTTTCCTTTCACAGAGTCACCAGGTCTCCCTTCTCAACCACAACAACCTTTTTGGCCCTGGCAACTTCACTAACACTTGAAACACAAAAAAGTATGGGATTAATGTTTGCAAATTAACTAACCACTGACTATACTTCTGGGTAGCGTTCCAACCCATGGTTCTTTTGCCCACCATGCCACCTCAGTTTGGACCCAGACACATGCAAATCAGTCTTGACCCTCCTCCAAATGGAACAGTCCAGTCCAAACTGCCAGGCTAGGCTTCACTAACTCTTGGATTAGAGATGTGTTAAGTGTTGACTTTGCCTGCAAACTCAGGAAATTCTTTTGCAACCGTTAAGTTTCTTGATAGCCACAATATGACATTGAACATTGTTTTCCTGCCTCCGGATCTAGCGTTTGAGCAGATCAGGCATCAGCCTGCATGGAATGACCTTCCAGTCTTCTCTTCTAACACTCAGGGCCACCCATAGCACTGACAGGCAGAAGGGAAATGCTGCACCATCCCCCAAGTCCTGATATAAGGAGTGTGACATGCAGCTATGGTCAATGTTGTTGGCAAACCATGCACCAAAGGACAAAAATGGTGATCAGTTATGTGGTTGTGCGGTTGGTAGCTAGCGGCCCTCAGTATCAGTGGAGTGAGTATCAGCACTGGAAGGCACACCTACACAGTGCTTGAAATTGAAAAATAGAAGTGCAGGTACTCTGTATCAGAGTACTTACTTGTTTCTGAGAAATACTGGTACTCCCCACTTAAAAGTATTATGTCTCTCCTGAGAAGTGCAGGTACTCTAACTCTAAAAATAGAAAAGTGCTGACATTGCTGACCCACCTGCAAGAGCACAAACACTAGCACCCATTGACACTAGGACAGAGCTATTATTATGGGAACAAGGAGACATGAGCAAAGGAGCATAAAGAGGAAGGCACAGGCACAAGGAGAGGGAGAAAGCTGAGGCAAGTAGACATGTGAGCAAAGCCGATATTGCGGAGGTCAGAGACACTAAGGTAGGACTATGAGGACACTGTGACAGTCAGGCATGGACACGGAGAACGGTACTTACAGACACTTGGACAGGAGGACATGTATTACTCATGGACAAGAGTCTACGACTCCGTCTTCCAATACTCATGCCTTCACGTCCAGTATCATTGTTTCCCTTGTGTCTGTCTGTCTCTGCTGGATTACTTTTTTATGCTCCTCCTGCGCCTATTTCTCCCAGGGTCTGTGTCCATGTCTCATTACCAATGTCCATGCCTCCCTACCATGCAGAACATGTCTCCGCCCCTCTGTGACCTGGTCTACTGTTCCAGCGTCTGTATCTACCTGTCCCACTGTCCATGCCTCGCTGCCAGTGTCCACCTCACCTACCTTGGTATCAATGACTGCCTCACCCAATGCCTGGGACTCATCTTCTCACAACCTTGATTATCCACAGCACTAAAATGCCATACTAACAGCAGAAGTGCAGTATACAAAAAACAAAAGTATATTCAAAACAATAATCTGTGAAAGGCAGGCGTGCTCAACCTGAAGCACCACAGAATTCACAACTTCTTAGTTTCCAAGGTCCATGTGTGATGTGCTGCTCCAGTCCTCGTTTTTTACTTTTTATTTCTGGAACCCGTAGTCCTGTTTTATAATCGAATATGCGCAAAACTACAAGTCACAGAATTCAAAGAAAAACACGGACTGCAATTGTTAATTGCAAATGTGACCAGCACATCACTTATGCACCTGGGAACCTAGTCAGGCAGTGTTTTTAACCCTTCAGTTGATCAATTGACATAGACACATGCTTGAGTTGCCATCAAGTTAGTAGTGAACATACAAGGCTTTGGAAAGCTTATATAACTATCTCTGTTGGCACTGTTTGTCTTTGTTTCAACTGGGCTTTTTTTTCTTTTAATTGTGTTGGAGGAATCATAGCCCACATTTATGAATGTCTGTGTTTGATTTCCTGGTGCATTGCGGAGAGAATCCCTGAGTGGCAAAGACTTTACTGGAAGGACTTTGTTTTACGGCGTACAAACGATTTTAAAGCGAGCAGCTTGTAAACAGTAAAAAGGAGAGAAGCTTGCCGAATGTTGCCTGCCTCCGCTAATGGTGTCATTTAATTAGATACTCGGAAAATCATTTCTACCTTTCCACATGTTGTTAATTTTGATTAATTCGTGCTGCCTTCGCAGCACGCACCTCCGAGGCATGTCAATACACCAGGCTCGGATAAAGGGCAGGAGGGGGAGGAGAGCGGAAGACGTGGAGTGGGCGGGGCTTGTTCAGGAAGGAGCAGGAACACCCAAGAAGGAAAGTGAGAGGAAGAAAAGAAGGGGATTTTTAAATGTATGTATATGTTCCACGTTCGAGGTGAGGTACAAAAAATGTGAACATTCTGGGGCAGATGTATGCCAGTTTTTTTGCAGTCACAAAGGGGAATTTGGCTCCTTTGCGACCGCAAAAAAAGTCTGCCCAATGTACTAACCCTATTTTGCGAGGCACCAACCTATGAGCGACTCGCAAAATAGGGTTAGCGACTCGCTATTAGGAAGGGGTGTGCTAAGGGTGACCCTTCCTAATAGTGAGTGCAATTGCCATGTACCATTGTTTTGCGACCGCATTTGCGATCTCAAACCAGTCGCAGTTTACCACCCTTGTCAAAAGTGTGGTAAGCCACTCGCAAACGGTAGGGGGTCCCCCTGGGACCCATTTCCCTTTGTGAATGGGTTTGCAAATATTTGCCTGCCCTTAAAAAATGAAACTGATTTTTTTTTTTTTAAACGCATCCCGTTTTTCTTTAAGGAAAATGGGCTGCATTAAAAAAAATGCTTTATTAAAAAAACAGTTACAGACATGATAGTCTACTGACCCCAGCACGCCACCATCCCTGTGTGGGCCAGCCATACCCCATGGGGTCGCAGATTGGCATGAGGCTTGCAATTTACGACCCCATTGGGGATGGCAAACAGTATCTGAGACACTGTTGTACATTTGGTTTAGCGAGTCGCAAATTGCGAGACGCAATTTCACGCAATTTGCTAATCGCCAAACTTACCAATCGTACATCTGGCCCTCTAACTCTAATTAATCCACATTGCTTCAATTTGAAGAAATCACCTTCAACAATTGCTCCCTTCTCCAGCTAATTTACTTAAAAAAATGCTCTTTAATTCAGAAAAACTAACAGTATAATCCACTTAGAAACATGAGAGTTTTCAATAAACATTCCCCTCCTAGAAAAACCACAGCTTTTACAAGTAATATCAAAATTATATAAAACATAACGTGCAATATAATCCAATAAAGAAATCTCGGGGTTCTGGTGACATTTGCAAACCACTAAGCCTTTGGCCTCATTGTTTACAATGTCCCCTGAACCTCCTGATGACAATATAGGGCCATATTATATGATTACGCATTATATTACTCTGTTTGTTTTAGAGAGAGTGTGAAAAATAGTACCTAGAGAAAAGGTATGATGTCCTCATTTCTCCCAGTCTCTCCAAAATTATGAAATGCTTGTTGAAATTCACCCACCTCAGCTCCTTCATTGAAAGATTCACACTGATCCATTAAGCTGGGGCCATGAAGAAAAGGGGTGGTTGCAAAATGTTGAGTTCCACAATTAATTTCACTAGGAAGCTTTGCTTTCCTATACAGAAAAAAATATCTGAATGGAATTACACCAAGTATGACAAAAGGTTAGAATTGTATGCAGAAAATGTGTTTCCAGTTAATTGGTGTAAATCTGTTCGCCAGTTTTGGGGAAATACGCTTTTAAATAGGTGTTTAGGCTCAACATGGGGGTTATAACTCCCAAAAAGTTTTGAGAAATTAGCATTTAAAAATCACTTCCTTCTGGACTTTGGAGGTTCATTTATATTTGTATTTGGACCGTATGGTGAGGAGGCCTGCAAACAGCCTGGTTTCACGGACCTCCAGAGACCAAAAATTTGAAAAATAGTCAGATCTGATTGAGCAAGTGAGATTTTTCTACCATCATCCATTTCAGAAACATAAACTCACACCCATGTTCGAGAATCCAGAACACTCTAGTTGGCAGATCGCAACTTTGAAAAAATAGTTGCATTCACATTCACAGTATGTGGGGACTCGCCATGTCCTGAAAAAAAATCTATTAGTAAATATATGGGTGCAGCAGGAATGTCACCTGTCTCAGGTAGTGGGGACCTCAATCTATCTAAGAAAATAAGAACTAATGTTGATTTTGCCACACAGTTTGCAGGCCCCGGTGTGGTTTGTTGCCCCCAATGTAGTCCAAGGTCCATAAACCCCGGCCGAGGGACTGTCGGGCATATTAGCAACAAACTGCGATAATTATTGCTAAAAGTGCCCTTAATGCATATTTTTTTAACGCCGGCTATTGCCGGATATTATCGCAGAGAAAACGTGCTATTAGCAACGTTTTTCTTCAAAGCGATAAAATATCTGGCGATAGCGGCTCAATGCGTGAATATCGCTGGAAAACCGCGATATTCAGGCATCATCGCTAATGGGGACTTAACCTGAATATCCACCTCCCATTGAATACACAGGTTAAGAAGTGGTCTGAGCAGGCGTTGGTTTCTAGCGATAATCGCGCTTAGCGCAATTTTTTTTATCGCTTCGCCTGCCTTGCTAATAGGCGATAGCTGTGTTAGCGACTGTTTTCAGTTGCTAACAGTTTGGCAACGCCCACTTTGCATGTCACTAGCAATAAATATCGCTGACAAGCAAAGCGGGCCCCAAACCTGTAGCTATCGCCTAAAAGCTGTCGCTAACTGCTGTTAGCGACAGCTTGCTAACAGGGCGATAAAACTATCACCGCTTTCGCTGGAAAAAGTCCTGCTAAAGCGGCGATATGGCCCTTGATAAGATGCCCCTGTGATCCCACATCAAGTTTCATTGTGTAGTTCTACGAACCCATATCAAGCTTCAGAGGCAATCATTGGGCCGTTCACCATTTTTGAGGACCTGAAACCATGTCGGAGGACCCAGGACATCCCCTCGAAAATTGCTGCAGGTTTGTGGTTCATGATCATGAAGTTTGCCACAGCTTTGCAAACTTCAAATTTAAAAAACAGGCATGGTCATAGAGGGTTTTCCAACTGTGGTGAGTTGGGCGCAGGGCCTGCAGCCAAATTTTGATGTGCTGTGAGCGGTGAAAGATGTCAGCCTATGCTGGGTTGAGCACAGGGCATAGGCTAGACTGGGAGGCTGACTTCATTGCACATGGCCTTTGGCCATGCAGATTGGGCTTAGATCACCAAGGCAGGTTGAGAAACTGTTGATGTGGTATATGATATATAAAAATGTACTGAAATAAGTTTAAAGTTAAGTTACAGCTAGCTTTGGGTATAACACCTAAAAATTGTTTTTAAAAACCTCAGGCATTCACTGATTAAAAACACACTTAAAGTGGAGTTAGAGTTATGAATGAAAAGTGAAAACATCTCTAAAATCTGCACCAGTCATTCAAGCATAACTTGCACAACAAATGCAATGCTTATGACCTTACAATACGAATAACAATAAATTAACACAAAAAAGCATGATATAATTACATAGTAGCACATACTCAAACTAATAAATAAATATTACTACATTTATAGTTGTCTCTTTCATAGTGTTAAGGGTAATGACTAAAGTGCCACTTTTATGCTTGTTTTATATTTTACTGTTTTTGCAGAGGTTTTCTATGACCATCTCTTTGGCTTTGTGGGAAGCATTTTATGGAGCTACTAGCAGCCCGTCCCGACGTTGTCCGGGTATGAAATAGAATGTGTGTAATGTGTGTATTCAGATACGGCCATTCGCGTGTTCCCCCGCTTGAGGCCCAGCTGCAGCCCTGGTTGATGTTAGCAGGCGCGTGTCCCCCCGCTTGAGGCCCAGCTGCAGCCCTGGTTCATGTTAGCAGGCGCATGTAATTAGTGTAGTGATCCGCCGCCTGAGCCCGGCTACAGCCCTGGCTGATGTTAGCAGGTGCGTGTAATTTGGTTTAATGTGATACTTCAGTAACAGCGCGCATGAGAGGCTGCAGTAATTGTCCCGGCAGACACGCTCAGTCGCGTGTGCCCCCGCTTGAGGGCCAGCGGCGACCGTCTAACAATTAGAATTGTGTGAGTCTTCAATGATTGTTTCCCGCTGTTCTTATTTTTTTATGACCCACACCGACGCTCTTCGGCCCAGAGTGCTTTTTAGACCCACCCAGGCCAAGCCACACACTGCGTTCGGCCCTTTCAGATGCACCCAGGCCAAGGCACACACTGCATTCGGCACCCCCAGTATGTGTGAGACAACGGGCAGTCCCCCAAGGGAGTCTTGCAATTGGTAACTTACCACGCTTCGAGGTGAACACCTTTGTGACGCCCCCAGCACACGGCCACAGCAGACGATCTGATTAATGTACTACCCAGATGGCATGAAGTGCGGAACGTAGCACACGCCCCCAGCGTTTGTCACGCCCCCAGCATGCCCCTTGATGCGGCGCAATTGCGTAATTGGCGCTTCACATAGCATGAAGGGCGGACACACTCCCACAGTGCGGACACACGCCCACAGCGTTTGTCACGGCCCCAGCGTGTCACACACCCAGCATGCCCCTTGATGCGGCGCAATTACGACTCACATGGCATGAAGGGCGGAATGTACCACACGCCCCGAGCGTTTGTCACGCCCCCAGCACATGCCCACAGCAGAACGCAGACACGCCCACAAGGGACTACTTTGCAGGCATGGTTCTTTTACCTTTTAAATGTACATGGTGGCTGTCTGCAATGCCTAGGTGCTTCTGCTGCAACTGCCCTTTCCAACGCTGTATTGGGTGTTGTGATTGGTGCTGTGGTTACTGAGATTACCCGCCTCAAAGGTTTGGGCTCTCTCTTTATAATATTAGTATGGATATGGATTGGCCAGGCTAATTCTAACTGTGTGATCAAAGGGTCAATATTAAAAATAAGACATTAACATATGACTCTGGGCACATTTTTTATTAGACCCTTAGAATTCGACCACAGGCAATGGACAAGGAATTGATATGTTTGAAAATAAACGTGGAAAATATTCCAGATTACACATTGTGTGACTAGGGGCTCTTTATGAGCCTGCCGTAGACTGATTCCGGTCAAGCCACGTGAAGAAGGACCCAATGATAAAAAATGCCACATTTTGTGGTCAAGTGTTCCCATCATATTAAATCTTCTTATGGGTAATATCATGAGCAAGGATCAGATGAAACCCACAACCTCTCCTTGGCATTTCAGGGTATATTGTTTTATTTAATGAAGATGAGAGCAGGGCTGGACAGGCATTGTATTCCACCAGGAATTTCCCCAGTGTGTTGGAGCCCTTGGAGGAGCGTTCTGAAAGCCTAGGGAAGCTCCAGGTACCTCTGTCACTTTCCCCAGCTCCATAAGGTTAATTGCTGCAGGCACCAGCATGTTGCAGTTTCAAAAGAGAAAGAGTGGGAGGGTGAGAAAAAAACAATCTGAGAGGGAGAAGAGAAAAAAGAGTGAAGCAGAGAAAGAGAATAGAAGGATGGAAAGAGAGAGATTGTGCAAGGAGACTAAGGAAGTGGGGGTGGTTTGGTCATTTTCACCACTAGGAGCGGCTCCCCAATTATGGCGGCTGTGTATCGCCCCACTAAAAATGACTCCAGAAAAGCCCCAGAGATGAAAAATAAAATGGTGATAAAGTTAATGTATCACCATCTTGTTTTTCACCAGCCTGTCCCAAACCGAGTGTCAGGATGGGCGGGCCATTGCTGCTGAGTGGCAGCAGCGAGCTGTGCACTCAAGTTTAATGTGTGCATGTCTCTTTGGCTGACTTTCTTGCAATGGCTAGCTAGACATGCACATTTTAAACCTCTCTAACCCAGCTGTCTTGGACAGCTGGGTTAGAAAAAAAAGTGCCCTCCAGTGCACTTGAGAGTGCTGAGAGAGGCCGATCCCTCCAATCCTGGCACTTCTCTCATGCTGGTTTACGGCATGAGAGCAGCACCTGGATTGGTTATGGGAGTTGTTGAGGGTCCCCCACTAGAGGCAGAGCCGAGAAGAAGAAAAGCGGAGCATAATATAACAGGTTTGTTTGTAAAGCGCAAGATTATCCTTAGGTGTCTTGGCGCTAAATAACAGATGTTTATTGTTACCCAACTCAATGGTACTCATTTTATCAACCTCAGATGGATGAAAGGCTGAGTGGACCTGCCGGGATTTGAACCTGTGACCATGAGGTCAAACACAGGTACTTGCAGTGGCTGCTTTAGTGCACTGAGCCACCAGACCCGGAGCAAGGAACGCGTTGGTGCAGGAAGGTAAGTGCATATTTATTTTCTTTATTTAATGTGTGTATGTATATATATATTTGCATGTAGTCACCCACCCACCACCCATTTGCCCGGCTCACCTCTCTCTAGTGCTGCTAGCCGCCACTGATCACCGGAGCTGCTTTTGGTTCCCACTCTGGCCGTGGACTGGAGAACCAGAATGGGGAAAGGAGGGGATGGCGATTGGACGTGAAAGAATAGAATGCGGAAGCCGCCAAAGGAAAAGACAGATACAGGTTCCCAATGCCTATAATCAGAGCCACATTCAGCAGCGCTGACCTGCTGGGAAATGATTGTTCCTGAGTTGTTTCAAATCAGTGGAAAGAGGCGGCATTGAAAGGTCATCATCGAGTGCCCAGCAGAGAGTACAGCTCCGAGTGGCGGAGCTGCCGATGGTGTCATGAAGAGTTCAGGCGGTGAAGACCAGAGAGGAAGGAGGGAAGAGAGAATGCAGGTGAGGAAGTCAGTGCAAACAACAAAAGAGAAACCTGATTCAGACTTTATGGAATGGAGAAAGGAAACATGAACATATGAGGTCATAGAGGCAGGAGGGAGAATGGAATGGAGGATGGAAGTAGAGGAAAAAGAGTGAAGTGGGTAAGTGTGACGAGAGAAGGGAGAGATGAAGAGGAAGGCAGAAGAGAGGTTGGAAGCAGGATAGTGGGTGGGAAAGGAGGCGGAGCAGTGAACAGACAGGGTGGAAATCAGATAGTTGGAAAGGAATTAGAATGGTCTCCTCCCCTCTCTCAATTTTCTCCACTACCTCTACTCTCCATCTTCTCCATCCTACATCTCCTTACTCTCCACTTTCCCTTTCTTACATCACTCTCCTCTGCCTTTTACCTTTCTGCTCCTTCCTTCTTCTCCTTTATATCATTTTTCCACCTCTCTCCCCTTATTCGTCTCTTCTTTCTCCTTTGTCCCGTCTTACATCTCTAATTTCTCTTTTCCCCCTATTCTTCTCTTTACATGTAGTTCTTTTCTCCTTCCTCCTTTTTCCTCTGAGTTTCTCCACTTACCCTTTTTCCTCTCTCTTCTTCCTGTCTTTACATTTTTCTTCACTTGCTTATTTCTCTTCCATTCCTAACCCTTTCTCTCCTCAGTCGTGTACCTTCTCTCCGCAACCACCCCATATCTTAAAGTTTCTCTCCTTCCCTTTCCCCTCTCTTTCTTTCTTCGATCGTATCTCTCCTTTCTCGTTCTATCCCACATTCTCCCCTCCCTACCTCCTTCCCTACTTCTATTGCTCATCTTCGTCTCCCTCCGCTCTCCATTCTACCAGACCCCTTTCTTCTAGTTCTCTAACCTACTCTTTCACCTCTCTGTTAATACTTCGCCTGCCCCCTCCCTCCCCCACCCCCCCCTCGCATCTCCCCAATGTCCTGTTAACAGATTTGTAAAACGCCTATTTCACATTACAGAGAGATACATGTTCACGGCTCTCTCTCGCCGATTCCTCCAAACAAGAGATTATCCCTGACCTTTAAATGCCAGCCACAAATGCCAGCCATTGCTAAGTGGCTGAATAAGCGCGGGGCTTTACGGCTTGCACCAGATTAGCGGGGGAGCCTGGGGGTCGTGCTCTTTAGCTTCTCCGCACAGCACATGAAACGCGGTCAATCGCCCACAGCAAACATTTGCCAGCCCGGGTATGCGCATCTCTTTCAACCACGGGGGCTGCACAGGGCAGCATCTCTGTCTGCGGCTGCCAGGAGAGGCTGGAGCTGGGCACGGTTGAAACCTCTGCAAGATGTCAGCATGAATGGTGCATGGGCCTGGCAGATGGTGGCGGCCCGCTAAGCCCCACCAACTGTGTGAGCCTCCTGTTGGTAGCATGGATAGGGCTTAGGGGTGGTACCTCTTCCTGGCCACATATCCCCCAAATCCCAGTAATGGGGAGCATATATTGGTTCGTGTAGTGTAAAAGCTATATGCAGTCTATTTACTGCTGTCACTTACAAGCAATCTGCCATAGTTTCAGTTTGTGCTCAGTATCCAAGTAATAGTTTTCTATTCTGGCCCCACACTGGTGAACATTCACTGGCATCACCTTCAGGTAATCATACCCCGTGGCCGTCCGCTTCGGGGAACTGCGCCTTAGTCAGCTAGGCGTACCGGCTGACCCTCACTTCCGTGGCTGTGCTACAACAGTCATACTCTTTACACAAGCCTTGTTTTGTCACTGTGAGTCAATCAGGAGCCGTATTACAGAGAGTGCCCCTGGCGCACAACTGGCGTTTGCGCCCACTTTATGCAACCCCGGGGCACTTTGGTATTACAGAAGGGGCCACACACACTTGTGCGGCCCCTATAAAGCACCAGCACTATCTGCAGGGGCACTCCCTTATTTGCTTGGGAGCGTTCCCCATGTGAATGAGGGAATCCCTTTGCCTCTGCACCATATAACAGACACGGGAGCAAAGGCAAATAAGCTGTCAGGGGTGCCCTCTGTCAGAGTGAAATGGGGACACATGGATTCCCTAGACATCTTCTTGAATTCGGTTGCAGTCACTGTCCATTTTTCACAGGAATGCACTGCCCTGGAGGCAGCGCATGTTTGCGACTGCCCTGTGGGCAGCGCATTCCATGTGATAGGGTGCATGTTAGAATTGGGGGTCTCTAGTTGGCACAGGTAGGTACTTGTGACAAATAGGGATCCTCTCCTCTAGTCAGGAAAAGGGGGATACAGTCCTAAAATAACCCCTGCTCACCCCCTTGGTAGCTTGGCACGAGCAGACAGGCTTATCCCAGAGGCAGTGTGTAAAGCATTTGTGAACACATACAGTAATCAAGTGACAACACTACAAATGGACACCACACAGGTTGTATATAAAAATGAGGATCTTTTATATAGAGTAACCACAAGACCATAAACGACAAAAATAGACCACAATACTATTAGAAATCAAAAGTTCCTTGTTAAAAAAGCTTAATTTAAAGTTCTGTGCGAGTCGGTAGCCCTGTCTGGCTACAGCGTTGATAAAATAACAGAGTCTAACAATTCCAGCGGACCGCGTCAATATGGGCCCACTCAAGTGTAGACAGACTCGGTCACAGTACCTTTACTTGATGCGGCAGGCACGGGCATGCGGGCTGGTTCCAGCGTTCGTTGCGTTGCACAAAAGAAAGCGTTGCAGGACGCGGTGTCCCTCGATACGGTGAAGGCAACGGCCCGTGGACGGAGTCGGTGGGTCCGAGGCGTACATTGCAGGGCGAGACGGTTCTTCGATGCGGTGCTTGCAGCTTGCAGTGCGGTGACAGAGCCATATTGCAGGAGCTGGCGTCGATCAGTCCGGACAGCGGTACGAGTCGGGCCGAGCGCCGCAAAGTGTGCGAGCAGTGCCCAACTCCGATGCGTTAACAGGACTCGAAGTCAGCAACAGTGATCGTGTCGGTCAGACCAGTTCGATTTGGTGTAGTGAGACGTTGCACGTCGCAGTGTCCACAAGTCACGGTGCAGGCAATGGCTCGGTGACAGCATCAGGACGGCGTCAGGGAGGTCAGAGCTTGCTTTGTTTGATGCGGACGTTGCTCGATGCGGTGTCTACAGGACACCGGGCTGGTCGTGAGAGTCGGTCACAGCTCACTGTCTCTGTAGCCACTGAAACAGTGTTCCCAGCAGCAATCAAAAAAAAGGCTGGTGAAGTCTACTGGTCCTGAGACTTCGGTCAGGGGGCAAGTTCTTTTCCAAGCCCTTGGAGATCCTTCACAAGTTGAAATAAAGCACACAAAGTTCCTTTCTCCTTCATTTGGCATTCAGGCAACCACTGCAGGCCAATCCCCCAAGCAGCACTTCAGCTTAGGGATAGTCTCTCCTCAGGTCCTTCAGGTTCCTCTCCTCAGCAAAGGTTTCTTCTTGTAGTCCAAAAGTGATCTAATTTCTTGGGATCAGGGTCCCAATATTTATACCCCAAAATCCTTTGTCCTCTGAGGGCAGAGGGGCCTTTGCCTAGTCCAAACCAGTTCCGGAGCACTCTGTTTACTTGACACCTTCTTTCCTTTCACAGTGCAGGGCAGAAACATCCGACGCCCCACAGGAGGTGGAGCCAGCATTGTGGAGGAAAGGCACAGCCCTAGAGCACTTTGTTGACATGATTCCTTCTCTCCTTTCACAGTGCAGGGCAGAGACATCAGACGCACCACAGAAGGTGGAGCCAGCATTGTAGAGGGAAGGCACAGCCTATTCAGGTCCCAGGTGCAACTCCTCTCTCCCATCTAGATGCAGATCTCTCTATTCACCACTGGGCTGACTCATCCTGTCTCTTGGAATCCCCCAGCCCTGTCACTCAAACTCCAGACCCTTACACAACCTAGCAGAGGCAGGCCTGGATAGTTAGACAAGAATATACCTACTTTCTAAAAGTGGTATTTTCAAACACAGAATGTTAAAACCAACTTCACTAAAATATGTATTTTATCATTCTGAGTTCAGGCATACTAAAATCGAATTTCTACCATGTTCCCTGAGTCAGTTAGAATTATAAGATGTAATATTCTAACTGCCCATTTTGGCCTATGGAGAACAGGTAGCCTTGCAATACTGAAAAAACGAAAATGGCTGTAATTCACTATTAGGACTTGCCGCACACACCAGGGCATGTCCTATCTTATACTCACAATGCACCCTGCCCTTGGGCCTACCATAGGGATGTCTGATATGAAAAAAATGGAAGGTTTAGGGACTGGCAAGTGGGTGCACTTGCCCAGTCAGCATGAGAGTACAAGACTGCACACAGGTTCTGCAATGGCAGGCATTAGACACATTTTACAAGGCTGCTTCTGTGAGTGGCACAACTGGTGCTGCAAGCCCACCAGCAGCATTTGGATTTACAAGCCCTGGGCACACTCAGTGCACTGTACTAGGGTCTGACAAGTAAACCAAATAAGCCAATCATGGAATCACAAATCCATACATCAATTTACAATAGGGAGCACTTGCACTGTGGCACTGGACAGCAGTGGCACAGTGCCCATAGCATCTAACACCAGCAAAAACACATGAGGCAACAGCAAAAATGGGAGGGAGACCCACACAATGGTGCCAGGTCTAGCAGTGCGCTTTCCCTGTTTGCACCTGGTGTATCTGTTTTAGGGTGAGCTGGTCACAAGTTGGGAAAGTGCCCTCAAAACAATAGAAATAATAAAAAAATGAGAAAGTAAAAAAAACGTTTTGTGTTATTGTAATGTGTTTATGTCCAGAATAATCAGAGGTTGTACGCTGAACTAATAGATTAAAGGTCACGAGGGAGCTTTTCTTCTAGTGTATTTTTTGTTTCCCCTCTTCTCCCTGACCTAAAAGTAAATTACAGAGGGGGTCCAGAAAACATTACTTGGGAAAGTGCGCTCTTTACATAATAGGGCCCCAGGCATCCCAAGTGGCTGTCCACTGCCAATCGCCATGTCTTTGTCAATCAAGCACACTGAGTCCTTCACTTCTGTCTCAATTCTAGGTACTGAGTCTCTCTAAAGGTAACACATAACATGACACATATCATCAAATCTGCCAAATTGAAGAACAATTTCCACCTGTGAAGAGGGGGTGGGGCCTTGAAGGGGCGGGGCTCATGCCAAGAAGTAGCTACAAGGCACTTTACAACCCCACTCTGCCTCCAAGCCCCCTCCTCCCAAAAAAAGAAAATCTTTATGAGGCTGGTGCTGATGTCCTGGGATGTATTCACACCCCTTAAAGAACAAAGGTTGTTTAAAGCCACGGAGAACGAGCTGGAAAACCACTATTTACAGTGGTTTTCAACTTGTTTGCCCTGCTACCATGTGATATTGGCTCCTCACCAGGAGATCGTGTGATGGGAGCCAATATTGTATGCCACACTATATCACCGTGTGAGTTGGCAGGTATGTAATGTGTATTTGTGAAGTGTGCATTCATCCAGAAGGGTATCTTGGTGCTCAGTAACAGATGTTTATTGTTACTCAACTCAATAATACTCATCTTATCAACCTCAGTTAGAAGAAATGCTGAGTGGACCCACCAGGATTTAAACCTGTGACCATGAGGTTGAACACAGGCCTCTACAGTGGACACATTGGTTCACTAAGCCACTAGAGCCAGCAGAATCTTTACTATAAAAACTTAGTGATGCCTGGTATACGTTTCTGACCCTCACTCCACAAATTGGAGACATTTGCAGGTGGTGGCAACAAGAGAGTAGAATGACATGGGGTGGAGTCAAGAGGGGGCGGCACTATGAGGAACAGTTAATGACAATCAGACTGTGTCCTGCCATTAAATATACATTAATTTTAAAACACTGCCGCTAAAGAAATTTACAAGGAAAAATGCAACAGTGAAGTTGCTCTGCTTTTCCTAGTTTACTACAAATAAACAGATTTGTATCCGTTATTAGAGCGATAAGTCATTTGCTGCAAGGATCTATTTGGCTCAAGGCAAACTGCTGGTAAAATGCTCAGTTAGTGAATGCCCTTCCTAGCCAAACCTGTGTCCAATTTCTTGTCACAGGTTTGAATAACTAGATTACCTTATTTTTTTAATTTTTATTTAGGAAGTTTTATATAGCGCCTGCCTGACCGTAAGGTATCGGAGCGCTTCACAGCAAGCACAGAGCAGTGCATAAGAAGGAGGACATAGAGCAGTAAGCAATATACTCAGGGTACAAATCGTAAGAGAGGATAGTGACGAGTTCAAAATACAGAGTCTTGATAACCACATCAACGAGAGCAGCAGTGACGTTTAGAACTCCGAGCTACTCCTATCTGTTCGATAGGGAGCGGTTGAGGAAAAGGATTTTGAGCTGGCTTTTGAATTTGGGGAAGGAAGGAATAGTTCTGATGTGGGGGGGTGGAGTTCCAAATTTTGGGCGCATTACCGGCAAAGGATCTGACCGCAGTTTTTTGTTTTCGTGCTTTTAGCGGGATAAGGAGTAGAGTATTAGAGCTTCTGAGAGTTCTGTTCTGTCCCGCTTTTCTGAGTTTGGACGCCAGATATTCGGGTTTGCCTGTGTGAAGGGCTTTGTGAGTGAGGCAAGCTGTTCTAAAGTTCACCCACATTTCAATTGGTAGCCACTTGAGTTCTTTTAGTGCCGGAGAGATGTGATCAAATTTCTTTATTCCAGTGACCATTCTGGCGGCCGCGTTGAGGGTTGTTTTCAGAGGAGCAAGGTGAGTTTTGGCTATTCCCGAGAGGATAGCATTTCCATAGTCCAATCGGGATAGCACCAATGCTTGGGTGGCTTGTTTGAGGTATTTGGGTGGAATGTACGGTTTAATTTTGTTTAGTAGTTTCAAGTTAAGGAAAGCACTCTTTGCCGAGATCTTAATGTGTTTGTTCAGGTCGAGTTTGGTATCTAGTGTGATGCCAAGTGATTTAACAGAGTCAGCCAAGGTGAGGTTTCCATTGAGCACATCGATATCTTTTAACCATTCAACCATTTGTGGATTCTCTTCTTTGTTCGAGATGAGGAGTAGTTCTGTTTTGTCTGGGTTCAGCTTTAAATGGTTGCTTGATAGCCAACGTTGCACTTCCTTTAGTGTTTCATTGAGTCTGTGAATGTCTTTAGAAGAGGCGATTTCCAAGTAGAGTTGGGTATCATCAGCGTAGAGATGAAAGGGGATGTTGGCTTTTCTGAGTAGGGTGGCGAGGGGTTCCATATAAATATTGAAGAGTTGGGGGGAGAGCACAGATCCTTGGGGCACTCCCCTCTTGACTGGGTGAAGGTCGGATTCAAAGCTTCTGATTTTGATTCTTTGGGAGCGGTTATGCAAGAATGAAGAGAACCAGTTAAGGACCACGTCAACGAGGCTGGCCCTTTCTTAGAGAGCTTTGAGGAGAAGATTGTGATCGACCGCGTCGAATGCCGCCGATAGGTCTAGGAGAATGAGGAGGCAACACTGGTCAGAGTCCAGTGATTTGTATATGTCATCAATTACGTTGAGGATTGCAGTTTCCGTGCTGCACCCTTTCCTGAATCCCGACTGATGTGAGTCGAGTAGGTTGGTATTGTCCAAGTGCCGGGTTAGTTGGTGGAGAACACATCTTTCTAGGATTTTGGAAAGAAGAGGAAGGTTAGAGACGGGCCGGAAGTTATTTAAGTCATTTTTGTCCAGGCCTGGTTTTTTTAGCAGTGGAGTGACTTTTCCAACTTTCAGACAGTCTGGGACAACTCCAGTTTTTAGGGAACTATTGATAATCCTGCACCACAGAGGGGCAAGAGAGAGTTTCAGTTTTTTGGTGAGTTGAGCTGGAAGGGGGTCAAGGGTATGAGATGAAGGTTTAGCGGTGGAGATAAGTTTGATTATCTCTTCTTCTGGAATGGGTTGAAAGAGAGACCAAGGTTTAGTGGTGGGCGGGAGGGTGCTCCCAGGCACCCAGCCGTTTCTGCTATGTGAGGGGGAAGAGCAGTTGGTGATCAGAGATCGTTCGATCTTGGAGATCTTGTCGTTAAAGAAGTTGGCAAAGTTGTCGCATCGTTCTTTGGAGGCCAGCCCCAGGGAAGTGTTGGGTTTGGAGGTTTGCTGTCTAATAATCCTGAAGAGTTCCTTCGGTCTATTTTTTGCGCTCTCCAGAGCAGAGCGGAAAAACATAGATTTTTTGTTCTTGATGTGGATGTTGTATTTCTTCCTTATAGTTCTGAGTTTGTCACGTTCGCAGGTAGTGGGCAAGCTCCTCCAGCGTCTTTCTGCGGCTCTTAGTTGTCTCCTTTCTTCATTAGTGTCAGAGTCGAACCAGGATCTGGACGGAATGGCTCTATTTTTTCTTAGTTTCAGGGGTGCTAATTGGTCAAGGAGGAGACCCATGTTCGTGTTATAGAGCACTGTGAGGTCATTTGTGGAGAGATCTTTGTCACTGGGAAGGAGCCATTTTAGTCTATCCCCCATGGTGTCCAGGGGGATCTGGGTGAGATTTCTTGACCATTTGGGGGGGCCCTGAGCAGGAGGCAGGGACAGGGCTCTTTGGTTGATGTGGAATAAGATCATGTGATGATCTGACTAGTCCACTGGGAGGATGTTGTCGATCGTGATTGCGTCTTGGAGGGCAATGATGACATCAAGGGTTGCTCCTTTGTTGTGGGTTTCTTCAGAGCAGTGTTGGGAGAGGTTATTGTCACAGAGGAGAGTATTGAGAGATTGAATTAGTGTGTTGTTGGCTTCGTTCCAGTGTTGGTTGAGATCACCCAGGATTAAGAAGTTAGAGTCTTTGAGAGCACCGTGGGCGATCAGGTCGGAAAGGTGTTCGCCAAAAGTGGGGGAGTTGCGAGGTGGGTGATAGATAAGGTGAACAACCAAAGGGCGGTTGACCTTAGTCTTGATGGTGATAGATAGACATTCAAAAGAGCTGTAGTTGCGTGGGTCCATTACCGCGATGTCCATGTCATCTTTATGGATGATGGCTACACCACCCCCACGTTGATCATTTCTGTCTTTGTTGATGATGGTGAAACCTGGTGGCACCAGCATGCCTAGACAGGGTGGGGAGATCTTATTTAGCCATGTCTCTGTGATGAACGCAATGTCTAAGTCCTGAGAGAGGATGGGTTCAGCTAATTTTGTTGCATGCTTGGGGGCTGATCTGCAGTTAATGAGCATGCAGTTAGTTGCTGGATTACTTTTGTTCCCGTTCTTTCCTAATGGGGCCCTCGGTATGAAGGTGAGGGAAGATGGGGGTCTTGGGGTTTTCACTAGAGGAAGGTCTCTTCCGAAGCCCGTGATCACTTGAATATTGGAGTTAGTGGAAAATGGGAAAGGGGAGTTGCAAGTGGAGGCTAGGTCCATGGCTTCTTCAGTGGACATTGCTGCTTTCGTTCTGGATGGTCTTTGTTTTTGGGTCTCTGCATCTTTATTAGTGTGGCTCTGAGCTCCAGACGTGGAGGCTTTGATTGCTGTGAGAGGTTGTGTCATAGTGTCGGTTTTAGAGGACCGTAGCAGTCGATTTCCACGGGCGGGTGCTGTCCCGAATTGGGGCTTACGGGGGGTAGAGTCAGTCGGATATGAGGCCATTAGTTGTGAATGTTGGGGCTTTCGCGCCTTGTCTAGATTGGAAAGGATTTCATCCAGGCCTCTGAATATAATTTCTAGCTGGTTTTCTAGTTGATCTAGCCGGTGCGCCATATCTACCAGGGCTGCAGACTTGCAGTTCTGGGTAGGGACATCTCTAGGGTTAGGAGTCTGGGTCGCCTCTTGTGGACTTATGTTGAGTGGGTCCACCTTGCTGACTCTGTTAGTGACCCTTGGTAGGGTGTTTAGTCTTGGGCTCTTTCTCACTGATTCTACAGGAGTGCTGTGAGGGTCCATAGACCGGACTCGAGGGATGAAGTTGTGCTGTTGAGGAAGAGGAGGATGTGGAGGCGATGAGGATTGCTCTTCTTTGGGCGATGAAGAGGGGTCAGTAGACCGATCCCGTGGGATGATGGGGTGATGTTGAGGAGGATAGGCTTGGGGGGGCAGTGAGGATTGATCTTCCTTGTCATGATTCGTGGGAACGGGGTAGTGGAAGGAGTTTCTGGGGAGGTGGCTAAGGGGTCTCATCAGGGAAGCGGAAGTAGATAATTGCTTCACCTGGTGGGGCCGGTTGATCGGGGAGGGGGGCTGGGGTGGAGCGTCATGAAGAGAGTGCAGATGAGCGGAGCGAAGAGTAGGGAAGAGGGAGTCAAAGGCCTCCAAGTTATCGTTATTGGTCTGTATCAAAACTGTACCATTCGCGTAAATGGTCACTGATGTATTACCTATTCTAGTTGCCTGGTTGGGAAGAGAGGTTGTCAGTTTACAGCTATGTGAGGTGGTCGTCATTTTTGATATGTGAAGTTGTGTTCTTAGAGTGGTGTTCCAACTCTCTGGTCTATCTGTGTGGAAGATGAGGTCCATCTTCACCTGCCCTTTGGAGGAGCAGTGGTACATGTCTACAAATAGCGTTTCTGGGTGTAGTCTAATTAGATTGTGTTTGTGATTCATTCTTGCTTTAGGAGGGAGGTCAGGAGGGAAGCTAATGGTGAAGGCGTTCGCACCGTGTGGTTTCATGTGGATCGACATGGGTGGTTTGACAGGGACTGGCGAGTCTGGTGACATGATTGCTAATTGTGTAAGCGGGATGGGATGAGCTAAAAATGGGGGGCAAGGCTCCCTGGGTCAGGTATTACTAAGGGAGCTGTGATTGAGGGGGCACAGAGTAGACTACTTATAGGGTTAACATACATAATACAAAGCAGTGCATGTAACATCATAGATTTGTAATCTACGTAAGCTTGCTCAGTTGAATAATGTGTCTGTTTCGCAGGTCAAACATTGCGATTCTGGTAAAATGGCTCAGTAAGTTACACACTTGCCACAAACAAAGGTCGGAAACCTGCAAGACAACTGAATCTTTCGCTATTCGACGGTGAGCAAAATGCTTTCTATTTGGTAGCAGTGCCACTTATTATTAAGTGCCAAATGCTATTCAGTTTATAAGGTGGCACACTGACTCCGATGAGCGCTAATGAAAATAGAATGTTATTTACTAGTCATGAGTTTGAGTCCTGCAAAGGCAGACTGAGAATTCACTTCTCCTGAGGTTCAGTTAAATTAGTAACAGTTGCATATGCTTACTTACAGTGCCTAGACATTTTAAAAGTGTGACTCAAAGCACTGTTAAAACAATTTATTATTGTGTGCTTCATGCACAATTATTATTAGTGCAATTGCCCAGCAAGTTATAGCAGACGTCTCTACAGAATATGCATGGATCTTGGAGGCGATAGAGGGCACCAAGCAAGATGGCCGCATGTGTGAGGCTCCTGCTGCCTGGTAGAGTATCCTACAAATATACTACCCATCTCTTGCTCACCACGCCACAAAAAAGGTCCTACCTTACTGCCCTCGCCACGGACCACTCTGGGAGACCAGCTCGGGGTCGCGGAGCTGCTTTGGCATCAGAATACTCGCACTGCTGTCCCCACCGCTGGGGATCTCAAAATGGTGGCTGCGGCGCTCTGGTAGCCGGCTGAGGTGTATGCTCGGCGGATTGAGGAGGCTCTGACTGTCACAGACCAACTATGCTGCTAGCCCCACATAGCAGCAGGCCTCCTTGGGCTGACGTACCCCTGCACAGAGGGTGGCTGCCCGCTGACACTGCAAGGAGGCCCCAGTGCCCTCTGAGGAGACGCTGCGTGGACTGACGTGGCTGCGGCGCTGGAGGCCCCTGGGGATGCCTCGACTAGCTGATGCGGTGAGTGTCTGGCGCTGTCCGCGTGCCCCTGCCGCGGCCGCTGGAGTGCTCGCATCGCCTCAGCGCTAACCCGGCGTAGCGGTGGAAAGCAGCACACCCTGCATTGCAGGCCGTGACTATAGCAGCCTTTGAACACTCGTACTGTGCTGGGTGGCGGGGACGCGGTTGGCGATCCCGGCTCCCTGCCTGACTGCTCTCCAGACTGCGGCAGCCCCCCCTGGGATCCCTCTGCGCACGGGATCGGTGAGGCAGCTCCTGAATTCGTGCTGGGATAGCGGCGCACTACAGAACCTGCTGGGCCTTTTACAAGACTTGACCCCCTCCCCTATTCGCTGTGGGGAGTGGAATGCCCCCCACACGAAGCTGCGCCGTAAAGCCAAGCCACGCCTGCCGGAATTCAAACACAGCTTGAGATAGCCTGATTGTTGCCATAACTCTGGGACCTGAACCACTGGCTGTCACGAGCCGGGCCTGGAGAGGGGTGCTCACAGACGCCACTGACTGGAGGAGATGCTCGGCTGCCCGGCTGCCACCCCGCACTGGCCTTCAACCCGCCGCTTCACCCCAATACCTTTACACATATAGCCGACTCCTTAGGAAGTGCGGTCGAGACGCAGACACTACCACCAACTAGCATAGCGGTGGGACCCCATTGGCCCTTACAGGCGACGTTGAATACTGACCTCCCCTGCAGCGGAGTTTTGTGTTGCAGGTGCCCTGCTCCTCCCACCCTCGCTACATTTTGCGCTGAGCTTCCGACCTCCGCCGCTGGTCACCGGGGCGCATACGTCGGGAGAGCAGAATGGACCCCTCTGGACCCCGACTGAGCAGCGAGCCCTCCCGCCTCGTCGCCATGGGGAAGCTAGATGGAAAACAGCCGAAGCTCAACTTTGATACTCGAAAGACTCCTCAGTCCCAGATGGAGCCTGAAGAAGATCACGTCGACACTCCCACTACCTCTACCGTGGACCTCAAGGAACTACTGTTGGTAATGCAGTCAAGCCTGACTTCCATAGAATCAAAGATGGACTCTATGTCTGCTAGAATGGATGGCCTAACCCACAGAGTAGAGAAGCATGACGACCGAATAATAGAGGCACAGAGGCAAATACCTGACCTGGAGGGCACCTCAAATGCTACCATCAGCCTCACGCTCGAGAAGCAGAAGGTCCTCAAAGTGATAGCCGTGAAGAATGAAGACTTGGAATCGCGCTCGAGAAGAAATAACCTCCGCATTGTAGATGTGTCGGAATCGACAGCCACCGGAAAAATGGAGGAATACGTGGAGCCCCTTCTCATAGCATTGTTTGGCAGAGAAGAATTTTCATCGGTCCTCATAGTGGAGATGGTGTACCGCTCGCTGGCGAGTCGACCTGCCCCCAGGACCCCTCCATGCCCCATCATAGCCAAACTGCTGAAATATAGAGACCGGGACTCTGCCTGCCGGCTTTCACGTGAAACAGGTCAACTTAAATGCGAGGGAATGGAGATATCGATCTACCCCGACTTTACTATGGCTGTCCAGGAACAGAGACATAAATTCCTACAGGTCACGAAGAAACTGCAACAACTCAATGTGCCATATGCTATGCTGTTCCTGGCCTGCCTCAAATTAACACACCAAGGTAAACAACATTTTTTCACCAATCTGCAACATGCCCAGGACTTCCTCAGGACCCTGCCTAGGCAGCCTGGTGGCCACAAATACCCGGCACACCATAATGGAAATAATGGCGGTGCATCCCACATCGAGTAGCACCTCCCAAAGCGAACAACAAAACCTACAGGATGACTCCATGCCTCTGCAGTGACACCCAGAGGCCCTTAAAGCCTCTATGGACTTTGACCGGACTTATTTAGCTCCCACCCAACACACGAGGACCTATCAAGACATAGTGTTCACTCCGCACAAGCTACTGAGAAGATTTGAATGCTTTGCTTCCTGTAGATGGCCGAAGCGGGGGTAACCTGATCCCCATTTTTGCATCATGCTTACTGCCCCACATCAAAATTTCTCGACTCTCTAATGGTATATGACACTACACATACCTCACATAAGGGGCATCCACACCAGAATCAGCACCGGGTGTCCTGAGGCGGGAGCCAATGGCCTACGCTATTGCACAGGCTATACTTGTCTACACTGGAAGACGCATATTGCATTAAGGACCACATCATACACTTCATCAAGATGGACTCACACCACGTTATCCGGGCACCCTCGCCCTTGTGAGGTGAATCTGGTCGCCCTTGAGCCGCAATCCACCAGGTGAACCCTAAAACTCTGTATCTTAAAAATGACTAAACGGTTACCCCACTGTCCCCAGTTGGCAAGGGGGATTATGGGACTATTGAGGAGGAGGGAGGGACGAGTCACAGCAAGATGGGGATGCTGCTGTGGGAGGAGAGAGGGATTGGGTAATGTTTTTCACATACCACTTTGCACTATACCAATCTTGTCACATAGGCTGATGCCATCTGATATGACCAATCGCATTGCATTCTACATAGATACAACTCTCCACATACACTAGTGTGTCCCGACCTAGAACCCTCCAGTACAATTTTCTGACATGGAATGTACGAGGCCTGGGGAATCCCTGCAAATGCTGACACATCCTAACCTACCTAGACCGTCACAACATACACTGTGCCATGCTCCAGGAAACACATCTTGCTCCCAATACACCCTTACTTTTGCAACCCGCTGGGCGAATACCAGATGCTTCTCAGCATAATCCTTATATGCCCAGGGTACTCTCATTCTGGTGAAGCACACGCTCCCCTACACCCCCATATGCTCTTATGGAGACCCACAGGGCCGCTACAGCATCCTATGGGGACGACTATCTACACAATCCACAACACTAGTATCTTGCTTTGGGCCCAACACTGATGATCCAGATTTTTTCCGGATAATATGGGGAAAAATAATGGACATAGGATCTTCAATGTCACAATACACCCGACTCTGGACAGGTCACACCCGCAGCCTCACCACTACACTAATGCACAATTCACTGTCAAAAACATTGTTGAAGACCATGGCCTCGTAGACGTTTGGAGAACTCTCCACCCAATAGCGCAAAAGGGTTCTTGTTACTCCTCAGCCCACTCCTTCTGGTCGCGCATTGATGCTTGGTTAGTCGACAAAAGATTAGCAACCTGGATGACGCTTGCGTCTCACCTCCCTCGCACATACTCAGACCACTCCTCTGAACTCATCACCATTACACATCCACATGAAGACCGCCCCTTCCTGTCCTTGCGCCTCAACCCACAGACACTGTTAGATTCCATTTTCAAGGATGAACTTGAACAGGAAATGTCTGAATTCTTCCTCCGCAATACTGGCTCAGTTCCGCAATACTCCACGATCTGGGAGGCCTTCAAGGTCACCATACGGGGCGTCTGCATTGCTAAAAGTGGGGGAGTGTTAAAAGATATCAGCAATACACTTCGGAAGCTGAAATTAGACATTAAAAAAACTGATTTGTCCAAACAGTCCACACCCTCCTCTACATTGAAGTAGCGCCTACGTGCCCTGGTTACAGAATGCCAGGAAACGGCTGAACATGAATGTAAATTTAGGGGAAAATACCACCAGGCCCGTAGGTATGGAGAGGGGGAGCAACCGGGAAAGGCATTGGCCTCTTCTGTCCGCCCCCTAGATTTGCCAACACTGTTCTCGAGATTGAAGATGAGGACGGACAAATGTGTAGAAACACTTTGGATATACTCGATATTTGTAAAAAATTCTATACAAAACTATATGCTACCCACCGAAAAGCTGCTGTGGACTTCACTGTGTTCTTCAAGGACACTGCTATCATGTGGTTGTGAGATGGCCAGAGGGATTTTCTCCTTGCGCATCACAAGGACAAGGAGATTATCTACGCTATCATGCAGCTACAATCTGGTAAGGCTCCGGGGCCAGATGGCCTCCCGGCCGAATTTTATAGTACATTTTGCCATCTGATCATCCCTGTCCTGCTCCACGTCCTTGAGGAGGCCCGTGAATCTACCTACCCAAACCGGGCAACTGACCACACAAGTTGATTCATACATGCACCTATCCCTTACAATTGCAGATGCCAAGATCCTAGCTAAACTAATTGCAAACCGTATCAGTCCCCTTCTGTCAGTGTTGGTCCTCCCTGACCAATCGGGGTTTGTCCCAACTAGAAGTACATCCCACAACGTACGTACCTTCTTCTTGCTGCTTCACAATATCGACCCTGCGGAGAATGCGTCCGCTATTTTCCTTGATGCCACTAAAGCATTTGACTCCTCGCAGTGGGACTATCTGTCCTTTGTATTAGTGCGCATAGGCTTCCCTCTCCCATTCTTAGAATGAATAAATGTATTGTATACAGGACTCTGTGCTACGGTAATGATTAATGGAATGCGATCTACTACCTTCCCAATAGCCAGGGGTACCAGGCAAGGGTGCCCTCTATCCCCCCTCCTTTTCGCCCTGGCTATTGAGCCCCTTGCTGCCAAGATTCGGCAGCATTATAGAGAACACACAATTATTTACCCTGAGTGACAAATTCTTATTTCTCTATATGCTGACGACCTTACCCTTTATTTGCGTCATCCGGACGAAAGCCTGAACACAATTCTTCAACTCTTCATTCTCTTTGGGCACCTATCAGGAGTCAACATTAATTGGAGTAAATCCCAAATATATCCCCTCACTGACTCCACCCTGGAATTCACACCGGACTATCCCCTTAAATGGTGCGATGATACACTTACTTACCTTGGGATAATCATATCCCCCAATCGCGAGGAGCTGATGAGAGCCAACTATGGACACGTGTTGGATTCAATAACTGACAAAATTACGAGATGGATAGCCTTGCCCCTCTCTATGGCTGGCAGAACTGCCCTTATAAAGTTGATTATATTGCCTAAGCTTTTAAATTTGCTTGTTAATATTCCCTATGCCCCCAGTCGTCATTTCTTCTCGTCCATCAAGACTCAGTTCATACGACTTACATGGGGAGGAAAACAATCCAGATTGTGATGGGACACCCGCACTCGCCCCTTCTGTGCAGGCGGATTCGGAATACCAGACATAGAACTATACTTTAGCTGCGCGCAGGCCCACTTTGCTGCATATTGGATGAAACCCCCTCCCTACATGCCCCACTTTGCGATTGAGGATGGCTACATGGCCCCTACCCCCCGCACTGCCTACCTCAGCACCCCTACAGTCCCGCAGCACCTCGCTTCCACCACTGTCCACTGCACCACTAGCGCTTGGCACGATCTAGCGAAGTCCACACAATGCACACTGTTGTACTCCCCTCTTCTCCCTCTCCCTGGACAACAAGATATCCCAGTGACACAAGAGGGTGGATGCCGCCGACTCCTCCGTAAGCTGTCCATACTAACTTGGGGACAACTTTACACTGAAGGAAAATTCTGCACATGTGAAGAATTTTTTGGCGATATCATTCCCACCCCTCTAGAGCGTTTTTATTATATTAGACTGCGCCAGAATGTGAAAAACATCACATTGGACTTCCCACTAGAGCCCTCCATCATGTTCCCACTACACGCACTCCTGCAACAACCTGCTCCCTCACATGTGTTATCACTATTATATCACACGGTACAAGCTAACAGAGAGAATGACCCCCCCCTTTGGCCAGAGGCAGATGGGAAGAAGAACTAGGACACCCCCTCACGGATGAACAGTGGACATTTTGCTGTAGGTAAACGGGAGATATATCCTCCAGCAGCAGATTTAGAATCATACACTATAAATATGTTCATCGCCTCCACTATACACCAGCGTGACTGCATCGATTGAGACTCCGTTATCACGATAAATGTGACCGTTGCGGGGGGAGGGTACGGATTTTAGGCACATAGCCTGGGACTGCCCACCTGTCCAACACTTCTGGTCGGAGATACTAGAAGCGGATCACTGACTAAATATCGATGGACAAAATATAGACTACCCAAAATATAGATTCCAAAATATCGACAGACAAAATATCGAATTCCTATCTACAAACAGGTAAGTACCAAAATATCGACCCCAAAATATCGTTTATATATATATATACATTATAAAGATATAGAATTTCTTAAAATTAATGTAAAATTAAAAACATATTAAAAATAAATACCTAAAATATACTTAAAAATACTTAAATTACCTTAAAATTATTAAATAACTAATTTAACTTATATTTAAAAAAAATTACAATCATATCTGTTAAAACATATATATATATATAATAACATAATATTAATAAAAAATACACAATATTATTACCGTAGGATAGCGGAGGTGTAAAAATTACTATTCCCACTCCTGGAAGTGCAACGTGTTGGATAGCGTAGGGGTAAAAATTACTATTCCCACTCCAAAGAGTGCAACAGTAGGGAAAGCGTTGGATAGCGTAGGGGTAAAAATTACTATTCCCACTCCAGAGAGTGCAACAGTAGGGAAAGCGTTGGATAGCGTTGGGGTAAAAACGTACTATTCCCACTCCAGAGAGTGCAACAGTAGGGAAAGCGTTGGATAGCGTAGGAGTAAAAATTACTATTCCCACTCCAGAGAGTGCAACAGTAGGGAAAGCGTTGGATAGCGAAGGGGTAAAAATTACTATTCCCATTCCAGAGAGTGCAACAGTAGGGAAAGCGTTGAATAGCGCAGGGGTAAAAATTACTATTCCCACTCCAGAGAGTGCAACAGTAGGGAAAACGTTGGATAGCTTAGGGGTAAAAATTACTATTCCCACTCCAGAGAGTGCAACAGTAGAGAAAACGTTGGATAGCATAGGGGTAAAAATTACTATTCCTACCCTACACAGTGCAACAGTGGGGAAAGCGTTGGATAGCGTAGGATTAAAATTTACTATTCCCATTCCAGAGAGTGCAACAGTAGGGAAAGCGTTGGATAGCGTAGGGGTAAAAATTACTATTCCCACTCCAGAGAGTGCAACAGTAGGGAAAGCGTTGGATAGCGTAGGGGTAAAAATTACTATTCCTACTCCACACAGTGCAACCGTGGGGAAAGCGTTGGATAGCGTAGGAGTAAACATTTCTATTCCCACTCCAGAGAGTGCAACAGTAGGGAAAGCGTTGGATAGCGTAGGGGTAAAATTTACTATTCCTACTCTAGAGAGTGCAACAGTAGGGAAAGCGTTGGATAGCGTAGGGGTAAAAATTACTATTCCCACTCCAGAGAGTGCAACAGTAGGGAAAGAGTTGGATAGCGTAGGGGTAAAAATTACTATTCCCACTCCAGAGAGTGCAACAGTAGGGAAAACGGATAGCGCAGGGGTAAAAATTACTATTCCCACTCCAGAGAGTGCAACAGTAGGGAAAACGTTGGATAGCGTAGGGGTAAAAATTACTATTCCTACTCCACACAGTGCAACAGTGGGGAAAACGTTGGATAGCGTAGGAGTAAAAATTACTATTCCCCCTCCAGAGAGTGCAACAGTAGGGAAAGCGTTGGATAGCGTAGGGGTAAAAATTACTATTCCCACTCCAGAGAGTGCAACAGTAGGGAAAGCGTTGGATAGCATAGGGGTAAAATTTACTATTCGTACTCCAGAGAGAGCAACAGTAGGGAAAGCGTTGGATAGCGTAGGGGTAAAAATTACTATTCCCACTCCAGAGAGTGCAACAGTAGGGAAAGCGTTGGATAGCGGAGGGATAAAAATTACTATTCCTACTCCAGAGAGTGCAACAGTAGGGAAAGTGTTGGATACCGTAGGGGTAAAAATTACTATTTCCACTCCAGAGAGTGCAACAGTAGGGAAAGCGTTGGATAGCGTAGGGGTAAAATTTACTATTCCCACTCCAGAGAGTGCAACAGTAGGGAAAGCGTTGGATAGCGTAGGGGCCAAAAATGACTATTCCCACTCCAGAGAGTGCAACAGTAGGGAAAGCGTTGGATAGCATAGGGGTAAATTTTACTATCCCCACTCTAGTGAAAATAAATTAATATAATTCACATAATCATCAATTAATTAGTTAATAAAAATTATTTATCAATTAAGAATTAATTACTTACCAATTAAAAATTAATTAACAATCTATTCTAAATAAATACCAAATAAATAATTAACATATTTAATTAATTATAATTAAATTGCTTCCCACCCTATTCCCCTATAAACCCACAACCCGCTACAGAAAATAAATTAATTTAATTCACATAATTATCAATTAATAAAAAATAATTATCAATTAAGAATTAATTAATTACCAATTAAAAATGTATTAACAATTTATTCTAAATAAATACCAATTATTAATTATCATATTTAATTAATTATAATTAAATTACTTCCCACCCTATTCCCCTATAAACCCACAACCCGCTACAGGAAATAAATTAATTTAATTCACATAATTATCAATTAATCAATCCTTCTTGCTAAGAGTAGGATCGCCTGTAGGTGGGGAAGAGGGAGGGCGCCAAAATGTAAGGACTGGCTCCAAGATCTTATCTATTGCCAAGAGCAACTACATATTTATACGGACCTCCAGCCCCAAAGGATATTTGGGCCCCCTTTCAGACGTATTTACTAGAGCACTCCGCCGCCACTGATTCCACGACACCCTAGTAGGTACATGACATTTCATTTACTGGCGACCACGGGACACTATGAGGTACCACCTCACACCCCAAAGGATTGGAATGCGACAATATTTCAGACTCGCATACCTTGATTTTAGTGCAAATAACGGAAAGGTTGTTGTTTTTTATTTTTCTTCTTTCACAGTTATTGTTCATTGACAGATGTCTATAGATATTCAACTGCCCTTAATGTTCAACGCTCCAACTAACGCGGCCGGCGCGATGTGGTTGTAGGCGGCTTGCTGTGTACTTCCCTCGCCTTTTAATTTTGATTTTTTTATGCCTGACGCATTGCAATGTCGGCCCCACTGGGGATGTAGGCAATATGCTATGGACTAGCCTTTTTTTGAACTTTTAATAAAGGTTTAAAAAAAAGGAATATGCATGGATTTTGTGTAAATAAAGAGCTTGAGAAAGTCAAACAGCACATTGAAGTTTTTGTTTTGGCAATTTATGAATTGGCGTACTGTGTCTTTGGTCCATGAATGGGCTCCTTCGCCTTGAATATAGGTTTGAGGTACCATGTCTACTCTGGCTGACAGTCCTAGAACATCTGGAGAAAAAGTGGTACTGACTGTGAAGTAAGGCATAGGCATCCAAGGTGTGTTGAAGAGTGAGAAGCAGTGGCAGCCCCCTCCATTAAGGCGGCGGAGCGCCACTCCCCCTGCAACTGGCCACAAATTCAATTATAATAAAACGATTTTAAACCAGTTTTATTATCAGTTTATTTTAATCCCCCTGGACCCGCCCTCAGTACTCTGATGAATCTTGGGGGTGGGTACAGGGGGGTGACATTGTGGTGGGGGTGGTAGTTCACTCCCTTCTCTGCGCATGAGTGTTTGACCGGCCGTTTCAGACCGGCCAAACCCTCATGCGCTGTGAAGCTTTCTCCAGCCCCAGTTGCGTTGCTGGGGCAGGACAAAGCAAGCACAGGCTTCCAGTCTGCCTCTGAGTGCAAAGTCCCCGTGTTCAGGCCAATCCTGACGTTGCTTTCAAGCAGCAACAGGATTGGCCGCAGTGCTTTCTGGGAGCCTGTGTGCAGAAAAGCGCGACAGTGATTGGGTAAGTATTTTTTTTTTTTATTATTATTATTATGTCGTACCCAACAGCCTCCCAGCTCCCCCTCCAGCCCGCCCCCTACTTTGGCAGGGGAAGGGCTGCTACTGGTGAAAAGGGAATGCCATAAACCACCTCTAGATTTCTGCTCTGCACAACATTCACTAAATGTGCATGCGCTGCTTCATATAGTTGTGTCAGCGCGTCTTACAGGATACATGTGGAAGGTTCGTTGGAGCAGCCATGTTTCTGTTCAGGAACAGCTGAAGGAACCAGAATCCAGTAGTTTTCACCTCACAGCTAGAAATAGTAACACCTTTTTGCGGAAGGTGTCTGTTCACCCTTGTTCCATTTAATTAGTGGCGGCTGGTGACATTTGAAAGTGGTGAGGCGTAAGCATTCGGGATGAGTGACCTGTTCCGAGCGAGCGTACCCAGCGAGCCCGACAGTCCCAAAGGGGGTTCCAGCAAATTCGTAAAAAAGAGTGGACACATGGTGCATTTTCAAGCAAATTTGAGAAAGCAAGAAGGCTAATATGGCAATTGTGAAAGTGTAGTTATGACATCAATAAAGAGATTTCATATAATGATGTAGGTAGCTGCTTATTCAGTTGAAGCAGAGAACTTCATAACAGACTTTGAAATAGCAATCGACTTAAGCAAAGGCAACATTTATTATTTAGGTCATTGAGTATTGCAAGTGCACAGTTACCTAACCTAGAGTATTCTAGAACCTCACTCTGACTTCGAGTAATAACTGCTCTCAATATGCACAACGTCAGTACAAAACAATTCAAGCCTCAAAAGTGCGAAGGTGCAAATAACAAAATGAACACACAAGCTGTGTTTTGGCCCTAGCAAACGTGTTCAGAATCGGTTCCCATAGCCAGTATTCTGGACAAGTGCTCTAAACTTGGTACCAGGACCAGTACCTAAGAACTAACAATCATGACCTTTAACTATAAATACCTAGTCCAGTAACTAGAGCAGGACTGTGGACAAATATCAGTGCCCAGTACCCAAGAATGGTACATCAGACCAGTAGCTTGGATTCAACCACATGCAATTCAAGAGGCGCCTAAAAATGGAAATGTTCAGCCTCGCAGCACGATATAACACTGCACAATAAATAAACACCAACAAGCACGACAACCGGATGCCAGCACTTACTTCTCTTCCAGCAGCTACTTCTGGCATTCTGATCGTCATACTCTTCCCAGATCATACTCTGGGCCTCTGCTGCAGACTTCACCCTTCACTAATTCTCCTTGGTAGTGAAACGAAGAGTTCACAATCAGGGGCTGATATTTCTGAATAAGAGCTAGAGGAGGCCGAAACTTGGGAGCTGAAATTTCGTCGTCTGGCGCCGTGGCACACTAGGGGACTCAGGTGTAGCTCCTCATGCATCTCGTGAAAATGATTCTTTAATTTAAAAAAAATGATCTCTCTATGACAAATAATCTCATAAAACGAATTTGCATGTACTGACAAACTATCTACTCTAAATAAAAGTAATTTTCTCGACTGACAATGAAAAGGGCAGCACTGGAATAGGGTAAACTGATGTTTTAGTATCCTGTCCAGCTTGTGAATGCTGGCCTGTGCTGCTGAAGGTTGCACTGGGCCTTACCTGGTGCTGGTGAACTTCTCCGAAGTTCACAAATAATAAAGTCTTCTGCTCTGGCTCCTACTCTCCCGAGTCCCGACACAACACAACAGCAGCCAGTCAGTGCTGTGCACAGTGGCAAGCATCTATCTGGGCTAGCTGCTATTGGCAGGCACTGCACTGCAGCAGACGATGATTCGGACTGCCTCAGACTCTGTCAAACACGCACACAGTCAGAAGTTTTTTAAATGGAACCTTCAACGTTAGATTGACCCTGCAGAGACTCACGTGGGAAGCAGTCTCAGGTCAAGTCTGCGCAGACTCGATTCTTGCTTCCCATCTGCCACACCCTTTCCCAACTCGTCACAGGGTGGGGTCCCCCCATGCTCTGTAACAAGTTGGGAAAGGGTGTGGTGCCAATGTTCTCCACTCTCTGATTGACGTGGAGGCTTAGCAATACCGGGCTTGGTATTCAATCGCCCGGGGCTACCTTTGCCTCCACGCCTTCAGGGGGTGGAGACTGGGCCCTGAAGCTAGGTCTTTGCCGAGCTGATGACATCACAGCCTTCAGGGCTGTGAGGTTGTTAGCCCAGCGAACCCGTAGGCTTCTTTGGGACCGCATGGGGAGCAAACAAACAGAGAGAGAGTCACTGAGTCTTGTGAGGTAGCGGCGGAATCGGTGAGTGGGACAGACAGTGCCCCATGCTCATCTAGCAGTATTATACATAATGAGAGTAGTAATATTAGACTACAATAAAGGTTTTTTGTTATATGATATGAGCTGAGCATTTATTGTTGAATGTAACAGGCCGAGCCCCGACGCCCTTGGAGAGAAACTACCACTGCATTTAATATATACTCAGTCGCTGGTTGTAAGCTTAGAAAACATGTATTTCAAGCACTTGCATTGATTTGAATTTGTACCCGAATCGCTAGCATTTACAGAATGTTAGTTTTATCTTTTTTTTAAACTTTTGAATATTCCAAAGTTGTCAGGTGAGCCTATAAAAAGTATTTGCTGATCCCTTGTAGGAGGCTTATCATAACAAAAGAAGGGGGTCCCATATATCAGAGCCAGGCTTGCTCTGCAGGCCTTTGTTCAGCAATGTCAAGGACACTGATACTCAAAGTACAGCAGGGGTCCACATGCAGCCCTCCTGACCTTTACATGCGGCTCCATGGTCAGCAGCAGCACTGGGATACTGTTAACTCGACTCAGTTATAATATTAACAGATGTTTAATAAACAGGCAAGCTTCATTTAAAGGTTCATTGAAGTTAAATAAAGAAAGCAACTAGATTGTCCTGCAGTGCTGAAATTTAGGAGCACCTTCATTTTTAAAGACATCTGGCAGTATAAGTGTAAAAATATGATAAAGTATCTTCAATATAAAAAAAATATATATTTCATTAACATGCAGTACCATTTCACTGTAGCACATCAGATTATTTCAGTGCACTGAGAAGTACTTTTTAAAGCAATAGTTTTCAAACATGACTTTAGAAACATTCATTCTTCACCCCACCCAGACACCAATGGCAGTAGTGAACTAAGAGGCAAGGCAGTAGTTATGTGCACTCTTTCGATGGCCTAGATTCCTATTATATGTTAATGATATTTAGGTTTTTGAAATCAAACACAGGAGAAAGTTGTGTACAACCCATGGCCTGAAGTCATGTATTTATTTTGAGGTCCCCTTATATGTTATAATGAAGAAAAGGGAGGGAAGGTGAAACAAAACATTTGCCTAGGATCACACAATTTGGTGAATTGGGGAAGCTGTGATTAATCCCACGTTTTCTAGTTTTATGTTGTGCAATTCATAAGCTAGATGTATATGCTTCACTTCCCCTACATCCATCTTATTGCAATCCCCTCCCACCCGAAACCCCCTCACCTCTGACCACCACCATGCTGGCATCAATTCAGATCTAACTTTTTGGCCCCTGGAAAAACCATTTGCAAGTACCCATTGTCAAGGATGTAGCCCAGCCAAGGTGTTTGCAAGCACCTGCAGAAATCCTACTTAATAAGCATGAATGAGGATTCATTCTGTGTAAACCTGAAGAGAATGCAGAGATGAAACTCTATACAAGCAAAAGATAATCCCTCTCTTGATTCACTTTAGCAAAGTGCTGGCATTGTGAACTGTGTCTCTTTAATGTTTAAAGGAACAGTAGTCCCTGGTATAATAGTGACGTGTTTGAACTGGCACTTTCTGGTTGGCTGAGACGATGCCCTAGCCAGGCAGCACCTACCACTCCTATCAGGGGCGACTGATTACACACACCGTATAACCTGCGCTAACCCATGGGTAGCTTGGCGCTTAGCAGTCAGGCTTATCACAGAGGCAATGTGTAAAGCATTGGCACAGCAATCACTCACAATAAATGCACTGAGTGTCACAAAAGAGACTTCATGTGATGTATGTAAATAACATTTGTATTCAACACACACAATAATCAACACAACATGAGCATCATGTATTTCTGGGCATAAAGCACACTTGGAATTATTACTAGCAGTACTAGGCCCAACCTTGTTAAAATCATATCAGTAATATGCATGCTGAGTTTTAATGTATTTCTGGCTGTATGGTACCAGAACACTGTAGACTAAATATCATCTGACAAAAAATCCAAAAATGTGTACAAAATTAGTACTCAATGGGACTTGTTCACACCATCTACCCCCAGTGGGATGATATTTTGATAAACCAGTTTTAGGACACAATTTATATGACAGATGATGTTTATGTAAACAATATTACGATATAAAATCAATTCTGGCCAACTGTAAAGGTGTGTACTTGCTTAAGTTACCTTTCCTCTGGAGGTATAGCCATCATTTCTCCAACCCTTTACCATTATGCAGTATCAGGGTGTCCTCTACATAGCTCACAAAGACAGATGCTGACTAACCAGTACCCAAGCGGCTTGTGCAGGTAAGAGCGGCGAGGCCGAGTTGGGGTGATTCAACAGATGACCACGAGGGAAAATTAAATAAATAATTATTTTTCCCTCATCGACGCCTCACAAAATCACTCACCCACCCCACCCTGCCCCACTTCTCCTACTTGCATAACCACGGCTGAACCCAATGCAATACACCAAGTACTTGACATGTCACCCTGATTTAAAAAAAAATGCAATCTCCAATGCCCTATTATAAATGCAACAATGGAATGCCGCAGGGCATGGTACATTGTTAGAAAAATGGTAAATGCAGCTCCACTCCCTAAGCATGACATATTAGCTTTTAGCTGTTTGATTTTGTTTGATTTTGTCCAAAAAATTCTTGGTCCACTCGAATATGTTTGAGTTAAAGCTGCAGCAACATTTCAAATTAAAACAGACGTGTTAAGAAATGTACATCCTGCCCAGTTAAATAAAATAGCACAATGCAAGGATTAAACTCGTTGCAAAAGGCTTGGGAGCTTGCAACGTGCTAGTGCCTTAAACTGATTTCATAACCAAATACATGATAGTTTGTGTAGATGAGTAATGTCTAAGGGAACACTTGAAACAAGACAGTAGTTGATGTTCACTATTATATGCTAAAGACATCAATTGGGCAGTGCATTGTGCCACAAAGTCCCAGTTTGACATCCACGGTGCAATGGCCACTGCACACAAGACATGTTGCTCCTTTAAAAAAATTGCACAATTAAATTTCAAAGCACATGCCACATTAGGGACCAGATGTACAAAGCTTTTTTGCTGTTACAACCCCAGGGATTCAGAAAATGCTGTTTCTTAGGGTACAAACACCCTTTTACACGTCGAAAAATGTATTCTGACTCATAAAAGGGCTTTTACGATCCTTTCCTATCACAAATAGGAAAGGGCATCCCCTGCTATTTCTGAATCATGTCAGTGGCCTTGATGGGAGCAGGCAGTGTCATAGCTGCCATGGTTTAATATTGCTATGTGTGACATTCTCATAATTTTCGTGTAATTTTGAGTGACATTTCAACGACTATGAGTGACATTTTCTAGCGAGCAAAGAAGACGAGGAAAACACATAAATATCAGAAATTACACCCATTTGAGCAACAAGAAGCTCTAAGGGCTCCTGACAGACAGTAAATTATGACGCCCAGTAACAAAACCCGAACATCACAATTTCAAGGATAGTAGCACAGTGATGAAGGCAAAAAGGCACAGCTTAAGAAACAGTCACAAAGAAAGAACTTACATACAACAAGAAGGAATTATATACTTTTATAGTATGAGAAACCGTACCAGATGATATGCATAGTCTTACAGAATATGCACAGTTATATAAAAGGTCAATTTGTATGCCAGCTTTGTGTGGCATGTTGAGTGGAAGCTATTATGTAACCCTAAATGCATTACAATTAATCACTTCTACTCATTCACCATGCATATGTTCACTTAAATACGCACTCACACACAAATGTATTGTGCCCTTTAAATAACGTTTACCTACTTCATGAAAGGTTTTATTACTACGCTAGTTCAGAAGCCTGCTTTTCGCCTACATTGTTTCCATTGCTTTGTGTAAAGTATTAAAAATATTGCACTTTAGTAGTGTCAACTCAGTTATTAGATTCAACCCACTTAACAAAAGTATTATTTTACGCCACACAAATGATACATGTGAAATGCACAAGAACGAAGACACAGCTCATACACTGACTCACCTTAGCAGCTTGCAGGAGGCTGCTCTATTATAGAGAGAAGGCGATTGGAGGAGGAAATGGCGCCTGCATGACTAAAGCTGGGAGAAGTGGCTCTGATTTAAATGCACTAACACAAAGAAGACATTTTTTGCCACCACAGGCAGGTGCTTTATGTGACCGGTGACGAGTCATGACCAGTTACTAGCGCATGGGGTGCGGAAATAATTCGCTGGCCCAGACGGCCAAACAATAATTTAGTCTCCCACAGTACCCGGCGGCCCAGCCAGGCTGCAGGTGCATGCACATTGCTGGTTAGCCAGCCGAGCACCACAGCTTGCCGGCGCCGCCCTTGAACAGGCAGTGTGAGAGCAGCCATTGGCGCTGTGGGCGGCGAGTCCACCATAGACTAGACCTCCGCTCCCTTCCTCACATCACTCCCCACACTCATGCAGCAGGATATGACGCCTCGTCTCCTGACCCCTGCTGCACCGCAGCAACACACAACTTGTCTGGGGCAGACCTGGGCGTAACACAGGCCCCCACAGCCCCCGCGTTGTGGGGGCGGCCACGCGCTCCAGGGGGCCCCGGGCCGGCCCACTCATTTGACTTACACATGCATGATTTTAATGGTGCGCTGTGCGCATGGCACGCCGCACGCCCGGTGTACCATCGTTTTGCAATTTGCAGCTTAGCTAAGCACTGATCCTCCTCTTAATAAATTGTTGCACTGGCCCCGGTCGGGGCCCCTGAGGCTCTTCAGAACTGGTGCGCGGGTCCGGCCGGGGCCCCTGAGGCTCGTCTTCAGAAATGGTGCTGGGGCCCCTGAGGCTCTTATAAATTATGCGTGGGCCCCGGCCTGGCCCCCTTCAGAAATGGTGTGCGGGCCCCGGCCGGGGCCACTGAGGCACTCTTTCTATTAAATGGCACCGGGACAGGGTGGGTTGTTTACTTGCAGGAGTTGCCCCGCGTATGTGCATTGTACAGGGTAGGGGGGCGGGGGAATGCCCTGTCAGGACATGCGCATTGAGCGCACACATAATTAAAAATGCGCGGGCGCTGGCGCCTAACTCTGAGCTGCAGGACAGGCCCAGGTCAGGTGAGTGAGTCTGCATCCCAACCCGACGGTCCGATTGAGCCTAGTAGGCAGGAGGAGTGGTTCGGAGGGGGGGGGGGGGGCGAGGACCGTCGGAGTCTGGGTGGCGGTGGTGGGTTGGTATTGGTAATTTGGACTGTACGGTATCAGGGAGGGAGGGCATCATGGTGGGGCCCGACGTGCTTGGAATGCACTGGTACCTTAGAAAGATGAGCTCTCATCTTGCAAGCTCTCATCTTGCTCATTGCGTTGGATAATGTTCCAGTGGTGCAGTAAGACCTTGTCCTGCACAGAGCTATGTGCACCTGCTGATCCACGGCCTCTTCGCAAGTGGACCCACCCAGCGCGCGCGCATAACATTCCTGATCAATGCACAGCCTTTCCCCAGTACGTACACAGACACTTTTGTAATGCTTCAATCAAACCATAGGCTGGCGAGCACGACCACAGAGACTTGTCTGAACCAAGCACTTAGGTCGGCTTCGGACAAATCCTTAGTCTGCAATAGTGTTTTCACTTTTCAAGACACATACACACTGCCCCAGAGCAGTGCACACTGACAGTGCTGCAGCGAAGTGCCTACATCCCTTGAGGTTGCCAGTGACTGTGAGCAGACCAGGACGGGACCACAGGTATTCCTTGTGCAAAGGTCGACGAAATCCTGGGGGCAGGTGATGGGGCGAAGGTCGGGGTGTCGTAGCACGAGCCAGGGTCATCTGAGGGATTGTAAGAGCTAGTCCATAAATCGTGTTAGGTTTTAATTTACATTTAATATTCCAACACTTAACTGCCTTGGACGTGGGTATTTAAAGCTACCAAATATATATTATTGCACCCGTTCGCATGGCCATACGGGTGCAGATCTACAATACAGACGTGGAACATCCTTTGTTTTTGGGAGTAGTGAATTATGTATAGTAAATCGACACAGCAACGAGGTCTGAGCTTTCAAGTTTCTCGGGTACAGGCGTGGGTAACTCATCCAGTCTAGAATTTAAGGTTGCATCGTGGGACATGTAGTTCATTTTTATACCATTAAAAAAATCAGGACTACAAACACCAGATTGAAAAGAAAAAAACCTGGACCCGGTGAGCTACTCGAGCAATGACCTGGGAAACAGAGCGTTCGAATTTCCCATGTTTTCAAGAAAAAAACAGGACAGGTCTTTCTTGATCTTTTGGGATTTGTAGTTCTGTTTTATTTCATTACAAAATCAGGACTACAAGTAACTGAATACCAAATGTAAACCTGGACTGTTTGTACTACTCACAAATGGCCTTTGGAAACCTTAGGAGGTTTAAATGTATTTTAACTTCACATCACCTTTATGAACCAACACTAAACTGGCTATTTAACAACTCTCTCTCAGCAAAACACAAGCAAGCACGCATGCAGAACCATGAAAATCCCAGAACTGTGTCCAAGGGACACCCAGATTGTGTACCTGCAGCAGCGTCATGATAAGGGCCGAAAGTGCTAAACAATGCTGTCACAATGAAGACAATACCCGATTCGAATGACCTTAGGGACTGTTTCAAATATGTAAAGGCAAGAGAAGGCTAATGCACTGCTAGAAATCTGGTGTGCTGAATATTTAGAGGATTTGATCGCTTCAAATGTAAAGGTCTTTGTTGGAACTTTGTCCTTTCTGCAAGGGCACCCCACACTGTCTTTTTTTCCCCTTTTTATGAGCCCTATTTTGCTGGCTATTTTTTTGCGCTTTCCTATTTCTGATTTATTCTGCAATAGCTGAACTGTTCATTTACAGGCATCTACATTTTGTTGTGTGCTAGAAAAAATACAATTGTACATCCTTCCTCCAGCGCACCCCTAGTACCCAGCATGATTGTCACGTCACGTGAATCCTCTCACTTTCAAGTCAGAAAGAAAATTAAACACCAAGCTCCCTCCTAAGTAAGAGCATGACATTCGACATCTGTCTTTGAAAGCACAGCAAATGTGACATGATAATAACATTTACAGGCCTGTTTACAGAAGGCAAGCACTTGACCAAGAATACAGCAAAAGGACTATACTCCCCTAAAGAGACTAAGTCAGGCTGGACAGCCAAAATGAAATAAAAGCAGCAAATAGAAAGCAAGCAACTATGAGTTACAAAACACAAAGCCAATGGTAAGTGTTGGAAAACTAGGCAGCGTCTGTGAGGCCTGCACAAATAACATGACTACATTTGTCCTTCAAACACCCAATTGTAGGGCCTGACTCTCAGAGCAGTTTGAGGCTTACTCAAGGGCGGTGGTGTGGGCTAGTAATCGCCATTTGCAGGTGCGCAAAAATAACACTCAATAATTGATTGTCCAGTCTGTACTTTGCTTTATAAAAGTAAGAGTACATTTAATAAACACACACACTACTCAAAACTATGCACCAATTTACAAATATACATAAGCTGTTGGAATTACTTTTTGACATTGCATAACATCTCCACCCCTCCCGCAGGGGTCTAGTACCACCACTCCCATGTATGCACATCATCTTGCCCCCAATTAAGTTAGTTGATCATAACCTGGGGCGTGGGCCCTGCGCACCGGCACCATCCCAGTGGCGACCTACCCCATTACCTCAACCAACAGTAAAAATGGGTACATCTGCCTTGGTGACACATAACTACTGACCATAAAGTATGCACCTTTACCTCTTCAGGGCTAACAGTCTGGGTTGTTCCTCACCTAACAGCAGCAGCAAGAATACATGTTTAAGCACAGGGGCATAACACAGGCCTCCGCAGCCCCCGCGTTTAATGGTGCGCTGTGCGCACGGCACACAGCGGTACAAAAGGGGGTGGTGATGGACGGAGCATCTGAACCAATCAAACACTCACACCCAGTCAACAGATCTGGGTTTAATCCATCACCGTTCTTTAGCCCACTCTGCCACCCCAGTTCAGACATGGCCATATGCAAATCAGCCATGCCTTCCCTGGACCGGAAACAAGCTTCCGAGGACCGGTTTCTGGCATTTCAGCCGTCTTCAGCCCTGCTTGCTTGAATCCAGTGGCAAAGTGAGCAAGGGACTCATGTCTGAGCATACCCTGCCAGCTTATGGTGAACAAAGCGGTAAAAAGGGGGTGGTGGTGGACGGAGCATCTGAACCAATCAAACACTCACACCCAGTCACCAGATCTGGGTTTAATCCATCACCGTTCTTTAGCCCACTCTGTCACCCCAGTTCAGACATGGCCATATGCAAATCAGTCTGAGAGTGGAGAGAGAGTGGAGAGAGAGTAGAGAGAGTGGAGAGAGAGTGAGACTGGAGAGAGAGAGAGAGAGAGTGGAGAGGGTAGAGAGAGAGAGTGGAGAGAGTGGAGAGAGTGGAGAGGGTGGAGAGGGTGGAGAGGGTAGAGAGGGTGGGGACAGAGTGGAGAGAGGGTGGAGAGAGTGGAGAGAGGGTGGAGAGAGTGAAGAGAGTGGAGAGAGTGGAGAGAGTGGAGAGTGGAGAGAGTGGGGAGTGGAGAGTGGAGGGTGGGGAGAGAGTGGAGAGAGGGTGGGGAGAGAGTGGAGAGAGGGTGGAGAGAGTGGAGAGAATGGAGAGAGTGGAGAGAGAGTGAGAGTGAAGAGAGAGTGTGGAGAGAGAGAGTGTGGAGAAATAGAGTGTGGAGAGAGAGAGTGTGGAGAGAGAGAGAGTGTTGGGAGAGAGTGTGGAGCGAGAGAGTGTGGAGAGAGAGAGTGTGGAGAGAGTGTGTGAGGAGAGTGAGAGTGTGTGAGGAGAGTGAGAGTGTGTGAGGAGAGTGAGAGTGAGTGAGGAGAGTGAGAGTGAGTGAGGAGAGTGAGAGTGAGTGAGGAAAGTGAGAGTGAGTGAGGAGAGTGAGAGTGAGTGAGTGGATAGAGGTAGAGAGTGGATAGAGGTAGAGAGTGGAGAGAGGTAGAGAGTGGAGAGAGGTAGAGAGTGAGAGAGGTAGAGAGAGAGAGGTAGGGAGTGAGAGAGGTGGAGAGTGAGAGAGGTGGAGAGTGAGAGTGGAGGGAGAGTGAGAGTGGAGGGAGAGAGTTGAGGGAGAGAGTGGAGGGAGATAAGAGAGAACGTGGAGTGAGAAGAGAGAGGAGAGAGAGAGAGAGAGTGAGAGGAGAGAGAGTGAGGAGAGAGAGTGAGGAGAGAGAGAGAGTGAGGAGAGAGAGAGTGAGGAGAGAGAGAGTGTGGAGAGAGAGAGTGAGGAGAGAGAGAGTGAGGAGAGAGAGAGTGAGGAGAGAGAGAGTGAGGAGAGAGAGAGGAGAGAGAGAGAGAGGAGAGAGAAGGAGAGGAGAGAGAGAGTGAGGAGAGAGAGTGAGGAGAGAGAGTGAGGAGAGAGAGAGAGGGAGTGAGGAGAGAGAGAGAGAGTGAGGAGAGAGAGAGGATAGGAGAGGAGAGAGAGGAGAGGAGAGAGAGAGAGGAGAGAGAGAGAGAGAGAGAGAGGAGAGAGAGAGTGGAGGGAGAGAGTGGTGGGAGAGTAGCGAGAGTGGAGAGAGAGTGAGACAGTGGAGAGAGAGAGTGGAGAGAGAGAGTGGAGAGAGAGAGTGGAGAGAGAGAGTGGAGAGAGAGAGTGGAGAGAGAGAGAGTGGAGAAAGGGTGGAGAGAGAGAGAGTGGAGAGAGAGTGAGACAGTGGAGAGAGTAGAGAGAGTAGAGAGAGAGTAGAGATAGAGTAGAGAAAGAGTACAGAGAGAGTGGAGGGAGATAGTGGAGGGAGAGTAGAGAGAGACAGTGGAGAGAGACAGTGGAGAGAGACTGACTGACTGAGAGAGAGAGACTGACTGACTGAGAGAGAGAGACTGACTGACTGAGAGAGAGAGAGAGAGAGAGAGAGAGAGAGACTGACTGACAGAGAGAGAGAGAGAGAGAGAGAGAGAGAGACTGTGATGGAATTGGGGTCAAAGTGTGTATGAAGCTATGCAATGCCTCTTAAGATTGCTATTGTCTACTAATAAAAATTTATTATCAAAATGTGCTCTTTGTGGTTACATCTGCTTTTGAAATACTGCATTGTCGCATTGTCTAATGTTTTAAAACGGAAATGAGAAGGAGCAGTGGAGGCACTTTTGTCAAAACTGAACGATGAGTGGGCCCGATGTTTATCATGACAGGAGTCTGCATCAGGAAACCCACCTAAAATTGGGCAAACTTCCCCAGCCTACTGATGGCAGGGACCCTGTAATGAATGGATCACCGCCTATGATAGTCTGCTGGCAGACTAAGTCCAACCTTTAACTCCACCATCCAGTGTTACTTAAAACAGCTGTATTGGTGACAGTGGCATAACAATAGCCCCGCATCCCCTGCAGTATGGCGGGTCGCAGGCCTGAGAGCTCTAGAATGGCACGGAAACTGCTGGGGGGGCCTCCATGTAGTTTGAAGGGGGCCCCCCTCAAGTTTCGTTACGCTGCTGCCTGGGCTGGGTGTCTCTGTAGTAGCTATTGGGCACAGTACCCCCCCCTGCCCCCCCCCCGGCCAGGCTGTGACATCAGGCAGGCTGTAGTGACTCAGCGGCCAGCACGGCGGGAATAATTTCACAATGCAAAAGAAATACATTGTAGCGCTGCAGCACAGTCTGTGAGCATGCTCAGTTGCTGGGAGCGCCCCGGGCCTGCGGAAGCTGCCGGTGTAGGCCACAGGTGTGCCCCTTCCAGCCTGGCATTGTGTTGCCACACACTATCAGTTTCAGTGACAGTGCTTGTGTTTTGACAGCTGAGACTATGCATTAATATGTGTGACAATGCATTTCAGTGCAGTAAAGCGGAGCACTACACTGAAATGCGTTAGTCTAACGCCTGATGCGTTGTACTTGTCAGGACTGCAGTGTTGCATAGTCCCACTGTCTGCTTCCCTGATGGCTTGGCAGGTGGGAGCTATACTCCCCCATCGTGGAATAACATGCTTGTGAGGGGATCGGTGTTGTTGCACCCAAAGCCTCAAGCGATTATATTGCCAATTTTTTCCAGTATGTGAAATTGAGTCTGATGTTCTTGAACCCAGGAAAATCCAGTCGAAAGGACACTAGCCCACCTGTAACAAGGCAGAGCGGCATTCCATTCTAGAATTCTGCTCGTAATCGGGCCTCAAGTTTCTTGGTCCAGGCACAATTCATATTGCATAGAAATTGCTGACTGTGGTGTTACCTGGCTTAACACTACTGTGCAAATAAAAAAACAAATCTTCAAAAAAGGTCTTTATTTCAGTCTTTTCGACTTTCTGCCTGACTCAAAAGCACGCGAAGGGCAAACGATCATGTGCTACAAGCTTAGAGACAGATGACCTGTTTACGAGGAATAACCTCCCCCTTTCTGAAGGACCTTTTTTTCCAGGGCCTGAAAAAGAAAGTGGCAAGTAACACGAAGAAACTAATTATGTCCTTTGTCTGCGAGTACGGGGACAACATGGCTCCTGCGTGAAGCATGAGCCACAAAATTGCTGCGGAGTTTGAGAGGAAACTAATTCACACACAGGTCCATGGAGTATAGCTGCAGAGAGTTTGCATTATGACTCTTTGCCAGGTGTGTTTGTTTTTTTCCCTGCCACAAAGGTCGCAAGAGAAGTACAAGTATTCTCGAAGGCAAAGCCAATTGTAGCAGTTTCATCCCCTGGTGACCTTTAAATGACCTCCATGTTTTAAAGGTTTTACTATCCAAAATATGACACCTCACAAATGGTACATCAAAAACAGTAAGGTCCTCTGTACCTCCTCCCCCACCCAACCCCCTTGCTGATACTGACAGATGCCACCCCATAGTCGAAGCTGCCCCTTATGGAAAGCTTCCATTTTGTAAATGGTTACTGACTAATAACTTCAGTCAGTAAGATATCAATGCTGTCTGACATGTCACAAAGATCTGGTACATGAGTTACAATATACAGTCAACTGAGGAATACCCTTTTGCTGCCTTGTTTTATACTTAGTTCGGATTCTCAGAATGCATGCATTGCTAGTCTCACCTTTTACAACAGGCAGTATGCTTTGATCCAGTGCATTTTTTTTATTCTTGCAACTTTGAGCAATGCAGTCTTTTGGATGCAAATTTGATATACATTGGACCAAACACTACCTAAAGATGGAATTTAATCTAGTCAGCAAAGAAGGTATTTGCTAACAAGAGATGCTCATTAATGATGCGAGCGCGTTTGAAAAATACTCATTTAAATAGTGCACACTGTGCAGATTGAGACTTCTTGCTGCTTCTGTCATCAATAATGGCTACAGCAACTCTATAGATCCTTTCCCAAAAGCCTATCATGCATCCCTAGAGAGGCCAAAACACAAGGGCTTGATTGATCACTCATGAAAAATAAGCATTGGCAAAGCCAATAGATCTGGCCCTGTCAAGTTGTTGCATTTGTTAAATGTTTATTTCTTTATTGCAAGCATATTCTAAGAAGAAAAACAAATAAAGGAAAATGTACCCACCTGGATTGAATTGCACCATGCTTGAAATAATATGTTTCAGTGTAAAAGAAAGAATCAATCATTGATTATAATCTTAAAAGAACAGTATGGAAACGCCTTGAGAGGGAGACATTGTTAGAACAAGTACGGAAACTCTTTTAAATTAGGGGTGCAAATAAATGATACTTTTGACTTTCGGTTACTATAACCTGAAGACATATTTTAAATGTGCAAAGATTACAAAAAACGATGAATAATGAATGGAAATACACAGGCAAAGTAAAGTATTGTCCAGAAAGTCTGTACACTCATTTACTCTTCCTTATTAGACAGATGTGCACATGCGATCAGGCAAATTATGTCACTCACAATGCAAGACAGCCATTAGTTAAAGTGGCCTTACCGAGTGCCCTCTGCAGTATGCTGTGGTCGGTGAAACCAAAATGGGAAGACACTTGACAAAGCTAATGGATAAAGAGGGCTGACTCAAAGTCCCTTTAGGTATGCATATGTATATGCATTTTTATTTATGAATTTCTTTGATTAAAAGTGGCTTGTGTTACAGCTAAAGATATCTTGATCCAGACTTAAAAACTCTTGGGAAACCATAACCTGTATTTCAGCAGAAATCCACTAATCTAGGAGAGCCATATATTGTGCTCATGTTTTGTTCTAGTCTATAGCTCTTTTTCACCTCGATAAAGAGTTGGGGGTCAGCGTATTTTGCCCTATATGTTAAATGACAATATTTCATTAACAAAATAGACTTTCTCGAGTAAAAAGTACAAAGTTGTCTAAGCAGAACCTAACTGGAGAGAATGTTTTTTTTAAATACGGTTAAATTGTCTTCATAGAATTGTAATATTCTAAATGTATATATAGAGAGTATACGGTCCTTGATGAGGCATTGAAGAGATTTTTCAGTGAGTAGCACACAACTCCAGAATCCAAGATTAGGAGTTATTAGGTAAATACAATGTTTTTTTGTGCATTGCTTATGTTAGCTTTGTGCACTTGATTTTTTGCAAGTTTAGTAGAATTTGGAGTATGGATTTAGAATGATAGGAATTTAATTGAAAAGGGGAAGTAGTACGTTTTTTTAAAGTAATGGTTTTGCGTGCTTGACAGTGGGGTTGCATGGCTAAAAAGGAGGTATAAAGTTTGAGAAGGGTGTTTGGGAGTTCATAGTAGTCAGAAAGGTTTGGGATGAGACGGGGAGAGGAGGGATGTGAAGGACGGAGGGATAGTGTAGTGTTGTTGTGCGTGCCGTAGCATCAACAAGAGCATACTAAAACTTGTAAAGGCATAACTAGGGGCCTCATCACAAATTCCTTGTTACGTCTGCAAGGAGATATTGTGGCTGGAATTAACAATTTTTTCTGGTATCTCATTGCGAGTTAACAGGGATCATGAGTTAAACTTCCCGCAACTTGGAACAGCTTGCTCGATCCAGAATGGGTCGTTTTACCCAGGTTTTACAAAATTCTGGGTAATTTACTGCTACTTTGATCAAGCAGTAGTAAATTGCAGTGTGGCTGGTCTAGTTTGGTGGTAAAGGTGGCAGGAAGTTGGGCCATCTCTGACCATGCCAGCCTTTGGCCTGGTTTGGGGGATGGTGGTCTGCTCCTTGCTATGGAGCTGGAGGGGGCAGGTAGGAAACAGTTTGCTCTTCTTCTGCATGCAACCTCTGCCCATCTCCAGCAGTTTTAGAGGGTGTGGAACCCTAATGCCTGTGAATTGAGCAAAGTCAGGGAACATGGTAATTTGAAAAGAAGTACAAAGGTCCCCGAATTTGCTCAAGTTTCACTTTGCCTAACTCATTCCATGCAACTGACCATTCCACTCAACAGAGATGAGAGATTATAGTCAGGGCCATTGGAATTATGCGATTGAGCGGCAATTTTAGCATAATTATACATTTGCTGCATTTGCCATATAATCCTTCATCTGCTGCATAATCAACAGATTTCAGCAGAAACATTTTTGGTTTCTAGCTCAAACGGCTCAAAAATTACTAAAAATGCAATGACGTGTTGCCACGCAATAGAAGGCCCTTTGCAAAGCTGGACTGCACACCATTCTGTTGCTTATTACTATATTTGGATGGTAAACTGCTACTAATGAGGTGCAACCAATGGCCAGAGTGTGTTACCGTTTAAATCGAGGAATAAATAAGTAATACTATTACAAAATGTGCCGTATTATGCTGCATAATTTGCCTTTCCTTGCCGCACAATTTTTTTATCAACCGTGACAAATAATTTGTCTTGCTGCATAATTCCATCCTTGCCGCACAATTTTTTTATCAACCGTGACAAATAATTTGTCTTGCAGCGTAATTCCAGTGGCCCTGATTATAGTACAAGAAATTGGGTTTTTACTGCTGTTACTCAAGGCAGCCCTTGACCCGAGTGACAACGGGGAATCACACAAGAGCCCCAGCTTGTCAGCGGAATACTTTTCACATTGCTAGAAGTTCCACATTTGACTTCTACTAGCCTGGAAATGAGAGTCTCGCTGCGCCACACACAATAATTGCATTTCTGTTATGTGGGGCGCACACCCCCTTGTTTTGTCCAAGATTTTTTAAACCTTTCTGGCTTTTTATATTTTGAGAAAACTATTTAAAAACAGACAAAGTGGCAAGGACTAGGACTTTGCAACACTGCAGACATTTAATATTTTTCTATTTATGCATATTCAACCATTGCCCTCTCTATACACCATCAACTCTTGGCATAGTAAGGAGGGTCGACCCCCTCCACGGTCATCTAAACTCTTTCCACCATCAAAGGAAGCATTTCGAACTAAGGGGCATATTATCAAGACTGAGCGATAAAATTATCGCCGCTTTATTGGCAGGAAAATGCCGCTAAAGTGGCGATAAGGAGGTTGATAATATGCCGTAGAGAATTCCCATAGAAGCCCTGGTTAGATGTCTAACCTGGGTTTCTATGTGAATTCTATAGAGCATATTATCAAGCCACTTTAGCGGCAGTTTCCTGCCAATAAAGCGGCGATAATTTTATCGCCCAGTCTTGATAATATGCCCCGAAGTTCGTACTTACTAAGGCATATTTGTTCTCCTTGTGTTCTTCCACTCAACGAACAAAAAAACAGCAAGAGGCGAATATAAATTAAATTTAACAAAGTGCAGGGCTGTTACTCGCAGCCATTATATCCACGATTAAAGGGGATGTATGTAGCGAACTTAATGGACTCGGGAGACAAACGAGCCCTCGAAACCCGTGTGTGCCAGGCAACCTCATAATGCAATGATATGTGGCAGGCCTCGCTACATTCCTTGGCACTTCCATCTGGCAGGGGCCCGCGCGGTCCGTCACGTGCGCAGGCACGGCAGATACGTAGGCTGCATTCAAGACAACAGTGTGTCCAGTCAGGGCCGGCCCTAGGCATGTGCAAACTGTGCACCTGCACAGGGCCGCCAAACTCCAGGGGCCGCCACGACGAGGATCGGATCGGAAGGATCACTGGAGTGGCGGCCCCCTGGCAGGATTTGGCGGCCTCCGGGCAATGGCAGCGTGAGCGTTGTTGTTTTCACTTGCCCAGGGCTGGACAGGACACCCCACAAGTATGGAAAATGTACCCTTAACCCGAAGGTCTAGAAGGGCACATAAAGGACACACAGCCAGATTCGTCAGGAAGAAAAATATATGGGTGAAAATTAGAGGGACAATAAGATGTATAATGTGAGCCAGGACATCCCTGGGCAGAGCCGGTGCCAGATGCTGACCTGAGTTTCTGCAGCTGAATGATTGCACGGATGTGATCCTCGGACAGGTCAGTATTGGAAAGCACTAAAGCGACGAGGCTGTCCTTCCACTGTGTGAGGAAGCCAAGGTCAGGCAGCTGGATCCCAGAAAGGTCAAGGGCGGTCAAGAGGTCAGAGGTTGAATCAGTCTTTTCACGTCCACTTCTTTTGTCACGCTCCCGAGATTAAGAAGTCTCGGGCGTCTGAAATCCTGAAAAGTGAAGTCCTTGACTCGAAGCTGCCGGGATGGGTTCGCGGCAGTCGTAGTCCTCGGAGCCACCCGCATTCTCCTCTTCGTAGAACATGTTCCCGCATCTTAAGAGACTCAAGGAGCCCAGGCTGGGGCTGAAGCCGAGCAGTGTCTGCAGGCTCTTAGCGACAGCTTCTCACAGTCAGTAAGGCAGAGTCCCACCAGGTCCTGGAAGAAGAAGAACAATACTGTGACAATGCCTCAAAAAGACTTCCACTTGTCCCTCTCAGCCACAACAGACAGAGCTTTCTTCTCCCATGGCTTGCTCCCAAGGTCTCGTCACTCTGAACTTGGAACCAATTCCCCTTTCTTTCTAGCCCTTACCTTTCAAGAGGTACCAGGACACGTCCCATTCTCCTTTTTTAAACATATCGTTATTGGCATTTCTTTATACATTCTACATCACATAATATTTGTCCAACATTTGTCATGATATCTTCGTGTAATTGACATGTTCAGGGCACAAGTCCTAAAAAAAGAATTGGGGGACGCTGACGTCACGACAGGAAATGACGTCACAAAAGGTGGCTTGCACCATCAGACTCATTGCCTCCCCTGGCTCACCCCTTAGATGCGATTGCATCAGAGAAGCCAGCGCTTGAGCAGCATTCTGAATGGGCTCCGATCTCGCCCCAGAGAGGCCAAAGAGTGAATGTGTGGCTCCATTTGCTCCAGTTATCGAGCTGCCAGTAAAATAAGCGGGGAGACGCCGTCCACCCGCGTGGTACCCCGACTCGAGCCCTGGACATGTTACAGAAGTTGCTGACATTGCAAAGCATCATTGATCCCCGATTACCATTTAGGAGCAGGGTATGACAGCTATGATGTATGCCAGCCCATTCCAAGGCCGAGAATTCAAATATCTTTCCTCATGTCCGTCTCTCCAGCAGTGTAATGTACTGCCCTTGTATGTCGGGGTGAGTGCGTTTGGACTGGAGGTGTCGCTGCCATCTAAGAATCATATGTAATGGAAATTAAGAGAAAGTGAATAATGCTAAAGTATCTAATTACTTGGCTTAACTAGTGTCACCTTCCTGAGCTCCGCCCCGTCCGGACCCCCTCTTCCGGGGCCCCCACCTACGCTCCCTGCACAGGGCCACCATGAGCCTAGAGCCGGCCCCGGTCCAGTGTGCATTCCTGGGCCCACGCGCACATCTAGGCTGAAGAGGTTCCTTAATGCTATTCTCCTCGACTCAGGGATCAATCAAGCTCTGGCAGGAGGCGACGTTTCTGCTCTTAATGAAGTGTATTACAGAATATATAATGGAGGTCAGAGAATGAAGTGCGTCGGGAGTGCATGATAGAGCTCGCCCGCTGCCTCCCTCGGAGTTAACCTGAAAACAAACCAGTGTGTCCTCGGCTGCCCCTGGTGCATTGGCTTCACTGCCCCTTTATGTTTATGTATTAGAGTGCGCGCATAACAAATGTCAAATTAAGTCCAGGGATAGCTTGTTTAGGCAATAAGAGATAAGTGTCGCCACTTCAAAACAATACATACATTTCCACAAACATATTAACTTGGCCTTGTTTGACTGTTTCCAGCCCCCAGATTCATCATGGTCATGTTTTGCGAGTCCTTAATAGCGATTTTTAAGGAATCACTATTAAAGACTCGCAAAACGGGATTCATGTAGAAATCGCAAAATTTTTAGTGATTTCTACTGCTTCCTTATTTACGATTGGCTAATTGCTAATCGCAAATAAGGAATGGCTTCCATTCATTCCTATGGGCCTAAAGGCCCATAGGAATGAATGGGGAGTCATTCCTTATTTGCAATTAGCAATTAGCGAATCGCAAATACGGAAGCAATTTCAAGGGTGCCAGGGTGTCCAAAGGACACCCTGTTGCACCCCTGAAATTGATGTGTGCACATATGTTGCGCACACACATGCCCTTAAGGCATGTGTGTGCGCAACATGAAACTTTGAAAAATGCACTTTAGTGCTTTTTTCAAAGTTTTTGCTATTTACCACGTAGTTAGACTTTGCAGTAAATAGCGGCCCCAGATTGCGAATTCGCAATTTTAAAATGGTTTATGAATTGCATTTAAGGAATCTCAAATTGAGATTCCTTAAATGCAATTAATCGCAATTTAGCGATTTCTAGATTTGCGATTTTTGCATTTGGGATGATGAATCCCAAATGCAAAAATAGCGCTCGGAAAGGGCCAGATTCTCAGAATCTGCCCCTTTGCGAGCCGATTTTACTTTGATGAATCTGGCTGCAGATGCGGTGTTCTGTGCCATGCCAGTAGATCTTGGGTTATGAGGCATGCCCTATTGACTTCTTTGCTGCTGAGTGTCCTTGGGCGCAGTGTCTGCAAGATGTCATGTCGGAATTTTGTAAAGCGCACAGCTACCTCCACCAGAGGTGTCCCGACACTGTCCATATACCGCTTAGGAACCCTTCCTGGCTTTCCTGGGAAATGTCCACTCCTGGGCACCCCCCAGGTGCAGCCAGGCATCCCAGCACTTTTGGGGCCGTTGTGGAGACTAAGCAAGCTATTGCCCAGAGTTGCAGCATGGGACCCATGATCAGAACAGGCACTGAGGCGAGAATATCCAGTCAGGGGAATTAATGAGCCGGAGACCCGCCGAGGCAGGAATCGAACCCTGGTCCCTGGCCAGAGCTCTGCATCAAGGTCTGCCTGCTCTAACCATTGAGCCGCACTTCTCCACAAGATGAGCCCTTCAAATATGCCCTTATGGGCTTGGACAAAAAACATGCCCTGCTGACACTAAGAACAACAGTACCTTACAGAGTGTGGATGAAAGCCGTGCGCCATGTCTTAGTGATTGGCGGCCCTCAGCATTCTGTAACAGTTGCAGCACTGAGGCTGGGTTTACACAGAATCTGAATTTAAAGAGGTTGGCACCTGTGTGCCTGTCTACAGCATAGTTGTTACTTTAGGCTGTAGTGAGAGTGCTCCAAATAACAATGACCTACTAGGTTACTAAAATGCCTCAATATATGGAGAACTAAAGAATCAACAGAGTGCTGGCGTGGAATATCACCTAAGTGAGAATGGTGTCAGAGCTTTGCATTTTCACTCACTCACTCATTCCCCCATAGATTCCTCTCAGTGAGCTAAGACCCCACTCTAGATATCCATCTCTAACCTACATGTCACTTTCTTCTTAATTGTACACACACTATGGCGATGAAAGTTTGTACAACTTGAAAATTTGCCCTATCGTCCCAACCCCGTTCTGAGGCTGGTGAAAATGCCCTAGGAAGCAAGGATATTTCACAATATTTGATGTGTCATACCTGTATTCCTGGGAAAGATGTCTGAGCCCAAAGTGGCAATATTTAAGCACTGAAACATGTTGATGGAAAAAATAAGTAGGCCTGGGTGGAGTGTGACCAAAAAACTCCACAGCGCTACACAGAGTTCTGCAAGCGGCGGAGTGCATTAATTTGCACTGTTCGCACTGATATTTTGCAACTGGTGTTTTTCCCATGCTGTAAAATCAGTACAAACGGCACCACGCTCAGCGCAAGAGGGCGCTGGTTCTTTCTGCCACTCTAGTAGATGTTCTATTGGAGTTGCACCTTCCTCAGCGTGAACGAAAGGTTTCTCAATGTGAGCAGTAGTGACCATCCACGACCGCCCGTGTCGAGAAATGTCACCACGAGGTCTGCGGTACGATTTTCCTTGCTTGCACTCACCAACTTAATGTTGGCAAGTGGAAGCGATGAAAAAACTACGCTGTGTGGAGTGGAGTTTTTCAGAACCCTGTGCACTATGCAGAGCATGGAGTGGGAAAAATACTGCAAACTCCGTGAGCTGAGCGGAATTTCACACTCAGGCCTAAAAATAAGTGGGGCTTCTGGAAAGGGGATTATATGTAGGGGTAAATGTGCACCTATACTAGCAACAAGGCCACCAACGCAATATAAGATCCAGACATGGTCTTAATACATTATTCCCTTGCTCAACCCTTTGTAGCTGTCAATGAGCAGACAAGCTGAGCTTAGGAGACAGGGATGAGAAGCATTTTAAACACTGATACATTAAATAGGTAAGACACAACACACAATAAAAATCTACCACCATTTTATAAAAAAAGGAAATATTTTTATGATTAAAATGACACCAAAATGACAAAACTTCAATATAGGGAATCGGAGATATGAATTTTTGAAAACTAAACACTTTCTAGTGCTTAAAAACATATAGAGCCAACTTGGGTGCTTGACATGGAAAAAGTGAAAGGTTTTGGCTGACCACGATGGAGCCCTAGTCAAATATACTAAGCGGTAGGCCCTAGTCAAAATGTTACCTTCGCAGTAAGAAACATTTCTGGAGAATTTTCTCTCAACATCGAGCTGGCATCTCTAGTGAGCCAGTTTCACAGTGGGGGCACCCGGTCAACTCCTGGAAATTTTGAACTGCAGAACTTTCAGTGGGACAAAATTGAAATCCAAGCTGGGTCGGTGTGCTAGGTAATTAGCTAGACTCTCAATATTGGTTCGGTCACCTTATGGATCTCTCTCCAAAAGTTGTTGCAAATTTCTCCAAACTTCTGAAACTTCTCTTGGAAGTTCCTCTTGAGGGTTCAAAGTGTATACAACACAAATCCAAGGTTCCAGAGTTGATCAGTTGCTCCTCAGAAGTTGGGACTGCAGTTGCCACAATGCAACTGGCCAAATTCTTAAAAGACTACTGGACTCACACCAGGCTGGGGACTTCTTGAGGGAGATAGTGCAGGTGAGCTCTGTTAACCTGTTGCTTTCAGGGAGTTGACTCCTTAATCCTTTTTGAAGCAATGCAAAGTCCTCAGGGCTGTAGTTCCAAGTGTGCAGCAGGAGCAGCTCTTCAGAGTGCAATCTTTTGGGGGTGCACACCACGGTTGCAACAAGGTAGTCCTTCTTCTCCTTGTAGTTTCAGGCAGCAGATCTGAGTTGGTATGCAGCTCTGACACATTTATTCAATGTTTTGAGGGAAACAAGCTGGTGGGCACCCCTGGCCAATAGGGTACAGAGTTCCACCCAAAAGCATGACACCTTCCTCTAAAGTGTGGCATTTTCTTGTCCCACAAAGCACTGCACTTGAAAATTCAATATGGAGTATTCCTCTCCTAGGGAGCAAGACCTGGATAAGCCAACCCACTGGTGTGGCTCATTTCCCTTAACACTCCCTTCCCAGACCTCTTGCAAATTCCATTCCTGTGTTGCAATTAGGCTGGGGGGTATAGGAAGAGGGGATAGGACTGGCCAGCATTTCTTATTGGCCTGCTCTCTTTGAAACGCAGTTTGATATACCCAGTTTGAACCTACTGGCCTGTTCTCTGCAGCTGCAGAGCTCCCTCCATCAGATAACCTCTGTCACTGTATAGGCCACTTACAACCTCATCATAGCAGTTTGGCTAAGCCCGTTAAGGGCTAGGTAATGAGGAGAGCTGCTAAAAGGCTGGATTTTATTTCACAGAAAAAAAGGTCTATACTTTATTTTCTGTATCTGTTATGACAAATTCAATAGTGGCAAATTGTTGGATGTATCATTACCAATCGTTTGAGTCCTTGAAATATTAGTTTAGCTCATTCTAGTCAATAGTTACTCTGTATTACATGATTCCCATGTTAGCTTATGGAGCAACATGTGCTACAATGGGGACAAACGAAATTGGTAGGGCCAATAAAAAGCATCTTTTAAAATGCCTTTATTTGTTATAACATGACAACCCCTGGAGAAACCTAATTAGACCTTACGAGTGACTTAAATGTACACATAAGGTAGTTTAATACTTTGGAAGTACCTTCAAATCCAAAGTCGAATTTGAATGTAATTTCAATTTAAAATCAGCTTGCAAAGCAGGGCTTACTTATAAAATAACAGCAGGCAACACAACAGTACACACGTAAGTATCTCAAAGCTGCTGGGTCTCTAAACCTACATGCCCTACCGTATACAAGGGACTTACAGGTAGGTTATCAGGGCCAATTGTAATTACACCTAATTACCATATACATTTTTAATGTGCGCACTGGCCCTGGTTAGCAGAGCCCGGGGCGCAATCAGAATCAGTAGCCACCAGTATCAGTAAAAAATGGGGGTAATCAGGGCAAAAAGGATGACTTTGTCACACGATTTTATTGCTCGGCACTCTTGTTTTTAATTTTGTGAAAGGGAGACACCAGTAAAAATATTTTGGGGTAAACTACCTACATACAATTTATATATATATGTCTGACCATATAACAAAGGGATAAAATATTTGTCGACACAAGTGACATGATCTCACCCAAATTAGAGATTCCATACTGGGAAACTGTACAAGCATTGAACAGTAGTACTCTTTAATGCTTCCCAGTGCAAGACATGGAATCCCCTGATGAAGCATGCCATACTAGGTAGGTGAGTGCTCATCACTCTATATGAGTACATTAATGTATGGTAATTCCATAAGAGGTTTGGCTGTTTCTTGCAAGGAGTTTTATACCTCTAGTATGTTTGTCTGCTTATTAAAATCATATTACAGTTCTTTAACACCTCTCACACTCTTTAGTGTGTTAGCTACATGTGTTGTATCTGTCCTGTAAGTGTAAGCGAATGGTGTGATGTTCCTTCTGCTACTGTCACCTGTCTTTCACTTATACTTAATGTTAGTATAGGTTGTGCTACAGCTGTCCATGTTGCATCTTTGTATTGTGAGGCTCAGTGTGAAACTTTCCACTGTCCCTTGCTCACTAAGCCACTGGAGTCAAGCTATCCTGGCTAAAGACGGCTGATTGCCAGAAACCGGTCCTAGGATGCTTCATTCCGGTCCAGGAAAGTCATGGCTTGGCAGTTCGGGCTGGACTGTTCCCATGAGGCACAGGGTCAAGACTGATTTGCATATGGCCATGTCTTAACTGGGGTGGCTTAGTGAGCAAAATAACGGTGGATTAAACCCAGATCTGTGACTGGGGGTGAATGTTTTGCCATTGTGCAACATTCCGTCCATCATCTTGTGTGTTTTGCTGTTCACCCTATGTGGGAAGGGTATGCCCAGACATGGGTCCCTTGCTCACTAAGCCACTGGAGTCAAGCTATCCTGGCTGAAGACGGCTGATAGCCAGAAACCGGTCCTAGGATGCTTGATTCCGGTCCAGGAAAGACATGGCTTGGCAGTTCGGGCTGGACTGTTCCCATGAGGCACAGGGTCAAGACTGATTTGCATATGGCCATGTCTGAACTGGGGTGGCTTGGTGAGCAAAATAACGGTGGATTAAACCCAGATCTGTGACTGGGGGTGAATGTTTTGCCATTGTGCAACATTCCGTCCATCATCTTGTGCGTTTAACTTTCCACTACACACAGGAAAAATCCATCCACATTTCCAATGCTTGTGAGTGAAAGAGGGAATCCTTACAAAATGTGTGAGCAGAGTTTACTTTTTTGTTTTCTACTCAAACAAGCATTTTTAATGGACTAGGCAACTCTGTAAACTTTTCAAACATAGCTGACAAGTGGTTCCATGTCATGTCTAAAACATGTAGCCAATTTTGGCATTTTAGCTAACAGTTCTTTGCATACTGAGGTTTTGAGCCGATTATCAAACTGCTAAATGTAAAACTACACGCCCCATAATACAACATGCTTCTGACTGAAAAGAATGCATGTTGGTATCCAATGCTATGGTGTCAACTAGCAGAATTGTGAAATACAAAATAATATTAAGTTCCTGGCTTTCTGCCTTTTTTTCTTGTAGGCAGTCACATGATAAACAGCCCAGTTGGTGAGAGGGCAAATATGCCTTTCAGATGCAAATGTGAGCACCTCCTGCTCATGGGCTAACATTAACGCTTCTAGGAAAACTGCATTTAAAAGGACCTAATCTACCAGACTGAGAGAGCACTAGCAGTTAGTCCTGTGTAGAGACACAGGTAATGGAAAATTAATGGCCTGTCACCCCCCTTGGTGACCCCATCATCAGAGTTTGTGTGATTTAAATGGTTCACGTAAACCACCACTGTAATGAGCCCTGCGCTAAAGAAGTGCAGTATGTGCTGCAGGTACTGCACTGTGAGGGCCACCAGTGGGCCAGATTTATCAACATTTTGGGCACCATTACGATGGTGGGCGGACTTTGTCTGCCCGCCACCGTAACATAAATTGGGAACCGACTTCCAGAGGTGCGGCAGTCCCACGATGCAAATTAGAATGCACCCACCACACTGGTGGGCAAATTCTTGCCTTTAACATTGTGGTGGGAGGTGCTGTAAACAGCACCCGCCACAATGTTAAAGGTGCATGTTGTGCATTGCAACGCACAACGTGACAGGCACCACGCAATGCCTGCCACCTTGTGTATGGCAATGAAGGGGGTACCACAGGTATCCCTCAGTACAGCCACCCCCCCCACCCCCACCCAGGGGCCCCCAACGGGCCCCAGAGTCAATCTCCGCTTGCCTTTCCATGGTGGAGTCTCCGCCATGGAAAGGCATGCACACCGCACACATCCTAATATGGATGGAGGTGCCTGCAAGGCACCGCAACCATATTGTTGGCCTTTTCCACCCGGCAGGCAATCTTGACAATTGCCTGCCTGTGGAAATGCGGGGCACGGTCTACACGTCCGCCGGGGTAACCCCCGCAACGGTAATATAGCGGGGGTAATTGGCGGTCGGGCAGGGAGGTATTGCGTGCAAATCGCCACCACCGGTGGTGTGTGTTCCAAGCAACTACCAATGTTTTTTTACACAAAGCCCCATATGCTAACATCTATAGACAGGACTGTGCACTAAAAATGTACCAGAAAAGGGGGTGGTGATGAACAGAGTGCCTGAATTAAGCAGACCACTCTTACCCAGTCCAAAGATCAGGGCTTGATCCATCACCGTTTTTTAGCTCACTGCACCATCCCAGCTCAGAACTTGGCTATATGCAAATTAGTCTGTTCCTGTCCCAGTGCATGATGGGAACAGGGCAAACCAAACTACCAAGCCAATTCTTGTACTGGGAAGGAAACAAGCTTCCGGGGACCGGTTTCTGCCATTTCAGGCGTCGTCGGCCCGGCTTGCTTGAATCCTGATGGTGCAATGAGCAAGGGACTCACATCTGAGTATACCCTTCCACGCTTATGGTGGACAAAATGATTCAGAAAAGGGGGTGGTGATGAACAGAGTGCCTGAATTAAGCAGACCACTCTTACCCAGTCCAAAGATCAGGGCTTGATCCATCACCGTTTTTTAGCTCACTGCACCATCCCAGCTCAGAACTTGGCTATATGCAAATTAGTCTGTTCCTGTCCCAGTGCATGATGGGAACAGGGCAAACCAAACTACCAAGCCAATTCTTGTACTGGGAAGGAAACAAGCTTCCGGGGACCGGTTTCTGCCATTTCAGGCGTCGTCGGCCCGGCTTGCTTGAATCCTGATGGTGCAATGAGCAAGGGACTCACATCTGAGTATACCCTTCCACGCTTATGGTGGACAAAATGATTCAGAAAAGGGGGTGGTGATGAACAGAGTGCCTGATTAAGCAGACCACTCTTACCCAGTCCAAAGATCAGGGCTTGATCCATCACCGTTTTTTAGCTCACTGCACCATCCCAGCTCAGAACTTGGCTATATGCAAATTAGTCTGTTCCTGTCCCAGTGCATGATGGGAACAGGGCAAACCAAACTACCAAGCCAATTCTTGTACTGGGAAGGAAACAAGCTTCCGGGGACCGGTTTCTGCCATTTCAGGCGTCGTCGGCCCGGCTTGGGGCAGTGAGCTAAATAACGGTGATGGATCAGGCCCTGATCTTTGGACTGGGTAAGAGTGGTCTGCTTAATTCAGACACTCTGTTCATCACCACCCCCTTTTCTGAATCATTTTGTCCACCATAAGCGTGGAAGGGTATACTCAGGCATGAGTCCCTTGCTCACTGCTCCATCGGGATTCAAGCAAGCCGGGCCGACGACGTCTGAAATGGCAGAAACCGGTCCCCGGAAGCTTGTCTCCTTTCTGGTGAAGAATTGGCTTGGTAGTTTGGTCTGCCCTGTTCCCATGATGCACTGGGCCAGGGACAGACTAATTTGCATATAGCCAGGTTCTGAGCTGGGATGGGGCAGTGAGCTAAATAACGGTGATGGATCAGGCCCTGATCTTTGGACTGGGTAAGAGTGGTCTGCTTAATTCAGACACTCTGTTCATCACCACCCCCTTTTCTGAATCCTTTTGTCCACCATAAGCGTGGAAGGGTATACTCAGACATGAGTCCCTTGCTCACTGCTCCATCGGGATTCAAGCAAGCCGGGCCGACGACGCCTGAAATGGCAGAAACCGGTCCCCGGAAGCTTGTCTCCTTTCTGGTGAAGAATTGGCTTGGTAGTTTGGTCTGCCCTGTTCCCATGATGCACTGGGCCAGGGACAGACTAATTTGCATATAGCCAGGTTCTGAGCTGGGATGGGGCAGTGAGCTAAATAACGGTGATGGATCAGGCCCTGATCTTTGGACTGGGTAAGAGTGGTCTGCTTAATTCAGACACTCTGTTCATCACCACCCCCTTTTCTGAATCACTAAAAATTTACACCTCCTTGAGCTAGGCACAAAGGAGGAAAACATATGTTTTTTTCCAAACTTCCATCTTTGCTTGTGTGCTGCACTGTACAGCACTCACACAAAGTAGAAAAAGTTTAAAAGTGAGTCTAGACATAATAATACATTTGCCACCATTTATGTAAGTCTCCGGCGATGCCTTGATTGTATTATCCCAGAGGTATGACCTGCAGGCCAGACCTTGGGCAATGCACATAGGTCTTGTCCAGTAGCTATACTTTCTGCACAGTATCATTTCCTTCAGCACCTTTATCACATGTACAATTTTCACATTGTTTAAGCATCACTAGACATGGACATATGATCACACATCTATGTAAGCAATTTTAAGTTACCCTAAGTTAAAAAGTATTGCCTAAAATTTGCATAGGTTCTCAACTTGATTCCAGGGATATATGCTATCCACGCCCAGCTTTGGATTCGATCATTTCAGCTATTGGCTTTCTTTACCGAGCCTGTTGTGAATCACTGACAGAATATCGAGAGTCAAAATAATAACCTACAGAAATATCGACGCAAAAATATCGAAGTCAAGAATATCGACATCCTATCTACATTATGGTAGGTACAAAAATATCAGAAAAAAATATCGATGTCAAAAATATTGTTGATAAAAATATCTTTTTTTTAAAAGTTACAAAAATAATGTAAAATAAAGTAAATAATACATATAAGTAAAATAAACATAGTTAAAAATATTTTAAAATGTATAAAAATTATAACTAATATATAATGTGAAAATAAATTAAACATACACCTATCATATATATACTTACTTAATAATATTTTGTAATAAATATTTTAATAACTTATAAATTTTTAAAAATATCTTATAACTTACAAATACACCTATACACATAAAACAATAATATAAATAAAAATTAAATACATATAACAAATAAAAAAATAAAATTATTTTTAATCTCTGTAAAATTATTTATATACTACATTAACTAAAATAATACAAAAATATTAGACAGTGGAGGGAATAAAATGACTACTCCAACTACAAACAGTGCAAGAGTAGGGAAAATGTTGGGTAGCGTAGGGGTAAAAATCACTATTCCCACTCCAGTGAGTGCAACAGTAGGGAAAGTGTTGGATAGCAGAGGGGTAAAAATTACTATTCCCACTCCAGTGAGAGCAACAGTAGGGAAAGTGTTGGATAGCGTAGGGGTAAAAATCACTATTCCCACTCCAGTGAGTGCAACAGTAGGGAAAGTGTTGGATAGCGTAGGGATAAAAATTACTATTCCCACTCCAGTGAGTGCAACAGTGGGGAAAGTATTGTATAGTGTAGGGGTTAAAATTACTATTCCCAATCCAGTGAGTGCAACAGTAGGGAAAGTGTTGGATAGCGTAGGGATTAAAATTACTATTCCCACTTCAGTAAGTGCAACAGTAGGGAAAGCGTTGGATAGCATAGGGGTAAAATTACTATTCCCACTCCAGTGAGTGCAACAGTAGGGAAAGTGTTGGATAGCATAGGGGTTAAAATTACTATTCCCACTCCAGTGAGTGCAACAATAGGGAAAGTGTTGGATAGCGTAGTAGTAAAAACTACTATTTCCACTCCAGTGAGTGGAACAGTAGGGAAAGTGTTGGATAGGGTAGTAGTACAAATTACTATTCCCACTCCAGTGAGTGCAACAGTAGGGAAAGTGTTGGATAGCATAGGGGTTAAAATTACTATTCCCACTCCAGTGAGTGCAACAGTAGGGAAAGTGTTGGATAGCGTAGTAGTAAAAATTACTATTCCCACTCCAGTGAGTGCAACAGTAGGGAAAGTGTTGGATAGCGTAGTAGTAAAAACTACTATTTCCACTCCAGTGAGTGGAACAGTAGGGAAAGTGTTGGATAGGGTAGTAGTACAAATTACTATTCCCACTCCAGTGAGTGCAAAAGCTGGGAAAGTGTTGGATAGCACAGGGGTTAGAATTACTGTTGTTTAGTCAACAAAGAGAGGGACAGTAGGGCTTGATAAAGGCCCAACCTACTTGCTCTAAATAAAGCTAGAGAACAAGGAAGGTCCTGACCTTCCTGGATGCAACGGAGCGGGTAGGTGAGCCACACAGCTCCGAGCGGGAGCAGAGACACAACTTTGAGTGTCCAATTACTCCGCTGCACACTGATGAGGCAGCACTTGAAAACACAAGAGGTTCGCTGCTTGTCTCCAGGGCAGTTACCCACGGAGATTATTAGTGGTATGTAACCACACCACTCACAGTAGATAGTTTAATTCACCGGGTCCTGAGGAATCGCCACTTGATCCATTTGTGACATATTGAGGCAAGAAACATGTTGACATTTTGGGGATAGACCGTATTTTTTGTCACATTAAAACAAAATAGTCGCCCGCCCCACTTTCTCCTTTTAGTCAGGTCGAGACCTCTTCAAAATAAAAACAATTATAGACAATTCTTCTACCTGTTTTAATTCACACACCACTTCTACATCCCCCTAGGCCCCTCACACCCACGGCACCTACATGGAAAGGAACAAGAGATCTCCGACAAAGAGCCCCTTTATGGGTACCCGTCGAGCATTGCAGCGCCGGCTCGATGAGGAGCAGACCCATATGATGAAGCATGACACCTAGCTTGCTGGGTGTGTGAGGGTCCTAGTTCCAAAAGGAGGATTTCCCCACCTCCAAATTTCCTTGAGTACACACCAGGTTGCAAATTGCCACCTAGGAACTCCATACCTTCCTTGTTCTTTAAAATTACTGTTCCCACTCCAGTGAGTGCAACAGTAGAGAAATTGTTGGACAGCATAGGGGTAATTATTACTACTCCCACTCCAGTGAGTGCTACAGTAGGGAGAGTGTTGGATAGCGTTAACGTTAACATTACTATTCCAACTCCAGTGAGTGTAACAGTGTGGAAAATGTAGGATAGCGTAGTGGTTCAATTAACATACTTATTAGTTAAATATTTTTTGTAAAATAAAGAACATATTAATAATTACATGATTTAAAATAATAATAATAATAATAATAAATAAAAAATAAATTGATACTTTTTTAAATAACATTAAATTACTTCCCCTTTTATTCCCCTAAAAAACGCACAACACGCTACACATAAAAAACACAATTAATTTAATTATCAGTTAATCAATTAATAAAAATTATTTACCAATGAAAAATTAACTAACAATAAATTAATAATCAATACCAATTAAGAAAAATTAATAATTACTTAATTATAATAAATTACTTCCCACTCTATTCCCCTATAAACCCACAACCCACTGCACATAAAAAAATAACACAATTAATGTAAGTATCAATTAATTAATTAATAAAAATGAATTACTAATTAATAATTAATTAACAATAAATTAATTAAAAATAACAATGCATAAAAATAGCAATGAATTAATTATAATTAATATAATCATAAATCAATCAATTAATAACAAGTATTTACAAATTAACAATTAATTGGCCATATATTAATAATCAATAACAATAAATACAAATGATTAATTATTAATTAAAATGTAATTACTTCCCACCCTATTCCCCTATACACCCACAACCCGTTCTGATTCAAAAAGGCCAAATTTACAAATTTCTAAACATTTAATACGTATATTTAAAAATAATTAAAAAACATTAAAAAAAATGTAAAACACACACATATAAAATACATACTAAAATGCATAACACTAATATAAATATCGATATTATTAACAGCAATATTTGTATAAATGATATTACTTCAATATTACTTCCTTCGATATAAAAAAACGATATTACTTACCATAAGGTCGATATTCTGGTCACTGATATTCTTGACATTGATATTCTGTCCCTACGATATTTAAAACTCGATATTAGTGTAGGTCGATAATAAAAAATCGACATTATGTCTGCATACCGCCTGTTGCAGCTATTGGCAGAAGACTGTCAGTCTTACCTTGGCTTAGCCCAATGGATTGTTTGTCTCTCACCTAATGGCATTGGCTGGTTCAGTGTATCCTTCTACCTAAATACAAGTGCATGCACTTAACTTCATAAGGCACCACTTTACAACTATAGCCCTCTAAGCTTGCTCCCTCCTTTCTGCCTTTAATGTGCTAATACTGCATGCATTCTCACAATAAAGGCAGATCTGCTACCTTTTCCACGGCTTGTTAAACTGGCACTGACTTGACTTAGATGTGGAACACATGTGGCTGTCAGATGAAAAAGGTGCAGCTTAGATTAAAACTGTGAATTACACAAACTGTTACATATCCAACTGCCAATGTATCTATTGTAAGGAAATGCCTCTTTTTGCAAGTTCACCCCCCACATTTTTCAATTGATGCTGCTGGGTTTCGACTATGAGAGAGCACTAAGGCCTCTTACACAGTGGGCATAATTTCCTGCATTCTTTGTTTTACGGTTTGTGTACAAAGAGAAAAGAATAATTTTCTTTTGTAAGTGTAACTTCGGTTGTGAAAGGATTACTGATAATTGGCATTTGTAGATTTCTGATGATAAGTGAATATTAGCACATGTTATTTATTTTGCGTAGATAAATAAGAAATGGGTTTGCATGGTCATTAGTAACCAGGCAAGAGAGAGTGGAACATAACTCCTAGTTGAACAAAAAGCAGCAAAACAGAGGAGAAAGGTACAATGATATGTAACGGAATAGAACATGTGTTTTGAAGTTTAAACCAAATATGCAGTATATCAGTGTCCTACTTGTTGTATTCTTGGTGTTAGAAAACGAAGTCCTTTATTGATCAATGCCACATTGAGGGTGCATGCAGTACCACAGACCTTCTCAGAACAAGAAGACAGCAATGTGTTTTTTCTTTATTTTGTCTCATTTTTTCCCAATTCCCTAGAGGTCTGTTCATGCCTTTGTGTCTTTTGAGTACAACTGGGCAGGCATAGACTTGTGGGGGTGTAGGGATCTAACATCCCATCTCTCAAATCCAACATCCTGGTGTTCAGGTAAGTGTTAACTTGACAGAAGATTAAGCCTCCACAACAATTTAAGTTCTTTTTGAGAAGACGGACTTGAATCAAGATCGTATTGATGATCAAGCCATGGCCCAAGCTTTAAGTGAGGATACTAGTCAAGACCGTACTTTGGGGGGCATGTTGCAGAAGTTACAATTTGAAAAGCAGCAATTAAAAGAAAAGAATGCCGAATTGCACAGTGAACTAATATGTTACAAGCCAACGGAAAACTTATGGGAAAGCTCTTTTTCTAGGGGCTTTAAATCCCCTTCAGAAAATGGTGCCAGAGCAAAAGCCTCAAATACATATATGGTTTCAGATTCTTCATCAGCTCCAGTTCATGTTACTGTGGCAGCTCCTAACGTTGTATCTTTGGCTGCGCCAGAAAGATTTTTCAGAGATAATGCTAAATTCAATGTTTTCATTAGTCAGTGTCAGCTTCACTTCATTTGTAAACCGCAGGCCTTTCCCACTGATGCATTGAGAGTGGCTTTCGTGCTCTCCTATTTGGGATGAACAGCTGCAAATTGGTCCATCCCTTACATAGATAGAAATGATCCCATTTTGTACAACTGGCCAATGTTTAAGACAACGATGACAAACCTTTATGCCAAACATACATATGTTCAAGCAAGTGACAATAAACGTTTAAGTTTAAAACAAGAAAGTAAAGATTTTTTAAGCTACTTAGCCATGTTTAATCAATTGTTGACAGAAACCCAATGGCCAGAGGAGAAACGCATTTCTAAATTCTATAGGGGTTTGCGTGATGATTTGAAGGTACTCTGGCTCATATTGTTGAGTTACCAGATGACGATTCAGAGTTTGTATATTTGGTAGTCAAACTAGACCATCAACTTGGAGAGCGTAAAGGAGATAGATCACAGACTGATACTAGACTGATTATTGTAAAACATGATAAAAAGGATACAGATAATAAATTACCAGACCAAGAACCAATGCAGTATTAAAGGCCTATTATACAAAGAGGAAAAGGATATGAGGCATAAGTTAAATTTGTGTTTGTATTGCAACCGCTCTGGCCTTTTTGCCCGGGACTGTCCTTTAAAGCCAAAAGTAACAAAAAGAACAAATGCTGTAGTTTCAACTAATGCAGAGCAGGAAAACTAAAAAGCTCATCAGGAAAGGAGATCGGCTTGATATCTCCCAATATCTAGCAAACACTGTAGCCCGTATACCAAGACACTTTACCATACAAGTGACACTAACTTTGACCACGCAATTGAGACATTCAGTACCAGTACTATTAGATTCAAGAGCAACAGGACATTTCGAAGATATTCCGTTGGCACAGAAATTGAGCATCCCCACAGTTCCTAAGGTAAAACTAGAACCAGTTTGTGCTGTGGATAGTTCCGAAATTGTCGTCAGGTTTGATAGTTAATCAAACATGCCCCATTACTATGGTCTGTCAGAACAGCCATACAGAAGTATTGTCATATGATATAAGTACTATAACATCATATGACAATATACCTAGAGAATAACAAGATTTCAAGGATGTGTTTGATCCAGTAAAGGTAACTATACTACCCCCACACTGATCATATGATTGCCGTATAGATCTAATTCCAGGTGCTGTACTACCTATTAGTAGAGTATATGTGCTTACCAAAGATGAAACACAATACTTACAGCATTATTTGGACGAATTGTTAGAGTTGGGCTTTATTCGTCATTCAACATCACCTGTTCCTTCACCACTATTCTTCATCCCAAAATGGGATGGTGGCTTAAGAGCATGTATCAATTACCACGGACTTAGTAAGGTTACTATTAAAAATAAATATACCTTACCGTTAATCCCAGTCCTTTTTGGACCAGATAAGGCACTCCCCCATATACACTAAATTCGACCTCCGCGGGGCTTACCACCTAATATGAGTCAAGGAACATGGCGAGTGGAAAACAGCATTTTGAACCAAGTTTGGCTTATTCTGTACACCGTCATGCCCTTGGGCCGGTGTAACGCCCCTGCGGCTTTTCAATATTTTATAAATGAGGTTGTGAGTGAGTTTCTTAACATCTGTGTGGTTGCGTACATAGATGACATCCTCATTTATTCAAAAAATATGGAAGAACATGTCCAGCAAGTAAGGGCTGTGTTAAGAAAATTAAAAGAGAACCATCTCTTTGATAAACTTGAAAAATGTAGTTTCAATTCCGACACAGTATACTTTTTAGGATATTGTTTGTTACCAGCAAAAATCATGATTGATCCAAAGAAAGTGATTACCATACTAGAGTGGCCTGAACCAACTTCAGTTAAAGAGGTCCAGGAGGTGTTGGGATTTGTGAACTTGTATAGGCGCTTTATACCCCAAATCGCAGAAACAGTACAAAATTGTTACAAAAAGGTCAATCTTTTAATTGGACTGAAACGGCAGGTCATGCTTTTACTAAGTTAAAGCTTAAATTCACGTCAGCGCCATTATTACGACACCCTGATCCAGATCTCCCATTTTTCGTGGAAGCAGATGCGTCACAGGTGGCAGTAGGAGGGGTTCTCTCTCAGAGAGATTCTAAAGATGGGGAACTGCATCCAGTAGCATTTTATTCCAAGAAATTACTCCCTGACGAACATAATTATACGGTGGCAGAGAGAGAATTACTAGAAATCAAACTAGTTTTTAATGAATGGCGTCATCATCTAATGGGTAGAAAAGATCCAGTAACCATTTTTACTGACCATAAGAATTTACAATTCTTTAGTTCGGTCAAGGCACTTACCCCTCGCAAATGCGATGGTTGAATTTTTTTTAGCTTCAAAAAGAACAGGGAGGTCTCCATTAGAATCCAATAGGGGACAAGGAGAAATGAGCAACAAAAGTATGTGTGAGTCCCTAGCTTGCCATATGATCGGCGGAACCGAGCTTGTGCTCTTGAAAGGAGAATACTAATTGCCTTTAAATACAGACCATAACCACATGAATAATGAATCACCACTAAACAATCAACTAAATAAAAACAATAATCGAAAAAAATTTATAGAAAAGTTATACAATTTATTTAAAAGGTGATACAATCACAAAACAATTTATCTTTAAAAGCATTTTAGTACCACAAACACAAAATAATGTCATTACATTTGAAAAACATTTAAAAACACAAAATCATGTCATTACATTTGAAAAACATTTAAAAACATATTTGTTACAAAAGTTGTCGACGCAGCATTTCGGTATATCGATAGGACCTTCATCAGGACAAGGTTCTATGTTAGAAAAAACATACAATTAGATACAGAAACTGATGTCATCTTTTTTTATATACAAAGTTCGTTAATGACACCTTTATCATCTGTTTTATTGATCAGTGGTACATGTGGTGGCATTACAGGAAATTCTTCTATTTCATTAAACATGTGGTGCTGTTCTTTGAGGCAAAAACTACCTAATGGGCCAGGACGTCTATTCATAGGTACACAACACTCCCACTCTTTTACATTTTAAGTATATGTAGAGAGACCCATATTGTATCTTGGGTTTATCCCTATTCCCTTAAATTATACAGCACACTTCTGTGCCTCTGCACCACTAGATGTGAAAAGTGAGACAGTGCGGCAGGTCTCTTGGAGCAAGTTCTAAAATAGGGTGATTAAAAACTCTTGAGGCTATCACACGTTGTATTTACCTTATAAAATTGGTGTTGAGTGGAAGGTACCGGGTTACCTCCACATTGGTCAATGGGAAATCCAAACTCTTCTTTTAATATAGAGCTTAGGACACTATATAGCTTCCTTAATAGTATCCAAGACTGAATTAAAAAGAAATAGAAGCCATGTTAGATCCAACTCATTTTCTAGTGTTTTTAGCTATATCATTGTGAGCCACTATACAGAAAAAACAAATTTACCTTCTCAATTGGTAGTGCTCATTTAGAGTCAAGGGAGCCACCGATTTTGACTAAATGGTTAAGAATTAGCCTGGTGGGGATAGCGAGAGATAAATGGTTTTACTATTCAGAGTCTAATGTTTATTGCATTATCACCAAACTGTTTCTCAGATTGCAATTAATTTTCACTTACCCTCTGCTTTGGGAATGTCGGCCACTCGTTGCAGCGTATAGTTGGGTGCATTAATAATTGTGCCGTTTATCCTTCGCCTTTTCTAATTTGGCTTGATTTCCCTCCAATATGTATGAAGCCGAGTTTTATCGTGCTCTGGAGAAAAGAAAGCATTTTTTTGTGCTCTTAGTTTAATCTTATTTTTCATGTTTTTTGGGCCTTATCCTTTCCTCTTTTGCATTTCACAATAAAGAGGAGGAAGGAAAGTTACTGTCGCTTTTGCCTGCCCTTTGCTGATAATATATTTAGGTACCGCTGTCAATATCGGTTAATTTAAAATAACGCTCAGGGGTTTGTACTTTGAATGGTTAGTCGATCTTCACATTATGTCATATCCTGTTTGATTTTGGAATTACAATTAAGGTGACTAGTCTGCCTAGAAGGTTTAGTTACCGTTCGTCAGCATTTTTCGTGCTCTTAATTAAATCTTATTTTACGTGTTTTGGGGCCTTACCCTTGCCTACTTTGCATTTATCTATAAAAAGGAGGAAAGCTACTATCGCATTTACCTACCCTTCGCTGATAGTATATTCTATCAAGTTTAAATGACGAACGGAGGTATGATGTTTAAATGGTTAGTCGATCTTCGCATTATCTAACTTCCTGTTCGATTTTAAAATTACGATGAGGGTAACTAGACTACCTAGGCGGTTAAATTGCCGTTCCTCTTACCTTAAAGCATCAAGACGGCCTCCCTGCTCCACTTGTTACTCCTTGTTTTCCGGAACCATAGTGAAGCTCTCTGTTATCGTGTTTATATATGATCAACTGGTTACAGCTGAGTCATATCGGAAATGAGACCTATGTCATTTCCTGTGCGTCCTGTCCTCAGTGAAAACTACTGCAGTAGTTTATAAGCTTTCTGAACGGCTTTTCGTTTAACGTAATTTCTAGACCCAGTGTTAATTAAATTTGTCACCTTCATCTTTATCCGGTAATAAACACGAAAGGTATCACTAAGCTCTGCATTGAGTTGATACATATATCGTACTTATTGATAAAAGGGGACTCCCTAAGTGATGCCGTCTTTAAATCCCGCGAGAGTTCATTGTTTTTAATTCTTTCGATATTCTGCCCCTTAATTGTCTATGGATGACAGTAAGGAATCGTGATCCCTCATCTTCTAACAATAAATTACATCAGATGTTGCCTCTTTTTATCTATGGTTTATTTGCTTCGGTCTGTAACTACTTATAGTCTGTCCTCTTATGCTAATATATGAACTACTCGGGTAGTTCGATGTTTGAATCTCGCGAGATCTCGCTATTTCTGTCAGCCTGGTATCTTAACTACAAGCACCTATCTCCGCTCATCTATATCAGTCCTGTGTAGATACAAAAGTGTATATGTGCAGATCGAAAAGACCTGCTTGACGTTGATGAATAAATCACGTCATTAACTGTTCAAACAAAGTTCTCGAGTTATTCCTAGACTTATTTCTTACTCTTTTGCGAATTACACTACATTAATTGCTTTATTCTTTTAATCGCTCATCACACAATAGGCCATGTGACTTTCTCCATATTGTTTTTGATGTGTATGTATTGCCTATTCACAGGATCCTTTCCCAGTCTTCCTTTGTATTCAATCCTTTTCTTACAGTATTAAAACGAGACATATAGAATTGTTCTAGTTTTTTACGTTTTAGGTCCATATCGCCTCCTCTAGCATTGATGCAGATTGATTCCAGTCCACACCATGATAAGTCACTTACTGTATGTTTGGCTTCTTGCCAATGTTCAATTAATGGAGCCCCTCTCTTGGTAGTTCGAATGGCTGATTTATGCTCATTTATACGGAGACGAATCTCCCGGGAGGTTTCACCTATATAGGCCTGGTTGCAAGGGCATTTGATCATGTATATTACGTTTTTGGACCTGCAGTTAATAAAGGTCTTGACCTTAAGTTTACTATTATTGTGGTCTATCGTATCACCTTTGATTACTGATCTGCAATTTGCACAATTACCGCACGGGAACGTTCCGGTCAGCAATGGAGCATTGTTGATACTTGTTTGTGATTCAGAGGGTACTTCTCTGTAGGTATGCACCAGACTATTTCTTAAAGTCTGATTGCGTCTAAACGCAAACATAGGTTTCTGGAGTTTTTCTTGCTTTTTATTCGTGACTAAGTGCCAGTGTCTATTTATTATGGTTTTAACTTTGTTGCTTACAGAACTATAGTTAGTTACAAAAATTAGTGGCTTATCTTTCTGGGTGTCTTTTTGTTTTGGCTGAAATAAATTGTCTCTATTAAAATACTTGGCTCTTTTATAAGCCTGTTTTACCAAGCGTTTAGGATACCCTCTGATAACAAATTTTTCAATTAAAATTTTTGCATGTTTGTCAAAATCCGTTCTTTGTGTGCAGTTACGTTTAAGTCTTAAGAACTGCCCAAAGGGAATATTATCCCTTTGGCAGGGTGGGTGGAAGCTTTTATAATGTAACATAGTGGTACGGTCTGTTTTCTTTGTGAAGAGTTCCACTTGGAGCTTACCGTCATTTTGTTTGATGATGATGTCTAAAAATTCAGACAGTTGTTTATCATAGTGTGAGGTGAATTTAAGATTGTTGTCTCCCAAATTGAGCCAAGAAATAAAGTCATTCAATGACTCTTCGGTGCCGGTCCAAATAAAAAAAATATCATCAATATAGCGTGACCAACTTGTTATATTTTCAAAAAAAGGGGCTAGTGGATTAAAAATATGAATTTCCTCAAATCTTGCTACATATAGGCAAGCTAGACTTGGAGCGCAAGTAGCTCCCATACTTGTTCCTTTGACTTGCTTAAAATAATCATTATTGAACATAAATATGTTGTTTTTTAAAACCATAGTGACGCAGTCTAAAATAAAAATTTCATGTGCATTTAAGTCTCTGTCTATACTAGATAGAAGAGATTCTATAATTTCTATGGTACTCTCCCGCGGTATATTGCTGTAGAGGGCCTCTATATCTAAGGTCACTAAAAATTGGGTCTCATGGTTAAAGTCAAGTCCCTCTACCTTTTGGATGATATCACTAGTGTCCTTTACATAAGATTTTTGGACAGTTACGTGGGGTTGTAAGAAAATGTCTGCGTACTTGCTCAAGGGTTCTGTCAATGAACCAATACTTGAGACTATTGGCCTCATTGGGGGGTCATCAGGATTTTTGTGCACTTTGGGAAGTCCATACAGTGCTGGTACTACAGGATTGTTGTTTAAAAGGAATCTATATTCATCGTTACAAATTACTGCGTCCTCGTGAGCCTGATCTAACATTGCCCTTTGGTAATGGTCCCCATTTGTTAGTAATGAATTCATTTTCTCATTATATTTTGCTGTGGACATTATTACAATACTACCGCCCTTGTCCGCAGGCTTGATCGTTAGTGTATGGCAATTTTGAAATTTTCCAAGGGCTTCCTTCTCTTCTTGCTTAAGGTTAAAATTTATCCAGTTCTTCTGATCTAAGAGGTCCGAGACCCCTTCCTCCACTGCTCGTTCAAATGCCTTGATATCCTTACTTATTTGGCCAATTTGGGGGGTCCATGTAGATTTTGGTTTCAAGCCTGATTTATTGCTGGAAGGTCTCATTTCTTTGTCTTCAAAAAAGGTTTGTAATCTAACTTTTCTAAAAAAAGCCTGTAGGTCCCTTTCTAGATTGAATCTATCTATAAGTGTGGCTATGGCAAATCCTAGGCCTTTTCCTAATAATTGCGTCTCGATTTCTGTTAGGGTGACTTCAGATAAGTTAAATACAGGTGCCTCGTTTACGTATCCCAGGTTTTCTGACTCCTGGTTAGGTATCTGTGGTTGAAATGAGGTTGAGGGTTGTAATTCCCTCTCCCCCTGGTTCTCCCACGCTGTTGCCCAAAGTTTTGGCGCTGTTCTAAAAAAGACAAAGAGTCTTTTCCAGATCCTCTAGTAGTTTCTTTGTCTTGTGGGTTTTGATTTCGTTCTTCTCCACTTGTTTCTGTTTCTGAGTCTGAGCTCGTGAAGGAGGAGTCAAAAAATCTCACTTTCTTTTTTTGGGGGTTTGTTCCCTGATTTTGTTGCCATGGTTTACGGTTTGGATAAGTCTCCCTTGGACGCTCATAATAGTCCTTTTGGAGATATGGGTAGACATGTTCTGTGTTGTATTTAGCAATGTCCTTCTTTAATTTGTTGTTTTTTTTATTAAAGAGATAATCTCTATATCCATTGACATCTTTTTGAATGTCATCAAGCTTTTGTTTGGCCTCATCTTGGGCAGTACTGTCTTCTAATTTCTTTTCCATGTCTATGATTTCTTGTCTTTCAATGATTAAAATGTCAGTCGCGGTCTCAATTATTAAAAGCATCCAATCACGGCTGCAACGATTGGCCACCAGTGTCCAGTTCTCGATACATTTTTTATTATTGATAAAAATGCCTGGTTCGTTGGTCACCTGGAGACCCTTGGGGATAACTCCCCTTTTGCAATAATCAATTAAGAAGTCCGCATGGAGTTCTGTCCTTATCAGCCTTTTCTTATTATTCCACAGAACTCGCCATTCTTCCTCATCGCTGTTATTAATTTGGACTGTGGTGATATTTTTTGACGTACCATTTATGATCCTATTAAATTGATCTTCACTGTAACCGATGGTTTTGAGGCCCCCCTTGACTCTAAATGAGCACTACCAATTGAGAAGTTAAATTTGTTTTTTCTGTATAGTGGCTCACAATGATATAGCTAAAAACACTAGAAAATGAGTTGGATCTAACATGGCTTCTATTTCTTTTTAATTCAGTCTTGGATACTATTAAGGAAGCTATATAGTGTCCTAAGCTCTATATTAAAAGAAGAGTTTGGATTTACCATTGACCAATGTGGAGGTAACTCGGTACCTTCCACTCAACACTAATTTTATAAGGTAAATACAACGTGTGATAGCCTCAAGAGTTTTTAATCACCCTATTTTAGAACTTGCTCCAAGAGACCTGCCGCACTGTCTCACTTTTCACATCTAGTGGTGCAGAGGCACAGAAGTGTGCTGTATAATTTAAGCGAATAGGGATAAACCCAAGATACAATATGGGTCTCTCTACATACACTCAAAATGTAAAAGAGTGGGAGTGTTGTATACCTATGAATAGACGTCCTGGCCCATTAGGTAGTTTTTGCCTCAAAGAACAGCACCACATGTTTAATGAAATAGAAGAATCTCCTGTAATGCCACCACATGTACCACTGATCAATAAAACAGATGATAAAGATGTAATTAACGAACTTTGTATATAAAAAAAGATGACATCAGTTTCTGTATCTAATTGTATGTTTTTTCTAACATAGAACCTTGTCCTGATGAAGGTCCTATCGATATACCGAAATGCTGCGTCGACAACTTTTGTAACAAATATGTTTTTAAATGTTTTTCAAATGTAATGACATGATTTTGTGTTTTTAAATGTTTTTCAAATGTAATGACATTATTTTGTGTTTGTGGTACTAAAATGCTTTTAAAGATAAATTGTTTTGTGATTGTATCACTTTTTAAATAAATTGTATAACTTTTCTATAATTTCTTTTCGATTATTGTTTTTATTTAGTTGATTGTTTAGTGGTGATTCATTATTCATGTGGTTATGGTCTGTATTTAAAGGCAATTAGTATTCTCCTTTCAAGAGCACAAGCTTGGTTCCGCCGATCATATTGCAAGCTAGGGACTCACACATACTTTTCTTGTGAATTTTTTTTAGTGCATTTGACTTTGTGATTACTTATCGGCCAGGTTCACAACAGATCCAATAAGATATATTATCAGGATATGGGCATAAAGCAGATTCAAAAAGCGATATGCCAAGACCTCCTATTAGTAATAGAATCGTGGCACCTGTTGTACAACAAAACTTTTTGTCCCTTGTAAAAGAAGAGCACCTTAAGTTAAATGTACAATCATGGTTATCAGATTCAATAAACACCATTCAAGACGGTCTTTTCTATCATAATGCTCTCTTATTCATACCCACTTCTGAATTACAGAAACAAGTGCTTACATGGAATCATGACTCAGCTTTGGCTGGGCATTCTGGTTATCAAAAAACTTTTGACAATTGTAAGAAATACTTTTGGTGGCCCTCATTATCGAAAGATGTTCAAATATATTTAGAAACCTGTCCCATCTGTGTGAGGAATACATCTTCACATAAAGCACCTGCAGGGTTGTCACAGCCTCTAGCTACACCTCCAAGCACATGGCATTCCATTAGCTTAGATTTTATCACCAACTTACCAGCAACCATTCTTGTAGTGGTGGATTATTCATCTAAGATGGCACATTTTGATCCCTTGCGTAAAATACCAACTGCATTAGAATTTAGTAACAGTTTTCTGACTCATATGGTCCATTTACATGGCTTACCATCTAAAATTGTTTCCGATCGTAATGTCAACTTATGTCACGATTTTGGAGAGAACACCGTAAACATTTGAAAATGGAAGTAGCTCTATCTACAGCTTTCCATCCAAAAACAGATGGACAAACAGAAAGGGCAGACCAAACACTTCTCCAAACATTAAGTTGTCTAATGTCTGATATTACATGTGATTGGGACAAGGCTTTACAATTAGCAGACTTTGTATATAATAATAGTATTCATTCTGCTACACATTGCACCCTCTTCTACATTCTAAACAGCTTTCATCCTAAGGCATTACCACTCTCAATAGATTCTTCCCACATACCGGCAGTCACAGACCGATTACAACATCTATTAGATATTCAAGAAAAGGAAAAAAATGATTTCAATAAATACAAGGAGTTTGTGAAGAAACACGCAGACAAACACAGAAACCCCACACCATGTTATAATGTAGGAGACAAAGTATGGCTATCCAGCCAAAATTTGAATATCCTAGGTCCAAGAAAGTTACTTACAACCATGTTATATCGGTCGGTTTCCAATAACACAAATCATAAACCCTGTCACAGTCCAACTGGATCTACCTCCTGACTATCCTGCACAACCCACCTTTCATGTCTCCCTCTTAAAAAGATACAATCTAGAAACAAGAAAAGAACCCCCACCTATTCCCATTGACGGTCATTTGGAATATGAGGTACGTCGTATTCTCGATTCAAAGAGAATTTAGGGTTAGCTCCATTATTTGTTATCTTGGCAGGGCTATACTGATAATGTGAACTCATGGGAACCAGCTTCCTTTGTCCACGCCCCCAAATTAGTTCAGCAATTCCATCTAAGATGTCCACAGAAACCACGCCCTATAGGGCGACCTTTGAGAGGGGCGACTGTTAAGAGGCCTCTATAGAGCATGGCCAGTACTCATATTGTGTATTGAGCATGGACAATATTGCCTTAAAAAGTGGAAAGAACATGTCGTACATGACTACTTATTGAATAATGCATGTAGTTTCAATAAGCTTTTTCTCTTGTAAGTGTAACTTCGGTTGTGAAAGGATTACAGATAATTGGCATTTGTAGATTTCTGGTGATTAGTGAATATTAACACATTTTTCCCCCTTCACCTAGAGGTCTGTTCATGCCTTGGTGTCTTTTGAGTTGAACTGGGCAGGCAGAGACTTTTGGGGGTTTAGGGCTCTATCGTCTCATCTCTCAAATCGAACACCCTGGTTTTCAGGTGATGGTAACTTGACAGGTGGTGAGCTTGCAGCTCATGCCACATTCAACCCACATAACCTTTAGGTATGCAGACATACAATTTCTCGGAGGGCACATCTTTAGAACACCCTACCACTAGAATTGATCTGTTCCCAGGTATTGAGTGTTGTAAAGGAACCAACAATGTCAGTCCCTACTCTCTCAAAGGGAGTCCCAACCACTGGAAGTGGAATTAAGGCAGCCTTTGGTTGTGCCCGTCTTGACACTTGCTTGACAGGCGACACAGGAGCATCACAACTTCTTCACTTTTTAAGGTAGCAGGGGCCAATCTAAAACAGCCAATTTAAAAGGGCAACCAAATCTGTTTCAGGTTTTAGTTTGTTACATATGTCCAGCTAGGGGATGGCATGCTAAGGAAAGAAGAAACTTTCTGTACACTTGGGGAACCACCACTCCCCTGGCTGCCCCTGGTTTGGGGACCCTGGCCTCAGTGTATAGAACCCATCTTCACAGTAAACCCTATGGGTGCCACTGACAACTCCCTCTTCTTCCCTTGCAGCTTGCTGCCCAAGGCCTTCAAGAGTTGGGTATGTCTTTTGCCCTTGCCATATGTCCTATCTGGAGGGTCCCCCTGTACTTAGAAGCTCTACCAGGTCAAGCCATACTAGTTCATATAAAAATCTGCTTTATTTTTATTTTTATGAATTAGGCATGGATTCTTTTGGGTCTTGTCAATTACTTATTGTCAATGTTGGTACTCTGAAATGCTTAACACATGTTCCTCTAGTAAATACTGATTGCTCTTTGCCACTCTACTAGAACTGAGCTAAGGATTTATTATTGAAAATCCAAGGACCCTCTTTGGGGTAATGCGGAAGTATTGCATGGTGAAGCCTAACCAGCATCACCACATGATACTACTCCTTCCTATACTATAAAAAAAAGTCATCTACAGTCCACAGTCTTTACAGTAAAACTGCAATGACAGACAGGCCAACATCAGGAACTAGGTATTCCCCAGGGGTCGGCACTTGGCTGGGGGGGGGGGGGGGGGGGGGAGGGGGTTGTGTCTTGACCCAATGAAGAATCCCAAGCTGCGAGATCCACTGAGGTGCAATTACTGCAACCTACTGAGAGAGAGAGAGAGAGAGAGAGAGAGAGAGAGAGAGAGAGAGAGAGAGAGAGAGAACGTTTTTTACGCTGTCCCCTATTTACAAGGGCGGCATAAAAAGGAGACAGCTCCAAAATTAAGACCAGCGAAAACCTCGTCTTAACACGGCGAGAAGAGGAGAAAAGCTTTATTTCGCCTCATTTTTGCTGTCACATAGAACTAGCAAATCACCATGAATGATTGTTAATGCACAGGAAGGTGTTCCTTCCTACACATGATCATTTAAAAAATTACGATTTACAACTTCTATGTGTACTGCACAATGTAGCACACATTGAAGTTACAAATCACCATTCTAGATTGTTATGTGCAGGAAGGGACAACGTCCTGCACATAAACAATCATTCCCTCAATGTAGGCACTCTTGCACTGTGGTGCAAGGGTACCTGCGTTGCCGCTAGGCAGCTGAGTTCAGTGGCAGGGCTAGGGAAAACGCAGGGATGCACAGTATTGCCATAAATACGGTGCATTCCCGCATTTTCAGACCTTTCTCCTAACAATTCAAATACGAAATGCTGGAAATTTCATGAGATCACACCGGTTTAAACAACATTTTGTATGAAGCTATTATCTTGTTCTATGTAATATTTGTTGGAGTCCATAGCTCAGATGGATTTAGAGTACATTTGTCCCCTGGTAGGTCCAGGGCTGTATACCCATCTCCCTACATGCATTTGCTGCCTTTCCTTAACCTAAAGCTATCCATGTATGAAGGAATTCTAGCTGCAGTTAAGCCAGTGTGACAAGAGTGATTGTGACAGGAATGTCAATGGACCTAATGCAATCATATGTCAAGCAGAATCATCATTTTTCACATGGGCACTCAGTGAAGATATTGCTTTACACTTGATATTCTAAGTGAGTTTTAAAAATTCCAGAGTACATTTCCAGCCTCTTGAGAGAATGATCTAGTGTGATTTAATCCCAGTTTTGGGTATATTGCCTTCCCAGGGCCTGTGCCTTGTTTCATCCCCAGCAAAGAGTTACCCTGTAAAGTAATGAGGGGCTTCATGTTTCACTGTAACCGATGAAGAGTAATTTGCCTTTTTTCAGAGTTGTGATCTGGGCCTTAATGTGGGTGAGAAGATAAAGAGCAGGACAGCCAGAGATTGTCAAATTTTCTGCAGTATCCAAGTCCTCAGAACAATCAGCATTTTTATTGTAATGTGCCCGGTAATGGATAATATCTTCCGCATCAGAATTGTGGAATTAGCAGTAACTTCACATATCTGGTATCTGTCACCTGGAAAACACCACCTGATAAAAGCAGGAGGTGGGCCATGGTAAAATACTAGATATTCAGGGCCTCATTTACAAGTCCATTGCGCCGGCGGTGCGTCACTATTTTTGACGCACCAGAGACGCAATGTGCTTGCCCATATTTACAAAGCCATGCAAAGTCACCTTGCGTGACTTTTCATGGCCTTGTAAATATGGGCCCTTTTCAAACATTACTCTGCATGAAAGGAACGTCCCATGGGTGTTCTCATGCGGCATTCATGGAACGTGACACACACCCAGATGTATTTTGTAAAGCTGGGAATGCGCCAGAATCCTACGCCTCCTCCCCAAGGGCGGTGTAGGAGTGGTGCAACGAGGAGAAATACTTTTATATCTCCTCGTTTTTATCTCTTTCTATGAAAGCTGCATTCTGCAGCATGCATAGAAAGAGGAAAATTGCATTAATGATTGTTTTTGTGCAGGAAGGTGTGCCTTCCTGCACAGAAACACTCATTCCCGCAATGCAGGCACCCTTGCAAAATGAAACAAGGATGCCTGCACTGGCACATGGCAGCAAATTGTGCACCAGCACAGGGTAAAGCAAACAGATGCATTGTATTGTTGTTAATATGACGCATCTGTGTGCTTTGAAAATGATGCAGCTCAATGCTGCAAAATGGTTTGCGGGTAGCGTGCGTCATTTTCTTGTAAATGAGGCCCACAATGAGGAATATCCAGAATTGCAAATTTTGCTGTAAATTCCTATTTTTTAAGGTTGTCCTCACGGACACACACACAATACTCGGTAACTAGAGGCTCCCCAATACCCCCCATGACAGAAGGCCCGATTCACAGAACTGACTTAAGACAAAATCCTAAACTTACTACCATTTTGGTATTCACAGAAGGCACTTACTCATTTTGGTATTAACAGAAGGCACTTACTCATTTCGGTATTCACAGAAGTTAGGAGTCCTAACTTTAGGACTCCTAAATGCCTTTTGTGAATACCGAAAGTCCTAACTTTACTACTTCTAAACTGAGAAAAATCCTAACTTAAAGACTTTCGGTATTCATAGAAGGCATTTAGGAATCCTAAAGTTAGGACTCCTAACTTCTGTGAATACCAAAATGAGTAAGTACCTTCTGTGAATACCAAAATGAGTAAGTGCCTTCTGTAAATACCAAAATGGTAGTAAGTTTAGGATTTTGTCTTAAGGTAGTTCTGTGAATTGGGCCCAGAGTTACCAGTGACTCTGGTATCAGTAACCTCAGTGATGAAGTTACCGAATGGAACTCTATGCACTTCGTAATGGGGCCCCTAACAGTGAATCAGTGCTTTTGGAGAAAATAAAAAGTTCTCCCATTCAGTGAGAGTTTGTTTTGAGTGCTTATGGGTTCCGCTAGGCACATTCATGAAGAGCTGCTCTGAAGAAATAGTGCTCTTGAGTTATTATGCCAGAATCTAAAGTGTTTAAATATTTACAGCGATACTTTAGAAGTTCATGTTAAATGTAAGTTTCATAGCCAAAAATGATTGGAATTTAGCGGGGTAGTACGCCGTCTTTGGGCCCATATATTTGTATATTTTAATTGGGGGTGGAAGCCTCCACATACCATCCAGTCCCGTGAATTTTGGGATTTTTTATTACACTCGTTTCCATTTGCCTTTTAAAAAAAAAAAGCAAGTCAGACATGTCCCAAATATTATAACAACAGAATTCAGCCAGACAGAATCATGAAGAAAGAACAAAGGGTGCTTAGAGAAAACACATAATTATAAGAAATAAACGATATAGTCTAGAACTTGAAAGTATTGGGTAGGCACAAACCCCTTAATTAACAATGACTTCTGGGAAGAAATTGTCATCTTCAATGAAGCATAAATATGAAATCAGAGTTTTGTATTAATAAGAGTTTTTCGGGATATGTAAGGTAAAGTTTTGATCACCTATACAGTTGAAAGAAATGTTAATCTCTTAAAATAAAAGAGACAGAAAACAGTGCTTGTGATCAAGAGATATATTTTAGAAAAAAGTCAATTGGATAACCATACATGCTGATTACAATAGATTTCCATTTGGGTAGATGAATGCTAAGTTTAGATGAAGTAATGGAAGCGAGAAAGGGCTAGGCAACATGGATGAAAAGGCTCCAAGAGTAAGCAAATGAAGGTGGAAGTTCACCTCGACAGCAGGAGACAGAAAGAGAGAGAGAGTGAAAGAAAGAGAGACTAAGGCAGAGAGACAGAGAAAGAGGGAGAGTGGCCTGTAGAAGAGAGAGAGAGAGGCTGGAAGTGAAGGTGTCATGGTTTAAAGGGAAGGAGGAAGGATTGGTAAGAAGAACACGGAAGGGTGCTGTGAGATGGAGAAAGTAAGAGCTGATAGGAAGAAAGAGAGTCTAAAGGAGAGAATAGAGAATTGATAGAGTTACAGTGAATGAAGTTGGGATGGAGGGATGAGGGTACATCAGGGAGATTGGTGGGGGGCAATGGGTGAGAAAGGATGAAAGTAAAGGAGAAAGCACGAGGAAGGAAAGAACAGCAAAGAAAGAGGGAGATATCAAGATCAATAAAAAAATAAAGAAGATAGCAACAAATGGGTCCTAGCTTTTGTGAGGAGTGTGGTGTATTATATGGTGCAATTATGCAACCTCGGTGTACCATCTTAGGTTCAGTCAGGTTTGTTTGTAAAACCATAGCTCAACCTTGGGGAGCTGTGGCTTTGAGCGGTCAGGATTAAACAAAAGGAACAAGTGTAAAACATATAGAAGGACTAAAACACCAAAATAAGAAAGTCACACAACAGTAAATGAATATGACACCAATTTATAAAAATAGCTCTTATTTTTATGAATCTTTAAATCCCAAAACAAACAATATCCACCAGAGGGTTCTGGAGATATATATATATTTAAGCAAACAATAAATGACAGCTTTTCAGTGAAAATGCACGCAAGCATTAGCAAATGTAGCAGTTAGTGGAAACTTTGGAAAACGTTTATAAAGTTGCGTTAGGATACTCCAGCCTCTTTGGGTGACCAACTCCGGCAGGGGGCAAGTCAAGGAGTCCAGTGAGGAGTTGTAGGACTGTTATCTTGTCACCAAAGCAGACTTCAGACCAGTTCTAGGCTCTAATGGCATACCACCATAGATATCAATGAAGTGGCCCTCATGCAAGGGATACAGAATGCTGAAGATGCTGTAGGATGCTGCACAGTCAATGCAGAGCTTCCTGGGGCTATTCCTTGGTTCACGGTCTTTGTGGAATAACTTCGGCCACTTGCAGACCTGGTGTGGTCCAGCAAAAGTCTAGTTGCCACTATACTATTGGTCTCTGGTCACAATGAAACCTCCTGTGGTTCCCTTTTGTGGATTCTAGTTTCACTTTTGGGCAACCAAACTGCACCCCAACATCTCTCTAGTGTCCAGCATACTCAGGTGTAAATTTTGAGCAATCGCACCCGGTTTCCCAGGCTGCACATATGTGATCAGTGGCGATCAGGTGATTGTAGCTACTGACTAGTTAAGGTGGGTTTCCTCAGCTTTTGTGGCCCTTTAGCTGAGAACAGGAATCCAACCAACTGACTCTTGGAGTCAACTCTTCTGTCTGGGGACAACTTTTACTCGAGTCAGGAACCACGGGCACAGTTCTCTCTTTGGTAGCCCAAGGATCAGCAGGTGCAGCCCATTTAGTGGTGCAGCCTCTCTTTGCCAGGTCCATACACCACAGGTCCAGTTGCTTCCTTTGGTGAAGGCTAGTGCCCATCTTTGGTGACTAATCCACACTCTGATGACTCTCCTAGGTCTGGAGTGGAGGTCCTCTTGGCTGCATGTCAGTGGTCACTGTGATACATTTTGGGTGGCTATTGATTAGCCAGGATGGGCTACTTCAGCATTTATGGCCCTGGTGCTGGAACAAGAGATCAGCTGACTGACTCTTGCAGTCACTACTTTGGTCTGGAATTAGGGAATGACATTGCCAGGCAACACAGGCACAAGACCCATTCAGAAGTTAGCACTGCTGAGCTGTCAGCGTGTAACTCTGCTCTCGCTAATGGAGCTGCTAACCCTGCACAGAGATAAAACTACAAATTATCGTTTTTACTGTCAGAATATATAAAACACATATTGTGTTCCTTGAAATACTACACCCTGTTTTAGGACTAGACATGTCTGCTTGAGGGGTGACATATATGTAAAGAAGAAAGATTTGGGCTTTGCCATGACTTTAAATGGCAAAGTCAAGTTAGTTATTCGTAACGTGCTCTTCCAGATTGCAGTGTCAGGCTAGGAGTCATGTTTTATTTTGTCACACTTGTGGTGGCATAATAAGTGCTACAGTCTACAAGGTACACATTTACTTAAGGGCCCTTGATATTCCAGGTACCATACACTAGGAATATATATATGTAAGTTAAGTTATGCCAATTGGGTATAATCCAGTTAACCATATATGTTTTAAGGGTCAGAACCCTGGCACTGAGGCCTGGATGGCAGGACTCATTGCAAATCTCAGAGTCAAAAAATCAGCAGCATCAGTCTGAAACCTTGGGGGTGATCATGCAAAAAGAGGCTTTTCCTTACAGCCATCAATAGTGCATCAGGTGCAGTGGTACCTGGGTGCAGAGGTCTGAAGGTCTTAGGCACCATTGTAGGTTTTTTAATATGGATTTGTGGAAGGGGGTTGTGTGATCAAATATTGAGAAAAACAATATAGATTTACCAAACTATTGGACAAAAAATATCAAACACCTAAATATTGTTACCCAAGCATAAACAAGAAAAACACAAATATCGACAACCAAAATGTTGAAACTACAAATCTAAAATAAACAATTTTGAAAACAATATCGATAACTGAATATCATTACACAATTAAAAGCATTCATACCTACAAAAATATTAAAAATAAAAATATTCTAACACTAAATATTGTTTAGCATTAATATAAAACTATAAAACACATATATACAAATATTACTACTGCATAGAATATTTACATTTAAAAATCAAAGAACTGCATGAAGCAAATAAACCAATACACTAACACAAAGCAAATATTTATTTAAAAAGAATAACATTGCCAACAAACAACACAAATTTCAACATAAAAAAACAATAATAACTAAAGATACATATAGAAAAAATATATAAATCTGAAACATGCAGCAGCACTATCTAAACACAGTGAAAACAATATAAACATACACATATCACACAAACATTTTTCTAAAATACATCTGACTATATCTTTATCAAAGTCTATATAGATATAGATAGAGATATGGATACGTAGATGTTTTATAAAAAATATATATATATATATATGTTTGTCTCCAACAGTCCTGTACTACCAAAACCTTCGGTAGTAAAAATCAGGTACAGATCACAAGCATGCTGGATTTTCTTTCAAATGCTTTATTCACCCAAATCAATCAATCAATCAATCAATGTACTTGTAGAGTGTGCTACTTACCAGTGAGGGTCTCAAGGCGCTGAGGGGAGTGGGGGGTGCTGCTACTGCTCGAAGAGCCAGGTCTTGAGGAGTCTTCTGAGGGAGAGTAGGTCTTGGGTCTGCCGTATGTGGGTAGGGAGGGTGTTCCAGATCTTAGTGGCGAGGTAGGAGAAGGATCTGCCGCCAGAGGTTGTTCGTTGGATGCGGGGGACAGCAGCGAGGGTGAGGCTGGCGGAGCGGAGCTGGTGGGTGGGGGCATTAGAAGCTGAGTCTGCTATTAAGGTAGGCTGGTCTGGCGTTGTGGAGTGCTTTGTGTGCGTGGTGAGGAGCTTGAAGGTTATCCTCTTGTCGATGGGGAGCCAGTCTAGGTCTCTTAGGTGGGGGGTGATGTGACTGCGGCGGGGAATGTTGCCGATCAGTCGGATGGAGGCATTTTGGATGCGTTGTAGTCGTCATAGATGTTTGGCTGGGATTCCTGTGTAGAGTGCGTTGCCGTAGTCCAGTCTGCTGCTGACGAGGGCCTGTGTCACCGTTCTTCTTGTTTCGGTCAGGGTCCACTTGTAGATCCTGCACAGCATGCAGAGGGTGTTGTAGCAGGAGGAGGAGACAGCGTTGACCTGCTTGGCCATGGAGAGGGAGGAGTCGAGGATGAATCCTAGGTTGCCTGCATGGTCGGTGGGTGTTGGTGCTGTTCCCAATGTGGTCGGCCACCAGGAGTCGTCCCAGGCTGAGGGGGTGGGTCCGAGGATGAGTACCTCCGTCTTGTCCGAGTTCAGCTTCAGACGGTTGCTCCTCATCCAGTTGGCGACGGCTTTCATTCCCTCGTGGAGGTTGGTTTTGGGAGTGAGTGGGTCCTTGGTGAGGGAGAGGATGAGCTGGGTGTCTTCGGCATAGGAGATGATGTTGAGGTCGTGCTGGCGGGCCACTTGTGTGAGGGGGCCCATGTAGATGTTGAACAGCGTCGGGCTGAGGGATGAGCCTTGGGGGACGCCGCAGATGATGTCAGTGGCTTCGGATCGGAAGGGTGGGAGGCGCACGCTCTGGGTTCTGGCCGGAGAGGAAGGACGTGGTCCAGTCAAGGGCCTTCTCTTGGATTCCGGCTTCTTGGAGGCGTGTTTTTAAAGTGCGATGGCAGACCGTGTCAAAGGCCGCCAACAGGTCCAGGAGGATGAGGGCCGATGTTTCGCCGTTGTCTTGTTGGTGCCTGATGTCGTCTGTGGCGGCGATGAGGGATGTCTCGGTGCTGTGGTTTTGTCTGAATCCCGACTGGGACGGGTCCAAGATGTTGTTGTCTTCCAGGTGGCGGGCCAATTGCCTGTTGACAACTTTCTCAATGACCTTTGCTGGGAACGGGAGCAGGGAGATTGGTCAGCCTGACACGTTTCAGCTGTGTCACCACAGCCTTGATCACATGACACCCCGGAATAAAAATGGTACATTTATAGTGACTTCCTGAACACAAACGTTACCTGGCGCAGGGCATACAATAGAGCTAGACAACATATTCATCATTAGTATGTGTTTCTTCTAGTTACTAAAATAGTAATTATAAATACATGCAAATATACGTACCATTGACATTGAGCATCATTAAAAAGAAGTTTCTAAGAAAGTTTCTAAAATAGTTTCTAAAAACTTTTCTAAAAACTGACAAGCAATGTCGCCTTACTGTGCGCCAAGTGGCTAAAATTATGCAAGATAATCATGTCAATGAACCATAGCTCGAATTGGCTGCCCTGATCACAACCCAACCCAGAGGTAAAGTGCAAGTGCAAAAACAGCAAATAGTGCAAAATAAGTGCACAAGTGCAAACTATCCTTGAATTTCAGCTATTAAAATCATATTTACTTCAGGATAAAATGTCTAAAAATATTTAAAAGAGGGGTTTCCGGCATACCAGATGATGCTCAAATCAATATACCATAATAAAGTGCAAGTGCAAAATTCATATAATTCATTGAGAAATAAAGTTCTAACAAGTCAAATATTTCATGTATCACATAAATCACAGATAACCTTATCATATCTATGTGTGAACCATCTGATCACATCCATACCTATAATATATGAAAAACGTATCCGTCTGATTAGATGATGTAACAAAAAGCATTTCTGAGAGAACAATCAAACAATTATTTAATGCAGTTTCTTTATATTAGAACCCTGCAGACTTCTAACCCAGATACTCACCATCACCACGACTAAAACATAGTTAAAATCAAGGTTAAAAACGAGATCTCAGGCAGTCATCAAGGAAGGCCTAAAAGAAAGGGAGACTGATAAATGTCAGTACTAACTAAAATATTAAATGAACCCCACAGAAATTGATCAGTAGACAACCTTCAAATAATGCCTCTTCCGTGCTTCTCATCTAGATAGAAGTTTTACCGGAAATAATGAAGATCATCTCCTGTATTGAGGCCTTTTGGAATCCTAGTGTCTAATAACAGAATATATTTGGATTCCAATTGTCTACGTTGTTTTTCCCTATTTCCCCCTCTTGGATTTTTGGGTACAGAGTCAATGATAAAGTAGTTCAAGTCGTTGAGATTTTTGTTGTGTACTAATTTAAAGTAATAAACAAAATATGGCCTGTCCCTCCAGACACTCTTACTCTTTTTATTTCACACAAAAGAAATGCAGCGGTGTAAAAAACTTTTACTACCACATGCCCACTATTTTTAGGCTATTCATGACTGTGCAAGTGTCAAAGGCTTTCAAGGTACACAAAGGATAACATATAAAAATTGTTGTCACAATACCATCACCAATCACAAATTTTGTGAAAAAATGCGGAGAAAAGAGTGAGCCCCTCACGGTAGCACCGCCAAAGGGGTTTTCTGGCTAACAATTGCCAGTGTACCCATTTATCATCATCGGTGACTCACTCTTGTAGTAGTGGAAAGGAAAGACAAACACAAGAAAAAGACCAACAACATATAACAGTGCTTTTTCATAACATCAGCCAGGCCGTATACTGATTGTTCATACAATAACAAGTCAATGTAAGCACTTGCTATTTAAGTGTACACATACACCGGCACCCCTAGTGAGAAAAGAAACCGTGAATCTCACACAGTTAAAATTAAAGAGCTCACTGGCCACTCTTGATTTATTCTGGGCTGTGAGTTCTCCAAATTAAAAATGATTCACACCATACAGAATCTTGTGTGGATCATTGTCGCCAACATGTTTCGTTGCTCTTATTTTGCGCAACTTCTTCAGGGCAAACAGGGGTTATCCACTTCAATTTCCACTCTCCTATACACCACACCTGTGACGGTAAAAACGACAAAGCACAAGTAAAAATGAGCCGAGGGTTCAAGACCCTCGCAAACCAGCCAACTGAATCAAATATAGAAAACCCCTTTGGCGGTGCTACCGTGAGGGGCTCACTCTTTTCTCCACATTTTTTCACAAAATTTGTGATTGGTGATGGTATTGTGACAACAATTTTTATATGTTATCCTTTGTGTACCTTGAAAGCCTTTGACACTTGCACAGTCATGAATAGCCTAAAAATAGTGGGCATGTGGTAGTAAAAGTGTTTTACACCGCTGCATTTCTTTTGTGTGAAATAAAAAGAGTAAGAGTGTCTGGAGGGACAGGCCATATTTTATTTATTACAGATTGAGTGGGGGGCGGCCTGAACCCTCTGTTCCCCCTGAGGCTCCAGTTAAGTGGATATACTTATTTAAAGTGACAAGCTACATGATAACTTTCGTCAGAATTGACTATTGCCCGCAAGTGTTGTAGAATACGATTGAATGCCTGTAACTTGGTACTACCCACATATTTCATTTTACATGTGCATTCTAGAACGTATACTGCGTATTCTGTGCGGCAAGTAAAAAACCCTTGGATTTTAACAGGGTTGGGGTCAAACGCACTCCAGTATTCTGTGGGGTTGGTGCCAAATTTAAAGACCCAACATGATATGCATTTGTGGAAACCTGTCTTGATAGATAGCCAATTTCTCGGAGTTATCACTTCCGGACTAGATTTAACTAGGGTATATATATATATATATATATATATATATATATATATATATATATATATATATATATATATATATATATATATATATATATATATATATATATATATATATATATATATATATATATATATATATATATATATATATATATATATATATATATATATATGTATATATATGCAACACGCAGCACTCCAACCACCTTAGTTTTGCCTGACGTGTTTCGGTTTATACCTTAATAATAGGCTGGACTCCAATGCCTTGCATTATTGTTGACACTTTATTTAAACATTTGCCCTCCTATGGGCTTCATGATAAGAAATCCTAATGTCTGTTGAGCTATGTAGAGCCAAACATTCTGCCTCATTGCCCCAGTGGGATCAGGTAAGTGTCTGTCCTTCAGTCCTGAATGGGCCGACAAGCACCGCATGTGCCCCCAGTCCACGGTATCAATCTTCCCACTTCTGGCATCGATGAAAAAATGTGCCTACGGCCCTTCAGCAGTACGAGGGTGGTGCACCCTCCACACCCGGAGCCAGCGTGAATATCTTCAATAAACAAGTGCTCAGCACAGGAAGGTGCACTTGGGGACCGCAATCCACCTGCAGGCAACACGCAGCACTCCAATCACCTGAGTCATGCCTGAAGCATTCCAGATTATACCTTAATCATAGGCTGGACTCCAATGTCTTGCATTATTGTTGATGCTTTATTTAAACATTTGCCCCCCAATGGGCTCCATGATAAGAAATCCCAATGTCTGATGGGATATGTAGTGCCAAATATTCTGCCTCATTGCCCCAGTGGGATTAGTGTCTTTCCTGTTTAAATAAAGCTTGCCTTTGGCGCGCCAGCAGCGCGCTCAATGCGCTTGTCCGCTGCACGTCCGTGTCACCGTCCCAGTTAAGTAGGCAGCTGGTAATCGGAAATGAGGTATCTAAGGGGGAGGAGCCATGTCCCTCCACAAAATCGGCCGGAAAAGCCAGGGCGGACCATGGACCTATAGTCAAACAAAGTGCAGAGTGCCAAGCTCGATCTAAAAAACAGGCATTTATGGAGTAAAACCAGAATCTATTTAAAATGTATCTAAAAATGTTCAGTGCTTAAAACAAGATTATCTCGTGCCTTATATCGTGCTGCTACATACTGCTACTATGGCTGTGTGAATGGGTATGTAAGAGGTTAAATGGATTAGTGAATGGATATGTGATCAGCTGTGTGGGTGATTGAGTGGTTGTATGAGTGGCTGTATTAGTGAGTGAGTGGCTCTGTGAGTGACTGTATGGGTGAGTGATTGCTAGTGTGAGTGGATGTATGGGTGAGTGAGTGGGTGTGTGAGTGGCTGTAAGGGTGAGTGAGTGGATCTGTACGTGACTGTATGGGTGTGTGATTTGGCTGTGTTAGTGACTGTATGTGTAAGTAGGTGTGTGTGAGTCATTAAATGGGTTTGTGAATGGGTTTGTGAGTGGTTGAGTTGGTTTGCTAGTGGGCTTATAAGAGGTTGTATGTGGTGGGAGTGGGAGTGTGAGTGGTTCTTTGGATTATGACATCAGTGATGTCATTTGTGATGTCATCAGAGATGTCACTGACCTTCTCAAGAGTAATTTAATATGTGAGGTCATAAGCAGTGCATTGTGGTGTGTAAGGTATAGTTAACTCAGGTAACTATAACTGCTGAATTTAACTGGGTTTGTATGAGTGCAACCTGAGCCTAACTATAACATCCCTGTAACCTTAGTTTTTCTCAGTGAATTTCTAAGTTTTTTGTACTTTTTAATCCGAACTGTAACCTGTTACCTTTGAGAATGGCTGTGTGGGTCTATGAGTGGGTCTGTAAGTGCCTGAGAGTATGTGAGTGGGTGTGTGAGTGTGCGTGGGTCTGAGTGGGTATGTGAGTACCTGTGTGAGTGAGTGTATGAGTGCCTGCATGTGTACGTGAGTGGGTCTGTGAGTGCCTGTGTAGGTCTGTGAGTTTCTGTGTAGGTCTGTGAGTGGATGTGTGAGTGCCTGTGTATGTCTGTGTGTGGCTATTTTAATGGTGCTATGCATTTTGAGCATTTGCATACTCAGGGTATTTAAATTGGAGAACCGTGGACTTCGCTCTCACCATGAGAAGACAAGAATGAAGCCACTCATCACAGTCACTACACATCAGATTGTGGTCCAATAGATCAATGACGAATTCACCTCCATTAATCATTTCATATCGTGTTTCAATGTGGAATGCAAGAGAAAACACATTTGATTTGCCTTCCCCAAGCCCAAGAAATTATGAAAGTTTTTGTGCTTTACAGAAGAGGAGCTTCAACTAGGGCACCTGCTATGTTTATATTTGTAAGTGCTTCACGTTGAGATTCCATTTCTGTGAAATGCGCTCCAGGGCCAGAATGGCACCTCATTTTTTCCCAGAAGAGTGCACAGTTTTACCAAAAACATCTACCCAACTGGAGTACTTTCATCAGGTTAATTAGTAAGTGCTACCTCATTGAGTACATGTCTCATGCATATTCTGCACTACAGCTGTGTAAAACTGCAAGTTAATATTTTCAGTGACCATGAGTGCATGTAATTTCAGAAAAGGGATTGTTCCTCAAGTGTCTTCATCCACGTATTTGTGATAATGTGAATTCTCGTACTGAGAAGACGATGAGGATAGAGAGAAATAAATCTCCACCAAACACGGGGTACTTCCTCTTGACTGAATGAAGTAAGTGATTCTTTGTTTGGCGGAGATGTTCTCTTGCATTCATCTGCATCAATAACGTGTCACCAAAATGAGAGGAAATGCCCTCGGGAACCTTTTGTTAAGCTGTTCATCAAGGTGGGTATACCTTTGCATACTACTAAGGAAAATGGGGCATGGCCAAACAGGCGGAGTTTGTAGATGAATTTGGGCATTTGCGTACACGGGGTAATTAAAATGGAGATTTATGGACTCTATACTCTCTAGGAGATGACGAGAAAGAAACCACTCATCAAAGTCACCCAGATCAGATTGCAATCCAATAGAACAATGATGCAGTCACCTCCATTAGGGATTTTAGATTGTTTTTCAGTGTGGAAGTGAGAGGAAGCACACTTGCTTTGCCTTCCTCAAGTCCAAGAAGTTTGGATTCTTGTTTTTTTTAAACAATGGGAGAGGGGCCACGTTGCCCCATCCCCAGGACCATTTCGGCCCAGGGGTCCCAATCCCACTAGGGCCCAACTATAATTCAATGGGCTCAAGGGAGTTGAACGGCTTCTCTCCACTGGCCGATTTTGGCCCTGGGACCCCATCCCCTGGGCCTGCCCACTACTCCCAGGGTGCCAGGCTCGACAGACCACATAACAAAAAAAGAAGGCGGAATTGCCTGCATCCATCGCTCTAACCTCCTTGTCACTGAACTTTTAACGGATACTACAGACTCCTGTGAATATCTAGCCCTCTCAGTCTTCAGTAGCACCATCCACATATGTAACCTGCACATCTTTTATCACCCCCGAGGCACAAACGAACCTTTCACTGACTACCTCGTGGAAGTTATTACAGCTAAGAACTCCCCTAACTCCAAGTACATTTTCCTCAGCGACTTCAACCTGCACTGGATGATCTTAAGGATCCCCATGTCAACGCCAAAAAAGACCTCTTGGCCAATCTAGCCCTGGCCCAAGCTTGCCCTCTCCCAACCCACTCGAAAGGAGCCACTCTTGACTGGATCATCTTCAAGGAAACCACTGTCGATCTCACCTCGATAGAGCCCTGCAACTGGTCTGACCACCATACCATTGCCTTTCTGTTACCTAGCACACGCAAGACAAGGACACCACAACAGGTACTCCCAAAACGCTGGGTCAGAGACACCAAAAACGTAGACTTCAACAAGCTTGAGATCCACTGCAAAACTGACCTACCACCCCCCCACATCACCTCGGTCAGTGACCTCAATGATCATTACTCGGCTACTATGTCAAGCATCTTGGAGGACCTAGCCCCTCTTAAACTAAAAAGAACTCAAGTCAGAGATAAAAACCCATGGTTCACTGGTTCCCTCAACGACGAGAGAAGATCCCTCCGACATCATGAAAGAACCTGGAGACAGCACCCCTCAACAGACCACCTAAAACTCCTTCGCCAGGCCAGAAATATCTACAACAAGAACATCGTCAACTCAAAAAAAGAATTCTTCAGAGCGGAACTAGGAAATGCCCAAAACAGACCTCGCAAACTCTTTGAGATGGTTGAACTACAATCTAACAAACTGTTCAAAACAGTGAAAGAAAACCCCAAGTCTCTCATCTCCTCTGAGATTTTCTCCTCATTTTTCACAAACAAAATCAAAACCTTAGATACTGAACTCAAGGCCGCCTCCTTTCCCCCTCCGAACTTTGACCCTTTGCCTCCTCCTTCCTTGCCACCACGATCCTTACCAAAGAATTTAGCTCACTGGTCCGAATTTGCATCCTATGACGAAGTCGCTGTCGCGAAAAGCCTTACGTCCCTGAACCCCAACAACCACTTCAATGGCCCGCTCCCTTCAAACTGTCTCGCAACCGTTGCCAAATCCATCATTCCTAGCTGGACTCCAATCATCAATGCCTCCCTACGACAGGGATCAATACCGACCTCGCTGAAAACAGGCCAAGTCCTACCCATTCTGAAAAAAACGTCGCTGGACCCAGCCTCCCCAGACAACTTTAGACCAATTTCCAACATTCCGCTCCTGGCGAAAGTGCTGGAAAAGTGTGTACAATTTAGGCATGGGCGGATTTTGCGGATTCGCAATCCGCCAATTTGCGGATTTGCGAATTTGCGGATTGCGGAAATCCGCAAAATCCGCGAATTCTCGCAAATTTTGCGGATTTTTTGGGGGGTTTGTGTTCGCACGGGTTTCTGCAAGTTCGCGAGGGTTTTGTACAATTTCGCAAATTGCGAACTTACTTGTCGGGTCGCCAGTTTTGCGAACTTGTTGTTTCTACGTGCCCAGCCTGTTTGCAAGGCTTTCTTCATCACTGCCACCCTCTGTCACCAATAGCACTCTCTTTGTTCACCCATGCCACCCACTGGCTCACCCATGTCACCCTCTGTGTCATCATCACAGCACCCTCTGGTTCACCAGTGTACATTATTGGGGCAAAGCAAAGCACTGCCATCCTCTGTCAACACTGGCACTCTGGTACACCCATGCCACCCTCTGGCTGGCACACCCATGCCACCCTCGGTGTCATCACAGCACCCTCTGATTGACCAGTGAGTGTACATTATTGTGGCAAAGCAAAGCACACCTGCTAAGTGCTTTAAGTTTTGCAAACAACAACACCTGCCCTGCCCCAACTGACATTAATGAAGGCTGGTACCTGCTTGTCTGCTCCCTTTCCTTTTTGTTGCAATGTAATTTTTTTTTAACAGGATGCAATGGCATACTTTTAACTATTCTGTGACTGTCAGAGCAGGGTCACACAATAGTTGCAAGTAGGCAACCGGATTCTGGAGGGCCCCTTCAGGAAGCACTACAGGGAAATGGTTACAAATGATGAGCTCGAACTTTTGCACCTGCTCGTTGGTTTTGCTTTTGCAAAACTCGTTTTTCGGTAATTTCGCCCTATTCGCGAGGCGCGGCGTTGTGCGAAATCGACCGTGGAAGCCGCGAACTCGTGCGAGTTACCCCAAGGTTGAGTACGGGCGCCGCCATTTTGCTTGCGTGACGTATTTCCGTTTCCGCCCGCTATGTGTAATCTCGCGGAATGAGCGCCTAGCGAATGCAAGTTCGCACGAGTTCGCGAGAGAAATCGCGTGCGAACTTACTTACGCGCACGTGATCGGGCCGCCATCTTGTTTTTCATTCATTCCTATGTGTCTGGGCATGGTGTTTCTATCCTCTTTATATCTCTGCCATCCTTTGCTTGTTTTAATATTTTTTTGATCTATTTAACTTATTTTCTATCCCTCTAGTTTTCTAGGTCTATATTTTTGTGTTTTAGGCTACTTTTGTTTACTTTTCAACTACTTTTTTAAACTTTTATTTTCTTCTTCCCTAATCTTATTCTTTTTCATTTTGTCTCCTTGCTGCTAACACCTGCCCAGACCATGGTGAAGACAGCTGTGAAGCTGCCCAAGACGGCTCCCGCAGCCCGTGCCCGGCTCCCGTGTGGCCGTTTGAGGGCGGAAATGGTGGTGCTCAGGGAGATCTTCAGCCCTGAGGAGGTGGGCGCACTCGTCTTCTATGTACAGCGCCGCCTCCCCAGGACCATCGCGGCAGGCGGCAGGATCGCTGGTGGCTACACCAACCGCCAGGAGCGACGGAAGCGGTGGGAGCAGGTGTGCCGGGCCCTGTTTCACATCTCGGGGGTCCAGCGCACATACAACCAGGTGACCCACCGCTGGACCGATATCCTGGACCGGGAGCGCGACTTGCTCGACCTGCTGGGAGTGGAGGTCCCCGGGCTTGGTGAGTAGTATTAGCAATTTTTTCATCACTCACTACTCTGTTTTTTCTCCTGCTCTGTGTGTTATATTGCAAATGTTTGCTTTAACTTTTTTACAAAGAGCAATAATGCTGCCGATTACATTGATAGGAGAGGTAAATTAATATTTCAAAATCTTCTGTGCATTTCAGGTGAACTGCTCTCCTTCTCTGTGGCGGTGCCACTGCTTATTTGTTTTCTATTTTGTGTTCATTTAATTGGGCTGAGTAATGTATGAGTGTACTTTACAGAACTGCGTAATGCTAGACATAAAGGGGCAGATTTACAAGCCCCTTGCGCCACGTTTACGCTGCCTTACGTGGCGCATCCCTGCGAGTCATTTACAACGTGATGCATCTAAGGAGATGCGCCACGTTAAGGCCTGTGCCTGCGCCACAATGGGTGCGTTCCCACGCAGGGGGGTGGGGGGGTGGGTGGCGGTCAGGCAGCTGTGCGCCTCGCAAAAGTGCCTGCGTGAAATCTACAAGATTTAACGCAGGCACTTCCGCGACGCTGCTACGTCAATTCTTTATGCCTGCTTGCTTGAAGCAGGCGTAAGGACTGATGCGGTATGTTGAGTATTGGGCAGCCCTGAGCATTGCTAGAGTTGCATCGCGCCTGCGACGCGACTCTAGAGATGCGCCCCTCTTTCGTCACGAGATGCGTCACGCATCTGCCTACCCTTGCGCCAGGGTTTGCCGCATTGTAATTGCGGCGCATCTGCCGTGACGCAAGGTTAGTTTTGCGTAACGCATTTGTTCTGGTGCACCTCTGAGTAGAGGCTCAGGTGCAGTTCTTCCTTTGTAGCCCTCTTTTTGGCTGAAATAGTTGGTTCTTGTTCTTTCTAAATGTTTGATTTGGTTGACAAGGACATCGACAAGCAGCAATCATCAATGTTTTCTGTTCTTTTTTTCATGTTGTACGTCAGGTCCGCACAGGGGCAAGCGGACGGAAAAAGAGGATGCTGTGGCTCCAAAGGAGGAGGATGCAGGCCAGGGCGGCGAGTGCTCCTTTGATGGCCCCAGTAAGTTTTCATTTAAATATAGAGGACCTATTGTTGTCCAAGCGTTCCTAATTTAATTTTTTTGAAATAGTGTTTAGATAGGAGCAAAATCCATAATACTACTGTTGCAGGGACAATTCTCCACAAACCGAACTATGGACACCAAAAACCAGAGTAATAATATTTCAGAGTGGCGTGTTTGGCACACTGTATAAACCTGGTAGTGTCAGCGGCACGGACTCCTCCTTGCAAAAATTGCAAAACCTTTCGCTCAGTCACTCGAGTCTGGAGGACCAAAAACCACAGAGTCTATTCAAGTTTAAAAGCTTTATTAAAAGTAAAAGTAAAAACATATATTAAAATAAAGTTAGCTGGAAATGGAAAAGTGCTTGGTGCTGAGTTGATGAGTAATGGAACACATTTCTTGTGGTCGAGCCGAGCTTTCACCTGGTTTGAAGTTGATGTTGCTCTTGTCCTTAGAAGTCCAGTTTCTGTCTGTTCAGAGAAAAATTGTGTGTGTTAAAATTAAGCAAGCATTCATCAATTGTGACAAAAAAGTGCAGCAAGACAACAGCCTTCCCTGGAAGGAGGGACATTTTTACTTTAGACTAGAGTAGACAGTCAATTACTTTTTATGTTGTTTTCACATTCTTCATTCCTAGACCAAATACTAGTGAGTGGTGTAATCTAACATTCTTAAATCTACTTTGTAGGTGGAACATCTGGTGGCGGGGCCAGCTCGGATGTGGTAATAGTGATCGACTCCGAGTCCGAGGACCACTCTGGGGAGGAGGCGGCGCAAGAGGACCAAGAACAGACTGTGAGGAAGCAGACAGTGGTGGTGGCGGGTACAGGTAAGCTGGATCATGGTACTATCTGACTCTTAGATAGCATATGATGTGTATCTACAGAGAGTAGACGGTCACTGGATGAACTACGAACATACTATGAAATGTTTCCGGGGGGGGGTGCAACATCATCACCATCTCCTGAGTACTACTCCTGACATGATTGATAGTGTGGTTTGTGGCCAAGGGCCGCACCTAAGGGGGCAGGGTCAGTGGGGGAGGGGGGTGGATCTAGAGCAACAAAAAAAAATATGACCATGAAATTGAACTCATGCCCCTGCAGCGGATGCCTTCGTCCACTGAGCCACCAGACCTGGCATACACATTACACACATCTTTCTTTCTCTCTCCCCCTCCCTCTCTCTCTGTCTCCCTCCCTCATCCTCCCTCTGTCACCCTCTGGCTCCCTCCCTCTCTCTCTCTCTCCTTCTGTCTTCCTCTCTCTCTGTCTCTGCCTCTATCTGTCTGTCGGTCCCAGCCTGCTGTAATTACCATATTGTAATTTGTCACTGGGCCAGCACTGGATGGACCTGTGATCCAGGGGGGGGCAATCGCGCCCTCTCTTGCCCATCCCTGCGGACGCCCATGATATTGGCCTGAATAGTTTCTTTTGTACTGCGCTGGCTAGTTGCTAGTTGTACTGTGACACAACTTCCTGCTGAATCATTTTGTGTTAATCATATTCTTAAAGAGCATTGGTTACAGATTATGTCTTTCTTTCTTCATATAGTTGGTCATACTAAAACAAAACCAACAAGGAGTATGCAGGCTGTACTGGCCCGGCAACGGAGGCTGGATGCAACTGTTGCCCAATAACGGCGGCTGGTGGAACTGGAGGGGGACGACACGCAGTCCAGTACTTCGAATGTGACATCTGCATCCTCCTCCGTGACCCCACGTTCTGCCGGTCAGCGCAGTGCTCCAGCCAAACGGAGCCGTGCTGGCAGACGCCACCGCCGAGCAGCAAAGGCTGCACCTCACAGTACTGTAAAGGCTCGCTTGCGCCGTGCAATCCGCAGAGTGTCGGACCTGGAGGCGGAGGTCCGGAAATGGAAAGAATATCAGAATTTGTTGGAGGGCCTCCGTTTAGATCACGCCACCCTCCGGGAGCAGTATGATGCCCTGGCCCTAAGGCATGATGCCCTGGAGGCCAAAGTCAACAACACCATGCATCCCTAGAGTGTCCCTTGCCCCTTTTTTAGAGACTTTTGGGGGGTGGGAATTGGGAGTTGGATTTTTTGGGGACTTTTGAGGGACTATTTATTTGTTGGGGTTAGGGATGGTCTTGCGGGAGATTATTTTGTTAGGGATATAAAAATATACTTTTTCAAACTTTATCTGAGCATATCTTTTTTTTTTACTACTTTTGAGCCTGGTGGGTGGTGGTTTTGCAGTAAGTTCTTTTTACTGAACACTGTCATCGTGTTGGTTCACGTGTAATTGGCCAAATGTTTTCCAAAGTAAATGCCTGTCACAGAGTTTGTTAATTGAAGAGTCCTAGGACTTTACTACTAGTACCACTGTCACTCTCTCGCCTCTCCTAATACTCCATTATACTACCTCCCATCCAAACGCTTATCTTACCTGTAATTTGTGTTTGAGGGCTGGCTCCACCTGGAATTCACAGTGTCCTAAAGCGTTCTGCAGCAGGGCCCCAACTGGAGTTTCCTGGCGTGGATTTTCTGCAAAACAAAAGCAATCAACATTAGAAATATGGCAGCGGTGCTCACAGACCCCAAAATCCTAGAAGCCCCACAGACAGCACCCCTAAGACAGGCAAGCGAGCAATAATAACGCCTAAACGTTCACGTGTAATAGGCCAAATGTTTTCCAAAGTAAATGCCTAACCAATTTCATCCCTTAATAGACCTTGCCAGCAATGGCCCAGCCAAGACCCGTAAACCCAAACGCAAAAAAGTCACACTTAGCAAAATGTATTTAAATGAGGACTCACTACTTCCAGACAGTCCCTCTTTAGGGGACTCGTCAACGTAAGTTTCTTCATTGTGCAGAATCCAGGCATTAGCATTACAGGAAATGGATAGGGTGAGTCTGGAGGAGGAGGATAGACGACCAGGACTGAGTTCTTGTCAACTAACTGTTGTGAACCTGAGGAATGCTGCGGCATCAAAATCAAGACAGTTCTGTTGATGGGCTTGTTGTTTGATTGGGTGATTACAGTTTTGTTGTGAATGTGATGAAGCACTTGCTAAAAAAAGAAAGACAGACACACAGGAATAAAAGTGAATAAGGACTAATATTAAAGTTAAAGAATCATTGACTCATTTTCAGAACTCGCTGTCCGGGAAGCAGAGCTCGTCCTCAAACTCTGCAAATTCAGTCGGTAGTACTTCTGGTAACTGAGGAGAACTTTCCTCAGGTAGGTCGGTGTCCTCTTCTTCCTGCGTGCATTCTCGTACTTTGTAATCTGGTGGTATGAAGTGCTGGTTCAACTTTATCATGGTGAGCCGCTCCACATTTGCGGGCAAGAGGCGGGACCTTTTGCAAGTCACAATGCCACCAGCAGAACTAAAAACACGTTCTGAAGACACGCTTGCGAGTGGGCAAGACAAGTAATTGATAGCCAGGTTGGTGAGCTCTCGCCATATGTTTCTTTTCCCATGCCAATACGCCAATGGGTCCTCAGTAATATTGACCGCTGTTGAGTCATCCAGATAGGCCTGCACCATTGAAAGAATGTCCTCCCGGATTCCTGTACTTTGCACTTCTGTGTCCTTTCTGGGACAAGGAAACCCTAGCTCACTTAGCCAATCCGCTTCAGACATATCGCCTGGGCCTGGTGCAGATGATACGGTTGCTGGTGTGGTTAACGGCTCAGAGGAAAAGTCACTCACTTCTGCCACAGGCACAGATGCAGAAGTGTTTTTTTGGGACGCCTGATGGCCTGCTGATTCACTAGTAGTACTGTCTTCTACAGTTTCCTTCCGCTCTCTTTCAAAACAAATGGCTGACTGAGCTAGCCAACCTTTGTACTCTGTAACATCTGATGTTTCAAAAGGAATTATTACTTTGCCAAACAATGGCTTTTTGTAACGTGGATCCAGAATAGTAGCACAAATGTAGTGCTGTTGTTTCTTGATATTTACAAGCCGTTTATTGCTAACTAGGCGTTGTAATAATCTCTGCGCCAACTCATATGCTTCATTCTTTCCAGCATCTTTTAATTCTGAAGACACCACCTTGACTTGGTGCTCGAGCTTCAGCAACAATGGGATAGCTTTGCTCAAAGAACAGTCCTCCCTGCTGACGTCACGCGTGAAGACCTCAAAAGGACGAAGCATGTCTGTCAGGCTTTTAACTAGCTGCCATTGCTCCACCGCTAGCATCATTTCTGTCGTATCACCACCCAGGTTGTAGAAATACTCATTGACTACTGGAAACAGCTCATGCAGACGCTCAAGCATGTAGAAGGTTGAGTTCCAACGTGTTGCCACCTCCTGGATAAGTGCTTTCACTGGCATTCTACATACATTTTGCTGGCGCCTCAGCTCCTTCCGGGCCTTAAAAGAATGGTTGAAATGTGTGCATATTCTTCTGCAGATGGTCAGTATTTTGTCGACTGCAAGTTCTTTTTTCAAGAACTTTTGCACGACAAGGTTCATACAGTGCGCCAAACACAGCACTCTGAAATAGTAACCGTTCTCCATGGCCTTAACTACATTGCTGCCATTATCAGTAGAAACATAACCAACCTTGCAATTTCTTGGGGGCAGCCATTGCGAGACCTTTTTGTTAAAGTCATCCAAAATGTTGGCTGCAGTATGACTTTTCTCCATGCCAAACATGGCTAATGTTGCATGTTTACGAGCACCCTTAAATATCTCGACCAAGTCACCACCTGCATTTATCTGTTTTGCAACCCCTGAAAAAGAGACCCAGTGTGCAGTGATGCACAAGTAATCAAGGGCTTGGCAACTGGTCCATATGTCTGTTGTCAGGTGTATAGTGTGAACAGCACTCTTCTGCAAAGCTGCCCCAACCAACTCAAGCACCTCTTTATGTAGTGCTGGAACAGCAACCCTGGCAAAATAGAACCGGCTAGGAACCTTCCATTTAGGGGCCAGTGTTGCCACGAGTTCAAGAAAACACACACCTTCGACAAACGAAAAAGGGAGAAGGTCCACCGCTAGCATTTTAGCCAGCTTAGTGTTATACAGGCGTACAATTGGGTGGTTGCGTTGAAATTGCGCATCTGAGGAGAACATGGCTGAAATGGTGCGCTGGACAAATTTACTGGCCCACTTCTGCTCAGTGTTGACATTTTCCGCATTGGTGTGTCTCCCAGACTCTCAGTGTGCCTCCTATGTGTTCCAGAGGGTGTGGTGCTGCCAGGGGTACTGGGTGCAACCGGACAAGTGTCTGACGCTTCTTCTACCTCCCCGTCATCTTCAGATGAAACACCTAGTATGGGTATATTTTGGCCACTTGCCCTTTGGGATTGCTTTCCCTTGATGTTTGCTAGGTGCGCAAACCATACGACAGCGTGCCTTCTTTGAAGATGACCTATCTGGCCTCCGGTTCCATAGTTGGTACCAGTCTTACCACGGCTAACTCTAGTCTTACAAATGCAACAAACGGCTATGTTATCATACTTTGCATGGACACTAAAAAAGTTCCAAACTGGGGACTGGAAACTTCTGGTTTTGCCGCACGAGATGATACTGCCAATGCCAGATGAAGCAGTGGTGGATGAGCCTTGCAGACATCTACTGGGTTGTGCAATTATTGCAGCAACCCTACTTGAGGGAGTCGAGCTGGATGGAGTCCCCCTCTGGGGAGAAAATATGGGAGCTGTAGGTTTTGTTGAACTTGTTGTACTACTTGACTGCGTTGGTGGTGCTACCAGTGCCACGTCGCCAGGGTCACGCTCAGCATGACGTCGGGATAGGGTATAAATGTCTGTCTGCTGCATGGCCGGTGTGGCTGGAATGACGTGTGTGATGACTAGGTCATTGCTGTCATCCTGTTCAACAACATCAGAATGCACCACTTCATCAAGTCCGACGTTCAGATCCATAAGTATGAGCTTTCCGGGGCCCTTCCTTTTAACATTTGATACCTTTCGCAGCTCATGGTGTGCCTCCCTCTCAGACGTCGGAGATGGTTGCCAATCTAGATCCAGATCATCATCTGATGGAGCAGGGCTTGAAGAGGAACTTATACACACACTCCTTGATCTTTTCCTTGGTGGGGAGCTGGGAGAAAATGAATCATCAGGAGGAATGCCTTCGTCTTCCTGACATGATACCCCGGCTCCAAAGTCAATTTCCTCCTGTGCCCCTACTTCTGGAAGAACAACCATTATGGGCACTTGCACCGCTCCATGCGCCGCTACATGGGCCTCTTCACTGACCTCTACTTGCAACTCTCCATGGACCTCTCCTTCTCGGCCTTCTCCTTCTCGGCCTTCTCCTTCTCGGCCTTCTCCTTCTCGGCCTTCTCCTTCTCGGCCAGCTCCTTCTCGGCCAGCTCCTTGCGCATGTACTTGTGCTTGTACTAGTAGCCCATGCAGTTGTTGTTGCGGCTTTGGTTGTTGAATAGTACTTGTGAGATGAGTTACAACCTGTGTTGATGGTGTGCTGCTACTTTCTTGCGATGAGCCAACATCACTGGTCGTTGGTGATTGAACCACTAAACAGGCTACCTGTGCAGCACTCATGGTGGGCCTTTGTTTTTTCCACAAAAATTTAGTGGTCGAGCCACCAGTCTCCTTGGTAAGTGGTGCCACTTGCTTCTTCTTCTCCTTAGTAGAGACATCTTTCTTGCAAGAGGAGCTACGGGCACCTCTTTTTGGAGCCATCTTCTTCAGATGTCGGAACAACAGGCCGCAGCAGGACTTCTTCTTCCTGGCACTGATGCTCAACGATGATGCGGAGTTATTGACTTTGTGCACCTAAAAGCAAACAAAGACAGAGGAACATCAGTAAATATATGTTGCATATGTAGCGCTTCAATAAATAGTTTGCAAGTAGGCATTTATGAATACACACGTGCACACCACACAATATGGAAATTTCAAAATTAGGAATTGCTAAATTTTTGGGAAACAGGAATTTAACATTGATCCAAGAGAGCACACACAGAGAGGGTTATAGTTTCATGTACCACTGACTCCCCCTGGGCACAATGGGCGAAAGCAAGGCAAAATGGGTGCAGGCCTATGGCACAAAGCTCACTGCCTGCCTTCAAAATGGCCGCTTGACCCCCATCCACATGGCCAGGACCATGCCTCAAAATGGCCCCCACCAACATAGCCAGCCCCCAACCCCTACTCCAAAAAGTCAAAAAACACAACACCAATCAAATCACCACAATCCAATGCCATCCATCAAGTTTCAGAAGGTTTAGGCTGCCTGCTGGTGGTTTTCTGGTGCAGAATTGCAATTTTTGCAATTTCGCGAGTGCGAGATTGTTGCTTCACGACCCGAACGTGGCGAAAAACCAGCAAAATCCGCGAACAGACGGATTCTGGGCCCCCTGGGCATGATAAAATCACAGCACACTGGGTGCAGGCCTATGGCACAAAGCACACAAACTGGCTTAAAAATGGCCCCTAGACCCCCAGCCACACGGGACCAGGCAATAAACTGGCCCCCACCCACATAGCATGCCCCCAACACCACCCCAAAAAGTCGTAAAACACACAAAAATCACAACAATCCAATGCCATCCATGCCCTGGCCAGAATAATGTTAAAATTAAAGAAAACAGTTGTATCATGCATGCACCCATAACTAAGCCTGGTAGTTTTCAATTCATGTGCAGAATTGTAATTTTTACAATTTCGCGAGTGCGAGATTGTTGCTGCGCGGGACGCGAGCAGTGCGAACACAGGCAATTTTTTTTTTTTTAAATCCGATTTTCGGGTAATCCGCGGGAGTTCGAGGCCCCCTGGGCATAATGAAAGCAATCAGAGCAGACTGGGTGGGCCTAGGGCACAAAGCACACTGCCTGACTTCAAAATGGCCGATTGACCCCATCCACATGGCCAGGACCTGCAGGACCATGCCTCAAAATGGCCTCCCACCAACATAGCCAGCCCCCAAACCCACCCCAAAAAGTCGAAAAACACACACAAAAATCACCACAAACAAACAACATCAACCTATCAACTTACTTGTAAATAAAATTTCGAATCAAAAAGTAATCCAAAAGCCCTCAAAGCCAAATCTCCAGCAGCATCCACAAAAAGTAATCCTTCCCAGTCAAGATCGAAGTCAAAGTGGCCAGGAAATGGACTAAGCAATGGGAGGAGCTTGCTGGACAGGAAGAGGAAGTTGGAGACTGGGTCACTTCCTTCACCCCTCCCCAATTGTAATTTTTGTAATTTCGCGAGTGCGAGATTGTTGCTGCCCGCGCCGCGGCCCGCGAGCAGTGCGAAGACAAGCAAAAAATCCGCAGCGCGCGGATTTGCGTATTTTCGCCACATTCGCGAGAGTTCGCGGATTGCGGATTTACCGAAAAATACGAAAAATACGTGAGCGGAACGGATTTTGCGCCCATGCTTAGTACAATTACAGCTAGGTCACCACATCAACAACTACCATCTACTCGATGACTGTCAATCAGGCTTCCGACCGGGGCACAGCACCGAAACTACCATGCTCCACATCGTTGATGACGCTCTTCAAGCCCTTGACCAAGACAAAACCTGTCTCCTGATCCTCCTTGATCTATCATCGGCCTTCGACACGGTCAACCAAGTGATGCTACTCGAACGCCTTAAACTCAGGATGGGATTAGAAGGCCCAGTCCTCGAATGGTTCAGATCCTACCTCCATAACCGATCTCAGAGACTTCTAGTCAATGGCGAACTGTCCGCTCCCTCCGTGGTCACGGTGGAAGTCCCTCAGGGATCAACATTGTCCCCCACCCTCTTCAATCTTTATCTGGAACCCCTTGCCGAAGTCCTGCGCAATGCAAATATCTCCTTCCATATGTACGCTGATGACACTCAGAGCTACATAAAAATCTCATCTCTAGCAGAGATCCTCACCCTGAATGAAGCCCTGAAGCTGACCGTCAGATGGCTCTCCTCCAATCAACTAAAACTAAATGCCAAAAAAACTGAGTTCCTTCTAATCTCCCCACCCAAGAACAACCCCGACATCCAGACATGGATTAAAGCCATCACAGCCCTAAACTGTTCCCCGACCATTGTGAATTCAGCCAAATCTCTGGGAATTACCTTGGATTATAACCTAAATATGCGAGATCACATCAACACAATGGCGAAATCGGTCAGATTCCACCTGAGCTACCTATGGAAATTGAAACCCTTTCTAGACGCTCCGGACCTAAAACTCGCTGTCCAATCATTAGTCATCTCTCGACTGGAATACGGTTGCTCCACCCTCTGTGGCTTACCTAAGATCTCGCTGGCACCCTTAAAAGCCTGCCTCAACGCAGCCGCCAGACTACTTACTGGCTCAAAAAAATTCGGTCACATCACTCCTCACTTGAAAGCGTTAAACTGGCTCCCCTTCGAGGCGAGGATTCACCTCAAGCTGGCATGCATCACACACAAGGCCCTTCACTCTAACTCCCCTGCGTATCCTGCACAGAAGCTTCTGATATCTGGAGGAAACAGAAACTCAAGACCGACTAAGGCCATCCTACGCCAGCCTGCGCGCTTTAGGAAAATAAAAACCTACAATCGGGCTTTCACCGGAACTGCACCAAGAATATGGAACTCCCTCCCTCCCGACATTAGAAAAATCCCTTCCTTTGCTCGCTTCAAAAAAGAGGCCAAGGCCTTTCTCATGGGTAAATTCCTTGGCTAATCTCGTTCCCTCAGCCACCTGAGAGACTATTGCCTTATCCTGCGTCCTTGTACATTACCTTTCTTGTTCACTGTATTATATTTGTCCTGCTGTATAGCTTATCCTATCCCCCAGGTACAGTTTCTGTTTGCTACCCTGTCCCACCTTCATCCCCCTGATTTTCTGTAAGCTCTCCTATGTACTAATTTTTATCGTTTTACCTGTTTTCTGTTGTGCTATGACCTGCCATGACCCTGTATTACTCTATTGTAGCTGTAAAGCGCTCTGATACCCTCGCGGGTCATGTTCGCGCTCTATTAAACCTTAAAATGAAATAAATAAATAAATACATGCTAGTAATGCAGCTGCATGTGTGCTAGAGCAATCGTTTCATCTGATTCTAGCAAGTGGGAGCGGTTTGACAGTTCCCCTTTGCTGGAAGCAGAGTTATGCTTGTTCTCGCATGATGAGAGCTGTCAACCAGGAAGTGTTTGCAGCAATCTTGGGATTTGGCTTCAGTCGAATCCCCCAAAAATGTGAAAAAATAAGAAAAGGGGCAAGGTAAGAATAACTTGTTGCCCCAGCCCTGGACCTTGAGTCCTGCAGGGATCCCGCATGGGCAAAAAAGCATATTTTAAAGAACATTTTGCCATGAAATCATGACAGAGGCAAGAATCCATGGCACAAATATAATAAAAATAACCGTATTCTCCTGTGCTCATTTAAAAAAAAGCCCCCGGGTGGGCAAAGTCCCTGGGTCATGCACCTACATTTAAAAAATAAAGGAAGGGGGCCACCCTCTTATGGCTGTTTTAGCCCGAGAACCACCACCTCCCTGGGGCTTTACTAAAATTTGGGAGAAGGGCTGCGCAGACCCCCCTCCATCGGTTTTATTGAGCCCCTGGGATCAACCCCTCCCTGGGGCTAATTAAAAATAATGTAGGGCTGTGCAGGCGGCCCTCCAGGGACTTTGGTATGCCCTGGGGACAACCTCCTCTCTGGGGCTAACTAAAAAGTAATGGGGGCCTTGGGGATCCCCCAGGCTCCTGGGTCCATCACCTCCCTGGTGCCAAGTTACTTTAAAAACTAAAAGGGGCAACCCTCCTGGGTTATATACGGCCCTGGGTACCACCACCTTCCAACCCTTGTACTCTAAAAAAGGGGGGCATTACATATATTACCTACCGCTGGTAGCTAGTAGGCAGTTATAGTTAGTACCAAAGTTTCCTAGGAATTTTTTGTTTTGTTTTGCCAGTAACTTTGGCGCAGATTAATGAACAGGAACGGCCCGTGCCGGGCGTTATACTGGGGCGGTGATGTCAGGCAGGGGAGGGTCAGGGTGGGGGGTTGTAAAATGCGGGATATGGACCATTAGAGGTAAGTACCGATAAAAATAAATAAAACGAATTTCGTTGCCCACGCTGCATCACATTTGGCGATACAGCGTGGGCAACGAAATTCGTTTTATTTATTTTTATCCGTACTTACCTCTAATGGTCCATATCCCGCATTTTACAACCCCCCACCCTGACCCTCCCCTGCCTGACGTCACCGCCCCAGTATAACGCCCGGCACGGGCCGTGCCTGTATGATGAATCTTCACCGCATTTTCAAAAAAATTTCCCGTTTTGGTTCAGCTGCTTTGTCCCTCCAGCCCCGACCAGGCATGCTGCCTGCCGCTTAGGCCTTTAATATCATCACTACCTGACCTACATCCTGTGCGTGCTTTTGAGGGTTCGTTTGATTCCTATCAGGCCTCTCTGGGCTCTGCTCCCCACAACACCCCTTCTCTCGGAGGAGGGGCAGCCATGTGTCCAGCTCAGCAAGGGGTCCCATGCTGGGAGAAGACACTGGGAGGGGGCACAGGTTTGGCACCAGCCCCATGCCCCCAGCCTCCATCCACGTGCACAGCGCAGTCATCTCTCACACTTTTACGCTTGCGGATGCTGCCAAGAAGCCACGTCCACCTCTGAAAATTCAATCAAAGTTGGCCTTTAAACACATGGCACTATATATTCTGGGGCATGAAGTTCCTCATTTCCCGATTGCTATGTGTCTCAGCTGATGGCTGGTGCTCATATCATGAGGCCACTTGCCATAGATGACCTTAAGGGACTCATTTGACACTGATTAATGTGCTCTGTGTATTTCCAGGCACTGCTACACTGGGCTTCTCTGACACAATGACTGGGCTGTGAAATGAAAGAATGCATGTTCAGCTCCACATGTAACAATTGGGGATGGGGTTGTGGCAATTTTAAGTCAATGGTAACTAAAGCCCACGTGATATATAGTGTACCATACCTTGTGTAAGCCAGGGTTCACAGGACGTTAGCTGTACTCACACCCAGTGGCATTGCCAGTGTGTCATGGCCCTAGTGCAAGGAATGAAATAGGCCCACTGGCCGCTGTTTGAACTGTGAAATACAGCAATGATCAGGGTTCAGTGGGCCTCTCAGGCCTCTGGGCTCCAGTGGAAGCTGCGCTCCTGCTCACACCGGTCACCTTCTCTTGTATTGAAACTGCTGCACAGATGCAGGAGGTAAAGTGTCCCAAGACCTTTATGTGAACTTTAACACAAAGTGCACAAAACACTTCGAGGACTGAAGCCTGCACACGTACCAAGGAGGGTCGGGAGATTTATTGAGCTTTACCCAGGATTAGCATTTACCACCCAAGGGGTGGAAAACACTGACAAACAACTGACACTCCAAGATGCTTTTTTTACTATGCACACTCAACTTCACACAATGAATGTACCAGCCACATGCACGATCCAAGGCAAGATAAGAGAATTGAAGATTTGCAGTCAGTGCCATGAAGTGGCTGTGAGATGGTGTAGGAATGAGCTATAAAATCAGCCCCAAAAATGAACAAGATGCCTCATACACTGGGTCGAAACTGAGAATCTCCCACCCATTGCTGTTGTATGGGGTGGGTGGAAGGCGGTCAGACTGATCTTTTAACTCCCCCGCATCCCCAACACGCCTTTGCACGGATCACAATGACCCTGCTCAGCTGGAACCAGCTGATTCAACATGTCACCCTCGCACCATTTGTCAACTACTGAGAGGGAGGGCTTTGAGGATCCCCCAGTCCAGCACATCATCAACCAGCTGCGACAAGGGTGAATTGCCAAAGCCCCCATGGATGCTGCAGCTGACCCAAGACTCCATTCGCACCCTGCAAATGAGACAACACGCCATAGCACCACCCCCACTCCGGGTATTGGGGTATTGTACAGCTCTTCACCAGTGCAAGAGCACACACAGTCACTGTACCAGGAGACCTCCAGGGAGGGAGGCCAGATACACAAACCAGCAAACACTGCAACAACCAACCACAAAGCGGGCATTTAATCCACCTGAAGTATGAACAAGCGGGTTAATGATGTATCTGCTTTAGTTTATCGTGATTAGTGCCAGGACGCTGCCATGTAGAGACATGAAGCTCTATACACCAGTAAAGAAATGTTAAATAAACGATATAGCACAATCCATATCCAGGTGGCTTAAATTTGAGAATACGACCTATGTCAAAGTAGCATGGAATGTCTGTAACATTCACTTTTCAACCATGTGCACAATAAACTGCAAGCTCTCGGCTTAATACTGCAACGTTCGCTGGACACAAATGGGAACTACTAGCACCTCAGACTCAAGAAGCCTGGTTTGGGTACACATGCTGTGTACAATTTATGATTTTGCTACAGTGTGTGGTTTGCTCTAATTTAACAAACACATTCGTTGTCAGGGTGAAACACAAAAGTCATTAAATTAACTTGTGCTTATCCCTCCGATAGCTTGCACGAAGTAGACAGGCTTAACTTAAAGGCTAAGTGGAAAATATTTAGGAAGCGCTGAAATAGTAATGAAGTGAAAACATAACATAAAAAAACTTAAAAACCAATTTAGGAATATAGAGTACGTTTTAATAAATCAAATTGTACCAGAATGCCAAAATCCTATCAGTGGAACCAGAGATATGTAATTTCAAAGTTTTTAGGTAATTATAGGGGTCGATTTCGATGTCGGGCACTTCTGCCCAACACTGTCTCATAAACGTGACCGACCGACACCTGGTCGGTGGTCTTGACTAGTCCATTAGGATGCGACTGAACACTGTTCGGTTGCATTCTAACATTTTACAATATGAGCATGCATTCCGACTGTAAACCGGCTAAAATGCATGCTCCCATTGTAAAATGGGGGGTGCAGGGATTAACGGGGCGGGGGGGGATATCTGTAGTACGTGAACAGGTCGTTTACCTGTGTTTTAAAAAAAAAATCGAATTGATGCATGGGCAATTCATGCCTGCCATACTTTCTGATTGGTGTGATCGGAGAGATCGTAAGTGGGATTCAGGTATTAATTAAGTCCCGAACATATGGAAAGGAGACTCTGGGGTGCCAGCTGCGATCATGTACCAACATAAGGGGTTGCATGATCCTGGGAGGATTAATCAAATGATACATTGATTGAGGTAATTCTTTTTTCACAGATCCTTCAGGAGTGTGAGTTACATACCCCTCTTGCGAGTTGGGAAATACCCAATAGAGCCTACATATCCAGAATAGAAATTGAGTTTTTTTAAAGGGCATTCAGATGGTCCTGATAAATGCTGTATTGACCCAACACTGAGGGAGAAGGTAAATTGGCTGAAACATGTCAACACATTTGCAGTAAGGATGGGTGAATCGATCCGAACCATCTTCGTTCACCACCATCCTCAACATTTTGAATCCTGGCCAGGTGATCCACGAAGAAAATGGATCTATGGATCCACCTGAGCTAGTTTTAACATTAACAAACTGCACATTCTTTGGTGAACCCGTTATTTTATGTTTGCATTGTCTTCTCCTTTGGCTCCACCCCAGGCGTTGGTCTGCGCAGGGGTGTCAGTTAGCAAGCCCGATGATGAAGCATGTCACAATTTGTGAGTGAGGACAGTCTTTTTGCACAGAGCACATGCCATATACACTAAATAATTGAACCACAACATACATTTCTACCTCTGCTGTGTGGATAGTGCTTTGACTGGGGAGGTCGGGGTAAAACGGTAACCTCACCCCGCTTCTTGAGTGGATTTTTTAAAAGGTTTATTGTGCCAGATCAAAATGGCAGCTTAAGACTGCATTGTAGGCTGCTATCGCAGGCCTGAATCATGTTTTAAAAGGCTACTTTAGTGGGTGTCACAATGAGTGCTGCAGTCCCACTAGTAGCATTGAATTTAGTGGGCCTGGATACACACAGTAACATTTACCAGGGACATACAATTAAATGAACTGTGCCAATCAGGTGTAGGCTAAGGCAATTCTTAACAAGTTTTAGAGAGAGGACACAAGGACTTTAGCACTAGTTAGCAATGGTAAAGTGCAAAGATCCCTAAAGCCAACAAAAATAAGCTCAGCAAAATAGGATGGATGAAGGCATAATGTTTGGGGATGATCCCGCAGAGGCCAGGTCCAACACAGGTGGTTTGGATTTTATATAGAGAAATGTTTTATTCCAAACTTCACTTACACGTAATACAGAGACAAGGGAGCAGATTACCCTGTCAGGCAGAGTTTTTTCCACCCGAAATCGTCTCCGCCATGGGACCGACGACACCCGGTCGGCGGTCCTGACCAGTCCATTAGGATGCGACTGAACACTGTTCAGTCGCATTCTTACATTTTACAATGGGAGCATGCATTCCATCCAGAACACGGCCGGAATGCATGCTTCCATTGTAAAATGGGGGGTGCAGGGTTCAACAGGGGGCACCTCAGGTGCCCCCACAGCCTCCAACCTTAGGCCGTGCACCAAAAGAGGCCCTGCTGGGGGCCCCCGTAGTTGAGTTTTGACGGCCTTTCTGTGTGGGAAAGGTTGGCATGTAAAGGCTGGTTGTAACCTGACATCGTAATCCCTAGGGTGGAAAGAGCCGTCCTTGGGATTACTGGCCACATTCCGACTGGCCGATGGGATCTCCTAGCCCATTGGAAGCCAGCCAAAATGACTGGTCAAAATCCGTTCCTTCCACCTCTATCGTAATGAGGCGGTCGGAAAGGAATCCGACCAGCATATCTCGATGTAGTCGGAAAGGCTCCAAATGAGGGTCGGAGCCTTTTCTGACAGCATCGTAATCGGCCCCAAGGTGTGCAGCAGTGCGGTAAGCTTCTTTAACACAGGAACTATGTACTAGGCAGGTTGAAACAGCAGGAAGAGAATGAACAGGTGAGAATGGTATTTTGAGGTCTCCCAGCTCACCTTTGTGGTAATTACAATCCCTGTACCTCGCCACAGATACTTTAGTACTGGCTTCCCACTGACTTAGAAATGGTCCATGCTGGCTAAACAATGAAGAGAATCAGAACCTTGCATTTCGTTAAATATTTTGTGGTATGAGTAGGGTTTGGCAGACATTTTAAAGCTGGATTTAAGGGTTGGCTACAATATGCGTGGCCTATCTTTATCTTCTGGATGGATCAATGTTAAAACATGTCTGCATTTAAAAGGTGATGGCCTCAGGGGTGTATTTCTTTCTAAAGAAAACTGCCAATAAAACAAATGCATGAACAAACAAAATACTTTTAGGTCTACAGGGGTCGCCCTTGGCACTCCAAATATCAACAAATTCTTGGAAAAGCAAACCAACCTTTTTGTAGATTATCATCACCCTGCTCGATGTCCAGGCGGGAGCTTTGCAAGGAGACATTGGAAGACACAGGCTGCCTTATGGTTCCAGATACCTATACTTGGGTCCAAACTTGCCGATCAAAAGTGATACAACAAGTGTACCTCTCTGGTATCATTTATTTATGCATTACCTTTAGAGGTGAGTGGAATGTGTCATTATTAATCTGACCTTTCTTTGATAATTTCTGTGTGCTTTTAATCCCTATAAATAGACACAGAGCTTTTATTCTGGTTCTCCTACAGATCAGGATAAAGTGCTTCTTGTTTCGCCTATGCAGGACATGGGAAAGTTTGGTACTCTTGGGTACCTGTGCCTGTTGTCCTTTGAAGTTTAGAGTGATACAGGTACATGAACAGTGAGGCTTACTCAAGTAGAGGTATTCTCTGAGGTCCAACACTTGCCTAGGGTGCCCGCAGATGCATTGTGGTCATCCGGTGCCTGAGTTGGAATTTAGGCCCCGGATACCTACTATGGTGGAAAGCTGGAAGCCTGGATTCAGGAGAAGCAGGAGTGAGGGCCATGTTGCAAAAAGGCAGAAGCTACTCAAACTGGAGGAGGTCAGCAGTGACGAGGGCTCTCAGCTTAACTGTCCAGAGGAGATGCCCCTGACCACCCGGGTGAGTGAGAACCTCTGCTGGGAGAGAGTTTTCTTATGAGGGAGCATTGCCTTACGATGTGTGGAACATACTTGTGTGGACACAGGGTGAGTACGGAACGTGGAGGCAGTGAGTGAGTCGAGGCAGCATGGCAGTACAGGCCAAGGTAGGGGTGAGTGATTAACCCTTCCTCTCCCACTTCATTACCTATTTTGTTTTTCTTGTCACCACCTACCTTCAGAGTATTCTTATTCTAACTGATTCCCCATTCTTTCTAAAGCAATGCTGTCCCTTCTTTTTGAACTCGGTCCCTTATCTCTCTGCCCCCATTTTTTGTCTCACTCACTCCTTTTCCTGTCATCTCTCTTAGACCCTACCCGCTTTGTCAGTCCCTTTTTCTCTGCCCCTGTCTCACTCCCTCCTATATCAGCCCCTCTCTTTCTCCCTATTTCCCTCCCCCCTCCTCTCTCTCTCTCTCTCGCGCTCTCTCTCTCTCTCTCTCGCTTGGTCTTAGATCCTCCTCTTCCACAATCCATTCTTACCTTTCAGTCACTTACTACAAAACTTGCTCGAACCTCCAATCTCAGGCCTCATTCTCAATTTCTCCATTCTCCTAGGGGTATCTCTCCTGTCACCTGAGGAGACCACAAGAGTAGGTTATTTTTATATAAATATAAAGCTGATGGAAAGGCTTGGACCCACCTTCCCCTGGCTCTACTCCCCAAACATACAAAAACTCATGAAACAGCACTCTTCACCTCGACTACAGCAAGTGTAAGTTTCTAGAATTCTTTTGGGTAGAGCTGAAGGTCCACCTGCAAAACTTTTTCAAGTATTAGTTTTGCCAGAACTGTTTCATGGAACCTATTTTGTGTTTTTTTGTGCATGTGTTCTTCCTGTTTGTCATACAAACAAAAATGTGGGGTCTCCAGCAACAGGATGGACAAGCCATAAAAATATGGACACAATGAAATGTGAGGTCTCTGTATCTGACTGTCATTAACATTTCTGAAGCAGCAATAAGGAATAGACAAAGGCCAGGCTTAGGAACTTCCTTAGCTTGAACAACAGAATGTGCAGTGCCACTCTTCACCCCAGCAGTCTACCAAACAGTAGTGCTCAGGAAGAAACTATTTAGCAGCACCTTGCTAACAAAGTTAACAGAATGCCTAAAAGTAGCCTTACATCATCCTCACTTCATTGTCTTTGTCTCCACCCTCCGGCCACAGGAATTCAGGCAACACACTTCTATTGTCTGGGTACCAATCCTCGCTGACTTCTTGTGACATTCCACAATCAGGGTGCCACAACCAGGGGCATCCAAAATGTATAGCACTTCACATTTGTAATGAATAATCTGAGCAAAACTTTAAGGCTGAACATCAGAAGACATCCACTCCAACAATTTAAGAATCTCCTTTTCCATGTCTGCGTTATATACCCTGCATACTTTCTCACCTAGCTATGATGATCATGAGGTTACTGGTTCCTTAACGTCTCCAAATTTCCCTACATATGAAGCCAGCCGTTGCTTTATGCTTCCAGCCATTGAGCTGATCAGCTGTTTTGCTGAAGTGGTGGTTTAACTTAAGCTCCTCAAGGAATAGACATTTTGCCTGATTCTACTGCTTATCAAAAGTACCTAATATAGCACTATCCCACATGCAAATAATTTTGTTTACTTTTACGGTTTTTGCATTCTCAGATTGCATGAAATCTCAAAAAAGCCTCCTCTGTATTAAGAGGAAAATCGAGCTTGCTTTAACACTTCAAATTATTGCTTGTACTTTTTTTCACATTTCCCTCTACTTACTTTCCATCTTCCACATGCCCCCTCTCTCTGAGCATAGCTTACTCTAAATCTAGGAACTTTTGCCTTAATCCCTAATGTTGTATTTCTGCAAATTGCCCACACCTCATTACAAAGATTAAAACCTATCCTTTAAAAAGTCATAACCCTGCAACCTAACAGTAAATCCTCTGTTGCTCTTCTCTTAATACCACCAACCATGTGTATGAATTGGAGAGGATGTGGCCAAAGGGCTAGCGCGGTCGTCCTCGAAGCTGGGGAACCGGGTTTGAGTCTCGGCAGGGACGCTCAACATCCTGTGATTCTGGTCAAATCACTTAATCTCCCCCTGCCTAACAAAATTAATGTGTCCGTCTGTAACAAAATTGGTGCTCATGTAAAGCGCTCTGATGCCTTTGGGTTGAGTTTGTGCTATGTAAAAGTCCTCCCGCAAAAAACTCTCCCAGTAACGATCATGCCGAACTTCTATTAATTTAATCTAACGTATAGCAACTTGAGAAAATGCATTGAATGGTTTCCTTAAGAGCACAATACTGATCCTAATTACTAACAATAAGCATTGGAGAAAAAAAGCTGACTAGGGTTCAGGAGCAGCATGCTGCATGGCATAGAGTGCGTTAATGCCTCGCCAATCACAGCTGGTTCTATATAATGCAACCACAATACACTATATAACCCTCCTGGACTAGTCCTATTGTCCCTTGTCATTTACTACAGTGTTGTTGCTCTCAGACTCCTGTTGTTCTGGCCAGCAATTTCTATTGCTGCTATTCTCTGCCATCCTGCTGTAGACCACGAGTCATGCTGTCATTTTCAACAGTCTAGTTGCTCTCACCGAGGCTTGCCTTCAGTGCTTGCAGCTCCATCTCCAGTCATTCCCTGTCAGTTCTGCTGTTGTAACCACTTTCCCTAGCAAACCCAGCTTACTTCTCCTCTCTTGAACCATAAACTCCCTTACACCATACCTTCTCTCTTAAATGCCCTTCACGTTCTCACCAACAGTTTCAGACACTCACTTTCATTTTGTTTGCTCTCCCACACAGAAACACACACGTGCCAAGAGTGGCTGAGTTTCATACACTTTCCATCACCAGTGACAATGTTAAGTGATCACTTTTCAGACATGCACTGCTGAAAATAAAGCAGTCCTACTGAAGGCCCTGAGTAGGGAACCATTGCAGTAACGCTAATTTAAATCAATGCAATGACATTTTCAATATGAAACATAGATATTTAGGGGCCTATTATGATGTTGGGTGGAGCGTCTTGGAAACCGGACCGACCAACCTCCGGTCGGCGGTCCTGATCCCCTCATTATGACGTGACCACACCTGGTGCGGTCGCATTCAGACATTTCCCTATAGGAGCATGTGTTACGGCATAAACCGTCCGTAGTACATGTTTTCATAGACAAATGTGAGATGATGGTAATCTCTGCACCCTGTGCAGGCACCTCAAGGTGCTTGCCATGGGGTGCAGCGATTAACAGAGGGGCACCTATGGTGTCTCCTTGGCCACCAACTGGAGGCCGCAAAGGAAAGGGGGTCCTGCTAGGCCCCACCCAAAGACTCTTTCCTACAGGGTTTCCAAAACCCTGCCAGAAACCATGCATCATAATCCGTACAGTGTAAACCGCCATCCATTAGTATTATGGGCTTCTTGAGCCTGTCGGAAGCCAGCTGGAATGACCGGCTGGTTTCAAATCCGATCAACTGAATCAAAATCAGCCGGGCGGAATTGAAACTGATGATGCCGGTTGAAAGGCCTCCGACAAGAGGTGGGATTCCTTATGACGCACATCGTAATAGGCACTCACAATGTCAGTGTTAAGGCCTCTGACCTTAAGACCAACATCATAAAGGCCCTTAAGTTGAAAAAACGATGCAAATTGAACTTTTGGGCCATTTTACAAATTGCTGGACTTTGTGATTATTTTGTTTTCATGCACGGAGGAGCAGCTGTAGCCCAAAAGGTCAGAGCTATTGGTAGCAGCCCATTGGCATCAGGGCCGAACTGGCTACCAGGCATTTTAGCTGGGGGCTGATTTCGTTGATGGGGACCTGCATGTGCTGAAAAAAATGTGTTTTGCTTTGTTGTTGTTGTAATACTTTATTCGATAAACATTTATAATAAAATTAGATACATTTCCACTCATAAGACAAAAGATAAAATTCATATATTCATATTACAACCAATAAATACGATAAAAAGAGTTATATACCATAAAAAGAAAAAACCAAAAAGGCATAAAATGCTGCGGCAATGTAATCTAGTACATACAATCTGATTTGCTTTGTTTATTTCGAAGCACACGCAGGTCTCCATCAACAAAATCAGCCCCCACCACAGTGAAATCAGCCCCTAGCTCGGCAGCATGCCAAAACGCCCAGTAGTCAGTCCGGCCCTGATTGGCATCCCAAGACAATAAACTGAAGCAATGCACAGAACAGGGATGTCGGCTCCATTGCTGCAGCAGGTGCAGTGGGCCCGAGGTGCCCACTGATCCCTGTTGTTGCTGTATTTCACAATCCAAACAGTGGCCAGGGCCCCAGGGCCCACTTCTTTCCTTGCACAATGGCTCTTAACACACTGGAAACGCAATTGGCACACAAGTAACAACTTATTTGAAAAGGTTTTGAACGCGCGCGCACTGCACTGCGTGATCCTCGCGTGCCTCTTGCGTCAGTACTAACGGTTGAGAGCAGTCAGTGAAAGAGGAAAGGAAGGAGGGACAGGGTGAGGGAACCATCTAAAATCAGCTTCACGTGGGAGTTGGGGAAACAAAAAGAGCTAGGCACAGCACCTCCCGCCTGCCACGCTTTGAACAGACCTATTTTCCAGAGATGGGCAGATTTCGCGTCTCAGCAAAAATGTCAGACGGTGAAGTGGCATTTCGCGCGCCCAATTAACCTGTCCGGCTCCCTGAGCTGGCTTAGAACGCTTTGTAGGAACGGAGAGGGCCCTAACATTTCACACACTGAAGGTGCACTCAGAACTGGGGTCACGCCTGCCCTCCTGTTTAAATAGAACCTGAAAAGTGCCCTGGCGCTTCGTGAGCCAGGCAATGGCAAGTTACAGCGCAGGACACCTGCCAAAACAGCCTGGATACTGGGTTGTGCGTTAATGTTGTCACTGGCTGTCAAAAGTCAATGTGCTAGTAAAGCAGTGTGCGAATAATGAAGCTGCGCAGACCTGAGGGTACTTAAAGGAGCCGGATTGCATTGACGTCACATGGTCCAATCGCTTTCTCCTCGGTTGCCTAAGCAATAGCACTTCTGAAAAGAAAGGGCAGCATATTTTTGTCTCAATAAAACAGCATAAAATGGCCTAATTCTTTAAAGGCAAAAATGCTTGTTGTTTTGATCACTTTCTGTCTGAGTAGGACTGGATTTCGGGAAACGCAGCAGTCTGTTTTCTGACCATACAGTGGCTCAGAAAGCCTCGTTGGATCGGGGAAGAATCAGTCACTCGACAGGCCAACATTACACACAGTTGTTGCTACCCCAGCCCTACTGGCCTTTCTGAGGAAGCAGTCGGTGTGGATAGGTCTTCGGTTTTCAAAGCAGGCCCACCTTCCTCCCCTCAGAAACCATCTCTCAGCTGTTGGACAACTCCAGAGTGGAGACCACCAAGCCCAAATATAAAAGATAAAGCAAGGGCTTGTCACTTGCACAACCTTCATATGTGACCTTTATATTTCATTGGTGCTAAGAGGTTTTGCTGAAAATCTAAAGGCAACTTTACGAGACATATTTGCTGATTCTTATCACCACAAGCTGAGAGGGTGGGGGAAGCAGTCACAAACTAGAAGAGGAAGAGGAAGACAAAAAGACAGCACTAATGCCCAGATTGTCACGTACAAATAATCGATGACTAATGCCCAGATTATCACGAATGAAGTACAAAAAATCTCATTCCCCTTATAACCTATGTAAAAGTAGCATAACACAGTGGGAACAGTGCAAATACCCATAGGATTTCACACAAATCCACTCTCCCCAAACAAATCTACCACCAATTCTTATGAAACGTGTTTACCATGGATTTATTCAACACCGTGGACTAATTCAGTGCCTCAAAGAATTAAACACAAATCATTAAGCTTTGATCCAAAAAAGGAGATACTATAAGATAACTAGTGGTTTGATTGCACAAAACCCTTGCATCAATCCCGGCTTCCACTTGACCACATTGTGTGATCCAGGGCAATTGCCTTTTTCACAGTGCCTCGTTTTCCATCGTCTCATGAAAACAAGTTAAAATACATCAGTTCAGGTGTACGCTGCACAGAAGCAAACAACTACAATGACCCGGTTACTAACTGGTAATCGTCATTACCCTTAGTCCGTCTCGTCCTCATTACAGACATTACAAGTGATGTAATATTACCTCACAATAGGAACAAAGCAGGAGGATTTCATAGCCAGCACCACCCACCCTGTCTGGATGCCATAATGGGGGCTGGCACTCCTGGCTCCTCCTGTAAATATCCAAGCCCCTTTGTCAAAGTACTGAAAGGAGGGAAGGCGGGCCGGATGTAATGATTGTGTGGCACGATATGGAATGTGAGTTATGAAGATTGCAGGTAAATAACCAGGGCTTTACCGTTATGTCCCTTGTCCCAGTCAATACAAGATAGATATACCAAAGCTGAAGTCCTTTGACCCTAAAGATCCAAAAGCCTTGATAATGCAACACACAGAATCTTTAATAGAAGAAAAAGGCTATATCAAAATAGAGTAGAGCATTAATACATCCTATATACTCATAAAGCTGCATTCAAAACAGTAGTGCCCAATTTTAGTTGACAATCTGAAACAGAGTTAACAGGATAATGGTTCACGAGTGTAAGTTCTGAAGCTCAAGTGGCTGCTCCATACATTGCCTGGATTAATACTCCCTGCAATTCCGCACGGGAAGTAGCCATCTCCCTGGTGGATCTGCCCTGTATAGGAAGACTTGTATCCAGATCCTACAGTGCCAAGAGACTAGTAGATTTGAGCCACTTGCTGAGAGTGATGGTGAATGCCCTCATGCCCTTTTCAGATTGTCCAAGAGTCACAAATAAATAATCAGTCTTTCTGCATGCTGTGACCTGTCAACATAAATCAAAAGAGCACGTTTAAAATCAAGAGTACTTTATAACTGTTCGTCTGCCTTACAAGGAGTAGGAAAGAAGGAAAGTAGGATTATCTCATGGGACCCTATAAAACAGAGTTAACATTAGAATAAAGGTAGGGTCAGGTTTTAACACCACCCCATCATCCATAAATTTCAGTTAAGGAGGACAACATTCCAGTGCCCCTAATTCCCCATCTCTACGAACTGATGTAATGGCAACCAAATAGAGGACTTTAAAGGGGAGAAATCTCAAGTCTACACTTCCCAAAGGCTCAAAAAAGGGACAGTGTAAGGCTCTCAAAACTGTAGGAATAAGCATGAGCGCAAAATCCGCTACGCTCGCGGATTTTGCGATTTTCGGTAAATCCGCGATCCGCGAACTCTCGCGAATTTACCGAAAATTTGCAATCCGCGAGCGGCGGATTCCGAGGCCAAAAGTTCAAGCCTTCCTGGCCTGTTGTTGTAAGTAATTTACGATGGCGCCGGCAAGCTGCCAGCGCCATCGTTAAATAGTTACTAAATTAGCTTCAACAGGAAGCACTAATAGATAAAATCAAGCAGGCGCTCGTGCATCTGCTTTATTTTATCTATTCGAGCTTCCTGTTGAAGCTAATTTAGTAACTATTTTAGGATGGCGCTGGCAGCTTGCCGGCGCCATCGTAAAATAGTTACAACAGGCACAAAACGGTGGCATCTTCTTGAATAAATATGAAGGGCAGGGTTCATTCTGGCACGACGGTCCTGGCACAAAAATTAAACCTCAACCGGAAGCACTTACAGATATCAAGTAAGCATGTGCCCTAGTTGTAGCTTAAATTTAGTGACTCATTCATAGGCCCAAAAAACAATCGTGAGCGTTGTCAAGGCTGGGCAGGTGTGCCTTCTTCCCAAATATACCATCGGAAATCAGCTGTGATGCTGGACAGAGGCCTTTGCATCCTTGACTTTCACGAGCGCAATCCTCGTGCTGTTACTGTGGCCAGGAGCTTCTGTATCTTCATCTGCTGCTCTGATCGGTCTCTGACCTTTTATACACACAAGAGGCATGTGCACTCGCATGGAAGCCCCGTCCGTTTGGCCCCGCCCACACACTCGTGGTGTGCACCGTCTTCCCGCCATTTACCCACTAGGATAGCTCACTCACGGGACCCCTGCGCCCTTCAGCGCGATTGCATAGTAACACACACACCTGGTCGCTGTAGACAACTCTCTGGCACTTTAGGTAGCTGTAGTGTAGTAAAAGCACTATACATTTACCCAACGAGGTAGCAGCACTGACTGATTATCCAGTAGAAAGTACTCCAGTTGAGTAGAGGTATGGCACAAAACGGTGGCGTCTTCTTGAATAAATATGAAGGGCAGGGTTCATTCTGGCACGATGGTCCTGGCATGGAAGCCCCGCCCCAAATCTGCCGATGCGCAAATCCGCCGATCCGCGGATTTTGCGGATCCACGATCCGTGAATACGCAAATCCGTGAATCGTGGATCCGCAAAATCCGCCCATGCTTATGTTGGAAGATCCCAGGAAGTAGAGATGGGATTCCTTCCAGGTTTTGTCACCAAAAGGTTCTTAAACAACCTCACAATCAAAGATTCAGTCATAGACAAAGGCTCAGTGAATTCTATGAGCCTTGATAGCAAACTACTGAGCTCTAAGTAGAGAAACAGAAAGATTCAAATGAAAGCTAATCAGATGGCATAGTATGACAGTGGAGAATCATCTGAGAGGAGCGGATACATTACAAGTAGAGCATCATGTGTCTGAAGATGTCCAGTGCCTAGAGAAGGCCTTAAGAGTCGAGGGCCATCTGGAACTCTGAACCATCCCCACCAAACAGGAGGAGAGACCTTTCTCATAGAGATTGGACCTCTCAACTTCTACACTGACAGTGTGAGCTGAAAAGGGAATGGGGATTTTTTTAGAGGAGAGGGAAACCTCGGAAGTACCCAAGGGGGGTGGAAGTGCCAGGAGCTTCAGGAGTGGAAACCAGGACCTCCGTTGCCAGTATGGATCCACCAAGAATAGTTACCCCCAGCAGTAATTTCTGGGGAACGGTATGGAATAATTGAAAGGGGGAAGGTATACAGAAGCTATCTAGGACAATTTATCACCAACGCCTCCACTCCCCATACTTCCTCTTCTGGAAACCTGGAACAATATCTGTCAATTTGGACATTGCTTTTTGACGCAAACACATGCACAAAAGGGGTCCCGAAAACCCTGCACATTTTCCAAAAGGTCATTATTGACACGGTAAATCCTGGGATGCAGGAGTTTCCTGCCCAATACATGCACCACAAGATTATCCACTCATTTGATATGGCTGCCACTAGGCCTAACAAATTCTTCTCTGCCCACAATCCCAATTGGACAGCTATTTGATTGAGGCTCTTGGAACGAGTGCTCCCCTGATGGTTGATATAGGAAACTGCTATAGTGTTGTCTGCCCTTATCAGCACATTCCTTTGTATCACGCTGAGGTGGAAGAACTTCACTCGCCATGAGCTCCCTCCAATTAGAAGGCCTCTGACTTTCTAGAAGGGATCATCTGAATTGACCTGACTTGTCCTGAGGAGTTGGATCCCATCCTAATGCACTGGCATCTGTTGTGATGACTGCAGGAGGCTCTTGATGCATACTCATGCCCTTGGAGAGGTTCCCAGTGATCCACCACCAACTCAGATTGTCTCTGAGCTCTTGTGTCACAGGAACCAACTTGGTCAAGGGATCTGAAGCTAGAGACGAGTGACTGTTGAGATACCACAGTAGAGGCTGAAGGGACAGTTTGCCCGCTTGTGTACGGATGCCACCATGTGGCCTTGTAATTCCAACCAAAGGCTGGCTGGAGCCCTTTCCCTCTAGAACAATCCTGAAGAACAAACTGAAGATAATTTATTCTCTTTACTTGAAGAATTGCTCCCAGAAGCTCCGTTCTGAATCGAGCTCCTATAAAGACCAGATTAAATAGGAAATCCCTACCTTGTCAGGGTCGATCTTGTCTGATCCCAAAACATCAGTAATTGATCCTTTGAAACAGCATGCATCATCCAGTCTTCTAAATATGGAAAGATCGGAATTCCCAGTAAATGGAGATGAGAAACCAATACAGTCACCACCTTCGTGAACACTCGTGGGGCTCATTTCAAGCTGAAAGGAAGGACCCTGGACTACCAAACGTCATCCTGAACTGCAAACCTTAAAAATCTGTGGTGAGACTTGACAATCATAATTTAGAGATATGCACCCATCAGATCCACTGCAGTAAGAAAGTGATTTTTTAGGAATGAACGTGATAATCCTCTGAAGTGACTCCATCCGCTTCTGATTGTGTTGATAAATGTATTGAGTTTTTTAAGGGCTTTCATCAACTGCAAACTTCCTAATGACTTTGAAACCAGAAATACAAGTGAGGACATTCCTTGGTCACTTTCTTGTCTGGGGACTTTAACAATCGCTCCCTTCCTCTGAAGGTCTAGGTTCCCCTTCTGTGGAGCCTCCTTCTTGGATGGATCTCAAGGCAAAGGTGTATGAATGTTCACTGTAGACTTCAGGGGTGTGGAGAAGTCTATCCTGTAACCTTTGGCGACGACTTGAACAATCCATTTGTCCAACGATATTTCTTGCATTGAGAATTGAACCGTTGAATCCAACCTCCAACCTGTAATGATGACAAGCCCTTCTCGGCATAGTCAGGACCACTGACCCTTGACATTGGGTTCTCGTTTCTGTTTTTGAAAAGATTTGCTAAAAGAGTTTGCCTGCAACTTTGAGGATTGCTCCTGATTGTGCTGCCTCCAGGAAGCTTGATGAAAGTAAGCTTTCCATTTTAAAGAACTGATACCCCTGAGGATTGTGTCTGAAATGATGGAGAATGTTTGTGCTCTTAAAAAATGCGATGGAGCTTATCTTCCAACTAAAAAAGTCTGACATTTTCAACCTGCATCTCTAATGCAGCCGACCTCTGAGCTGCATCATTGTTCCAGTCCTTCAGATATAAGTTTCTTCTAACGGCTGCAGAAGACCCACTTGCCAAGGCTGCCGATCTAAACACATTAAATGAAATATCAGAGAGGAGCTCAATCAGATGCTCGAGATCCTGCAGAAGCAGGAGACAATCTGATTGCTACTGAACAGCCATGAGTACGTTCTTAAAGTCAGGAATCAGATATTGAGCTGTGCAAGCTCCATAAATCCCAGCACTTAAAGCAACATGCTTGTTAGATCTGGGGGTCTCTAGTTGGCAGAGGTAGGTACCACTGTCCAAATAGGGACCCTTGCTTCTAGTCAGGGCAAGGAGATAACCCTCTGAGATAACCCCTGCTCACCCTCTAGGTAGCTTGGCACGAGCAGTCTAGGCTAACCAGAGGCAATGCGTAAAGTATTTGTACCAACACTCACAGTAACACAGTGAAAACACCACAAACTGACTCCACAACAGTTTAGAAAAATAAAGGTATTTTTAATCTAAACTACACAAGACCAAAACGACAAAAATCCAACATACACAGTTCAAGAATATGGTTTCAAAAAGAGTTCTTAAGGTTACGTTAGAATTCTCTACGTTGTGATAGAATTCTCTACAGATGCGTGAAAAGTTCACAGTTGCGTCACGTTTACTCACAGTACCTTTTAGTTGCAACAAAGTTCCAAAAGCAGAAGCTGGTGCGGTGGAAAACAAGCGATGCGTTGCTCCTGAGACCCTGGGGAGGCGATGTGACAGCCCCGCTGCAGCAGCGGGCGTGTTGCGACGAATCCGGTCTGTATGGGGAGGAAGGCCACTTGTATGGATTCCGGTGCGTAGGTTCCGTAGGAAGTCTGTTCTCGCAAAGGCACGATGCGACGATCTCGTAGGGGCTGCGACGATCTCCGGGGCGACGATGCGCGGTCCAGCGGGGATCCTCTCTCTCGCAGCTCCTCGATGCGTTGATTCTGCGACGACGCTCGCAGCGACGTGATGCGGTCCGCAAGCAAGCGGTGTGGCGTTCTCACCCAGCGACGACAGGCTCTGCGACGATACTCGCAGCGATGTTCGATTCTCCCGCACCGGTCTGGTGCGTCCCGCAAACGAAGGATGCGACGTCTCTGGCAGCGGCGTCAGGCGCTGCGACGATCTCGACCTCCGTAGCGGCGGGAAACTTCTCGCACTGTCGGGGATGCGCTCCGCAAGCGAGCGATGCGACACTTTTCAGATTCAAAAAGTCTCTCAAGCTTAGTTTCAAGCTTCCCAGCTCAGGTCCAACCTCCAGAGGCCCCACAACTGGATCAAGCACTCTAGGAGGGACAGAACTCTCTCAGCAGAGTTCAGGGAAGCTGGGGGTGAAGTCCTTTTGTTCCTGGGACTTCAAAAACAGGGGGCCAGCTCTTCTCAGGCCCTTGGAGATTCCTTCAAGACAGGGGACACAGCACAAAGCAAAGTCCTTCCCCTCTCCTTGGCAGCAAAGCAACAGGTCAGTCCAGCAGAGCAACAGCAGGACAATCTTCCTTCTTCAGTTTCAGCTTTCTCCTTGGCAGAGGTTCCTTCTTGATTTCCAGGATGATCTAATTTTCTGTTGTCAGGGGTCCTGTACTTATACCCCTAAAGTCTTTGTTCTCTTGGTGCATGTGGGCCCTGAGCCCGGTCTAAACCAGTTCTGGGTGGATCCTGAGCACTTTGTTTTGCTGGCTGCATCTTTCCTTTCAGAGTGAGGGGCAGGGTCCTCAGCCGCCCAGCAGGGGGGTGGAGCCAGCATTGTGGAAGGCAGGCACAGCCCTATTCAGCCCAGGTGCTAACTCCTCCCACTACTCCAGTTGCAAATGCAGTCATTCAGCCTAGTGCTGACTCATCCAGGGGAATTCCCTCCTGGGGAATTCCCCAGCCCCTGTCACTCTCAAACCAGACAGTCAATACACAAACAGGCCCAGGCACACAGAAGGGTCAGACAAGAGAACAGCAACTTTCTAAAAGTGCTGTTCTCAAACACAGAATTTAAAAACAACCTTTCCTAAAAGATGTGTTATTAAATTCTGAGTTCAGGGATACTAGATACTTATGTCCTATCTTGTTCCTATGGGAAGAAATGCTGTTAACCACTGTAGCCAGCATCCCCCATGTTAATCTATGGAGCAAGATAGCCTTACAATAGTGAAAAACGAAAATGGCTGTAATTCACTACCAGAACATGTTACCTGCACCAGTACATGCTCTACCTTTCACATACACTGCACCCTGCCCAGGGGGGTACCTTGGGCCTTCCATAGGGGTGACTGATGTGCACAAAAAGGGAAGGGTTAGGCCTGGTCAGTGGGGACACTGACCAGGAGGACATGGCAGTTCTAAACTGCACACAGGCACTGCAGTGGCAGGCATGAGACACCATTTTAGGGCTACTCATGTGGGTGGCACAATCAGTGCTGCAGGCCCACTAGTAGCATTTGTCATCACCAGCCCTGGCACACCCAGTGCACTTTACTAGGGACTTCATGGTGATACAAATATGCCAAACATGTATATCCAATCAGAATAACAATTTACATAGAGAGCATATGCACTTTAGCACTGATCAGCAGTGGTAAAGTGCGCAGAGTCCTATTGCCAACAGCCACGGGTCAGGAAAAATAAGGGGGGAAGAAGCAAAAAGTTTGAGGATGACCCTGCAAGAAGGGCCAGTTCCAACACAACCCCCTTCCAGCCTAAAGCCAGGGTAGACCAAACGATACCTCGATGGTATTCCCTGCTTAAGGCGATAGAACACGGAAACTGGCCCACACAGCAGGGCAGTCCTGTTCTACGCCGTCCAAAACCCAGTTCAATCACTCTATCCATACTCTCAGGGTCCATCATGCCAATCCATGTGGAACCCTTCTCCTCACCTGTGGACACCACCTGTGCAGCACCTAACCTGAATTTACTCACAGGTGTGTCCCAACAGACAGACAGCAAGCCACAGTGACCACCAACAGGGATCAGGGGTGAGACCCAGGCCTCATGCCTCTCAGGGCTCTCAAACCTCTGTGGCGTCAGAGGGTGGGGGGCAGTAGCCCCAGGTGCTTGGCACTCTTTGTCCACTCCCTCTCTTGTCAGGTCAGGTCTGACACTCTGGCACTGACCCACCAGTCCCGGACCTGTATCCAGCGGCTGGACAGGAGGCTGAGGTGGGCTTCCCCACACCCGGTCCTCCTCTGCCTTGGGGCTCTGTACCCTCCAACCTGGAGCGGTACCCCCTTCGAGAATAGTCAGGGCACCTGTGGCAGGTGTCCTGCACCATTCACCCACCAGTTCAGGGGTTCTATCCTGCAACTGGTATTCCAGGTCAGGGGGGACACCCCGGACCTGGCCCTCAAACCTAGGCTCCAAAGCCTCCAGGTCAGACAACACCTGAACCTGGCATCCCCACCCAGGGACCAACCCCTGCGGTGGAACACTTGCCTGGCGCACCAGGACTTCACTCACGGATGTGCCCACAGTAGTAGACAGTACCCACCTGGCCAGCACAAGGGTGTGGCCTAGTCCATCCCCAGGGTGAGACTCCTGCCCTCCTTCCAGGGGCAACCCTGTCCACCAAGACAACCAAGAACACAACTTTCCAACCAGTTCAGGATCTCCGTCCAGCAACTGGTCTCCCAACCTAGGGTTTAACCCCTCAGGTTGTACCGGGGTCAGAGGCGAGGCCTCCCTCCCTCTGCACCCCCTTCCAGAGCACTGCACCCTCCCTACTGGAGGGGTACCTCTGGAAGCCAAGCTGGTCAGGACACTGGTTACAGACGTCCCTCCTTCCAGGTCAGGCAGATCCTGAACCTTGTCTCCCAACCCAGGGACCAAAACCTGCGGTTGTGCACTTGCCTGGCACGCCAGGACTTCTGGGGACTCACATAGTACCCCCTTGAGGGTGACACACAACTCATGTGTCCTGTGACAGTCTGCCTGGCGCAGATCTCCCGACCCCTGTCCACCTGACAGTGCGGGAAGATCCCCCAGGACAGAAGTGAGGTCACCATGGTCACTCACTGGGGACTCAGCCCTCCCGACTGGTCCCTGACCCACTGGTCCTCCCACTGGGGACTCCTTCCCCCTCTCACCCCTCAGTCTGGACTTCTGTACCCTCCCAAATGGAGCGGCACTGCCAGACACCAGAACTGATGGAGGCCTGGTTACAGGCACTCCCCGTTCATCAGACACTAGGAGATCCTCCTCAAATGGCCTACAAGTACAGTCTAGGTCCCCAACCTGGTGTTCCCTTAAGGAACCCTCCAGGCCCTGAGACTGGGTTTCGGGCACCGTGAGACACACCGTCCCACACTCATTCCTTCCCCACTGAGACCGGACATGAGCCCCTACACCCCTCCCACTACACTGGGACCTAACTGGGCTACACTGAACCTCTTCCACCTCACAGGTCTGGAAGATATCTAAGCTACTCATTTTGGGATCACTCCCCAATGCCTCCTCAGACTCCCTGGAATCCACCAAGAGGTCTGCCTCCAACGCAAGCTCTCTGGGATCAGAGAACTCACACTCCACCGGGTGTTGGCATAGCTCTGGAAAACAGGGACTTAAAATATGCTCTCCAACAAATGAATCACACAGCCCCCAACAGTTGTTAACCAAGCTACCCTTTGCCTTACCCTCCAGTGCCTCACCCAAGTACCGCACACCACTCTCCTGAGACTGGCAAGACAGTATCTGACTGTCTCTGTCACACAACCCACACTCTTCTGGCTGGTCTTCACTCACACACACCAAGGTTTCTACCATGGGGGAACCCCTCTCCCTGTACCTCTCATCTAGAGTCAGTAGAGTGTCCCTCCCACCACTAGGAATATGGTCCCCTGTGCCAGTCCCCCAATCTACTTCAGGGACACTGCACTCCACTGGAACTACATCATAAACCTGAACCCCCTGGTGTATGTCGACCCCCTCCCTCAAGTCAGGTGCCACATCTCTGGGTGTTTGTACCTTTCTCTCAGCACTAGATATCATAAACATGCTGCCACCATCTGAGCTGGACTCCACCTCCAACTCAGCAAAGCTCAACTCTTGAGCTACCCATGTTTCTTCTTCAGCTGAGACCCTCATTGCCTCACGCTTCCTGAGCTCCAACTCAAGCTTCCTCATTCTTAATTCATGGGCCAAGGTCAATTTCAATTCCTCCAGGGCACGGTCATTTTTGCTCTCCTCCGCCGCCCTTTCTCTTTCCATTTGCTTCAGCTCCATTTCAAACCTCAACATTTCTAACTTATGATCTCTAGCCCTTTGGTTTTCCTCCAACTCCTCTGGGGAAAAACTTTCAGCTGAATGGTTGCTGCCAGCCCTTGAGGCTGCTCTGGACACAGGCATATCCTGTGGCCTGAAACCATCCCTTTGTGCATCCTCATCCACTTCTGCATCATCTGTCTCCCCAGCCTCTTTGGTCTCCCACCAGGCCCTTAAGGCCTCCTGTAGTTCCTCCTTCTTGGAGCGGCGCTTCATGGGGCATCCAAAGTTCCTACAGAACTGCCTGAGTTGACCTACTTTGTCATCACTTAACATTTCAATGTCAAACTCCAGTTCTGCAACATCACTTGCTGGTTTACCATTCAGAGACATGATGCTTGGATTCCTTCAGGGTTACGATCAAAAATAGAACAAAAAAACAGTAGTATGCAGTGGCGTAGGGGTCTGCACTCACTAGTGATGTACACCAATTACTGTGGGTCAAGTACAAATACAAGTTCAAATCCCACCGCCTGACCACCAATGTTAGATCTGGGGGTCTCTAGTTGGCAGAGGTAGGTACCACTGTCCAAATAGGGACCCTTGCTTCTAGTCAGGGCAAGGAGATAACCCTCTGAGATAACCCCTGCTCACCCTCTAGGTAGCTTGGCACGAGCAGTCTAGGCTAACCAGAGGCAATGCGTAAAGTATTTGTACCAACACTCACAGTAACACAGTGAAAACACCACAAACTGACTCCACAACAGTTTAGAAAAATAAAGGTATTTTTAATCTAAACTACACAAGACCAAAACGACAAAAATCCAACATACACAGTTCAAGAATATGGTTTCAAAAAGAGTTCTTAAGGTTACGTTAGAATTCTCTACGTTGTGATAGAATTCTCTACAGATGCGTGAAAAGTTCACAGTTGCGTCACGTTTACTCACAGTACCTTTTAGTTGCAACAAAGTTCCAAAAGCAGAAGCTGGTGCGGTGGAAAACAAGCGATGCGTTGCTCCTGAGACCCTGGGGAGGCGATGTGACAGCCCCGCTGCAGCAGCGGGCGTGTTGCGACGAATCCGGTCTGTATGGGGAGGAAGGCCACTTGTATGGATTCCGGTGCGTAGGTTCCGTAGGAAGTCTGTTCTCGCAAAGGCACGATGCGACGATCTCGTAGGGGCTGCGACGATCTCCGGGGCGACGATGCGCGGTCCAGCGGGGATCCTCTCTCTCGCAGCTCCTCGATGCGTTGATTCTGCGACGACGCTCGCAGCGACGTGATGCGGTCCGCAAGCAAGCGGTGTGGCGTTCTCACCCAGCGACGATACTCGCAGCGATGTTCGATTCTCCCGCACCGGTCTGGTGCGTCCCGCAAACGAAGGATGCGACGTCTCTGGCAGCGGCGTCAGGCGCTGCGACGATCTCGACCTCCGTAGCGGCGGGAAACTTCTCGCACTGTCGGGGATGCGCTCCGCAAGCGAGCGATGCGACACTTTTCAGATTCAAAAAGTCTCTCAAGCTTAGTTTCAAGCTTCCCAGCTCAGGTCCAACCTCCAGAGGCCCCACAACTGGATCAAGCACTCTAGGAGGGACAGAACTCTCTCAGCAGAGTTCAGGGAAGCTGGGGGTGAAGTCCTTTTGTTCCTGGGACTTCAAAAACAGGGGGCCAGCTCTTCTCAGGCCCTTGGAGATTCCTTCAAGACAGGGGACACAGCACAAAGCAAAGTCCTTCCCCTCTCCTTGGCAGCAAAGCAACAGGTCAGTCCAGCAGAGCAACAGCAGGACAATCTTCCTTCTTCAGTTTCAGCTTTCTCCTTGGCAGAGGTTCCTTCTTGATTTCCAGGATGATCTAATTTTCTGTTGTCAGGGGTCCTGTACTTATACCCCTAAAGTCTTTGTTCTCTTGGTGCATGTGGGCCCTGAGCCCGGTCTGAACCAGTTCTGGGTGGATCCTGAGCACTTTGTTTTGCTGGCTGCATCTTTCCTTTCAGAGTGAGGGGCAGGGTCCTCAGCCGCCCAGCAGGGGGGTGGAGCCAGCATTGTGGAAGGCAGGCACAGCCCTATTCAGCCCAGGTGCTAACTCCTCCCACTACTCCAGTTGCAAATGCAGTCATTCAGCCTAGTGCTGACTCATCCAGGGGAATTCCCTCCTGGGGAATTCCCCAGCCCCTGTCACTCTCAAACCAGACAGTCAATACACAAACAGGCCCAGGCACACAGAAGGGTCAGACAAGAGAACAGCAACTTTCTAAAAGTGCTGTTCTCAAACACAGAATTTAAAAACAACCTTTCCTAAAAGATGTGTTATTAAATTCTGAGTTCAGGGATACTAGATACTTATGTCCTATCTTGTTCCTATGGGAAGAAATGCTGTTAACCACTGTAGCCAGCATCCCCCATGTTAATCTATGGAGCAAGATAGCCTTACAATAGTGAAAAACGAAAATGGCTGTAATTCACTACCAGAACATGTTACCTGCACCAGTACATGCTCTACCTTTCACATACACTGCACCCTGCCCAGGGGGGTACCTTGGGCCTTCCATAGGGGTGACTGATGTGCACAAAAAGGGAAGGGTTAGGCCTGGTCAGTGGGGACACTGACCAGGAGGACATGGCAGTTCTAAACTGCACACAGGCACTGCAGTGGCAGGCATGAGACACCATTTTAGGGCTACTCATGTGGGTGGCACAATCAGTGCTGCAGGCCCACTAGTAGCATTTGTCATCACCAGCCCTGGCACACCCAGTGCACTTTACTAGGGACTTCATGGTGATACAAATATGCCAAACATGTATATCCAATCAGAATAACAATTTACATAGAGAGCATATGCACTTTAGCACTGATCAGCAGTGGTAAAGTGCGCAGAGTCCTATTGCCAACAGCCACGGGTCAGGAAAAATAAGGGGGGAAGAAGCAAAAAGTTTGAGGATGACCCTGCAAGAAGGGCCAGTTCCAACAATGCTAAACTTTCTTTAGAGTAGAATCCACCTTCTTGTCTGAAGGATCCTTCAGAATATAGAAGCGCGGCCCACCAGGCTTGACACTACTGAATCCATACACTGCGTGGTAACATTGTTTCCATATTTTCCAAAGGCTAAAGCTGTGCCATGAAGTGTGGCAAAATTATTTTATCACAATTCTTCCATTCCTGTTTCACAACATCTACATGAACTGATTAATGGTAACCCAAAATTATTCGGCCACTACAACTGTCTCAATAGAGAGTCATCCGCAGTTCCTGGCCTCGGAACGGCTGGTAAATTCATGTTACCTCTGATATGGGCCAATATATATCCTCTCCTTTGAAACATACTTGCCTTTAAAGTCAGACAAGGAGAAGGGGGCATCATCACCAGATAAGGAATCATCAGAATTCTGTACAGTCTCTGAAGCTTTCTTCTCTGGTATTGAAGAGGAAGAACCTTTAATGAAGGCTTCCAAAGATTGGATAACAATCCTCATGATCTTCTCCTTCTCATCCTCTCTGGAATTTCTAGTGCTTTTAGGTGGAAGAGAGCATGAGTAAAAGGAGAAGGAGAGGTATGCCTTCTTTTTTCTGTGTGCTTGCCGATGTCTGCCATACCAGTCTCAAGACCGGAAAATGAGTTAAGAATGTGTAGATGCCACAAAGCGCCATGAAGTTTCAGGCAAATGCTGAACAAAAGCCTGTGTATGTGCGGACCAAACTAGCCTCACCGTGCATGCGCAAACTTAGAGCCCATCTTTCTCTTACAACATACTCCCTCTGCCTATGCTCCAGACCATAGAGGGAGAAAGAAAACAATGGTCGCTTTTCTTGAGCTCAGCGCTGAGGGGGAAAGACATCTGTCATCTTCCAAAGGTAGGATCACACCGACCTCCGTCCAAGTATGCTGCTCCCACTTTGGGGGCTAGAATCTTCCAAGGCCCTGCAAAGGAGGGTAGCTAAACCCCAGGAGATGGCCCGAGCCCAGTAGGGATGTCCCTCATTTTCATCCTGTGCAGGACACAAAACAGGAGGAGCCAGGAGTAAAAGTCCCAATTGTGGCACCCAGACAGGGTGGGTGAGGCTGGCTTCGAGATTCTCCTTCTTTGTTCCTGGTGTTAGGTGACATTACCTCACTTGTAATGACTGGGACGAGGGGCGTAAGGGGAATGCTACTCCAGCTATAGTAACACCCTAGGCCATGTATAGGAGACAAAAGAGATCTTTGCTCTTCGTTCACTGGTGGCATCATTGTCAGTGTGATGGTGGGGATATGATTTTTTCTAGGTTTATGATTAAAATCTATCAGTGAAATACGCTGTTTGAATTTTGAAGCTTCTTTATCATAGAAGTAATAGAACCCAGGGCCGGACTGGCCGTTGCGGGCACCGGGCATTTCCCCGGTGGGCTGCCAGGGTTGGGGGCCAGTTTTGTTACAGGACCTTTTTTGCAGCATAGCTGCAATATCGGCCGCTGTAACAAAATCGGCCGTGGCAAACAGTTCAGCCGCACCCCACCCCTCGGGGGGCCGGCTAAGCACTTTGCCTGGGCCGGTTTTGGTTCCCAGTCCGGCCCTTCTAGAACCTCAGAGTCAGGCAACAGCCGAACTCTCAATCCACTCCCTCTAAAGCCCTGAAGGTCAGCACTGCTTGTGGTTAACCTATTTTCATTTACCTTACTGTTTGCTTTTTAGAGATCAAGCATCAATGTTATTGATTTATGTCAGATTTTTTTTGTGTGGTTTTTACAATTTTTCTTCAGTCAACGGATGGTTCACTCAAAGTGAATTTCAAAATTACATGAAGTTGTTAGACGTGATATGAAGTGTCAGCATATACGCCTATACAGCAACAGCTGGTACAGAATGGGTGTGGTCTATTTGGGGTGAAGTGAAATAAAAAAATAAAAAACACTTACCTCCTCTACAGGGTCGCAAGCTCTCCTCACCCAGGCTTCCCAAACCCAATCACGACGCTGCTGTCACCATGACAGCAGCGCCATGATGGGTCTGAGTCCTGTGGTGAGGCGCTCAGGCAGTCAGTGGGAGCCTGGGCATGTTCTCCACCCAGGCTATGCATTACAGCCCGGTGGAGAACATGCTAAGTGCGCATGACTGTTTGACAGGACCAAGACAGCCGGCCAAACCATCATGCAAACTTAAGTGCATGAACCACTCCTCCCCCTGCTGGCTGGTAGACAGCACAGCCCCACCCTCCCCTGTAAAACTGCCCTAGTAAGGAAAAATAAAATGATAATAACAACACGTTATTATCATTTTATTTTTCCTTTTTTCCACTGCTGAAAAGCAGTGGGGTGACGCTCCTCCGCCTTAGCAGGGAAGCCGCCACTGTCCCTATACCTGACAAGAGCAGCTAGTGGTGGTAAAGCATACAGTCGATGTGAACATGTCTGAGTCGTTTTCTGCGTCTTTAAATCTACTGTATATTTTTAGCCCCTGGGCACCTACCCTGCCCGATCTGTAATTACTTTGTAGCACAAAGAATTGCACGAGGGAGATGCTAGTGCTGTTTCTAAGATACAATTAGTATTCGCCGTTAATGAGATAACACGTTGCCATTGTGTGAAACTTTTGTTTGTGCTGGTGACGTTTTGCATGTTTTTCCTTTCATGCATTACATTCGGTTGACTTTCAATGTGTTTAGAGAACATAACAGCTATTCTTCTACCATGCAAACTGTCATTATTTACATGTTCAGATGCATACTAGGTATGAATATACTATTGTCCACAGAGCAATAAATAACTGTATCACCTACTATAAAGTCAGTCTCTTTGTTTCCTGTCAGTTGTTGTATTCCCAGAGCCTCTGGCCTGCCAACAAATGACTGCTGACACCACACCTATCAAATATAAAAGATTTGGTGGCCAGGCCGTTCTTCATCATGGTAAATGTCTCTGGAAATCCTTACCTAGCCACCTAAGATTGTAAAAGGATGGTTTAAAATTCAAGAAATCCCTAAAGACCCACATTTTCTCCATGACATTAAGACAAAACCATTCCCTTGAGCAGCTTTTCTTAATCTTTTGACTTCTGGGGACCCACATTACATCACTACTAGAAGCCAGGGCCCCTGAATGATTAATTTCTATGATTTAAACCTCAAAAGAATATAGAGAAATACGGAGCACACATATTTCAGATAAATACACATATTAAGAACGATTTTATTTACAAATAAAAGAGGTTTTCGACATTTAGGGGGCTAATTACAATGGAGGGCGGTCTGCCCGACAGGCAGCCCTTGGGACCAACTGCTACATGTGGATGCATGCGGTCGGACCGTAGAGGTTGGGGAAAGACTGCCGCCTCCAGCAGGATCTACTGATCCCATCGGGGCGGCGGTCAGAATCATGATCCTGAATGGAGGCTGTGTCGAGGCAGGAACCGCAGTGAAGATCACAATGTCCCTCTCCTACTGCCTTTTCATGGTGGTCCGACTGCCATGAAAAGGCAGTTGGAAATGGATTTGGGGACCCCAAGCATGGCCCATGTCCCCTGTGGGCCACTGTAAAGTGGAACAGGGGGCACACGTAGTGTTCCCATGCACATCCATGTGCCAGACACCACATGGTGCCTGGCACACAGTGCATGGACGTGCACAAAGTGCTTTTTTGCACTTTAGCTTGTGCTGTGGCCCTTTTCCTGGACCGCAGCACAAGCCGCAGTGGAAAAAAGCACTTTCTGACTCCCACCACAGCGGTCATAGCCTAATTGAGTGGTCAGACTGCTAATTGCTGTCAGGCGGTCCACTGACCTCCGTAACAGCACTCTGTGGCCCGACATTGTAATCCGCCCCTTAGATTGATCTCTAAAAGACAAAGTGATATGCTAGAATTTTAATATCACTTTGTCTTGTTTGCTCCTACTACATTCCCTCTTTTTGTTGGCAAATACTAGTGCTGCTTGAAATGTGGCCACCTGTCATTTGCACTAGAGTTGTTGTGCTTGTGCTACTCCCACAAATCAAGATAAGCATACCAATTACATTTTTAGCTTCCAATTTCTAATTCTTTCAAATTTATACAGTGTTTTAAAACATTCAATTTGCAATTTGGGGTTTTGTATGTCTATGCACATTAATAATCTGTTAACATTATTTAATTTTCTAAACAGTCCCATAAAACCCCTGAGTAGGCATTTATGATACTCGGGGTTCTGTGGACTACAGGTTAATCACTGGCCCAGAGACTATGGCATAATTTAGAGTTTGGTAGATGCACTCCATATATCTGTCACAAATGTGATAGATAACTTGTTTGCTGTATTACAAGTCTATTCCATCTTTATGGCACATGCAACTAGATGGAAGGGATATTGATCATGTGTGTGACCAGTCTTACAAATTCTGAATAAGGCATTATATTCATAAAGTTCATCCTAGGCAATCATTCAGATGTCAAGACTGGTCCACTCTCACACCTGGGGTTTGACTACTTACAGTAAAGGCTTTATCATCTTTTGATCCTTTAGCGCAAGCTTCTCCAATGTGTAGCTGGTGAGCTATTGGTATCTCTCCAGCTACCCATAAGTACCTCTACAATGTGCAGCCCACTGTACTCAATTAGAAGCATTTGCTTGGTCAACTTGATATATGTATGCCAAAACTGAAAAGTGCGTATGCAAGACTAAAATATGTATATATTCAGAATCCATAAGCTGATTGGAGATAAATGGCTGAACTGTCAGTATATATTTAAAGCTGATATTTGAGTGATAAATCATGTGGTGGTGGGGAAATATATTACTAATTTTATTTCCTTAATGCCAGGGACATCTCAGATGGTTTCTATTTATTACCAGTAGCGGCCCGTATAGGGCGTGCTGCCGGGCGGTGACGTGGGGTGGGGGGTAGTAAACACCGGAATACGGAAGAATGCAGGTATGTAGACATTTAAATCAGTAAATGCGATGCAAACGAAATTCGTTTTACTGATTTAAATGTCTACTTACCTGCATTCATCCGTAATCCGGTGTTTACTACCCCCGCCCCACGGCACCACCCGGCAGCATGCCCAGTAAGGCCGCTACTGTGTATTACCCATGATGCACTGAGGTGACCAGTGCTGGTAAACTTGCATATGATGGCCGCTAATGAAATCTTTTTTTATGTGGTCACAATAGCACCATTAATTTTATTGAACTTTCAGAGTGATTTTCGCTGAATATAAGTAAATCTTATTACAGAAAAGGTTGGAGTCCTCTGCAACAAGTCTATTTCCACTTTATACTGAAATTATTTTTCTCTACTCTGGGCCGTCCCAGACCAAACATGGCCCCACTGTATGCGTGCTAAAAGGCTACCAAAAAAATAATACATATATGCTGGATCGCTTCCTGCCAAAACAAATGCTGGCTGATGTGCCTGTGAGGTTCAGATTCTATATCAGTTATTCTCAACATATTTCACTGTTCTTAAAATGCCTGATGAACTTTGAAGTACACTATACTAAAGTACTACAGGTTATTGTTTGCATGCTTGATAGATAATAACTCTGTACCCGCATGGTACAGGTTGTCAATAATATAACATTAAATATCTCCCTGAGTAATTCTTGACTTACACATTTGCATAAAAATTTTCATTTTGACGCAGAAAAGAATGGATCTAAAAAAATGAGGGTAACTGATTGTGCAGAAACACAATTGTGCATTATTTAATTGTGTGAACAATTAACAGCTTATGAGGTCTCTGCCAGACTAATGGTGATATTGGCTTTAGAAGTAGGATTGCAAATGTAATGGCATTCTTTGTTTTTCTTTCAATACATGCCTTCATTTGATAACATGTGTGACGAAAGTTCAGATTATAACTAAACATTAGAACAATACCAACGTAGTACAGCACATGTGCTCCAGAGTGATTTACATCTTCAGAAAGTCAGTGCAGTTACTTAAAATGGTTTCAGCATTATATGTCTAGGGATGACATATCAACAGGCACCTTCTCGTGACCTCATACAGTGTTCACACAACAAAAGCACACGAAGTTGTGTCGTCACAAAGCCCATGACACCGTATGCTAGCTTCTCAATATTGAATTCACTACTTTGGGGCTCCTTCCAGTGCCTGTTGTATTTCTGGGAAGTAAGACCACTTGGAAATCGAGTATACCTTGGTCAGAACAGATGTTTTTCACAGTTCTCTACTGCAAAACATGGAATAGTGCATTTACCCAAACAAACACTTTATCAGGTTTTATCTTGCAAAATCTATGAGAAGAAACGTGTAGGGTCAATTTATGGTATGTCTGGGAATTGTTAACAGAAATATCTTCCAAAGGAAAATGTGTATCCTCAATAGCAGCTACAAAAATATCGTCCCATTGAGGTAGATTTTTAGCTATTTAAGAAAAATGTTGAGGGCACAATGTTTATGTCCCACAATATTATGGTTACAATATTCTGCAACCGTACAAGGTCGATGGAATATTACCGTATGAGATTATTCCAAATTGTGGCACAAAATCCCATTGGAGCCCAAAATTGGGATTACTGTGTTCCTTACAATAAGGCCATGTTTATAATAAATATTATTATAAAGTGATGCACCACAGCAAGTCACCTTGCAATGCTGCACTGTGTGACAGCGAAAGGGCAGGAATGTGCCACATTTAACACAATATGTTGTATTACTGATTTTTCCCTACGCTGACACACAATGTGCTGCCTAGCACCAATATAGGCACTCTTACACCATAGTGCAAGGGTATCTGCATTGTAAGTAGGATCATTTTTGGGCAGGAACGGGCATCTTCCTTCACAAAAACAATCCACTAAGTCATTTTCCTCTTTCTAGGTGTGCTACAGAATGCATGGAACATAGACTAGGAGAATTTATGGCTTTTTTCTTCATTATGCCTCCCCTGGGAAGGTGTAGCATTTTGGCAAATTCCCAGGTTTACCATTAAATCTCAGCAGGCATTAAAATCCATGGGTTTTGCGTGGGAGTACCCTTGCACCACCCATGCAACGCCTCCCTGGGGCAGAGTAATGCAATGCAGGGATTGCGATGCATTGCGTTACTCTAGATTTATCAAGTCACGCAAGGCCATCTTGAGGGTTGCGTCGCCTTTGCACCACGTTGCATGGTGCAAAAGTGACGCAACCCCCTTGATAAATATGGTCTTTTAAATGTCTAAGGGCCAGATGTAGGTGGCCAAATAGTGGGCGCTAACACTGAAATTCGTTTGCAATCGCTATTTGGCAGCGAGCAATGTAGGTAAGTTGAAACCTACTAGCAAAATAAGGAATCGTAAAATTGTGATACCTTATTTTGCTCTTGTATTTAAGGAATTGGAAATTCCAATTCCTTAAATGCAATGTAAGTAGCACAAAAAAAAGTGCACTTTAGCCTTAAGGAATCGCTAGTTACCAACAACTTCAAGTTGGTGGTAATTAGCGATTTCCTTTAAAAAACACTTTTTTAGGGCATGTATGTGCGCCACATGTGCACACATGCACATTTCAAGGGTGCAACAGGGTGTCCATTTGGATCCCTGGCACCCTTGAAATTGCTACTGCAATTTGCAAGTGCCTCTTAGTGACTCGCAAATTGCGGGAGCAATTCTTATTTATTCCTATGGGCCTCTTGGCTCATAGGAATGAATGGAAAGGTATTCCTTAATTGCAAATCGCAATTTGCGATTCACATTTAAGGAATATTAAGGAATTGCAAAATATATTGCGATTCCTACCTACATGGCATTTTGCGATTTCTTAATAGCCATTCCCTAAAAATTGCTATTAAGGAATCACAAACATGCATTTACCTACATCTGACCCAAAGTGCTTCAAATATTACATTTTGTTTCATCTAAAATTACTCCTTTTAGTTTAACCCCTTGGCCACGGCGGTAATTCCGCCGCGTCGCTGGGGGGGGAGGGGGGCCGCGCAGCGCCACCATGCTCGTGATGGAACCAGTCTGTCACGAGCCACGGGCGGGCTGTGCTTGTGACGGAGTGGTTCCGTCACGGCCCCGCCCGCTCAATAGAACGTGCCGCGCAAGTGCGAAATCACTGCAGCGTAGGCGCGGCGGCCGGGCCGTGACGGAACCACTCCGTCACCAGCACAGCGCGTCCGTGGCTGGTGACGGAGTGGTTCAATCACCAGCATGGTTGTGGTTAAATGAACATCAACCCTGTTGCTCTGAAATTTCTCAATATGTGTTTTACATACTTTCTGCTAGTTTTTATGACAGCATATTACAATGTAATCAGAATACTTACTGCCTCATTCTGAGTGCTGCACTAAATCTGAAATAACAACAAAGCATGTAAAAGGGAACATCATTTTAATCAAAAAAAGCAAAGTGTATTATAAAAAGCTACAAAAGGAAGATACACACGCCCATGCTCGACAAAAAACCTTATTGTAAAACTATTGTATTTTAAAAATTCGTAATAGTAGTATATCACACCAATAGAGATCTACCACTTACAAAATAGCATATACAGACATAGAGCTTTAAACTGCACATTGTCACTTTCAGTCACCCAACAAGCAGAAGAAGAACATCTGCACTGGTGTATCCCTAAGTTATTTGTTTGAAAAGCCCAAGGCCTAAAGTTACAATACCCCTCAGAATTTCATAACAATGTGTTGATGGATGGTACTTGGTTCAAAATCCCAAAAGATCATTGACACCGCGTTTCAGGTAAAAAATCATTTAATCCAGTCTTCAGCAGGCCATCAATAACTTTTGATTACTTTGCTTGTTTCATATCTTTTTAGATCGAACAGAAAACAAAAATCAAACTGGTGTATAAATTACTATGGATGTAGGAGCTGCTCTTATTTAACGCAAGTTACTCCTGAACTTTTGCCGCTAATGTCATTGCTAACAGTAGTCCTGGACCACTTTTCGCATCACACAAAGGCGGAGCATAACAGCATGGTACTTAAGAGATACTTATATAAGTGACTAGCTTACCCGTCGCGCGTTGCTGCGATCTCCGAAGAAAGGAAATTCAAGGAAACTCGTTATGATAACATTCAATTTACATCATGTCATTTTTATTGAAACTTATTCATTTCAATATGGAAAACATTTCAAAGGGTCGTTTTAATTCTAGTTATTTATTCGCATGCTTGTGGATACACGATTTTTTGTTTTTCCGTCTGGTGCGTACATCTGTATTCGAAAGATTATGAGGGCCCTGGGGGGCCGATATTTTTAAAAAATGTATGCCAGGAACCGTTGCGGGAGTAAACTCAACAACTTCCCAAAGTTTCCTGGCGATCAGATGAATGCTGTTTTAATTCTATTTACTTATTCGAGTGCTTGCGGATACACGATTTTCTGTTTTTCCGTCTTGTGTGTACATCTGAATTCGAAATATTATGAGGGCCCTGGGGACCGATATTTAAAAAAATGTATGTCAGAAACCTTTGCAGGGGTGTACTCAACAACTTTCGAAAGTTTCCTGGTGATCGGATGAATGCTGTTTTAATTCTATTTAATTATTCGAGTGCTTGTGGATACACAATTTTTTGTTTTTCCGTCTTGTGAGTACATCAGTATTTGAAAGATTATGAGGGCCCTGGGGGGCCGATATTTAAAAAAAAATATGCCAGAAACCTTCCCGGGAGTGTACTCAACAACTTCCCAAAGTTTCATGGCGATCGGATGAATGGTGTTTTAATTCTATTTATTTATTCGAGTGCTTGTGGTTACACGATTTGTTGTTTTTCCGTTTGGTGCGTACATCAGTATTTGAAAGATTATGAGGGCCCTGGGGGGGCCCAATATTTAAAAAAAATGTATGCCAGAAACCTTCGCGGGGTGTACTCAACAACTTCCCAAAGATTCATGGCGATTGAATGAATGGTGTAGTAATGCATAAAGGACAAACAGACAGACAGACAGACATACATTTGTTTTTATATATATAGATTGCATTATTCCAGCCCCCTTGATATACCTGGTACTCCTTTTGCAAAAATCAAATGCAAGGTCCGGTATGAATAAAGTGTGGGGGCAGAGACCCTATCAAAACCACCTACAAATAGCACAGCACATTTCCTCCAAAAACTCCCATTGGTACTCCCCAACCCCACAGGCCAAAAATCGACAATCAAGCAGAAACATGTTTGCTTCTAATTGTAGATTGAGTCAGGTGAGGATTTCACTCAATCCTGAGGTTGTAGTCATGCAAATTACTTCAGGCATCAATGGAAGAAATGTGGAAGGCCATAACAGTAGAAAAACAGAAAGTAGTGTAGTTTTACCAGTCGAAAGTCCAGGACTGCACGTTTTTCACCCTTCCCTTATTAGGAAGAAATTATCAGATGTGAAAATCACCACATTTTGTGAAAATGTGGTAATGCTAATACCATTTTTTGTTACAGTGTTACAGTGTGATAATGTTGGTTTTCGCACCTGTTGTACTTGTCCAATTCGGAATGAAAAGCTATGGGGCCCATTATGATGTCGGGCGGATTGCCTCTGCCAGGCTGGCGGAGGCAATCCGCCCGACATTGCAGCATGGATTCCTCCCGCCAGATTAGGATGGCGGGGGGGAAGGCGGCGGGGGGAAAGACCATCCGCCGCTTTACCGCCGCGGTCGCCTTGCGGCCACGGGGGTCATAGAAAAATATGGTGGTGGTGTCCAATGGACACCGCCAGCCATATTACGATGTCTGCATGGATGGGCCTTTCCGCGGCGGCAATGCCACCACGGAAAGGCAGGCGGTGATTGCTGTGGGGGCCCCCTGCGGGACACCCTGTTGATGCCAGGGTTGGGGGAGGACGGGGGGGTACCTATGGTACCCCCCCACATTTGCATATGTAAAGCGGCAGGCACCGCGCGGTGCCTGCCGCTTTGCATATGCAAATACGTTCACACATGTTTATCATTGTGGCGGGCGGTGCAGAGTGCACCGCCCGCCACAATGATAAACATGTGGGATGTGCCCGCCACTGTGGCGGGCACATCCTAATTCCCCCTATGGGTCCCCCGCCCTTATGGCGGGCGGCCCCGTTCTCCGTCAGGGTGGCGGGCGGGCAAAGTCCGCCCACCATCTTAATGACCCCCTATGTTTCGATTTGAAAGAAATGTGAACTGTTGGGATTAATGGTGTATGTTGCTCCTCTGCTCCCATATAGTGATGCAATACTCGGGGAGCACGTGCCCAAGAAACTCTAATATTTTCACATTTTTTCAAAGTCTAGAATATGTTATTTTATTGGGCAGCTTTAGCAGTGGTCCCTAAAGGTACTAGTTTACTGATTTCTTTAGCAATGCATCCCAGTAGGCAGAAGGGATGGCAGATATGGAAAGTATGTGAAAATACATCTCTCTAAGGAGTTTATGTGTGATTTAGATGCTCTGTTAATTGTGCTAGTGAGAGCTATTTATACTTGCATTCAGTCTTCAAATATGTCATGTGATGCTCTGTGATTTGTAATTTAAAATGCGTGATAGTTATACATTTCAAATGCTTTGATCTTTAGGGTATATTTACTATGAAATGTCGGAGAGCGGAGCTGTGCCAAACTTGGCTGCCACGCTCTAGCATTTCCAAAACGCAGAGATGCGCCGTATTTACCACAATACGGTGCACCCCTGTGTTTTCCCTGGTGCTGGCGCTAAAATTAGCTGCCCAGGTTCAACACAGGCACCCTTGCTCAATGTGCAAAAATGCCTGCGTTGCAGGGAATGATTCCTTATGTGCAGGAAAGTGTCCTTCCTTCAGATAAACAATCCATAATGGCGATTTGTTACTTCTAAGTCTGATGCAGAATGCAGCACACATAGAAGTAGCAAATTGTCATCATTTAATGATTGTTTATGTGCAGGAAGGGACACCTTACTGCACATAAACAATCATTCATGGCGTTTTGTTCTTTCTAATGTGTGCTGCAGAATGCAGTACACATAGAAAAAGCAAAAACGAGGAGAAATAAAAGTATATCTCCTCTTTTCGCCATTCTAATGCCTGCTCTTGCATGGCATTCGTTTTTGGCACTGCCTTAGATGTACACATCCATGTAAATATAGGGCAGCGTCAAAAAGCGATGGGTGTTGCTGTGGAACGCCAACAGCAACACCCATTGCTCACCCCTTTCACGCTAAGTGATGCATGTAAATGAGCAGTATTTACAAGGAGGTGTTAAGTCACAGAAAGTGGCTTAATGCTGCTTAGTATATATAGTAAGTAAGTAAGTAAGTAAATCCACATTTGTAAAGCGCACAATCACCCGTAAGGGTCTCTAGGCGCTGGGGGCCGTCAGGAAGATTAAGCAAGCTATTGCCCAGAGTCACATGGTGCTGGGCTAACCTGCCGCCGGTGCTGGGGATCGAACCGCGATCCCCAGATTCCGGAGTCAGTCGCCCTGGCCGCGGCGCCACACCTCTTCCTCATATATATGGGCAAGGGCATAGCGCCACCAGAACGTCCTTAAAAGTGGCATTCTGGTGGCGTTATCCCATTGTAAATATACCCCTTAATGTCTCCAAATTTGATTTGAAAGCACGATATTCATAAATGTCCCCTACAGGGTAAACAGACATGTTCCCATGTCCTGAGTTCCATATTTGGGAACGGTTGACCACGGATAGGCAGACTGCTGCATACCAATCCAGTAAAGAAAACTAATTAAAGGGTGGCAAGTCCTGGGATTCTTTAGGGGCACTGACAAATGAAGGCTTAGCGCTCTAGATGTAATTTTATAAAAACATAGGTTTTCCGACTACAAAACAATTTCACTCTAATAGAAGGGAAAATACTTTTCACATTTGGGAACATAAAAAAATCTCTCCTAATTTCAGTCCCTTTATAGGAGATTAGGACTTCACATTAAGATCCTCAAGAATTGCCGCTAACCCTGTTTGGGCAAAAAAAAAAGGCATGAAACATGTTGACCAGATCACGGACTCATGGGCTACTTAAGTCCCAGGAGTCCACTTTGCCTTGAACCCCTTCGCTGCGGCGGCAATTCCGCTGCAGCGCTAAGGGGGTGGGGGGCGCTCGGCGCTCACGTACTCGTGACGGGACCGCTCCGTCACGAGTCGCGGTTGCGCTGTGCTTATGATGGAGTGGTTCCGTCACGGCACCGCCCGCTCTTAAGAACGCTCAGCGCAGGCGCGGGATCGCTGCCGCGCAGGCGCTCCGAGCGGGCCGTGACGGAACCGCTCCGTCATCAGCACAGCGCCGTGTCTGATGATGGAGCGGTTCCGTCACCGGCAGGGGAGGGGTTAAACCAGTCGCGGACGGTACAGGTAAGGGCGGTGGGGCGGTGGAGAAGGGCGGGGGGGGCGAGTCGACAGACAACAGAATAGGTTGTATTTATTTATTTAATTTGACCTATTCCGTCATCTGTTGACCTACCTCCCGCTCCCACCCCGCCCCACCCCACTGCGCTTACCTGCTCCAGCTGCCGCTGTAAGGATATCGAGTGATAATTAAAGCAACTTGAAAAGAGGGTGAGGCACCCAAGGTAACTTTTTATGGTTTATTGATCACAACTGTTTTTGTTATTCATGGGTAATTTTATTATCACCATAAAACAACTCCACTCCCCAACCCACCACCTTCCTTCTGCTTCAGAGGTACCAAGGCATGCATCGAAGGCCCATTTGTGCCTGAAATCGGTCACACAGCCTTCAAACACTGCTTGCATGGAGGAAGATGCCTGTTATTAAATATGAAAAACCCTAAAATGAGAGCTGATTCAAAGTATATGTCCTCAACAGTTCCCTTGTTTGAATAAACCCTTAATACTCAGGGGCATATTATCAAGGGGGTTTATCTCCGCTTTTTTGGCTTTAAAAGCCAAGAAAGCGGAGATAAAATTATCTCCCTATTACCAAGCTGTCGCTAACACCAGTTAGCGACAGCTAATAGGAGATAGTGACCATCTTGGGCCCCGCTTTGCATGTCAGTGATATTTATCACTAATGACATGCAAAGTGGGCGTGCCAAGATGTTAGCGACTGGAAACAGTCTCTAACATCGCTATCTCCTATTACCAACTTTTGGAGATAGTCGCGCTAAGCGCGAATATCTCCAAAAGCTAACACCTGCCCAGGAGCAGTTCTTAGCCATGTTATCCAATGGGAGGTGGATAACATGGCTAAGAGCATTTGCTCGATAATGCATGAATATCGCTGACTTTTCAGCGATATTCATGCATTGCGGCCGTTTTTTATCGCATTTGCGATAAACCTTGCTAATAGCAAGGTTTATCTGCGATAAAAATCGCCGATTTGCGGCGATAATTTTTGTCTCTAAACAAGTTTGAGACAAAAATTATCGCTAGTTGTTGGTAATATGCCCCTCAGAGTGGGCCCCACCTTGATCACCCCTGAGTTCACCATGATGAACGCTCTCACCACACTGAATGCTGCGCGTGGGCAAAATTTCATCCACGCTGGCATAATCTTGATTAATTTCTGACATTTCATGTTAGGATTGTAATTCGAAATGTCTGAGAATACCCTACACTGTGTAATTAAAATTTGAAGTAAAAATCCTATCAAGAGAGCAAAAGGAAGAACATAATTGAACTGAATCAGAGTGTCTGCTGATTGCATCAGGCGTTATTTTTTAAGCACAAAAATGCACTTTTTGAAGCAAAAAGAGATAAGAGGGTGCATTTCATGTAAAAAAAAAAATACTGGGGAATGCTGCAGACAGCATTTCGCATAATAACGTATAATGCCACATAATTTTTCATCATTTTACTATCATTCTGTCAAGGAAATTACTCACATTTCAACCAAGGCTGCATATGTCTTTGATGTGAAGTGCACTTTTTGCTACTGCACCTGCCTTTATTTTATTCCTCCGTCATCATTATGTTTCTCTTTGTACAGTCTGTCTAAAATTTGTCAGAGTTTTTTGTATGCTGGTAGTATACTAAAGGCATTTTTTTAAATCAATAACCAGCAACAGACAGCAACAACGGTCTTAGTTGGTGTTAAATCCACCCCCTTTTGGCAACCTGAAAGGAAATATTGATGCATCTGCCATTTCAAGATCCTCTGTGTCTCTCCATGAAAGTGTGCGCTCATCCGACATCCTCAGGTAGGCCCATGAGGGCCTGCTTTTTTGACCTGTCACTCTGCCCTACTCCTGTGCTGCACCTGCTCTTTGCTCCAATGCCAAGGTGCTCGGAGAGCTTTCATTTGTCCTCCCACCCGCCCCCGGTCTCCCAAAGAGGAGGCATAATAACAGTCCTTCCATGCACCACAGTAAAAGCCGCTGTGAGCCGCAGGAGGCCGGCAGGAGATGAGCGGGGACATTCGCGCTGGTGTATATTTAGCAACACTTGGTTATAACTTCTCCCCTGGTGCCTGTTTGCTTTCCTCCCCCATCTCTGTGATTCCAGGCTGCTCTTCCTCTCTCCCCATGAATCTTAGTGCTTCTGAGGTTCCTGCAGAATGTGCGGTCCAACGCTCAGGCTTCGATAAAGAGTCTAGGGACCCATTAGGATGGCAGGACGATCCCCCCCACCGGCCCAGGTGGGGGCGATCCGCGCGCCAACCACACAGCAAAGACCCCCCCGCCATATTATGATGGCTGGGGGGTCTGCGGCGGACGGAAAGACTGTCCGCCGCTTTTCCGCCCGGTCAACAAGTCGACTGGGCGGCAAAGAGTTTAATATGGTGGCGGTGCCAGCCATATTAGAATGGGGGTGGAAACTTGCCTCTCCGTGGCGGCAATGTCATGCAGAGTTTACTTATGGGGGCCCGTTCCGGGCCCCCAGGGACTCTGGGGGTGGGGGGTGCACATGGGGGTACCTATGGTACCCCCCTGCATTTCAATGTACAACGTGGCAGGTACCACACGGTGCCTCTCACGTTGTGCATTGAAAGGCACATTTTGCTTTTGTGGCATTGCAGCGGGCGGTGCTTTCACCACCGCCAGCCACAATGCTACAAATGCGCAATGCGCCCACCAGTGTGCTGGGCACATCCTAATTGTGGGTTCGGGACCGCCACAAGCAGTGCGGGCGGTCCCGATTCCCGGGGGTATGGTGGGTGGACAAAGTCAGCCCGCCATCCTAATGACCCCAATAGTGTGGTATATTTATGGATATCACTGAGGACAGCAAATGTGATAACTCCCTCTGTCCAATGGTATTCTCAGCAGAAGGAGAAGTGTGGGAGCTGAACCAATGGAAATAGATACACCTCTTAAAGATGGGCATCATTCATTAATGGATATTCACTGAAGTGTCTTTCGATCTATACTGCTCAGGGCTGGCAATATCGATGGATACACATGTATATTTAGATGCGAGGCACAAGGTATTACCCCTAGTTGCTAGTAATGCCACCAATCATATATAAATTGGTCCCCAGCCAGGACCCCAAACTGATAATCAGGTGAGCCCTAAAGACTACAAGTGATAAGACTGGTTAATGTTCCCACTGTACTAGTGCACACCACCTGTGGCTTTAGTGAGAATTACATGTGTGGTTTGTGGTGTCCCCTGGGATCAGGGGTCCCTTTAACTGTTCCACAAAAGCAAAGAAGAAAGGAAAACTTTAGGAACAAAAGATAAACGGTGGCAATTGGAAAGTTTGTGTTTTCACCCAGGGACTATCATCCTTACTCTCTCCCGTGTATCCATACCCCGACTCCGTCCACCAAAAATCAAACCCAATCAGTTTTTTTGTGGTCTTCGAAGTAGAGGCAAGCTGTTACTATATACATCTTTGACATGGGCAGTACCCACATCATCTTTTGAGGCGGCCTTATTCCCACAGTGAAACCTGGAGAAACACAGCATTCACAACATATTTGTGCCAGGGCCTCTTTAGAAATGTAGAATATCCACTCATTCCATGTTTCTTTTCATGAAAATTAGGAGCATTTTATTTATTTTTGCCACTGTTAGTTTTTTATTTGTTTTTACAGTTACTTTAATATTTCTATTGTTTTTATTTACATGATGTGATTTTTTTTTCTAATGCTGTGATAACATTGACTTCTGAGGTTAAGCCTTGGTTTTATTCAGATGGTGCACTCCCATTACTTTGAAGGTACTACATCAATCTACATATACATAGAGGCATTTGCACTGACATAAACTCCTCCAATGAATAGCACCACTTTTAAGTACTACTACATCACCATCAATGCATGGACATTGCTGGGGATATTTATATCGTTATTGAAAGGGTTAAGATTACACTATGGTTGGTTTAGAATTTGGTTTAGGTTTATGGTTAGGTGTAATGTAAAGTCTAAAGGGCTGATTTTGATGTCTGGGAGACCGCCACCGACACACAGTTGGTGGAAGTCCCACCGACAGACAGACCTTTGGTCCGATCACTGCATTATGATGCAGGCAGATTGATCGAAACCATTGGGGGGAAGACCCTTGTTTAATCTGTACCTTGTTCTATATGTACCTAGCTCCACTGTTCTCTCTGATAGCCAATTAGGGGGTAAAAGCGATTTCGTACGCCGATGACACCTAGCTGGTCTTCACTTTTAAAGAGCATACTGAGGACTCCTTTAAGAGTTTCAAGGGCTGCCTGAGAGACATTGCGTTTTGGATGAACAACAACAAACTTAGGCTCAACGCAGGAAAGACGGACGTGATGTTCTTTGGGAAAGCACCACCTCCGGCATCGGCTCTCTGGTGGCTTTTTGAAATGGGATCCTCCCCTGCAGATATCATAAAAAATCTTGGTGTGAAGTGGGATGCTGATCTCTCATTTTTGGCTCAGATACGGCAGGTGACAGCTACCTGCTTCTGTAAACTGAGAAATTTGAGGACATTTCTGCATTTGGTGCCAGAGGAGTGCCGAAAAATCATGGTCCATGCCATAGTGACTTCCAGGCTGGCCTATTCGAATGGCCTTTATTTGGGCCTCCCAAAGTACCTAATTAGGCGCCTTCAGATGGTACAAACTACGGCTGCAAGACTGGTTAGGCTTATCCCTTTCCGCAAGCATGTCTTGCCGCATTTAAGAGAACTCTATTGGTTACCAGTGGCCAAAAGAATCGAGTTCAAAGCTTTGACGCTTGCATTCTGAGACACGCATGGTAATTGCCCCAGCTACTTGAAACAAAGACTACGCGGCTACAAACAGACGAGATCTTTAAGGTCCGATTCTCAAAAGCTACTCTGCATGCCTCGTTTCAAGAAAGCTCGCATGGGGGGGGCAGATCCTTCCGGTTCGGGGCGGCTAAATTGTGGAATTCCTTGCCAACTGACTTCCACAATATTGATTCAGATACACTTTTTAGGAAAATGGTGAAGACTTGGCTTTTCAGGGTAGAATAGTGGGCCGGGGACGTGGCTTTCTGGGTCTCCATCTGGGTACTCCTGATCGCTCAGTGCCAGGACACCTCTGTATGAGGTAGCTGTTGTGCTCTACAAATGTCTGTATTATTATTATTATTATTATTAAGACCGCTGCCTCCGACAATATATACAATCCTGTTGGCTGACGGTCTGAATTCTATCCCTTGAATGGCTGCAGTGCTGAGGTAGGCACAACCATCAGGATTACAAAGTCCCTTTCTGAAGAGCCTTTTCATGACAGTCCGACCACCAGGAAAAGCCTGTCGGAAAGGCACTCTAGGGGCCCTAAACAGGGCCCCTTCCCTCGTGGGCCACTACAAAGTGGTTCTGGGGGCACATAACATATATTTCCTCCATGCACATCCATGCACTGTGTGCCATGCACCAGATGGTGCATGGCACATGGTGCATGGATGTCCACAACGTGTTCTTTTACACTGTGGCTTGTGCTGCGTCCCATTTCCTGGGTCTCAGCACGAGCTGCCATGTTAAAGAGCACTTTCTGACTGCCAGCACAGCAATTCTATCATAACTGGGCAGTTGGACCGCTGCCTGCTTCTCTGGCGGTCTCCTAACTGTCATGATAGGGGGTGGCGGTCCAACCGCCAGCTATCATAATCAGGCCCTAAGTTTGTATTTAGTTTTAGGTTAGGGCTAAGAATTATAATTAAGCCAAGTTTATGCTAAGGTTTAGAATTAGTTTAAGGTCTAGGGAAAAGCTTAGAGGGTAGGGTTTGGGTTCGATCTAGGGATACATATTGCACTATTTAATGGTTCCACATGTAGCTGAATGCATAACTCTTCATTCAATACTCTGGTGCATGACAACACTCCAAACACAGGAGTTCTTACACTCACTCTTCCGACCCCACCACCTCTCAACCCCATCTGCTCTCACACCTGCAGCTTGGCCACTTCTTCAATCACCAATGTAGCCCATAGCCTTCCAAAGAACACTGTTTTCACGTCCCCTTCTTGTAATTCACAACCTATTTCAAAACCCATTATGCACTGTGTGCCATTGCATTGTAGTTAGGTTCACTCTGTATAAGTCAAATGCATACACACAGGGTCAGAGGGTCTGTCGGTCATGCCCCCACTGCGGCCACAGCAGCACAGTAGTGGGCACACGCGAGGCAGTACAACAGGTGGGGGCGCACAAAGGACAGTAAAGAACCCCTGCTGTGCACACTTGAGCTCCAGCTGCTGTGGTAAGACACACACTGAGAAGTTGAAAGGCACCTATTAGTAAATGAAATGAGAGAGCCCCTGCTGTCTCGTTAATTGTAATGCATGATTGTCTTTTGATTGCCTAAGATGCCTTTTTTGTCAAGCAGGTGTCAGAAGTGACTCATCTGTCGGAGCGTCACTTCACTGGTTGTCAAGGAGCTAAAGCAATGCATGAAAATGTGTCTGGTGTCCCAAGAGCAAATAGGCACTAGATTTTATACCCTGTCTTTGTTAGAGGCTATTCAAATCCTCGAGTAGTCAATAATTTTTAATCTAGCTAGTATGAAGATGAATATGGATAAAAGACGTAAAGATAATTTTCAGAGAAACAAAAACAATCTAAATTGTTTTGACACTTCATAAAATTGCAGCCCAATTCAATGGCAATAATGTTATCAGTGCCCAAGGAAATACATTTGGCTTTAGTCTTGAAACAATTCACATTTATTCTAAGTTGATCACAGGCAGATCTTTGTAAAAGGTGTATGCCCTAATTATTGATTTTCCCGAATTAGAGCATGTAATTCTCAAGTTACACAAGGACATCAGCAACAACAGCATGAGCCCACTGCACTATCTTGCTAAGATTTGAATTTGGATTCTGTAGGTTTATGTTTAGTGCTATGCAAACAAATCTCAACATTGGGTGGCCATCTCGCCACAGGTCATTACAGACACTGTTTCCAGTTGTCCTATTTCAACTGAAAAGATAATGCAGTCTGGGTGTTGTAGTTTTATTTTGCTTCCACGGACCAAATTAGACTGACGTACCTGAAATCAATGATTTGTAGGTGAAAGGTTCAGGGCCCACAATGACCTAGAATGAGGTGCTCATCATATCTTCATATTGTTTAGAAACTGCAGGACTGATGACAAGTTGTGTTTACAAAAAGAGTACACATATTTGTGAAGAGGGGCACATAAAGAATGTGCACCATATCCATTCACACTTGTACTTTTTTTACATGCACCTTGTTACTTCAATTTTGATCATAATATAAGTACTATTAGTTCACTCTTCTTCTGCCTCTCCGCGCCATATATTCCCACTGCCCTCCAGCCTAGACCCTCCCACCTCCTAGGGCTACTTAATGGAGGCCACAGCATTGCTTCATTGAGAAGGCCCTGACCACATTGGTCTTCCTTGCCGCTCCCCTGGTTGCAGATCATGTAGGGCATGGGCACAATCCCAACCCTTGCACTGCCCCCTACCCAGTTCGAGCCCCGGTCCCCCTGCTAAGTGTTGTTACATTTTTCTGCTTTATGACTGTATTACTGAAAAAACATTTTAACTAAAGCATGACTGCCTGAAATTACATGTGACTCTGTTGCCTGACCGTTAATTGCACATTGTGTGTTCTCTCCAACTACTCCTGTAATTGTAAACTTGTATGTGCTGTGACAGGTTATGATTTTACTTCGTTTTCTCCCTTATTGTTTTTGCCTTCTCGTGCCTTTACCCAGTTCACTCGAGTTCCCGCCTCTCTGTGCCACATTTCCCACAGTCCTCTTGTCTCATGGACAGCCCCTCCCGTCTCTCAAGGCTACTTAATTGATGCAGGAACATGGCTGTGCCGCTGGCACGCTGAAAGTGCACCAAAGGGAGGAGCTTCGCGCGTAACCAAGATGGTCGCGTGAGCACAGGGCTCCCCGGACCCTCGCCACTAAGCATGGGCGTAAAATCCGCTCCGCTCGCGGATTTTTCGGATTTTCGGCAAATTCGCAATCCGCGAACGCTCGCGAATTTGTCGAAAATCCGTGAATCCGCTCGCGGCGGATTTTTTGCTTGGTTGCGGCGCGCGGCGTGGTGCACGGCGTTCACTTTCCGTCATTTTAGCGTTTGCCGAGTTGTTTTTCTTTGCGAGTGACGCGCCATTTTAGATCTTGCTGCGTGTTCCCGCGGGAGTTTGTCGCCCGCGAATACGTACTCGCGGCTTGCCACCTTGCACAGCACACCTCGCGAGAGTTCGCAATTGCGAACACGTAGTTGCGGCGGAAAGGAACAATCTCGCACTTGCGAAATAGAGATTTTGCAATTTCGCACAAGAAAATCACCAGCAAACAGGATAAACCTTCAGAAAATTATGATTTTTATCAGAATCACTCCTCAGGTTGACATTTGCATGGCCTTTTTTTTTGCAAGGAGTCCATTTTGGGGGGGGGGAGTAAGGAAGTGCCCCACAGTCTCCAACTTCCTGTTCCTGTCCAGCAGGCTCCTCCCAGTGCTTTGTCCATCTCCTGGTCACTTTCATTTGGATCTGGAGCTGGAAGGATTACTTTTTGTGGGTGCTGCTGGATATTTGGATTTGAGGCCTTTTTGACTGTCTTTGGATCGCTTTTGGATTAGAAATCAACTTTCACAAGTAAGTTTGTTTGGGGCATTACAGTTGCTGCAAGTACAATTTTTGAACTTTTTCAGAAAATTAAATAAATTATATTGTGGGTAGCCACAGTATCCAGTAGGACCAGGGTTGGTTATGGGTGCATGATACAACTGTTTTGTTGAATTTAAACACCATTGAGGCCATGGATGGGCTGGGATTGTGCAGATTTTATTGTTTTTTGTCGTTTTTTTGGGCCTGCTGGTGTGGCCCTTTGCCCAGGGGTGGTGAGTGTTGCATGGGCCTAGTCTTTCTGTGGGGTGTCTTCTTGAATTTAAACATAATTGAGGCCATGGATGGGCTGGGATTGTGCTTATTTTATTGTTTTTTGTCGTTTTTGGGGGGCTGCTGGTGTGGCCTTTTGCTTGCCCAGGGGTGGTGGTGGTGCATGGACTGAGTGTGCCTGTGGTGTGGTCTCACTCTCTTTGATGTAAACATCATGGATGGCATTGGATTGTGGTGATTTCTGGCTGTTTTTCTGTTTTTTGGGGGTGTACTGTTGATGTGGACTGGCCATGTGGGTGGTGGTGGTGGCCATCTTGAGTGCTGGCTGGTACAGGCAACATGTGCTTGGGGTGTAAGGGGGCCATTTTGAGGAGAGGCAGTGTCTGAGGCCTGCACCTATTTTGCCTACTTTTCATCCCTTATGCCCAGGGGTAGTGAGTGTTGCATGGGCCTAGTGTTTCTGAGGGGTGTCTTCTTGAATTTAAACACCATTGAGGCCATGGATGGGCTGGGATTGTGCAGATTTTATTGTTTTTTGTCGTTTTTTTGGGCCTGCTGGTGTGGCCCTTTGCCCAGGGGTGGTGAGTGTTGCATGGGCCTAGTCTTTCTGTGGGGTGTCTTCTTGAATTTAAACATAATTGAGGCCATGGATGGGCTGGGATTGTGCTTATTTTATTGTTTTTTGTCGTTTTTGGGGGGCTGCTGGTGTGGCCTTTTGCTTGCCCAGGGGTGGTGGTGGTGCATGGACTGAGTGTGCCTGTGGTGTGGTCTCACTCTCTTTGATGTAAACATCATGGATGGCATTGGATTGTGGTGATTTCTGGCTGTTTTTCTGTTTTTTGGGGGTGTACTGTTGATGTGGACTGGCCATGTGGGTGGTGGTGGTGGCCATCTTGAGTGCTGGCTGGTACAGGCAACATGTGCTTGGGGTGTAAGGGGGCCATTTTGAGGAGAGGCAGTGTCTGAGGCCTGCACTTATTTTGCCTATTTTTCATCCCTTATGCCCAGGGGTAGTGAGTGTTGCATGGGCCTAGTGTTTCTGAGGGGTGTCTTCTTGAATTTAAACTCTATTGAGGCCATGGATGGGCTGGGATTGTGCAGATTTTATTGTTTTTTGTCGTTTTTTTGGGCCTGCTGGTGTGGCCCTTTGCCCAGGGGTGGTGAGTGTTGCATGGGCCTAGTCTTTCTGTGGGGTGTCTTCTTGAATTTAAACATAATTGAGGCCATGGATGGGCTGGGATTGTGCTTATTTTATTGTTTTTTGTCGTTTTTGGGGGGCTGCTGGTGTGGCCTTTTGCTTGCCCAGGGGTGGTGGTGGTGCATGGACTGAGTGTGCCTGTGGTGTGGTCTCACTCTCTTTGATGTAAACATCATGGATGGCATTGGATTGTGGTGATTTCTGGCTGTTTTTCTGTTTTTTGGGGGTGTACTGTTGATGTGGACTGGCCATGTGGGTAGTGGTGGTGGCCATCTTGAGTGCTGGCTGGTACAGGCAACATGTGCTTGGGGTGTAAGGGGGCCATTTTGAGGAGAGGCAGTGTCTGAGGCCTGCACTTATTTTGCCTACTTTTCATCCCTTATGCCCAGGGGTAGTGAGTGTTGCATGGGCCTAGTGTTTCTGAGGGGTGTCTTCTTGAATTTAAACACCATTGAGGCCATGGATGGGCTGGGATTGTGCAGATTTTATTGTTTTTTGTCGTTTTTTTGGGCCTGCTGGTGTGGCCCTTTGCCCAGGGGTGGTGGTGAGTGTTGCATGGGCCTAGTCTTTCTGTGTGGTGTCTTCTTGAATTTAAACATAATTGAGGCCATGGATGGGCTGGGATTGTGCTTATTTTATTGTTTTTTGTTGTTTTTGGGGGGCTGCTGGTGTGGCCTTTTGCTTGCCCAGGGGTGGTGGTGGTGCATGGACTGAGTGTGCCTGTGGTGTGGTCTCACTCTCTTTGATGTAAACATCATGGATGGCATTGGATTGTGGTGATTTCTGGCTGTCTTTCTGTTTTTTGGGGGTGTACTGTTGATGTGGACTGGCCATGTGGGTGGTGGTGGTGGCCATCTTGAGTGCTGGCTGGTACAGGCAACATGTGCTTGGGGTGTAAGGGGGCCATTTTGAGGAGAGGCAGTGTCTGAGGCCTGCACTTATTTTGCCTACTTTTCATCCATTATGCCCAGGGGTAGTGAGTGTTGCATGGGCCTAGTGTTTCTGAGGGGTGTCTTCTTGAATTTAAACTCTATTGAGGCCATGGATGGGCTGGGATTGTGCAGATTTTATTGTTTTTTGTCGTTTTTTTGGGCCTGCTGGTGTGGCCCTTTGCCCAGGGGTGGTGAGTGTTGCATGGGCCTAGTCTTTCTGTGGGGTGTCTTCTTGAATTTAAACATAATTGAGGCCATGGATGGGCTGGGATTGTGCTTATTTTATTGTTTTTTGTCGTTTTTGGGGGGCTGCTGGTGTGGCCTTTTGCTTGCCCAGGGGTGGTGGTGGTGCATGGACTGAGTGTGCCTGTGGTGTGGTCTCACTCTCTTTGATGTAAACATCATGGATGGCATTGGATTGTGGTGATTTCTGGCTGTTTTTCTGTTTTTTGGGGGTGTACTGTTGATGTGGACTGGCCATGTGGGTAGTGGTGGTGGCCATCTTGAGTGCTGGCTGGTACAGGCAACATGTGCTTGGGGTGTAAGGGGGCCATTTTGAGGAGAGGCAGTGTCTGAGGCCTGCACTTATTTTGCCTACTTTTCATCCCTTATGCCCAGGGGTAGTGAGTGTTGCATGGGCCTAGTGTTTCTGAGGGGTGTCTTCTTGAATTTAAACACCATTGAGGCCATGGATGGGCTGGGATTGTGCAGATTTTATTGTTTTTTGTCGTTTTTTTGGGCCTGCTGGTGTGGCCCTTTGCCCAGGGGTGGTGGTGAGTGTTGCATGGGCCTAGTCTTTCTGTGTGGTGTCTTCTTGAATTTAAACATAATTGAGGCCATGGATGGGCTGGGATTGTGCTTATTTTATTGTTTTTTGTTGTTTTTGGGGGGCTGCTGGTGTGGCCTTTTGCTTGCCCAGGGGTGGTGGTGGTGCATGGACTGAGTGTGCCTGTGGTGTGGTCTCACTCTCTTTGATGTAAACATCATGGATGGCATTGGATTGTGGTGATTTCTGGCTGTCTTTCTGTTTTTTGGGGGTGTACTGTTGATGTGGACTGGCCATGTGGGTGGTGGTGGTGGCCATCTTGAGTGCTGGCTGGTACAGGCAACATGTGCTTGGGGTGTAAGGGGGCCATTTTGAGGAGAGGCAGTGTCTGAGGCCTGCACTTATTTTGCCTACTTTTCATCCATTATGCCCAGGGGTAGTGAGTGTTGCATACTTGCATGTCCGTAGTCTTTCTGTGGGGTGTCTTCAATGTAAACATCAAGGATGGCATGGGATTGTGCTCATTTTTCTGTGTTTTGTCGATTTTTTGGGGTGTATAACTGAACTGATGTTCCTCTGTCTTCCATTGCTTTTAGGTGCACAAGAAGACTCAAGAGAACCACCAGTGCCAGGAAGAAGTCCTGCAGCGGTGTGTGCAGCATAACGTCACGCGACGTCACGTCTGGACACAGAACCCTCTGCAACTCGTGCAACTGCTGCCTGCTGACCTGCTCTGAAGAGGATGGCCCCAAAAAAAGTAACCCGTAGCTCCTCTAGCAAGAAAGGTGCCAGTAAGGAGCAGAAGAAGCAAGTTACCAAGGAGACTGGTGTGCCGCCCGCCCCTTTTTTTGGGAGTAAAAAAAAAAGTATGCCTGCAGCAGCAGCAGCGGGATCTGCTGGGGACCAAGCTGGCAGCAGCACCCCCGCTCCATTGGGCTCAGTGCCACCACCACCACCACGCCAACTTAAGTCCAAGCCCTTGAGTGCTGCAGAGGCAGCCAGTATAGTTCTTCAATCACCATCGACCAGTGATGTTGGCTCATCGCAAGAAAGCAGCAGCAATGTCCCTCAATCAACACAGGTTGTTGTAGCTCATCTGACGAGTGTTGAACAACCACAGCCGCAACAACAATCACATGTGCAAGTACAAGCCCAAGTACATGTGGAAGGAGAGGCAGCGCAAGGAGATGCGCAAGCAGAGGTGCATGGAGGGTCACAAGTGCCCACAATAGTTGTTCCTCCCGAAGTAGGGGCACATCAGGAAATCGACAATCAAGGCGAGGTATCATTTGAGGAAGCCACTCCTCCTGATGATCCTTCATTGTCTTCCACACCCCTAGCAAGGAAGAGATCAAGGGTGGTGTCTACATCCTCTTCAAGCACACCTCCTTCTGATGATACGGTTCAAACTTGGGAACCAGCACCACAGCCGTCTGAGAGTGAGGCACACCATGATCCAACAAAGGTAGTTAAGCGTAAAAGGAAGCTCGTCCAAAGTCTCAGAGTTATGGAGTGTGATGAGGCTCAACAAGAAGTGGCGGATACTGCTGCTGATGAAGACTCTGCCAACGACGACCCAGTCATCATAAAGGTCACTGCAGCCCCAGCGGGCATGCAGCAAACAGACATTTTGACCCTAGCCCGAAGAGCTGCTGCGCGTGATGATGATGATGATGATGTTGTCGATGAGGAGGCAGTGGAAACACCACAATCATTGGAGTTAAGTAGTACACCAACTCGTCCCGCTTCCATATTTCTTTCTGGCAAGAAGAGACCTCCGTCAACCTCGACCTTAATTAGTGGCGGTGAAAGTGCAAAACGTACAAATGTTGGGCAATCCAGATCCTCCACTTCATCTGGCATTAGCTTCATGACCACCACCACCAGTATCGCCGCCTCCTCCAGGTCCCACAGACACTTCAAGTCCCCAGTTTGGGACTTCTTTACTGTTTGTCCCAAAAATCCAAAGTTTGCCATTTGTACCCTTTGTAAGCTTGCAGTTAGTCGTGGTAAGTCAGGTACCAACTATGGTACCGGCGGCCAGAGTGGTCATCTTGAGAGAAAGCACGCTGTCAAATGGTTTGCGCACCTAGATGCGATCAAGAAAGGCCAAAATCAAGGAAACGTTGATGTTTCATCTGATGATGACGAGCAGGAAGAAGACGTGTCAAACACGTCCCTTACACCCAGTACCCCTGTCAGCAGCACACCCAATGTGAGGCACACTAAGAGTGTTGGAGCGAGTGAGACACCAACGCACAAAAGTTCACCAGCGAGCAAAATTGGGTCAACGAAGTCATTATCAGCCCGTAAATGCTTGGTCCAGGCCAACATTAGAACAATGCTTACTTCAGACGTGCCATATGAACGCAACCACCCACTGACGCGTCTGTATAACACTAAGCTGGCTAAAATGCTAGCTGTGGACCTTCTACCTTTTTCTTTTGTAGAAGCGGTAGGTTTTCTTGAATTAGTGGCAACGCTCTGCCCTAAATGGAAAGTTCCGAGCCGGTTCTATTTTGCCAGAGTTGCGGTTCCAGCACTACATGAAGATGTGCTGCAGGCGATTGGGGCAGCTTTGCAGAAGAGTGCTGTTCACACAATACATCTGACAACAGACATGTGGACCAGTGGCCCAGGCCACGATTACATGTGCATCACTGCACACTGGGTCTCTTTTTCAGGTGTTAAAGCAAAGCTAAACGCAGGTGTTGACCCGGACAAAGTTTTCAAAGCTGCTCGGAAACATGCAACACTAGCCATGTTTGGCTTGGAGAAAAGTCACACAGCAGAAAACCTTTTGCAAGAGTTTAACAAAAAGGTCTTGACAATGCTATCCCCCCTAAAACGCAAGATTGGTTATGTTTCCACGGATAATGGCTCCAATGTAGTTAAGGCCATGTCGGAGGGTGGCTATTTCAGAGTGCCATGTTTGGCGCACTGTATCAACCTGGTAGTTCAAAAATTCTTGAGTGATAGAGACAGTGCAGCGTTCGCGGTAATGGCCACCTGCCGCAAAATGTGCAACCATTTCAGCCATTCTTTTAAGGCCCGGAAGCATCTGCGGAGACTGCTACTTCAACGTAGAATGCCAGTGAAAGCACTCATCCAGGAGGTGGCAACACGTTGGAACTCAACCTTCTACATGCTTGAGCGTCTGTATGAGCAGTATACGGTACTCGATCACTATTTCTTCACAGAGGGTACATCTCAGAAGGAGGACCTGCGGATGAGTGCGGCGCAATGGGACCTAGTTAAAAGCCTGACAGACATGCTTCGTCCTTTTGAGTTCTTCACGCGTGCAGTCAGCCAGGAGGACTGTAATTTGGGAAAAGCTCTCCCATTGTTATGCATGCTGGAGCACCAACTGATGGCGGTGTCTTCTGAGTTTGAAAAAGAAGATGAAGAAAAAAAAAACCATTTCATTTTGTCAGAGAAATTATTAGAGCGCCTACGTGGTGATGAACGTCTTCAAAAGATCAAGTCAGATCAGCATTACATTTGTGCTACTATTCTGGATCCACGCTACAAAAAGGTGCTGGCAGGCGAAGCATTCTTTCCTTTTGATGATGCAGATGTTCAAAAGTACAAACATTGGTTAGCCTTGTCAGCCAAGAGGTTTGAAAAAGAACGGCAGGTTATTGAAGGAGAAGCCAGTACATCAGCATCAGCATCAGCAGGCCATCCCCAGTCACAAGAATCCACTTCTGCACCTGTGGCTGGGGCACAAGTGACCTCTCAGCCGTTAAAGACACCGGCAACTGGATCATCTGCACCACACACAACAAAAACAGTGGCTGTTGTAGAGGATTGGCTAAGTTTGCTTGGGTATGGTTCTCGAAAAAATGTCACAGCCACAGCAAAAAGTAAGCAAAGTGGAGGAACCGTTGATGACCTTGAGTCGATGGTGCAGGACTATATGAATGACTCAACAGTGGTCTTTCTTAATGAGGAGCCATTGCAGTATTGGCATGGCAAAAAACAATTGTGGCCACAGCTCTACAACCTGGCTATAAACTATTTGTCTTGCCCACTCGCAAGTGTGTCTTCTGAACGTGTTTTCAGTGCTGCTGGTGGCATTGTAACTCCCAAACGGAGCCGCCTCTCGCCCAAAAATGTGGAGCGGCTGACAATGATCAAGATGAATCAGCACCTCATACCACCAGATTACAAAGTACGAGAAAGCACGCCGCATGAAGACGAGGAGGACGGCAACGTAGATGAGGGGATTTTTTCTCTGTTCGGTGGCACTGACCTCATCCAGCCTGAATTCGCAGAGTATGATGACGAAATCTTGTTCTTATTCCCTGACACCGAGCCCTGAAAATGAGACAATCAATCAAGAACTTTCTTTTTCGTCCTTATTCACTTTTATTCCTGTGTGCTTTGTGTCTCTCTTTCTTTTTTTTGCACAGTTAATTAAATTCAAACTTTAATCACCTAATCCCAAAAACAAGACCATCATCAGAACTGTCTTCACTTGTTTGCTTATTGCTTTGAAGGTGCCGCAGTCTACATTCCTCAGGTTCACAAGTTCCGAAGAACATGCTCCTCTATCCTCCTCCTCCAGACTGCGATTTCCCTCCAAGCAGAGTGCTGGATTACGCCCAATGAAGAAAGACTCAGCACTTGTGGGGGTGTTGTACTTCTTTGCGGGTGAGTTAACGGATTTGGGCCCATTGCTGTGAAGCTCTAATAATGGACAAAAGTGTTTTGGACCAAATATGAGGTGGAAATTTCTTGCCGTTTTTGCTGACTTGCTTGCCTTTGAGGTGCTCTTTGGCGGGGTTCCGGGGGTTTGTGGGTAATTTTTGGTGTCTGTCGAAGCACTGCTGCGACAGTCTAATCTTGATTGCATTTGCTTTTCAGGAAATCCGTGGTGGAAAACAGGAGTTATGATGATTGATGATGATGACCTAGCTGAACAGCGCCGCATTTGGACCGAAGGCCGAGAGATATTGTAAGTATGAGATTTAGCTTTTTCGCTGTTTGGGGGTGTTGTCGGGTGGTTTTTTGCGGGTGGGTTGGCGCCGGCGGGTCTTGCCTGGGGCATTCCTGGGAAGGTCTAATACCGGATAGAAGTGTTTTGGACAAAATCCATAAGGAACAGCCTTTTTTTTGCTATTTCTTCTGACATCTTGCTCAATGTAGCGTTTTGGGGGGCTTCCTGCTGTTCGTGGGTGGGTTGCGGCCGGGGTCTCTGTCGAAGCACTGCTGCGACAGTCTAATCTTGATTGCATTTGCTTTTCAGGAAATCCGTGGTGGAAAACAGGAGTTATGATGATTGATGATGATGACCTAGCTGAACAGCGCCGCATTTGGACCGAAGGCCGAGAGATATTGTAAGTATGAGATTTAGCTTTTTCGCTGTTTGGGGGTGTTGTCGGGTGGTTTTTTGCGGGTGGGTTGGCGCCGGCGGGTCTTGCCTGGGGCATTCCTGGGAAGGTCTAATACCGGATAGAAGTGTTTTGGACAAAATCCATAAGGAACAGCCTTTTTTTTGCTATTTCTTCTGACATCTTGCTCAATGTAGCGTTTTGGGGGGCTTCCTGCTGTTCGTGGGTGGGTTGCGGCCGGGGTCTCTGTCGAAGCACTGCTGCGACAGTCTAATCTTGATTGCATTTGCTTTTCAGGAAATCCGTGGTGGAAAACAGGAGTTATGATGATTGATGATGATGACCTAGCTGAACAGCGCCGCATTTGGACCGAAGGCCGAGAGATATTGTAAGTATGAGATTTAGCTTTTTCGCTGTTTGGGGGTGTTGTCGGTTGGTTTTTTGCGGGTGGGTTGGCGCCGGCGGGTCTTGCCTGGGGCATTCCTGGGAAGGTCTAATACCGGATAGAAGTGTTTTGGACAAAATCCATAAGGAACAGCCTTTTTTTTGCTATTTCTTCTGACATCTTGCTCAATGTAGCGTTTTGGGGGGCTTCCTGCTGTTCGTGGGTGGGTTGCGGCCGGGGTCTCTGTCGAAGCACTGCTGCGACAGTCTAATCTTGATTGCATTTGCTTTTCAGGAAATCCGTGGTGGAAAACAGGAGTTATGATGATTGATGATGATGACCTAGCTGAACAGCGCCGCATTTGGACCGAAGGCCGAGAGATATTGTAAGTATGAGATTTAGCTTTTTCGCTGTTTGGGGGTGTTGTCGGGTGTTTTTTTGCGGGTGGGTTGGTGCCGGCGGGTCTTGCCTGGGGCATTCCTGGGAAGGTCTAATACCGGATAGAAGTGTTTTGGACAAAATCCATAAGGAACAGCCTTTTTTTTGCTATTTCTTCTGACATCTTGCTCAATGTAGCGTTTTGGGGGGCTTCCTGCTGTTCGTGGGTGGGTTGCGGCCGGGGTCTCTGTCGAAGCACTGCTGCGACAGTCTAATCTTGATTGCATTTGCTTTTCAGGAAATCCGTGGTGGAAAACAGGAGTTATGATGATTGATGATGATGACCTAGCTGAACAGCGCCGCATTTGGACCGAAGGCCGAGAGATATTGTAAGTATGAGATTTAGCTTTTTCGCTGTTTGGGGGTGTTGTCGGGTGGTTTTTTGCGGGTGGGTTGGCGCCGGCGGGTCTTGCCTGGGGCATTCCTGGGAAGGTCTAATACCGGATAGAAGTGTTTTGGACAAAATCCATAAGGAACAGCCTTTTTTTTGCTATTTCTTCTGACATCTTGCTCAATGTAGCGTTTTGGGGGGCTTCCTGCTGTTCGTGGGTGGGTTGCGGCCGGGGTCTCTGTCGAAGCACTGCTGCGACAGTCTAATCTTGATTGCATTTGCTTTTCAGGAAATCTGTGGTGGAAAACAGGAGTTATGATGATTGATGATGATGACCTAGCTGAACAGCGCCGCATTTGGACAGAAGGCCGAGAGATATTGTAAGTATGAGATTTAGCTTTTTCGCTGTTTGGGGGTGTTGTCGGGTGGTTTTTTGCGGGTGGGTTGGCGGGTCTTGCCTGGGGCATTCCTGGGAAGGTCTAATACCGGATAGAAGTGTTTTGGACAAAATCCATAAGGAACAGCCTTTTTTTCAAGGTCAAATTTTGTTCTAAAACACAGTAGTACACCTACCTTGAGGGGAAAGATCCGCTATAATATTTTGGCCATACTTATTGATCCTTAAAAAGGTGACTCAGACAGAGCACGCAATTTCAAAAATATTGTACTGTCTATTAGGGAAATCAAAGTGTGACTTTTTGCACCACACAGCGTACATACCTTTTATTTATTTATCAGTGGTATTGTAATAGCACTTCCTGTTTTCCGTTCAATAATTACAGGCCGGGTTTCAGTCAACATCCGCCAGGCAGGCAGTGGACAGGGTGTCTTCTGTCAGTGGTCACCACATTGATGGACGAAGCGTCAGCTGGAATGGAGGAGTGCCGCCAATAAGAGGAATTGTTTGCTGCATGCTTATTACTTACCAAATTCAACAGGACAACTCCAACAACATACGCAATACAGATACAGTATCCATTGTTGTCTTTTATTCTATGAGTGTGACTGCATGTGCTTACCTTTAGTTTGTAACCAAAGATTGTCTGTATCTTCAATTATTGTTTGTCCATGCTCTGCTTTTTTTTTCTTCTCTCAACAAAACCTACCCAAAAAGAAACCCCCATTCCCATCCATTTTACAAACCCTAACCCTCTTCCCCCGGGCTGTGTTGTTTTGCTTGATGTCTGACTAAAATGACATCAATAATTCCACACACTTGCTGGGGAGGATAAGGTCATAGCAGCAACAGGCTGGTGAAGGAATACGAGGATATCTTCTAGACTTACTCAGCTTCAGTACTATATCTTCTAGTAGTAGTAGCCAATGTCAAATAAATTCAACGCAAGTACTAGTTATACTTGCAAGCAAATACTTTACCATTTGTTAGGCTACATTATGGCACTGTTCTAGTGTACTGTCACCTGCTATTTTCTCGATCGTACCGTAACCGTTGTAATGCTACAGTAAGGAGGACAAACAAGGTTTCGTTTTCTTTTTTTCCATAGGCATGCAACTGCCACTGTGTCACACCACTAGTACCACCGCAATGAGGAAATGTCACCCGCCCAGGATTGACAACGTTAATCCCCATTTCACCTGGAGCCAGCCCTGGGCCTAGCCCTAATTTCTAACACAAATTACTGGTAAGATAAGCGTTTGGTGGGAGGTAGTATAATGGAGTATTATTTCGGAGTAGACAAGAGATTGACGGTTGTACTACTAAAGTCCTACGACTGTTCAGGAAAACAAAGTTACTGTTACACCCCCGCCCCCCACCCACCAGACTGAAAAGCAGTAAAAAACAGGTATGGTCAGATAAAGTTGAAAAATATATTTATTTAGCCCTAACAAAATAATCTCCCTCACCCACCCTAACCCCAACGATTGTCTCTGAAACGTCCCAAAACGATCCCAACTCCCAAATCCCACCCCCCAAAAGTCTATAAAAAAAGGGCAAGGGACACTCCACTACTGGAGGGTGCTGGTGCTGGTGCATGATGCGGCATGGGCATCATACTCCTTGCGGAGGGTGGCAAGCTCGGAGCGGAGGCCCTTAACCAAGTTCTTATACCTCAGGACCTCCTGCTCCAGGTTGGACATGCGGACTCGTAGGCGGCGTTGGCGGTCCTTGCAGCTCCTGTGGGGGGCAGCTGGTATTTCGGTTGCTTGGCGGTGGCGGTCGTCTTTCTTAGCCCGGCTCGGTCCCGCTGGCTTAGTCACGGAGGAGGATGCAGTGGTCACAGTCGAGGATGTCGTTGTTGCCCCGCTCGACTGCGTTTCCTCCTCCTCCTCCAGGGCCACCAGCCGCCGATATTCGGCGACTGTGGCCTCCAGCCTCCGTTGCCGGGCCAATCTAGCCTGCTCCCTCCTTGTTGTTGATTTGGAAGGAGCAACTATATGAAGAAAGAAAGACATAGTCTGTAACCAATGCTCCTTATTAATAACACAAAGTGATTGAGCCGAAAGTTGGGTCACAGAGTACAAGTAGCAAATTGAAAGCACAGTACATAACTATTGAGGACAGTATCTATGTAACCTCCCACTTCTGCATCCTTGCTCTAACAGTAGTGGTAGTTTAATGAACTAATTCTACGACCACTATGGACTTCCATTACAGTCGACTATGACAGTACACCAGTCTTATTCTTCTTCTTCTCTCTTGTTCAGGGAAATGGGTACGTTATCTTATGCAAGCCGGCAGAATGACATGGACAGCACAGTGAACTTGCACCCGAGAAAAAAAGTTGCACACCATGATGAGTGAGACAGACTTGCGTTACTGTACCGGTCCAGTACATGCAGGTGGTGAAGCTATTACTTTTCTATTACGGGTGGCACTGAGAATACTCTGTTACAAGGGCTACTGCTTAATTAATTTACCTTTCACCCTACAGTGCAAATGAGTACTAGAAAAGGAAAATGAAGAAGCTAACTAATTTGATTATCTATCACTTCACATGGGACGTATTTAATGACAGATGAGATGACTTTAGGTGCTTTGCTTAATATTGAGTGAACAGTGATACACCCACACATGAATGACGTACTACAAGTAAACTAAAGTTATTAAGAGAGGTACGGAGTGTCCACCGTAATAACCAGATATATGCTGTGAATGCAAACGCAATACAAAGTACTGCTACTATTCATGGTAGTATTGGACACATTTACAATTTCTTTTCCTTGCCTTCCCTGCACTGGAACGGACGTGCGGGTGCGGTGGTACATGCTCTTCAAGGTAACACTTACTTCACCTGGCGACCATCTACTCTCTCTAGATACACATGTGCTATCTAAGAGTCAGAGAATACCATGCTCCAGGCATCCATTCAGTCAAAGTATACGCACACATACAGTTTCTGTTTCACCCACCCAGGCTGCTGTCCTTCCACCCATCCTTGCTTCATCATTGACCCAGCCATGCACCATACCATATTCTTTCCTTCCCAGCCACCTCGGGGGCCAAGCAAACACATATCGTTCTTCTTTGCCAGCCATCATACAAGTTCGCGTCCCACTTACTTACAGCCTTCTTTCGCTTTTCGTTCATCCCATCCATCACGTTCGTCTAAGAACTTATTGGGATTCTTCTCACCAAAAACTTCACAGCTAAGTCGAAGTACATTTCGAGGAGGCTACTACCTGGTTGATTTGTAATTGTAATACACCCGTGCAGAAAGCACACTATGCAGTCTTCAATCTCAATAAGTAAGGAATATATAGCTTACCTGTTTCCGCCACCACCGTTTGATCCCCCACAGGAACGTCCGCCGGCTCTTGTACCGCCTCCTCCCCAGAGGCCTCCGAGTCCTGGTCCAACACAGCCACCTCCGCGCTGGCCCCGTCACCAGATGTTACACCTACAAAGTACATTTAAGAATGTTAGAATACACCACTCACTACTATATAATATTTGGTCTAGGAGAAATGTTAAAAAAACAGAATACAATGTAATAATTTGTGACTGTCTACTCCATAGTAAAAATGTCCCATTTTCCAGGGAAGGCTGTTGTCTTGCTGCACTTTTATGCACAACTGATGAATGCTTGCTTTTGATTTTTAACACGCACCACTTTTTCTCCTAACAGACAGAAGCTTGACTCCTGAGTCCTAAGAACACGACCAGGATCAAGTTCAAACCAGGTGAGAGCTCGGCTCGACCACAAGAAATATGTCCAATTAATCGTCAGCACTAACCACTTTTCCGTTTTCAGTTAAATAGTTTTATGACAAAGTAGATTTTAATAAATGTGTTTACTTTTAATAAAGCTTTTAAACTTAAATAGACTCTGTGGTTTTTGTTCCTCTAGACTAGAGTGGATGAGCTAAAGGTTTTGGAATTTTTGCAAGCATGAGTGCCTCTGACACTTCTTGACTGTGCTGTGACTCCGTACTACTCTCTTGTCCTGCGTACGATAATCTAGAGATCATTGGGGATCTATAATCGGTGACTTCGGGAGCTGAATGACTCTGCCACACTATCTAGTCAGTAAGGAGACAGTGCATAGAGGTATTGCTGAATATAATGGGAGTCCAATGGAATTGCCAAATGTCCAATCTTAGTTAGCTACACAGACAGACTAATAAGAATAGTCTAGTAATACCACAGGGAGTCATATTCGAGGCAGGATAAGAATTTATATCCAGTCTACAAGAAGATCAAAGACGATTTAGAAAAAATCGAATGAGGAACGCTAGGAAAAAATAGGTACTGTTTATTAAAATGTAAACTTACTGGGGCCAGCAAAGGAGCCCTCGCCTGCCCGATCCTGGCCTGCATCCTCAGCACCCTCCTCCTGTGTCCTCTTGCCCTTGGGGGGAGCTGATGTACAACATGAAAGAAAGAAAAACCAGAAAACATGGATGAGATTTTTCAACCAAATCAAACATTTCAAAAGAACAATAACAACATATTTTGGAAAAATAGCAAATAGATAGACAACTATTCCACGGGATCTATCTCATGTGGTATACTACGTTATTCGTATTGCCTGATTTGCGGAACGTTGACTTAGAAAGTTCCTATGTAACTCAATAAACAGACTACTAAAGAGGTTTGCCTAGGCCTGGCACTGCAGGCAGCAGTGCGCAACACGTGACAGACAAAGTCCATCCTGCTTGCAGATCAGTGAATACTCAAACTATCAATCCACCCGCCACCACCGCCACTATTTCTTCTTATAGCCATGTGTCTAAAGGAAGGACTGGACTTCAGTCTGTTGGGGCTGATAGAAGTCCCTTGCGGAAGTTGCTGCTCATTTTCCTCCATTGTTGCGTGCCTTTTCTGACGCAGCGGCAGAACAAAAGACTCGCCATGGTGTTGGTGCGGCGTATATATTAAAAAAAAACACATATGGGCATATGGGCGATGCATCACGTTGTAAAGCCCTGCGCCATCAGGGGCGTTCCGGCGCAAGGGAGGGCGTACCTGCGCAGGAACGAATCCTAAAAGTGGCTGAGGGAAATCTACAAGATGTCAATCCGCGCTTGAGGCCGACGTACGGCTTGATGCAGCATTGGGGAGATAGGGTACCCCAGAGCATTGCTGGAGCTGCGCCATCGTTGGCACGCAACTCCAGCAATGCGCTGCCTTTACGGCACAGATGCGTAAGGCTTCTGTGACGTTTTGGGCCAATGGGTGGTGGTGGCATGGCACACAATTACTGCCGCATCCCTGCTACTTTGCAGGGATGCGCCGGTAATTGAAAATATGACCCTTACTGTCTAGCATTACGCAGTTCTTTTCTTTACACTACACTCATACATAATTTCTCAGGCCAATGAAATGCTTCTGAACACAACATACAAAACAAAGAAGCATAGTAGCAAGCAAGGCTACTGAGAAGGAGAGCAGTGCACCTGAAATGCATAGAAGATTTTGAAATATAATTTACCTCAATGTAATCGGCAGCATTATTGCTCTTGGTAAAGAACAAAGATTTGCAAATAACAGAGCAGGATAAAACAGAGTAGTAAATGTACTACTACTACTACTCACCAAGCCCGGGGACCTCTACGCCGAGCGCGTCCAGCAAGTCCCGCTCCCGGTCCATGACAGCGGTCCAGTGGTGGGTGGCCTGGTTATATGTGCGCCGGACCCCAGAGATCTTGTACATGGCCCGGCACACCTTCTCCCACCGCTTGCGACGCTCCCGGATGCCATAGCCGGTCGCGATCTTGCCGCCTCCCAGGATCGTCTTGGGGAGGCGGCGCTGGACATGGAAGATCAGTGCCGCCACTTCCTCCGCGCTGAAGATCTCCCTCGGGACCACTTGCTCCCCCCTTAAACGCCCGCACGGGAGCCGGGCACGGGGTGCGGGACCCTTCCCCTTCTCAGGGTGCTTCCCGGCTCCCTTTACCATGGTCTGGGCAGAAATAGAGTTAAATGATAAACAAGAAATAGAATAGTGAAGAAGAAAAGAAAAGAGTTTAAAAAAGTAGTTTAAAAGTAACTAAAAGCTGCAGAAAACACAAAAATATAGAGCTAGAAAAATAGAGGGATAGATAATAAGTAAAATTAGATCAAAAAAACTTCAAACAAGCAAAGGATGGCAGAGATTGAGAGAGGATAGAGAAAGCATGCCCAGAACCATAGCAATGAATGAGAAACAAGATGGCCGCGCCCGTTCACGACCGCGTGGGTAAGTTCGCGCAAGATTTTCCTTGCGAGTACGCGCGAAATTGTACTAGCGAGCAGCACACTTTGCGAGATTACACATAGCGGGCGGAAACGGAATTACGTCACGCCAACAAGATGGCCGCGCCCGTGTACGACCGATAGGGTAACTTGGCAAACGTATAGCTAGAAGCGCCTCGCGAACACGCGCAAGATCACGCGAACATACACGTCGCAAAAAAAACTATTTTGTATTCGCACGTATTCGCGGCTTCCGAAATCGATCTCGCACGGATTCGCGCCCCAAAAAACGCGCGAAATTGCAGAAAAAAACGATTTTAGCTAAACTGAAAGCAATGAGCAGGTGCAAAAGTTCAAACTTAACATTAGTAACATTCAAGGTAGTGCTTCCTGATGGGCCCCTCCAAAGTTTGCAACTATTCTATGACCCTGCTATGACCCAAACAGCAGGCTCATAGAATAGCTACAAGTAGACCATAAAGGTCCTGTGAAAAAAAAATTTCACTGCAACAAAAAGCAAATTACAGATAAGGAAGGAAGCAGGTGCCAGCCAGACTGGAACTTTCAAAATTACTGACACATTAATGAAACACAAATTAATTGATGGCAGTTGAAGAAGGGCAGGTGTGCTTGCTTTTTTCAACCACCATAATCTACAGTGATAAATAAACCTAATGGGTGGCAGTGAGGATGTACCAGAGGGTGGCATGGGTGTCCCAGAGGGTGGCAGTGGTGAAACAGAGGGTGCTGTGAACCTGTGATGATAAACCAGACGTTGAAACAACATAGTCGCGGCCGTTGCGAGCCGAAAAGTAAGTTCGCAATTGCGAACTTGTCCCAAAATCGGCGCGAACGCGCGCCAACACAAAAAACGGGAAAATCCGCAAATCCGCTAGAGTTCGCGGATCTTCGCGGATTGCGAATCCGTAAATCCGCAAGTTCGCGTACGCGAGATCCGCTAGATCCGCCCATGCTTACTCGCCACCTCCACCGTCTATCCTGACTTCTATCCTGATTTGGACTACAGGTTGTTACTGGCACAGCCCTGCTGATCAATTATCTGTTTACAGAATTTGATTTGGACTTTGGGAGCTGAAGATACGGATCTCTGACTTTTTCAGGCCTGCTCCATGGCATGCTCCACGGCATTGCCCCGGGCTCTGTTCCTTTGCCAGCCGGACAGTAATTGAACAACAACGGACCGCCCGAGTCCCCTCGGTCGTCTACTTTCGGTTTCGTTTCTCGCCCGAGGACCTCCTTGATTCAGCCTGAGTGGCCTGTCCCGATCGCCTTCCACTCTACTACTTCTCGGAACTGTGACTTTGGCCTACTTCGGTTCACTGCCTGGCGAGAGGTGCTTATCTCACCCTTCTCATTGATGCTGGAGACTTGGTTGTAGCCATTTCTACCCGGTACCAGGCTTCCCTCCGGGGCTCCAGATCTAAAATGGCCACCAAGCCTGAGGGTGAAAAACGCAGGACCAAGCCGGGTGTCCGAGGGAGTTCCGTGCAATCAAACGTCATGGATAGATATACCCTCGCTAAGGGCTCTCCGGGAGGACCGACTAAATCCCCGACTACTGCTACAGATGACTCCTCGACTGTCGCTGCGGGACGTCATGGGCGCCATTTCTGCAATGAAGACCACGTTGGGGCAACAATATGAGGCCCTGTCTCACAAGCTAGACACGGTCGCTATAGATGTTAATCTGATCAGGGCGGATCTTGCGAAGACCAACGAGAGGGTTAAGTCCCTTGATCTTAAGACATCTAGCCTCACGACCGATGTCTCCGACATGCAGGCCGAGGTCGGTAACCTACGAACCGCCCAGGATTATTTCTCGAGACGCCTGGTGGATTTCGAGAGCCGTGCCCGGCGGAATAACATCCGCCTGATTGGTGTCCCAGAAACATCCGGGCCTCCTCGGTGGACCTACTGGTGGAGGATCTTGTATTGAATCATCTCGCACCCAAGGGCCTTAGCAAGTTCTTTGCTGTGGAACGTGCGCACAGGATCCCTGGAGGCACGCCGAAACCGGGTGCCACTCCGCGTCCCATCATCGCTTGGATTTTCAACTTTCGGGACAGGGATGCGATTCTACAGGCGTCACGCCAGTCTGGCCCGACTGCCTTTGAGAATACTACAGTCAGTTTTTACCCGGACTTCACCCAGCAGGTCCAGAAACAGCGACTTGGTTTCCAAGGGGTAAAAAAGAGGCTGAGAGACAGAGAAATTAAGTACGCTATGCTCTTTCCGGCCAGACTGCGTGTGGTCTACAACGGACGGACATTTTTCTTCGATCATCCTGGGGCCGTAGGTGACTGGCTGGACTCGCTGCCTATGGGGCAGGAACGATCTGAGAACTTTGGACCTTCCGGAGGTGCGGAGGGCGGCCCGGCGGAACAGGAATAGGGATCGTGGCCGGCCCCTTGTCCATCGACTTGACTTTTAACTGTGGTTTGATGCCATGATATTATTGCTGCTGACACCTGGTCACTTTTGGGGGTGGGTGGGGGGTGGGTGCCTCTTCCTCCTCCGGGGTTCTTTTCGTAGATTAGTTGGGTACTAGGGCGACAGGCACACTGCAAGTTGGGGTGGCTTTTTAGTCTCACGCAGGGGTGCGGGGAAGGGGGTGTGATGTACGGATTTTTTTGGGGGATGGGGGGTTGGAGTTCATGTTTCATGGTTCTTCACAAGGCACAGTAATGACGAGCTTCTGTTGTACGATGTTGCACTGGGTGTGGAGTGGGGGCGGGTTTTACTATTGGGATGGGGTAGGGGACTTCGACTGTTGTGTTGGAACGTTAACGGGTTGGGGAATAGGATTAAACGGGGTGTGGTGTTGCAGCTGTTGCGACGTCTATCCCCTGATGTGGCTCTGCTCCAGGAGACGCACTTGCTTGGCAATACGTGCCACGCGTTGAATAGGTGTGGTTATCGTCTCCTGGCGCACTCGGGTTTCACTTCTGGATCCAGGGGGGTGGGCATACTGGTCCGTAACTCCCTCCTCTCGCTATTGATGAGATCATCCTTGATGATAGGGGACGGTACGCCGCCATTGTTGGGCGCTGGGAGGGGAAGGTCATAACCCTGGTCTCTGTCTATATACCACCCGGCCTCCAGACTACTACTTATGCTGATCTGGGAAAGGTGCTCTTGGGAGTCCCGGAGGGTCTGCTTGTGGTGGGAGGGGACTTTAACTCCGTAGTTTCGGGGATGTGTGATCGTTATCCTCCCCGGGAACTTACCAAAGCTCAGTCCTGGTTGGGCGACTTCCTTGATACTCTGGGGCTCACCGATTGTTGGCGCTTGCTTCACCCGGGGAAATCACAGTATACCTTTCACTCTGGGGCACACGGCAGTCTCTCGAGACTGGACTATGTGCTGATGCCCTCTTCCCAGGCCTCCGCTATACGGGAGGTAAGACATCTCGCTAGAGGTATATCGGATCACTCCCCGGTGTGGTTGGTTGTGGATGCGCAGCTGGGGACGGAGGGCCATGTGGCCCCGATTAACCCCTGGTACCTCCGTGATCCCAAAGTTAGAGTTGAATTGATCAAGACACTTGACCACTACTTTGCTGAGAACGTGGGCTCCGTCTCCTCCTCGGTTTCGTTGTGGGAAGCATATAAAACTGTTATCCGAGGCCAGGCCCTCTCTCTGATTAGTAACATTAAGAGGAGTAACCGAGCAGAAATTGTCCGTATTGAGGGTGAAATTACTGCCCTGGAGGGGGAACTGGAGTCCGAGGTCACCCCGGACAGGCTACACCTGTTGGGTCTAAAGCAATTTGCATATAGAGCGTTGGTCACAGATGCTGCGAAAGTGATGAGCAGGGAACAGCAGGGACGCCTGTATGATGTTGGTGATAAAGCTGGGAAGTTGCTTGCCTGGCTGGATAAGAGGGAGAGTGTGAGTCGGGTGGTCCCTGTGATTGTGGATGTGAATGAAGTGCATCTTACTGATCCTGTTGCAATAGTTGAATGTTTCGCTGATTATTTCCAGGGAGTGTATTCCCCTGTGTCTGATAGATCTGAGCAGGACTCCCACTTGCTTGTGCGTGACATTGCGCTGCCCTGTTTGTCTGCTCCTGAGAGGGACCTCCTCGATGCGCTGCCCAAGGTGGAGGAGGTTTCGATCGCTATTCGCTCGGTTCGCTCCGGGAAGGCCGCAGGTCCCAATGGGCTTCCTATTGAGCTCTACAAACTCCGTCCGGACACGATAGCCCCGTATTTACGATCGATGTTCCTGGAATCGCTAGAGATGGGTACCCTCCCTCCTGACCAGAGACTAGCCTCCATAGTAGTGGTTTCTAAGGAAGGCAAGCCTCACGACCGCTGCGCCTCCTTTAGGCCGATATCACTGATTAACGCTGAACCGAAGATCCTGGCCAAATTGCTTGCCAATCGCTTGGTCACTGTTATAGGCGACCTGGTTCATCCGGACCAATCCGGCTTTATACCACACCGCAATACTGCGCTTAACCTCCGGCGATTACATGGCGTCCTCGGGCGGGCGGGAACGTTGCGGGAACCGGCCGTCTTGGCGTCCTTGGACGCCACTATGGCGTTTGATACGTTAGAGTGGCCATACCTGTGAGCTGTCCTTGCTAAATTTGGTTTTGGTCCGGTTTTCATTAACTGGGTGAAGCTGCTTTACACCGACCCCTTGGCTCAAGTGGTCGTGAATGGTCGGGTCTCTGTTTCCTTTGCGCTGGGAAGGGGTACGCGCCAGGGCTGTCCTTTGTCTCCTCTTTTGTTTGCCCTCGCCTTGGAGCCGCTTGCGGCTTGGCTGAGGTGGGAGCCGTCCTTGAAGGGCATTAGATGGACTCCGGAGTTTGAGGACCGCGTATCCTTATATGCGGATGATATCCTGCTATATCAGTTTTAACAATAAAGTGGTATGGTGCTGTGTTTGTGTTTGCAGTGGGTTTTCTGCTGCAGATCAGCTTGCAGTTTTTGCAGTGAGTGCAGTGCTATGGGCATGCAGTGGTTGCAGTGAATATGCTACTGCTGGACTGCAATGATTGAATGTGTGATATGCACGAGATGTTCTATAGATAATATTTATGATTACAGCGAGCACACAGGTTGGAAACGCCTAGAAAAATTTAGAATTAGTCTGGATGATGTAGATCAATAATATCTAGTATAGAAATAAGAGTGACCACAATATTGTGGGCAAAATATTGAGCATCAAAATATCAACAGGTAAACACAACCTTAAGTAAGAGCCCCACTGAAATGTAAAGGTTTATACGGAGTCCACAGTCTGCTCTGGTGACTTCTGATAACCTGGGTAACTTCATCAAAACAGTCAGAGTGGCATCAGTAAGAGACACACAGAGACAATGCTCTGGTGAATCTGCGCACAGACCATTTGCAAAAATTTTTATATAAATGCTGATTTGCCCCTGTCAGCACTGCCTCCGTCACCTGGGATCCTTGATCCCGGAAGAGCCGGCAAATTTGTGGTGGTCCGACCACCACACTTGTAATACTGCAGGCAGACCCACAGTGTGGTGGTGGTGAGACTGCCACCACGAGTACAGCAGTCCTGTGGACCGCCATACTCCTAATCGGCCCCTTAGGCTAACAGTGCCACACAATACCTTTCATTAGATTTTAGGTATTTTCATGGCTATCGAAAGAATGCATGTTTCAGACCTGAGATCTACTTTACTACAGGATTCCTGGGACATCAGCAAAGTCCTCATTCAAACCTGCCTGCCCTCTTAGCCATTTTTCTATATGTACTATGTTACTTAGGTACATCCCCATTCATAGCTGTTAACATTTTACGTCTCATAAATTATTCACTTGGTAGCAATCAACCAGTACCTTAATCCTCATCTACCCTATCTATTCACCCCACCAATCATCTGCATGGGCTAACATACCCCTTCCCGCCACTTCCTTGCTAGTGATGACATCTCATTATGATTCCACCAAATACAAACTGGGATAAAGCACAGGAGGTTTCTTCTAACCCCATTAATCAACAACACTAAACTGACCACTGATCTTGAATTCTGAGTAGTATGAAACTCACCATAAAGAGCTTCAATGACTATTCAGAGGTAGCAAGTGCCATATAAATGCAAATACAATAAAATATAACACAAAGTATATGTACAAAATATAGAGTTTAAAATATTGTGATACAGAAAAATCATAAATAATATAGTTGCTACTGAAATATCGTGATACAGAATATCGTTATCAAGAATAAAGATTTTTTTAGGTAATATTGTTTAAAAAAAATATTATTGTCTTTAATATGTCATTCCGATAGTTTAAAAATAATAATTTTTTAATGAACACAGGGTTTGGGTGGCAATATTGTTAGTTTAATTGTTATTTATTTTTTAAAAAGAAGTGTGTAATTGTATGTGTTTTAGTAAATTATTTTTAAATTAAATTATCAATGTTAAGTTTAGTCGCAAGTTGTTGGGTTTGTAGGAGAATACATGTATTGGTACTACATGTACTACATGTTCAATTAATTATTAATTCATTGTCATTCATCCTAATTATTTAATTGTTAATTAAAAAAAATTGTGTATTTTTTTTATATATTTTAACGTCTTTTTTAATGTTAATATTCATAATGGTTTGTTATATTTTATTAGCGAGTTGATAAATAAATTATAATTAATTTAAATGTAAATGGTACTTATTTTATTAAATAAAATATTTGTTTCATAAAGAATTATGTTAACTGTTTAATAAAATTTTTTAATTTATTATTCTGATTTAATGTATTTTTTACTTTTACAGTTATTAATAGTATGTCATATTCTAGCATGAGTTGTTGGATTTATAGGGGAATAGGGATGTAAGATAATTAAATTATAATTAATTTATGTTTAATGGTAAGTATATATCTTTTGTAAATTGAATATTATATCCATTACTAATTATGTTAATAGGTTAATTGTGACATTAATTATCTAATTTATATTACTAATTCAAATATACAGTGTAGCTTTCATGGCAATTTTTTTACAATTTAAGTTTATATAGTTTTATAGATTATTGTTATTTATTATGGTGTCAAATTTTATGTACTTTAATTTATCAAGTTTTATTCCCTATTAAAAAATATTTTGATAAATATTTTGAAATTGTAATGTTAAATGTAATTATTTTAAAGTCTAACACTTTCCCTACTGTTGTTTACACTGGAGTCGGAATAGTAAATGTACCCCTCAGTATTCCAACACACTCCCCACTGTAGTTTAGACTGTGGTTGGAATAGTAAATCTAACTCATCCGAAGTCCAACCATTTCCCTATTGTTAGTCAGACTGGGAATAGTAAATGCTTCTCTTTCGAAGACCAATGCTTTCTCTACTGTTGCTTGGATTGGAGTGAGAATAGTAAATCTAACCCCTCTGAAGTCCAACAATGTCCCTGCTGTTGCTTAGACTATGGTGGGAATAGTAAATCTTGCACCTCCGAAGTCCAAGGCTTTCCTTACTGTTACTTAGACTGGAGTGTAATAGTAAAGGTAACCCTTTCTAAGCCCATCACTTGTCTTATTGTTGCTTAGGGCCTTATTAGGAGTTTGTCAGTGAGGGAGAGGGATCGCACCACTCCCACACCTCCAAACCCATGTTTGAAGGCCAGTCAGATTAGGAGTTTTCTCCTGTCTGTCTGGCGTTTCTTTGATGTGCCCATGGCGATGCCTATGAAATAGGCACTGCAATGGGAACGTTAAAGGCAGTACCTGCAGGGCATAGACTGTTGCAGTCCATGCCGTGCAGGTACTGGTGTGCATTCACACAAGGGGGGCACATGTTGTGCCCCCCGGTGTGCATCCATATGGCGTGAAGCAGGGGACCCTGTAGGATCCCTTTTTTTCCTCACCTCCACACATTTCATGGTGTGCGCCGATGAGGAAACTCGTAATATGCTTGGCAGGGCCGCAACAGCATCGCAAGCATATTGCAGTCTGAAGACCGCTGCACCACCATCAGGGATCTCTAACCCCTGGTGGCTGCATTGGTCCCATGGCGGCCTGACAGCCCTGGTTGTAATGGGGCGGTCGAAAGACCACCACCACCGTGCTCCAGCAGGTGTGGTGGTCCATAGACCTCCAGGCTCACATTAAAGCCCTTAGACTAGAGTAGAAATAGCAATTGTAACCCCTCTAAAGTCAAACGCTTTCCCTCCTGTTGATCAAAATTCATTTTTAATGTTTATTAGCGTGTACTTTATTATTTTTTTGTTTAGAAATGTTTGGAATTTTAGAGACTTTTTTCACTATATTTTTTAGTTAATAAATATTTTACATATATATTGCTTTAGTTCATTTTATTTATAGTAATAATAATGAAAAATGTAAAATTATTAATATCTTAATTAAATGGTTTTTGTTTTAAATGTACTTTACACTAAAAAATGTTTTAGTTTATTATGTTACTATTAACATTATAAAAATGTAAAATGTTTAACATATTATTAATATGTTAAATAAGTTGTTTTTGATTTAAACTTTAGTGTACACTAAAGAAATTACATGGTATTTTAATATATTACAATTCGTATTTAATTTAATTTTATATATGTTTGTTAATTTTAAATTTCTTTTACTATTAATCCAGAAAAATAGAATAATTTAAAAATTGTCTTTATTGTTGAATTATTTTGTGTGTGTGTCTCTGTGTGTGTGTGTGGTTAAAATATATGAATATCCATATAATTTTAAACATATACCTAAAATTATGAAACACAAGTTATATTACATTTAAAGAGGGAATTGTTTAAACTACACTACGGATGATATTTATTTTAAAACAATATTTTTGTCTGTCTTTAGTCAATATTAATGTATATGAAATATCTGAAACAAACGTTTTGTAATTTATATTTTAAGTATAGGACCACAATATGTTTGACAATAATATTATGGCACAATATTTTTGAGTTCCGATATTTTTAGAAGCAAAATCCTGTCAGTTATACAAACACAAAGAGACCAAACAAAAGCACCTTGGCCTGTGGTTATAGTGGGAGTGTTTACCCTTAATTTGACATATGTCAGCCACACTCAGTGAAATTAAAATACACACATGCTATATGACTAATGCCTTACCCCAACTCTTTCATTTTAGAGTGCAGTGTCTGCAGAAGGAAAACAGTGAGCAAATCAGCATTGATCATGCCCCAAAAGGAACACTCTAGCCTCACCTGCCAAGCCATGACTTCTTTGAGTGTGACAGGTATGCCCAGCCATGGGTCCTGTGCTCACTTTGCTACAGGAACCGAGCTGCCCCTGACTGATGAGCAACAACTAGGATGAAATCTGCTGGTTTGTTTTCTAGTTCAGAGAGGACCTGGGTTGACAATTTGGGCTAGACTGCTCCTATTGGAGCAAAATTAAGCAATATTAAGTCTGATTTGATTATAGCTGGGTCTAATCTTATGTGACTTGGATTCGGCGCAAGTAATTATCAGTGGCTTAGATTAATTAAAGCATACCACCGATCTGTTTTTTGTGTACCCTAGTGCGATTCCCTAAATGTGACGGGTCTGCCCAGCCGTGAGTGCTGTGCTCACTTTTCCACTGGAACCAAGCCGCACACAATTGATGAGCCCCAGCTAGGATAAAACAGGTTTTTAGCTGCTTGGGTTCTGGTTCAGAGATGACCTAGTTTGGCAGTTTGGGCTGGACTGTTCCTATTGGAACATGAGTAAAACTGCATTGCAATTTGCTGGGTCTAATCTGAGGTGGATTTGTGGGCAAAAAATTGATGGAATGGGTTGCGGCCTGAGTAATTATAAGTCAGGGTCGACAAAATTGGCAGAGTTTGATTCTGCGGAATTCAGCAGAATTACATTAACATCCTGCAAGATTCAGCACAATTCTGTGAATGGGTGAGGTGGGCATTTGGCACTATTTTGTTAACATAAAATGCCCCCTCACAGTCAAAAAGGGATGCATTGGGTGCTAAGAAATTAGTGCATCCAAATACCACACGTTGCCATTACATACTGTACAGTGATTACTGCAAGGTATGTAAGGGCACCACCAACAAGAGGTATGTGGTTACTACACTTTAGAAACCACTGCATATTGCTCTGCAGTGCATATCTCTCAGTGCCCTTACATGGTCTGCAGTAATCACTGCAAAGTATGCAAAGGAACCAAGGGATATGCACTGCAGTGGTTTCTAAACACGGCTGCATGAAGGAGCAGTCCCTCAATGTTTAAAAATCACTACAAATTAAGCTTTAATCTGCAGTGATTTTTAAACATAGAGAGACTGCTCCCTCTTCCAGCCCTGTTTAGAAACAATTTACTGCAGATTAATTCTGCTGGCGGATCGCTGGAATTTATCAGTAATTTCGCTTTGCAAGGGTGACACAGAATTATCAAATTTCTCCAATTCCGCTGGCGGAATACAACATTCCACCCAGGACTAATTATATTTGGCTGAGATTAATTCAAGCATTCCACTCAACATTTTTTTTGTATGCTTCTGCAATATATTGTGCTGCTAGCAAGTTTGGGTGTGAAACAGCGGGCATAGGCACATCACTTCCTTTCAGGTTCCTCTCTGTTCTTATGTACATAGCTCTATCCATGTGTCAGGTGGCCATAGTTATTCTATAGCTCTTTGGGGCTCCAAATGTTGCCTTCTCTGCATTCATTTCTATCTGTGAATGCCCTTTCATATGGCCCTCTGTATTACTGACTCTCTCTACCCATCTCATATCTATATCAAAGATTTCCACTTTATGTAACTCTCTCTGCAAAGGATTAGCTACTGCTTAAACTTTCACCTTCACTCCTTCTCTCGCTTTCTCTCTCTGTCTCCCTGGCTAGCTATTTCAGAATCTCTTCATCGTGCTTACTGCCTCCTGCAGACACCTCTCCTCTCCTTCATTAAGTATTGATGACTGACATATTTATTCAAGGGAATCTGAAATCTAGACAGGAGAGGTGAGCCATCAAAATATCGACTTTTTTATTTCGACATACACTGATATCGACTTTTTTATATCGTAGGGACAGAATATCAATGTCAAGAATATCGTTGACCAAAATATCAACCTTAAGGTAAGTATTATAATTTTTTTTTATATCGAAGTAAGTAATATCGTTGCCAAAAAATTTGTTGTGAATAATATCAATATTTATATTAGTGGTATGCATTTTATATGTATGTTTAACATTTTTTTAAAGTAGTTTTATTATTTTTAAATATATGTATTAAATGTTTAGAAATTAGTAATTTTTAAAAAGTAAATTTTGCGTTTTAGTATTAGAGCGGGATGTGGGTTTATAGAGGAATAGGGTTTGAAGTAATTTAAATATAATTAATTAAATAATATGTTTTTATTGGTTGTTAATGATTATTAATGTATTGTTAATTAATTATTAATTGGTAATTAATGTTTATTAATTGATTAATGTATCATCATAATAATTATATATATATATATATATATATTTATTGTTATTGTTAATTACTTCATTGATAATTCATTGATTAATTGATAATTAAATTAATTATGTTCATTGTTATGTGTAGCGGGTTGTGTGTTTATAGGGGAATAGATGGGAAGCAATTTAATTATAAATTAATTAATGTGTTTTTATTTATTGTTACTGATGATTAATTTATTGTTAAGTAATTATTAATTGGTAATTAATTTTTATAAATTAATTGATGAATATATTTATTACAATTAATTTATTATTTGTTTCTGTTAAATCATTTATTGTTAATTTACTATTAATTGATAATTAATTTTTATTAATTGATAATTACATTAATTATGTTAATTTGTATGTGTAGCAGATTGGTTGTTTATGGAGAAATACGGTCTGAGGTAATTTTAATTTATTTAAGTAAATATTTATTGTATTTAATTGTTATTTATTATTAATTTCTTAGTTAATTTAATTTTGTATATGTTATTTTTTTTTTATTATTTAATTAATAAGTATGTTAATTGAACCCCTGCGCTATCCAACACTTTTCCTTACTGTTGCACTCACTGGAGTGGAAATAGTAATTTTTACCCCTACGCTATCCAACACGTTCCCTACTGTTACACTCTCTGGAGTGGGAATAATAATTGTAACCCCTACACTATCCAACATTTTCTCTACTGTTACACTTACTGGAGTGGGAATAGTAATTTTTACCCCTACGCTATTCAACACTTTCCCTACTGTTGCACTCCCCGTAGTGGGAATAGTAATTTTAATCCCTACGCTATCCAACACTTTACCTACTGTTGCACTCACTGGAGTGAGAATAGTAATTTTTACCCTTACGCTATCCAACACTTTCCCTACTGTTGCACTCACTGGTGTGGGAATAATAATTTTTACCCCTACGCTATTCAACACTTTCCCTACTGTTGCACTCCCTGGAGTGGGACTAGTAATTTTAACCCCTCCGTTATCCAACCCTTTCCCTACTGTTGCACTCACTGGAGTGGGAATAGTAATTTTTTTAACTCTGCTATGTAATCTTTTTTGTATTATTTTAGTTAATGTAGTATATCATTATTATTAAAAAGAGTTTTAAAAAGCATTTTTAAAAATGTGTTATTGATAAGTATTTAATTGTTTTAATATTATTGTTTTATGTGTATATATGTATTTATAACTTATATGACATTTTGTATCAGTTATTAAAGTAATTATTAAAAATTATTAGTAAGTATATATTATTTATTATATGCATATGTTTAATTTATGTTTACATTATATACATTACTTATAATTTTAAAACATTTTAAAACATTTTTAACTATGTTTATTTTTAATATATGTATTATTTACTTTATTTTACATTATTTTTTTAACTAAAAAAACAATATTTTTAACAACGATTTTTTTAAACATCAATATTATTTTTTCGATAATTTTGTACTTACCATAATGTAGATAGGATGTCAATATTCTTGACTTCGATATTCTTGAGTCAATATTTCTGTAGGTCGATTTTCTGTCCATCGATATTCTGTTAGACATTCGACAGGAGAAGGATTATGCCCTGAGGTCACCTTGCACTTTCAAACACTCCGACTGCAAAGCACTTCCAACCTCAACAAAGGAAACCCAGAGACGTCCAAAAGATATTTACTGGGTGGTAAAATCATGAAACCCCTTTCTTGTTACTAAGAGCATTCCCATGACCGATTAGATTAGTGAAGTATCTGAAGGATCATCTGGTTTCACTACCTCTACTAAAATTAGTGAACAGCTTGGGAAGGGAGAACAAATAAAAATAGGGTTTGTAGGGTGTAACAAAGAACAAGCTCTTAGTGGCCCTGCATTACTCAAATCCCAATTACATTACCCTCAACTGTCAGTAATAATTAAACTTAGCAATAAGCTCTAAAAAATGCAAAGTTTTGTGGAAAGCACATATACCGTGAATCAATAAATGTATTTCTTTTGTTATCAAGGCCCTGAATACGATGTCGGTCAGACTTGCTTCAGACCGACACCGTTATGGATTGAAAATCGACCAACCTCAGGTCGGCAGGTCTGGCCGCATTATTTGTTTGCGACCGCACATGGTGTGGTTGGAAACTCTGATTTCTCAATGAGAGCTCGAGCGGCTGGCGGAAACTGCCCACAGCACAGACTCCGATTTAGAAATCGGAGTTTGTGAACATCCCTGCACCGTGTGACTGGCACCTCACAGTGAGGTGCCTGCTACACGGTGCTGGGATGTTGGTGCCCTTCAAGCCCAGATGCAAAGGGCCAGGAGGGAATGGGGCCCTGCTAGGGGCCCCCATTGCCACTTTCCACCAGCCTTTCCATGTCGGAAAGGACGACATGGAAAGTCTGATGGAAACAAACACCATAATCCCGCTGGCGGAAAGGCTGTCCTTAAGAGATTAGGAGACCTTTCCGACCGAACGACGGACTCCATGAGGTGGTTGGATTGTGTTGGTCGGTCCATCCGACTGCTGCCTCCAACTGCACGCATTGTAATGCGTTGGTCGGACCACAGCAGTAGATGTGGTTTGGACCGCAACCCACAAGCTGTAGGTTGCAGTCCGAACTGTATCGTTATCAGGCCCTTAATATTTTTACTGCACAAAAAGGATCAAACATAAAAACAGTAGTAGTTTATTTCATTTAGCTTCTTTCTAGAAGAGTTCAGCTGTATGAAATATGTTTGTTTTACAAAATCAACTGTCCTGGCTTTTCAGTGGTGACCAATCTTACAAATAGAGAGGTAGCAATATTTGCAGAGGTAGTTCCAAAATGCTGCTTAAGATATCACCCAACAACACAGGGGCCCACTTCTTCCATGTAAAATCTTTCTCTCATAAATTCCATTGGTAAAGGTTACAGCCAGCCTACGTGTGTTTTGCGGGAGCCCTCCCCGGCTGAAACAGAGCAAATGTCAAATAAACCAATGATTGTTGGGAATCCCTTCTCACATAGATACAAAGGGTCATTGAATGTGAAATTACCAAGTACATATGTAAGACAAAAAGTAGCGTTTCCAATATAACTATAAGCCCAAAGTTGAACAATAAACCACAATATGTTTCCAGATATCAGATACAGAGCATCGGAATTTTTTTATGAGACCTGCGCTCTCCACATTGTGAGATGGGCGGAGAATTTTGGAACAAATTTCTTGGGATCGCGCACAACCTGTAACCCTCAGTTCCAGCAGAGAAAGGAGGGATTTGCTCCTGCAGTCAAATAAAGTAGGAGAGAACCCCTTTCCCAAGAGGCAACAGGTTGTGGCCTAGTTGTCCCACCCCCCCAATCATCTCTCTTTACCAATAAATAATGCTGTAGACTTCTTTTATCTAAGCCACATTGCATTACCATCCTTACATGGATATACAATGTATTTTGTATTTCTAAGGTATTATTTCTTTGCATGATGTAAACGGAACTTGGAAGTAGGAGGTAGTTGACACTGGCTTGACCATCTACCTGCCCTCCCATCACAATTCATATTCCAAACAACAGTACCATTAAAGAGTATTCTTCCCCAATAAACATCACATACACCTGACGCTGAGCAGTGGCCACCCTTCTTTAGTCACAGCTAAGGAGGAGGAGCATTAGTTTGAAGTTTAACTGTTCATTATATTATTAATGGTGCATGTGAGATATTTGCTGCTGTTTTAATTAATCATGCAATACACTGATTCGTATTCTGCATCAATTCGACTTCCAGTCATTAATGACTGCAAACATGTATTATTAGCTCTAAATCCAGCTGCACGCGGCAGGGAAGCTCTCTTCCTATTTGAAAACACAACCATATGCCACATTGTCAAAAGGCGATATATTTGGAATAGAATTATAACTAAAGGATAACCTATTTTTGTATCAATGATTACGTGTACCGATTGCTTCAACCAGACATCAACAATTTTCAGCCTCATCCCAGGTAATCATCAGCGTGTAATTGTGTTCTATTTTTCAAGCTCTTTACAAATACACGCGAAGCACATTGCAGAAACCAAAGGATGCTGTAAATGCAGCAGAGACAAATGGCAAGGCCATCTAACTTGCATGGTTCCAAATGCATATGCAGTCTCATACACACATATATGAAATATGCAGGCATACACACACATACTAACAACATATTTATTTAAGAGAATCAAGCACCTGAAGCCCTGTCATTGAGTCTCCAAGTGCCATGAGACAGACCTCCGGGACTACTGCTCAAATTGCGGAAGCTACCTACCAGCAGAGTGGTGGAGACATCTGGGAGGAGAAAGCTGAGGAGACTTTGAGGCTCCACTAAATTTTGGACCAAGCAGCCCATCATCACCAGGGCTGGGTGGAGAATGAAGAATGACATCCGGGCCAAAAGTTCTAAAGCCCAACACACACTGGGGGCAGACTGTGTGCTTCCAGTCCTTGAGCACTGTCGTGCAACCTCCAGACCATCGATGAAAGCTACCTGCATGGTGGGGGACCCAATCATGCCCGGAAGCCTCACTCACGACTCTGATCGTTGCTGAAGCAGGTATCTTTAGTCTTTGTCACTAGTATCAACCTGACAGTTGCCATTACACAAGCCTGGGGTCTACCATCTATCATAGACCACTTTTGATGTGAGAGCTGCGTGGTATGTAAATTCCTGAACGGCACTAAGGTGATTGAAATAGCAGGAACAATAATCTAATTGAGAGGTCACTCTAGTTGTCACAGCATGATTGTGGTGTACTTGATTATATGCCCATGTGAATTGATGTATGTAGGTCAAACCACACAGATGGTAAAATAAATTTGCCAGCATCGAAGCCGCATCAGATGCAAAACTGAAGGAGCACCACTGGTCAAACATTACAGCGAGGCACAACATGAAGAGGATATTCTACGATGGTACACCCTAGAAACAGTAAGACCAGATACAAGAGGAGGAAGCCTATGATGTCTATTGGTGACCCGTGAATGCAGATTGAGGGCCATCTGAAAAGCACAGAAAAAGTATTAAATTATATATGTGAACTAAGGGAGATTGCAGCTACTCTGCCTTAGGAAGTGGTAAATGTGGATGGATTCCCTCTGATGATTGGTGTTGGCTCGGACAAAGGAAAAAGTTGTTGATATTGTTTCACATCCATGAAATGTGTCAATATGGACTGCTAGATTAAACTGTCAGACGTGGTTCTACCTGTTTATGGATGTGTCATAAAAATGCTAGAAAATTGAGATTTTGCCAGATATTGCTTTCCTTATCATATTTCAATATTGGGATCAAGTATGTACACTATAGGAAATACAAGATAATACTCAATCAGGGATTATTGTAAATAATAGCAGTACTTTACGTCTTCCTGCTGATTATACAATTACTTTGGCATGTATATATGCATATGTTATGTTATGTTAAAATCATTTATGTAGCGCATTTACACCAAACGGTTTCATGGCGTATGTATCCCAATGACTGTCATAATGGAATTTCATTGGGTAATGATTATGAATACATCACCATCTCAATGTATATGATTGATACAATTAGACTATGTGCGCCACACTTGGCAACCCAGACTAGGTAATATAACTAGATATTATAACTATTTTGGCAATCACATGTGTAGTTTAGTCTGGATGAGTTGTATAGGCTGGTAGCTGGATACATATAACAATTGTACATCAGTACATAAGTAGTTCGGCAATAGATTAGGCATACACGCAACAGTTTAATGCACCCAAGATGGCCATCACGGTTAGGGTCTAGTATACAGAGAAGAATGCAGGAGATAATAGCATTCCTTTCCCAATGTGTCCTGTTTGTCTTTGCCATGAGTGCAGGCAGAAGCTTTGAATCTCCCGCGGGGCACGACTCGACAGGAGCGTGATACACAACACTGGTCATAGCATTTGTAGATAAGAGATTGACCCCGGATGGGGGTCTTTTTCGCATATTGACTGTAGTTCACTCAGTATGCAAAAAATAGGTTAGCCTTAATGGAGGTTGATTTTTTACAGGTTTCCCATTAATGGTTGAATGTTTTTTTTGTGTTCCTGTCCACCATTATTAGGTACAAGCTGATGTAAGGTATCAGCTCGCAGTACGTTTGTACCATTAGGATAAGACACAATAGGAGGGCAATGACACTGGTTCATATTGACCTCACTGATACAGAGGTGCACTGTAAATATGGGAAGCAGGCAGTAGTGATTGCAGGTTTATATCCTGAATTTGTTTCATTTATTCATTTTAGTGTGGCTCCAGATAAACCAACATGCGAATAACGTATACAGCTTGGAGATAAGATATTGATTTATTAAGTATAATTACATTAGAACACATTTGCCTGATGCATACAGTAAATTGGCCTCTCTATATGTAGGCTGTGATAGGTGATGTGCCAGATGACATATATTTGTCCTGAGAAAGCCCTTGTAAATTGGTTATGTGGTCGAAACAACAACAATTTTATAAGAGATTGTCTGCCATTCAATTACATTTTAAACAGGAACCATTGAATATATTATTAAGTATAATTACATTAGAACAGAAATGCCTGATGCATGAAGTAAATTGGCCTCTCTCTATATTTTTGCTGTGATAGGTGATGTGCCAGATGAAATGTTTTTGTCCTGAGGAAGCACTGATAAATCGGTTATGAGGTCGAAAAAACGACAATTTTAGAAGAGACTGTCTGCCATTCGAATAAATTGTAAACAGCAACAATTGAATATATTGCGGACTGTTTTGCGTTTTCAAATTCTTAAGACATCCTGTATATATACATATATATATATATATATATATATATATATATATATATATATATATATATATATATATATATATATATATATATATATATATATATATATATATATACACATCCAAACTCCTTCCCTGCTGAAAAGACACGTGCTGTTATTTTTCCATTTTTATTGCCATCCTTTAAATCATGAGGAGTTTGGATGTTTATTTAAGCGGCTTGGTTCTGCCGCAGGGGATTAATGAACCGACATCAAGAGCGCTGCAGTCCCCGGCAAAAGGAACCAAGGGACAGTGATATGTATATATATATATATATATATATATATCTTTGTAAATGTTGCACATTACCACATTTTTTAGCACTTCGCCATCTGCACTTAATTTGATTTTGTGCATATGTTGAACTATAGTCTACACCTATTTTAGAGAACTAATGGTGTAAAATGATTGATGTATAAAGAGAGAGAGCTATGTTGATTATATAAACAAAAGAGTCCCACAGAACCTTTCTGTCTGTTTACACTGTGTACCCTGGTTCTGTCATTGGACATAAAGTCTAGGTCCTGTGTTTTGTAATAAATGACATTTTGAGTCACATTCACAACCCACCCTGGACTCTATCATCATATGCCGCTGCTTGACAAACACAGTTACCCTGCACACATCCGACTTTAGCCTTGTAAATATATCGGACCAGCCAGGCACCTATCGGAAACACAATCAATTTTGGTGATGTTCCACCCCATACACTTCACCTGATGCTACTGCCATGCATTATCTGCATACCAGCTTGTAAAAAGAAGCAACCATAAAAGTCGTCCCTGCCACACCTGTGAGCAACTCCATTCTCTAAGGTTCTTAGTGGAAACAACTTCTCTCCACTCTTTCCCTTCATACAGGCATATCAAAATGGCGGGCTTTAGGGCCCCACAGTTTGCAGGGCTTATAGTGCTTCGGCAAAATGTTTGGATTCTAAATGAAATAATGCATGTCATCTTCATTAATAAAAAGGTAGTTTACGTGTCCATGCCAGTAGGAGTCGGGTCACCAGATTAAATGATTTCTGTTTACCTACAACACATTTTGTCTAATATCTAGACAGGTGCTCAGGCAGCAGTCAAAACAGAAGTTTCTGTAGGACCCACAGACTTACCTTAGTCCTAACAAAAAATGTTGAAAAGACTGCCTGCAGTGGCTGCAGGTGTAACATCTTCTTTGACAGGGGTATGAACGATGCACTATATAAATACAACAGCAGTACCTAACAAATAGAAAGATGTCAATAAATAAATACAAATGCCAAAAGAACAATCGATGGACAGAATGCAAAACAATGTCATACATTCACCGCAGTACAAAGATCTGGGCCTAAATCCATTGTTTTTTGCTCCCCCTGCCATTTCAGTTTGAACCCAGCCATATGCAAATCAGTCTTGACCCTGCGTCCCACAGGAACAGTCCAGCTTAAACTGCAAGGCCAGGTCCTCCCAGGACTGAAACAAGCATCCTGGGACCAGTTTCGGGGTTTCACCACTCATCAGCCAGGTTAGCTTTACTCTAGTGGCATGGAGAGCAGAGGACCCACGTCTTGTGCTTACCCGTCCCACTGGGGATGACAAATGCAAAAAGAACAATTGATGGACAGAATGCAAAACAATGTCATACATTCACCCCAGTATGTGGGTCCCAGGCTCACTGTGCCACTGGATTCAAGCTATCCTGGCTGATGAGGGGTGCAACCCCAAAACCTATCCTAGTATGTTTGTTTCCCTTCCAGGGAGGACCTGGCTTGGCATTTGGGCTGGACTGTTCCCAAGACTGATTTGCATATGGCCAGGTCTAAACTGGGGTGGCATGGTGAGCAAAAGAATTATAGATTTAAACAGATCTCTTGACTGGGGGTGAATGCTTTGATTTGTTCTGCATTCCGTCCATCAATTGTATGTCTTTTGCATAAATAAATACAAGTTAATCTGTGACCAAATAATTTTAGTTACAATGCCACAGACATATACCTGATTGGATTTATGAGTTCCAAGTGTGAAGCTTTGCACGAATAAAATTCACCCTGTAGAAAAGGTACTTAGATATTCAGAACTTCCTTTGTTCATTGAATTGGAAAGATACACAAGAGCCCCTTGCACATCGGAAGGAAAAGGGGGAGTAAAGAGGCATGCCTCTCCTTTTAACTTGCAAGTGAAAAGAGTTATCACTTGTGACTCCTTATTTTTTCCCCAAAATGAATGCTTAATTCCTCTGTGAGTGGGCATGTCATTTGCAAAGTGAAATGGTAGATACCTCCCTCTTTTTGACAATAACTGTGGAGCCATATTGTGAGATGGGATCCAGGAACAGATGGCTGCTGGTCCTTGCTGGCCTCCTACATAGCTTGCTCTGATCTTCCAACCAGACACAAGGATACATAAAAGTAAAGAAACCACATTCTGCCCTGACTCCTCTTGAAACCAGTACACACCAGTGGCGTAACTCAAAATGATGGGGCCTCCTGGCAGAATGTGACGAGGGGCCCTGTGTCTCATATCGCTGATAATAATTGATCTTGGACTTAATGGGGCTGCCTTGAACGGTTAGGAGCACCTGGAGTGTTGGGGTCCCCTGCCCCGCAATTACTGCAGGAGTCTGCATTACGCCCCTGACGTAAGCAGCGCAACTCATGTCACATATTAAGCATACCTTTCTGGTCAGTCACACATGGTATCACAACGCTTCCTGTGTAGGTCACAAGTATGCCCATGTAATGTAGCATTCTACATGTGGCGAAAAGCAAAATGATGTCCCCCTACCCCGCCGCCTAGCAGAATGTGACAAGGGGCCCCTGCGTCTCATGGCATCAATCTAAATAGGGCCCCAAAAGAGTTAGGGTCCTCAACCCCTACCAAGAGGGTAGTCCTCCACCCCCTCCCTCAACTTTAACTGTGTCCCTCTTACCTTTAAATTACACCACTGACAATGTGCTTTGGTGCCTTAAGAGGTCGCAGTTTATTTATTCAAACATAACATGGTTGTACATTTCACGATTTTCTTGCTCATTCAGAAACATCTATGTCATTGCATACTTTCATTGTCTTTGTAATTATCTTTGTACATTCCTTGTCGGTATGAGCGCCTTGCCTTCTATTTGCGGGGGGCCCAATCGTCTGGGCCTCTGTGTCTGCGGTTCTAGACTTCAACTTGCTACCGAATTTGGTGGGTATTCGTCAGGACCTGCCCGGGCTGCAAGTGCTGTTCCGCTTGCCCTAGACCCCTTGTTGGCCGCTTGCCTGCTCCTCAGGGCCCCTGCCATGTGGTATCCCAAGGACCATGTGTGAGCATTCCATCTATTCTGCCTGAAGCTGTGTCCTGACATTTCACTCCCTCGGTACCCCTGCAGTGAGGCATCCCAAGTGCCCTGTGGGAGCATCACATCTACTCTGCCTGTGGCTGTGTGCCATCCTTAGCTCCCTCGTGCCCCTGCCATGAGGCATTCCAAGGACACTGTGGAGCCTTTCATCTACCTCTAGTAATTTTTCTCTCTTTTGTATATCTTCCTGGGTTCCTTCCGCTTCACCTCTATCCTCGCTGCTGTGACGCCTGCATCCTTTTGGTGTGGGTGGGACTCACTTTTGTCCTTTGTCAGGGGGTGTGTGACAATCCGGGCACTGTGCCCTCATTTAAACCCCCCCACTGCTTGCCAGCTTTTTCGCGGGCATCCGCGGGGGCGGGGGCTTCCCGTCTCATGCATCGCAGGGCTGCATGGGACGGCATTACACTCCTCTATACTACCCGTCCACTAATGCGCTTCTGTACTTCATCAATTATATGAAGCGCTATTATAATAATCTCCAGAGCGTAACACTGTGCATTAAGATACACTTGCAAACACAGCATCCTCAATATTCAAAAGGTGGGATGTGTGCTCCTCAAAGCAAAAAATCAATTTGCCCTAAAATGGCTTAATATTTCCAGTGGGGACAAAGAATACACCTCATTGTGGATTTGCATAAATGAAGCCCAGCACCTGGTCTCCATTTGGGCCAGGCCAGTACAGGTGTAGCGGCCCTTGAGCTAATTGAACGTTGGTAATTGCTATACTTTTCTACCCAGCCAATGGCCAGGAAGGCTATTTTTCTTACGTCCAATTGAGCCCATGTACTCTTGCTATGTCACTGCAGGCCAGATAATACATCTGGAGCCCTATGTGTTAGTGGAGAGAACGCAATGCCGTTAATGGGTCCAGACAAGTTCTTAATTTGAACCGGTGGTTTCAGGAAGTCTTCACCATCACTCGCTTTTGGGCTCCGAAGCCTATTTTTCCTCCTCAGACTTGAGAAGGAGGAAGAGAACGACGGAAAAACAGCGACAGAAAAGAAAGCAAGTTCGGGACTTGGCCGATTTTCCCAACATTTTTCGCTTTTCACCCCCCTATTTTAGGATGTCTCCCCCATGGTTGACAAATGTATAGGCCATGTGTGGTGTGAGATGCCATGTTAAATGTAATGCAATGATGTGTGCACTTGTTAATCCCCCATTGTAAAAATGCACCCTGGTGAAATGTCGCTTTTAAAATGGATGCCATGACTGCGTGTTGTGCCACCTGGCTGTGGTAGGTTAGCAGTCTAGATATTCGGTTCCCAGCCATCCCAGCTTTTGGAGGGAAAGCCTGGCACCCAGGGTGCTCTACTCCTCCCCCTGACCCAGTTAGAACCAGTTTCCCCAGAGGCTTCTAGAAGCTTCTGGCACTGCCTGGTAGTTGGGGTGAAGGGCGTATAACTAAGGGGGCTGTACCACCATGTGCTCAGACAGAGCAGGGACAGGAACGTGAGGGGACCTGCTGCCAGGGGACACCGCCACTTGGGCCTGTGTGCTGGACCCTGCACCCAACTGAAACCCCTCTGCTGTCCACAGGGCTACTGAAAGCCCCACTGCAGAAGTACAGGCTGCTGTACAGGAGTGCCACGCTACAGTGGAGGATGGTTTGTAAAGCCTTCCGCCCTGTCTTGATGAGTGCCGACTGACTGCTGACCTTGCCCAGTAGTGCCTGCTGCTCTGCTACCTGGCCCTTTGAAGAGGGAAAGAGTGCTACCCCAGGGCCCTGACTGCTGGCAAGCGCCTGGAAGAGAAGATCGCGCTATCTGCCCGCTGACTGCGCCCAGAAGGTGGTGAGGGCACTATAATCAGAGTGCCAGTGAAGAAGAGTGCTATCTCCTGTCCCCACTGGCCTGCTGACTAGCGCATGGAGAGTGCAGTGCTATATTCCCAGCACAAGAGGTGAGGAGCGCTTCCACCCCACCCTGCGACGCTGTGCTGGGTAGCCCTGGAGGAGTGCTGCCTTTGATCTGCCAGGGGAAGAGGAGCTGAGGCCTACAGCACTGGATTGAGAGGACTGAGCCCCCTTGCGCTGTGCTACCGAAGCGCTGTAATCCCCTAAGCGCTGTGTGGCCAAAAAGGAACTGTCTTATTGCGAAGTGCTGCGGGAGCCTACCCCGCATTATCGCCGCCATCGCGGGTGCCCACCCCGCGTGTGCGCCGCCTCTCGCCATTACCAATATAGCGGGTGAATACCCCGCGTGTGCGCTGCGACGTGGTGCTGATTGAAGTAAGAGGGAGCCTACCCCTCATTGCAGCCTGGAGTCACCGCCGCTGCCTGGGAGAATCATCAGTGTTGAAAGCTGAGCTTGTGCCCACCCCGCATGGTGCATCGCCGGAGGGAGTCTTCTCCTCGTCACTACCAGAAGGAATTCCCCGACATCACCGCCGCGGAGCCCGGACGCAAGGTGGCCCGCCTGGAGGTGGGCGGGGCTGCCAGACGGGCGTGGGCCGGGGCTCCCCGTGACCGAGGGGGAGCCCGAGAAGGAGCTGGACCAGCCGCCATCACGTGACGGGCCGCTGCGTCATCGGCTGCGCCCCCCCTGGCTGCTGCGCAGCCATTGGCCCTCGCTGCCGCACCCCCTGCAAGCCCCGCTGGCATTGGCAGTTACGGGCACACCTGTCAAGGGCCGAGCCTGATTGGGGGTGGAAGCAGAAAGCAGCCGACTCAAGCCCCGGGTCCCAGGAGGGAGCCCGGGTGAAGTTCGGAGGGGTGGAGAGAAACCGGAGCTTCTGCGGAGAGGAGAGCCGAGGCCCCGCAGGATAGTCAGTGAGTGGGGCCCATAACGGAGTGGGGGGGTGTGTTGGGGCACATCACCGGTGTCCACCCCCGTTGCCCAGATGGATCCTCACAGCTGCCCCGTCTGATAGTGGGCAGCTGCATCGTAGGTGCTGTATGGTGTTCTTGAGCCCCGAGAGGGGCTCCGACGTGACCCACGCCTCCTTGCCTGATCGGCGGAACCCATCTGCACCGCAGGTAGCGGCAGCTGCGACGAGTGGGCAATAGTGCTTTTAGTGCCCCAAAAAGGGGCTTCATCTTGACCAGCGGCTTGTGAGCCTGATTCCGTACAGGCTGCCCCGTCTCCCAGCGGGCAGCTGCCACTTGTTGAGGCATTCGTGAATTTATAGACTCAGCGTGACTGCGCAGTGGCGCTAACCACTATTCTGCTACATTGAGCCCACCTGCACAGTATTGGGGGACGTCAACTTTACCAGTACTGTGTGTGGGGCTCCTACTGGTAAAGCACTGCCACAGGGGGGACCGCTGCAGCGTCATAACTTTGGGTGCCCAGGAGGCATGGGTAGGGCCACTGCTGATTCAATGCCGGGATGTCTGTATAGTGTGGTTGTATGGCCTACCCTAGGGTTAATGTTCAATGGCATGATGTGTTAGATCCCTGCCAGGTTAAGTTTCTCGTCTAGGGAGATTCATCCTGATTCATGCGCTGAGTTCTAGTACTAAGGACATGCAGTGAGGTTCTGTTCCATGCCTCCCGTAACCCCTCATTTACACTAAAGGTGTTCATGCCAATGCATGTCTTGGGCCTAGTGTTTTCCGACCTACAAATGGTGCTTGACCTCCTGTGATTATAACTAGGGGGCTTATACTACGCCCCCCTGCACCTGTTTAGGCCTGCCCTGATTTACGCTAATGCTGTGCTCACTGTTAATGGGGTTTACTCCTAATGTTTTTATTTTATGCCGAATGCCTGCGGTTCCAGGCCTACTGCTTTTGTGCTAAGGGTTATGCCCACAGGTTTATGTTTGGTTCTAATGCTTCATGCCTAAGGGCCTGCAAGCCTGTTTTCTTTCCAGGTCCTGGCCGGATTACGTGGCCAGGGAGGATGCACGAGATGCCAAAGGTTCATCTTTCATGGTAATGGTTCCTTAATGCTCATGTGATGAAACCTTTATTCCCCTATGCTACTGTGTATTGGGATACCATGATGTTTTTGTTGTAACACTAAAGCTGATGGACTAACCTTCTTTTTCATTTACCCTGTAAATAATCCCCTTGTATATATATATTGCCCTGGCGCCAGCAGTCTAGATACTACTGTGGTTACATACGTGGTTACTCTTGTATGTTTTATACACTACAAAAGTTATTCTTTTCATCTAATCTGGTGTGGCCTCTTTTTGTGGTGTGCCTTGCATGTCTCCTGAGTGTACTGCGTGGATGCTTCACACATGTCCTCAGGAGTTTGGCCTGCCCGCTCTGCACCATGCTACCCCATTTCTAACAGCAGGCATGAAAAAAAAGGTGGACATGAAAAGTCTGAAAGGGGGACAAAAGGTCTGGTGGTGGATGGAAGAAGCTAGCATCCTTGGCATTCCATGATTCCAGCATTTGAAAGCTGTAGACGGGCTTCTGAGTAAAACAATGGGCCTCAGCAGGCACGCATGCCCACTGGGCTCAAAGGGCTTCAGCTCTTCCTCCCTCCCCCCCACCCCCGCCATCATGTGTGTGGCAGCCCTGGCTGAGCCAGCTTCAAGGGCACACACACAGCCACACAAGTACTTCACATGTATTTGAAAGACCATTTGCTTGTTAATGAGGCTTTGTTGCTTTTTCGCCCTTCTTAGAGCCCCTACATCTTAGAGCCCCCCCCCCCCCCCGAAATTTTTTCTTAGCTCCTCCAGAAATGTGTCTCTATAGTTGCGCCTCTGGGCCTCGGCACTTATTATTTTACAAATTAGGCACTGGCTTAGACACGAGAGCCCCCTCACTGTCCGAGACGGTCCATTCATTGGTCCCAAGCGCACTCCAAGGACTGCGGAGTATCTATCTACCTTCCCGCCCTAGCCTGAAAGGAAATGGCTCCCAGCGGTGACGGAGCCGTCACGGCCTGTCACGCGTGTAAGCCTGTGTTTTGCATCTTGTTTCCACCGTGTGAACATGTGCTGACAAAGGAGAATCCCTCTCCTGGGGAGATAATGAATATGTTACGAAGGGAGACATTGCCTCTGATGCCTCCCGAAGAGTTACATCAATATTAATAAAGGGAACCAGGGGAAATTGCTGATTTCTGAAAGGTTCGTTTATTGTTTGTCAAGTAAAACTGGAGAGCGGCAACCAGCCAATCACTTGTTAGCGCCAGAAGGCTTCAATTTATGTTATTAAACAACTCCGTCTCAGGCTCTGTTGTTCACGGCAAAGGATTGGTTTATCAAGCTTTGCATCTGTGAGCACTGTGGGGCTGAGCCAGGCACCAGCACCATCTGTTTATCGAGGCGGGTGAGGGCTCTGATGTTTTTAGGCCGAATCTATTCGATCTGTGCATGTACGGCTCTCGAGTTCTCAAGTTTTCCAAGTTCAAGTCTGATTGGGCTATCTCCTGTAGGCATTTTCACTGCACTTTTGAACGTCTACAATGGGATAAACAGGGCTACAAATACCAGGGGCCTCATTTATGAAAGCCTTGCGCCACCGATGCGTCACTTTTTCCAATGTTAAAAGTGACGCACCGGCGGCGCAAGGCCTTCATAAATATGCCCCCAGGAGTCAAATAAGCAATTGGAGCCAATGAGCGACTGATGTACATTCTCAGAAATCGTGAGACACCTGCAGATCCTGACTGATAGTGTTGTTGCCTATATGTATAGTTTTCAAGTTCATTCACTTTAGAGATATGTTTGCTGTAGGAGACATAGGTTCAATACGTCTCTATCACCTTAGGTATAACTATCCTGTATGAAGTCTCAACATGTGAAATCTCAATATATAGAGAGAAGCTTAAGAAAGCAAAACGTGTGTAAGGAGTTATATTTTTAGATAAGTTGCAGATTGCAGAGGGAGAAACCGTAAACATTTAACTACTGCTTCGTCATTAACAGCAGTTAATGCATTGGACAAAAAGGCACACACTATAATAATTATGTGTTTAAGCCAAAGGTGAGGGCACATAATGAAGGGAAGGGCAATTCATGTATAATTTATTTGTTTTTTAGATAAAACATTTATTATAATGCAGACCAGACCAAGCTACAGGGCAGTGGAGCACTTTGCAAATAACAGTGAACAATAAGCAGTTTCAAAAGAAACTGGGAGGCGAAAGCATAGAGTAAATAATGAAAGTTTAGCCTGCATATATTGCTTTTATATGTTTTTCTTGAAAGTTTGAAGATTACTTCATGTTCTGGAATAGAATTTTTTTGGGTGGCCGATTTCAGGATTTCGATGATCTCTGCCTCTTTAGTAACCAAAAACGTACATCAACGGCAGACTAAGGAGACCGCACCTCACTCAAACTTCTAACAAATTGTGTCCCCTGCACTTCTTTTCTTGTACCCGCCATCGTTCAGTTCCACGGTCCAGCAGAAATAGATTAGTATTACAAATGGAAAGGTGCTCCTGGAAGTATTGTAGTCCACAGAGATCACGTACATATTCCAAAATATGTTTTATTCTTTCTTTACTTTGCATCCATAAAAACATTTTTCTCATTCAAAAAGCATCCGGCCAACACGTTTCGTTCAACAGAATTTTGAACTTCATCAGGGCTCATATGTATTTGTATACTTTATATTCCTAGAACAGATAATTTTTTCCTCTTCTTTTATGTAATCCTTCCAAGTATTTTAGATAAATGTCTAATGTAAGAAACATCTCTCTTAATCACGGATGAGATCCATCCAAGCAAACATATTTGTACTGCAGAAAATGTTCTGGGAGGAATCCCTCCAGAGATGATACCTTGATATGCATCCTCTAACAGGTGCTGAATTTGTCGTTTAAGTTTTTTTTTTTATAGATACAAATTAAAGAAAGAATAAAACACATATTTTGAAATATATACATGATCTCTGTGGACTACAATATTTCCCAGTGCACCTTTCCATTTGTAATTCAGATCTCTGCCTCTTGTTAAGAGGCGGTAAACACAACATCATGTGGGCAATAGGGTATCATCATCCAACCCTGTTATCTCACATATCAAAGGCAGACAAAGCCAAATATTCTGGTCTTCAGGGCCGCACTGGCCTATGGGGCAATCAAGCAGTGCCTGATGGGCTGGTCTGACAGGTCAGTGTGTGGGCTATTTTTTGGCGGTTTGCGGAGCTGTTTTATGGTCTGCTGGGCTGGTTTTTAATGTTGATGTTCCTGATATTAAAACAAACATTGCCTACAGCAAGCTCAAATCTATGAAGTCTCCCATACCTTGCAAATCACTTTTACATAGCATATATTTACAAGTTTAAAACTGCCAAAAGTTGCAAATATGGCCTACTGTTTTAGCTATCGAAATTCACCAAAGGCGGTCATTCTTATTTTGGTTCTGGAGCTTACTTTCTGCTCCAGTCCGACCCTGACAGCCTTCTTCATGCTCCTGTTTCTCATGCTCTATATCGGAAGCAGTGATAACAAAAATCTGTGCCAATATTGAAAGCATCATGAGTTGCTAAGCCATTCTTAGCACTCAAAATAGGAGTGTTAGCTAATAATAATTATTTCAGGATTAAAGAGTATTTTGCAACTTAAGTCCTGGACATCACATCATGGTTTTGAAAGGATCCTGATAGAAGAAACCATTCAGGGTTCCTGATACACCCTATATTTAAGGTGTGGAGACATAACTTTCCACAAACACCCCATTCTGATTTTAATATACTGCAACATGCTCTAATAAATGGAAACCTGAGTGAACCTCCAAAGGCAGTTTCCCCCTAAAGAGCCCAACTGTTATTATCACAAGTGCCCCCTGGAATATGATTGAGCCCACCCTGGTTTATAGGGACCTGGGTCCAAACCAACCTTGTAGAGTGCCACTATTGTCACAGAATGGGCAACATTGCTAACCGGCGCCGCCTACAAATGTACCACCATCAGATGGGGATAGTACCGGGACAGTCCCCACAGATGTACACCCCCAAAGCCAGGTGCAGAACAGCGCACATGCATTGCACAATCAGCTTCATGGAAATCAGGCTTTTGCCGGATGTTAGTGAGGGAATCCGAGAAGAGGTCATGGGGGTGGGGGGAGAGTGGTGCCAAAACATAATTGTTGCACCATGCGCCACCAGGGCTAAATCCGGCCCTGCATGGCTTGATAAGTTGGACTTAGTAGTTACGTTGCCCTTGCGAACCTTGTGTGGCCCAAGGGCGACGCAACTCTATGTTAAATCTGTCCCTGAATCCATTGGCATTCTGTTAGAAGTTATGGTCAATTGCAGTTGCATTTGAGATTTGGGCTTATTTGTGAAATAGGTTCAATGTGAGTCCTAATTAGGCCCAGGCAACATTTTATTTACACTGATGTGAGTTGTGTAGTTTCTGGAAGTTTGTGTCAGGCTTGTTGTGTGAAATTCCCCAAATTACACCATTATAGTATGTCACCTAATTATGCCACTTTTGCAGCAAAATTATAGTGCAAAAAGTTGAAAAACCAAAATGGACCTGTGAACAAGTATTGCTCTAAACTATGGTTCTAAATGATGTATGGATATGTTTTTCACATTATTAATTGAAATTTCAAATATTTTTATTATGAAGCGAAAGCAAGTTAAGTACATTTTACATGCCTCTACCTGTGCCTTATTAGCCAAATGTGAAATTTGAAAATCAGGCTCTTGACGACAGGGCACAACAGCAAATATACAAAGAATTACAATACGTTTTGAGAAAAAGAATAGTGAATGACAAATAATTCTTCAAAGATACAGACTGTTTTACGTCAGGTAAGATCTGATTTACTCCAAAATCTGCACTAAAAAAACATGTTTACCCCACACTCGCTGCACACTGATATGAGCTCAACACTGAGAGCATATGGTGTCAATGCACAATCTCACTTATTTCATATGGCACATATCACATTAAATTAAATGTTGGTAATCACTGCACTGTACATGTAAACACATTACAGCCCCACCTCAACATAAGCACGCCAGGCAGCAGGTGGCCCAGCTGGTAGAGATGCTCCTTTCGTTCACTTAGAAGCTTAGTACTGACGAGATGCCAGACGCAAGTGCGATTAGCCCCTGGCATTCGTTTATTCATATTTCATGGCTTAGATGTTGCTGAAAGAGTAACTGAATCCCAAAGCATTTGAGTAGGAGGTGCATGCCTTTTCTGTTTATCTATCTATCTATCTATCTATCTATCTATCTATCTATCTATCTATCTATCTATCTATCTATCTATCTATCTATCTATCTATCGCCCTCACTCTATCTATCGCCCTCTATCTATCGCCCTCTATCTATCGCCCTCTATCTATCTATCGCCCGATAATCAATCAATCAATCTATCTATCTATCTATCTATCTATCTATCTATCTATCTATCTATCTATCTATCTATCTATCTATCTATCTATCTATCTATCTATCTATCTATCTATCTATCTATCTATCTTTGCTCCTGCCCTTGTACCATGCTATTTATCCATCGCTATTCAAAGGAAGAGGATCATTTCCGGTCCAACATAATTACACACCCAACCCAATGAAATATTTATATTTCAAATTATTCACCCCCTTTGCTAGAAGAAAATCTAGACATTCTATTTCTAATTTCTCAATTTTAATGTGCGGATAATAAAAGATTTATAAAAGGTTACTTCCTGCAAATACAAAGACCAATGGTCTTATTAGCTATTTATATACTCATTTTGTGGAGTATCAATACTGCCTTCACTTAAGTGTTTTAAAATAATTTTGTGAGATGTATAATAAATGTGTGAAAACTGAAAATAGGAAGAAGAGGAGAAAGAAACAAAGTAGACCAGCAAAACAACAAAATGAAACAAAAGAAAAAAATATTCTAAAGATCATCTCATTAAACATAATCATATTAACTGACTAACATATCCACCACGCAAATATTTTTTCTATATTTTACTATACCAATTCACCACTAATCCTTTATGGGTTCGGGAGTAGCGTGCTACTCGCGAAAAAGTGCCTTGACGCCTCGTCAGGGGTACTAAGCGCTATATAACTGCAATTACAATACAATACAACTATTGGTTCATATTATCCAAATCCTTACTTCAAAAAATAGGGTAAATAAATACAGCAATAGAAAAAAACCAGAAGATATGAAAACAGGGGTCTGCCACGGGCTTAATCATCATCTTCCCACTCGGGAAAGGAATTTAAACCTGCTCTTTCTAAGAGCAAATTTCCAACCGTTTCAGTGTTTAGAAAGTGTCAGTGAGAGGTTTATGAAAATCCCAGAATGTGTTGTGAGTTTGCACAACTTTCTAGGGCATGCCAACTCTGCAAATTCACCTCATGTCCCTTGGAGTGGATTTACTCTCCCTCTCTCTCAAACAAAACAAAATAAATGTATGTATATATGTATGTATGGGTGTGTGTGTGTGTGTGTGTACCTCCATGTCAGTGCAAAACCAAAGTTTTTGAATTCCAAAAAGTTGTTTTACCCTGGTAAAAAGGCTATTTGTCTGTGCAATCCAAACAAACGGGCCAGGTCCTCCCTGGACCGGAAACAAGCATCCTGTGACCGGTTTCAGGGTATGTCATCCTTCTTCAGCCAGGCTAGCTTGAATCCAGTGGCACAGTGAGAAAGGGACCCATGTCTGGGCGTACCCATCCCTCTTAGGGCAAAAAGTGGTACAGCAAACAAATGATGGACGGAATGCTGACCTCATAAAGAGTGCAGAGGGGTTGTGTTGGAAATAAATACATATATATTTGATATATACCTTGTGTGGTGTCCTTTCATTTGGTACTCAAGGGATTATAATTGGTAAAACAGCTTGCTTTACATGCTCTCATACTAGCAAAAGCTAGTCTGATGTGCCATGCCATGGCCTGGCTAACGCACTGGGGAGACAGTTGAGAAAACAACAGATGATGCGAAGGCGCGTGATGTCAGTGGCCGTGCGGTTGCTGTGTCATTGCCCAGTTCAAGAATGTGCACCTGGTAATATTCAATCCTTCGTGCATGCAAATGCTTACCTCTCACCCTTTGGATAATAAGGAGGGAGAGTATTGAAAGGAGGTAGGATAGGTGGAGAAAGTGTGTATAGTGAAGTGTATTGTTGTCACTGGAAGGAGGTGGAAGAGAGAAGTGAGGCGAGGATACAGAGCCATCAGGGAAGCTGTAGGGCCTGGGACTTAGGGGAAGAGAACATCAATAAAGGGGAAAAGAGACAGCCTAGGCCTGGTGCACACATACTGGAAAGGAAGTTGAGTGAGATTTAGGCTTGAGAAATAAGGGCCCGATTCACAAAGGTAAACTTAGACCAAAAGTCTACGTTTACGAAGGTAAGTAGTAGCTTTGCGTCCTCACTTGGGATGGATCTCCACACTGAGTGCGGAGACTACGCCCCGAGTGTGGAGATTCCTCCAGAGTGCGGACGTAACGATACTTCTTGTAACTTACCTTTGTGAATACCAAAACGTAGTAAAGTTAGACTTTTGGTTTAAACTCAGACCAAAGACCAAAAGTCAAGTTTACCTTTGTGAATTAGGCCTTCAGTGTTTACTAGGCATGCCAGTAAAGAGTGTTTGGTGTTAAAGAAGAGGAGGGAGGTTAGACATTGAAGGGGAGGTGCAATGTTTAGCAGAACTTGTGTGCTTCCACATAAAAGTGCTTGTCAATAACACAGTTGTGACCATTATGTTTATTTATTAAGCTGCCTGAGCTTGGAGGTTCAAAGGCATGCACATACCATTGTAAGGCTTTTAAAGTGTCTTAGCTAGCTAACTAGAGATAATTTATGGGGGTTTTCTCTGGCAGCAGCACAGACGGAAGGAGGGCAGTCATTAACCTACATGAAGTTGTAGGTCTGATTTGAGGATGCAACTGTCACCTAAAATTTTAACCTACACCAATATAATTCTACAGTTCTTTGCTTCATGCAAAAACATATCCATTCCCTTGCTATTTTCTTGTAATGCTTCATATTACTATTAAACATCCTATTAAAGCCAGACGTATTGGCATTGCCAATGCTTATCATCATTACTTTGCATGTAGGAAACCTTAGAAGGCAATCCTTTTTCTGTAGAGGGCTCTGTGTGACCCGCAAATCACAACTTTAAATCTGGCCTGGGATGATCAGGTCTTCATCTTTCTTCGGTTGGCATAGTATTATTTGCGATGACGTATATTAAGGGATGATTGTGGAAAATGTCATCTCCAGAGTGCAACTTGTCAATTTCTGAGGATGCCTTAATACATTTGAAAAAAATATTTTATGATTGCTTGTAATGACCTCTTACCCTCAACCAATTTCTTACCATCCACATATTCCTTGCACCCCATGAAAACTATCCTCTTCAGTAAGCCTTGCACTCTGCAAGTTTAGAACTCCTAGCTCAACAGCAGATACTACATTACTTGTTTTGTTGAAGTCTATGAGGGACACATTTATTTGCAACACAAAATTGCTGATTTCAGAAAATGCACAATTAAAATGAGAATAATAGAATTATTTGAGCATAGTTACATTGCAAGGAAAACTTTGAGTGGGCACAAAACCACGTGACCTGCCCCGCGCATCTGGAAATATATCTGCATCTGAAATTATGGCCAAAAGTAGGAAAATAGTCTCTGTACCCGTTGTGGGACAGTTGCTAGGAAAAGTTTAACAAAACCTAGAACCTCCTGAAATGCTGCAAATAGATAAAATGTATTCCGGCAGCCCATGGCATGGGTTCAAGGGTGGGGGTGCCAGATACAGGGTGAAGTCACGAGGGGCGGAGTTGTGAAAAGCAGAGTCTGACATTCAACTGGTACATTTTCTTTAAAAAAACGTTGCTTCAAGGAAATTGGCAACAACCGGACAAAAGTGACAGTAAACATGTCCTTGCCTACTTAATTTGTCACAAATAGGATGTATTTTAAAATATTGCATCGCCGCTCTGATCTTTATGTGTCTAATTTCAGGGGATAATATTAATGGTAAAATAAAGCTGGTGCGTCCTGCATTTCTAGGCACAGTTTTAACTCATCATAAATTAGCACAGAGTTTTAATGTGCCTGATGCAAATGAAAATGTGTAAAATGCAGTTCACAGATTTGTATTTTGTATAGATAGCCCAGAGGGTTACTTCTTTTACCAGAGAGATAATTTTGTTACTCGCAGTTTATAAATTACAATCCTTCTAATACATCCCCCTGAGTTGTGAGCAGACATCACAGAACTGCATGCAAACTGCAAGACATATGTTTACAACCTTACTGTTTTCTTCTCTCAATATTGTGCTAATTTAAGATTGCTAAAAGGCGTTACTTTGGATAGCAATACATTCTTATTAGTGCATTCTACCCCAACTACGGCATTATGCTTAAATTCTGTCTTTGGGTGTATACAGACCAAGCACTCTTAACATATAATGGCGATCACTATGGATGACATCTTACTCTACACCCTGTAACCCTCAATGTCTTATGTAACATTTCCTGTGTACATACTTTATGGTTGTATTTCTGTAAAATATGCATGTGCAATTATAAAGTGCTATGGCATCCTATATTGAGATGAGTATCGCTATAAAAGACAACGAGTGCAAAATAAATTAAGTGCTATTTTAATTGCTATTAGTGTGAATACTCATACAGAGAGATACATCCTGCATTCCTACAGTGCATGCATAACTCTTGCATGCAGGGGGTTGAAAAAAATCAAAACATTACCTCCAAATCCTAGTTTTGCTTAAGCACTTATGAAGATAACAAGCTGAGAGCCACTGTTTCCCTCCATTATATTGGCATCTAGTTGTTAGCCTACTGAACGCTTCCAGCCGGGATGACACTCCACCAAAAGGAGGGCTGATGGCCTATTAAGTGAAGACTTTGTATTTGGCCCAGCTATAATAAAATTAAGAAATCACTTCACTCCCTCTAGGTTGCTTCTACAAAAGGAAAGAAGACAATGTGCGAACGCTGCGGAATGTGTCATGATGTTAACAAATGACAACAAACAAATTCAGCATATTTCACTCTGGCCGTCCCAGATCAATGATAGCTGTTGGATGAGGATCTGTGATCTGCTTAGATCCTCCTATTTTCCTGATAAGCCCTTAGGCTAAGATTAGTCCTAAACTCATGCCATGGACAGCAGATAGTTGCTGGGAAAAAAAAATCCCCTCAAGAATCAAAACTAACTGTCCTACAGCAGTTGACAAAAATGACTGAATTATTCATCATCCGTATACCCAAATGCATTGTTTATGTGCAGATAAATCTGAAAATGATCATTACTGCCCCACTCCTACAATCTGTCCACCTCAATATAAAGAAATAGAAAAAGTGTTAAAATCCCTTACATGATTGATAACACTGCGTACAACATGATATACTCCTAACTTAAATTATAGGTTTGTGAGAAAGTGAAAACAGAAAATATATTTGCTAGGTGAAGATAGCAGGGTCTGCACTAGGACTGCGACAGGAGATAAATAAGTCAAACACAATTGACGCCATGCTGCAGTTCAGTCCAACACTGGACCTTTTTCTGGATCCGACATTGATGACGTTTGGACATAACCTATGCTTGAGGCTTTTTTCTACCTCTATAGAGGTAATGATCCTTCCCATTTTCGAGGTGAATGATCGTCTGATGTTTGTCTTACTTTCTACCATTAACTAAATTGACTAGGTGGGAAGTGATTTGTTTGTCAAGAAGCAATGTCAAATGCCTTTCAGAAAATGAAGAATACAATTTGGACTATAATTTCATCAGTATTGGAACTATTGTAAGAACAGAAGGGCTGGGGGTGGAATCTGGTCGCTGAACAAGATGGCTGTCTGATTTGAGGCCCTTGGGAGGCTCCGGGATACTCAGCACCGGTACCCCGTGTCTTTCCTCATCAGATGGGTCAGTGGGGAACACCAGAACCATCAGTGCCCAGGATGGTCATGGTGAGAGGGACGTCAGCCTATGGGGTGCCCAGCGGTTTGATGACTGGAGTAACGACTGCAGCATGACAGAGGATATTCAGCAGGCAGATCAGCAAAATGACAATCTGCCCCCCTGGGACCAGGATTGGAGATGGGATAAGGGCTCCTTCGTGTGAGCATGTGAGGTACGAACGGAGGGCCGCGTTACCTACTGGAAGGCCTGACATCTGTGTTGGAGCCTCAATCCTGTTGCCAGTGCACCGCTCACAAAAACCCATGATGGGGGGGTTTCATGACCAGCCTCGAATGAGCCTGAGGGGCGGTCAGTCTCCCTTTGGGCCCCTATTTCATTTCATCAATGGGCCACCCAACACTTGGCACCACCTCCACTCATTCCCAGCAAGTCAAGGAGGGCCCAGCTTACGACCCCGTCGGACATGTGGAGCCTGGCTTCTTACTGAACAGTCAGCCTCACACCCGCTGAGCCTTTTGACCACTGTCCCTGCTACTGGGTCCCATGGTGGCAGAATGAACGGAGGATGACCCTGACCAATACGGCCAATCCCCCCCACTGGGGACCCTCCTTTGCTCCTTTTCTGCTGCCTTTTTTCTCTGAACCTAGTGAATGGACTGAAGCATCCACCCACTGGGAGCAGCACATTGTTGGCCTTAGTCGGGCGAGTGAGGTGCCCTCCCTCAATGCCCTTGTCACATAGCCGGCTGAACATTCCGGAGGGGCAGCGTTCATCATAGGGTATTGCTCTTGGCTTGCTGCCTCAGAGACTACAACCTGACCCTCGGAGGATCCCTTCATCAATGCTTGCTTCTTCTTCCATTCCAGCCTACTCTCCATTACTTCCTTGGTAGAGATCCCTACAGGGGTCACACGTGGGGTATTGGGGATCCGTGGAGACTGGTCCCATCCGAGAGGGCGTTGTGGGGGGAGAGGTGATGGGCGGCGCACCCCTTTCTAACAAACTTCCTTGTTTGCACCTGCCAGCTAGCTAACCATGCGGGATCACGATGCCTGCAATCAGGGTCCTACCCAGGTTTCCAGGGTGGGACTGTACCCTTTAACTTTCCACAAGAAATACAATGGCCTCTGGGAAACCATCACAGCAGCTGGTCTTTGCAAAGGCCATCTTTCAGAGCAATGTTGCATCCACCCAAACCCACTGGCTCTCCTGATACCATGAAGGGCCGGATCCTGAAGGAAATTCCATTGCGGGTCACAGACTGTAAGTCATGAACACTCAAATATTCGATCTCACATCAGAAACAAAATATTTCTTGCCAGACATCGCCGGTTTGCATGATAGGGTGGAGAGATTGGAGCGATGACTGTCAGCTTTGAGGGATGTGCAATGCTTTTTAGGGTTTGCCAATTACTACAGACGGTTCATCCTCGATTTCTCACAGGTAGCAGTCCCTTTGTCCCGCTTACTCAGAAAGGGATCCGCATGGGAGGCAAGATGGCGGCCGTTACTCGCGGCTGAGCGGCAGCATCAGCAAAGGGCTCCGGTCTTTACCGTACATTTGTGTACCTCATGGAACCCATAGAGACTCTTACTTTTCGTTAAAACCCTCTGCATAATTCCTTTTGGACAGTAGAAGCAGAAAGCAAGCAAATACCGGTAACAGTGCGGATGGATGTAACATACCGCCTGACCTCAGACCTGCTCCGGGCGATTACCGAGCTGTGTTCCGGCCTCTCGGCTGCTCTCAGCGGAATACCAATCACAGGTGGTGGAGCGGGCAGAGCAGGCGGAGTTTGTGCTGCAGGGAGGCGTAGCAGAATCGGATGCAACGGAGCAGCCGGAGCAAAGCTCGTGGTCAGGATCAAGACGGAGATAACGGGCTGGGTAACCACAAGTCGGCGGCGGCAGCGTGTTCCAGTGGAGAAGGCAGAGAAGAGGCGGTGGTACAAAATGCCTCCAAAGCAGATCAACGTCGGGAAAACTACTAAAAAAAAGGCAATTGAGAATATCAGTCCCGGCCCCGATGAACAAACAAACCTTGGTAATGCTCAACCTGAAGTGTGTTTAAAGGGAAAGCAGAGAGTGCAGGAACCAACAAAGGACGCCTTGAAGGAATCGAGACCGCCGGCAGCAAGGACCAGGTTGGCTGCTGCTAATTTGAGCATTGTGGATATGTTTAGCTGTGCTGGCAAAGAGAAGGAGCCTAAAACCCAAGGAGGGGAAATGGATATCGATCAGGCCATTGAGTCTGAGCCAGAGAAGCGAGGCGAGGGTGAACGTCAGGAAACTGGGGTAAGATCTAAGATAGCTGATGACTCTGACTGTATGGCTGAAAGCATAACTCAGGACCAAATGTCTGCTCTAGACTCGGGCACTCGCTACATGATAGGGAGTAGTGAGTCAGTCCAGGGGGTGAAGACAGGAGGTGATGGCGATGGTCTTCTGGTTAAGAAAGATGTAAGCAGCATAGGGGTTAATCATGAAAGTGTACAGCCTGGAACCCCGCAATCAAGCGATATCCCCCAGATCAATATCAATATGAGTCGGAGGCAAGAAAGGGAGGAGGAGAAGACACCAAGCGAGGGTTTCGTCTCAGTACCAGAAGAAGCAGACTGGTCAGAGGACGAAGAGGAACAAAGCTCTGATATAGATGGAAGTAACCCTGAGACAGAGATTGACCCAGAGGGCAGTCAGGCTACTACTGCTGTTAAGATGCTGGTTCCTACACAGAGACATATGAAAATGGCTTGGGACCATTCCCCATCCACCCTGCTACAAGGAAACTCAATCCGAGAAACCAACTTTGAGGATTCTCAAGAAGCTACTCAGCGATCAATGCTGGAGGCAATTCATCAGGAGATTATTGCGCATCGGGAAGAGACCGGACAGGATAGTCTGAAAGCACAAGCAGCCATGAGGAAAATGAAGACGGTGGTTAGGAAGCTGTCCAAGGCTACCGTGAATGTTGGGGATAGAGTCTCAAACTTAGAGGAAAGAGTGGTTTCCACCGAGAATGAGGTCACGCAGGCCGTTGCCAAGGTGGAATCTTTTGGAGCCCAAGCACAAGATGTCCAGTGGAAGTTGGAAGATTTGGAGAATAGGTTGAGGAGAAATAATCTTAGAGTCCTTGGCATTCCGGAAGGTAGGGAAGGCAGTGATGTCAAGGCCTATATAATAAACTTATTTGAAAAAGCCTTCCCGGAACTGGACAGCTGGAACTGGGCCCTAGAAATTCATAGGGTACATCGGACTCCATTTAGGGTATGCCAGAACATGAAAGAAGGCGAAAAGCCTAGAGCAATTTTGGTATTTTTTGGGAACTTTATGCTGAGACAAGCGGTGGCTGAGAAAGCAAGACCGGACGCCAGGAGAACAGGAGAAGGGGTTACTTTTTTTGTTAGACCTGACTTCTGCCACTCCACGGTGGAGCGACGATGGAGGCTACGACAATTAATTAGACCCTTCCAAGATAAAAAAATTTAGATTTACCTTATAAATCCGGCTCAGCTCAAAGTAATCTATTTGGGCAAAACAATGTACTTTTCCTCAGAGGTTAAAGCCCAAGAGTTCCTTGATTCTGTATAACTGTATTACTAAGGGACCATAAGTGAAAGAGAGGCATTCCAACTTTATGTCTTTGTAATTTGGGCGCTGTGTGGTGGAGGAAGTGCTTGCGAGGTAGAAATCTCAGGTTAAGTATGGGTCTGAGTTGAGGGTTAAGTTTAGTTATGGTAAAATAAGTAGAAAACTGATATAAATCACGTAAATACTTGGGTTTTTGTTCTATGGGTTTCTGTGGGTCTCTGAGTTATACACAAGTAAGCTGGTTTTTTTAGTCTATTTGCTGTGCTGCACCCATCACATGCACAGACTCTGTCTGCACGCCTTGCCGGGGAGAGGGCGGGGGGGGCAAGAAGGTGGGTGGGGTAGGGAAGGGGGGGAGGAAGGGTGGGTGGGTGTAAGGTGAGGGGGGAGAAAACAAAAAATTGAAGAGAGTTCGTACTGGTAATGTGTTCATAAATGTAAGAGTAAATTTGAAACAAAGGATATGGTTCCATCATGTATGTATTAGCTACTTGGATAGGTTGATGAGTTGGCAATGTCTGAAATCCAGGTATGTCTAAGTTAAGGATTGGATCTCTTAATATAGGAGGATTAAATGATTGGAAAAAGAGGGGGAAGTTTGAACAATATCTTAATCAGCTGAGTTTAGACATAATATGTCTACAAGAGACCCATCTACCCTGGAAGAAAAAACATTGGTTGCATTTTAAAGGTTATGAACTGCTGTCATGCTCATCCCAGACCTCCATGATAAGAGGGGTGGCCATCATCGGTAAAGTCGGGCTAGGGGGGGCCAAAAGGTTTAAGGCAGATCCATTGGGCAGATGGGCCATATGTGAAATGAATTTGGGTATTACTATCTGTTCTGTATACGGGTCTAACACAGATGAGCCTGAGGTCTTTAGGCGCATTGAAAATGAATTAATTGATTGGCAAACTCCCATAGCATTATGTGGGGATTTCAACATCTCAGCTAATTTCTCGGATGATAGCCCCTACGTAGGTAGGAAGCCTAGGGTGTTCAGAGCGATAACATCAATGATGCAGTTACATGGTTTAGTGGATGTCTGGGGAAATGTAGTGATAGGCGACCCAGGGTTTACCTACTTTTCGAATCCCTTCAATAAATACTCGAAACTGGATTATTTCATGATCTCGACTACCCAATTAAATAGTGTTCAAATAATTAAGCTTCCCAAAGTTCTGTCAGATCACAATCCTCTAGTCTTAACCATGGATGTTAATAAACCATATAAAGCCCTTAGGCCTTGGACCTTTGATAAAAAACTATTAGCAGATATGGATTATATTAAACATATGAAAACATGGTCCCAGGCCTTTTTTGACGCTAATAGGTACAGTGCATCTAGGGGAGTGGTTTGGGACAGCTTTAAGGCAGGACTAAGAGGTGAGACCATAAGCTATACTACTCGGGTTTGGAAAAAGATCAACCGGGAAAAGGAAGTATTGATGGGTAAGCTGAATGTGGCCGAGACACAACACAGACAAGATATAATTTTAGGGGTTCAATCTGTCGAGAGTCTACAAAGATTTAATTCCTTAAAAGCAGAGATCCAGAAACAGCTAGCTATAAAGGCGGCAGCTAATTACCAGTCGCATAGATCAAGGCTCTACGAAACAGGGGAGCAAGCAGGAAGAGCACTCGCATTACGAGTCAGGCAGGTGGCTTCTAAGAACATAGTGACACAAATTGAATACGAGGGCCAAACATATGATAAATTAGGTGAAATTTTGGAGGCCTTTAGGAAATTTTATCAAGAACTGTATCAGGAGGAGGCGGGTGCAGAGGTTCCAAACACAAGTTGGCTAGACATGGGTAACAAGTTAAAACAGGCCCATACTGATTCTTTGGAACAAGATATCACTATGTCTGAGGTATTAGAAGCCCTGCAGGATCTGGCAAGCGGGAAGGCTGCGGGCCCGGATGCTATACCGCTAGAGGTGTACAAAAGTTTAAGAGATGAAACAACACCGATGCTTTTAGATTTGTTCAAGGGCGTTATGAATACAGGCATAATACCCAAGTCCTGGCAAGAAACCAATATAGTGATCTTTCACAAAAAAGGGAAACCAAAGACTAACCCTGGTTCCTTCAGACCAATATCCTTGATCAATAGTGATAACAAGCTGTATGCAAAAATCATGGCCGTACGCATGGGGAGGATCATTGCGTCCTTGGTTTCCCCCTGGCAGCAAGGGTTCATCCCAGGTAGGGGTACCACCGACCACATTAGGAGAGCTATTACCCTATTTGACATAGGCGCTGCTAGGGGGGAGGAGGTCGCAATGATCCTCCTCGACGCGGAGAAGGCATTTGATTGTGTCAGATGGGGCTTTCTTTGGAAGGTCCTGGAGGCAAGGGGGTTTGGTCCAAGATTCTGCCAAGCTATCCGGGCTATGTACTCATCATCTATGGCAAGAATCCAACTAATGGGGGAAAGATCTGGTAAGATCAACATAACAAGGGGTACGAGACAGGGCTGTCCATGTTCACCAATCCTGTTTGCGCTCTATATAGATCCTTTAATTATACAAATAATGAATAGTGTGGCCATTAAACCAGTAGTCACTAATGGATATCAGACCAAACTTCTCGCATACGCGGATGACCTTGCAGTTATCACCAAAGACCTGGAGTCAGCTATGAGGGAAGTAGTCAATATAACCGGGCTGTTTGGAGGTGTGTCGGGCTACCGATTAAATGTGGACAAAACTCTAGTATTATGTTCCAACAAAATTGCTAAACAGGATGTTAGGTATGTGGACTCTGTAGTCTATTTGGGTATATAATAATAAATGCAGAACCTGGGAAAATAATTAATGATAACTTCACACCACTTATGCATACAATGGAAACAGATTTAAAAAGAATGGATTCACTTCAGCTGTCGTTAATTGGGAGGGCTAACGTCATAAAAATGACAATGTTTCCCAAGGTTCTTTATAAGTTTAGGTCAATTTCATTTAAAATCGACGAACAGGTTATTAAGCAGATTGAGGCCATATTTATGAAATTCCTGTGGCAGTATGGCAAAATAAGGCGATCAAATAGATACATGTCACTGCCACAGGATGGAGGAGGGTTAGGACTCCCTGACTTAAAGAGTTATCATCTTGCATGTCTTCTCACAGATATGGCAATCCTATTTCATCCAGGGGGCCCAACCCTCAGACAGGCAGGGATACCATCAATCTTTCAGCTACTACTGGGTAGTGAAGCGGTAGGGGTGTTATTGAGGAGAACCCAGAGGAGCTATTATAAGAAATTTGGGTATAAGACGCTTGATGATATATGGCATATGTGGATAGTTGTTAAAAAAATCCTAGCTATACCCAGTTTACATCATATCACACCTCTCTGGAATTCAACACTATTTCCAAATCTTAGCAGGGATGGATCATGGCGCCACTGGGAGAGTCAGGGCATTGTCACGCTGGGGCAAATAATGATCAGGGACGAGTGTAGATCACTAGAAGAACTTACGCAGCTTTATTCGCTACAAGGTTATCAAGAGTTTAAATACCTGCAGCTTGCCAACAGAATCAAATCAATAAGGCCACGTATCATTTTGACAAGGAGATGTGAACTATTGGAGTATTTGAAGTCGGGAGGTCATAGAATTAAGGATATATATAAAATATTTATTGAAGCATCAATGGATGATATGGGTAAAATGGAATCAGCCTGGTCCATAAAATTGGGGGATCCGGAAGTAGATCTTGATAAGGCCCTAGCGATGGATTAACGATTTCTGCGCTCCTCGAATCTCAGGGCCCAACACTATAAAACTTTATTCAATCTATACTACACGCCGGCAAAACTATTTTCTTGGGGGAAAGCGGCTGATAGCAATTGTCCCAGGTGTGGAAATGGTCCAGCTGATATCATACACATGTTCTATGGCTGTGAAAAATTAAAAACAATTAAAACTGAAATAGAGCGGTTTTTAGAGGGGCTGCTAGATGTTAAAATTAATCTATCCCCAACCCTGATAATAATTGGATGTGATGTGAAACTAACAAGGCTTGTCGACTGACAAGGTGGTGGCAGCTCCTTGTTTGTTTTTGCGGAAGAGCTCGTGCAGATTGCGAGGGGACCCTCCTCTGCATGTTACTGAAGCCCAGTGTTAAACGCGTTAGCTGGAAAATTTGCCTATAACACGCATTTTATTAGTTGATGCAATTGATTTGAGAATTGTATTATTTTTTAAACAACGATTTTAACTTGTTAGTATTGCTGTAAACGCTGTAATTTCCTGCACCCTTAGCCCCGTTCTACCGCGGCTTCGTGCCATTTGTGTGGAGGGCAGGGTAAGCTCCATAGTGCCTCAGGGCCGGCTCCCCGACCAGAATGGAGGTAGTGTTCCAGCTGGGGGCGGGGTTTAGGCAATAGGTAGCAGCGGGATTCGAGGCTCGAGCGACTGACAAGGTGGTGGCAGCTCCTTGTTTGTTTTTGTGGAAGAGCTCGTGCAGATTGCGAGGGGACCCTCCTCTGCATGTTACTGAAGCCCAGTGTTAAACGAGTTAGCTGGAAAATTTGCCTATAACACGCATTTTATTAGTTGATGCAATTGATTTGGGAATTGTATTATTTTTTAAACAACGATTTTAACTTGTTACTATTGCTGTAAACGCTGTAATTTCCTGCACCCTTAGCCCCGTTCCACCGCGGCTTTGTGCCGTTTGTGTGGAGGGCAGGGTAAGCTCCATAGTGCCTCAGGGCCGGCTCCCCGACCAGAACGGAGGTAGTGTTCCAGCTGGGGGCGGGGTTTAGGCAATAAAATGACTACCCGGAAGCGCAGCGGTCGAGCGCAGCGGGAGCGCCATCACCGCGCCGAAGCCGTGCCAAAGGGGTGCCAGTCTGCGCCAGTCCGCGCTGGGTCCGTGCTGTGCGCCAGATCCCCTGGCCGTTGTAGATCCCATCACACGTCGAAGGTAATTACTTACCCCAGAGCACAGCTTGTGAATATAGGAAACACCTTACATGATAGGACCTGCACTCATTTTGATTTGAGCTCATTGTTTAATCTACCTTCCAATGAGTGTCCGACCTGTGCATTCACGATTACGTTACCCTATTCTCAACAACCTCCCTCACGACCTTCTGGAAATAATGAACAATATATAAATTGCGTACTTATAAATGCACGCTCTCTTATAAAACATAGGGATGATGTGGCTGAACTTATAGTTAACCAAAACATAGATGTTATGTTTATAACCGAGACCTGGGCAGATCTAGCATCTGGCCCAGATTTCAATATCGCTACTCCTAATGGCTATCATGTGATAAGATTAGATAGATCCTCGGGTAAAAGGGAGGGGGGGTCTAGCTATCATACACCGAGCCAAGCTAGCCATTAAATCGGAAACACTTGACTACGACTTTGCGGAAGCTCTCGCTTTCACTATCACTCTTTCTCCTATACAAACTTTTAAGGGAACTCTGCTGTATCGGCCACCTATCATACGAACGCCCTTTTTTAAATCCCTCAATCTCCTACTAGAACCAGTAGCTGCCAACCCGGACTACACAATTCTGGGAGATTTTAATTTTCATTTAGAAAACCTCACAGATAAAGATTCGCACACTCTGATCTCGGACTTCTCGGCCGCTGGCTTAGAACAGCAGGTCACTTTAGCCACCCACCAAGCAGGTCACACTCTGGATGGCTTATTCACTAATAATTCCCATATTACTCACCCTACAGTGTTTCCACTTATATGGACTGATCATTCAGCAGTCAAATTTACAATTTTAGTCAGGAACCATAACAACTCTTCTACCAGCATATGCCATCAGATTAAATGTCGCAATTGGAAAAATATTGACTCCATTGCCTTACATAACATTCTAGAATCCACGATACCAGAAGACATATCGGATCCACATGAAGCATCCAATAACTACGAATATTGGCTGCACAAGGCATTTGACCACTTAGCACCCAACGAAAAAATGAAGCCAAATCGCATCAAGCTATCTGCGGCTTGGTTCTCGGAACCATTAAGGCTAGAAAGACAACGCTGTAGAAATTTGGAGAGGCGTTGGCGTAGGAACTACGACAACAATGACAGAGAAACATACAAAAAAGCGTTGTCGAGCTATAGAAAGCTCATTATTGCAGAAAAATGTAACTTTTATAGCACACAAATAGAATCAGCTCATAACTCGAGCAAACAGCTATATCAGGTGGTTAAAAAGCTAGCTAATCCACCAGCCCCTCCCACCATAGAACCGTCCCAAACATTCTGCAATAAAGTAGCGGACTTCTTTCAGGCTAAGGTTAAGGACATTTTTGACAAATTTCACAAAAACCACAACCACTGACTCTGCCAAATTGGAGATCCCTCTCACGTCACCAAAACCAATCTTTGAGGTCTTCTCTCCACTATCCCTATCGTCTATGGAAGAGCTTATGAACATTGTTAAATCAGGATCACCAATGGATCCATGTCCTCCACTTATCCTTAAACCAGTATCCAACTTAATAGCCCTAGTGCTTACTAACATCTGTAACACCATGTTTCAGACAGGAGACTACCCCCAAACTTGGAAAAAGGCAATTGTAAAACCTCTTTTAAAAAAACCAACTTTAAATCCTTTAGAGCCCAAAAGTTATCGCCCTATTGCCTCACTCCCTTATCCTTCAAAAATATTTGAAAAGGCAATGAACCAACAGCTGTCGAATTATATTGACCAGAACGATCTGCTTGACGACACCCAGTTTGGGTTCAGAAAGGGCCATGGGACCGAAACTGCTCTGATAAAGGCAGCAGAGGAGGTCAGGATGATCATGGACCAGGGTGGTGCAGCGATCCTAATACTCTTGGATCTGTCTGCAGCCTTCGACACGGTCGATCATACCATCTTGATCGACCGTGTTGCTGCCATTGGCATTCAGGGCAAAGCCAGAGCAATCCTAGCATCCTTCCTGGCCGAGAGAGTGCTGTCCGTGAAGATGGGGTGTTACTGCTCTCCTGACTTCACCTTGCCTTGTGGAGTTCCCCAGGGCTCCTCGCTAAGTCCGACACTTTTTAACATCTACGTGTCGGACTTGGCGAGGGTGATTAAGTCATTTGGTATAGGTTTAACATCATATGCCGATGACACCCAATTGGTCCTGGCGATCCACAAAAATGGAGAAGCAGTAGCAGCTAATTTCCAGGAGGGCATGAGAGCCATCAGTACCTGGATGAATCAGAATTGTTTAAAGCTAAATTCTGACAAGACGGAGGTCATGTTATTTGGTGAGCTGACCCCGTCTTGGTCCCCAGTCTGGTGGCCTTTAGAGATGGGAACTCCTCCACAACCAGTATCTAAAGATAGAAACTTGGGCGTTCTCTTCGACAACAAGCTAGCCTTTGTCAGCCATGCTAACGCAGTGGTCTCAGCCTCCTTCTTTACTCTAAGAATGGTAAAGAAATTGCTTCCATTTCTTCCCCCGAATGCAGGCAAGACACTAATGTCCACTCTAGTACTAACTAAAGTGGACTACTGCAATGGCCTACTGCTTAATGCGCAGGAGCAAGTTCTGAACAAATTACAGCTTGTTCAAAATGCTGCCGCAAGGATTCTGACTATATTTTACAACACAAGGGAACCCAAGGTGCAATCGTTAGGGACCTATGGGTAGTACTTTTTTCACAGAGACAATGGTCCCTAAAGTAACTAAGTGAATTCAATACAAAATAGACTGAATAGTTCTATATTGATGTCCAGCCGGACAGTTTAATTACATTTAATAAGAAATTCGTATCAAATTTTTTTTTTGTTAAAAGATGTAAGTGGGACACCAGCCGGTGCCTGACTCAACAAACTCCACCAGGGAGAGACATACAACATAAATTTTGTAGGCAAAACAAAAGGCAGTCTGATTGGTATGAATTATATACAGACTATTCATAAACTACACATATGCACACATAAATACTGATATATTAGTGACATTTGTGTATTTTGTCGACGACGTTTCGAACTTCCATTAGTTAAGAGTTCATCTTCAGGACAATTGATCCTTTGCCTATTTACAGATGCAAGCCCGTCAATTTGATAGAGGGACCGCCACTTGGTTTGGGGTACCTGGGATTACCGAATTACATATTGCGTATTGCGACTTGTAAGTGGTAATTGATGCCGGTTAGTGCAGTACTTGATAGAAGCACGTTCAAGAATAAAATTCGGTAATAACGAAGGAAACGTCCACAATAGGGATCCGGTTTCCAGAAGGGGACGTAGCCCCGGGCTTGTACAGTCGCGGTTCCTCGATGGGAATCAGTTCTTCGTGTAACTGACGGCGCGCCGTCAGTTACACGAAGAACTGAAGCCCCGGGCTTGTACAGTCGCGGTTCCTCGATGGGAATCAGTTCTTCGTGTAACTGACGGCGCGCCGTCAGTTACACGAAGAACTGATTCCCATCGAGGAACCGCGACTGTACAAGCCCGGGGCTACGTCCCCTTCTGGAAACCGGATCCCTATTGTGGACGTTTCCTTCGTTATTACCGAATTTTATTCTTGAACGTGCTTCTATCAAGTACTGCACTAACCGGCATCAATTACCACTTACAAGTCGCAATACGCAATATGTAATTCGGTAATCCCAGGTACCCCAAACCAAGTGGCGGTCCCTCTATCAAATTGACGGGCTTGCATCTGTAAATAGGCAAAGGATCAATTGTCCTGAAGATTAACTCTTAACTAATGGAAGTTCGAAACGTCGTCGACAAAATACACAAATGTCACTAATATATCAGTATTTATGTGTGCATATGTGTAGTTTATGAATAGTCTGTATATAATTCATACCAATCAGACTGCCTTTTGTTTTGCCTACAAAATTTATGTTGTATGTCTCTCCCTGGTGGAGTTTGTTGAGTCAGGCACCGGCTGGTGTCCCACTTACATCTTTTAACAAAAAAAAAAATTTGATACGAATTTCTTATTAAATGTAATTAAACTGTCCGGCTGGACATCAATATAGAACTATTCAGTCTATTTTGTATTGAATTCACTTAGTTACTTTAGGGACCATTGTCTCTGTGAAAAAAGCAAGGATTCTGACTGGCATTCCCAAATACTCATCCATTTCCCCCATCATTCGTGAGCTGCATTGGCTACCGATTAGAAGCCGTACAAAGTTTAAGGCCTTGTGTATTATTTACAAGGCTCTGAACAATAATGGACCAGAATTCTTTAAAAAAGCAATTAATGTTTACAAACCTAGTCGAACACTACGTTCATCTTCAACCCAACAGCTCCAAATTCCACGAACAAAAAAGGCAACGTGGGGAGACAAACGTTTTGTGGTGGCTGCCTCAAAACTGTGGAATCAGCTCCCTTCCCATATCAAACTTAGCCCCTCACTATTAACATTCCGTAAACATCTCAAGACCTGGCTTTTCAATCAGTAATTTGTCAATGGAAATCCTCTGCAATCTCTGAACTCTAGCGCCGAGACACCGGAAGGTATTTGTGCGCTTTAGAAATTTTATAAATAAATAAAAATAAATAAATAAATATGCGCACTGAGATTGAGGCTTTAGTTTTTATCTTTGTAGCAATCTTTAGGATTTTAATCAGTGCAGCTTGGAAGGATACAGAAGCACCTACCTTTCAAATCTGGATGTGTAGAAGGTTGGGTATACATAACATTGAGGAAGCACTGTATGAACTAAAAGGAGCCAAGACAAGTCAAATGGGCATGCGACTCTGGGCTCCAGTAGCTGCCTGGAGAACAGCAAGAATCTAAAATGATACAGTGGTATAGTAGTTATTCAATCTGCCTATTATCTTTTTATGGATGGTATGTTCTTGTATTTATGTATTTATGATGGGAAAGAATTGGCTTTTACTATGTATCTATGTATCTGTAATGTATTTTGTATGAACTCTCAATAAAAATAAAAAAAATAAAATAAAAAAGGGATTCGCATTTCATTGGTCCAAAGAGCTGAAAATGCCTTTGAATTCCTTAAACAAGCTTTCACTTCCGCACCGATTTTGGCTCATCCAAAACCTGAATTCCCTTTCATTGGAGAGGCCGATGCCTTGGATGAGGCTATCAGGGCCATTTTGTCTCAACGAGACCAACATACTGGACAATTGCATCCGGTGGCTTATCTGTCCAAGAAATTGAGTACGGCGGAAAAGAACTACACGATTGCCAAAAAAGAACTGTTGGCTATAAAAAGGGCTTTTCAGGAGTGGAAGCAATTTCTGTGGGGGGCAGTGTTCCCGGTTACGGTTTATTCAGATCACCGTAACGTCCAGTATATGAAGACTGCTAGACATCCGACACAGAGACAAATGAGGTGGATGCTGTTTTTTGCAGGATATGATTTTGTGATCACTTTCCGTCCAGGTTGTGACAATCAAAAAGCAGACACCCTGTCCAGATTAGAAAGCAGGGAGGAGATTTGTGCAAAAACTGCTTAGGAGTCTGTTGTTGAACCATCTAAAGTGATTTGCGTGCTAAGGGCAGAGAATTTCTTGGACAGCATCAAGGAACAAAAAACCCTGAATGCTTGGGCGTCTTGCAGTACAAAAGCAACCGGTCGCTCTTTTAAACATGGGTTGCCTTTTGTAAGTAACACGCTGTTCTTACCCTCAAGGGAGACTCGGAGGAAGGCTTTTGAGTGGTGTCATAGAACACCAGTGACGGGACACCAGGGGGTGAATAAAACCATACTTTATATGCTGAGACACTTCTGGTGGGAATCTATGACAGCCGACGTAACTTTGTGGGTGTCTGAATGTGAAGTCTGTGCTCCCGCTAAAAGTGTGAACAGCAAGAGTAAAGGGAAACTCATGAGAATGCCTCCACTCCAGAGACCTTGGCAACGCATAAGTTTGGATTTCATCACAGGGCTACCTCCTGATCAGGGGAAAACAGCCATGTTGGTGGTTATTGACAGCTTAACCAAGATGGGACATTTTATACCTTGCAGGAATCTTCCCACGGCAGGTCAAACAGCTCAGTTGCTGTTGACTGAGATCATTGGTCTTCATGGAATACCCGAGGTCATTGTTTCTGATAGAGAGCCACTGTTCATTGCTCGTTTTTGGAAATCATGGTGTCAAGCATTGCACATTGTATCCTCGCTCTCTACCAGTTTTCATCCACAGACAGATGGCCAGACAGAGAGATTAAACCAAACGCTAAATAAATACTTACGTTGTTATGCTTTGGAAGCCCAGGAGTCTTGGGTATCGTTGTTGTGGATGGCGGAATTGGCTTACAACAATGCATGGAATAGCTCTGTGGGGGTGTCACCTTTCTGTGCTAATTATGGTTTTGATGCTAAGGATCTGCCCATAAGCATTCCTGGGGAGGTGGGAAATCAACCGTCAGTTATGGGTATGGTCAGAAAGCTACATGCTGTCCAACGGATGGTAAGGAGTCATTTCCTTAAGGCCAAACAAGAATACAAGTGATGGGCCGATCAGCATCGACCAGAGGGACCTGTGTATCATGTGGGCGACAGAGTGGTTATCCACCCGGAACATCGGGTTCAAGTTGAGGAGTGTTTTTCGTCCTCGCTATATCGGCCCTTACACTGTCCTGAAACAAATAAACTCTGTGGCTAATAAATTGAAACTGCCGATGTCACTCAGGATACATCCAGTCTTTCACTGCAGTTTATTAAAGCCTGCCCTGGCAGTCCGACGTCGTGCTCCTCCCCCAGTATTATGCGATGCTGGGCTGGAGTATGTGGTAAAAAGCATCAAGGATTCCAAATGGTGTAGGGGTATCTTGTGGTATCTGGTACCTTGGAAGGGGTACTCTGCTGAGGATGATTCATGGGAGCCCAGTACCAATGTGCACGCCCCTGTTGTGGTACGTTCCTTCATAGGCGTTTTCCTGCGAAACCTGGCCCTAGGAGGCGCTAGGAGGGAGGACATGATGTCAGGATCTGCATTACGGCGCCTGCCTCATCATTAGCAATGGAACTACACTTCCCATGATCCTCTATGATAGGAAGTATTTTAGGGACTTGCCCGGTGCACTCGGTGCGCGTAATTCTGTATTTCCTGGTTTTGGTGTGAATCAGACGTGTTTGGGCCGAGGTGTGGAGTTGAAGACGGGAGCTGTGCCGGTGGGTCTGACATGGTGTATTGCATTCTTCCCTGAGGCCGGTAAGACTTCTGTTCGAGTCTGGAGCTCAGTGTTGTTCAGATGACATTGCTCAAACTTTTGTTTCCTACGGAGCGCTGAGTTCTACTTGGCTCGCGCTGCCATTTTCCTTTGGTTCTGTTTGGCGCACGAAGCGGAACACGGAGGTGGTCGAAGCCTCGTGTTGCCGTTCCGATGCTTGTGAGCGGGATTTCACTTTGGGAACAGCGGAGCAAAGTGGCTGGGTTCGCTACATGCTACCGTGCATAAATTCATTTTGTCAATTGGCCTATTAATTCACCGGAGCGGGAGTGGTGGAGGCAACCACACGCTGCTGGTTGTTTGTCTGTTTCTCTGGGCTGGGACTTCTTTAGCCAGAGCAGGAGTGGTAGGCATAACCACACGCTACCGTTTGCTTGTTCATATTTGCATTCGAATCTTGTAGCTGGAGAACGAAGCAAGGAGGTGGTCGCAGCCTCGCGCTACCGTTCGTGTTTATCTATACACACATTGCATCTTAATTATGGGACATGGTTATTGGCTGAGTGCTTAGGGGCTGAGTCGTGCCTCTCAACTTGCCAAACAAAACTTACTCTTTGTGTTGTCATTTGGGAAAAATCAGGGACATGTATGCTTTTTTATGAATCCAAGAACCCTTATACCATGCTATTCTTCTGTGTCATATGGTAGGCTATTCACAACAAACTCAGTTTCTAGTAGAATAGAGTACATCCATCAAGACGATTCATGTGGTGTTTTTCTTTACAGGAGCTGAATGTTTGTACACTGTTTATTTTGAAGCCAGAAAAGGGTAATTCCAATCCTTTACAGGTATGGCAGGACTAGCGAGAATTCATGAGTGTAGATGTATTTCTAGGCTTTGTTTATATTGTTTTCTGTTCTTTTGTCATTTCAGGTTCTTGTCCCTGCTGTCCCTTCCCTTCCTTTCCCTCGCCTGATAGCTCGAACACCCTGTGTAAGATATTCAGGGTGTTGGTGACGTCAGGAGTGGACCCTTATTTGCGGCATCCGGATCCTGCGGAGCATACCCTGATAGTTTGGGCTGGAATGCTCCCATTGGAGCACGGTCACGACTAATTTGCATATAGCTGGGTCAAAACTGAGGTGGCATGGTTTGCAAAATCACAATAGATTGGGATGCAGCCTGGGTAATTACCAGTGGCTGAGATGAATTCAAGTATTCAATCCATCACTTTTTGAATACTTTAGTGTGTCCAGCTCTTCTTGAACACTGACATTTGTTAGATGGTAGGGTTGAGGGTGGGACTTAAGTTTCTGTTGTTCAAGGTAAGGACGTTCCTAGGCAGGATCCAACCATTTTGTCTGTCTCTGAAAACTACTTTAAGACAACTGATGACCAGGTGCAGAGATCTCACACATCATTGTACCCCGGTTGTGGGAACTCCTGCTTCTAGTCAGTCCCAGTGCTGCCTATTGTGAGGCATATCAAGTTACACAAACGTTGTGAAAATAACATTTGAAAAGCGTCCAAATCAAACTGGGCTTGAAAAATGAGACAGTGGCTACTTATCCCATGCCTAGATGCAAACCACCCCACTTTGTTCCAATCCCAGGATTTTCTTGCCCGAGGAAAGTAGAGCTACAGAAAGTGTTACAGTATAACCAGGGCTGGTGTGTCACATCCAGTCTCCCAAAGATGAGAGGAGATCATCTAAAGTCAACACTTTGTTATGGAAAAGCAGTAGTTCTGCCTGAAGAACCTAGAACCTTATCTGCTTGCTGAGAGAGAGATTGAGAATATCTGGCCCAGCAGAATAATAGTCTGCCCAGGAGGAAAGGCCCAAAATGTTCGTGGCATGAGGAGCACACAGAGAAAGCTGACGATCTCCCGGACGTGGTCCTAGAGTGACCCATGCTGTGAATGGTTATGCCTGGTTTCTCTGTGCAGTTCTTAAGCAGGTGTCATTCTGTGTCATCCAGCACCTTGATGCAGGCTAAGTGACTGAAGCTGCCACCATAGATGAAGACAAGGAAGTTAAATTGCTGCTGAAACAAAAATCCTCAAACCATCCAGGAGATTGCAACTGCCCTTGACACCACTAAGGAGGCTTGTCCTGATGGGAACAAACATCACAAGCTGTAGTGTTGGTCTTCAGCAGTTAGAAGCCTGCCGCTTCCAAAGAATGGTGGCAATCACCAAAAGGTAACCAAAGGGACTCAGTTGCACCTGGAGGGGGGAGAGACAGATGTGTGGACCAATCTTTGTGACATTTTGGTACAAAAGCAGCTAAAGACCTTTAACGGAGTTGCATGTTTAACTTCTGGGGACTTTTGAGTGATCTGCACATGAGATGAATCCTTGCCTATGCTCTTGTATAGTGGAGATGGTAATAGAGGGATCTCACTCACAGCAGGAGGAAACACATAGTGAGGAAGAAAGGGGAATTGTAGCACCTCATGGTAAGGAGCGACTTATTACAATCTTGTATGAGTTGGTGTCTGTTGGTTGACTGTTGAGTTTGGTGCTCTTGTCTACCACAATACCTCTCTGTGAAGCATGTGACAGCTCACACTTGTAAAGCTCAGAGTCAAGTACGGAAAGGGCTGTATGTGGCACAATTTGCAGAGCTTTATTAGGATTGAACCCAGGGCACCAGTGGCAAATGACCGCAACCACCATCTCTGTCCTATAGCCTACCCTGAACAGGTCCAGAAACTATCAAGGGAATTTGAAATTCCTTGTTATTAATATGTCCATCTTACATTTTATGTCTCTTCATTGAATTATGTCTCTTCATTGAAGTCTGTAACAACTAAAAGACTACCTACTGTTTTATGGCTAGTATCAATATCAAATCACAGTGCATCTGAGTCTGTGGTTCTGAAATCTTGACGTTTCAGGATCCTAAGTGACAGTTATTTCACTGTATCAATTGCAAGGGTATTGACGCAAAATAGGCGTGTTGTGGGCGTCCCTTCCAAATAGTAATGTATCAATGTTTTGGGATCAACAGCCAGTTGTAAAGCATTGAAACGTATTGACTTCCGAGTTGCTATGGGAAGCCAGTTTCAAATAGAAAGGAGCCCTCATAAGACCCCGTTCCCTTTGTAAATGAAAAATAAAGTGTGCTTGCGAGTAGGCTTTGGTCCCACGGACCACTGCCAACTCTCAAACAAACTTTTGTAAAGATAGCAAACTTTTTTTAAGCACAAATCAGTTTCCTTCAAGGAAAATATTTGCTTCATTTAAATGTGATCAACCTCATGGTTATCTGCTGACTCCAGCAGACCTGTGATGGCATCCCATTTGGGTAAGTACAAATATGCGACTTACCACATTATTATTATTTATGTGGTAGGTCAGATTCTGACCAACATCATATGAAAATTAGTGCATAGGCTGGTTCACACTGGCAGCAAAACTACTGGACGCAAATTGAGACCAGTGTAGTGTACATCAAGATCTTCATTCTTACTTTTCATGTAGCTAGTTAGGAGTAATGACAAGATTTATTAGACACACAAGTCTCTGAAGGTAATCACTAACTCAAGACAATGCTGTAAGTGCTGACCTATACAAGAGCTGCACTGAAGCTTCTAGGAGATGCATACTCTTTATTAATGCTGTCTGCACTGCAACTTCATGCCAGTTACAGCCATCACTAAAGCTGTGGGCGTGGAAATGGTCATCAGAGATTCCGCCTTGCTGCCATCAGTGATATAACATTAGCCATCGTGGTGCGGAGCCCCAAGCTCCAGGGTGGCCCCTCCGGTAATATGCATGGGCAGTGGGCCCCTCGCCTCAGAGCTCCTGACTGGGTGGAGCTTCCATGTACTTTGCTGGGGGGGCCCTCAAGTTTTGTTATGCCACTGGCTGCTCAAGTTCATTACTGGATGGTTGTGAAGAGATAGTCATGCTCTTTCCTCTAATGGAAAGAAAATTCTTACGAAGGTTGTCCACCTAAGAGTGATTCTGAATGTGTATAGTTTAACTCACCATGTGCATTAAATAACAGTTAAGTATTGGAGCATGCTCAATAAATAGAACCATTTTGAGCATACTCCATTTGGAAACAATAATCTCTGCCAAAATAGTGAATGGGTGTGGAAAATAGAAAGAAGACAAATATTTATTTTTGTTGCCATGAAAAGTGGTTATATCTTGCTACCTGGCTGGTCGCTGTAAGTCTTGGATTCTTCCTGGTGGACAGTGGCAGAGGATGCTTTATCAACATATAGGGTCATGATGGATCTTAGATTGCATTAAAGGTAAACATTGTATTTAAAAACAATTGAAAGCATCATACCATGGGTATTCTCAGCTGACTTTGAGCCAGACAACTACCAAAGCAGAATCTGGAAAGAAACCAGGCATTAAAAAGAATCACCCTAAAACATATTCCTTTTTGCATTCACTGAAATCTTTTGACTCATTCTGCAAACAAAAGTTTATGACTTAATTTTCTGGTGTCTTGTAGTCTGCTGAAACCTAACAGTATCTGGAACTGGTATTATTCGAGTTGTTCTGTAACTTGTTTTTAGCCTAATTTTTAATAGGGTATTTTCTTTGAGGTTGTGGGGTTGACCTCAATGGTATTTCATGATATTGGGAACAGTCATCCCACCCCACATGGTTGTAGCATAATGCAGGAGCCTGTGTTATCACCCACTCCTTGATATATGAATGTTTCATGTGTTCTGGAGTGAGGTTGGAGAAAGTAGGATAAATTACCATTTCTACTTATGTCCACTCCATGACGAATTCTGATGGCCAATCCTTTTCAGCCAAGAGAATGTCATTGGCTCACGACAGGTCCTCCCAAAACAGAACATTAACTTGTCTTCTTATGTCCCCCTCTTGCTGACGTTGCATCTCCCATAGGCGGTTCGGGACATTCACCCTCGTATACAGTGTTTCCATTTGGTCACCAGACAATCCATCAGGTTCTAGGGAACTATCATGACCTCTGCTACGCTGTCAAGCATTGTCAGAGCCCAGTCCCTGCTCAGAAGCAGTGTCCTCAATTGACTTGACATGCCTGACCTTAAGTCCCACTACCTTCTTATTTTTAAATTGAGGTTTTGTCGTTTCAGGTTTATCTTCCTGTTTAATGATGTATTTAGATGAGCAGTGTGAGTCCTTCTTCGGTTTCACGTACTCCTCCAATCTGCGCTCTGACCGTCCACCTCTCTCCAAATGCTTATCGGATGACTCCTAAAGGGAACAAAATGAGCGTGTATCAGTATCTTGATACCTGTAAGGCAGTCTAATATTATCACGGTTATGCAGGTCATAGCATTTCCTGTGGAGGAGATCCACCCTGTGATTTAGTTTTGTCCTTGATTTTCTTAGTATCCCACTTCTTCTTTGTGGAAGACTCTGGTGCTTGCTTAGAGTTATCTTTTTAAGAATTACTCTTTAGTTGTGGTTTACCAGGTCTGGCTCCCAAATTATCTCTACCCTGAGTAGCATAGGTTTCTTCGACAATTTTAGGCAATACACTCTCCTGTTGTCCTGGAGCTAAATCTCTCAGATGTTGGCATATAGCCAAAGCTATTGCTTCCATTTTTATGTTACTAAATATAATGGTGGACACAACGTCAAAACTACCCATAGGATCCGTTCCCAAATCCAGGACAGGTGCTGCCCTGTACTCATTCTGAATCTATTTAATCACCATGTGTTCTGGTATAAAAAGCATTAAAAACTGCACTGCAAGTGGTGCAGTCTTCCACAGGGGAGCCACCCCCCATCAGCAAGCAAATTGTTAATATCCTGTGTTTTTCCTGGGGTCCTGTATGGGGAAACACTGCTTTAAGCTGAATAGTTTTTTGTGCAATACAGACCAGGATCTCCTCCCGTCTGATGGGAACCTTCCCATGACTGCATTTAGTGTTTGCGGCCTGATGCTCAGTATAACCAATTGTGATTGTACAGCTTGAGCAGTCTGCGCAGGATTAAGTGTCAATGTACACATAACAAACTGTGTCAAACATCTGTATATTGCCACTATGTGTACTGTCTACGCAATTGTACTGCTGATAAATTATGAACATCAGGACACGGTGTGTATCTAGCTACAACTGGCAATGTTGCCGCCACATTGCTAAAGGGGCCTACTCTTATGTTCTCTGTTGTGTGTGGTAGGGAGCCAACAAACTAATTTCTGTGTTCTTGGGGCCAGATATGCGACGTTTTTTGCATGCGAAACAGGTTTGCGAACCCGTAGGGGCATGCAAAAACAGCATTGGGTATGTACAAACCCTATTTTGTGAGTCACAATTTTTTGCGACATGCAAAATAGGGTTTTGTGACTCACTATTAGGAAGGTGCATTCCCTTCCTAATAGCATGCACAACCCTATGTACAGATGTTTTGTGTCCACAATTGCGAGCGCAATACACTTGCAAATTACCACCCTCTTCAAGAGGGTGGTAATGGGGTCGCAAAAGTGAAGGGGTCCCCAGGTGACCCCTTCCTCTTTGCATCGCAGGGGAACATATTTTTTAAGGGCAGGCAGTGGTTCCAGGGACCACTCCCTGCCCCTAAAAAATTAATCAACATTTTTTTTTTTTTAAATGCATCCCGTTTTCCTTTATGGAAAACGGGCTGCATTTGAAAAAAAAACTACTTTGTTTAAAAGCAGTCCCAGACAATGTGGTCTGCTGAGCCCAGCAGGCCACCATACCTGGGAGGGCCTGCCATTCCCAATGGGGTCGCAATTGGGAGAGGCCCATTAATATTCATGAGCCTCTCTATCTGCGACCCCGTTGGAAATCTCTAACAGTGTTACACTGTTGTACATCCTAAATAGCGCCTCGCAAAATGCAAGTCACAAAAGACCCGCAATTTACGAGGTGCTATTTTGGCCATCATACATCTGGCCCTAGGTATTTTAAAGTTATTTCTATTTCTTCATATGGTGTGTAGTTGTTTTGAGCTTCATCTTGTTTGTATTTATGAAATAGCCTTATTGTGTAGTCTGCTGCTGGGAATGTAACCCATGAATAAAACACCTCTCTCTTATATGCTTTGTGAGCCCCAACCTAAAAGGTCTCATCTCCACATGTAAGTGTGAGACCATGCTATCATAGTTTCTGACTAACCACATATCTTCAGTTCCAGCAATGTTAAGTGTGTCTGGGTCAGACATATTTCCGACACAGTATCAGAGAGGGTAACACAATAGGAAATATTCAAGCTTGAAAAACCTACAGCCAATACATTGGGGTTACCTACTCAGCTGAGGAGGATAGTCCTTACCACCACCAACATTTCCATTTGGAAGGAGCGTAGAGGTCTCTGGGGGTAAAGAGTCATAATATCGAGTCTTTTATTTCGACTGGACAGAATATCGAGTAAAAAATATAGAATGGACATAATATCGACTAGAATATCGACTAGAGAAAATTAATATCGAATAGAATGGACATAATATCGAATCAAAAATATAGAATGGACATAATATCGACTAGACATAATATAGCCAACAAAAATATCGAATTTAAGGTAAGTTAATAATAATTTTTATTTTTTGTGTAATATAAGTCTGTAGCGGGTTGTGGGTTTATAGGGGAATAGGGTGGGAAGTAATTTAATTATAATTAATTAAATATGTTAATTTATTTATTGATATTTATTTAGAACTAATTGTTAATTACTTATTAATTGGTAATTAATTAAAATATAATTGGTAATTAATTATAATTGATTAATTGATAAATATTTTAATTTTAGTAATTTATTTTCTGTAGCGGGTTGTGGGTTTATAGGGGAATAGGGTGGGAAGTAATTTAATTATAATTAATTAAATATGTTAATTTATTTATTGATATTTATTTAGGAATTAATTGTTAATTAATTATTAATTGGTAATTAATTAAAATATAATTGGTAATTAATTATAATTCATTAATTGATAAATATTTTAATTTTAGTAATTTATTTTCTGTAGCGGGTTGTGGGTTTATAGGGGAATAGGGTGGGAAGTAATTTAATTATAATTAATTAAATATGTTAATTTATTTATTGATATTTATTTAGAATTAATTGTTAATTAATTATTAATTGGTAATTAATTAAAATATATTTGGTAATTAATTATAATTGATTAATTGATAAATATTTTAATTTAAGAAATTTATTTTCTGTAGCGGGTTGTGGGTTTATAGGGGAATAAGGTGGGAAGTAATTTAATTATTATTAAATTAAATATGTCATTTAAATTATTGGTATTTATTTTGAATTAATTGTTAAATAATTTTTAATAGGTAATTAATTAAAATATAATTGGTAATTAAAATAAATTTATTAATTTTGAAATTGTAAATTAATTTATTGTTAATAGGTGATTAATTAGTATGAGTAGGCAATTTTTATAATTAAATAATTTTATTTTGTATTTATAAATAAATATTTCATATTTTTTATACACAAGTAAAATATTGTATTTATTTGTAATTGGTATTACTATTTATGTTATTTATATCTATTTGTGAAGTATTTACTTTCCCTATTATTGCACTCTCTGAAGTTGGAATAGTAATTTTAACCCCTACGCTATACAACACTTTCCCTACTGTTGCACCCACTGGAGTGGGTATGCAACTTTTACAACGCAACTTTTACTATGCACTACCATTACAACGAAACTTTTACAACGCAAAAACTTTTACAACGCATACATTTACAAAGCATGTTTTTACAACGCAGATACCTTTACAACGCATACCATTACAACGTAAGTATTGCTAAGTATATAATTATTTTTAAAATGTTATATGTTTGGGTTTTTGGGTAAAGGGGTATTTTTAGGGTTCAGGGTCAGTTTTCAGTTTTTGGGTAAAGGGGTATTTTTAGGGTTCAGGGTCAGTTTTCAGTTTTTGGGTAAAGGGGTATTTTTAGAGTTCATGGTCAGTTTTCATTTTTTGGGTAAAGGGGTATTTTTAGGGTTCAGGGTCAGTTTTCAGTTTCTGGGGTAAAGGGGTATTTTTAGGGTTCAGGGTCAGTTTTCAGTTTTTGGGTAAAGGGGTATTTTTAGGGTTCAGGGTCAGTTTTCAGTTTTTCGGTAAAGGGGTATTTTTAGGGTTCTGGGTCAGTTTTCAGTTTTTGGGTAAAGGGGTATTTTTAGGGTTCAGGGTCAGTTTTCAGTTTTTGGGTAAAGGGGTATTTTTAGGGTTCAGGGTCAGTTTTCAGTTTCTGTGGTAAAGGGGTATTTTTAGGGTTCAGGGTCAGTTTTCAGTTTTTGGGTAAAGGGGTATTTTTAGGGTTCAGGGTCAGTTTAGGGTTTTTGGGGTACAGGGGTACTTTGTAAAAATAAAGTAAAATTACATTTAAATTACATTAATTAAATACAATTAAATACAATTAAATTATATTATAATATTTTAAATTAATTTATATTAAAAATAATATTATATACTTACCAATACTTATGTTGTAATGGTATGCGTTCTAAAGGTATATGCGTTGTAAAATCTTGCGTTGTAAATGTATGAGTTGTAAACGTTTTTGTGTTGTAAAAGTTTTGATGTAATGGTAGGTGTTGTAAAAGTATGCGTTGTAACGTCATACATCCCTGGAGTGGGAATAGTAATTTTAACCCCTACGCTATCCAGCGCTTTCCCTACTGTTGCACCCACTGGAGTGGGAATAGTAAATTTTACCTCTACGCTATCCAACACTTTTGCTAATGTTGAACTCACTATAGTCATAATTTTAACCATTTTCTTTGCTACGCTAAAAATGTTATATATGTTTATTTAATAATATGTTATATATATATATATATATATATATATATATATATGTATTATTTTTGGTGATATGATTTTTTTAATTATAGAAATTATTTATTAAAATTAAACTTTTAAAATAATTATTTCTAAGTTTATATTAAATATATATATTACTATATTAGTTTTAACTTAATTTTAAGACATTTAAAAAAATCGATATTTTGACAGTCTATATTTTTGTAAGTCAATATTTTGGAGTCGATATTTTGGTACTTACCTGTTTGTAGATAGGGAGTCAATATTTTGTCACTCGATATTTTTCACTCGATATTTGTGTATCTCTATATTTGTGACGTCGATATTATGTCAGTGATCCGTCTCTGGGTATGCACAAGAGAACTTCTCAGGTTGTGGTTCTGAAATTCTGGACCCTACTGTTGTCCCGGTATCGAGGTCCAATACCCGTGTCCCGAAACATCAACGTACCATGACGAATTTGGTGTCGACGAACCGATAATGATTAGGACATCATTCCTATGCATTTGCGTCATGATCGAGGTATGCTAACACCCCTGAATCGTAGTTTCCGTCCCGACCCCTCAGACTCCATTTTGTAAACGGTATCCATCTTGTGTCTTGCCCTCATGATAAGTCAATTAAAGGTCGAGCTTGATCTAAAAGGACACGTCCACCTTCCCTGACTCCCCCCTGACCTGTCCCAACTGACTCCTTTGCCTCCAGCCAAACCTGTTTGGGCAGCTCCTCGCCCAGTGGCCAAACACGATAGCATCAATGCACAACATACCACAAACCATTCACAGCGTACAAATCATGTTTTCTACACACACACACACCTGTCCGCGTTCCCTGTTTATGGCCAGTTTTATGACTAGGAGGTGCCTTCTTTTTATTGGGGCTTCACCGATATCTGATGGGAGTTCCGGGCTTGGCTGAGTAATCTATCACGAATTGGACATCTAAAATACGGGCTTGCCTACATGACTTCGCTCTTTTGTATTATTGTAGAAATATGTGTATAGCCATATCGTAAACTCAAGAATTCTTGCTTGCAGCTATTATTTTTGTATATAAGGAGAAGGCTGGTTCTGTAAAAACGAACAGTCTCCTGAGAACACATGACCCGTGTTTGTCGTGCTTCTAGGACACCTGTTACTTGGTAGCTGCCAATAAAACTTGATCTCTGACTGCGACTAGAAGACTCCGTGTTTCTGTGTTTCCCGAAACAAGGGGGAACTCAGAGGTCTTCGGGTGTTATCCCCTGGCACCACTGGGTTCTTAAAAACCCGGCACCTCAGTTGGCGCCCAGTTCCGGGCAGTATCAAGCGGCGACGGTCCAAGCCAGATGTTCGTGAGGAGCTTCGTGTGAAAATTCCAGAGGACGGCCAGCCACTTCAGCGACCCCTGTATGTCGACGTGGTTCCGAAGGTCTTTGCTGCGAGGTTCCCCGCGTCCCGACGGCTACGAAGGACTGCTGCCCTGACTATCGCCTTGTTTTGGACCCAGTGATCCTTGGTAGAGCGAAACGATAGACGAGTCTTCTAGCGACGTCACCGATCTTCAAATACTTCAGTTAAGTATAAGTGGAGCGTCTCCCAGTCCTTAGTTTGTCCTAAGTTTTTGGTATCCTTGAGATACGCTTTGATTTGGTACTTGCAAGCCCCAAAGCCGAAGGACTTGTGTATTCACGAGAAATATCGTAACAGATAATCCTTTGAAGTTTGAAGCTAGACTAGTGAGCAAAGATGCCTGGTTTTAGCAGACTTGGAAACTTGTTTTGTCTTGGTTATAGTAAGGACTCCCGATTAGAGGATTCCTGTCCGGTTCCTCCGATTGGAACTCCAACGTATGAGCTCTATGTAAAGCACGGCGTAGGTCCTATCACATATAATGAAGTGTGGATAAAATAAACCCGCAAGGATGGTGTTTTAAAATGGCCCCAATATGGTAGTTTCGACTCAGAAATATTAGATAACCTAGAGGTCAAATTATTTAAGAGAAAAGCCCGGCCGGCGATGTTTGACTCTTTTCGCTTATGGCGCAAAGAAGCCAAACAGAAAGAAATAAAATTAGCAAAAAGGAATAAAAGAGGTATGTCAATGGTGCAAGCTGCCGTTGCATACAGGGATAACGAGGAAGAGCAAGAAAGCGAACAAATACTTAGGAGCAAGAAACTAGCAGTAGATAAATGCTACCCGATGTTACCAAATAAGGGACAAGGTCAAGAGGAGAGATCCGAGAAAGATCCATTAATGTCCCACTTGTTAAGCTCACCTCCACCGTATGCGTTAGACGCTACTACAACGCCAAAGCGTTTTACTATACCGCGCCCCGGCGCACGGAACACAGCTATTGCACAAACTCCAGCTCCTCTTCAGCTGGTTTCTACTTCTCCGGTGCAGCCTTCTCAAGGGCCGCCGTCTTTGCTACCTACTCCATCTACTTCTACGACTTTGCCTACAGCTCCAGCTATTGTCTATATTACTACGTCTGCTACTACTTCAACTTCCTCTGCTATTGCCTCTACTTCTTCTTTGCCTCAGCCTGTTTTTTCTGATGCATTTGCCCCTCCGCAAGCTTCTCCTTCTATTAGACAAAGAGTGACAGGTACCGTCACTGGTCTGCTTTCACCTTTCTTCGGGTCGCCTAAAACGACCCCTAAAACAGAACATAGACAGTCCCGTAGTCAACTGCCTGACTACGAGGAAAGAAAAGTGCTGAATGAACTAGCCCGTAAATGGATTACGGATACTGTTAGATATGATGTTCAGTCTGTTATGGAAGTTTTCCGTCAATGGAATGCACCCACTCAGAGATACGTATTCGAAGAGATGTGTGTATATCTGGGCGAAGATTTGGAGACGAATGATTCCAAATGCACAATAAATGAACTATGGCGTACACGCTTTAAGTTCTATGAAGGTATGATTATAGGTGCAGATGTTGAGAAAGCGATAGAGTTGTTGTTCTCTTATAGGAGTAAGGGAAACGTCTCTAGATCATTGTACGAAGACGACGTACCAGGTGGGAAAAGAGCGAGACAGTACCCCATGAGAGAGGTTCCTCCGGTTTGGAGGGAAGGTGATGCGAATGCGAATCCACCAATTCTGCCTCATTTCCAGCGTGTATGGGTACATGTCCCCTGGAAAAGATCCGATGTCTTAGCACTCAAACAGACACTGCCTGATCCTCGTAAAAACCCGACTGGGTATTATAAGGAGTTATCGCAAACTACAAGCTCATGTATAATGAATTTAGCGGATATAGACATGTTGTTTGGGAACGTTGTTCCACATCCTCTATGGAGCAAAATCAGTCATACAAACCATGGCCAAGAACTAGGTGACTCATGGGCGAACATTACAGCTATAGATAGAAACCACCGCAATGGAGCGCACACCGCTAGCCCCTCCACCGGATCGCCCCTTGGGACTCTGGCACTTGTAGTTCAATAGTGGATCACCCAGGTGGGTGCAAGTCGGTACTTGTTGGACTGATGAATCTCTAGACCCGATACATGTCCCGGGTTTTTGGGTATCGCCCGAGACATGGCTCGGGTTTTGGGATAACTTCCCTCATCAGTAGAGAAATGGTTTGGGGTGGAGGAGAAGGCCGCCAAACAACCGTCAATGGCCTCGATGCCCGAACCGGCACGCAGGGCAGCATCCAGGAGCCCGTCGGCTCAAAGCTCAAGGTAGCCAATTAGTAGAAACCACCGCAATGGAGCGCACACCGCTAGCCCCTCCTCCGGATCGCCCCTCGGGACTCTGGCACTTGTAGTTCAATAGTGGATCACGCAGGTGGGTGCAAGTCGGTACTTGTTGGACTGATGAATCTCTAGACCCGATACATGTCCCGGGTTTTTGTGTATCGCCCGAGACATGGCTCGGGTTTCGGGATAACTTCACTCATCAGTAGAGAAATGGTTAGGGGTGGAGGAGAAGGCCGCCAAACAACCGTCAATGGCCTTGATGCCCGAACCGTCACGCAGGGCAGCATCCAGGAGCCCGTCGGCTCAAAGCTCAAGGGAGCCAATTAGTAGAAACCACCGCAATGGAGCGCACACCGCTAGCCCCTCCTCCGGATCGCCCCTCGGGACTCTGGCACTTGTAGTTCAATAGTGGATCACCCAGGTGGGTGCAAGTCGGTACTTGTTGGACTGATGAATCTCTAGACCCGATACATGTCCCGGGTTTTTGGGTATCGCCCGAGACATGGCTCGGGTTTCGGGATAACTTCCCTCATCAGTAGAGAAATTGTTAGGGGTGGAGGAGAAGGCCGCCAAACAACCGTCAATGGCCTCGATGCCCGAACCGGCACGCAGGGCAGCATCCAGGAGCCCGTCGGCTCAAAGCTCAAGGGAGCCAATTAATTGAAACCACCGCAATGGAGCGCACACCGCTAGCCCCTCCTCCGGATCGCCCCTCGGGATTCTGGTACTTGTAGTTCAATAGTGGATCACCCAGGTGGGTGCAAGTCGGTACTTGTTGGACTGATGAATCTCTAGACCCGATACATGTCCCGGGTTTTTGGGTATCGCCCGAGACATGGCTCGGGTTTCGGGATAACTTCCCTCATCAGTAGAGAAATAGTTAGGGGTGGAGGAGAAGACCGCCAAACAACCGTCAATGGCCTCGATGCCCGAACCGGCACGCAGGGCAGCATCCAGGAGCCCGTCGGCTCAAAGCTCAAGGGAGCCAATTAATTGAAACCACCGCAATGGAGCGCACACCGCTAGCCCCTCCTCCGGATCGCCCCTCGGGATTCTGGTACTTGTAGTTCAATAGTGGATCACCCAGGTGGGTGCAAGTCGGTACTTGTTGGACTGATGAATCTCTAGACCCGATACATGTCCCGGGTTTTTGGGTATCGCCCGAGACATGGCTCTGGTTTCGGGATAACTTCCCTCATCAGTAGAGAAATAGTTAGGGGTGGAGGAGAAGACCGCCAAACAACCGTCAATGGCCTCGATGCCCGAACCGGCACGCAGGGCAGCATCCAGGAGCCCGTCGGCTCAAAGCTCAAGGGAGCCAATTAATTGAAACCACCGCAATGGAGCGCACACCGCTAGCCCCTCCTCCGGATCACCCCTCGGGATTCTGGTACTTGTAGTTCAATAGGTGATCACCCAGGTGGGTGCAAGTCGGTACTTGTTGGACTGATGAATCTCTAGACCCGATACATGTCCCGGGTTTTTGGGTATCGCCCGAGACATGGCTCGGGTTTCGGGATAACTTCCCTCATCAGTAGAGAAATGGTTAGGGGTGGAGGAGAAGGCCGCCAAACAACCGTCAATGGCCTCGATGCCCGAACCGGCACGCAGGGCAGCATCCAGGAGCCCGTCGGCTCAAAGCTCAAGGGAGCCAATTAGTAGAAACCACCGCAATGGAGCGCACACCGCTAGCCCCTCCTCCGGATCGCCCCTCGGGACTCTGGCACTTGTAGTTCAATAGTGGATCACCCAGGTGAGTGCAAGTCGGTACTTGTTGGACTGATGAATCTCTAGACTCGATACATGTCCCGGGTTTTTGGGTATCGCCCGAGACATGGCTCGGGTTTCGGGATAACTTCCCTCATCAGTAGAGAAATGGTTAGGGGTGGAGGAGAAGGCCGCCAAACAACTGTCAATGGCCTCGATGCCCGAACCGGCACGCAGGGCAGCATCCAGGAGCCCGTCGGCTCAAAGCTCAAGGGAGCCAATTAGTAGAAACCACCGCAATGGAGCGCACACCGCTTGCCCCTCCTCCGGATCGCCCCTCGGGACTCTGGCACTTGTAGTTCAATAGTGGATCACCCAGGTGGGTGCAAGTCGGTACTTGTTGGACTGATGAATCTCTAGACCCGATACATGTCCCGGGTTTTTGGGTATCGCCCGAGACATGGCTCGGGTTTCGGGATAACTTCCCTCATCAGTAGAGAAATGGTTAGGGGTGGAGAAGAAGGCCGCCAAACAACCGTCAATGGCCTCGATGCCCGAACCGGCACGCAGGGCAGCATCCAGGAGCCCGTCGGCTCAAAGCTCAAAGGAGCCAATTAGTAGAAACCACCGCAATGGAGCGCACACCGCTAGCCCCTCCTCCGGATCGCCCCTCGGGACTTTGGCACTTGTAGTTCAATAGTGGATCACCCAGGTGGGTGCAAGTCGGTACTTGTTGGAATGATGAATCTCTAGACCCGATACATGTCCCGGGTTTTTGGGTATCGCCCGAGACATGGCTCGGGTTTCGGGATAACTTCCCTCATCAGTAGAGAAATGGTTAGGGGTGGAGGAGAAGGCCGCCAAACAACCGTCAATGGCCTCGATGCCCGAACCGGCACGCAGGGCAGCATCCAGGAGCCCGTCGGCTCAAAGCTCAAGGGAGCCAATTAGTAGAAACCACCGCAATGGAGCGCACACCGCTAGCCCCTCCTCCGGATCGCCCCTAGGGACTCTGGCACTTGTAGTTCAATAGTGGATCACCCAGGTGGGTGCAAGTCGGTACTTGTTGGACTGATGAATCTCTAGACTCGATACATGTCCTGGGTTTTTGGGTATCGCCCGAGACATGGCTCGGGTTTCGGGATAACTTCCCTCATCAGTAGAGAAATGGTTAGGGGTGGAGGAGAAGGCCGCCAAACAACTGTCAATGGCCTCGATGCCCGAACCGGCACGCAGGGCAGCATCCAGGAGCCCGTCGGCTCAAAGCTCAAGGGAGCCAATTATTAGAAACCACCGCAATGGAGCGCACACCGCTAGCCCCTCCTCCGGATCGCCCCTCGGGACTCTGGCACTTGTAGTTCAATAGTGGATCACCCAGGTGGGTGCAAGTCGGTACTTGTCGGACTGATGAATCTCTAGACCCGATACATGTCCCGGGTTTTTGGGTATCGCCCGAGACATGGCTCGGGTTTCGGGATAACTTCCCTCATCAGTAGAGAAATGGTTAGGGGTGGAGGAGAAGGCCGCCAAACAACTGTCAATGGCCTCGATGCCCGAACCGGCACGCAGGGCAGCATCCAGGAGCCCGTCGGCTCAAAGCTCAAGGGAGCCAATTAGTAGAAACCACCGCAATGGAGCGCACACCGCTAGCCCCTCCTCCGGATCGCCCCTCGGGACTCTGGCACTTGTAGTTCAATAGTGGATCACCCAGGTGGGTGCAAGTCGGTACTTGTTGGACTGATGAATCTCTAGACCCGATACATGTCCGGGGTTTTTGGGTATCGCCCGAGACATGGCTCGGGTTTCGGGATAACTTCCCTCATCAGTAGAGAAATGGTTAGGGGTGGAGGAGAAGGCCGCCAAACAACCGTCAATGGCCTCGATGCCCGAACCGGCACGCAGGGCAGCATCCAGGAGCCCGTCGGCTCAAAGCTCAAGGGAGCCAATTAGTAGAAACCACCGCAATGGAGCGCACACCGCTAGCCCCTCCTCCGGATCGCCCCTCGGGACTCTGGCACTTGTAGTTCAATAGTGGATCACCCAGGTGGGTGCAAGTCGGTACTTGTTGGACTGATGAATCTCTAGACCCGATACATGTCCCGGGTTTTTGGGTATCGCCCGAGACATGGCTCGGGTTTCGGGATAACTTCCCTCATCAGTAGAGAAATGGTTAGGGGTGGAGGAGAAGGCCGCCAAACAACCGTCAATGGCCTCGATGCCCGAACCGGCACGCAGGGCAGCATCCAGGAGCCCGTCGGCTCAAAGCTCAAGGGAGCCAATTAGTAGAAACCACCGCAATGGAGCGCACACCGCTAGCCCCTCCTCCGGATCGCCCCTCGGGACTCTGGCACTTGTAGTTCAATAGTGGATCACCCAGGTGGGTGCAAGTCGGTACTTGTTGGACTGATGAATCTCTAGACCCGATACAGGTCCCGGGTTTTTGGGTATCGCCCGAGACATGGCTCGAGTTTCGGGATAACTTCCCTCATCAGTAAAGAAATGGTTAGGGGTGGAGGAGAAGGCCGCCAAACAACCGTCAATGGCCTCGATGCCCGAACCTGGCATGCAGGGCAGCATCCAGGAGCCCGTCGGCTCAAAGCTCAAGGGAGCCAATTAGTAGAAACCACCGCAATGGAGCGCACACCGCTAGCCCCTCCTCCGGATCGCCCCTCGGGACTCTGGCACTTGTAGTTCAATAGTGGATCACCCAGGTGGGTGCAAGTCGGTACTTGTTGGACTGATGAATCTCTAGACCCGATACATGTCCCGGGTTTTTGGGTATCGCCCGAGACATGGCTCGGGTTTCGGGATAACTTCCCTCATCAGTAGAGAAATGGTTAGGGGTGGAGGAGAAGGCCGCCAAACAACCGTCAATGGCCTCGATGCCCGAACCGGCACGCAGGGCAGCATCCAGGAGCCCGTCGGCTCAAAGCTCAAGGGAGCCAATTAGTAGAAACCACCGCAATGGAGCGCACACCGCTAGCCCCTCCTCCGGATCGCCCCTCGGGACTCTGGCACTTGTAGTTCAATAGTGGATCACCCAGGTGGGTGCAAGTCGGTACTTGTTGGACTGATGAATCTCTAGACCCGATACATGTCCCGGGTTTTTGGGTATCGCCCGAGACATGGCTCGGGTTTCGGGATAACTTCCCTCATCAGTAGAGAAATGGTTAGGGGTGGAGGAGAAGGCCGCCAAACAACCGTCAATGGCCTCGATGCCCGAACCGGCACGCAGGGCAGCATCCAGGAGCCCGTCGGCTCAAGGGAGCCAATTAGTAGAAACCACTGCAATGGAGCGCACACCGCTAGCCCCTCCTCCGGATCGCCCCTCGGGACTCTGGCACTTGTAGTTCAATAGTGGATCACCCAGGTGGGTGCAAGTCGGTACTTGTTGGACTGATGAATCTCTAGACCTGATACATGTCCCGGGTTTTTGGGTATCGCCCGAGACATGGCTCGGGTTTCGGGATAACTTCCCTCATCAGTAGAGAAATGGTTAGGGGTGGAGGAGAAGGCCGCCAAACAACCGTCAATGGCCTCGATGCCCGAACCGGCACGCAGGGCAGCATCCAGGAGCCCGTCGGCTCAAAGCTCAAGGGAGCCAATTAGTAGAAACCACCGCAATGGAGCGCACACCGCTAGCCCCTCCTCCGGATCGCCCCTCGGGACTCTGGCACTTGTAGTTCAATAGTGGATCACCCAGGTGGGTGCAAGTCGGTACTTGTTGGACTGATGAATCTCTAGACCCGATACATGTCCCGGGTTTTTGGGTATCGCCCGAGACATGGCTCGGGTTTCGGGATAACTTCCCTCATCAGTAGAGAAATGGTTAGGGGTGGAGGAGAAGGCCGCCAAACAACCGTCAATGGCCTCGATGCCCGAACCGGCACGCAGGGCAGCATCCAGGAGCCCGTCGGCTCAAAGCTCAAGGGAGCCAATTAGTAGAAACCACCGCAATGGAGCGCACACCGCTAGCCCCTCCTCCGGATCGCCCCTCGGGACTCTGGCACTTGTAGTTCAATAGTGGATCACCCAGGTGGGTGCAAGTCGGGCATCGAGGCCATTGACGGTTGTTTGGCGGTCTTCTCCTCCACCCCTAACTATTTCTCTACTGATGAGGGAAGTTATCCCGAAACCCGAGCCATGTCTCGGGCGATACCCAAAAACCCGGGACATGTATCGGGTCTAGAGATTCATCAGTCCAACAAGTACCGACTTGCACCCACCTGGGTGATCCACTATTGAACTACAAGTACCAGAATCCAGAGGGGCGATCCGGAGGAGGGGCTAGCGGTGTGCGCTCCATTGCGGTGGTTTCAATTAATTGGCTCCCTTGAGCTTTGAGCCGACGGGCTCCTGGATGCTGCCCTGCGTGCCGGTTCGGGCATCGAGGCCATTGACGGTTGTTTGGCGGTCTGCTCCTCCACCCCTAACTATTTCTCTACTGATGAGGGAAGTTATCCCGAAACCCGAGCCATGTCTCGGGCGATACCCAAAAACCCGGGACATGTATCGGGTCTAGAGATTCATCAGTCCAACAAGTACCGACTTGCACCCACCTGGGTGATCCACTATTGAACTACAAGTACCAGAATCCCGAGGGGCGATCCGGAGGAGGGGCTAGCGGTGTGCGCTCCATTGCGTTGGTTTCAATTAATTGGCTCCCTTGAGCTTTGAGCCGACGGGCTCCTGGATGCTGCCCTGCGTGCCGGTTCGGGCATCGAGGCCATTGACGGTTGTTTGGCGGTCTTCTCCTCCACCCCTAACTATTTCTCTACTGATGAGGGAAGTTATCCCGAAACCCGAGCCATGTCTCGGGCGATACCCAAAAACCCGTGACTTGTATCGGGTCTAGAGATTCATCAGTCCAACAAGTACCGACTTGCACCCACCTGGGTGATCCACTATTGAACTACAAGTACCAGAATCCCGAGGGGCGATCCGGAGGAGGGGCTAGCGGTGTGCGCTCCATTGCGGTGGTTTCAATTAATTGGCTCCCTTGAGCTTTGAGCCAACGGGCTCCTGGATGCTGCCCTGCGTGCCGGTTCGGGCATCGAGGCCATTGACGGTTGTTTGGCGGTCTTCTCCTCCACCCCTAACTATTTCTCTACTGATGAGGGAAGTTATCCCGAAACCCGAGCCATGTCTCGGGCGATACCCAAAAACCCGGGACATGTATCGGGTCTAGAGATTCATCAGTCCAACAAGTACCGACTTGCACCCACCTGGGTGATCCACTATTGAACTACAAGTACCAGAATCCCGAGGGGTGATCCGGAGGAGGGGCTAGCGGTGTGCGCTCCATTGCGGTGGTTTCAATTAATTGGCTCCCTTGAGCTTTGAGCCGACGGGCTCCTGGATGCTGCCCTGCGTGCCGGTTCGGGCATCGAGGCCATTGACGGTTGTTTGGCGGTCTTCTCCTCCACCCCTAACTATTTCTCTACTGATGAGGGAAGTTATCCCGAAACCAGAGCCATGTCTCGGGCGATACCCAAAAACCCGGGACATGTATCGGGTCTAGAGATTCATCAGTCCAACAAGTACCGACTTGCACCCACCTGGGTGATCCACTATTGAACTACAAGTACCAGAATCCCGAGGGGCGATCCGGAGGAGGGGCTAGCGGTGTGCGCTCCATTGCGGTGGTTTCAATTAATTGGCTCCCTTGAGCTTTGAGCCGACGGGCTCCTGGATGCTGCCCTGTGTGCCGGTTCGGGCATCGAGGCCATTGACGGTTGTTTGGCGGTCTTCTCCTCCACCCCTAACTATTTCTCTACTGATATGGGAAGTTATCCCGAAACCCGAGCCATGTCTCGGGCGATACCCAAAAACCCGGGACATGTATCGGGTCTAGAGATTCATCAGTCCAACAAGTACCGACTTGCACCCACCTGGGTGATCCCCTATTGAACTACAAGTACCAGAATCCCGAGGGGCGATCCGGAGGAGGGGCTAGCGGTGTGCGCTCCATTGCGGTGGTTTCAATTAATTGGCTCCCTTGAGCTTTGAGCCGACGGGCTCCTGGATGCTGCCCTGTGTGCCGGTTCGGGCATCGAGGCCATTGACGGTTGTTTGGCGGTCTTCTCCTCCACCCCTAACTATTTCTCTACTGATATGGGAAGTTATCCCGAAACCCGAGCCATGTCTCGGGCGATACCCAAAAACCCGGGACATGTATCGGGTCTAGAGATTCATCAGTCCAACAAGTACCGACTTGCACCCACCTGGGTGATCCACTATTGAACTACAAGTACCAGAATCCCGAGGGGCGATCCGGAGGAGGGGCTAGCGGTGTGCGCTCCATTGCGGTGGTTTCAATTAATTGGCTCCCTTGAGCTTTGAGCCGACGGGCTCCTGGATGCTGCCCTGTGTGCCGGTTCGGGCATCGAGGCCATTGACGGTTGTTTGGCGGTCTTCTCCTCCACCCCTAACTATTTCTCTACTGATATGGGAAGTTATCCCGAAACCCGAGCCATGTCTCGGGCGATACCCAAAAACCCGGGACATGTATCGGGTCTAGAGATTCATCAGTCCAACAAGTACCGACTTGCACCCACCTGGGTGATCCCCTATTGAACTACAAGTACCAGAATCCCGAGGGGCGATCCGGAGGAGGGGCTAGCGGTGTGCGCTCCATTGCGGTGGTTTCAATTAATTGGCTCCCTTGAGCTTTGAGCCGACGGGCTCCTGGATGCTGCCCTGTGTGCCGGTTCGGGCATCGAGGCCATTGACGGTTGTTTGGCGGTCTTCTCCTCCACCCCTAACTATTTCTCTACTGATATGGGAAGTTATCCCGAAACCCGAGCCATGTCTCGGGCGATACCCAAAAACCCGGGACATGTATCGGGTCTAGAGATTCATCAGTCCAACAAGTACCGACTTGCACCCACCTGGGTGATCCACTATTGAACTACAAGTACCAGAATCCCGAGGGGCGATCCGGAGGAGGGGCTAGCGGTGTGCGCTCCATTGCGGTGGTTTCAATTACAGCTATAGATGCTAGACAAATTGGTGGTTCTAAACCTGAGCCGTTAATAGCCTAACTTCCCGGTAGAATTATCGCGTACATGAAAACCATAATGCCTGAAGTACGCGTAAACTGGGACAAGCTATCTGCGTGCAAGCAGAAGAAAGATGAGAATGTGTCTGACTTTTTCACAAGATTTGAGGAGACTTTCACCGATCATAGTGGTCAGGATATGGCTACCGAGGGTGGTCAAAGATTGTTTGTAGACAAATTGGTACATAATTTAATCCCTGAACTGTGTAATAAACTGAAAGATTCAGAGAGTGCTTGGGCTGTCTCTACGTCAGCGCAAATTTTAGCTACAGCCCAGTACTATGAAAATAGGCGCAAAGACGAGCTAGATAAAGTCGACAAAAAGACAAAAGATTTAAAAACTAAAGTTCTTCTCCAGCAAGCCTATCCGCCTCGTACGACTAGTCAGCCCAATTATCAACAACAACAGCAGTATTCGAGAAACGCGCAAGGAAACGAGTTTTCCCATCAGCGTATTGCTTATGGCCCGAATCAATGTGCGTATTGCAAGGAAGAGGGTCACTTTAAAGGTAATTGTCCGGCTCTTGCGCGACGTTTGAGCGGTGCTTCAGGTGTAAGGGGAAGAGGTGTTCAACATGCCCCTAGAAGTAGGGGCCGTGGAAATTTCACACAGAATACAACTTCTTTTCCGCCTCAGAATTCGATGAACAGCTTCGACCAACAGAATAATGATTCGTCTAGGTCAGCTCAGTACTATGCTGACAACTATTACACCGAACACGAAAATGAGGGTAACGATTGCTAGGATAGCCATGGACAAAGAGAGGGAGTTGTTTCAGTTCCAGTAGATCAGAATGGACCTTATGTCGAGGTGATTGCCTCAGGAGTGTCAGAGCCATTTCTGCTGGATACTGGCGCTACAAAAAGTTCTATCATGCACTCGAAACTTCCTGGCGCACCTTTGTCTGGCGAAATGAATGTTTCAGTAGGTTTCTCTGGCGCCCCTGTTAGAAACCCGATCTCTAGTCCTATATCTCGTTCTATTGGCCCGTGCGACTTAGAAGCACCCCTCATTCTTACAACAGGTTGCGGTGAAAATTTGTTAGGTTTGGATTTGCTAAAAAGGTTGTATGCTACTCTGTACTGTTCACCCTTGGGAGTACAACTTACTTTAGGTAAGAAAGTCGTTTCTCCAATGTATGTGTCAAAAGAAAATATTGCAACTGAATTGTCGTGTCTTCCTGATGTACTCTGGGCAAACGGTTCCAATGATGTAGGTCGTTTGGAGATAGCACCGTATGTCATAACATTGAAAGCCAACGTTAGGTTGCCACGTATTCCCCAATACAAAATATCTAGCGAATGTGAAAAGGCGTTATTGACGATTGTTTATGACCTGATTGATAAAGACGTCATCGAAGAAACAACAGGAAATGTTTGTAACAGTTCAGTCTTACCGGTCTTAAAGCGTACCGATCCTTCACAGCCCCCTGTGTATAGGTTCGTGATCGACCTCAGAGAAGTGAACAAGATAGTTATCCCACAGTTTCCAGTTGTCCCCGACATTACTGCTTTATTGACGATGGTTCCAGCTTCAGCAAATTGGTTCTCGGTGATCGACCTGAAGAACGCTTTCTTCAGCATCCCGATCGCTGAGGAGAGTAGAGATATTTTTGGATTCAATTTAGGAGGACGAAGTTTCCGCTTCAAGTGCGCTCCTCAAGGCTACTGCGAAAGCCCATCAATATTCAGTCAGGCCCTGAAAACACAACTAGACACGATTGTTCTACCGAATGGTTCAACTCTGATTCAGTACGTAGACGATCTGCTGATCGCTGCAGACACTGAAGAGATTTGCAAGAAAGCTACGTTATCATTATTACGTAACTTATGTGTCATGAAGCACAAAGTCTCTCTTTCCAAACTACAATTTTGCCGACAAGAAGTAACCTACCTAGGTCACATCTTGTCGAAGGAGGGAAGGAGACTGACACCAGAAAGAATACAGGCAATTGCAGAACTGAGTGCCCCAAGGACACAGAGAGAGGTTCGAGCCTTCTTGGGCATTACATCGTACTGTAGACAATGGATACCAAATTTCTCACTACTAGCTAAACCCTTGCTGGCACTACTCTGTAAAGACACGCCAAATCCTATGCCCTGGTCTGAAGATTGTCAGACGAGTTTCCACGAGTTGCGTGATGCATTGTGTTCGGCTCCTGTGTTGGGAAACCCCAACTACAGTAAGCCTTTTACATTATATGTCCATGAGAAGGAAGGTTGTGCATTATCAGTTTTAACACAACATTTTGGGGACAGACAGCGCCCATGCGCGTATTTTTCGGCAACTCTAGACCCTGTGGCTAAAGCCCTACCAAGTTGTCTGAGGGCTACCGCCGCAGCAGCTGTCTGCATTCGACAATCCGCTGGATTAGTCATGAATAATACTCTGATCGTTATGGTTCCGCATGCAGTAGACATTTTACTAAACAGGACGAAGACACAACATCTTACTAGCGCTCGACTATCCAGTTACGAACTTACACTGCTAGCAAGTCACATTCACATAAAGAGGTGTGATACACTGAACCCCGCAACGTTATTACCCATTCCGACAGAAACCAACAAGATTGATAAACATGACTGCTGTTTTAGGACAGAAGAAGAGACAAAAGGGAGAGTAGACTTACAGGACACTCCCCTTCCTGAATGCAACAATACTTTATGGGTTGATGGTTCGTGTTTCAAGCTGCCGAATGGTGATACGACTGCAGCATATGCCGTAACGACATTACACACCATTATAGAGACCGCGCGTATTTCCCACAATTCTGCACAAGCCGCAGAATTGATTGCGCTTACCAGAGCATGTGCGTTAGCGAAAGGAAAACGAGTGAATGTGTACACTGACAGCCAATACGCCTTTGGTGTGGCTCACAGTTTTGGGAGATTGTGGCGTGAACGTGGATTCCTGACGTCACATGGTGCAAAGATACAACATGGTCAGCTAGTTAATGAGCTCCTCGAGTCACTGACCTTGCCACTACAAGTTGCCATTATAAAATGCAGTGCACACAAAAAGATTCAAGATGATGTTGGCCGCGGGAATGCATTTGCAGACGAGGTTGCAAAAGAGACTGCAAGGAACACAATGAGTCGGATGTATGTTGTAGGTCCCGCTAGATGGATTACTGATGTGGGAAGGTGTGAGGACACCATCGAAAGCGTGAAATCTATACAAGCCGAGGCAACTGAGAAAGAGGTGAATAAATGGAGAGAAAGTAAGGGTAGATTAGATGCGAATGGTTGTTGGGTCGAATTGTCAGAACACCAGCGATGGCTATTACCTAACGCCTATGTACTTGCAGTAGTAACAATGGCTCATGGATTTGCGCACATCAGTTCGAGAGGAATATGTAAGCTATTGGCCCCAGTATGGCAGAATAGCAATATCCCAAAATATGCAGAGAATGTGGTCAGAAACTGTATGGTGTGTTTGAAGTACAATCCCGGTAGGGGAACCCCAACTCCAGCTGGTCATTTTGCGCCTCCAACGTATCCGTTCGAGGTTTTGCAGCTCGATTTCATTCACATGGAGGGATGCAACAATCTGAAGTATGTGCTCGTTGTTGTTTGCGCTTTCTCCAGGTGGGTGGAAGCGTACCCCCTTAAGGACAATACTGCCTTGTCAACTGCCATAGCCCTTGTCAAAGAGTTCTTCCCGAGATTCGGCATGCCTAGAATCGTCTGGAGTGATAATGGAAGTGAATTCGTAGGACGCGTGATGAAGAGAGTGTGTGAGTGTTTTGGCATACAACAAAAGTTTCACTCTGCGAATCACCCCCAATCAGCTGGATTAGTAGAGTGCTACAATGGCACTTTAAAGCTCAAATTAGCCAAGATCCAAGCCTGTACAGGTCTTAAATGGCCTGACGCCTTGCCCCTAGCACTCTTGTCAACCAGAATGACCGTCCATTCCAGGTTAGGACTTAGTCCTCATGAGTTAGTGTTTGGCCGCCCAGCCAACGTCTGGGGCGTGCCAAGGCCAAAGAAACTCAGCGAAATAGAAGCACCCCGTACTGCTTGACTACTTGTGCGAATTAACAACTAAATTGCGTGTTTTACACCAGCAGGTTCACAGTTCCTCTCCGCCAGCCTCTGACGATCCAGGTCACTCCATCAAACCCGGCACGTGGGTCTTGGTGCGGAATTTCCAGCACACAAACAACGGACAGCCGAGGTGGACCGGACCGCACCTGGTACTTCTTTCCACGAGATCAACTGTTCGGGTGGAAGGCAAAAAGAACTGGGTGCACGGGACCCATTGTAAACGGGTCCCTCTGCCCCTTCCATACGACCGGTGGGTCAACGAAGGAATTGCCGACTCCGAGACAGAATCCATACCTCGTTTCATCCCTTTCAGCGATGCACGTTTAAAAGAAACTGGTACCGAAAAGGAGAGTGATCATATTTTACAAGGACTTGTGCCACAGTCTATGCAGTTGGACACTACCGAACCTGAGACATTGTTTGAAGACCACACCGTACCTGGGAAACAACAATATAATCTAAGGTCAAGGCAAAGAGACTAATAAAAGGCAAACTAATGTGATTTCCCTTCCCCCAAGAACTATTTTTGATTTTTCAGCTCTCTCACTCTCAGGAAACTTGCTCATTTTTGATTTTCGAACCGCCATCCGGTTCTGCTGCTAGGGTCGCGGTTGAAGTCTGGGGAGTGCAGCTGGGGATGTTTAGGTCAACGGTTCTGGTTGGTCCAAGGGAGTTACCCCGGACTGAACAGAGCGCACTCCCTGGCAGAACCAACCTACCACCGCGGGCAGCAACTAGAGGATGGAGTTTCCTAGGGTAAAGAGACCTACCAGACTCACGAACTTTGAAAGACAATTATGCACTGTACTGGCCAAAAGAAGGTTCTTGATAACATGTATTTTAATGTTGTGTAGCATAACGATGTTTTTGACTGGTTATACTCTATTCGTATTCCAAGTTACTTTTTCAAATGACACCTGGCCACCGCCTCCTCCTACTATCTCTCCACACTACTTTCACCCTCTACCTGAACACGAGTCTGCCCGAAGACTCGAATTTGTAAATAACTCGTTTATTCAACTCCTACACCAACAACAGTCCATAATGAACACATCGAACTGTTGGATATGTGGACTCATGCCGCACACAACGAATAAGGGTATCCCATACTTCATCCTGCCTTTCAGTTATTATGGTTCTCTGTGGGCTTTCCAGACCATGTACGTATTCGCCCTAGAACCATACCCGACCCGTTCTACTGAGAGTGATTCCAGTAACAAGGCACTAGTAGCAGGGATAAGAAATATGAGTAGAGAGTTCGACACATATCTAACGATTCCCAAAGATGAACTCACTCCGTACACTCGTTGGAACGTAACTAAATATGGGGTTTACCTGAGTAAGAGCCAGACAGCAAAGAAATCCCGCCCAGTTTGGATAGTACCCAACCGAGGTCACTTATGTATACAAGGTATCGGCAGGGATCCCAAAGCACAATTAGGAAAGAGTATATGCACGGAAACCTATGTGTTCGCTTCCCGAACTTCCCCTATACTATTAGCAGCCAAAGGCACGTATTTCGTCTGCCATGACCAAGCCTACACCTGGTTGCCCCCTGACTTCTCAGGTACATGCTTTATCGCATTTCTGCTGCCTCCCACCTACATGGCCAGAGCAGATTACCATCGGACAAGGACAGCTAGAGGTGTCGTGAGTAAAGACGACACCGCGGGTCAGGAATTCGCTGACTTCGCAAAGGGTTTTCTGCCATTTTGGGGGCCTATGGTGAACAGCAGGAACATTCGCCAGTTATCGAGGATAGTTGAATCCGCCGTGATTACAACGGCCGGAGCCCTTGGCAATTTGACGACCGAATTTCAGTCGGATCGACTTATGACCCTTCAGAACCGAGTTGCCCTAGATATCATACTCGCCGATCGTGGTGGTGTGTGTAGAGTGATCCAATCCAGTTGTTGCATTTTCATCCCTGATAACGCACCAACAGTGTACCAGGCCATCTCTAAGCTACACGAGATATCTGGTTCCCTTCACGTAGAAAAAGGGGACTGGTCCTTACTAGGGTGGTTCTGGGAACTGATCGCTACCTGGGGATGGAAAACACTGATCTTCATTGGGATGATCTTAGCACTTCTGTTCATGTTCTGCCTGTGTGTACAGTGCGCTCCTGCACTATGTGGCCTCTGTGCTACCTCATGTGTACGGAAGCCTGTGTCAAGGGACGAACTGAGCAACAGAATGATGCTACAGCAGCATCTCCACGAATTCCTTCATACAGATTTAGACTCGGATTAACATGAATTATTGCCTTATAGGAGGGCAAAAGGAGGGTCTGTGGTTCTGAAATTCTGGACCCTACTGTTGTCCCGGTATCGAGGTCCAATACCCGTGTCCCGAAACATCAACGTACCATGACGAATTTGGTGTCGACGAACCGATAATGAATAGGATATCATTCCTATGCATTTGCGTCATGATCGAGGTATGCTAACACCCCTGAATCGTAGTTTCCGTCCCGACCCCTCAGACTCCATTTTGTAAACGGTATCCATCTTGTGTCTTGCCCTCATGATAAGTCAATTAAAGGTCGAGTTTGATCTAAAAGGACACGTCCACCTTCCCTGACTCCCCCCTGACCTGTCCCAACTGACTCCTTTGCCTCCAGCCAAACCTGTTTGGGCAGCTCCTCGCCCAGTGGCCAAACACGATAGCATCAATGCACAACATACCACAAACCATTCACCGCGTACAAATCATGTTTTCTACACACACACACACACACCTGTCCGCGTTCCCTGTTTATGGCCAGTTTTATGACTAGGAGGTGCCTTCTTTTTATCTGATGGGAGTTCCGGGCTTGGCTGAGTAATCTATCACGAATTGGACATCTAAAATACGAGCTTGCCTACATGACTTCGCTCTTTTGTATTATTGTAGAAATATGTGTATAGCCATATCGTAAACTCAAGAATTCTTGCTTGCAGCTATTATTTTTGTATATAAGGAGAAGGCTGGTTCTGTAAAAACGAACAGTCTCCTGAGAACACATGACCCGTGTTTGTCGTGCTTCTAGGACACCTGTTACTTGGTAGCTGCCAATAAAACTTGATCTCTGACTGCGACTAGAAGACTCCGTGTTTCTGTGGTCCGAAACAAGGGGGAACTCAGAGGTCTTCGGGTGTTATCCCCTGGCACCACCGGGTTCTTAAAAACCCAGCACCTCAAGGTGATTCATTATATAAGAACCAAATCTACCAATGTTGGCGGCACCATGTTGTTTGATTTCCACTTTCTCAGTAGGAACTGTTCACTTGTTGGACAACATAAACATTGGGATGGTGCCAGACTGATTTCATGTCGCCCCTCAGGATATGTTGGCCTTTAGAGCTGCTAGCTCGCAGTACCACCTTTAAGTACCGACTAAACTTGGCAAGGTAACAAATGGTTTGAGACACCTCAGAACATAACAATCCTGAGTCCCCAGGGAATTGTGGTAACAAATCTAGAACCTTTTCACTCAGTCACTCATGCTCGCTCAGAGAGATACACAAGAATTGTACAAACAGATGTTTTTAATATTTATTAAACCATTGTGATTCTTTAAAAAAATATGTGCTGCAATAATCAATAGACAGAAGCAGATAAAAGTGATTAGCAATATAAGGATAGTGAAAATAATGAACGATTTCACCATTGTGCTATAACAGTGTATATATGCTGGCATATATAGTACTGGGCATAGTGCACTCCTACTATATGTTCCCCAACCTAGTTGCCAGGGTGGGTGTTCTGCCAAGAATCCCTTAGTTAATGATCGAAGCCCCCATTATCTGAAGGCAAGGTATGTAGATCCCCCTCTTGGTCACTGGTTGGACATCCCTCCTCGCGAAAGGAAAACAGGAATCAGCTGGGCTGACACCCCGACACAGTGATAACCTCGCAATGACAGCAGAGTGCTGCTCTAATTTAAGCATGGAAAGATTGTGTTTTTATAATAGCATCACCCATGCTTCAGTGTCAAGGTTTCAACCAGGCTGACATTGTTTATTGTCTTTGTGATAGCCATGTTGTCTCATTTACGAACAGCAAACAACATTTGCACAGTGTGTGTCTAGACCTTGTACTAAGTTTGAGGTGTCGTGATAGTGTACTTAGAAAGTGGAATTGAAATCAATGTTGTTTCAGAGAAACTATTCCTGCACTGTCACACAAACAAATGTGTGTCAAAAGTCATTGTGTCAAAAAGAAGGTAACTTAAGAAATGGGTACATGTAAAATGGCAGTGTTTCTTTCCAGGCGTAACCTAGCCACATGGCATACCCTAATATTATAGGGTGAGTTTCTCTTGAAGTTAATAATAGATCTGTGCTTTTCAAATATTCCTCAAGGTGAGTAGTAAATCTGTCCCTTGTTTTGTAGCGAATGATGATGTGTGTCTCAGGAATTAACCACAATGAATGACTCCATCGTGCCCTAACATACGCTTTGGAAGTGCTCCTCCACATAACTGCGTTAGTCTTCAGTCCCTCGGAGTTCAGTATCTGAGAATAAGCAAGAAAGTGACAAGAAAAAGCAGACTTATTAGAAAAGAGATACTGAAACACCTATTGTGTAGAAGACATGAAACTCCTAAAATGATAGAAGAAGAGCTATGGAAGAAAGAGATAAGAAACAAATGACTTTGTGGTCATGATGGCTTAATTAAAGACATCATAATTGACCCATTGAAGGTTAACAGTGCTACAAGATTACTTTGCTTTCCCACCTATTTGTATATAAATGGCAATTGGAGCTGCTATCTTTACATTATAGATGCCCATTGCTGTTCCGCTGATTACTTGCCAAGCTTTAAAAGATGAAATTATGGGATAGGACCCGGCTCTGCCAGTGACTGTATTTCCCTCGACCAAACCCCAAAGATTGCCAACGTTACATTTACCTCCCTGTAGGTACTGGTAAAAATGTAAACTCTATGCACAATGCTAAATTTGCAAGAGAATGAGTGTTGGTGTCCAAAGCTGTGCTCAGAAGCCCATAATTGGCCCTATTATATGTCAGCATGTCAAATGCTATGACTGTGCAGTCATTATCATACCACTCTTGTGAGTTCCTGCTTTCTCCCTTTGTTATGTTTTTGTCGCCTTTCTCTTCCTCCTTCTTTCCCCTTTGTGTTTTTTCCCTCTCTTGCTCTCGGGAAATGCCAAATGAGGGAAAAATAAGTATTGGTCCCCAAAAATGAGAGGTGGTGAGCCCCCCACCAGCAACCACCAGCTCAAATTAAGCGCTAGCTAAGCATGGGACCACAATGATTACTGCACCAGACTGTACCACAGCCTTTTAAAAACTCAGTGAACCATTGTAAAATATGCAACTAACTGAAGGATTATCATATATGCATGCATGTTGAGGTTCTTCTGCAATACATCCTCTTTTTCTACAGGATGTATATGACTTACTTGGTTATGTGTCCCTCTCTCCTCTCACCGCTGTCTCCACAGGGTCTGAGTAAGAACTGCAAGACAAGCGTCAGTGGGCAATAAGGAGACTTTGGGATCTCCTGAATGGGCCACTGGGCATGCTAAGGGCATCTCTGTGCAACCTATTGTACTCTACCATGGTATTTTTAGGCCTGGGGGAAAATGCCAGATGATTCATGCTAGTGGCTCTGTGATACTTATGGGATTGATACTGCAGTCCTCCAGGTACAATGGTGGCACTGCATTTTGTAGGGTAGACTGGCTATTATTTATGAAACACAACAATAGAAAAATACAAGTTGCAGTAAGCATTAATTTACAACAAGGGGTGGTGATGGACAGAGTCTCTGAATTAAGCAGAGTACTCTCACCCAGTCAAGAGATCAGGGCTAGATCCAACACCGTTTTTTAGCTCATTGCACCATCCCAGTTTCAGAACCTGGCTGTATGCAAATTAGTCTGTCCCTGGCCCAGTGCATCATGGGAACAGGGCAGACCAGACTACCAGTCTAGTGGTCTGCTTAATTCAGACACTCTGTTCATCACCACCCCCTTTTCTGTATCGTTTTTGGCCACTATTGGTGTGGCAGGGTATACTCAGACATGAGTCCCTTTCTCACTGCTCCATCAGGATTCAAGCAAGCCGGGCCGAAGAGGCTGAAATGCCAGAAACCGGTCCCCGGTAGCTTGTCTCCTTTCTGGTGAAGAATTGGCTTGGTAGTTTGGTCTGCCCTGTTCCCATGATGCACTGGGCCAGGGACAGACTAATTTGCATATAGCCAGGTTCTGAGCTGGGATGGGGCAGTGAGATAAATAACGGTGATGGATCAAGCCCTGATCTTTGGACTGGGTAAGAGTGGTCTGCTTAATTCAGACACTCTGTTCATCACCACCCCCTTTTCTGTATCGTTTTTGGCCACTATTGGTGTGGCAGGGTATACTCAGACATGAGTCCCTTTCTCACTGCTCCATCAGGATTCAAGCAAGCCGGGCCGAAGAGGCTGAAATGCCAGAAACCGGTCCCCGGTAGCTTGTCTCCTTTCTGGTGAAGAATTGGCTTGGTAGTTTGGTCTGACCTGTTCCCATGATGCACTGGGCCAGGGACAGACTAATTTGCATATAGCCAGGTTCTGAGCTGGGATGGGGCAGTGAGATAAATAACGGTGATGGATCAAGCCCTGATCTTTGGACTGGGTAAGAGTGGTCTGCTTAATTCAGACACTCTGTTCATCACCACCCCCTTTTCTGTATCGTTTTTGGCCACTATTGGTGTGGCAGGGTATACTCAGACATGAGTCCCTTTCTCACTGCTCCATCAGGATTCAAGCAAGCCGGGCCGAAGAGGCTGAAATGCCAGAAACCGGTCCCCGGTAGCTTGTCTCCTTTCTGGTGAAGAATTGGCTTGGTAGTTTGGTCTGCCCTGTTCCCATGATGCACTGGGCCAGGGACAGACTAATTTGCATATAGCCAGGTTCTGAGCTGGGATGGGGCAGTGAGATAAATAACGGTGATGGATCAAGCCCTGATCTTTGGACTGGGTAAGAGTGGTCTGCTTAATTCAGACACTCTGTTCATCACCACCCCCTTTTCTGTATCGTTTTTGGCCACTATTGGTGTGGCAGGGTATACTCAGACATGAGTCCCTTTCTCACTGCTCCATCAGGATTCAAGCAAGCCGGGCCGAAGAGGCTGAAATGCCAGAAACCGGTCCCCGGTAGCTTGTCTCCTTTCTGGTGAAGAATTGGCTTGGTAGTTTGGTCTGCCCTGTTCCCATGATGCACTGGGCCAGGGACAGACTAATTTGCATATAGCCAGGTTCTGAGCTGGGATGGGGCAGTGAGATAAATAACGGTGATGGATCAAGCCCTGATCTTTGGACTGGGTAAGAGTGGTCTGCTTAATTCAGACACTCTGTTCATCACCACCCCCTTTTCTGTATCGCAGTAAGCATTAAGGCACATATACAGGCAGTAAAGTAGTCAGTGGCACAGAGTTAAATACATACTATACAAAACCAGAAATTGCAATCAAATAATTACTCATCAATCAAGATTACATTGAAAGATAAGATTTTGACAAAACATAGCCAAGGATTATAAGCAGCCATTGAAGCAGATTTGGCTCTTCCAAGGCCAAAGATAAGACTTCAGTTGGGTCTACAAAGAGGGAGAGGTGGATTGTTTCTAAATCCTTTTAGTAATTACATGCCACTAGCAGTACCAGAGTGCTGTGATATGACATAGTAGTTCTTCCTTTTTTTAAGGGTGACTGAGTAATAGCGGCCATATTAGAGGAAATAGTTTGTGTTGCCTAGGGAACGGTTTCGGCAAGATGAAGATTACATCTCGAATGTGAGGACTTTATAGGCATTCTGGACCAGAAGTGATGAAGGTTACCAGTAAGTAACTGGCATTACCAGCTACATGTGGGCTACTGGATCTAATTGAATTAAGATGATTCCCTAGATCTTGGACTTGTATAATATTAATTAAAACGGGTTTAGTAGTGGAGTTTGAGATCAGGTTAGAGTTACAGTTGGGTTAGGTTTAGGTTTAGAAGGAGAGATGGATAAGGAGGAATGATGATAGGGTTTGGTTAACATTAAGCATAGGATTATTGTTAAGATTGTATTGAAGTGAAAGACGGTAAGTGGAAGAGTGGAAGGTTAAAGGTCAGGGCTACGGTCACAATAAGGGTTATGATTAGGCCAAAATTGAAGACATATTTTTAAGATTTTGTCAAGTTTGAATATAGCTTTTTCATTATGAGTCACGCTAAAAAAAATGAAAAATAGTTGTGGTTTCCTCATTTTTACACTTTGCTATGATGTTCGTGATTACATTGTTTAATACTGCTCACAGGATGTGATCTCAAGGGGTTTGTTAATTGTGTAGATTTCAATAGCGACTTCTGGGTATTTTTCTGAATCCACAAATAGTCCGAAAACTACTAAGATCCTAGGAGTAAACTTGCGAGGAGTAAACCTTTGACTTTTTTATTCAACATCTTTTTATTAGCAAATTTTCATCATACAGAAACAATGAAAGAGCATTATATCTAGAACGTAGGAGAGCATTCAGTATTCCTTTGCATCATAAACCTCCAGTCAAAATATAGCTGTATCACACATCACTTGTGGTAATAGTTCCGCGGAGGGGCGTGAAATTGTCCGGGGAATACCAGGGCTGTATATTCTTAAAAAAACAACAGTTGAAACAACAGAAATAAAGAGAGTAGAGTCAAACTATAAAAAATATATTAACCTAGGTTGAAAGAAAGCGTCTTATTGTGTATGAGAAGTTGCCATGTGTGAGAAAACTTAACTTCCACGCAGATTATCTTTTGAGAAAGGAGTTCCATAGCTAGGACTTGCCACATGCGTGTGTACTATTGAGCTTTTGGAGGTGCAATGGTTTTTTTTCAATCTAAGGCTATCCGTTTTTTGCTGATTAAATGCTATTCAGCATGCGTCATGGCTTGCATATGAGGGGGCTGGATACCGAGAATCACTGCAGAGTACAATTCCGGGGGCGGCAAGCATAGAGTTCCTTTGATATGGCTAAGAATTTCTTTCCAGACGTTGCAAAGATTAAACAGGACCACCATATGTGTAAGAAATCTCCTGGAGCAGAAGTGCAATGCCAACAGAGGGGGTAAGACATGGGTAATATTGAACGTAAGCGTGTTGGTGTTAGGTACCAGAGAGTCATTATTTTGTACGCCGTCCCACATTGTGCTATCCTTTTATGTATCCAGGGATATAACGCCATAGTTGTTCCCAGCACTTTGTGGGAATGTCTTCATTAACATCTGAATGCCATTGTGTTTGGTAGGGATGTGGGTGGGGTGGGGTGGGGTGGGGTGGAGTGTTGGAGTACCTGATATGTATGGGAAATAGCCCCTGGGTCCAATCCCAGGATCGAACCAAGGTCCCTAAAGAAGTAAGTTGTCCTGTCAGTCCCTGGGTGTAAGGGTGTTAAGGGCCCAGTAACGAAAATGGAAATACTGTAGCCTGGTGATTTCAGGGAGGAGAAACTCCTATTGTCCTTGGTCAAAGGATTTTATAGAGTCCTCTAACAGATCTTTGAGACTGTGGCAATCTCCCTCCAGTGACAGAAAGATTGTGGCTGTAAGTGTGGATGGAAATTGGGGTTGGGTGCTAAGGGTATGTTGGGTGAGAGACAGGTGGTGAGGACTTGCATCAAGGCCACTTTGTCCCATATCTCCAGGATCGGTTTCATAGCGATTGCCATGTAGGCACTTCACAGTCTCTCGTGTTTGGGGATCCACTCCAAATCCCAGAGGGGCCGAAAGGCCACCGCTCATTCCATTAGAACGCAAGCTTTTCGCTTTCCCGAATGACCCACACTGAGATGTAACGTAGGTTGGCTTCCCAATAGTATTCAAGGAGCTTTGGGCATGCCAGCTCTCCCTTGTCTTGAAGCAACATCAGAACCATGTTTAAAAAGCGAGGATGCTTCCCACCACAGATAAAGGACTGTATGTCTCGCTGAAGGTGCAGTATTTCATCTTGTAGGATTAGCGTAGGCACAGTTTGGAAGAGGTAGGGGATCTTTGGAAAGAGAGACATTTTCAGTGCATTTAAACGGCTCAACCATGAAGCATGTAGGAGTTTCCATTGATGAAGTGCTTCCAGGACAGATTTCCGGCATTTCGGCCAGTTGGCCATTGTCCATGTAGCTAGGTATGATGTGAGGTTGAGGCTCAAGTATTTAATGGAGCAATGAGCCCATTGAAAGGGAGTGAGGGATTGCAGTGCATGCAGATAAGGGTGGGGGTGGTTAAAGGCAATGCTTGGGACTTAGACATGTTGATTTTAAAGCTAAAGACTCTTTTGAATGCAAGCAAAGTCCACACTGTTTGCAGGAGGGATATTTTGGGCTGGGACAGAGTCAGTAACAGGTCATCCAAGAACAAAGTAATCTTATGGGTTCATCCCCCAAAGAATATGCCCACTGTATTATCTGTTTGTTGGTTGGTAACTGCCAAAGACTCTACTGCCAAGGCAAAAAGAAGGGGCTAGATAGGGCAGCCTTGCCTGGTACCTGTCCCCAAATGGATAGTTTGGGACAAATATCCATTGACGCATATCCTTGCGGTGAGGAAGGCATAAGACGCCATTATTCTGGTAATCATCGCAGGGCCTAAACCAATTTTATGAAGCACTGCTTTTAAAAAGGCCCAATTTACCCTATCAAAGGCCTTCTCCACATCAGGCGCGGGAAGGCAAGATGGGATAGTGTGGCGATGTGAATTCTCCACAAGATGAGCAAGACGGTGAATGTTGTCCACCCCCTGTGCACTGTTTAAGAGGCCACCTTCATGTGGGTCTATAGGATAAGGGAGATAGGGCTCTAGCCTGTTCACTAGGATTCTAGTAAAAAGTTTGCCATCTGTATTTAAATGTACATTGGGGCAATAGAAAGCACAGAGGGAAGGGTCTTTGCCTGGTTTTGGAATTAATGTAATCTCTGCCTCAGACATATTGGGGGTGTTTCGTGAAGGTGTTGAAAAGAGCCAAAAGATGATCTTGTAGTTACGGAAAGAATCTTTGGTAAAAGGCCACCAGGAGACAGTCTGGGCCAGGAGTGTTGCCAAAGAGGATGCCCTTCTGGGTGCATTGAAGTTCCTACAGAGTGATAGGAACCTCAAGCAATTCATAGTGGTGTGGATCGAGTGAGTCCCACCTACATTCTGCCAGGTAGGTATCTATGGCGGGTTGAGTGGCATCCTCACCTCTATAAAGGGCATGCTAGAAGTCCTGGAACGTTTGCTCTTTAGCCACTTCAGAGGTAGCCCAGGTACCCATCTCAGTCTGGATTTTGGAGATATGAGTGTGGTCTTGTTCCTGCTGAAGTTTTTGCACCAAGAGCATCCCCACCTTACTACCACCCTCTTAATATTTTTATTTCAGATAATGCAGAGACCGCTCTCCTGTAATATGCCTACAGTTGACCCCTTAGTAAATAAAGCCAACTTCTGAGGCATAAACCCAATCTACTGCAGATTTCTCCCTGCCGTCCAGAAGGAGAGCCATTGGAGTTGTTGACTGGCATAGTAATAACTTCTGAAGTCGGAGACGCCCAGGCCGCCACTCTGGGTCTCCAGTTGCAACTTCCGCAGGCCTATTCGTCTGCGACCAGTGCCCCAGATGAGATCCACCAGTATAGTATTCAGTGAGTTAAAAATGGATCTCAGTGCAGTCTCAATATTAGAATCCCGATGGGTAGTCTGACCGGCGAGGGCAACCGGGATGCGTCGGGAGCAGACGAATGCCGTGGCAACCAGGGTAGATACAGCAGGGGTTTGCTAGTGGGGGCCGGAGTCCTCTATCCCCAAATGTCTTTCCCCTCATATGCTTCATCAGCATCAGACCGTAGTGAACATCCCTGTGGCCCAGGATCCCCTGCTAGCTCGGAGCTCTGGACTCTAGCTGAAAAGCTCCAGCTCGCTCGCTACCAACAGATGGGGTGCACAGGCCTCTAGTGGTCGGTGGTGTAGCTCGGTAAGGGCAAATACTGGGGCAAGCTCTCTCTCCTCGATGGAGCCCGGCGAGGCCGGAGATGAGTCGGACAGGCCCTCTGTGTGCTACACAAATGCTCCCTGCTGGCTGTCTCCTACTGGCATGGCCTCATGCCACTAGGCTGACACCAGAGGACACTGTGTCGGTGGCCTCTGGTGTCACAAGGTGGGGAGGTCTGGCCCTCATAAGGGAAGTTATCTGCTGATTACGCCCCCAGGTGGTAGCAATGACTGTCCTGAGCTCCCCAGCCCAGGCACTGTCTTGTAGTAATGGCCGTGAGACCTGCTGCGTGGCGGGGCTTCAGCGCGTTGCACTCCCTTGCATATTACCACTGATCAGGTTACTAAGAGTGGGAGAGAAGCAGCCGCTTCAGAGTCTCGAGTCTTAAAGGTGCAAGTTGCCCAGACAGCTGTACCAGATATGCCAGCCACAGTTCAACCCTCCGCCGTGTTGATGTACTGAGGCCAGTGAGGACCAGAGCTCCTCCACAAAATTACTGTGTCATGGCCCCCGATCAAGCCATCCACCAAACAGCACTTTTAATGATGTCACAATGGGTCTCCCAGGAACCAGCGCAGCCCTCGTAGGACACTGACAACCAGGGCGTACTGCTTGCAGTGGAGGGCGATATATATATCTGCCCAGGGACTTGGATTGCGATGGATAGGGCATGGGGGTCTGGAGCCCAGGCAAAGTGTGTCAAACACCATGCTCTGTCATGGCCCTCCCCAAACCTTTGACTTTAAAGAAAAATGTGTGGGTCTGGATCAGGGTCGTCCTGAGAAATAGGGCAATCGGACAGAACATTTTCGGATGGGCAGACAGGACAGTGTTTGGGCCTTATTTCTGTCTGTTTGCGTCCTGTTTTATTGTCTGCAGTGCTTTTTTTACTGTTGATTTCCTTGATATTAAAACAAACATTGCCTGCAGCAAGCTCAAATCCATGCAGTCTTCCATGCCTTATAAAAACACTTACACAGCTTGTCTTTACAAGCTCAAAACTGCCCCAATTTGCAAGCATGGGACTCTTTTTTAGCTCTCTTATTCACTGATAGGAGCCACTTTTATTTTGTTGCCCGTGAGCCTATTTCGTTCCCAATCTGACCCTGGTCAGTGCTACTATCTTTTGCTGGCGATTGGAGACAGCATAGTTTGACCAGATACAACTGGTGTGTTTGCCAATGTCCTTGAACTTTCCCCTCACAAGACCATCTTCAATTCTAGGGCAGCAGCTTGAATAAGGGCGATGAGGTCTATAGTGTGCCTTCTCTATAAGAGCTGAGCTGCTTACAAAATCATCGCCTGGCGAGGTAGGGCAGTCAGTGCTTGATTTTAATTGGTTTAAGAGTGGAAAATGTACCTATGGAACTGGGCCTGTGCGGAGATGCCTCTCGAGAGGGAGTTAAACAAAGAATATACAATTCTCCGTAGACGCCTCTCAAAGCAGCTCTGTGGAGCCAGCAGGAACCCGGAACGCGGCGCTTGTTTTACCTGGGCCTGGAGATTTATTTGCTCTGACAGGTGGCGCGAGCTCCGCAGTGGCTTATATAACAAGGCGTGGGCTGACTTCCACCAGAGAGCAGACGAGCGCGGCATCTTCAATGCTTTCTATCGCAGACGGCGTGACGGCTCACCAGGCTTCTAATCACTCACCTGAGATAACTCGCCTGTGCCCTCAGCTGGCATGAGCCCTAGGCTCAGACAGACAGAAGTCTGCCGAGTGTGAGTGGCAGCGAAGTCAGGCACTATTGCATAGAGACCGGGTCGGACTGGCCTATATATAGCTCATTTAGAGAGTGCGCCACCCTTGTGGGTTTTGTGGTCTGATGGGACGGTTTTTACTGACGATTTCCTAACTTTTAAAAGAAACATTGCCTGTTTCCGTGCCGTCATCTATACCTTGCAGACACACCTATACAGAGTGCCTTCTTTACAACTTCAAAATTGCACCAATTTGCAAAATTGGCCACTTTTGTAGATATCTAGTTCAAAGGGGGTGGGGGGCACTTTGATTTTGGTGCCCAGGCCTATTTTCTGTCCCAGTCGAACCCTGTGTAGAAACGGAAGCGCCTCTCTGCTATTTTTGTTCTTTGCAGAGTGAAGTGATGCTATTTATTCCATTGGGCGGTTACCCAGGAGGCTGGCACCGTTTTGAAGTCCCATGGCAGTTGTTGGTGCCTCTGTCGCTTTCTACATAACCCAGTGGTTAGTTGCAACAGGCAAAGACATGGCTGCGAGAAAGATAGGGAGAGCGGGGAGAGAAGGAGAGAGACAGAGAATATGAATAGAAAGGGAGAGAGCAAGATATGCTGGAGGACAAGAGCAAGGCTAGTTTGAAAATTTTTGCCAGGACTTGTGCTTGATCCCAGTCCGGCCTTGATAGACATCCCAGAGAAATGCCCCTTTGTTGACACCTGGTGTGACAGGAGCATGACTTAAATAACTCAAATAAAACCAGGGCTTTAAGTGGACAGGGTCCTGCCTGTGCAAAGCACTGGCAGTTCTAAAAGGCAGGCACTGAAACGGGTCCCTATCGGGGACTCCATTTTTGCCCTCACCCTAGGGGTGAAAAAAAATCTTACCATTGCTTCAGTACCACCATTCACTGCCTGTGATGTAACTTCAAATAGACTGGTTATAGTTCTTTCAGTCTCATCATTTTAGAACAGAAGCATTTTCAATATTATATACAACAAAACCGTAGTTGTTGCTATTTTTATCTTTGGCAACTAACAGCCATTGACAAAGGCAATAGTTCTGGCTTGTTGTAGGTGTAATGTCACTTGTTATATTATATATCAAGATGCAATGACAGAAGCAGAAAAATACCAGTCGGGTGGCACACTGTACTAAGCACAGATTTTTAACTTACGTGTTTTAAGACATGCCCTTAATTACATCAGCCACGCCCCATTGAGAGACCCCGCCCCCCCATTTTTTCATCCCACTTAAAGCTCTGAATAGAACTTTTTATTCTCACTAGGTCGCTGCATTCTAGGTCAGTACCCTGAATAACATATGTGCAGACTTGCCAACTCACACAGTGTCCCCACCGTATGTCGCAATATTAGCTACTCTCACACAGTCACCCAGTAAGGAGCCGATATCACACAGCTGGACAAAAACAGCTTCAAACCACTCCACAATAGTGGCCATTTGTAGAGGCTCTGAGTAGCCAATGTCATTTAAGGAGTGTGAAAACACCCCAGAGCATGGGCGACAGCAGCTTTGACAAGCTTTTGTTCCTTTGTTTTTTTTTTATATGGAGTATAGGCAATTGAGGGTGTAGTGAGCAGATGTGTCTCTTACAGAAGCAATTCTTAGCATGAGATCCCACTCCTTTTGCAGCCACTCCCCCTCCCCACACGTTGAAATGTTTCATTAATTTGGCAAGTTTGTATATGAGCTCATTTGGGGTGATTCACTTACCTGGGCTGCTGCCTGGCCGGTGAGGTGTGCCTTCCCTGCTCCGTTCCACTGCGGCTGTTGTGCCGATTGAGTGGAGGGCGGGCGACCATCTTGCAGGTAGTCCCGGACCCCGGCAGAAACAGTGGCAGCGTTCTAGCTGGGGGAGGGAGCTGCAGGCATAAATTGAGCTTCGCTATCAGATCGGGGCGGCTAGTGTGGGTGGTGGCAGCTCCCGTGCGGACCCGCTTTTGCTCTGAGGCCATACCTTTGCTCTAAACTGTTTTTACTGTTTTAAAATCCTATCTCACAATTTACTCTGTGCTTAGAATCGCACTGCTGCGCTTGCCTAATTTTTAATCTGATTACTCCACACAGTCCGGTTTACTTTTGGGGTGATTCACTTACCTGGGCTGCTGCCTGGCCGGTGAGGTGTGCCTTCCCTGCCCTGTTCCACCGCGGCTGTTGTGCCGATTTAGTGGAGGGCGGGCGTCCATCTTGCAGGTAGTTCCGGACCCCGGCAGAACCAGTGGCAGCGTTCTAGCTGGGGGAGGGAGTTGCAGGCATAAATTGAACATGCTCTTTCGAGCGCGCAGCGGTCGCGCACAGCTGGCGCGCCGAAGGTAAGCCAAAGGTCTGCCCGTCTGCGCCCGTCCGCGCCCCGGCAGCACACAGCGCCAGGACCGGGGGCTTTATTAAGGTTGTAAACAAGCCTGAAAGTATCCGTTATACCCGGGAGGCCCTGCTGGAGTTGGATACTAACCTGTGCAATAATGACAGACACTGGGAAGTTCTCCAGAATATGACGCGGTCTTGCCCCCTCTGCCAATTTCATTTCCAAACATCGCACCCCGGTGCCCCTCCCCCCTTGGCACGCAACGCTAACATCCGCGCAGCTCTTATCAATGCTCGATCACTGGTAAAGCATGCCACGGATGTACATGAGCTGATTGTGGATGAACAATTGGATCTTTTATTCATTACCGAGACTTGGTTGAATTCCTCCTGTGCCCCGGTGGTCGAATTAGCTATACCACGGGGTTACAAGATCTGCAGGTCTGCCCGCATGGTGCGCAGTGGTGGTGGCACTGCTGTAATCTTCAGAGAAGGGTGGACGCTCTCTATGGAGTCTACAGCGGAAATCCTGGAAGGCGAGGTCCTGTATTTCTCATTGGTCATCTCCCCACATTTTACTTTGGGTGGGGTCTTGGTTTATCGCCCCCCTGGCCCTCCGGGCTCTTTCATTAAATCCCTCGAGGAGGTTATAACCTCACGAGCAATTAGGTTTCCAAAATTCCTGATGTTAGGCGATTTTAATATACACTTGGAGAACCCAGTGGCCCCAGGGAATAGGGATTTACTAGACCTTTGTTCTCTGACCCACCTGAAACAGCAGGTTCCTGACGCCACTCATAAATGTGGTCACTTGTTAGACCTAATATGCTCTAATTTTAAGCTTACAATGCGGGATCCGCAGCCCGTCACCTGGTCGGACCATTATTTGATCTGTTTTTCCTGGGACCTAGCCAGCGCCACCTCAATTGTAGGGAGGGCCTCTGGTCCACCCGCAAAAAAGATCAATATTCCAGCTCTGGCCAGGGCGCTGTCTCGTTCACTCCCCGATAATGCTTCTGATCTCGAGAAAGTTTTTCAGACCGGATTAGCCAGACTGTTAACTCTATTCCACAATCCTCAGCGAACTGTCGTTCACAAGGCTCTCCCTCGAAACCTTGGTTCACAGACCACTTAAAAACTCTGAAGAAGGGATGCAAGAAATTAGAACGGGATTGGCGCTTGAAGTACTGTCCCCGGGCTAAGGCTGCACTCCGCTCTGCTCAGAGAGAATATTATGGTGCTATTAAAGAAGCCAAGGGGAACTTCTTTGCTGATCGAATAGCAAAAGCCAATAACAACAGCAAAGAAATCGTTGCCATTGTCCGTAGCTTTATGTCGCCTCCGGCTGAACTTTCCACCCCGCCCATTTCTTCTCAATGGTGCGAGGAGTTATCCACCTTGTTCACCGATAAAATCCATAAAATCCAGGCCAGTTTAAGATCTACAATCCCTATTCAACACTCGCCCGCCCTGCCGCCTACTCGAAACACCATCCCTCCTAGCCAAATCTTTTCACACTTCTCTCTGGCGGAGGGAAAGGATGTATTAGCCATTCTGAAATCTCTAAAATCAGGCTCTCCAGCGGATCCTTGTCCTGCATAAGCATGGGCGCAAAATCCGTTCCGCTCGCAGATTTTTCGGATTTTCGGCAAATCCGCAATCCGCGAACTCTCGCGGATGTGGCGAAAATACGCAAATTCGTGCGAAGCGGATTTTTTGCTTGTGTTCGCACTGCTCGCGGTCCGCGGCGCGGGCAGCAACAATCTCACACTTGCGAAAGTACAAAAATTACAATTGGGGAGGGGTGAAGGAAGTGGCCCAGTCTCCAACTTCCTGTTCCTGTCCAGCAAGCTCCTCCCATAGGGGTGGGGTGAAGGAAGTGCCCCAGTCTCCAACTTCCTGTTCCTGTCCAGCAAGCTCCTCCCATTGCTTAGTCCATTTCCTGGCCACTTTGATTTCGATCTTGACTGGGAAGGATTACTTTTTGTGGATGCTGCTGGATATTTGGATTTGAGGCCTTTTGGATTACTTTTGGATTCAACATTTTATTTCACAAGGAAGTAAGTTGATGTTGTTTGTTTGTGGTGATTTTTGTGTGTGTTGCTTGTTTTTCGACTTTTTGGGAGGGAAAATCTGCAAGTTCGCGAGCTGAGGATTTTTTTGCTTGTGTTCGCACTGCTCGCGTCCCGTGCAGCAACAATCTCGCACTCGCGAAATTGTAAAAATTACAATTCTGCACATGAATTGAAAACCACCAGGCTTAGTTATGGGTGCATGCATGATACAACTTGTTTGTTGAAATTTATTTTTAACATGATTCTGGCCAGGGCATGGATGGCATTGGATTGTGGTGATTTTTGTGTGTTTTACGACTTTTTGGGGTGGTGTTGGGGGCTTGTTATGTGGGTGGGGGCCATTTTATTGCCTGGTCCCGTGTGGGTGGGGGTCTATGGGCCATTTTTAAGCCAGTTTGTGTGCTTTGTGCCATAGGCCTGCACCCAGTGTGCTCTGATTTCATCCATTATGGCCAGGGGGCCCAGAATCGGTCTGTTTGCGGATTTTGCTGGTTTTTCGGCACGTTCGTGCCGTGAAGCAACAATCTCGCACTCGCGAAATTGTAAAAATTGCAATTTTGCACCAGAAAACCACCAGCAGGCAGCATAAGCCTTCTGAAACTTCATGGATGGCATTGGATTGTGGTGATTTGATTTGTGTTGTGTTTTTTGACTTTTTGGAGTAGGGGTTGGGGGCTGGCTATGTTGGTGGTGGCCATTTTGAGGCATGGTCCTGGCCATGTGGATGGGGGTCAAGCGGCCATTTTGAAGGCAGGCAGTGAGCTTTGTGCCATAGGCCTGCACCCATTTTGCCTTGCTTTCACCCATTGTGCCCAGGGGGAGTCAGTGGTACATGAAACTATAACCCTCTCTGTGTGTGCTCTCTTGGATCAATGTTAAATTCCTGTTTCCCAAAAATTTAGCAATTCTTAATTTTGAAATTTCCATATTGTGTGGTGTGCACGAGTGTATTCATAAATGCCTACTTGCAAACTATTTATTGAAGTGCTACATATGCAACATATATTTACTGATGTTCCTCTGTCTTCGTTTGCTTGTAGGTGCATAAAGTCAATAAATCCGCATCATCGTTGAGCATCAGTGCCAGGAAGAAGTCCTGCTGCGGCCTGTTGTTCCGACATCTGAAGAAGATGGCTCCAAAAAGAGGTGCCCGTAGGTCCTCTAGCAAGAAAGATGTCTCTACTAAGGAGAAGAAGAAGCAAGTGGCACCACTTACCAAGGAGACTGGTGGCACCACCACTAAATTTTTGTGGGGAAAACAAAGGCCCACCATGAGTGCTGCACAGGTAGCCTGTTTAGTGGTTACATCACCAACGACCAGTGATGTTGGCTCATCGCAAGAAAGTAGCAGCACACCATCAACACAGGTTGTAACTCATCTCACAAGTACTATTCAACAACCAAAGCCGCAACAACAACTGTATGGGTTACTAGTACAAGCACAAGTACATGCGCAAGGAGCTGTCCGAGAAGGAGCTGTCCGAGAAGGAGCTGTCCCAGAAGGAGCTGTCCGAGAAGGAGCTGTCCGAGAAGGAGCTGGCCGAGAAGGAGCTGGCCGAGAAGGAGAAGGCCGAGAAGGAGAGGCCCATGGAGAGTTGCAAGTAGCGATCAGTGAAGAGGCCCATGTAGCGGCGCATGGAGCGGTGCAAGTGCCCACAATGGTTGTTCTTCCAGAAGTAGGGGCACAGGAGGAAATTGACTTTGGAGCCGGGGTATCATGTCAGGAAGACGAAGGCACTCCTCCTGATGATTCATTTTCTCCCAGCTCCCCACCAAAGAAAAGATCAAGGAGTGTGTGTAGAAGTTCCTCTTCAAGCCCCGCTCCATCAGATGATGATCTGGATCTAGATTGGCACCCATCTCCGACGTCTGAGAGGGAGGCACACCATGAGCTGCGAAAGGTATCAAATGTTAAAAGGAAGGGCCCCGGAAAGCTCATACTTATGGATCCGAACGTCGGACTTGATGAAGTGGTTCATTCTGATGTTGATGAACAGGATGACAGCAATGACCTAGTCATCACACACGTCATTCAGGCTGAGCGTGACCCTGGCGACGTGCCACTGGTAGCACCACCAATGCAGTCAAGTAGTACAACAAGTTCAACAAAACCTACAGCTCCCATATTTTCTCCCCAGAGGGGGACTCCATCCAGCTCGACTCCCTCAAGTAGGGTTGCTGAAATAATTGCACAACCCAGTAGATGTCTGCAAGGCTCATCCACCACTGCTTCATCTGGCATTGGCAGTATCATCTCGTGCGCCAAAACCAGAGGTTTCAAGTCCCCAGTTTGGAACTTTTTTAGTGTCCATGCAAAGTATGATAACATAGCCGTTTGTTGCATTTGTAAGACTAGCGTTAGCCGTGGTAAGACTGGTACCAACTATGGAACCGGAGGCCAGATAGGTCATCTTGAAAGAAGGCACGCTGTCGAATGGTTTGCGCACCTAGCAAACATCAAGGGAAAGCAATCCCAAAGGGCAAGTGGCCAAAATATACCCATACTAGGTGTTTCATCTGAAGATGACGGGGAGGTAGAAGAAGCGTCAGACATGTGTCCGGTTGTACCCAGTACCCCTAGCAGCACCACACCCTCCGGAACACATAGGAGGCACACTGAGAGTCTGGGAGACACACCAATGCGGAAAATGTCAACACTGATCAGAAGTGGGTCGAAGAAGGCATCAGCATCATCCCGTAAATTTGTCCAGCACACCATTTCAGCCATGTTCTCCTCAGATGTGCAATTTCAACACAACCACCCAATTGTACGCCTGTATAACACTAAGCTGGCTAAAATGCTAGCGGTGGACCTTCTCCCTTTTTCGTTTGTCGAAGGTGTGGGTTTCCTTGAACTCGTGGCAACACTGGCCCCTAAATGGAAGGTTCCTAGCCGGTTCTATTTTGCCAGGGTTGCTGTTCCAGCACTATATAAAGAGGTGCTTGAGTTGGTTGGGGCTGCTTTGCAGAAGAGTGCTGTTCACACTATACACCTGACAACCGACATGTGGACCAGTTGCCAAGCCCTTGATTACATGTGCATCACTGCACACTGGGTCTCTTTTTCAGGGGTTACAAAACAGATAAATGCAGGTGGTGACTTGGTCGAGATTTTTAAGGGTGCTCGTAAACATGCAACATTAGCCATGTTTGGCATGGAGAAAAGTCATACTGCAGCCAACATTTTGGATGACTTTAACAAAAAGGTCTCGCAATGGCTGCCCCCAAGAAAATGCAAGGTTGGTTATGTTTCTACTGATAATGGCAGCAATGTAGTTAGGGCCATGGAGGACGGTTTCTATTTCAGAGTGCCGTGTTTGGCGCACTGTATGAACCTTGTCGTGCAAAAGTTCTTGAAAAAAGAACTTGCAGTCGACAAAATACTGACCATCTGCAGAAGAATATGCACACATTTTAACCATTCGTTTAAGGCCCGGAAGGAGCTGAGGCGCAAGCAAAATGAGCGTAGTATGCCAGTGAAAGCACTTATCCAGGAGGTGGCAACACGTTGGAACTCAACCTTCTACATGCTTGAGCGTCTGCATGAGCTGTTTCCAGTACTCAATGAGTATTTCTACAACCTGGGTGGTGATACGACAGAAATGATGCTAGCGGTGGAGCAATGGCAGCTAGTTAAAAGCCTGACAGACATGCTTCGTCCTTTTGAGGTCTTCACGCGTGACGTCAGCAGGGAGGACTGTTCTTTGAGCAAAGCTATCCCATTGTTGCTGAAGCTCGAGCACCAAGTCAAGGTGGTGTCTTCACAATTAAAAGATGCTGGAAAGAATGAAGCATATGAGTTGGCGCAGAGATTATTACGCCTAGTTAGCAATAAACGGCTTGTAAATATCAAGAAACAACAGCACTACATTTGTGCTACTATTCTGGATCCACGTTACAAAAAGCCATTGTTTGGCAAAGTAATAATTCCTTTTGAAACATCAGATGTTACAGAGTACAAAGGTTGGCTAGCTCAGTCAGCCATTCGTTTTGAAAGAGAGCGGAAGGAAACTGTACGAGAAGACAGTACTACTAGTGAATCAGCAGGCCATCAGGCGTCCCAAAAAAGCACTTCTGCATCTGTGCCTCTGGCAGAAGTGAGTGACTTTTCCACTAAGCCGTTAACCACACCAGCAACCGTATCAGATTCTGCACCAGGCCCAGGCGATATGTCTGAAGCGGATTGGCTAAGTTAGCTAGGGTTTCCTTGTCCCAGAAAGGACACAGAAGTGCAAAGTGCAGGAATGCGGGAGGACATTATTTCAATGGTGCAGGCCTATCTGGATGACTCCACAGCGGTCAATATTACTGAGGACCCATTGACGTATTGGCATGGGAAAAGAAAAATATGGCGAGAGCTTACCAACCTGGCTATCAATTACTTGTCTTGCCCACTCGCAAGCGTGTCTTCAGAACATGTTTTTAGTTCTGCTGGTGGCATTGTGACTTGCAAAAGGTCCCGCCTCTTGCCCGCAAATGTGGAGCGGCTCACCGTGATAAAGATCAACCAGCACTTCATACCACCAGATTACAAAGTACGAGAATGCACGCAGGAAGAAGAGGACACCGACCTACCTGAGGAAAGTTCTCCTCAGTTACCAGAAGTACAACCGAGTGATGAATTAGCAGAGTATGAGGATGAGTTCTGCTTCCCTGACAGCGAGTTCTGAAAATGAGTCAATGACTCATTAACTGTAAATGTAGTCCTCCTTATTCACTTTTATTCCTGTGTGTCTGTCTTTCTTTGTTTAGCAAGTGCTTCATCACATTCACAACAACACTGTAATCACCCCATCACAAGCAATAACAAGCCCATCAACAGAACTGTCTTGATTTTGATGCCGCAGCATTCCTCATGTTCACAACAGTTAGTTGACAAGAACTCAGTCCTGGTCGTCTATCCTCCTCCTCCACTCATCCTATCCATTTCCCGTAATGTTGATGCCTGGATTCTGCACAATGAAGAAACTTATGTTTAGTCCCCTAAAGAGGGACTGGAAGTAGTGAGTCCTCATTTAAATACATTTTGCTAAGTGTGACTTTTTTTCCCCGATTTGCATTTTTGGCTGTTTGGGGGTGTCAACTGTCAAACTTGTTTGCGCTTGGGTTTACGGGTCTTGGCTGGGCCATTGCTGGCAAGGTCTATTAAGGGATGAAATTGGCCAGTTGTGGCCCTGCTGCAGAACGCTTTAGGACTCTGTGAATTCAAGGTGGAGCCAGCCCTCAAACACAAATTACAGGTAAGATAAGCGTTTGGATGGGAGGTAGTATAATGGAGTGTTCGGAGAGGCGAGAGAGTGACAGTGGTACTAGTAGTAAAGTCCTAGGGCTCTTGAATTAACAAACTCTGTGACAGGCATTTACTTTGGAAAACATTTGGCCTATTGCACGTGAACGTTTAGGCGTTATTATTGCTCGCTTGCCTGTCTTAGGGGTGCTGTCTGTGGGGCTTCTAGGTTTTTGTGGTGTGTGAGCACCGCTGCCACATTTCTAATGTTGATTGCTTTTGTTTTGCAGAAAATCCATGCCGGGAAACTCCAGTTGTGGCCCTGCTGCAGAACGCTTTAGGACTCTGTGAATTCCAGGTGGAGCCAGCCCTCAAACACAAATTACAGGTAAGATAAGCGTTTGGATGGGAGGTAGTATAATGGAGTGTTCGGAGAGGCGAGAGAGTGACAGTGGTACTAGTAGTAAAGTCCTAGGGCTCTTGAATTAACAAACTCTGTGACAGGCATTTACTTTGGAAAACATTTGGCCTATTGCACGTGAACGTTTAGGCGTTATTATTGCTCGCTTGCCTGTCTTAGGGGTGCTGTCTGTGGGGCTTTTAGGTTTTTGTGGTGTGTGAGCACTGCTGCCACATTTCTAATGTTGATTGCTTTTGTTTTGCAGAAAATCCACGCCGGGAAACTCCAGTTGTGGCCCTGCTGTAGAACGCTTTAGGACTCTGTGAATTCCAGGTGGAGCCAGCCCTCAAACACAAATTACAGGTAAGATAAGCGTTTGGATGGGAGGTAGTATAATGGAGTGTTCGGAGAGGCGAGAGAGTGACAGTGGTACTAGTAGTAAAGTCCTAGGGCTCTTGAATTAACAAACTCTGTGACAGGCATTTACTTTGGAAAACATTTGGCCTATTGCACGTGAACGTTTAGGCGTTATTATTGCTTGCTTGCCTGTCTTAGGGGTGCTGTCTGTGGGGCTTCTAGGTTTTTGTGGTGTGTGAGCACCGCTGCCACATTTCTAATGTTGATTGCTTTTGTTTTGCAGAAAATCCACGCCGGGAAACTCCAGTTGTGGCCCTGCTGCAGAACGCTTTAGGACTCTGTGAATTCCAGGTGGAGCCAGCCCTCAAACACAAATTACAGGTAAGATAAGCGTTTGGATGGGAGGTAGTATAATGGAGTGTTCGGAGAGGCGAGAGAGTGACAGTGGTACTAGTAGTAAAGTCCTAGGGCTCTTGAATTAACAAACTCTGTGACAGGCATTTACTTTGGAAAACATTTGGCCTATTGCACGTGAACCAACACGATGACAGTGTTCAGTTAAATGAACTTACTGCAAACCCACCACCCACCAAGCTCAAAAGTAGTAAAAAAACAGGTTTGCTCAGATAAAGTTTGAAAAAGTATATTTATATCCCTAACAAAATAATCTCCCGCAAGACCCTCCCTAACCCCAACAAATAAATAGTCCTTCAAAAGTCCCCAAAAAACCCAACTCCCAATTCCCACCCCCCAAAAGTCTCTAAAAAAGGGGCAAGGGACACTCTAGGGATGCAAGGTGTTGAGTTTGGCCTCCAGGGCATCATGCCTTAGGGCCAGGGCATCATACTTCTCCTGGAGGGTGGCGTGATCTAGGTCGAGGCCCTCCACCATATTCTGATACTCGTTCCATTTCTGGACCTCCGCCTCTAGGTCGGACACTCTGCGGAGTGCACGGCGCAAGCGAGCCTTAACAGTACTGTGAGGTGCAGCCTTTGCTGCTCGGCGGTGGCGTCTTCCAGCACGGCTCCGGTTCGCTGGAGCACTGCGCTTACCGGCAGAACATGGGGTCACGGAGGAAGATGTAGATGTTAGATTTGATGCACTGGAGTGCGTGTCGTCCCCCTCCAGTTCCACCAGCCGCCGATATTCGGCAACAGTTGCTTCCAGCCTCCGTTGCCGGGCCAGTACAGCCAGCATACTCCTCGTCCGTTTTGAGGTTTTAGTATTGCCAACTATATGAAGAAAGAAAGACATAATATGTAACCAATGCTCTTTAAGAATATGATTAACACAAAATAATTCAGCAGGAAGTTGTGTCACAGTACAACTAGCAACTAGCCAGCGCAGTACAAAACTATTCAGGCCAGTATCATGGGCGTCCGCAGGGAGGGGCAAGGGGGGGCGCTTGAATCACCATTTCCCTTCCCACAACTCACTTGTATCCTTGGTTTGATGCTCTTTCATATGAAAGAGATCTGGCAGAAGCCCAGGCGATATGTCTGTTTCCCTCTCTCTCTCTCTCTCTGTCTCCCTCTTTATGTCTCCCTGTGTCTCCCTCTACCTCGCTGTCTCTCTCTCTCTGTCTCCCTCCCTCACCCTCCCTCTGGCTCCCTCCCTCTCTCTCTCTCCTTCTGTCTTCCTCTCTCTCTGTCTCTGCCTCTATCTGTCTGTCGGTCCCAGCCTGCTGTAATTACCATATTGTAATTTGTCACTGGGCCACCACTGGATACACATCATATCCTATCTAAGAGTCAGATAGTACCATGATCCAGCTTACCTGTACTCGCCACCGCCACTGTCTCCTTCCTCACAGTCTGTACTTCTTGGTCCGACTCCTCTAGCGCCGCCTCCTCCCCAGATTGATCCTCGGACTCAGAGTCAATGATCACCACCACATCCGAGCTGGCCCCGCCACCAGATGTTCCACCTACAAAGTAGATTTAAGAATGTTAGATTACACCACTCACTAGTATTTGGTCTATGAATGAAAAAATGTGAAAACAACAGAAAAATTAATTGACTGTCTACTCTAGTCTAAAGTAAAAATGTCCCTCCTTCCAGGGAAGGCTGTTGTCTTGCTTCACTTTTTTGTCACAATTGTTGAATGCTTGCTTAATTTTAACACACACCATTTTTCTCTGAACAGACAGAAGCTGGACTTCTAAGGACAAGAGCAACATCAACTTCAAACCAGGTGAAAGCTCGGCTCGACCACAAGAAATGTGTTCCATTACTCATCAACTCAGCACCAAGCACTTTTCCATTTCCAACTAACTTTATTTTAATATATGTGTTTACTTAAACTTTTAATAAAGCTTTTAAACTTGAATAGACTCTGTGGTTTTTGGTCCTCCAGACTAGAGTGACTGAGCGAAAAGTTTTGCAATTTTTGCAAGGAGGAGTCCGTGCTGCTGACACTACCAGGTTTATACAGTGTGCCAAACACGCCACTCTGAAATATTATTACTCTGGTCTTTGGTGTCCATAGTTCGGTTTGTGGAGAATTGTCCCTGCAACAGTAGGATTATTGATTTTGCTCCTATCTAAACACTATTTCGAAACAATTAAATTAGGAACGCTTGGACAACAATAGGTCCTCTATATTTAAATGAAAACTTACTGGGGCCAGCAAAGGAGCACTCGCCGCCCTGGCCTGCATCCTCCTCCTTTGGAGCCACTGCATCCGATTTTTCGGTCCGCTTGCCCCTGGGCGGACCTGACGTACAACATGAAAGAATGAACAGAAAACATTGATGATTGCTGCTTGCCGATGTCCTTGTCAACCAAATCAAACATTTAGAAAGAACAAGAACCAACTATTTCATCCAAAATGAGGGCTACAAAGGAAGGACTGCACCTGAGCCTCTACTCTAGGGGCAGATTTACAAGCCCCTTGCAGCTCTTTTGCTCCATTCTTGCGTCAATTTTGTGACGCAGCGCCACAACAAGAGAGGCGCCATGGTGTGGCGTATATTAACAACGTGACGCATATGGGAGATGCAGCCCATTCTAAAGCCCTGCGCCATTAGGGAGTGTTCCAGCGCAAGGGAGGGCGTTCCTGCGCAGGAACGCATGCTAAAAGTGGCTATGGGGAATATATAAAATTTCAATCAGTCATTTAGGACAATGATGCGTCACTGAAACCCTGCGCCCGCATGAAGCAGACTTACGGCTTGACGCAGCATTGCTGGAGCTGCGCCATCGTTGCAACGCAACTCCATCAATGAGCCGCCTTTACGGCACCGATGCGTAACGCTTCAGTGACGTTTTGGGACCATGGTGTGCCGCATTGTAAATACGGAGCACCATGGGTGGTGCTGGCATGCCGCACACTTTGCAGGGATGCACAGGTAATTGCTAATCTGACACTTAGGGGCATACTTACGAGTTCTGAGCTGTACACCTCCAGATGTGCACCAGAACAAATGCGTAACGCAAAACTAACCTTGCGTCACGGCAGATGCGCCGCTATTACAATGCGGCAAACCCTGGCGCAAGGGTAGGCAGATGCGTGACGCATCTCGTGACGAAAGAGGGGCGCATCTCTAGAGTCGCGTCGCGGGCGCGATGCAACCATAGCAATGCTCAGGGCTGCCCAATACTCAACATACCGCATCAGTCCTTACGCCTGCTTCAAGCAAGCAGGCATAAAGAATTGACATAGCAGCGTCGCGGAAGTGCCTGCGTTAAATCTTGTAGATTTCACGCAGGCACTTTTGCAAGGCGCACAGCTGCCTGACCGCCACCCCCCCCCCTTGCGTGGGAACGCACCCATTGTGGCGCAGGCCCAGCCTTCACGTGGCACATCTCCTTAGATGGATCACGTTGTACATGACTCGCAGGGATGCGCCACGTTTACGTCGCTGTGCGTCAGGTAAGGCAGCGTAAACGTTTAACAAGGGGCTTGTAAATCTGCCCCTTTGTATCTAGCATTACGCAGTTCTGTAAAATACACTCATACATTACTCAGCCCAATTAAATGAACACAAAATAGAAAACAAATAGGCAGTGGCACCGCCACAGAGAAGGAGAACAGTGCACCTGAAATGCACAGAAGATTTTGAAATATTAATTTACCTCTCTTATCAATGTAATCAGCAGCATTATTGCTCTTTGTAAAAAAATTAAAGCAAACATTTGCAATAACACAGTCACACAGAGCAGGAGAAAAAACAGAGTAGTGAGTGATGAAAAAATTGCTACTACTACTCACCAAGCCCGGGGACCTCCACTCCCAGCACGTCTAGCAGGTCACGCTCTCGGTCCAGGATATCGGTCCAGCGGTGGGTGACTTGATTGTAGGTGCGCTGGACCCCCGTGATCTTAAAAAGGGCCCGGCACACCTGCCCCCACCGCTTCCGTCGCTCCTGGCTGTTGGTGTAACCAGCAGCGATCCTGCCGCCTGCCGCGATGGTCCTGGGGAGACGGCGCTGCACATAAAAAACAAGTGCGCCCACCTCCTCAGGGCTGAAGATCTCCCGGGGCACCACCATTTCCGCCCTCAAGCGACCACACGGGAGCCGGGCACGGGCTGCGGTGCCCGTCTTGGGCAGCTTGACAGCTGTCTTGACCATGTTCTGGGCAGGTGTTAGCAGTAAAGAAGAGACAAAATGAAAAAGAATAAGAGTAGGGAAGAAGGAAATAAAAGTTTAAAAAAGTAGTTGAAAAGTAAACAAAAGTAGCCTAAAACACAAAAATATAGATCTAGAAAAACAGAGGGATAGAAAATAAGTTAAATGGATCAAAAAAATATTAAAACAAGCAAAGGATGGCAGAGATATACAGAGGATAGAAACACCATACCCAGACACATAGGAATGAATGAAAAACAAGATGGCGGCCCGATCACGTGCGCGTAAGTAAGTTCGCACGCGATTTCTCTCGCGAACTCGTGCGAACTTGCATTCGCAAGGCGCTCATTGCGCGAGATTACACATAGCGGGCGGAAACGGAAATACGTCATGCAAACAAAATGGCGGCGCCCATACTCAACCTTGGGGTAACTCGCACGAGTTCGCGGCTTCCACGGTCGAGTTCGCACGACGCCGCGCCTCGCGAATAGGGCGAAATTACCGAAAAACGAGTTTTGCAAAAGCAAAACCAACGAGCAGGTGCAAAAGTTCGAGCTCATCATTTGTAACCATTTACCTGTAGTGCTTCCTGAAGGGGCCCTCCAGAATCCGGTTGCCTACTTGCAACTATTGTGTGACCCTGCTCTGACAGTCACAGAATAGTTACAAGTATGCCATTGCATCCTGTTATTGCAACAAAAAGGAAAGGGAGCAGACAAGCAGGTGCCAGCCTTCATTAATGTCAGTTGGGGCAGGGCAGGTGTTGTTGTTTGCAAAACTTAGTGCAGGTGTGCTTGGCTTTGCCACAATAATGTACACTCACTAGTCAATCAGAGGGTGCTGTGATGACACCGAGGGTGGCATGGGTGTGCCAGCCAGAGGGTGGCATGGGTGAACCAGAGTGCCAGTGTTGACAGAGGATGGCAGTGCTTTGCTTTACCCCAATAATGTACACTGGTGAACCAGAGGGTGCTGTGATGACACAGAGGGTGACATGGGTGAGCCAGAGGGTGGCATGGGTGACCAAAGAGAGTGCCAGTGGTGACAGAGGGTGGCAGTGATGAAGAAAGCCTTGCAAACAGGCTGGGCACGTAGAAACAACAAGTTCGCAAAACTGGCGACCCGACAAGTAAGTTCGCAATTTGCGAAATTGTACAAAACCCTCGTGAACTTGCAGAAACCCGTGCGAACACACCCCCCCCCAAAAATACGCAAATCCGCGAGAATTCGCGGATTTTGCGAATTTTCGCAATCCGCAAATACACAAATCCGCAAATTCGCGGATTGCGAATCCGCAAATTCCGCCCATGCTTAGTCCTGCAAGGGTTCTGAGTGGGGTGGCAGAGATAATCTCTCCTGCCGTTGGGGCGCTTGTTAATGATTCACTTCAATCGGGTAGAGTGCCGCATCAATGGAAACATGCCAAACTCCTCCTCCTCTTGAAGAAGCCCTCAGCGGATCCCTCCCTTCTGTCTAACTACCGCCCCATCTCCCTTCTCCCGGCCTTAGCTAAGGTTTGTGAAAAGGTGGCATTTAAACAGCTGGAGAACTTTGTCGAATCTTCCGGTGCTCTGCACCCGGCTCAATACGGTTTTAGGACATCTTTTAGTACCTAGACTGCGCTGGTGGAGATCACGGAGGCTATTAGAGAGTGCCTGGACCCGGGCGGCAGAGCGGTTCTGATTTTGTTGGACCTCTCTGCCGCGTTCGACACGGTACCCCATCTCCAGCTTCTCTCCAGGCTGTCTGACATTGGCATTTCCGAGGTGGCCTGGGTTGGGTCCTTTCTGGACAACCGCTCCCAACAGGTGTGGATGCCCCTTTTTCCTCGTCCTCCAGTCTAGTTGCCACTGGGGTACCACAGGGGTCACCTTGAGCCCCCTGCTCTCCAACATATATCTTACCCCTTTGATCTACCTGGCAGAGAAGCTGGGTGCCAAAATGATGGCTTATGCCGATGACACCCAGCTTCTCTTCACCTGGACGGGCGATGACCTCCAAACTGATGTTGCCCAGCGTTGCCTGTCTTCTGTATTTGCTTGGTTGGCTCAGGCAAGCCTCAAATGCAATGAGGACAAATCCGAGATTTCCTTTATGGCCAATTTCCTCCTGCTTTCACAGAAGCCCTCTGGCCCGCAGGGTTCCATTGCCCCAGCGATGATTGCTGTGGTGCCAAGAACCTGGGAATCTGGTTTGGAGCCGATCTCAGCTTCCATGAACAGATGAAGCGTCTTTCGATTCGATTCGATTCAAATAACTTTATTTCGATTCCTCAAGGAAATCATAAAAGTATACATCAATTTAAAAAGGAAAAATACATGAACTATAATGAAATCACAATACATTTCTGTCCAATTCTATAATAGCATCATGATACATAATTACATAGTTCTGATTTCCACAAATATATTCAGTAGCGGTTTCTAATTGCAAGAGCTGATCTAATAAAATTCAATACAGCATTACAGATATTTACAGTGGAAAGTGAAAACAAAAATTCATAACCTTCTTTATAATAACATGTTCCGAGGGATAATAGTAATGGCCTGATGAAAGAGTTTCTTGGGTCCTTATACAAAGTACAAAAAAGAATACGGTGAAGGGTATTTTGCGAAACCTTATTATTGCAGGGGCAACAAGGTAACTTCTCGCTCCAACCCCCCTGCTTTGGAAAAGCAAAGAGGAAGTGTAAGGTACCGAGACGAAACCTTGTGAGATAGAACCGCCCTTGCGTGTTCATAATGTATGTTAAATAAAATGGTCGCACTAGTCTTCCCTGAACACGTAATACCTGTTCATTCTTTTTTAAGGAACCCATGTTAAGGCTATACGCTTTTTTTATAATTTCCTTGGTATCCTTATTAAGCATGTTGGGATTTCTAAACATACTGTCTAGCCCAATTTAATAGAAAGTATCCCTGACATATCGGAGCCATGGGATTTCCCCATAATGCTCAAGTTTGAGACAATCTAAAAGAATATCTTTTGTCAATTTCAAATCATCAGATTGCCAAACTTTAGACCATAATACCAAGGGTGCAATATGAATAATATCACGTACAAACTCAATTCCAACCTCACCATGACAAAATATATTTGAAGTACCCGGAGGAACAGATAGTAAACGTTTTAAGAATTTATTCTCCATAATCTGTATCTTTTCACAATTCTGTGACCCCCAAACACCAGCACCATAGGTCATAGCAGAAACACATTTAGCTTTGTACAAAGATATCATTTCAGCTATGCGTCGTTGTCCTAACTTGCTAGCAAAGCGAAAGAGAGCTTCAATTGACTGTGAAACCTTTTGAACTCGGGTTAACAACAACGGCTCCCAGTTCAGTTTTTTGTTAAAAAGGTTGCCCAGATAATTGAAGTTATCAACTTTCTCTATGTTAAAATCCCTCACCCTGAAATTGCGGACTTTGGCACTTTTTGAACCGCAAGTCATGGCAAAGGATTTAGTAAAATTGACCCCAAGATCTAATTCTCCATAAACGCATCAAAGGCATTCAGACAGGTCTGCATGCTATTGGGGGTAAGGGTCATTAGGACAGTATCATCTGCATATGACAACATTGGGATTTTTTTACCATTGATCTTTGGAAAATCAGCACCAGTTTCCATCAAAAAACTTTCTAAACCATTTGTATAAACCAGAAATAAAAAGGGAGCTAAAATACATCCCTGACGGACACCTTCAGTAGATAATATATGGCTAGTTTTTTCTCCTCCAGGACCATATCTAATCCTAGCTGTTGTGGCGGTGTGTAACCTACGGAGCAGAGTTACCAAAGGCTCCTCAAACCCCATAGACTCCATCATACGCCACAATTTGTCCCTGCATACCGTATCAAATGCACTGGACAAGTCCATGAATGCCAAGTAAATAGGAGTATTCTTGGCACCCATGTACTTGCCCATAATCAGTGCTAAATTCAAGCACTGCTCAGTAGTTCCCTTCCCTCTTCTAAACCCATACTGTGATTCTACAATAATCCCAGATGATTCTGCCCAGATTTCCAGACGAGCCAATATCACCCTACCCATTAATTTACAGGAGGCATCTATTAATGATATTGGCCTATAGCAACGCGGGTCCGACTTATCCCCTTTTTTAAAAATAGGCACCACAACCGCCTCTTTCCATGAGGTCGGGATCTGCCCTAACACTACTGCCTTAAAAACATTCAAAAGTAATGGGCACCAGACCTTCAGGTTATGTTTAAATAGGTCTAATGGAATTGCATCGGCCGGGTGCCTTTAAAGCCGCCCCTTTAGTCAAAGCTAACTCCAGTTCCATAAGCGTTAGTGAATCGCTGAGTAGCTTTGCTGATTCCATATTAGAATCACCATCACCATATTCACCATCTCCCATGGTAGCAATTTTAAGTATTTCATTAGGATTAAAGATTTTACTATAATGAGCTACCCAGGAGTTTTCAGGAATATGTACTTGAATTGTATTATCTTCCCCTGTTCTTAAAAAAGGCCTATTTATTGTCTCCCAAAAAAGCCTATTATCCCTTAGATCAACCGCTTTATCCAGGTCTTCCCATGCTTTAGTCCTCAGATCATTTTTCCTCGTTCTAATTGCCTCACTATATCTTTTCCTGGCCAGTCTAATCATATCTCTGTCACGAGGATCACGGTGAAGGGCCTTTGTTAGATATGTTTGGGCAGATGAGCATTCTGCATCAAACCATTTGGGACCTTGATGTCGATTACTCCCCCCTGTCTTTACAAGGCGTGAGGCAACATTTCTTAGTAGTGTTTCAAAACTTTTAATTGTATAAATTGGATCGGCTATGGGCGTCAGACAAGATTCTATCAGATCTGCGTTTTCCTTAAAAATGTCCGGTTCTAGTTGCTTTACATTTACTTTGTCCCACCTTAGGGTAATACCCTTATTTTGACTATATACTATCGGTTGTTCCGGGCACGATCTTTTTCCGAGAGCCAAATTAAAACTCAGGATTAGGGGATTATGGTCACTAGCTGGGTTCGCTTCAATTTTAAAATCCTTCAAGAAGTGAAAAAACTCCCTAGAGACCATAACAAAATCAATTGTGCTCATTCTACCCCCTGTGCCTTGAAAGGTAGGTATATTTGATGGGGCTGAAAAACTGGACACATCCAAGATACATAAATCATTATTCATGATGATACTATTTAGAGCTTCCCCTTGTTTGGAATGGGTGAAATGGGCCATAGGTTGGTCAGTTAGATCCAACATACCACACACCCTGGACCCACTGAACTTACATAGCTCACAATTAAAATCACCTAGCCATATAATTGAAAGAGGGAAAACACTGTTTGTCACCTTAGCAATCTCCTCCTGCAAATTATCAATAATTACAGTTTCATGGGGATCAAATATATTATAGTACCAATTAATGAGAAGAAGATTTTCCGGGAATAAATCCTTAATCATAAGTAATTGGTACCAAGGTGATTCCAACACTCTAGTCACATATATTGATTTATGCCTTACAGAGATCGCTATCATTAACCCACCCTTTGCTCTCCCTGATTGCGATGGTAATGCAGGGACACTAAACATTTGAAACCCATCCAAACTCTGATCCACAGTGCTCCATGTCTCCTGTAAGCAGGCTATGTCAAAAGATTCGACATAATTTAACCAAACTGGATCCTCCAATCTACGGCAAAGGCCCGCTATATTCCAAGAGATTAAACGGAAACCACTAAACTCCTCTCGGTTACCTACTTTTTCCTGTTGTGTTTTCATTATAGGATGGGCTGGGTCACACCCCTCTAACATATTTCGTATAACATTATTTCCCACATCTAATTCATGGTGATTTTTTGTATCTCCAAGTATACATGTACCATCCCCACACCCCCCATCCAAGTGAAAGTTAAGTTTTACTTTATCCAAGGGAGTAGGAATAGCCTTGTTATCACAAACTGATATTTTTGGTTGTAAAATTGGATTCAGTCAGTCATTTAGATTCATAGGGGTCAGTGGATGGAACATATTTGTTAAAGGAATATTCCAAAATTCTTTTGGATTTGTAGGAAAATGATTATTTGGCCCAGAATAGACTTCAGGATGGCTTAAGGAAGGAAAGGAAAGAAATCAACATTTCTGTTAGAAATAGGTTGATTCCTAAAATATTTCCGTTGATAAGGGAGATCCAACCCAGAGCCATTCCGAGATCCACCCAAGGGGAGTAACATGTTTTCTGGATAAAAATATGTTAGGTTCTGGGTTGACACTCCCCCATTACTACTACACACAAACCAATTACTTAAATAGGATACCACCCTGTAATCCCGGAAGTTAACTATAACCAGATCACCCTCTATGTCCTTAAGGCGTATACCCACCCATTGACATCTCCTAACTGAGACAATGTCTCCATTCAAGTGTGAGGGTAGTGGCCTATTCAAGCGTAACCAGTGAATCACTTTATTTTTTAAACTGGTATTTGATTCCACAATTCCCTCTGAGACAGAAGGGACGCCCGTCAAAACAATGACAAAATTAAAAGAGTCCGGTGGCAGATCTACAATGTTTTTATGATTTGGTTTACCTCTGTTGTAATATTTTGTTTGGGTAGAAGGTATCTTATTATAGACAGTCTTCGAAACTACTAAAGGCGTTTTTTCTTTACTTATTGTTGTTGAAGCTGTCATAACAGCTATGCCTGCCGAAGCACTAAGTTCTTTATTAACAGGTACAGTGTCTACATTTTTAGAAGAATTAGATTGTCTGGTTTGGGTATTTTCAGGTTTTCTAGATGTGTTTTTGTTTTTATTTTCAGTTGAAATCCCTGGGGCAGTTAAGATTGGTTTCTCTGGAGGAATAACCTGTGGTAAGAGGCAATCCAGTTTTTTATCTAGCCTTTTAAGCCTTTCAACTAGGGGGAGAATAAAAGCCTTTAAGAGACTTTCAACAGCCTCCAAAATCCCATCATTAGGGGTGTTCCCATATCTGCATTCCTTTGTATTAATTCTATCTCATCTATACTTTTTTCCACAGCTTCCTCTGATACAATTTCTTTGGGGGCTGTTACACGTGGGGGTACCCACGGGTTTGCAGAATCATTATTACATTTCCCCCCCTTTCTCCTTCTCTTCCTAACTGGGGAGGATACCACACTTTTAGATTTTTGATTGTCGCATGCTCAGATTTTTTTTGTAATAGACTGAGAAGCAAGCAACGTCATAACCTCAGTTTGTATCTTTAGTGGGGGAGGTAAGATATTACTAATAGTATGGGGAACAGTCTCCTGGGGAAGAGGGGTATTGAGATCTATAAGGTTATTGGATATTACCGAGGACAAGTCAATAGGACCCTCCGCAGCTACATCCAAATCCTTTGATGATAGCGGGCTTTCTTGAAAAATTAAAGGTATACTATCTGTGTTAAATAACTCCGCATCATTCTCAGCTTGTTCTATGGTGCTTACGGGAGATTTCGCTTTACTAGGGGGAGGAACCTGCCTCTTTAAAAACTCAATTGAGAGACGACGTTCGGCCCTCCTTTCAGCTAGGAGTAACTCTCGATCAATATCCTTAGTAGCCTTGATAAAGAATTTATCAAGGGGGCCGAGAATAGATGTATTCACGCGATCAGGAAGGGGGTTAGGACTAGAGCTAGACATTACTAAAATAAAATAATAATATAAATAATTAAAAACGGGTAATACCTAAAAGATTATTAAACATAAAAGAGGATAAAAAATAAAAAGTACCCAAAAAGGGGTCACAACCACAATATCTCCAGAATTTTCCCCAAATACACTTGATATTAAACAGGAGTATCAACCTAAAGACCATGTAGCAAACTTGTCAGAGGGGGGCCCCAGCCCGGCCTCTTTCGGCCCCTGACGGCCACAGACGGTCCCGCCCTTGTCCCAGGCTTCTCCCGTGCACGCTCCTGCGCGCTCCCGCGCAGCGGTGTTGGAAGTGACAATTAAATAAAACTGTAAGGGAAGGGGAGGAGCAGACAGGGAGAGCGGCCCAGGTGCAATGAGTTCGGGCAGGCAAGCGCTCCTGGGAACAGTAGTCCTAGTCCAGCGCCTGCTCTCGCTCGCAGCCCCGCCTGTCACTCGCCTTCACAGAGACACCGTCGTACTCCTCAAGTTGCTGGATTTACCCCCTCACACGAAGCGGGACCCGCGGAGCGGGTTCCGCGAGAGGTAGGCTGTGGTACAGGAGTTAAAATCACTCAGTCCAAAGGATATCTGCCGGTAAATGGAAAAAGCGTCCCAACTGGAATCCAAAAGGCAGGGGTTTAAAAAACACAGGGAAGGGGAGGAGCAGACAGGGAGAGCGGCCCAGGTGCAATGAGTTCGGGCAGGCAAGCGCTCCTGGGAACAGTAGTCCTAGTCCAGCGCCTGCTCTCGCTCGCAGCCCCGCCTGTCACTCGCCTTCACAGAGACACCGTCGTACTCCTCAAGTTGCTGGATTTACCCCCTCACACGAAGCGGGACCCGCGGAGTGGGTTCCGCGAGAGGTAGGCTGTGATACTGGAGTTAAAATCACTCAGTCCAAAGGATAGCTGCCGGTAAATGGAAAAAGCGTCCCAACTGGAATCCAAAAGGCAGGGGTTTAAAAAACACAGGGAAGGGGAGGAGCAGACAGGGAGAGCGGCACAGGTGCAATGAGTTCGGGCAGGCAAGCGCTCCTGGGAACAGTAGTCCTAGTCCGGCGCCTGCTCTTGCTCGCAGCCCCGCCTGTCACTCGCCTTCACAGAGACACCGTCGTACTCCTCAAGTTGCTGGATTTACCCCCTCACACGAAGCGGGACCCGCGGAGCGGGTTCCGCGAGAGGTAGGCTGTGGTACAGGAGTTAAAATCACTCAGTCCAAAGGATAGCTGCCGGTAAATGGAAAAAGCGTCCCAACTGGAATCCAAAAGGCAGGGGTTTAAAAAACACAGGGAAGGGGAGGAGCAGACAGGGAGAGCGGCCCAGGTGCAATGAGTTCGGGCAGGCAAGCGCTCCTGGGAACAGTAGTCCTAGTCCAGCGCCTGCTCTCGCTCGCAGCCCCGCCTGTCACTCGCCTTCACAGAGACACCGTCGTACTCCTCAAGTTGCTGGATTTACCCCCTCACACGAAGCGGGACCCGCGGAGCGGGTTCCGCGAGAGGTAGGCTGTGGTACAGGAGTTAAAATCACTTAGTCCAAAGGATAGCTGCCGGTAAATGGAAAAAGCGTCTTTCAGGGACGTGCTTTGGCACGCTCAAAGCCCTAAGGAGGTTCTTTCCCCTGCTCCCCCGCTGTGCCAGGGAGACTGTGGCCAGGGCACTTATCCTGTCACGCCTGGACTATGCTAATGCCCTGTACATCGGCATCCCTGGGTACCTCTTGGGGAAGTTGCAGGTTATCCAGAATACAGCTGTCAGGCTCCTGTTTAACATCTCTAGGAGAATGAGTGTTCGCAAGCAGCTCAATAACCTGCACTGGCTTCCGGTGGCACAGCGAGTGCGCTTTAAAACTATGACCCTGACTCACAAGGCTCTCCACAGTCCATGCCCATTTTATATGAGTTCCAGGTTTGCATTCTACTTTCCCAGCCGCTCTCTCCGCTCTGCCTCCCAAAGACGGCTGGTAATTCCCAGGTTCTGACGTGCCCGACTCGGGGGACAGTCTTTTGTGGTCAAGGCTACCACCATGTGGAAAGCTTTGCCCGATCTTCTTCGACACACTAAGGAATTAGCCACCTTCAAAAAACTCCTCAAAACACATCTGTTCAAGCAATCTTTGTAATCCTCCTGCTCTCTCTGTCACTGACCTCACTCAGCGCCAGGATACTCCTGAGTAGCAGTGCGGGCTACAAATCTCTATATAACATAACATAACATTTTGAGTCTGGCATAGCGGTATTCCACAACGGCTGGTATCACAGCACCCACAATTACATGGGCAAGGCCACCGAACCAGTTTTCCTGGATGTGGGTCAGCGCCCAGTACAACCACGGCACGGAACCTCCAGGCAGGGACCTTGGGCTAACATACAGCCCAGCCACCACCTGACTCCCACCAGCACCACCTGGGGAGCAGTCAGCCATGCAATAGGCTGCCATCATCCTGGACAACCTCATTGCCCACTCTTCCTCCTCACATTTACCTTCTGCTTGTGGTAAACATCAGCAAACAGTACCCGGAATTGGGGGAAATCATGCAGATTTTAACCTGCCGTCCTGGATCCACAGTTAGTACCCATTCTGGGAACTTTTGTAATTTTAATTGCATTTATATAGTGCTTACTACCGCTGATGAGGCGTCAAAGCGTTTTTTCAGCGAGAGGTACGCTACTCCGGAACCCAAAGAGGGTTAGTGGTGAATTAATATAGGGAGATGTGAGATTAATTTGAGCGCTGGACATGTGTGTTTGTTATTTGAATTGAAAAAGGATAGTGGAGGGATAGAAGAGGGAAGGGTCTGGAAAGTGTTTTGTTGGAGCTCATAGCAGTAGGAGGAGGTTTGGGAAGAGTAAAGGGGAAGTAGAGAGGGGAGAGTCTGAGGGAAGGGTTTAAAAGGCTTCTTTGGGAGATCTGAATAGTAAAACAGGTATGAGATGATGCAAGGAGGGGTAAAGGAGTGAAGAGTTTATAAAGGGTTATTTTGAGGATCACAGTAGCAGAATGGGGTTTGGGATGAGTCAAAGAGTGGAGGTAGATGATATATTGAGAGAGGTATAGGGTGAGAAATATGGTATTGAATTGGATAAAGTAGTCAAATGAGATTTGAGATGAGTCAGAGAGTGGAGGCAGAGGACATATTGCAAGAGGTATAGGGTGAGATATAGGGTAGTTAATTGGAGATACTGAATTAGAAGTAAAGTAATAGAGATATATAAGTTCATGGAAGGTATATATGTATAAGGAAAGTAATATATGTAGATTTAAGCTGTATTTAATAAACACATTTTCAAGAGTTGCTGCACTTTACGTTAGTTTATTTGTTTTTATTTAAAAAAATCTACGTCAATAGTGAAGCAATTGTAGATAAATAGTTATAATAAAGATTTACTTATTTGTGCAGAATGAGAGCGTGGACTCATGTGCTCCACTGGGACACCTACTGTTGAATTTAGGTGTGGAGATACCAGCAAAAATCTGAGATTCTAGCCTACCGGTTTCCTATCTCCTAAACCTGCACAAGTCATAATGGTCGCCTAAATGAGGTAAAAGTAACATCTGTTATTTCAGGTCCTTAGAAATGGTGATGGCTGTGATATTCGGCGCCATGTCACAAACAAAAGTGTGAGATGTTTTTCCTAGAATCCAACGGTGGATGAGCATGAAACAGATTACCCCTGTAACACCAGCAGGCAATCCTTTTCTTTTTTAGAAAAATGCCACTGAGTGAAGAGGGCGGAGGTGCTTCATCTCTCTCCTCTTTAGGAAAGAATCAAAAGATGAAATATAATTAGAGGGACTGGGGTCACCAATGACTTCTCCTCACAAACGATAAACTACCCACTCAAAGAGGCGGCAGGGACAGAGTGCTCTTAAGCAAGAAGACAGACTTTCCTCTAAAATCTTCTGACAATTCCTCTTTAAAGAGCAAACATGGATGGATGCCAGTAGGGACATTTCTTTTATCTCAACCCACAAGTTAAAATCCCATAAGAGAGGCCAAAATCTGAATGGGCCTAGTTTGAGCTCATTGCTAAAAGTGATTCCCACCTGTAAGGAGTCACAGTAGGACGTGCTGCTGAGGCGGTACCTCACCACTGTGGCTTATCTACAGCAACCTTTAGATTTTCTTGTGCAGTTATAAATGATGCTCAGTGTTTCTTTTGGCATGATGGATGAATCGAAAGGTGAGAGGGAGAAGCTAAGTGGGTAGCCCTCGCATACATCACTAAGACAGCTGACCCTCTAAGTTCAATCCTGTTAAGGCCTCGTGGGGATTTTTGCTAACACATAAACAGGGGACTGCTCGCTGTGCATTTTGTGCTCACCATAGTATTTCAGGCCTTATGTCTCATTCAGATGGCGTGTGGATGCCTGAAAGAGGGGATGGGGCAGTCACGGCTTTAAAACTCAGGAGGTGGGGACTCTCAAAGGGACGTGGCCGATGTAATTAAGAAAACTTAAGCAAAAAAATCTGTGCTTAGCAGAGTGTGCCGCCGGACTGGCATTTTGGTGCTTCTGTAATTGAAGACAGATATATAATACAACAAGTAACATTACACCTTCAACAAGCTATTGGCTTTGTCAATGGTTGTTAGTTGCATAAGATAAATAAGCAACAACTAGGGCTTTGTTGTATATAATATTGAAAAAGCTTCGGTTATGAAATGATGAGACTGTGAAAGAACTGAGGGGCATATTACCAAGCAATAGCGATAATTATCGCTATTGCTTGGTTAGAGACAAAAATGTATCGCCGACCTGAGGCGATTTTTATCGCAGATAAACCTTGGTATTACCAAGGTTTATCGCAAATTCGATAAAAATCGGCCGCAATGCATGAATATCGCTGAAAAGTCCGCGATATTCAGGCATTACCGAGCTAACGCTCTTAGCCATGTTATCCACTTCCCATTGGATAACATGGATAAGAACTGCTCAGGGCAGGTGTTAGCTTTTGGAGATATTCGCGCTTAGCGCGAATATCTCCAAAAGTTGGTAATAGGAGATAGCGATGTTAGCGACTGTTTCCAGTCGCTAACATCTTGGCACGCCCACTTTGCATGTCATTAGTGATAAATTTCTCTGACATGCAAAGTGGGGCCCAAGATGGTCGCTATATCCTACTAGTGTGGTTCTGAAAACTCTGGATTCATGTAATCGCCCTGGACTCGAGAATTAAAACTTCGTCAAAACATGACGAATTTGGTATCAAAAGACCGAGAATGACGAGCACATCATGTACATATGTTTTCAGCATAATCGAGTGACGATTTCACCCCGAAATCGTCACTTTCGTTCTGAACCCTTGGCTCCCATTTATGTGTTGCCCTTTACATAGGCCTTAATCCAGCTGAATTCAATTCAGCAAGGACACATACTCCTTAATCGACTTTTCCATGACCTGTGCAAGTTGGAACCATTGCCCCAGGCCGAACTCGTTAGGTCAGTTCCCCTCCCAGTGGCCGAGCAAGATAGCATCAAGGCTCAAAAAGCCATAAAACCATTTCAGCGCGCACACCTGCCGTATCTTGCTCACATCTGTCTTTGCTCTTTTGCTTCACTTACTTTATGGTGGGGAGGTGCCTACTTTATTGGGGGTACACTGATATCTGATGAAATGTCGGGCCTTGCCGGGTGATTTCTTATGGGCAGCACGACGTGAAATATGTACATGTCATCATGACTCTGCTTTTCTTTTGTAAACCAATAACTGTAAATGACATACTACAAATTCGAAGAATGTTTGCCTGAAGCTGAATATTTTGTATAAAGAGAGAAGCCTGACTTTGTAAATTCGAGCAGTCTCCTGAGAATATACTTCCCCGTTTTGTACTTCTAGGACACTTGTTACATTGGTTGCAGCCAATAAACAAATCTTTGACTTCACCTAGAAGACTCTGAGTTTCTATGTCTAGATCAGGAAGAACCCGAGGTCTCTGGGTGTACCCTGACAACGCTGGGTTACCGGTGTCTGTGCCGGTCCTGAAAAACCCAGTACCTCAGCTGGCGCCCAAGGTTTGGGGCGATTCCAGTGGTACCAGTCAGCCAGAGGATCGTGAGGAGCTTCGTGTGAAAATTCCAGAGGATGGCCAACCACCTCATCGACCCCTGCATGTCGACGTGGTCCGAAGGTCTTTTGCTGCGAGGTTCCCCGCTTCCCAACGGCTACAGAGGACTGCTGCCCTGGCTATCGCCCTGATTTGGACCCTTGAAGTTTGGTAGAGCGAAACACTAAGACGAGTCTTCTGGTGACGTTATCGATATTTCAGTTAAGTATAAGTGGAGCGTCTCCCAGTCCTTAGTTGGTCTTAGTCTTGGGTATCCTTTGGGATAATTTGTTGGTACTTGCAAGCACCAAAACCGAAGGACTCGTGTATTCACGAGAAATATCGTAATCGATAATCCTTTGAAGTTTGGAACTAGACTAGAGAGCGAAGATGCCTAGTCTTAGACTTGGAAATTTGTTTTGTCTTGGTTATAATAATAGGGACTCCCGATTGGAGGACTCATGTCCGGTTCCTCCAGTTGGAACCCCGACTTACGAGCTATATGTGAAACATGGGGTAGGCCCCATCACCTACAACGAAGTATGGATTAAATACACCAGGAAAGATGGCGTTTTAAAATGGCCCCAATATGGTAGTTTTGATTGCGAAATCTTAGACAACCTTGAAGTTAAACTCTTCAAAAAGAAAGCCCGGCCGGCAATGTTTGACTCTTTCCGCTTATGGCGTAAAGAAGCCAAACAAAAAGAAATCAAATTAGCTAAGAAAAATAAGAGAGAAGAGGGACTCCCAGCAATGCAAGCTGCTATACAGTTTAACCACTTGGATGCTAAGGGTATTTGCTCTTCTTCATGTAATTTCCATTGAAATCAATGGAAACTCCATGACGAGTTACCCTTGTCATTAGCACTGAAGGGGTTAAAGACAATGAAGAAGAGCAGATGAGTGAGCAGTTGCACAGGCAACGTAAAATGGCAATAGACAAATGCTATCCAGTTTTGCCGTCTCTTCAGCAAGAGGCAGCAAAAGAGCGTGAAAAAGACCCATTAATGTCGCATTTACTAAATTCGCCACCCCCCTATGCGCAAAATGCCACGGCACCCCCGGAACCTTTAGTTGCGCAAACTACGCCTCCTGTTCCTCCACAGCACCCACCAGCTGTTCTTCAACTGGCTCCTACTCCTTTGGTGCAGCCTCCTCTAGGCTCACCGACCACCTCCGCTTCACCTGTGTTTTCTACGATTTCGCCTAATGTACCTTCTACTTCTCCTAATGCTCCCTCTATGATTTTGCCTAGTGCTCCTTCTATTTCCCCTGATACCTCTTCTGCTATCTCTGCCCCTGCCTTATCTCACCCCGTTTTCCCCCCCGTTCTTCCTTCAGTTTCACCTTCCATTCGGCAGAAAATGGCCAGCACTGTTACTAACCTTCTTTTACCTCTTTTCGGGTCGCCTACTACGACCCCTAACATGGGAAGAAGACAGTTGCGAAGTCGACTGCCTGACTATCAAGAGAGAGACTCACTGAATAGTTTAGCACGGAAATGGGTCATGGACACTGTAAAATATGATGTAGAGTCTGTCATGGAAGTCTTCCATCAATGGGAAGCAGCGACACAGAGATATGTTTTCGAACAGATGTGTGTTTTTCTTTGCGAGGATTTAGAAGACAACGATCTGGAATGCATCCCGCAAGAGATGTGTCGTGTACGGTGTAAGTTTGAAGAGGGTATGATTGTAGGTCCAGATGTGGAGAAAGCAGTTGAAATGTTGTTATCATATGGGAGTAAGGGAAACAGTTCTGGGTCACAATCTGAGCCTAGTACATCTAGTAGGAAAAAGGCACGACAATACCCTATGAGAGAAGTTCCCCCACAATGGAGAGAAGGTGACACGACTGCTGTCCCACCTATCCTGCCACACTTCCAGCGTATATGGGTACATGTCCCATGGAAGCGAGCTGAAGTTTTAGCACTCAAACAAACATTACCTGATCCGCGTAAAAATCCTGCAGGATATTACAAAGAGTTGTCGCAAACTGCTGGGTCATGTATAATGAATCTAGCAGATATCGATATGCTATTTGGGAATGTTGTTCCACAGCCTTTATGGGGTAAAATTCGTCATATAGATCATGATTAGGGCTCCCGGTTTTATGGTATTTATTTTTGGGCCATTTCCGTCTGTATTTATCCATATTTATTTTTGGGCCATTTTATCTGCATTTATCCACATTTATTTTTGTCCCAAGCAAAGATGACGCTACAGCTAGTATTTTTCCACATTTATTTAAATTGACAATGCACACATGCGCTCGGTTGTTATTGGTCAACACAATACATTCGTCTGAAAACTTTGCCATTGTAGTACAAGCACTTGTGCATTTCAAGAGACTTTGAGGAGATTGAAGCTTTTTCTGGTTTGTTAATGAAATGAAGACTACTAAGGACCCGGCCACAGAGGGAACAAAAAGCTGAAACATGCTGCTTCCATATTATAAAAAATTAAATTAGAACTGTAGCTTAGCACTCTTTTTAAGACATATTCAAAGTCATTAGGGCTAAACTGCACACCAAATATATCTTTGTCAAACAATATGAAAATAGTACATTGAATATTCTCCTTATGTAGCTACATAGAACTTGTGATGCCTTGCCAGGGGTCCACAGCATGCGTAATAGGGACTTGCAGCAGGGACAGCTTCCAGAACAGAGGGAAGGCTCCAGCCCAAACACGTCCCCAAAAACACATGTGCAATTGCTTCCATATGGACACGAGCCGAGGGACCAACAAGCTAAAACGCCATTGCAACTCAGGCCTCAGGGGACAGATTTATAGCGGCCTCACATCGACCCTAGACACTACCACGTGAAGCCAGAACCCCATGTTCTGATTTAAGCTCATCTCACATTTTTGGCACCAAAAAACTTCGAACTTAGAAGCAAAAAGTCACCTGCTTCAAAAGGCCTCGTACTCAGGAACAGGCTTGCCTCAACCATACATCACTGACAGGTCCAATCACATGCCCTTCAGAAAGATGCTACAATATCATTTAATTCAGAATCATTCCAGAACTCATTCCACTCTCCTTAGCCATTCTGCAAACACAGCTGGACAGCCTGAGAGCCTATTGCTTGGGATATACAACGAAATTCTTACATTTATTCATCTATTCACCCACAAGACCCAGGACACAGGCTCATGCGATTGAGCTTATGGGAAACTGCGGTGTGACATTCACAGGAAATTCATTAAAACTGCTGAATGTGAATTAATTAGCAAAGTGCACATTACTGAATTGCAGGGGCTGCTGGTTATGTGGTTAACAGAAAACGCGTTTCAAAACAGTCTGTGATGCCATCAAGTGTGTTCATAAATTCAGCAGGGTGGCAGGGATGCCATTCCCAGGGAGTGCATTCAGCAGGCAGTGTGTTAGTGATGTCATCAACGGAGCACATTCTACAGCTCTTTGTAATGCTATCAAAAACAATTAGAGGCGCAACAAGAGCCACATTACTAGGAAAACATTTTGGGGGGCTGAAGCTTAAGCAATGGGGAGAGTGGAGCTGCAGGGGCTCTTAGACGGGGTAAATCAACAGAAAGGCCTCATTAACATACAAATGGTCTTTTAAAGACCTGTGAAGATCTCGGGTGCGGCTGTATGTGCACAGGAAGATGTCTCATCCCGGGTTGCCACACACGAAGCCCTTTGAGTCCAATGGGTGTTGGGTGCCTGACAACAATTTCAAAGAGGGTTGGGATTTCGTTACTGAGAAATGTATTGCACATTGTATTTCTGACGCTTTCACCGGGCCAGGGTTACCATTGTCTTTCACTGATGCCATCAACAGGCAATGTTGATGTTGTTGTGATGTTTTCAACAGAAAAAGTTTTCCTTGGGCGTTTTTGATAATGGAGTGATGAAAGTCGAGGATCGAGAAATTACCAGTGCACTTAAAAGTGTTATATGGCCAATTTTGACAGAGATTGTTGCTGCATTAAAATGAGGTATGATTATTATTATTCGCACTGAGGTATGTATGCTGAAATAAAAGCATCACACTTTCCCATCTAAGGAACACCACACGAGAACAGGGGATATGAACACACCGGTGGCTGCCGCTTTATACGTGCGGTGGGGGAGGGAGGGCAGGAGCCCGAGGTTGCAGAGGGAGAGAGAGAGGCAGGAGCGGCTTTGCGGGGTAGCGTTCAGGGTTGCTCTTAATCTGTCTCGAAATTGAATTGTAGGAAAACTACGAATTCATGATTATCCTCAGAAGAAAACTTCGAGAAATCAATTGTCTAAAATCTTCTCTCCTGGGCACTCCTTCAAATAATGCTATAGTTTACCTTATCCAACTGAACCCGGTGCTGCTGCTTCATATGTGGGGTGGGAGGAGGGAGGACAGGAGCCTGAGGCTGCAGAGGGACAGAGAGAGGCAGGAGCGGCTTTCAAGGCATAATGATCTGTCCCCCGAGGCCTCATACATCGGGCAAAGTTACCAGTGCGGGGCTGGATGTGTGAAGCACGCCCACACAGTGATGATCAGGATTAGCTCAGGGTCACAGTCGTCACTAAAAGACCCTGAGCAATTAGGTTCACATCACGTCACTGGAAGGAATGCCCAGCATCGGAACAGGGGCGTGGCACGGCAACTCTGAACCACGGCAGCGTGGCAAAATATACTCGTATTTTGCCGTTTTTACATATAAATACAGAGAAAAGAAAAATACTTTTCCGTCTGTATTTATATGTAAAAATCCGTTTAAACGGAAAACCGGGAGCCCTAATCATGATCAGGAATTAGGTGACTCGTGGGCTAATATTGCAGCTGCAGATGCCCGACAAGTTGGTGGTGCTAAGCCTGAGCCTTTGATAGCAGAACTCCCTGGTAAAATAGTGGATTACATGAAAACAATAATGCCTGCAATACGTGTAAATTGGGATAAATTGTCTGCATGCAAGCAAAAGAAAGAAGAAACTGTTTCAGATTTCTTCACCAGGTTTGAAGAAACATTTGTCGACCACAGCGGTCAAGATATGACCACAGAAGGTGGTCAGAGATTGTTTGTCGATAAATTCGTGCACAATCTGCTTCCAGAATTGTGTAAAAAATTAAAGGATTCAGAAAGTTCTTGGGCAGTCTCATCTTCAGCCCTGATATTGGCTACTGCACAATATTACGAAAATAGAGACAAGGACGAGAAAGATAGAGTAGAAAAGAAAACTAAAGAACTAAAAACGAAGGTTTTGCTACAGCAAGCCTATCCACCACGTGGTGGTGGTAATCAGAATAATGGTAGCCAGAATCACTACCAGAATAATTTCCAGAAACCTCAACAATATCAGAGGAACTCGCAAAGAGTCGAGTACACTCAGCCACGTGTCCCTGTAGGTCCCAACCAGTGTTCATATTGCAAAGAAGAGGGTCATTTCAAATATAGTTGTCCTATTTTGTTACATCGTGCAAATGGTGCTTCTGGTGTAAGAGGTCGTGGTATTCAGCAAGCGCCTAGAGGTAGAGGATGTGGAAACGTCCCCCAAAATGCACGTCCCCTTCCACCACAAAATTCTATGAATAGGTTTGATCAACAGAACAATGCATCTGATAGGACAGCTCAATACTACGTTGATGATTACTATACAGAAGATGAGTATTTGGAGGGTAATCATTGCTAGGACAGCCATAGACAAAGAGAGGGAGTTGTTTCAGTTCCAGTAGATCAGAGTGGACCATACGTTGAGGTGATTACATCAGGTGTGTCAGAACCTTTCCTGTTGGATACTGGTGCTACAAAGAGTTCTATTATGCACTCCAAACTCCCTGGCGCACCTTTGTCTGGCGAAATGAACGTTTCTGTAGGTTTTTCTGGCGCCCCAGTTAGAAATCCAATTTCTGACCCTTTGTCCCTTTCTGTTGGTCATTGTGAATTAGAAGCACCCCTTATTCTGACAACAGGTTGTGGCGAAAACTTGCTAGGATTGGATTTGTTAAAAAGATTGTATGCGACTTTGTACTGTTCTCCTTCAGGAGTACAACTTACTTTAGGTAAGAAAGTGGTTTCTCCCATGTATTTGTCGAGGGATAAAATTCCTGCAGATTTGTCGTTTCTCCCAGATATTCTTTGGGCCACTGGTCCAAATGATGTGGGTCTTTTAGAAATTCCACCATATGTTGTAACATTGAAAGCCAATGTTCAAATGCCACGAATTCCACAATATAGAATATCTAGTGAGGGGGAAAAAGCTTTGCTAGCGATCGTTTACGAATTAATTGAAAAAGATGTAATTGAAGAAACACGAGGCAATGTTTGCAATAGTCCTGTTCTGCCTGTTTTAAAACAAACTGACCCTTCTAAGCCACCTGTGTACAGATTCGTGATTGACCTTAGAGAGGTGAATAAAATAGTTGTACCACAATTTCCAGTTGTACCCGACATTACCACATTATTGACTGTGATTCCAGCCTCTGCATCTTGGTTTTCGGTGATTGACCTGAAGAATGCTTTCTTCAGTATCCCGATTGCTGAGGGGAGCAGGGATATTTTTTCCTTCAGTTTAGGAGGTCGAAGCTTCCGCTTTAAACGCGCTCCTCAGGGCTACTGTGAAAGTCCATCAATATACAGTCAAGCGCTAAAAACACAGCTTGATATGATTATTTTACCTAAAGGTGCTACTCTTGTACAATATGTGGATGATTTGCTCATTGCTGCAGATACTAAAAAAATTTGTAAAAAGGCCACGTTGACATTATTGCGTCGTCTGTGTGATCTGCATCACAAGGTGTCACTTTCCAAACTACAATATTGCCGACAAGAAGTGACCTACCTAGGTCACCTCTTATCGAAGGAGGGAAGGAAACTGACCCCAGAAAGAATTCAGGCAGTAGCGAAATTGAGTGTGCCAAGAACTCAGAGAGAAGTACGTGCTTTCTTGGGCATTACATCGTACTGTAGACAGTGGATTCCAAATTTTTCGTTATTGGCCAAACCCTTGGTGGCATTAACGTGTAAAGGTACACCCGATCCCATTCCTTGGTCTGAAGAGTGTCAGAAAAGTTTTCTCGAATTGCGCACAGCATTATGTTCGGCTCCTGTGTTAGGTACCCCCAACTACAGGAAGCCTTTCACATTGTATGTCCACGAGAAGGAGGGCTGTGCATTGTCTGTGTTGACTCAGTTATTTGGAGGTAGGCAGCGCCCATGCGCCTATTTTTCGTCGACCTTGGTTCTGGTAGCTAAAGCATTGCCAAGTTGTTTAAGGGCCACAGCAGCAGCAGCTGTTTCTATTCGACAGTCTGCTGGACTAGTAATGAATAATACACTGATCGTGATGGTCCCACATGCAGTAGACACGTTGTTAAATAGAACTAAGACACAGCACTTAACTAGTGCTCGGTTGTCAAGCTACGAATTAACGCTGTTAGCAAGTCATGTGCACATAAAAAGGTGCAGTACCTTAAATCTAGCTACGTTGTTGCCAATTGCAGAGGAATCAGATGCTTCAGAACAGCACGATTGTTTTCTCACAACAGAGGAAGAGACAAAAGGGAGAGTAGATTTATTTGACACTCCTCTTGCTGAATGTGATGGTACATTATGGGTGGATGGTTCATGCTTCAAGCTCCCAAATGGTAACGTGACTGCAGCATATGCTGTCACGACTTTGCAAACAGTTGTTGAAACTGCACGAGTGCCACATGGTTCAGCTCAAGCTGCAGAATTAGTTGCACTCACGAGAGCATGCGTATTGTCTAAAGGAATGAAAGTGACTATCTACACTGATAGTCAGTATGCGTTTGGAGTGGCTCACAGTTTTGGACGATTGTGGAGAGAACGTGGGTTCCTGACTTCGCATGGAGCTAGGATTCAGCATGGTCAGTTGGTGAATGAGCTTCTTGAATCACTGACCTTGCCCCTGCAAATGGCAATTGTGAAATGCAGTGCTGACAAGAAAGTGACTGATGATATTGGTCGTGGAAATGCATTCGCTGATGAGATCGCGAAAGAGACAGCAAAGAATGTGATGAGCCGAATGTATGTTGCAGGCCCTGAAAAATGGACTGGTGATGTTGGAATATGTGAGGACACGATAGAGAGTGTGAAGTCCATCCAAGCTGAGGCCACAGAGAAAGAGTTGAGCATGTGGAGAGAGAGTACAGGTAGAATGGATGCAAATGGTTGTTGGATTGAATTGACAGAGCGTCAGAGATGGTTGTTACCCGATGCATATGTGCTTGCAGTGGTTACAATGGCTCATGGAATGGCTCATATCAGCGTGAAAGGGATTTGCGAGTTGTTGGCTCAAGTGTGGAAGAATTCAGGGATTCCCAAGTGTGCAGAGAATGTTGTCAAGAATTGCATGGTATGTCTGAAGCACAATCCTGGTAGGGGAACCCCAACTCCAGCTGGTCATTTTGCACCTCCTACGTATCCGTTCGAGGTTTTGCAGCTAGATTTCATACACATGGAGAGGTGCAACAACTTAAAATACGTGCTCGTTGTTGTTTGTGCTTTCTCAAAATGGGTAGAAGCATATCCCCTGAAAGACAATACTGCCTTGTCCACAGCAAAAGCCCTTGTGAAAGAGTACTTCCCCAGGTTTGGAATGCCTAGAATGGTCTGGTCTGATAACGGAAGTGAATTTGTGGGTCGTGTGATGAAGAGAGTGTGTGAAGGGCTAGGTATACGGCAGAAGTTCCACACTGCAAATCACCCCCAATCAGCTGGATTAGTAGAATGTTACAATGGCACGCTTAAACTTAAATTGGCCAAGATCCAAGCGAGCACAGGTCTTAAATGGCCTGACGCTCTACCCTTAGCACTCCTATCCACCAGAATGACTGTGCATTCGCGAGTGAAACTCAGCCCTTATGAGATTGTCTTTGGCCGGCCAGCCAACATATGGGGAGTGCCTAGGCCCACGAAGTTCAGCGAGCTAGAACACCCTACTTTGCTTGATTACCTGTATGAATTGACGGCTAAATTGCGTGTTTTGCATCAACAGGTACATGACTCCCTGCCTCCGGCCTCTGATACTCCAAGACACCCCATAAACCCTGGATCCTGGGTGTTGATAAAGAATTTCCAAAGGACTAAAAACGACCAGCCCAGGTGGACGGGACCACACCTTGTCCTTCTCTCTACCCGATCGGCAGTTCGCGTGGAAGGGAAGAAGGCCTGGATCCACGGGGTACACTGTAAAAGGGTACCCTTACCTCTGCCCTATGACCAGTGGGTCCGGGAGGTTGTCGCTGACCCAGAACCTGATGCCGTGCCAAATACTGTCCCTTTTAATGATTTGCATGTAAAAGGAACTGACTCTGAACAAGAAAACGAAAACATTTTGCACAAGGCTGTGCCACCATCCAAGCGAGTGAACATTACAGAGCCTGACCTTTTATTCCCGGATCAGACAATACCTGGGAAACGACGGTATAATTTGAGACCGAGAAAAACGAACTAATAAAATAATTTCTTGTGCAATTTGAGACTAAGATCCATGGACAAATAAAAAGATATTTCTTTTTCCCCCAAGTACAATTTTTTTTTAAAGTGCAGCTCTCCCATCTAAGAAACTTGCTCATTTTTGTTTTTCGAACCGCCATCCGGGTTCCGCTGCTAGGGCCGCGGTAGATTAAAAGTCTTTGGGGTGCAGCTAACGACGTTAGGTCTGTAGTTCTGGTTGGTCCAAGGGAGTTGCCCTAGACTGGCGGAAGCATCCCTTAGCAGAGGCAACCTCCCACCGCGGGCAGCACTTTAGAGAGGATGGAGTTTCCCGATGTGGAGAGACCTGCCAAACAAATGAACTTTAAGCACAGACTGTGTAAAACGATGACAAAGAAAAGTTTTATAATATTGTGTATTTTTATGCTATTCAGCGTAATGATCTTTTTGATAAGTTATGTTTTATTCTCTTTTCGTGTAACATTTGCACCCACTGCATCACCCATACCTCCTACTATTTCCTCTCATTCTTTCCACCCTCTGCCTGACCACGAATCAAATAGGAGATTGGAGTTCGTTAATAACTCCTTTGTTCAGTTATTGCACCAGCACCAACTGGTAATGAACACGACTAACTGTTGGGTGTGCGGTCTTATGCCTCACACAACGGATAAGGGTATCCCTTATCTGGTCCTGCCATTTAGTCACAATGGTTCTGTATGGGCATATAGGACAATGTTCATATATGCACACGAAATCTACCCCCTACGTTCTGTAACAGACAATCCTAGGAAAAGTGCTCTAGTCAAGGGTATAGTCGATATGATTAAGGAAGGTATCTCTTATGAGACTATCCCTAGAGATGAGACACTAGTCTACATGGGATGGAACATGACTGGATATGGAGCTACTCTGAGTGAGAAACAGCAAGCTAAGAGATCGTCCCCGATTTGGATTGTACCCAATCAGGGTCATCTGTGTCTGCAAGGTAATGGCACGAATCCCAGGGCTCAGTTAGGGAAGAGTGTCTGTACTGAAACGTATATGTTGGATCTCAGACTTCCCCTGCGTTTTTAGCAGCTAAGGGTACCTATTTCATCTGCCATGATAGAGCCTATACATGGTTGCCCCCTGACTTTTCGGGCTCCTGTTTTGTTTCCTTCCTGTTGCCTCCCACCTACACAGCAGCGGCAGACTACCACCGGACAAGGATAGTTAGAGGTGTTTTGAGTGAAGAAGACACTGCAGGTCAAGAATTTGGGGACTTTGCAAAGGGTTTTCTGCCGTTCTGGGGATCCATGGCTAACAGCAGGAACATAAGGCAATTGACAAGGGTAGTTGAGTCCACCGTGATTGAAACTGCTGGTGCCCTTAGTAACCTGACTGCTGAGCTCCAGTCGGATCGACTGATGACCCTTCAGAACAGGGCCGCTTTAAATGTCATCCTTGCAGACCGAGGTGGAGTATGCAGATTGATCCAATCTAGTTGCTGTATCTTCATCCCTGATAACGCTCCAACAGTGTACCAGGCCATCTCCAAACTACATAAGATTTCCGAATCTATTCATGTGGCTAAAGGAGATTGGTCATTGATGGGATGGTTCTGGGAACTGATATCCGCCTGGGGATGGAAAATTCTAATGGTCATTGGGATGGTCTTAGCCATTCTTTTCCTGTTCTGTCTATGCATACAGTGTGCTCCTGCAATATGTGGCCTCTGTGTTACATCATGTGTAAGGAAGCCTGTGTCAAGAGATGAACTAAGTACTAGAATGATGTTACAGCAACATCTCAATGACTTTAGGAATATAGATCTGGACTCAGATTAAAATGAGGATAGATTAATTGCCTATGTAAGGGCAAAAGGAGGGTTTGTGGTTCTGAAAACTCTGGATTCATGTAATCGCTCTGGACTCGAGAATTAAAACTTCGTCAAAACAAGACGAATTTTCGCGTGGGTAAGATTGCTCTACACTGCCCCGACAGCGCGGGTGGTGGCGAATGGGCATATCTCACGTGCATTCCCACTGGGCAGGGGCACGCGGCAAGGCTGCCCTCTGTCGCCGTTGCTGTTTGCAATCGCACTAGAACCTTTGGCCACCTTGATTAGGAGGTCGCCTCGACTTCAGGGAGTCTGCTGGAAGGAGGGGTGGGAAGACCGGCTGTCTCTTTATGCGGACGATATGCTGATATACCTCTCAAACCCCGAAAGTGGAATCCCTGCGCTCCTACACCTTTGCGATGCCTATGGTGCGACCTCCGGTTACACACTGAACTGGAATAAATCAGAGATGTATGTGCTGAAAGGGGAAGCCCCGGTCCTGGCAGCGGACTGCCCTCTGCGGAGAGCGGATACCTCATTTAAGTACCTGGGCATTCAGGTCACTGCGGACCCGGTGGAATTTATGTCCAAAAATCTCGGTCCCCTCGTGGATAGGCTCAAACGTGATGTGCAATTTTGGTCAGGCCTCCCATTGACGCTTCTAGGGCGGGCTGCACTCTATAAAATGATGACTCTACCTAGGCTGTTGTATGTCCTTGAGAATACTCCCTTTCCGGTAGCCCCGGGGTTCTTCCGAAAAATATCGGCACTGGTGTCGACCCTCTTATGGGGGAACTCCCCACCACGTATAGCCCAATCCAAATTGCATCGAGGGTGGTTTGACGGAGGTATTGCCCTTCCCAATATAAAACTATATTATTGGGCGGCACACCTCAAACCCATTAACCAATGGATCCACGCTCCGCAGACTGAGCCTGCGTTCCGAGCAGATAGAATGCAGTTGGGCACCGCCACTCTCCTGGCCCCACTCTACGACCAACGTAAAGCGCGCAAGCTGGTGGGACCTACGAAACTGTCAGTATCACTCTGGCACACAGCAACGGCGGCCCTGGGGTGGAAGGGCAGGATCACCAAACTAACCCCGTTGTGGGACTCTCGAGTCCTTGGTAACCTGAGAATTAGTAAAGGCTTTTCACACTGGGATACTATAGGCATATCCGCCGTGGGCGACTTATGGGAACGGGGTGAGGTCATACCTTTCGCTAGATTGCAAGAACTATATGAGCTTCATGACAGGGAACTCTATAGGTACGTTCAGGTTCGACACGCACTACTGGCGGCCCTCCCCGCGGGAACGGACCTACCAGAATCCTCCCCGCTGGAGGACCGCCTCCTTACTGAATTCATGTTAGAGCGAGCCACGTCTTTTACATACCGCAAACTGATTAATAACCTACCAGACCCCATGCTCTCCCTGAAGATGAAATGGGAGGGAGATACGGAGGAGATGGATGAGCACGAATGGAATGAGGCATTGGCCTCGCCCAGGGAGGTGGGCATCTCCGCACGGCTGAGACTAGTGCAATTAAAAATTCTACACAGAGTATATTACACTAGGACATTGCTGCATCGTATATCTCGAGCTCAGCACCCCTATTGCCTTCGAGGGTGTGGGGAGGAGGGTACTTTTTTCCACACTATATGGGACTGCCCGCACATAAGGGAATACTGGAGGCAGATAATGAGAACGATATCACAAACATTAGAATTATCCCTAGTGCCAGACCCGAGGAGATGCCTGTTAAATGTATGGGCGCCTACAGACATTACTAGACATGGGCGACTTTGGGCAACGGTGGGAATGATTGTGGCTAAACGTGATATTGCACAGAGGTGGGGAGTGGCGGAGGTTCCAACCGCGTCAGCCTGGTGTCTGAACATGGACAGAATAATGATAACCGAGAGGGCGGTGTACTCCAACCGTGAATGCCCGGGAAAATGGAATAAAGTCTGGTCCAACTGGAATGTTTACAGGGGGGACATTTGTGACCCTTTGCCGGAGGAGGACCTAGCGGAATCCGATGAGGAAGGGGAGGAAGGCTGACATATGAGGTACCAGGGGGGGCAGGGAGACTGTGAAGCGGGGTCTCTAGTCACACTTAGGGGAGGGGTAGGATCAGGGGGAGATACGGGCTACAGCTACCACGGGATCATTACCTCAATACATGCATTATAGTTGGGAAAGATGGGAGATTTGGTGAGAGTAATGCTTACAGACACATGGCTACGGGGGACACGATAATTTCTTGGTGACACTTCTATGATCACGTGATTATTCCTGATTGTTCTTTTCAGTTTCTATTGTTTACTGGGGGGGGGGGGGGGAGAAAATATGAAAACCAAAAACCTAACCTCACGTGTATTGATTTCGCTTATAACGCACCCTTTCTTTTCAGCAACGGACATGATGTTGGACTGTTTACGAATGCTATTTTGCTTATACTCGTATATCCTGTCTCATGCACACTACTATAGCGGCCAGCCCATACGGGATGTAGGCATTTCGCTGTGTGAATTGAAGGTGTAATAAAGGTTTTTGAAAAAAAAAAAAAAAAAAAAAAAAAAAAAAAAACAAGACGAATTTGGTATCAAAAGACCGAGAATGACGAGCACATCATGTACATATGTTTTCAGCATAATCGAGTGACGATTTCACCCCGAAATCGTCACTTTCGTTCTGAACCCTTGGCTCCCATTTATGTCTTGCCCTTTACATAGGCCTTAATCCAGCTGAATTCAATTCAGCAAGGACACATACTCCTTAATCGACTTTTCCATGACCTGTGCAAGTTGGAACCATTGCCCCAGGCCGAACTCGTTAGGTCAGTTCCCCTCCCAGTGGCCGAGCAAGATAGCATCAAGGCTCAACAAGCCATAAAACCATTTCAGCGCGCACACCTGCCGTATCTTGCTCACATCTGTCTTTGCTCTTTTGCTTCACTTACTTTATGGTGGGGAGGTGCCTACTTTATTGGGGGTACACTGATATCTGATGAAATGTTGGGCCTTGCCGGGTGATTTGTTATGGGCAGCACGACGTGAAATATGTACATGTCATCATGACTCTGCTTTTCTTTTGTAAACCAATAACTGTAAATGACATACTACAAATTCGAAGAATGTTTGCCTGAAGCTGAATATTTTGTATAAAGAGAGAAGCCTGACTTTGTAAATTCGAGCAGTCTCCTGAGAATATACTTCCCCGTGTTGTACTTCTAGGACACTTGTTACATTGGTTGCAGCCAAATCTTTGACTTCACCTAGAAGACTCTGAGTTTCTGTGGTCTGGATCAGGAAGAACCCGAGGTCTCTGGGTGTACCCTGACACCGCTGGGTTACCGGTGTCTGTGCCGGTTCTGAAAAACCCAGTACCTCACTAGCTGTCGCTAACTGGTGTTAGCGACAGCTAGGTAATGGGGAGATAATTTTATCTCCGCTTTCTTGGCTTTTAAACCCAAAAAGCGGAGATAAATCCCCTTGATAATATGCCCCTATGGGTCTGATTAGTATGGCAGGCAGACTCAAGTTCGCCCGCCACCCTATCGGACAACAGGACCGCCAGACATGCTGTCGGCGGTCCTGTCAACCAAATTACAATGTGACCTCCTCCAGGGCAGTCACACTATCCATCTTTTGTATTGCAGCAGGTGCTGCAGCACCCGGCGCAATACAAAAAAGGACAGGAACCATATCCCTGCACTATGTGGCAGGCACCATGCTGTGCCTGCCACAGGGTGCAGGGATATGTTGGGGGGCACCATTGGTGCCCCAACACCCAAAATAAAGGGCCCGGGAGATGGGGGACCAGCTACAGTCCCCAAAGTCACTTTCCACCAGCCTTTTCATGGTGAGATAACTGCCATGAAAAGGCCAGCGGAAAGGGACATCGTAATCCCTACGGTGGTGCCTGGCAGGCACTGACACCATGGTAGGGGCTACAATCCCCTCCACTACACCGGGTGGCTCAAGGAGCCTGTCGTATGCGTGGCAGTCAGTCTTTCCGACCGCCATCCCTACGCCTGCCATCCTAATGTGGCGGGCGGTAAAAATGGTTCCAATGGCAGTCTCACCGACAGCCTGTTGGTGGCGGTCTCACCCCCATCCGAATCAGGCCCTATATAACGAGGCTCTTTAAAGTTTCAACAAAGGCAGTGAAGGGTGGCACTGCTGCAGAGTTAAGTTTTTTTTTTCACCCTGAGGGTGAGGGCGAAAATGGAGAGGCAGATAGGGACCTGTCTCAGCACCTATTTTCGAGAACTGCTGGTGCTGAGCACTGGCAGGACCCCATCCACTTAAAGCCCTGGGGACAGTAAAGAGGCTAGCACTGACCTCAAACCATGCAACGATGTTTATCACCTAATATCAGCTTGACATCCCTTTCCCACATTTATTTTGACATTTTTCTATGTGTCTTTGTGGAAGTGGGGGTCGGAGGGGGAGTCTGCAATAAAATCTGGTGGCTCAGTTGAGTAATGCATCCACTCCAGAAAACTTTGTGTGACCTCAAAGTCACAAGTTCAAATTCTTGTGAGCCTGCTTAGCGTTTCATCCTTCAGAGGTTAATAAGATGAGTACCGGAGAGTTGGATAACAATAAACACTGGTTATTTAGTGCCAAGATGCACCAAAGGGTGGAAATGTGCTCTACTCATGTTGTACTGGGGAGTACTGGCACATATATTAATGTAGTGGCATAGCAAAGATGCCATGTGCCCTAAGACAATCAAGTAAAACAAAGTAACATCCTCATGTTTGTTTATACAAAAACAGAACAATTGAAATGCACTGGGGACTGGTGCCAGCGTACCATCAGTGTTATTGATAGCTTCACAACCTGCATTGCAAGGTTGCTTGTCTGACATGGATTCTCTTAAGCTATTGGCCCAGAGAATGGCTGGGAGGCTCACTAGACAGAAAATGTTATCATGATAGAGGTTCATTAGAATATAGCTTACACATCCCTGGATGAGGGTGAAGACTAACTGTACCAGAGAGTGTGCTTATGAGTAATCAGGAGATTTCCCAACACCATTGTCAGATGGCGAAATTTTAACCAGGTTAGCGAAATTGGTATAATTTGCGAATTTTTACTTTACATGTAATTTCACAAATTTTCACATTACAGAAATTTGCTTAGTTTTTGCATGTGGGATACCCGTTCACACAGACATTTGCTGCTCAAACCAGTCACTTTTTATTAACTTGCAAGGCTTTTTATGCAATGGGCACATTCTTGTGAAAAAGGTCTCATGAGGTATTGCCAACTCACATTTCACTCATAAGGCTTAACTTCATATAGTTATCATGGAATTTTACAACATTTCACAAAAATGTAACTATCCCTATTCCACCAACCTAGAAATACCCAGTTTCAAACATAAACTTAACCATAAGCTTCTATCTGCGAATACTCACAGGTACTCTTGCGTGTGAGCTACCTTTAGTCCTAAATATGGAGCATCCTTCCCCTTTAAGCCTTATAATTGAGGGATGTGCCCTATCATTAACCCCTTCCATGCTGATGATGTCCCCCGGCCGTCATGCATCACGGTGGGCGTGTGCTGATGACGGCTGGGGGCCATCATGAACCCGCCCACTATTTAAAAGTGCCGCACAGGCGCAGAATCGCGACCGCGCCCAAGGGGTTAAAAGTGGTCCAGAAGTATATTCATGAATCCACTTGCTCCAGGGCACACAGCCACACTCATGCTATCCTAACTTGCTCAATCTCTTTTTGGGAAACAGACATTACAACAAGGTTTTTACCACGTTGTACCTTTAACGCGCATTTTTTACCACACATGTTTTTAGAATGCATATGCTTTTACAACATATGCCTTTACCACGCATTTATGGTAAGTTCAGGTTGTGGGGAGTCTCCCTCCACAAATACATTGTTTATATATATATATATATATATATATTCGCGCCAGGATACTAGCTAGTAATAGAGCGCGTTATAAAACCCTTTAAAACTAAACTAAATATATATAATTCGTGATAAAGGCATACGTTGTAAAAGCATATGCGATCTAAAAGAATGCATTGGTAAAGGCATGGAGAGTATTTCCCACGTTGTTCGATCATACAACCTCTCTTTTTCCCCACCTAGGCAGATGCATGCTATTTGTCTGCAGCCCTTGGAAGGCACCCACCTTTAGAAGGGCAAAGCAGCAGGTAGAGGGGCACGAGGTCCAGAGGTGACATGAATTAATTACACCACTATTAAAATATACCTAATTACCCAAACGTGTCAAGAGGGTGGTATTTTTCTTAGATGTCATTAGGGTCCACGACATACTTGCAACTCCATAGCCTTTACATGTTATCCTTTTGTATAATATATAGGACTCCTGATGTTATGGTATTTTTTTTTTTTTATATCCGTCTGAATTTATCCATGTGCATTTTTGGGCCATCTTATTGGTATTTACTCATATTTTTGTGTTTTGTTAATAAATGAAGCGGGAACTAACTAACAAAATATAATATCACATTTAGACCTATATGAAAATGTCAGCATTATACAATAAATATATGTTCAGATCGGCAATGATTTAAGGAAAACTAGTTTTTTGACTCCGCATGGGGTGAATCTGCTCAGCTGTTTGCCTTAAATTCATAGAGTCTCTCAAAAGATGTCAAATTTTTTCTATTTTATTTTTCTGCTTTTAAAAATAAATACAGGAAAGAAACGCATTGTATTCTGTCTGTATTTATCTTTAAAAACCAGAAAGAAATGGAAACTGGGAGTCTTAATAAGTTAACAGATTTCTTCTCAGCAGTTTATACGATTCCTTCTTCTACTTTCCCTTATTCTTTTCCTCATGATTTGCTGGTCAAATTCAACGTATGCCTCTGAAGAACAACTTGAAACACTTGGGATTTGTATTGCGTTGTGAGGAGTCTAAATCAACCCCCTTCAGGGACTACTTTCTATGTCAGCACCACAGCTCCACACTCTGGGCCTTATGACGACTTTGGCAGTCCTCCAGGGCGCAACCACTAAGCTGCCTGCTGGAGGACTGCCAAAGCCATGGTGCGCCTGCCCTGCAGAAAAGGAGTTTAATCCTGATCAGGCTGACGGTGCTGAGGCAATCTCACAAAAGTGGGCCGTTAGGCTATAAGAGAGCCTAACATTCAGCCCACCACCATGACAAAGCCTGCAGCACTTTCCTGAACAGTGTGGCATGAATGCCACACTGTGCAGGAACAGAAGTGCAATTCCAGGGGGACTCAACATGTGCCCCCATGCATGCACCCCCAGGTCTAGGAGCAGCATAGGGGGCCCATTAGCTGCCTCTCCGCCACTCTTTTCATGGCAGGCTCACCACCATGAAATGGGCAGTTGACAGGAAACTCAGAATATGTTTGGTGGTGCCGCAGCGGTACCACCAGCATATAATCCTGCTCTTGGCTGCTGAACGATTGCCGCAGGATCCTAAATCTCCATTGACACAGTGGTCCTGTGGTGGTCGAACCGCCACACTCGTAATATTGCGTGCAGGTTTGCAGTGTTGCCGTGGTCGGATTGCCACCACAAGGATGATGGTCCTATGGACTGCCATACTCGTAATAAGGCCCTCTGTCTCGTGTCATGTCTGGTCTTTAATATCATGGTTCTACTGCTGCCTTCAGGTCACAGGTACAAATGAAGTTCCAAGACTTGGCTGTTGAAGCTTACCCAAAGAAGATATGTGATGAACCCTTATTTTTTAGATTACCTGTCGGAGGTAATGTTTTCTTTTACACTAGGACTCTCTGGCCACCTATAGATTGAGACTGGGATTTTGAAAGCCTCAGGGAAACTCTAGGTTCCTTGAATAATTTCTAGATGTGATTCTGTGGCACTCAGAGGAGCTGTGGATTATTCCACGTAAAAGTCATAATATATCCATACTACCAGACAACATGCTAATGATTTGATTAACAGGTCACATAAAGCAATAAATCATAAACCTTGCAGTACCATTAAACTCTGTATGTTCAAAAAATAATTTGGTGATTTGAGATTAGAAGTGGCTACTCCAAAAGGGTTCACCTATGGTTCCATCTGAGAAGGATTGTGAGTACTGCCATATGAATGATCAGTTCTTGGAAGAGTTTTTAAACAAATTTGAGCTATCTTTCCACACCCCAGAGGACTACGCTTGAATAGAGCAGTGGCGATCATCCTTGTAGTTTCTTCATGGGCAGCCACTCCCTTACCCTGCACACATTTGGACTGCCAGCACCATCCACCACGTTTCCAACTAATTCTGACAGCCAGACGGCATTCCATTCCAGTAAAACTCAGAATTAGAGAGAGGCATCCATCTCACCAACGCCCTCAGTGTAGAGATGAAATGCGTTCGGATAAAATATTGCATACAAAATATTGTGATACAAAAAATTTCAGTCAACACTGAAGAAGGACAACAGACACACCAAGGAAGATAAACATATTAAACAACCAACATTCTGTGACTCTAGAATTCCCAGTAATAAAGGCAGGTGCGTGTGAGACATTTTCTAGGTTATAAAACAAAATAAAACTTTCTTAACCCTCTGGTTAGTCCCCCAAAATATGATGTGCCATTTTCTGATTTTAAATATCCCTGATGCGCTTAAGCACACTTTCTTCCATTTCAGAGAACAGTTTAATGGTGGATTGTTCATCAGCCCGCTCGCCCTCGCCTCCCCCGACTACATCCTCTTAGGAGACCTCAACTTCCACCTGGAGAACGAACAGGACAACAACACCACCGCCCTACTAGACAACCTCGCCAACCTCGGATTCAAGCAACTGGTCAACACCCCCACCCATTACGCCGGCCACACGCTCGACCCCGTCTTCTCCTCCAGCAACCACATCTCCTTCAGCCACACCACCGAGCTCCACTGGACCGACCACAGCTGCGTACACTTCAACTTCAGGAAAACAACGACCCACTACCACCCTCAACAAACCCCCCGAAGATGCTGGAGCAAGATCACCACCGACCGACTCACCACCTCCTTGAGCCTAAACCCTCCCACCAACACCACGGACCCCAACGAAGGAGCCTGCAACCTCACACAGTGGATCACCGACTGCGCCGACACCCTTGCTCCACTGAAAATCCCTCCCAGCAACCTCAACAGCAAGAAAGCCGCGTGGTTCACCAACGATCTCAAAGACTCCAAGAAATCCTCCCGTGACCTCGAGAAAGCCTGGCGCCACAACCAGTCAACGGAAAACATGACAGCCCTCAAGAAGGCCACCCGCAAACACCACCAGCTGATCCGCACCACCAAAAGGTCATACTTCAGAGAACGACTGGACAACAACACCCACAACAGCAAGGAACTCTTCAACGTAGTGAAAGAGCTCTCCAACCCCAACGCCAGCAACAACGACATCACGCCTTCTCAAGACCTCGGCAACTCTCTGGCCACCTTTTTTCACCGTAAGATCGTCCACATACACGACAGCTTCTGCGCCCAGAACTCATACCCCACCACCGAACCTACACCCCCCCCACCACCCTGTGCGCCTGGAAGATACCACCCACACGATGAACACCATCCACTCGGGCTCCCCAGCCGATCCCTGCCCACACCACATCTGCAACAAGGCCAACTCCATCATCTCACCCAAACTTCGGGACATCATCAATAACTCCTTCATATCCACCACCTTCCCGGAGAGCTGGAAGCACGCAAAGATCAGCGCCCTCCTGAAGAAACCCACCGCAGACCCCTCAGACCTCTAGAACTTCCGCCCCATCTCGCTCTTCCCCTTCCCTGCAAAAGTCATCGAGAAAACCATCAACAAACAGCTGACAGCCTTCCTGGAGACGAACGGCTCCCTCGACCTATCGCAGTCCGGATTCCGAGCGAACCACAGCACCGAGACCGCCCTCATCGCGGCCACCGATGACATCCTGACCCTGCTGGACAACGGAGAAACCGCCGCCCTCATCTTTCTCGACCTTTTGGCCGCGTTTGACACGGTCTGCCACCGCACCCTGACAACCCGCCTCCGCCACGCCAGGATCCAAGGAAAGGCCCTGGAATGGATCACCTCCTTCCTCTCCGACAGAACCCAAAGAGTCCGTCTCCCGCCCTTCCTCGCAGAAGCCACCAAGATCATCTGCGGCGTACCTCAAGGCTCCTCGCTCAGCCCCACCCTCTTCAACGTCTACATGAGCCCCCTCGCAGCCATCGCACGCAAGCACAACCTCAACATCATCTCCTTCGCCGACGATACCCAACTGAACCTCTCCCTCACCAACGACCCCACCTCCGCCAGAGCCAGCTTCCAGGACGGAATGAAAGACATCGCAGACTGGATGAAGCTCAGCCGCCTGAAACTGAACTCAGACAAGACGGAAGTCCTCATCTTCGGCCCATCCATCTCCGCCTGGGACGACTCCTGGTGGCCCCCTGCTCTGGGCCCCCCCCCCAAGCCCACGGACCACACATGCAACCTGGGCTTCATCCTTGACTCCTCCCTCACGATGGCCAGGCAAGTTAACGCTGTTACCTCCTCCTGCTTCAACACACTCCGCATGCTCCGTAAGATCTTCCACTGGATCCGCACTGGAACCAGGAAAACGGTCACCCAGGCCCTCATCACCAGCAGTCTGGACTACGGGAACGCCCTCTACGCTGGGACCACCGCCAAACTACAGAAAAAACTCCAGCGCATCCAGAACGCCTCAGCACGACTCGTCTTGGACATCCCCTGACACAGCCACCTCTCCGCCCACCTGAGAGACCTGCACTGGCTCCCCGTCAGCAAGAGGATCACGTTCAGACTCCTCACCCACGCCACAAGGCTCTCCACGACTTGGGCCCCGAATACTCAACAACCGCCTCACGTTCTACACGCCAACCCGCCAGCTCCGCTCCGCCAGCCTCGCCCTCGCAACCGTCCCACGGATCCGCAGAACCACCACCGGAGGAAGATCCTTCACCTACCTGGCGGCCAAGACCTGGAACACCATCCCCACCCACCTACCACTCACCCAGGACCATCTCTCCATCAGGAAGCAACTCAAGACCTGGCTTTTTGAGCAGTAGCAGCCCCCCCCCCACCCCCCAGCGCCTTGAGACCCTAACGGGTCAGTAGCGCGCTTTACAAATGTTCTTGATTGATTGATTGATTGATAGCTATCGTACTCTAATCTAGGAGATAGTCTAATTCTGGGTAAAACTCAGACTGGGTTAACATACCATTGCATGATGGTCTTGAGGGATGTTCTTGTTATCAGAATTAACATTTTGAGGGGTTGAATGGCAATGTCTGGACTGTTGATTGAAGGAAGGAAAACCACATTCCCCCTACCGGAAACCAAAGTTCCTTATCCAGTGCCTAGGTCACAGGGCCTGCCTAACCACGTATTTCTGGCTCCGGGTTGAGGGGGAGTTAAATTCAACAACAGAGATGCAAGTTTGTTTTTATACATACATATATCATTGTGTCCATCCAAATCGTATTGTCCAACATTTAACACACCCTTATACTCCAGCGTATATCCTGTCAGCCAATCAGACACCAGAGGCCACCATGGGCCACCTTTCTCTCATTCAGAAATCTGTTATAGTGCCAGCTTGTACATCCTCCTTACTTCCTGGAGGAGATAAAATATCAATTTCTTCCAAGGCCTCCATACAGAAGGTTTGCTTTGTTCACTGCTGACAGCACACTTGCTGCAGTCACTTGGATTCCAGCAGGCACACTCCACATACTTTTCGGGAGGGTGGTCCTAGAACTGGTTGTGTCATAGTTGCCATAGATGTGGTTTCTTTGAAATGGGCGATGAGTGACATTCTACAAATAGGATTTTATGGCAATCAACATAGTTGTTGAATGTCTGTTCCTCTTATTTCTAGTAATGTTTGATACTCATGTGCATTCATATGGACCCTGAAGGAAAGCACTGATTTAGCTCTTTGGAATGGAAAAATCCTTTCCCATAAACAATGTGCCTGGAAAATCCATAATTCCACCTGTAGATATCATTGAATGGGCCATGGCAGCATATTTTACAAAATGATCAATGACGAGGAAGGGCTTCAATTAAGTTACTCAAAAACACTAATTTTCAACAAAAACGTTGAAGAAAATTTATTTTCGGCCTAGCCAGATTTCCAGTGTAGGGACATGGCAAGTTAACTTCTGACGCGTAGGGATGTCTATTCAAGAGCCTACATCCTAATTTAGAGGTGAGTTTTCCAATTGGATCTTTGGATTCGAGCTTTGTTCTTGCTGCCTGAACTCTTGATGGAGTGTGCTTGCATGGGATGACAGGGAACCATCCTGCTTTTTGGTGGAAAGTCATGCACCCTTTAGCCAGTAGGACGTCTGTAATAGGGCTAGATGGTAGGGCAGGGCCTTGGCTTCCATTGGTGCAGCAGGTGCAGTGCACCGGTGCCCAGAGGTTTGAAGGGTCCCACTGAACCCTGACAGATTGTAACTTTTGTTAGTGGAACAGCAGCCAGATGGCTTATTTCCTTCCATGCACCAGGGCCCATGACACACTGGCTACCCTACTGTGGAGGTAGGAGGGCGGGGTTTAACTGAAATGCAAAACGCAACGCACCAACCGTGTCACGACGGTCCTAGATACACAAAAAATAAACGACGCAAGCTTTGCTAATGACAAAAAAACATGAAACTGAAGATAAAAAAACACATTTGAACAGAAGCACATTCAGAATCCCACGGGGAAGATAAACCGGGCCACACACGTCTGCCTCGAAGGAAGCCCTCGCGCAGCATTGATCTTTGCATTTGAGTGAGATATGTCTATTAGTAAATGAGACAGAACCCAATTATCTCTGCTTGGAGCATTCCTAATTTTCCCCACGCCGGAGTCGTCTTGTTAGATCTGACACCCGGGGGGTTGCCGTTGGAAAGCACAGCGAGAGCGCTGGTGTCCGGACGCCAGCACGAGCTGTGGTGTCTCTTTACACAGCTAAGTGATGCGTTTCCGATGCCTTTGCAAGCTTCATTAGCCGGCAGTGATTCAATAGCTGCCTGGGGCTGGCTCCGAAACGTCCTAATTGCGCGAAGTTGCAAATCACGGGCGGGCTCTGCTTGCGCTTTCTGTAGACTTGGACTGAGGCGTGTGTCCGTGCGCCCTCTAGAGGACGGGCAAGGTATCACAGACATAACCCAGCTACTGTTAAGTCACTGTAGAACCTTGTGCTCAATACTTAAGGGTCCGAGATTCAAGTACGCTCAACAACAGAAAAAAACGGCCGTTTTTTTTGTTGAAATATCTGATGAATGTGCAAATTGCATCTCATTTGACCCTACCATGTGCACATGCATGCCAAGCATATGCACCTCATTTTCCCTGGACGAACGAGCATCGATTTAAAACGGTGCTCAGAGTAGGACAGGGTCTAGAAAGAGTTGCAGAAGCAAAAAGCAGAGTTTCTTCCGTGCATATTTTCAAGCTTTCTCCGCTGCATTGTACTCTAAATCCCAGTTGAACATTAATATGATTGAGATAATAATAATAATAATAATAATAATAATAATAATAATAATAATAATAATAATAATAATATGTTTATATTGCTAGGTGCTGCAAGTTTTCAAACCTGACGCTTTTAAGCCCTTAATATTGGACCGGGTTTCGCACTACAAATCCGGGTGTGCAATGCTACTTGTGTGAACCCCCATTATGTGCACTTGATGCAGACTTCGTACCAGTGGCGGCGGGCACGGTTCTTTGGTGGTGTGTCGGGGGTGTAGAAAAATAAAAATAAACTTACCTCATCACCACGTCTCTCCAAGACTCTTCCCGACGAGTCTGGCCGGAACGGAAACAGGAAGCACACTGGCTCCCCTACGCCAGTGATTGGTCTGAGCGCCATGGTTTAGCGCTCAGACGGGGACTATGAGCCTGTGCATGTTCTCCACCATGCTGTAAATCAACCTGGTGGAGAACATTCTAAGTGTACATGACTGTTTGGCCGGCCCCGGAGGTTTGGCCAAACTGTCATGCGCAGTTAGAGAGTGCCCACCACTCCTCCCCCTGCTCTGTGAGCAGAGCAGCCCACCCCTCCCCGCAAAACTGCCCAGCAGGAAAAAATAAAATGATAATAACATTGTGTTATTATCATTTTATTTTTCCTTTTTCATTTCTGAAAAGCAGTGGGGCGGCGCTCCTCCGCCTTAGAGGAGGAACCGCCAATGCTTCATACCCAATTACATTAAAAAAAGCTCCCTTCAGTGCAAGAATTAACTCGCTATGTTGGCATAAGTCATGGTTAAAAGACAGAGTACTTCCCTTTGTTTTACTGCAGGCAGAGCTGGCCTGTCATTTTTTTCAGTGGTGACTCTAAGATCTATTAAGGTGGGAGTCCCAGGGTAAGAATGTGCTCCATCCCACAGTGCAGTCTCATGGAAGCATTAACTATGCCTCTTACTGTGATGCACTTGTATTGTATTCCCAAGAGCTCTTTGCCCATCTGCATGCATCCATAAAATAGATAGGAAAGTCTCTGTGCGTTAGGACTCAAGCTGCACCTCACAGATGAGGCCGAAACATGTCTGTGGTTGCTTCCATAGGAAGAGGACATTCCTTTGAGTTCAGGCTGGAATGACCCTCTTGAAGCAGGCCCAGGACTGATATGTATATGGTCGGTTCCTATTTGCAGTGGTAGACTGAGCAAACAAATGATGGGCCGGACTGTGTCCCAGGTAATTGCCAGTGGCTGACATAGATTTGAGCATTCAGTTCTTCGCATTTTGACCTTTCAAAGGGTGTTGGTTAAAATGGCAAAGGTTTTTCATCATGCATATGGGGTCCACACACCCAGCTAACCTTTACACCGCATAAGCTTCGATTTTTCACTTGCTCAGTGTAGTTTACTGACGTGGCACAAGCCCCTGCAGCCCCTTCTGGAAAAATGGAATTACTGTAAGATCTTGAAAAGTGAGCATGATCTGCACTGTGCTACCCGGGCAGATGTTATTGTCAATGAGTAGATCCACCTTGAGAATAACTTGCAGGCCACATGGAGATTAAAGTAACGAGCAATGGACCTACTGCATTGTATTATAAAGGCTAAATTGCGAATGGCTACTTACTTTGTACGATTGGTAGCCAGTGGTCACAAACAGCTCCACCAATGAAGTGCTCCGAAGGTGGAAAGCAGAAGGGATAACAGCAGTGAGCGGCTTTCACAGCAGTTAATGTCACCCCCTGTCTACTGAGAGTGGGGAGGATGCTGATGGTTAGGATAGGGGAGGAGATGCAAATGAGGACAACTTTGGGACAGCAAAGGATCTGATATATGTTGCATTCGTTTTGCCCCAACTTTGATTTTGTCCCCCAGCCCAATAATGGCCATCCCACTTAAAAAATGGCACAATATGAAGGTTGGGCTTACACTCTTTATCCAGCCTCATAATGGCCATCCCACTTAAAAAATGGCACAATATGAAGGTTGGGCTTACACTCTTTATCCAGCCTCATAATGGCCATCCCACTTAAAAAATGGCACAATATGAAGGTTGGGCTTACACTCTTTATCCAGCCTCAAATGGCCATCCCACTTAAAAAATGGCACAATATGAAGGTTGGGCTTACACTCTTTATCCAGCCTGCGGAGGGCATATAGCAGGAAAGAGAAAGGACCAGTGTTCCACTCTTGGACATAAGGAATACCACGCACAACCAACCTCAGCTTTGTCAAGATCTTAAGGAACATGGGGGCATATTACCAACAACTAGGTTGGCTTAGCGGCAATAATTTTATCGCCGTGTAGCGACGATTTTTATCGCTTAGGAGCCTTGATATTATCAAGGTTTATCTCCTAAGCGATAAAAATCGGCCGAAATGCATGAATATCGCTGAAAAGTCAGCGATATTCATGCATTACCGAGCAAATGCTCTTAGCCATGTTATCCACCTCCCATTGGATAACATGGCTAAGAACTGCTCAGAACGATTCATAAAGGGGGTGGTGATGGACTGAGTATCTGAATTAAGCAGAACACTCCTACCCAGTCAAAAGATCAGGGCTTGATCCATCACCGTTTTTTAGCTCACTGCACCATCCCAGCTCAGAACCTGGCTACATGCAAATTAGTCTGACCCTGGCCCAGTGCATCATGGGAACAGGGCAGACCAAACTACCAAGCCAATTGTTTACTGGAAAGGAAACAAGCTTCCGGGGACCGGTTTCTGGCATTACAGCCGTCTTCGGCCCGGCTTGCTTGAATCCTGATGGTGCAGTGAGCAAGGGACTCACATCTGAGCATACCCTTCCACACTTGTGGTGGCCAAAACGATTCATAAAGGGGGTGGTGATGGACTGAGTATCTGAATTAAGCAGAACACTCCTACCCAGTCAAAAGATCAGGGCTTGATCCATCACCGTTTTTTAGCTCACTGCACCATCCCAGCTCAGAACCTGGCTACATGCAAATTAGTCTGACCCTGGCCCAGTGCATCATGGGAACAGGGCAGACCAAACTACCAAGCCAATTCTTTACTGGAAAGGAAACAAGCTTCCGGGGACCGGTTTCTGGCATTACAGCCGTCTTCGGCCCGGCTTGCTTGAATCCTGATGGTGCAGTGAGCAAGGGACTCACATCTGAGCATACCCTTCCACACTTGTGGTGGCCAAAACGATTCATAAAGGGGGTGGTGATGGACTGAGTATCTGAATTAAGCAGAACACTCCTACCCAGTCAAAAGATCAGGGCTTGATCCAATACCGTTTTTTAGCTCACTGCACCATCCCAGCTCAGAACCTGGCTACATGCAAATTAGTCTGACCCTGGCCCAGTGCATCATGGGAACAGGGCAGACCAAACTACCAAGCCAATTCTTTACTGGAAAGGAAACAAGCTTCTGGGGACCGGTTTCTGGCATTACAGCCGTCTTCGGCCCGGCTTGCTTGAATCCTGATGGTGCAGTGAGCAAGGGACTCACATCTGAGCATACCCTTCCACACTTGTGGTGGCCAAAACGATTCATAAAGGGGGTGGTGATGGACTGAGTATCTGAATTAAGCAGAACACTCCTACCCAGTCAAAAGATCAGGGCTTGATCCATCACCGTTTTTTAGCTCACTGCACCATCCCAGCTCAGAACCTGGCTACATGCAAATTAGTCTGACCCTGGCCCAGTGCATCATGGGAACAGGGCAGACCAAACTACCAAGCCAATTCTTTACTGGAAAGGAAACAAGCTTCCGGGGACCGGTTTCTGGCATTACAGCCGTCTTCGGCCCGGCTTGCTTGAATCCTGATGGTGCAGTGAGCAAGGGACTCACATCTGAGCATACCCTTCCACACTTGTGGTGGCCAAAACGATTCATAAAGGGGGTGGTGATGGACTGAGTATCTGAATTAAGCAGAACACTCCTACCCAGTCAAAAGATCAGGGCTTGATCCATCACCGTTTTTTAGCTCACTGCACCATCCCAGCTCAGAACCTGGCTACATGCAAATTAGTCTGACCCTGGCCCAGTGCATCATGGGAACAGGGCAGACCAAACTACCAAGCCAATTCTTTACTGGAAAGGAAACAAGCTTCCGGGGACCGGTTTCTGGCATTACAGCCGTCTTCGGCCCGGCTTGCTTGAATCCTGATGGTGCAGTGAGCAAGGGACTCACATCTGAGCATACCCTTCCACACTTGTGGTGGCCAAAACGATTCATAAAGGGGGTGGTGATGGACTGAGTATCTGAATTAAGCAGAACACTCCTACCCAGTCAAAAGATCAGGGCTTGATCCATCACCGTTTTTTAGCTCACTGCACCATCCCAGCTCAGAACCTGGCTACATGCAAATTAGTCTGACCCTGGCCCAGTGCATCATGGGAACAGGGCAGACCAAACTACCAAGCCAATTCTTTACTGGAAAGGAAACAAGCTTCTGGGGACCGGTTTCTGGCATTACAGCCGTCTTCGGCCCGGCTTGCTTGAATCCTGATGGTGCAGTGAGCAAGGGACTCACATCTGAGCATACCCTTCCACACTTGTGGTGGCCAAAACGATTCATAAAGGGGGTGGTGATGGACTGAGTATCTGAATTAAGCAGAACACTCCTACCCAGTCAAAAGATCAGGGCTTGATCCATCACCGTTTTTTAGCTCACTGCACCATCCCAGCTCAGAACCTGGCTACATGCAAATTAGTCTGACCCTGGCCCAGTGCATCATGGGAACAGGGCAGACCAAACTACCAAGCCAATTCTTTACTGGAAAGGAAACAAGCTTCCGGGGACCGGTTTCTGGCATTACAGCCGTCTTCGGCCCGGCTTGCTTGAATCCTGATGGTGCAGTGAGCAAGGGACTCACATCTGAGCATACCCTTCCACACTTGTGGTGGCCAAAACGATTCATAAAGGGGGTGGTGATGGACTGAGTATCTGAATTAAGCAGAACACTCCTACCCAGTCAAAAGATCAGGGCTTGATCCATCACCGTTTTTTAGCTCACTGCACCATCCCAGCTCAGAACCTGGCTACATGCAAATTAGTCTGACCCTGGCCCAGTGCATCATGGGAACAGGGCAGACCAAACTACCAAGCCAATTCTTTACTGGAAAGGAAACAAGCTTCCGGGGACCGGTTTCTGGCATTACAGCCGTCTTCGGCCCGGCTTGCTTGAATCCTGATGGTGCAGTGAGCAAGGGACTCACATCTTGGCACGCCCACTTTGCACGTCATTAGTGATACATTTCTCTGATATCAAAGTGGGGTCCAAGATGGTCGCTATCTCCTACTAGCTGTCGCTAACTGGTGTTAGCGATAGCTAGGTAATAGGGAGATAATTTTATCTCCGTTTTCCTGGCTTTTAAAGCCAAAAAAGCGGAGATGAATCCCTTGATAATATGCCCCATGGAGTAGCAGATTCCACAGTAGATAAAAATAGCCATCCGATATCACTATTGTTTGGAGCTTTATCCACGTCAGGAAGAACGCTGGGAAAATGTTTATTTCAAATTGAAGCAGCCAATGCCAGCTCTGTTTGTTTCTCTGGCAGGTTATGGTTGTGCAAACGCTGGAACCCTTTTTTTTTCAACCATTTTTGCTATGCAGAACTCTTTCCAGTGAATGCTGTCTCTGCTGTGCTCCCAGTCCCTTCAGTAGTGGGTATGAAACTGATACAAAATTGTACGAGAATCTTAAGCCACTTCCAGCCCAAAAAGCAATTGGATTGCGGTTCAGAAAAGGGTTTGCAAAGCTTCAAAGTATTTTGTTACTTCCATGAATTTATAATGAAAGCTTTGCGACCAGAATTTGTGTGGGGGGTTTTGTTTTACAATGGCTGCACGAAAATCGTGATTTTTGCGACAAGTTAAAATAAATATTTCTAACAAAATGGTTCTGAGTAATTTATACATCAAAGAAAACGTTTTGGTCCCTGTTTCCAGTATTTCAATTTCTCAATTTGGCTGAAAATTAGGGCAGAAACTAGACTGTCTTCCCTAATTGATGTCCCTAGACATACAGTAGTATGGTATGCCATACACGGCCCTTGGATTTTTAGAGGCTACCTATAACTAGGTAATAATTTGTGTATAGCAGCGAAAGTAACCCAGATTTTCTGCAATTATCTGCAGAAATGGAAGCAGAAACACAGAATTCTAGTCCTACTGCCAAGTGATCTGGCTCCAATGGCAGCCCTTAGTTTAGAAGGACAGATCAGGCGGCCTAAAACTAGGCCCAATTTACCCAATACAAGTGTTTTAACTAGTGGAACTCTGCTGCTAGTAAGCACTCCTTGGCATGGAAGGGGCAGGGGGAAACGGGGGTTAAATTAATCCGAATGAGTCCCAGATATTCAGATATGCATTTTAAGTACAATGTCCTTAAAACGAAACTTTTTTGTCGAAATAAACTCCAAATTCTTAAACACAGTGAGGTTATGAAATACAGCTTGTTTCTAGTGTACCTGCTTTCTCAGAATTGGGCAAGCAGTATTTGCATAACAATTTTATGCAGCACAACACCACTCCAAAATTGGGCCTGCAGGGATTATAATTTCGAGCTGCATGTGGCTGTGAGAGTAGCAGAGGTGTCCCGTGAATTTGGAGTGTTTTAACTTTGCCTCTCTGGTAGTCGTGCCTAATGTTTATATGAAATGAGGTCTGTCTTCCTCCAAGCCTAAATACCCTTGGAAATTCAGGTCAGTTAGTATTTGTGACCCTACATTGGAGAACTGAAATCGATCCATCTTAACTGGGCTGTTCATTATAAACGCTGGTATGCTATATAGTAAGGCATGTTGAATTTTATGTTACTTATGTGATGGTATGATTTTGTTTAGTTATGCTTTTATCTATTATACCTCGGTTACCTCTGTGTCCTCATTGCATTACACAGTTTTCACAGAAGAAATACGAACTGCTTACCTTGGGACCAATATATATCACACGCAAGAGGACCTACTGGAGGGTAAGGTGGGAAGAGCAATACGAGGGATCAAAGGGAGTATAGCGTTCTGGGGTACGCTGCCGCTATCGGTGGCGGGCCGAGTGGCGCTCTTGAAGATGATAGTACTGCCCCCAATGCTGTATTGTTTCAGGACATTGCCAGTTTGGATTCTGGGTTCGCTCTTCAAGACGCTTCGCTCCATGATGGGGGTTTTATCTGGGGGAGCGGTAGACGACGGGTGGTTTTAGTTACTATGATGCAACCTTGAGTGGAAGGTGGATGGACGGCCCGGACTTTGAATTGTATTACCTGGCGGCTCAGCTGCAGTGGCTTACCCAGGCAGTTGCGAGAGAGTTTAGGGGCCCAGATGGTCCTATGGGTCGATGGATTCCACGCCATGTGCTGTCATTTGTCATACTCGGTCAGCGGCTGCGAGCTGGGTCATTAACTCATGAGTAGCGGATGCTGAGGTTATGCTGGATCCGAAGTCACGGTAGTAGTGGGGCTATCGACCGTATACTCCGGAGATTCTGCTAGGCATGTGTACGGCTCTACCACATGGGGGGACTGGTCCACGCTGGCAATGTGGGAGGAGCAAGGGTTGCAAATGATGGGGGACTTATATGAGGAGGGCGCTTTTGCCCTATCAGACATTGCAGGATAGGTATGGTCTTCCCAGGGGCGACTTCTTATTGCATTCTGCCCTTATATCAGCAATCCAACTCCATTGGGGGGGTGGAGGGTTATCGGAGCCGCAGACATCATTAACGTGCCAATATGTTGTGATGGTAGCGGGGACCTTCAAAGCTATAACGTGCTTATACAAGCGAATGGTGGAAGAGAGGATGCAGCCATTGAGCCCATTGCAACGGAAATGGGAGGCAGACCTGGGTAGGGAAATTCCTGACACAACGTGGTCTAAAATAGTGGAGCGAGCATGGAAGAGCACGCAAAATGCTAGGTTTCAGTTTATTAATTTTTATGTGTTACATAGGGCGTACTTAACCTCGGCATGGATAAATAAGTATTTTAATGTGAATACAGCCCGGTGCCCCAGCTGCAACTCAGAAGAGGCGGAATTTGGGGACGCAGTTGGGGACATATTGGGAAGAGGTGGTCGATATATTATGTGGGGTAATGGATAGGCAAATAGACCCAGACATGGGTGCATGTATATTGCATTGGTTTCCTCATACAGCTAAGATTAAGGTAACGAGTAAGTTCTTGGACCTGGGGTTGTTGTTAGCCAAAAGGGAATTAAGGAAGCATTGGAAAAACAGGCAGGGACCCAACATTGAGCATTGGAAGGGGGAGTTTGCCAAATGGGAAGCCAGTGAGAGTATGGTTCGGTTTCAGAAAGCTAGGCGCTCCAACAATGATTAGGCACTAGATGCTGCAAAAGCGTGGGAGGCTCTGGTTACTCTGCTGCTATCATCTGAGCCGGAGTCAGATGGAGATTCCTTAGATATGCAGATAGATCTTCCCCGGGTTGAAGAGCGGTAGTGGGGACCCTAGCAGCCCAGGAGACACTATGGAGGACTTCAAAATGTAACAGGCCAAAATACTCAGGTCAGAAGGAGAGGAACGTCATTTTACACAGATCTGTACTGCTGGTAGCTTGCCAGAAATGCTAAGGATGAGCATACCGGTGGAGCGGGATAGGGAGGGAATGGAGGGAGGGATTGTTTTGTCGTCATATGGGTGCATTGATTGATCGGACAAATGGCACATGGGTTGGATATTAAAGGTCTCTCAAGTTCATTGTATATACGGAAGCGATAACATCTAGAAACAAGTGGGTGACTGAGGAAGGAAAAAAAGGTTTATGGTTTAGAATAGATAATTGATACGAAACAATGTATATATATAAGAATGAGGCCTTCATTATTAATGATGTAACGACAAACGTTGGATGTATAGTTTGTGGGAGAAAATCACTAAAAATATGTTAAAAAGAAATACGAACTGCTTGGAGAAAGGGTATGCCTCTAATGCATTTAATATTTTAATATGGTTTTGGATTGTGCTCATTGGATTTCTCTGTCTTGGTTTTCTAATATTGTGAAAGGTGTTTTATTTATCACTAGATGTGGGCGAACCAACAAATGTACAGGGAGAGCTGAGCCAGAGCCGAGCCAAGGGTCTGACTCAGCTCTTAGAGCCCGTGCACAAGCCGAGCCCTGAAAATATTTGCTATGTATACCAATCAGCAAACATCATGTAAAATATGATAAAGTCTCTTCAAACTTCAAAAAAAGTGTATTTCTTTAACATGTGGAAGCTGTGACATTATGTGTCACATTATAGCACTGCACTGAGAAAGTACTTACTAAAAGTGATAGTTTTTAAACATGATCCATTAGTGAACTAAGAGGCAAGACAGTTTGCCATATAAACCCTGCAGTGGCCCAGATTATTACAAAGCAACATTATAGTCTATTAAATCAAACACAATAGGTTTTCCACAACTGGTATTGTGAACTCACACATTTGAAAGTTTTTCTTAGGCGATAATGAAGAAAAACCAAGGTTTATTGAAATAAAATATTTGCCCGAGATCACACAATTTAAGGGAGGAAGCGGCAATTCATACAGGTTTTCTAGTTTCACTTTGTACAAATAAGCTACTCAGTGGAAATCTATGGGTCTTTCTTTTTTTAATTTAACACTTTGTTTTGCCCTCTTTGTGCATTTTTCTGCATTTTGTATATAATGTGAACAGGACACGAAGGTACTGGAATGCTTTACATGAGTATTTGTTAAATTAGACAAGGCCCCATTCAATTTTTAACGGCACAAGTGAGTGACTGATTTGCCTAGAATCACAGGATGTTGTGCAGATGCTGAGACTCAAACCTGGTTCCCCAATTCCAAACTTGGCAACTCTGGCCATAACACCACATCCCAGGGATAGGGAGGATAGCAGGCTGAAGCCACTTGAAAGCTGGGCTCAAGATCCAGGGCCAGGCATCAGGTTCAAGCCTGGCTGGGCTTTTAGTGGGTCACCCAGCTCTATTTATCACCTAGCAGCACACATGCACAGAGAACAGGTTGTCTTACCCTGGCCTGTCCACACAGGTCGCAAGACTGCTTCTACTGGAGTGCTATATGAGGTGAATGCCGGGCCGCACACTATCGTGCATTTAGGTGGCCCTTTGCCAAGAAAGCTGGCAAAGAGCTCATTAGACATAACAAGAAGGGCATAAAAGTTTAAAAGGCTTTAACTGGCGACGGCCCTCTCGCCTGTGTTATTTCTTCTTCTCAATCACAGACATTCATCCTGAGATTTATTGCGCCTTGTTAACAGATCTTCCTTCTATAGCTCTGAGGTTAGAGCTCCTGGATTGAGCACAGGAATGCCCATGTGCACCTGTAAGTGTGCCGTGGCCCATCCATACAGGCGAAGGGGCCACAGTTGTATGACATTACCCCTCATGCATTTACCCAGCATGCTTTTACCCTATAGTTTTTACTCCACAAAAACATTTACAACGCAGGGCTTAACAGTGCACTCCATTACAACACATTCCCCATTACAACGCAATTATTATTCTACCTTCAGGGGGGCATTACTTTGGGGTATGCGTTGTAACAGTTTGTGGTGTAAAGCCCTGCATTGTAAACATTTTTGCAGAGTAAAAACTGTGGGGTAAAAGCATGCGGGGTAAAAGATGTTTCCCAGAGGCCAGGCCCCCCACATTTTTCCAAAGAAGAAGAGTGTCTGTCTAGCTGAGCAAAGGTCAGCCTGACAGACACACTTCTTGTTCAGGGCAGGCAGCAAGGAGCTAGACATTTACTAAATGTGCAGGCTCCTGGCTGCTTCAGCTGAAGTTTGCCGGGCTGAGGATTTCACAGCCCTGTGGGTGTGACCTCCTCAGCCTAGCAAAAGTAGTGCCTCAAGGCCCTCACCTTGTCATGAGTGAAAGTATCAATGATTGCCTTGGACCTGTGAGCCCTGAAGTGCCCAGGGCTGTGTCAATCAGTGTCAACTAATCACAGAGTGGGGTGGAGTGAATAAGTCTCACTGACCCCATCCCACTCTGTGATGAGTGAGGGATTGCTGCCTTCCCTGACCTTTGGTCGGCCAATGAGGGAAGGCAGCAGTCCAAAACCTCTGGGGACCTTTAAGGCTTCCCTCTCCAGAAGCTGCAAGGAGGTAAGTTTTATATTTTTGAATGTTTGATGCATGCGTGCCAACAGCCCATCGCATGGACGGCGAGGCCGACACCTGCCCAGCCTGGCACCGGGCTCAGCTCCCCTCTCATCTCCGCTGCCTGTCTTCCTCTTCCTGCCTCTTTCTGGGTTCCCCTCGTGACGGGCGTTCGGCGGGTCCTGTCGCGATGTTGCTGATGCTTCTGTGCTTTCTCTGGATGGCCGCGGATGAGCCGGGCTGGGGCTCTCTCCTCCTGACCCTCCTGATTCTACGGCCGCTGCTTTTCGCTACTGCTGGCCCGCCTGCCTCGCTGGAGGCTTTGGCGGGGGTGGGAACTGTGGCGCTGCTCTCTGGGATTTTCTGAGCCTGTCTGTTTCCATCCCTGCCAGTGAGACGCCCCCTCTGGCTCAGACTCTGCAGCGTCCCGTTCTCTAGACTGCTGCCCTGGAGCCTGTGTCGATCTCCCTCCAACCTGGGAGAATGGATTAGACACTGTTGCCACCGCTGTCCGGGACCTGTGCTCATGGACGGCACGGCTGTGCTTTGGAGACCACCTGCCCCCCTTTTGTCTGTCTGGCTCCTTCCCCCTTCTTGTTCTTCCTCCATTCGGTCGGCTTCCTGGTTTTCTTTGGACTTGGCCCTCGTAACGTTTGGACTGGAAACACGTGTGCGCCCCGCTATTTTGGGACCGTCTCCTGTTGTCACTCTTGCCCTGGGTCCACCATCTTGCGAAACAGCAGACATTCTACTGCCCTCCCTTGGTGCTGTGACTGCGTCCCCCTTCCGACCCCACTTAATGGAACTCTGCTCTCCTGGTTTTTTGGGTCTTGACCTGAGAAAATCTACTATTTGCATACATATATATAGAGATAACTCTAACCACGAGTATATGTAGTAGACCTTTGTACTCACTACCATCCCTATGTGATTCTTAGAGTTTATCAATGTGTGTCTCTTCCTTGAGTGACTTTACAACTTGCACATTTGCAATTTCTTTTCCTCTTTGGATCTCTTCCTTGGGTGACTCTACAACTTGTACATTTGCAATTTTTTAGGTCTCGCCTGTCGATGCGCATGCGCATCGAGCAAGCGAGACTATAGGGGCTCATCCAGACTTTATCTAACTTTCAAGGAATCGTGGCGATTCCTTGCAGTGCCCGTGACTTTTAAGCTCAATGCGCATGTGCATTGAGCTTAAAAGCGCGTGCACAGCCGCCCGCATTCCTCCGACACCTTTGAAGTGAAACTTAGCTTCACTTCAAAGGCCCGGCTTGTTCACACCCACATGCCGCTCTGCCCCGCTCCGCCCCCTCCCCTGAGTCATCCTGCCTGCCCCTTCCCGCCGTGTCGCATTTCTCCTCCCCCCTCCCCTCTCCCCTCTCCCCTCTCTTCCCTCCGTCTTGTTTTCTTTGATGCTGGTATTGCTGGCAGCGGCATTGCGCTTGGAGGGAGAGCAACAACATAAAACTGACCATGAAGTTAATCACAGGACCCTGCAGCCGAAGGCTTCGTGCACTGAGCCCTCCCGGCATACACATAATTTTATCGCTCTCTTTCTCTCGCGCTCTCCCTACATCTATAGCTCCCCCTCCCTCTCTCCTGTCTTCCTCTGTCTCACTCTAACTGTGTTCCTCCCTCTGTCTCACTCCCCCTCTCTTTTTCCTCCTCTCTCCCTCCCTCTCCGTCTCGCAGCTTAGATTCACGTTTCTGCCTGTTTCACTCTCTCTTCCAACTCTCACCCCCCTCTCCATTTACTTACACAAATCTCGCAGATACCCCAAGCAGCGGTGCACGCAGTACCAATCCTTCTGTTATGCCACATCTCGCAGCTTAGATTCTTTCGCTCTTTCTTTTAACTCTCCACGTTTCTGCCTGTTTCACTCTCTCTTTTAACTCTCACCCCCCTCTCCATTTACTTACACAATTCTCGCAGATACCCCAAGCAGCGGTGCACGCAGTACCAATCCTTCTGTTATGCCACATCTCGCAGCTTAGATTCATTCCCTCTTTCTTTTAACTCCCCACGTTTCTGCCTGTTTCACTCTCTCTTCCAACTCTCACCCCCCTCTCCATTTACTTACACAAATCTCGCAGATACCCCAAGCAGCGGTGCACGCAGTACCAATCCTTCTGTTATGCCACATCTCGCAGCTTAGATTCATTTGCTTTTTTTTTTAACTCTCCACGTTTCTGCCTGTTTCACTCTCTCTTTTAACTCTCACCCCCCTCTCCATTTACGTTTCTGCCTGTTTCACTCAGCCACGCAACGCCACTCAGGCACGCAACGCCACTCGCGCACGCAACGCCACTCAGCCACGCAACGCCACTCAGCCACGCAACGCCACTCACCCACGCAACGCCACTCAGCCACGCAACGCCACTCACCCACGCAACGCCACTCACCCACGCAACGCCACTCATGCACGCCACTCACACACGCAACGCCACGCACACATGCAACGCCACTCAGCCACTCACTGCCACTCTGCCACGCAACGCCACTCAGCCACGCAACGCCACTCAGCCACGCAACGCCACTCAGCCACGCAACGCCACTCAGCCACGCAACGCCACTCACCCACGCAACGCCACTCACCCACGCAACGCCACTCACCCACGCAACGCCACTCACCCACGCAACGCCACTCACCCACGCAACGCCACTCACCCACGCAACGCCACTCACCCACGCAACGCCACTCACCCACGCAACGCCACTCTGGCACGCAACGCCACTCTGGCACGCAACGCCACTCTGGCACGCAACGCCACTCTGGCACGCAACGCCACTCACCCACGCAACGCCACTCAGCCACGCAACGCCACTCAGCCACGCAACGCCACTCAGCCACGCAACGCCACTCAGCCACGCAACGCCACTCACCCACGCAACACCACTCACCCATGCAACGCCACTCACCCACGCAACGCCACTCACCCACGCAACGCCACTCACCCACGCAACGCCACTCTGGCACGCAACGCCACTCTGGCACGCAACGCCACTCTGGCACGCAACGCCACTCTGGCACGCAACGCCACTCTGGCACGCAACGCCACTCACCCACGCAACGCCACTCACCCACGCAACGCCACTCCCCCACGCAACGCCACTCCCCCACGCAACGCCACTCACCCACGCAACGCCACTCAGCCACGCAACGCCACTCAGCCACGCAACGCCACTCAGCCACGCAACGCCACTCAGCCACGCAACGCCACTCACCCATGCAACGCCACTCACCCACGCAACGCCACTCACCCACGCAACGCCACTCACCCACGCAACGCCACTCACCCACGCAACGCCACTCACCCACGCAACGCCACTCACCCACGCAACGCCACTCACCCACGCAACGCCACTCTGGCACGCAACGCCACTCAGCCACGCAACGCCACTCACCCACGCAACGCCACTCACACACGCAACGCCACTCACACGCAACGCCACTCACCCACGCAACGCCACTCAGCCACGCAACGCCACTCAGCCACGCAACGCCACTCAGCCACACAACGCCACTCACCCACGCAACGCCACTCACCCACGCAACGCCACTCACCCACGCAACGCCACTCACCCACGCAACGCCACTCACCCACGCAACGCCACTCAGCCACGCAACGCCACTCAGCCACGCAACGCCACTCAGCCACGCAACGCCACTCACCCACGCAACGCCACTCACCCACGCAACGCCACTCACCCACGCAACGCCACTCACCCACGCAACGCCACTCACCCACGCAACGCCACTCACCCACGCAACGCCACTCAGCCACGCAACGCCACTCACACACGCCACTCACACACGCAACGCCACGCACACATGCAACGCCACTCAGCCACGCACTGCCACTCTGCCACGCAACGCCACTCAGCCACGCAACGCCACTCAGCCACGCAACGCCACTCACACACGCAACGCCACTCACACGCAACGCCACTCACCCACGCAACGCCACTCACCCACGCAACGCCACTCACCCACGCAACGCCACTCACCCACGCAACGCCACTCACCCACGCAACGCCACTCACCCAAGGAACGCCACTCAGCCACGCAACGCCGTTAGTATGTATAGCATTGCACCTAAAAAACAGTTAATATTACAACCCACAAACGCCAGCACCTCTCCCCTCTGTTCCCGTACACATCCAGGCTCGCAATTCAACTCCCCCTCCCCAGACGCCAGCACCTCCCCTCTCTGTCCCTGCACACAGCCAGGCTCTCAGAACACAAAAAGACTTGAAATTGAAATCGTCTACAAAATGAAATAATGACAGACGCATTACAAGCTACATGGCCTTGTACATTCCCTAATCAGCAGACCTACTATTCCCACCCCTCCCTCTACAGCCTGCTACGCCAAAAATAGCGCTTGTATCTATAGCATTGCACCTAAAAAACATGTAATATTTTGACATGTTTATAAACGGAATGAAACACACAGAGTCAGTTCAATTCAACGGGCCTACTATTTCCCTCCTCCGACACAGAGTGACATCACAGAGCCTCTAGCACATCCACGTGACTAAACAGTCCTCGCAACCCGCCATAACCCCCAACAATACGACGGACCTGCTGGGACCATTCTTTAATACCATTTACATGAACACAAAGCCAGGCCACAGACTCCAAGGCTTTCGTTACCAAAACTCCAGGATGCTAGACTACTTTAAGCGCCGTGTTCAAGATTGTAATCACTTGTGAAGTTCCTTTGGGGATGTGCTAATTTAGAACAGCAGGATGCGAGCCGGGTGTTACCTCGAGAACAACAACAAACCCCCCCAAAAACAAAGTCACTGGAAGAAAATACTAACACTAGAAACGTGATGCTTTTTCGCTAAACTTAAACAATCCCACTGAACGAAAATACTAACACTAGAAACGTGATGTTTTTTTAACAAAAATTATTTACTTCACATAAGCATGTCTAGTATTTCACAACTTCCCTCTACAGCGTGGTATTTAAAAACGGCCTATTCTACGTCGACGCTTGTACAGACTAAAGATTTCTTATGTTGCCTTCAGTGGAACATTTCCGATGTTGCCTTCTTTTGGATAACTACCATATTTCTTATACACACACATTAAGGGGCGCATCCGCAGCAGCCTCACCCTCACTCACCCTCACTCACCCTCAACCCCTCATGCTATTTTGAAGGGTAACTTGGAGCAGTGCAAGCTTCCCTCACACATAGATCAGGTACAGCACAGGCGGCAGCAGTGCAAGCTTCCCTTACACATGCAACAGGTACAGCACCGACAGCAGCAGTGCAAGCTTCCATCACACACGGAGCAGGTATAGCACAGGCAACGGCAATGCAAGCTTCACTCAAACACGGAGCAGGTACAGCACAGGCAACAGCAGTGCAAGCTTCCCTTACACATGGAACAGGTACAGCACCGACAGCAGCAGTGCAAGCTTCCCTCACACATACATCAGGTACAGCACAGGCAGCTGCAGTGCAAGCTTCCATCACACACGGAGCAGGTATAGCACAGGCAACGGCAATGCAAGCTTCACTCAAACACGGAGCAGGTACAGCACAGGCAACAGCAGTGCAAGCTTCCCTTACACATGGAACAGGTACAGCACCGACAGCAGCAGTGCAAGCTTCCCTCACACATACATCAGGTACAGCACAGGCAGCTGCAGTGCAAGCTTCCATCACACACGGAGCAGGTACTGCACAGGCAACGGCAATGCAAGCTTCACTCAAACACGGAGCAGGTACAGCACAGCCAACAGCAGTGCAAGCTTCCCTTACACATGGAACAGGTACAGCACCGACAGCAGCAGTGCAAGCTTTCATCACACATACATCAGGTACAGCACAGGCGGCAACAGTGCAAGCTTCCCTCACACACGGAGCAGGTACAGCACAGCATACCCTCAGACCCTCACCCTCAACACCTCACCCTCACTAACTTCACCCTTATCACCTCACCCACAATTCCACACCCTCACTCACCCTCACCATCACTCACCCTCACTCACACTCAACACATCACCCTCATCTACACTCAACATCACCATCACTCACCCTCAACATCTCATCCTTAACACCTCACTCTTAACACCTCACTCACCCTCACTCATCCTCAACAAGTCACACTCACTCACCCTTAACACCTCACCCTCACCCTCAATACCATTCAACACCTCACCCTCACCTTCACTCAACATCACCCTCACTCACCCTCAACGACTCACCCTCAGTTACACACACTAACACTCAAAAACGCAACAGCACTCTGCCTCTCCATCATTCACACTCTATCCATCATTCACACACTATCCATCTTTCAGAAACTCTGCATCATTCACCCACTCACCATCATTCACCCAATCTCCATCATTCACCCAATCTCCATCATTCACCCAATCTACAGCATTCACCCAATCTACAGCATTCACCCAATCTACAGCATTCACCCAATAGACAGCATTCACCCAATAGACAGCATTCACCCAATCTGCAGCATTCACCCAATCTGCAGCATTCACCCAATCTGCAGCATTCACCCAATCTGCAGCATTCACCCAATCTGCAGCATTCACCCAATCTGCAGCATTCACCCACTCTGCAGCATTCACCCACTCTGCAGCATTCACCCACTCTGCAGCATTCACCCACTCTGCAGCATTCACCCACTCTGCAGCATTCACCCACTCTGCAGCATTCACCCACTCTGCAGCATTCACCCACTCTGCAGCATTCACCCACTCTGCAGCATTCACCCACTCTGCAGCATTCACCCACTCTGCAGCATACACCCACTCTGCAGCATTCACCCACTCTGCAGCATTCACCCACTCTGCAGCATTCACCCACTCTGCAGCATTCACCCACTCTGCAGCATTCACCCACTCTGCAGCATTCACCCACTCTGCAATTTGAGGAATGTTAGGCCATTTTCTTACACATAAAGAAATTTCAGGACGGAAAACAAGGGGGTCGACGGAGTATAGCATCAGATACGTTAGACACAAAAAAAACTTAACATCATTGACCTAAAAGGATGCAAGGATGTTAATCAGTCTTCGGGCCAAAAAGTAAATTTAATTCGTACGATATTACAACAATATTACACAAAGGAAACAAATACAAATATGTGGCAGGAAGCGAGGACGAGGAGATACAAAGACACAAGTGAAACAGGCAACTTTTTCGCCGGGCAATAAACAAGCACTATTCATCCGGAGAATGGGACGGTTTAAAGACAGTAGTCAACAGTTACACAAAAAACCGGACGCATACAACAATAGCACTTCTTCTCACGGAATTCCGTCTAATATAAAGCAAATATGACGAAATAAACAAAAATTCAGAAACAATCAAATTTTTCAGAGGGAAATAAACAAGAACGATTCATCCGGAAAATGGGACGCATTGAATACAATAGTCGAGATTTACACAAAAAAAAGAAACGCTTAACACAATAGCATTTATCCAGACGGAATTAGTTCAAATACAATAAAACATATTACGAACATAGAAAGAGTCAGTCACAAAAATCTAACGAAAAATACATTAGTTCACTGTACATGTCGTTCATACATTGCTAAAAATACTACAGTCAGCAAAGACACAAAGTTTCATTTCATACTTCAAGTACGTCAATAACAAATTATCCGACTACTTCAGCATCACACAAAAAAATAATAAAAAAACAACTTACATCAATATATTACAACACATTTACCACTTCGAAATGAAACAAACCCCTTTTGTATGTCAAATTACCAAAAAAAGGACATTAATACATTACATTACAGTTTAACAAAACATATGCATTACACATCGCCAATAAAAAACACTACTTTATGTTACATTACAAACATTTACAAATATTACGAGTGAATTAAATAAATTTAGCAAGTATTTAAATTTTACATAGTATATATACTACATTACATTACATTAAAATAAACTTAGGAATACATTCTTACCTGTCAAACGACGCAGCAACACCACCGGGACAAGAACACGCCTTCCGCACACCAACATTCTCGATCAATGGGGAATTCAACGGTTGACGTATGCAAATCGGAACGCTACGTCAAAAACGTCGCGCTCCGATTGGCTAGAAAAATACGTAAACAAAAAACACACACAACTCAAAAATAAACTAGACCGCTAAACATAGCAGACGTCGACGTGACGCTATACGTCGGCCATTTAAAAAAAAAAATAAAAACGAGACTACACAAACATGTTACAAAACATACACATAGTTAGTACAATACATACACATTTAAAATTACATACTAATATACACATAAGACTGAAGTAATACAAAGGGGACACCTTTAGTTACAAACAACACATTACTTAATTATTATTAACATATACACACACTCTTAACATCACCCTCACACAACAAAACTATCACACTCTTTCACACACGCTCAGTAACGCTAAAACAACCACGCAACGCCACTCAGGCACGCAACGCCACTCACGCACGCAACGCCACTCAGCCACGCAACGCCACTCAGCCACGCAACGCCACTCACCCACGCAACGCCACTCAGCCACGCAACGCCACTCACCCACGCAACGCCACTCACCCACGCAACGCCACTCATGCACGCCACTCACACACGCAACGCCACGCACACATGCAACGCCACTCAGCCACTCACTGCCACTCTGCCACGCAACGCCACTCAGCCACGCAACGCCACTCAGCCACGCAACGCCACTCACCCATGCAACGCCACTCACCCACGCAACGCCACTCACCCACGCAACGCCACTCAGCCACGCAACGCCACTCACCCACGCAACGCCACTCACCCACGCAACGCCACTCACCCACGCAACGCCACTCACCCACGCAACGCCACTCACCCACGCAACGCCACTCACCCACGCAACGCCACTCACCCACGCAACGCCACTCAGCCACGCAACGCCACTCAGCCACGCAACGCCACTCAGCCACGCAACGCCACTCAGCCACGCAACGCCACTCAGCCACGCAACGCCACTCACCCACGCAACGCCACTCACACACGCAACGCCACGCACACATGCAACGCCACTCAGCCACTCACTGCCACTCTGCCACGCAACGCCACTCAGCCACGCAACGCCACTCAGCCACGCAACGCCACTCACCCATGCAACGCCACTCACCCACGCAACGCCACTCACCCACGCAACGCCACTCAGCCACGCAACGCCACTCACCCACGCAACGCCACTCACCCACGCAACGCCACTCACCCACGCAACGCCACTCACCCACGCAACGCCACTCACCCACGCAACGCCACTCACCCACGCAACGCCACTCACCCACGCAACGCCACTCAGCCACGCAACGCCACTCAGCCACGCAACGCCACTCAGCCACGCAACGCCACTCAGCCACGCAACGCCACTCAGCCACGCAACGCCACTCACCCACGCAACGCCACTCACACACGCAACGCCACGCACACATGCAACGCCACTCAGCCACGCACTGCCACTCTGCCACGCAACGCCACTCAGCCACGCAACGCCACTCAGCCACGCAACGCCACTCACACACGCAACGCCACTCACACGCAACGCCACTCACACACGCAACGCCACTCACCCACGCAACGCCACTCACCCACGCAACGCCACTCACCCACGCAATGCCACTCTGGCACGCAACGCCACTCTGGCACGCAACGCCACTCACCCACGCAACGCCACTCACCCACGCAACGCCACTCACCCACACAACGCCACTCACCCACGCAACGCCACTCACCCACGCAACGCCACTCAGCCACGCAACGCCACTCAGCCACGCAACGCCACTCAGCCACGCAACGCCACTCACCCACGCAACGCCACTCACACACGCAACGCCACTCACACGCAACGCCACTCACCCACGCAACGCCACTCAGCCACGCAACGCCACTCAGCCACGCAACGCCACTCAGCCACGCAACGCCACTCAGCCACGCAACGCCACTCACCCACGCAACGCCACTCAGCCACGCAACGCCACTCACCCACGCAACGCCACTCACCCACTGACACTCACTCACACTCAATCACTCTCACCCTCACTCACCAGCAACACCTCACCCTCAACGCCTCACCCTCAAATCCTCACTCACCCTCACTCTCACTCATCCTCAATCACCCTCAACATCACACACTCACTCACCCTCACTCACCCTCAACACCTCACCCTCACTCACCCTCAACTCCTCACTCACCCTCATTCTCACTCATCCTCACTCAACCACCCTCAACTTCAATGACCCTCAACGCCTCACCCAACACCTCACCTTCACTCACCATCAACATCTCACCCTCACTCACCCACAAAACATCAGCCTCAACACCTCACCCTCAATCACTCACCCTCAACAATTCACCCACACTCACCCTCCCTCACCCTCAATTCCTCACCCACACCCTCAACACTTCACCCTAAACACGTCACTCATCCTCAACGCCTCCCCCTCCCCCTCACTCACCCTCACCCTCACTCACCCTCAACACCTCACCATCACTAACACTCAACACCTCACCCTCACTAACTCACACTCAATCACCCTCAACACCTCACCCTCAACACCTCACCCTCAACACCTCACCCTCAACACCTCACCTTCAAAACCTCAACCTCAACAACTCACCCTCAACACCTCACCCTCACTCACTCTCACTCACCCTCACTCACCCTCACTCACACTCACTCACACTCAGTCACCCTCACTCACCCTCACTCACCCTCACTCACCCTCACTCACCCTCAACTCCTCATTCACCCTCACTCATCCTCACTCACCCTCAACACCTCACCCTCACCATCACCCACCCTCAACCCCTCATCCTAACTCGCAATAACCCTCCCTCACCCTCACCCTCACTCACTCTCACTCTCACTCACCCTCAACACCTCACTCACCCTCAACACCTCACTCACACTCAACTCCTCACTCATCCCCACCCTCACTCACCCTCAACACCTCACCCTCACACAGTGCAATAGGTCTCGTAGGATTTTTAGTTACAGCTTTTACAATTGTTTATTGCTTTTTTGATTTGTAATTCTTTAGCATTGGCAAAAAAAAATACAAATGCAAAAGATTTACAACAAAAAACCCATAAACAATTCTAAATGCACTAACTCTAATGCTGCGAGACCTATTGCATTTCCAATGCTTGTTTCTGTTTCTATCTCTTCCTTGAGTGACTTTACAACTTGTACATTTGCAATTTTTTTCTGTTTCTATCTCTTCCTTGAGTGACTTTACAACTTGTACATTTGCAATTTTTTCTGTTTGTATATTTTATGTAACTCATGTAATCATAAGTCCTTATGTATCGCAACTGGTTCTTATGTAAAGCGCTCTGACACCTTCGGGTAATGTCTGCGCTATATAAAATCGCATTAAATAAAAATAAATAAATAAAAAAAGTATGTATAAATGTATGACTTTGTTGTGAGTGAAAGGGTGTGTGTATGTGTGCACATGTGTGAATGCATAGGGGTGAGTGAGTGAGTAAGTGAGTGTATATCTGTGCATGTGTGGCAGGCCCACCCTCCTCCCTTCCAATACTACCATCCGGCACTGAAGGAAAGTTTACTGGAAACACTACGCATCTGAAATAGCCCAAGCAAAACAGCTGGAAAGTGTTGAGCGAATAGTAGGATACCTTTGACATTAACACCTGACATGTAGAGACAATGTTTAATTTGTAAAAGAATAAGTGATGGTGTCCAAAGTTTGGCACTAAAGTTCGTAATTGGGGTTATCAAAGCTCAAGGCTGCGTATTCTTGATTCCACCTCTTGACTCTTTAATCCACCACCAGGAACTCCCTCCCTCTTTTTCGCTTTCATGCAGATTCTTTTTCATCCCTGCTTTCTCCCTTTTTATTGTTTTTCTGGCCTTTTCTTCATCCTTCTTTCCCCCTTTTGTGTTTTTTCTCTCCTCCTCTGGGCCAAAGTCCGATGTGGAAAAAAATGAGTGCTGGTCCCGCAAAAGTGAGTTCCGATGGATCCCACCTGCATCCACCAACTCAAATTAAGAACTGCGTGAGGATGTCTCTCATCAGTTCTGGCATTACCGAGGAAAGTTTGAACATTTTCCATTTCCCTCTTATTATTATCATTGCTATAATTATCACTATTAGTACTATTTTTATTTTTAGCAAAATTTACCTCATCATGACATTAGGCTGAATGTTTAATAAACCATATTATTATGTTGCTAAATGACTGACTGCTTGCGAGAGGCTTGTGTATGTATGTGGAATAAATACATCTACGTTTTTTTGACTCCACAGCAAAATATTTTGGTTTGAGGGAAAGAGGGGGTTTCATTGCAAAGTGGGCCGAGTGAAGGGGTTATAGGTGCGCATAGTGAAACTAATAATTACAAGTATCCAGTACTTAATTTGAGCTGGTGGTTGCCAGTGGGCACCACATACACTTACTTTTGGGGACCAGCAGTTATTTCTCCTAATAGGAAATTTCCCGTGAGCAAAAGAGGGAACACAGTCAAAGGGGATGGAAAGGAAGAGAAAAACCATCACAAAGGGAGAAAGGAGCAATGGGGCATATTTACAAGGGCCTTATCTCGGCTTTTTAGGCTTAAAAAGACAAAAAAGCAGAGATAAAACTACCACCCTATTTACAAGAGGGTGCTAACATGCTTAATCGCATGTTAGCACCCTTTTTCCCAATGCCTCCCTTTGCATCTCTAATGAGATGCAAAGTGGATGTCACTGGGCATACCCCGGATGGGCACCCTTACAAATATTGCTGATGTTCTCATCGCAATATTTACATGGCTGCCCCAGCATTTTAGCACACGTTAGTTTTTGGAGAAAACCGCTCCAAAAACGAATGTCTGCTAAAATGCAGACTTACCTATCCCTAACATTGGGGTGGATTATGCTGATACAACCCTGTGAGTCATATCAGCAAGGTTATCGCCTTTTTGAAGGGATCTTCACTGATAAACCAGTGAAGTCCCCTGCAAAACGGCGATAACCTCACTATCTCTGGAATTCGTATCGCCCTGGAGTAAAGCGTTGTTAATAACGCGCTACCCGGGCGATAAATTCCAGAGTTAGCCTGCGATAATAAAATTATCGCTAAGCACGGCCAGCGATATTTATCGCTGGCCGTTGATAATATGCCCCAGAGTGCGATAAAGTGGAAGTGGATTAAAGAGGCCAGCAGTGGATTGAAGTTTATGCTGCCTTGCTATTTGGCCCACTAACATTTAATAGTGCTAGCCTCAGGCTTCTGAGCACAGCTTTGGGCACTGACATTCATTCTTTTTTCAAATTAATCTCTGGAAGCATCTGTCCCAAAAGTGCATTCTGTCCATGGCCTGTTTCATTTTATAATTTTGAGGGAGATGAGGAAATATTTGATGAGGTCCGTATTAGATCCAAAACAGGATTGAAAAGGTATTTGGTGACAACTCATATAACAGTGTCTGGAGACTGCCAGTCTATGTACATTGATTTTTGATGTTTTCTTGTGATTTTCTCACAGAGTTGAGAGGAAAAATGTCAGGATGTTCCAAAACGCTCACAAGGTTTCTTTGTTGGTATGCTTAGTAAAAGACACACAGATGATGGACTGAATGCCGAGCAAATCAAACATTCACCCCCAGTCAATAGATCTGGGTTAAGTCCATCGTTCTTTTGTTCACCATGCCACCACAGTTTAGGTCAGCCACATGCAAATCAGTCTTGACCCTGTGCCTCAGGGCAACAGTCCAGCCCGAACTGCCAAGCGTGAACCTCCCTGGTCTGGAAACAGGCATCCTGTGACCTGTTTTGGGGCATCACCCCTCATCAGCCCGGCTAGCTCGAATCCAGTGACACAGTGAGCCCGGGACCCTTGCTTAGTAACACACAAACATTTTAGGTTCAGCCTTTATCAAAACATCAGAGTATGGGCATGTTCCCGGTTGAGGTCCATAGGATGTCGAAAGAATAGAAGTGGATATCCAATTTCATCCAAACCAAGGCACTAAGGAATGTTTTCTCCTGCCACAACGTTGACACTCTCTTCAAAGCTGTTTCCTGTACATTATTTTTGAGACACTCTCTTGGTATCTCCTATCTCACCAAGGAAAAATATAAAAGACCGCAGCCTGAATAGAGGTAACTACACTAGTATGGGGGAGTCTAAGGCTCACTACCTCTACCCAACTGTTGAGATTCTTTAGCCAGATAGAGGGAGGGATAGAGATTACACAGGCTAGCAAGGGGGTACGTACTTCTTTTTATTGGGGGGTCCTGCTGGCCTCATTTGAGCAGATGGGCGTGAAGTCCACAGAGAGAACAGTAATTTCACTGCTAGGCCAATATCAGGGGGGAAGCGTTATTTAGGGATAGCCATCTTGATACCAGTCTTTACCTCTTCTTGACCTCCAGCTCAGACAGGACATCGTTGACCCAAATCTTCCAAAATTGCCTGTGTTGTTGGTCACTCGTTTGTCTGGGCAGAGGTCCACCCACTGAAACACTCTCATAAGCCACAGGCAGCACCTCTAAAGAAGATATTCCTCAGTTTGGTTGATGGTCTGCAGATGTCAAGATTGTGGGAGACTGAAGAAGGCTGTGAGGACATTCAGTCCCCAGTTCTGGTAATTCTGCATCTTGATGGCAGCAACCATATTCAATGGTCTGCAAGGGACATTGTGAATGTATTTAAGGATACTTTGCCTTGCTGGGATGGGGATTTTTGACTGCATACATTGCTTGGTCCCACATGATCCCTAGGCAAAATTGGGGCTAGGGAGTTTGCAATTAAACAATGACTATTTCAGATAGACATCTTAAGGCACAAATCCCCAAACTATGTGCAGGGGCTTGTCCTTGAGGCATATTCTGCAGAAATTGATGAGAGGCCCAGCAATGTTTCATTGAGATGGGTGGGCACCTATTTGATTTGGAGACTGACCTGATCTATTAATTGAAATAATATGAACTTTTACTGTGTCCCTGTTTGCAGGTAGGGAGAGCGAAGGTCACAGTGCTCGTCACCAATGAGTCGACAAAGCACCCCATATCAACAGTCACCTTAGAGACTTTCTTTTCGACAATCAGCTTTGAATAGCACTGCAGTTAGTGTACAACAATTTGAATCTGTGAAACAGAGGTGAAAAGACCACAGTGTTGGGGAGTAAAGGGTGCAGGGCATGGGGCTGTAGCTCCCTGTTCACAAAGGGAGAGGGCATTGCAGCTGTGCTGAGTTTGAGCACCCCACTCCCAAAATGCAGAAGATTTTGCCGGCATGGATGGATGCAATGGAAATTAGTACCCAAGTGCTCTGAACATGAATATGCAATCAACGAGCATGCTGTTGATGTAAAAATTGCAGTGTCATGTTTATCTAGTTTAGATTACAACTGAATGTTTCGGTCACATGAGGTTACGGCTGTCATTGTTTTATTTAAAAGAGCTGTTGTTTTGATAATCAAATGTTTTGTTGTGTTTTAAATGAACATGACCTTTATCATGAATCCAAATTGGACAAGTTGTGGTGTCCTTGACTCGTTTGGGTTTGATGGGGGCGGGAACCAACCTGGGTGCCTCCATGGCCTACAAAATAACATCAACCTCAAAGCTTTTTAAAACCTTCTTTAAGTTTCTTTTGTGTAATGTTGCCTGTTAAATCTGTTAGCATTAGATTGGCCTTCCCCCAAACCTTTTTGCCTCAACTCCTCCATTTTTGCTGTACTTTTGTTTGTTGGCGTTAGGACTCTGTGCACTTTACCAATGCTAATCAGTGCTAAAGTTCTTGTGATCACTCCCCTAATACATCGTTACACTGGCTTGTAACCAATTGGCATATTTGATTTAGTTATAAGTCCCTTGTAAAGTGGTATACTATATACCCCTGGCCTGTATATTAAATGCTAACAGTGGGCCTGCAACACTTATTGTGCCACCAACTTAAGAAGTACCTGAAAACATGTCCCAGGTCTGCCATTGCAGCCTGATTGCAGTTTTAAACTGTCATGTCAACTTGGCATTGAAACCCCCCTTGCAAAGCCTCAAGCCCCCCTTTTATTACATGTATGACACCCTTAAGGTAGCCCTTAGGTAGTGCATAGGGCAGGGTGCTGTGTAATTAAAAGGTTGGACATGTACTCTTAAGTTTTACATAGTTTGTTAGTGAAAAACCCTAGGGGTGGGTGATAAATTGCTCATTGCCAGCGGAGTTCGCAGGGTTTTGCCCACTTCGTACTCCATGTAAAGCCAATTTATGTGGCTTTTATGGCCTTGTAAATATGTGCCCATTCCAAGCAGAAGACGGTGTGAAAGGGGCGTTCCATAGGTGTTGCTGTGTGTGTTCCCATGCAGCACCCATGGAATCTGAAGCATTCCCAAATTTACGAGAAATCAAAAACCTGGGAATGCGTTAGATTCTAACGCCACCACTGGGATGTCGTTATGGTGGTGCAAGGAGGAGAAATGTTTTAATTTCTCCTAGTTTTTTTCTTCCTTTTTCTATGTGTGCACACATAGAAAGAGGAAATTGCCTGAATTGATTGATTTTGTGCAGGAAGGTATACCTTTCTGCACAAAATCAGTCAGCCCCGCAACACTTGCAGCATGGATCAAGGGTGCAAGCGTTGAGGCATGGCAGCGCATTGTGCGCCGGTGAAAAGGACAGGAATGTACTGTATCACATAGACACGGCGCACTCCTGCCCTTTTGTTTTGAGGGAGGGCAGCCCCACAAGATTTCTTGCGGGCACTAGCCTATGCCAAAACCTCATAAATGAGGCCCAAGCATATTGCGTTACCAGCGTTCACGGTACAATGATTTAGAAGAGGAAAGGTGTCCTCGGTGCTATTGATGTATTTGCCTGCACTGATTTGAAGTGAGGTGAATCCTTCCATGGCTCAGCACCAGTAGTAAAACACAAATCGAATGATCACCTCACTCCAGGTCATTACTGACACTGCTTCCTGTCTACAAATCATCGGTTAAGGTGAGTTAGGATAATTAGTTAAATCGAAGGAAAGCAAGACTACAGCAACCAAAATGCATTAGGTTATCGAACGAAAGTTCAGAACTGGAAACTGTGTCAATAGTCTCCCTAACGACCTGGAGGTAGGTTGCTCCTGCAAAAATAAAGGGCATTGAAATGGGTCCCAAACACACCCTCCGTACCTAAAGTAAAACCGGCTGAAAATAAAACGTTACATCTTTTAAAAAATGTTACCCTGGACGTAAAAAAATACACATACAATTATAGTTAGAGTGGACGAACGTACTGCTTAATCGAAGTGCTGTACATTTCTTTTAAACTAAGTAACTTTATGGTCCAATGAGCAGATGTGTCATTCCTGGCCTAACCTTGGAATCTATAATTTCTTGGGCTGGAGTGGATGCAGAAAGCTAAGCCTGCTTCCCTTTCTGCAGCTTGAACCACTTAAGGAGCCATGGACGATGGCCGTGCCAGACCCCTGTGTTTCCTTTCAGCTGTGGTACAGTGAGATGCAGAGCTGCCTTTCCATTGGCCTCCTGCGAATGATGATCCATGTTTATGGGTGGATATAGGGTGTGTACAATCAAGTCATGCAGACCCAGGCCTTCAGAAGACTTCCAAAACCACTAAAGCAGATCAGGGATGCACTTCTGCCATGTACCGCTGTGTGTTGGCATCATTCCATGCTACTTTTAAGTCTGAAGATAGCCAAGACCTTTTGATTTAACTAAAATTATATGATTTATATGTACAATATGGTTAATTAAGCCAGCCTTCTTCTTCTATTTTTCTGTTATTGTGTCACATATACAGCATTCTGCATATGTCAGTCCACATTAGTCGTTGGTAAACTTCACTGTGAATGAAGCAATTCACATTCACACCCAAAGTAGGTCCCTTAAGTAACATGGACTTCAATGGCAATGGGTGCGTTTTGAGGCCACACGTGTATTTTGTTTTAGATAATGTTTGTTTTAAGATTGGCAATATCCCTGCAACTTAGCCAGCAATAAAGTTTTGCAAAAACGATGAGAATTGACAACTCCAAAGGGCGGTTGGTCAAAGAAAGACCTATTGGCTTAGTCATTGTTTGTTTTTGGCAGTCATGTTTAGTAGTCAGCTGCTTCCAGATGTAATTAGGTATGGTTCAGCATGTGCACATACAGCTGGAGACACCCTGCTCCTTCTGTACACAGTACACTACCCCGATCACAGATGCAAGCAGCTGGGTCCAGGGCATACCACTCATTAAAAGTAAGTGAAAAAAAGTGATGCTATTCATGTAGAAGGACAAAAGTGATGTTGTTTGCCTGGTTCGTTTCTCCCTTTGTAAGCCGAATCCTGGGGCCTCATTTATGAAGAGCTTGCGCCGTCGATGCGCCAAAAATAATGGCGCATCGTCGGCGCAACGCATGCGCCATATTAATGAAGTGGCGCATCTCCGACGATGCGCCACTTTCAGCCCACTGCGCAGGGAAAACCACTGTGTGAAAATGCCCTGCGACACGTAAGTATTAATGTATGCAAGGTGGGCGTTACCACAGAGAAACACGCGCAAAAGTGACGCATCAATATTTATGACTTTATCCACTTTTGTCGCATCTGTTGCGGAAAATGCGCAGCGTTGCGGTTACGTCAGAATTGGTGCGCCTACAAAACGGACGCGCAGGAAATGACGCATCGGCACATAGCAAGAGGAGAGGCCACAGTGGACATTGCTGCAACTATCCCCACACCATGGAGGTGGTAATGCTGCGAGTAGCTGCTAGACGGAGACGACTAGCACCAGGAATCCAACCACAACCCCCCGCCCCACAAAATCCACCCCCCCCCTAAGGCAACGCCGGAGAAAGGAGCGGTTATTCCGTCAAAGGAGCGTCCTGAGAGGCCTCAGGAATGAGGAGGTCATAAGTCTATTTCGCCTCAAGAAGCAGACCATACAACATCTACTGCGACTCATTGGACCAAGGCTAGAGGTAGGAAACAACAGGCCTACCAACATACAGCCACAGGCAAAGCTCCTGGCTGTGTTGCATATGCTAGCGTCGGGCTCCTTCCAGACAACAGTTGCCAAAGTGGCAGGAATATCCCAGCCAGCTTTCTCATCATTCCTACCAACAGTCCTGGATGCCATCATCCATCTGACACCCCGCTACCTCCGTTTCCCCAACAATCCACAACAGCAGATGGAGATCAAGCAAGGATTCTATGACATAGCAGGCTTACCCCATGTGCTGGGTGCCATTGACTGTACACATGTGCAATTAGTACCTCCGGCAGCAACAGCACATTTGTACATAAATCGCAAACATACATATTCAATCAATGTACAGGCCATTGTGGATCACCGTGGACTATTTACCAATGTGCTGGCAAAATACCCTGGCAGTGTACATGATGCCTTCATATTCCGGAACTGCATCATAAATGACCGCTTCAAGAATGGCCAGTATGGCAATGGCCTACTTGTAGGTAAGCAAAAGAGTATGATACAATGCACCATCCATGCTACCATACTAGTAATATTGCTTCAATGACGCTTTAATGAGGTCATGGATGGAATAATGTTGTACTAGCATATACATATACATCAATAGAAGGGGCATAATTAATTAAGGTCATGCGCTGCTGGTGCCTAACTTCAAAAATGGGAAAAAGTCACGCACCAGTGGCGCAAGTCCTTCATAAATGAGGGCCAAGGTCATGTAGAGGCATATAGGGAGTCAATGCATGTCCGTCCAAATCTGTGTTCATTTCCCAGCATAACTATGTGCCAAAGGTGTCTTGCATGTGAGTCACTGGGTGTGTTCTCTGCAACATCCATGCCCAATGGACACTGCCAAATGAAATATTGCCCACAACATTTTGCCTGTACTTGACCAGAACCATTACAAGCATTTCATTGTACCTTCTCATTTATTCCATTACAGCTTACCAGGGATATGGCATCCAGCCGTGGGTGATGACACCTTATGGAAACCCACAGTCGCCACAGGAAGTAGCGTACAACCAAGCACATTGCAGGACCAGGAACATTGTCGAAAGAACATTTGGTCTGCTCAAGGCCAGGTTTCGGCGCCTGGACAAGTCTGGTGGACGTATGCTGTATTCACCAGAGACAGTGTGCAAATTAATTTTGGCTTGTGCAATACTGCACAACATATGTGTGCTCACAAAAGTCCCCTGGGATGATGGACCTGATTTAAATCCACAAATGCCGGAGGATGACCAGGAGGACGGCCATGCTCCTGTAAACCAAAGCACAGCAGCAGGCATCCGCAGACGTGCTGACATAGTGCATAATTTTTTTTAAGAATGTGAAAAATAACATCCTCATCATGCATCTTGATTTTTGTTTGGACTAATAAAAATACATCATACAACCTTTACTCCCTTGTGCATGATTATTTTTCCAAAATTTACACTGCAAGTTGCATGACAATCTCATATGTGGAGTACATAATCAATCAATCAATCAATCAAAGCTATTATATAGCGCACTACTCACCCGGAGTGTCTCAAGGCGCTAGGGGAGGGGGGGTCCGCTACTGCTTGAACAGCCAGGTCTTGAGCCACTTCCTGAAGGCAAGGTGGTCCTGGGTCAGGCGGAGGTGGGTCGGGAGGGAGTTCCAAGTCTTGGTGGCCAGGTAGGAGAAGGACCTTCCTCCTGTGGTGGCTCTTCGGATGCGGGGGACGCCCGCGAGGGCGTGGCCGGTCGATTGAAGCTGGCGTGTGGGAGCGTAGAAGTTGAGGCGGCTGTTGAGGTATCCTGGGCCTTGGTTGTGTAGGGCTTTGTGTGCGTGGGTGAGGAGACGGAAGGTGATTCTCTTCTTGACCGGGAGCCAGTGCAGATCTCTCAGGTGTCCGGAGATGTGGCTGCGACGGGGAATGTCCAGGATGAGTCGTGCTGAGGCGTTCTGAATCCGCTGGAGTCTCTACTGGAGTTTGGCAGTGGTTCCTGCGTAGAGGGAGTTGCCATAGTCCAGTCGGCTGGTGACGAGGGCCTGGGTAACAGTCTTTCTGGTCTTGGTGGGGATCCACCGGAAGATCTCACGTAGCATGCGCAGGATGTTGAAGCACGACGAGGAGACTGCGTTGACTTGTCTGGTCATGGAGAGGGAGGAGTCCAGGATGAAGCCCAGGTTGCGTGCGTGGTCTGTCGGTTTGGGTGCGCTGCCCAGGGCCGGGGGCCACCAGGAGTCGTCCCAGGTGGAGGGTGAGGATCCCAGGATGAGGATTTCCGTCTTGTTCGAGTTCAATTTCAGGCGGCTGTTCTTCATCCACATGGCTACGTCTGTCATCCCTTCGTGTAGGTTGGCTCTGGCGGTGGCGGGGTCGTTGGTGAGGGAGAGGATCAGCTGGGTGTCGTCGGTGTAGGAGATGATGTTGAGGTTGTGTTGGCGTGCAATGGCTGCGAGGGGGCTCATGTAGACGTTGAAGAGGGTTGGGCTGAGCGAGGAGCCTTGAGGAACGCCGCAGATGACTTTGGTGGCTTCTGATCTGAACGGGGAGGCGGACTCTCTGTGTCCTTCTGGCGAGGAACGATGTGATCCATTCCAGTGCGTTCTCCTGGAGTCCAACGTTGCTGAGGTGCTGTGCTAGGGTACGGTGGAAGACAGTGTCGAAGGCCGCGGAGAAGTCTAGGAGGATGAGGGCCGCTGTTTCTCCGCTGACCAGCAGGGCTCGGATGTCATCGGTGGCTGCGATCAGGGCGGTCTCGGTGCTGTGGTTGGCCCGGAAGCCAGACTGCGAGAGGTCGAGGGATCCGTTCATCTCGAGGAAGGCGGCCAGCTGCTTGTTGACGGTCTTCTCGATGACTTTTGCAGGAAAAGGGAGGAGCGAGATGGGGCGGAAGTTTTTGAGGTCGGTGGGGTCCGCTGTTGGTTTCTTCAGTAGGGCGCTGATTTCGGCGTGCTTCCAGCTCTCCGGGAAGGTGGCGGTGTCGAAGGAGGCGTTGATGATGTTCCTCAGGTGGGGTGCGATGACAGCGTCGGCCTTGTTGAATACGTGGGGAGGGCAGGGGTCGGTCGGAGATCCGGAGTTCATCGTGCGCATGGTGTCTTCGGTGCTGATCGGGGTCCAGGCGCGGAGGGTGGTGGTGGGGGGCGGTCGTTCAGTCGTGGCGAGCGTTGGTTGAGTGCTGAAGCTGTTGTGTATGTCCGTGATCTTGTTGTGGAAGTAGGAGGCGAGGGAGTTGCAGAGGTCTTGCGAAGGGGTGATGTCGTTGTTTCCGGCGTTGAGGTTGGAGAGCTCCTTAACGATGTTGAAGAGTACCTTGCTGTTGTGTGCGTTGCTGTCCAGTCGTTCCTTGAATGCATTTTTCTTGGTGGCGTGGATTAGTTGGTGGTGTTTTCGGGTGGCGAGCTTGAGGGCAGTCATGTTGTTTGGTGTTGGGTCTCTGCGCCAGGCTTTCTCGAGTGGTCGGCAGTTCTTCTTTGAGCTCTTGAGTTCATTGGTGAACCATGGGGCTTTCTTGCTGCGGGGTCTGCTAGGTGGGGTCTTCAGAGGGGCGAGGTCGTCTGCGCAGTTGCTGATCCACTTTGCGAGGTTGGTGGCAGCCTGGCTTGGGTTCGTTGCGCTGGTGGGAGGGTTCATGCTCAGGGAAGTCGCAAGCTGGTCGACTGTGATCTTGTACCAGTTCTGCGTGCAAACTGTTGCTGGTGGTGGTGGATCGTGGTCCTTTTGAAGCTGAAGTGGACGCAGCTGTGGTCCGTCCAGTGGAGTCCGGTGGCGTGGCTGAAGGTGATGTCCTTGCTAGATGAGAACACGGGGTCGAGTGTGTGTCCGGCGTAGTGGGTGGGGGTGGTCACCAGCTGCTTGAGACCGAGGTTGGCGAGGTTGTCCAGCAGGGTGGTGGTGTTGCGATCTTTGTTGTTCTCCAGGTGGAAGTTGAGGTCCCCGAGGAGGATGTAGTCAGCGGAGAGGAGGGCGTGCGGGCTAATGAAGTCGGCGATGTCTTTGCTGAATTGTGTGCGTGGTCCCGGGGGTCTGTAGATGAGGGTGCCTCTGAGGGTGGTCTTGGGGTTGATGTGGATCTGGAAGTGCAGGTGTTTGGCGGATGCGAGGGCGTCGTCGGTGTTGGTCGTGATGCGGATGGAGATCCTGTGGATGATGGCGATGCCACCTCCTCTCTGGTTGACGCGGTCCCTCCGGATGATCTTGTAGCCGTCCGGGATGGCGATGGCGATGTCGGGCGCTGAGGAGGCGTTCATCCAGGTTTCTGTGAGTAAGGCGACGTCTGGAGATGTGGTGTCGATCAGGTTACAGAGTTGGACGGCGTGTCTGTGGATGGAGCGGGTGTTGAGCAGGATGCACTTGAGGTGGTTGCTGCTGGTGCTCGGCTTGGTCGGTGCTGGTGTAGTGCAGGTCTGGATGCAGGTGAACTTGCAGGAGTGGCAGCAGAAGGGTCCGTGGGTGCGTCTCGGGGTGGCTCGATACCAGGCCGGGCTTCGGCCGGCGTTGAGTGCGTAGAGTTCGGCGGCGGCGTAGGTCCGGCGGGTGTGCTGGTGTCTACGGGAGCCAGGGGTCCTGGCACTGGGCGCGGTCCAGGCGCGGACGGGCGCAGATGGGCTTACCTTTGGCACGCCTTCGGCACACAATCGGCGCTCCCGCTGTGCGTCAACGCTGCGCGTCAACGCTGTGCGTCAACGCTGCGCGTGCGCACGGTCGCCATTTATGGCCAAGTGCAGGGAGGGAGGAGCAGCTGGGAGGCGGGAGCAGGGAGGGCACAGAAGGGAGGGGGCGTGTCCACACTCCTGGCGGCGGGAAGCGGGAAGCGGGGAGCGGGGCGGGTGGGCGCGGGGGACAAAATACACAGGGGGGACACCAGTACAAGCAGAGGGCAAAACAGGAATTAAATGTGGAATGCTGTACAGTTACAAACTAAACAACAAAAGGCAGAAAATGCGGGAGAACGAGCGGCGGCCTGGGGCGTGGCCAGAGGAAGGACGGCTCAGCGAGGCTGAGAGCAGTGGCACTCAGGCGGGGGGCACACGCGACAGCTGGTGGCCGTGCGGCGCGGGGGTGGCCTAAGGATAGGTCACCAGGTATACATGACATTTACTCTCATGTCTGGAGGCTGACATCAGACATACATCAGGCCACACATCCATTTACATTGTACTGCCTTGCAATTTCACCTGCAATGGCCACACTCACCAGTGTCTGTTCAACACAGGTACCCTGGCACCATAGTGCATGTGTGTCTGTGTGCAGGGTATGAATGCACATGTGTATGAAGGTGACCGTTCCTGTACTAAAATATTCCTCCATGCAACACAGCATACATAGTGCAGGTAGGCAGGCCGGCCATTGTGAGTCAGCGCACATGAAAAGCACAGGAATCTCCCGTATGTCAAAGACACAGCACCTTCCTGCCCTATTTGCTTACTGCAGGGAAGTGCCGCAGGAATGCATGCTGTAATAATCTACGCAAAAACATCATAAATTAGGGTATAAATTCACAATAGTCAAAAATCAACATTTACCATCCCAATTTAGTGGTGCAGAAAATGATAAAAGCACAGGTGAAGATGAGTCCACATTATGAAATCACACAGCAGGTAAAAATATAAAACATTTCTTGTATGTTGCAAAGTCATGTTGGAGGTAAATCAATAATAGGACAAACATTACATTCATTAATATGTTACACAGTGGATGTGAGGCTAAATATGACCATCCATGAAAAAGTAGCCCTCAATGCTCACACAAGTTTGCATTATAGAACTAATGTGGCAGGCACATAAATGAAGTTGGTGTATCATACTTCACAATCTCATCCATGCAGTCATGACTCTACACACAACAGTGACGTTGGGTCTGCGTACGTCACTATGTGACCCATGCATTCCTGACTGGACGCACAAAAGTGACATTAGCTCTGCCTACGTCACAATCTGACCCATGCATTCCCAACTCCACCCCCAAAAGTGACAATAGGTCTGCCAACGTCACAATCTGACCTATGCATTCCTGACTCCACGCACAAAAGTGAGGTTACACAAGGACCAAAAGTGACTTTGGTCAACACATGTCATAGTCTGACTCAGCTGAATATAGAAACAACAAATATTTACACACAAACATTTTGTGTTCCTGTTGAGACACTTTCATGCTAAGCGTAAACACGCATCTTTTGCCCAGCGTCAAAAATACAGCACTTAAGATATGCAACAACATTGTCAGATAAAAACTGCAATGTGCCATTAATGAAGATTGTGACGCATGCCAATAAAGTCGCATCTACTAAAACTGGTCGCACCTTGAGGGGAAAATATGTCATCAGTCAGCCATGCATCAAATTTACGATGCGACATAATAAAGATTGGGTCGCATGACAATAATGACGCTTCCACCATAACTGGTCGCACCGTAAGGGTAAAATATGTCATCAGTCACCCATGCTTCAAATCAATGATGCGACATAATAAAGATTGTGTCGCATGACAATAATGACGCTTCCACCATAACTGGTCGCACCGTAAGGGTAAAATATGTCATCAGTCACCCATGCTTCAAATCAATGATGCGACATAATAAAGATTGTGTCGCATGACAATAATGATGCTTCAACCATAACTGGTCGCACCGTAAGGGTAAAATATGTCATCAGTCACCCATGCTTCAAATCAATGATGCAACATAATAAAGATTGTGTCGCATGACAATAATGACGCTTCCACCATAACTGGTCGCACCGTAAGGGTAAAATATGTCATCAGTCACCCATGCTTCAAATCAATGATGCGACATAATAAAGATTGTGTCGCATGACAATAATGACGCTTCCACCATAACTGGTCGCACCGTAAGGGTAAAATATGTCATCAGTCACCCATGATTCAAATCAATGATGCGACATAATAAAGATTGGGTCGCATGACAATAATGATGCTTCAACCATAACTGGTCACACCGTAAGGGTAAAATATGTCATCAGTCACCCATGCTTCAAATCAATGATGCGACATAATAAAGATTGGGTCGCATGACAATAATGACGCTTCCACCATAACTGTTATGAACGGAAATTGGACCAGCAAGGGACTTTATTTAAGTATTCTTTGACAGCGTATTAGGACTCTGTTATAATAAATCTGAGCACCTAATTGTAATCAGTCAACCGCTATGCTAATTTAATAACTTCAGATCATAATCAATATATACAATGTTACCACACTAACAAAGTAAATAATGCAAAAACCAGGGTTTTATATTGTCTGAATATTATTATTTACTTTTTCAAGACAAAAGGTATGATTTTTTACAGAAGAAGAAAACAAATTCATACAAAATAGGGTACATACACAGAATGTTAACATCAAATATACACAGTGCAAATTATATAGTTCTTTAGTATATTTGAGAAAGTCCAGACTGCTCAACACAAGATAACATCGTGACTTCAACAAAACAGAAGAAAATCAAAGGATGGTATAATGAATTATATGCAGGCTTGGACTAATTAGTCGACGTTTCGGTCTTTAAGAGATTAATCATCAGACCATCATCAGGACAAGGAATTTCTACATATAGTAGATGACCCTCTGTTGAAAAAACAAAATTTCATTAATAAATGTTTTACCTGGTTAAAAGAGATTTAGTTACATTTCAATACCTAATTAAAAAATAGGTTACAAATTATATACAGTCGGTGTGGCGGCTGCACAAAATTCATTTGCATTCAATTTAGAACCATTGTTTGTCCTACAGTTGGACACAGCATATCTACATTTGATTTAGAAACATTAGTGGTCATAAAGTTTAGCCAATAATAAATCACTCACTTAAGCCGAATAGATTCTTATTTTCTACGTGGACAGCGTACATCAAACTATTTGGCTAGTTGGCGACAAAGAAATTGAGTTCTTGTACATCAGAGTTGCTGAAAAGAAGAGGTAAGGCAGAAGCTTTCTCAGTTGCTGTTAATTTAGGGAGTACATTTCCATTGTTAGCCTAGAGTAGGCACTATCATTTACCTTGAATTATCGGTTGTAGTTCTTTATGTAGTTCACCAATCTACTGAGCGGCTCTTTGTTTCTGTTTTTTAAAAAAATTAAAAGAAAACCATAGTCACCCTTCTTTGTGTTAGGGTTAACTTATGTACACATTATTGTGTGCATAGACGTTGTCTAAGTTATCACAATTACATTTTGTATTTACATTACTGGTCGCACCGTAAGGGTAAAATATGTCATCAGTCACCCATGCTTCAAATCAATGATGCGACATAATAAAGATTGTGTCGCATGACAATAATGACGCTTCCACCATAACTGTGTACCATGCTTCAAGTCAACGATGCGACATAATTACGTTTTATTCGCATGCCAATAATGACGCATCGACGGAAACGAGTCGCATCGCAACAGGAAATGATGTAACCAGCCTGCCCTGCTCACAAACAGGAAGTTATATAATACTTTCGCTTTCTCTTTCACTCCTTTGTAGTCTCTGAGAGGTGTAGGAGTGTGTTTGCAAAGTGCTTGAGAGTTTTGTCCTGTCCTGCAGTTGTTTTACAGTGTGTGTCTTGCTAACTGTGTCCAAATAGTCTCTGTAGTGTTGTGTATTGTCTACCTGTGTGTTGTGTGTAAAGGGGTGTCTGTCTGTTTAGGGGTTTTAATATTCATTAATAGGGGGATTTGTGTTCTGTTAAGGGGTTTTCAAAGTTAGTAATAGGGGGATTAGTGTTCTGTTTAGTGGATTTATAGTAATAGGGGGATTCCTGTGAAAGCAACATTTTTTTTGTTGCATTCACACAGCGTGGCTTGTGCTTTGTCACAATGTCACCCAGGTCTAGGAACCTTACTGAGCAGGAGTATGGGGGGCTACTGTGGCTGATTGTCCACTACCTCCCAAACATGATTGGGAGTGGAGGCAGGGTACTGCTTGGTTACCCAACCCAAGAAAGGAAGCTGAGGCGGGAGAGGGTCCGGTACCAGATGTTGCGAATATTTGGAGTGGACCGGACCCTCAGACAGTACAAGCATCGGTGGGCTGATGTCATCAACCGTGAGCAGGATCTCCTGGACCACCTTGGAATCGAGGTCGAGGGAACAATTGGTAAGTCAAATTACATTTATTTCATGTATTAACAGCTGTATTGTAAGGTTAAGCTATTCCATTGTGAAACTACAGGGGCCTCACTGATGATCCCCTTGCGCCGCTGTAACATCAGATATAGGGCCATATCTATCAACAAACCCTTTCGCGGAGGAGGAGCTTCGCGCGCACCCAAGATGGTCGCGTGAGCACAGGGCTCCCGGACCCTCGCCACCTCCATCGACTATCCTGTACTTTATCCTGGTTCAGACGACGGGTGTTTATTGGCACAGTTCTACTGCTCATTTATTTGCTTCAATGAACTTTTTTGGACTTCGGGATCCAGAGCTACAGACTGTCGCAGTTTTCTGGCCTGCTCCATGGTGACGCCCCGCGCTATCTTGTCTCGCTTGCCGTTCAGTAAGTGAACAACAACGGACTGCCAGACTTGTGTGGGCTGGCGATCGCTTTCGGTTTCGATTTCTGTCCGGAGCTCAACCTGACTTTGTCGGCTCCGTGGGCGGCCGGACACTCCTACACCCTTGGTCTCTCCGTTCCTACTGCCGATCTGTAGCGGTTTCCAGATCTGAGACTGGCACCACCTTCGCCCTTTTGGTCCTACATTTGCCACCGCAGTCACCATTTTTACTGAGGAAAGCCAATGATTATTACTCTGGGCGCCTAGAGGACTATGAAAGCCTTGCCAGGCGCAATAACATCCGCCTGATTGGGGTCCCGGAATCATCGACTGCTGCCTCGACGGACCTATTGGTGGAAGACCTGGTGCTGAATCACCTGGCGCCCAAGGGTCTCAGCAAGTTTTTCGCTGTCGAACGTGCACATAGGATCCCCGGCGGCACACCTAAATCGGGTGCTAACCCTCGACCTATCATTGCGAGGATTTTTCATTTCCGGGACAGAGACGCTATCCTGCAAGCTTCGCGGCAGTCAGGTCCCATTGCCTTTGAGAACTCTACTGTCAGCTTCTATCCGGACTTTACACAACAGGTCCAGAAACAGAGGCTGGGGTTTCAGGGGGTCAAGAAGAGACTCCGGGAAAGGTCAATGAAGTATGCCATGCTCTTTCCGGCCCGTTTGCGGGTGGTACATAAGGATCGTACTTTTTTCTTCGACCATCCTGGGGTTGTGAGTGACTGGCTTGACACGCTGCCTATGGATCATGAACCTTTTGAGGACTCTGGCAAGTCGGATCGGGCGGAAGGTGGCCCGACGGAGCAAGAGTAACTGTTGACTTTGACCCCGTACCCTTCCCGTTGGCTTTGAACTGTGCTATGCTGTGTTCTTAATGTTTGCGAGTAATAGTAGTCTTTTTTGGGGGTGGGTGGGGGGTGGACGGGTCCTTTCTCCTCCTGGGTTTTCTTTTCGTAGATTAGTTGGGTGGTTGGGCGACAGGCACACTGCTAGTTTATGGGGCTCATTGGTCTTCAGCAGGGGTGCGGGGTGGGGGGTGTAGTTGTTTTGACATTGTTGGGGGGGCTGGGTTGTTTGTTTGAATTTTCTTGTTACTTGCAAGGCGAGGGAAGGGCGCACTCCTGTTTTCTGCAGTTGCTCTGGGTGCGGGGCCGGGGAGGGGCTGGGCACGGGGATGGGGGGTAGGGGACTTCGGTTATTGTGTTGGAACGTGAACGGGTTGGGGGATGGGATTAAGAGGAGGGTGGTGTTACAATTGCTGAAACGTTTGACTCCAGATGTTGTCTTACTGCAGGAGACTCATTTGCTCGGCAACAAGTGCTACGCTTTGAATAGGCGTGGTTATCGCCTTGTGGCGCACTCGGGTTTCACTTCGGGCTCTAGGGGGGCGGGCATTCTGGTTCGGGCCTCCCTCCCCTTGGCCATTGATGATGTCATATTGGATGATAAGGGACGATACGCCGCCATTGTGGGGCGCTGGGAGGGGAAGGTTCTTAATCTGATTTCTGTGTACGTGCCCCCGGGCCTCCAGGCCACCACCTTTGCTGATCTGAGTGGACTTATCCTGGGCCTCCCAGAGGGTTTGCTTTTGGTTGGGGGTGACTTTAATGCGGTGGTCTCGGGAATGCATGATCGTCACCCTCCCAGGGAATTGCCGAGGGCCCAGACTTGGTTGAGCGACTTCCTGGAGACGTTGGGGCTCACTGATTGCTGGCGGTTGCTTCACCCGGGACAGTTGCAATATACCTATCATTCTGGTGCTCATGGTAGTCTCTCGAGGCTTGATCACGTTTTACTGCCCTCGGCCCATGCATCCCTTACGGGAAGTTAAACATCTGGCACGGGGTATCTCGGACCATTCTCCGCTTTGGCTGGTGGTTGATGCACGGCAGGGTTCGGCGGGCCGAGTGGCCCCGATCAACCCCTGGTATTTGAAGGACCCCAGGGTCAGGGATGAGCTGGTTAAAGCACACGATTGTTATTTTGAGGAAAATGTGGGCTCTGTTTCCTCCCCTAGTTTACTTTGGGAAGCTTACAAGACTGTCATTCGTGGCCAGGCCCTCTCATTGATTGGTAGCGTGAAGTTGGCCAACCGTGCTGAGACGGTTCGACTCGAGGGGGAGGTCACGGCCCTGGAGGAGGGCTTGGAATCTGGGGTTACCGCTGAGGGGTTACATCTACTGGAGTTGAAACAACATGAATACAGAGCTCTGGTCACTGAAGCTGCTAAGGAAATGGAGAGGGAACAGCAGGGACGCCTGTATGATGTGGGTGATAAGGCTGGGAAACTGCTTGCTTGGTTGGATAAGAGGGAAAGTGCGAGTCGTGTCGTCCCTGTGATTGTTGCGGAGAATGGAGAGTGTTGTACGGACCCTGTTGATATTGTCGCATGTTTTGCTGACTATTTCCGCGAGGTGTACTCCCAGGTGTCTGATCGATCGGAGCAGGACTCCCACCTGTTATTGCGTGATATTGCACTTCCCCGATTGTCTGATATTGATAGGGATGCTCTGGATGCTCCGCCTACTGTGGACGAGATTGCCGCTGCTGTCCGTTCGGTCCGATCCGATCCGGCAAGGCCTCGGGCCCTAATGGGCTCCCCATTGAGCTATATAAAATGCGCCCGGATTCGCTAGCTCCTCATTTGCGCTCTATGTTTCTTGAGTCTTTGGAAGTGGGGTTTCTCCCGCCAGACCAGAGACTGGCCACTATTGTTGTCATCCACAAGGATGGTAAACCTCGGGATCGCTGCGCCTCTTTTCGACCCATTTCGTTGATTAATGCGGAGCCTAAAATCTTGGCCAAGCTGCTGGCGACACGTTTGGCGTCCGTTATTGGGGACCTGGTTCACCCTGATCAATCCGGCTTTATACCGCATCGTAACGCGGCGCTTAACCTCCGAAGGCTGCATGGAGTTCTGGCACGGGCTGAGACGCTGCGTGAGCCCGCCATCTTGGCGTCCTTGGACGCTACGATGGCGTTTGATACAATAGAATGGCCGTATTTGTGGGCAGTTCTTGCTAAGTTTGGTTTCGGTTCGGACTTCGTTCGATGGGTCAAATTGCTCTACGCCGGTCCCATGGCCCAGGTGGCGGTCAATGGTCGGGTCTCTGCGCCCTTTGCACTGAGCAGAGGGACGCGACAGGGCTGTCCCCTGTCCCCCTTGTTGTTTGCTCTTGCCTTGGAACCGCTGGCGGCCTGGTTGCGGTGGGAACCGTCCCTGAAGGGCATTAGATGGAATTCGGAGTTTGAGGACCGTGTATCTCTCTACGCTGATGATATTCTGCTTTATCTTACATCACCCCGTAAATCCCTCATTGTGCTGTTTGATGTCTTAACGTCCTTCCGCAAAAACTCAGGTCTTGTCATCAACTGGTCGAAGTCCTGTGTATACGTCCTGTCGGGTACCGCCCCCCTTCTGCCAAGCGGCTGTCCTATCGCGATTGTGGAAGATGGATTTAAATATCTAGGCATTTTTATCTCGCTGAGCCCTGCACTGCGGTTCGACCGTAATTTACTGCCCCCTCTTCAGCGCCTTCGGGCAGATGTGGTCGCCTGGGGGAAACTTCCACTCTCTCCCCTGGGTAGAGCGGCATTGTTTAAGATGATGTCACTGCCCCGTTTCCTCTACGCATTGCAAAACACGCTTGACGTTGTCCCGGCTACATATTTCCGTGAGGTCGAGGGTTTACAGAGACGACTGGTGTGGGGGGGTAGGCCCCGGATTGCCATTGCTAAATTGTCGCTCCCGTGGTACGACGGTGGAATTGCTTTGCCTGATATCCGTCGCTATTATTGGGCGTCTCAACTGGGGGCAATAAATCATTGCATGTATGGCCCTTTGCCAAATCCGGCCTTCGCGATGGACAAATGGTTGTTACCGGGGGGCGACTACAATAGAGCCCTCTACTCGAAACTCACCCCTCGCAACGTGACGGGCCCCACTAGGACGGCCGTCCAGGTATGGCGACATGCTTCCATGGCGCTTGGGTGGACTGATAAATTGACTCGTGCCACCCCCCTGTACGCCTCTGATAGACTTGGCTCACTTTGGCAGTCCTGGGGGTTTGATAGGTGGGACTTGATTGGTATCAGCAGGATAGATGATGTTTGGACTAAGGGGAGAATGAAGACGTTTGAGGAATTGAAAACCGAGTACGCTTTGAGTGATCGCGAATTCTTTCGCTATGCACAGATCCGCCACGCGGTGCTCTCGATCTTCCCTTCGGGTGTGGAGATTCCGGAGTCGTCCCCGCTTGAGGACAGGGTACTGGACGGACATGTTCCTGATAGTACGATTTCGCTTATTTATAAAAAGTTAATCAACTCCAGGTCTGACCTCCTGTCTCGACTTAGAGAGGTCTGGACTGGTGATGGGCTGGAGCTGGACGATGAGGACTGGCAGGCGGCGATCTCCTCCCCTAAAGAGGTGGCCATCCAGGCGCGCCTTAGATTTGTGCAACTTAAAATCCTGCATAGAGTGTATGTCACTGGTCCCCTTCTGGTGCATATGGGCTTCTCTGTGGATGGTTTGTGTCGGCGTGGCTGTGGTCTCCTGGGCACCTTTTTACATATCATCTGGGAGTGCCCTGAGATAGTGCGATTCTGGACCCGTGTGCACGAGGTGATGAGTGAGGTTACCGGGGTGCGATCGATGCCGGAAGCTAGGAGATGCCTGCTGAACGTATGGGAACCGAATGATTACTCCGTGTCGAAGCTTCGGTGGGTGACCTTGGGCAACATGATTGCCAAAAGAGACATTGCGCAATTGTGGGGCGCTCAGGGCCCGCCCGGACTTCAGAACTGGAAACAAAACATGGACTGGTGCATGTTCAGAGAAAAAACTGTGTATAATTCTCGTGGTACCCCCCGGAAATGGGGAAGGATATGGACTCAGTGGAACACTTATCGTGGTGATATATGTGCCCCTCCTCTTCCTGACCCTGATGTTGCACCTATGTCCCCGTAACCCGAGGGTTCCTCCACACACTATTGTATACTGATTGCAATTTGTTTCTTCTGCCCCCCCCCCCACTGTGTAACTCTTTCCCGATAGAACGAACGCTCATTGGATTGTCCTTCCCGCTCCAGCACCATGTAATGCAACGTTGTGTATATTGATGTCTCTTTTTCTTCTTCCTTGCAAGTTGTTTGTGTTTGTGTTATAAAACCAATAAAAAGTTTTCAAAAAAAAAAAAACCCTTTCGCTAATCAAAACTTGGGATTTTCAAGGAATCGCTATTTATGAATTGCTAAATGGTATGTATGAAGAAAAAGCGCTATTATTTTAGGAATTCATTAATCTTCCGTATGTGCAACTTTGCATGTTTATACTTTGCAATTAAGGGATAATTCCTTATGCATTGCCATGGCCCAGGAGGGCCATAGGAATAATTTGAAATAAATACACTAATTGCAAATCAGCTATTTGCTAATCGACATTTGTGAATTATTACAAGGGTGCAGGGGTGTTCAAAGACACCCTGCGGCAGCCATCAAAAGTATATGTGTGTGCATATGGTACACATACATGCCCTATGGCCATGTGTGTGCATCACCTGCCACCTTCCAAAAAGCAAAATTGTGCATTTTTGGAAAAAAATGCACCTTACCATCAACTACAGGTTGGTGTTAATTTGCTAAATCTCAAACATAATTTGCTACACAAAACTGCTACATACATAAAGGCAGATTTATGAGGCAGTTGTGCCTCTTTGCACCGCAATTGCTTCACTTTATTTGACCAACTGCCGCGCAAACAAAGCGCCCTATTTACAACGTTGTAAAGCACTGCGCCATAAGAAGGCGTTCCTGCACAGGGGGGGGGGGCCTTCCTGCGCAGGAACGCCTCATGAAAGTGGCTGAGTGAAATCTATGAGATTTCACTCAGTCACTTTCTGGGCAATGCTGCGTCAAAACCCTGCGCCTGCTTGAAGCAGGCGTAGGTCTTGACGCAGCATTGTGCAGATGGTGCATCCCCGAGCCTTGCTGGAGCTGCGTTGCGCTTGCGACGCAACTCCAGCAATGGGCCACAATTCCCGCACAGATGCCTCACGCATCTGTGCCGTTTTTTCACCATGGTGTGCTGCATTATAAATGAAGTCCCCCATAAAAGCACAATCACATACATCTACACAATGCAAACATATTATCGATATGGGACAAGTGTGCAAGTATTTGGCAAAGGCCATCTCAATGTGACACCACAAACAAGGGATCACATGTGTGTCATACATGCAGTGGAAGAGTGTGCTTCACATGTGAAACACTTAGCCAGAGACTGTTGTATGAATCAGGTTGCCTCATGGGACGCATCGTAAGCCAATGTTGAAGATACCACTGACTCTCATGTAATCTCTGTACTGTGTTGAAATATGCAACATACGCTGAGAATCTGCTCTATTGTATTTCCCTTGTAGGTGGTACACCACCATACACAAGGGATGAGGTGGAGTCCTTCAAGAATCCTAAGTTTACACATCACATGTGCATGGAAGTGTGAAGGACTCAATGGCACCATGTGGAAATCCATAAACTCAAAGATAAGGGTCACATGTATGAGGTGTTACAGTGTGCAAGGGACACAGTAACACTTCTTGTGCTGCTGTAAGTATCTATCACATAAAATGAGACCACAATCAAACAATACATGTAGACCTCCATAGAGCACCATACTCAGGTGTGAGGGTCTGAAGGCACTGAAGGGAGGGGGTGTGCTGCTACTGATGAAATAGGCAGGTCTTCAGTTCTTTAATGAAGGTAAGATGGTCCTGGTCAGTCGTAGTTGTGCGCCAATGGAGTTTCATGTCTTGGTGGCCAGGTAGGAGGATGATCTACCTCCAGTGGTGGATGAGTCAATCCTTGGGATGGTGGCCAGTGGGAGGCTGGTGGAGCGGAGGTGGCCGGTAGGATCTGAGAATGAGAGGCGGTTGAGGAGTCATTCTGGGCCCATGTCATGTGTCTGTGTGTGTGTGTGGGTGAGGAGGCAGAACGTGATCCTTGTGTTGACGGTGACCCAGTGTTGGTCAATATGGCCTGTAGAAATGCTGCTGTGGTGAGGGACGTCGAAGATGAGTTGTGCCGATGCAATTACTATGGGTAGTAATTCTAAGTGAAGTCTGGCAGTGGTTCCTGTGTATAGGGCCTTCCCGTTGTACACTTGGCTGTTGATGAGGGCCTGGGTGACCGTCTCACACGTTCCGGTGGTGATCCACCAGAATATCTATCGGAGCATGCGCAGGGTGTAGAATCATAAGGATGACATGACGTCCACTTGTTTGTTAGTTGTGAGTGAGTAGACCTGGAAGAATCCCAAGTGGGGTGTATGCTCCGTGGGTGTTCTTGCAGTGACCATTGTTGTGGACCAATAGGCGTCGTCCCTGGCGGATGTTGATTTGCCAAGAATGATAACCTCTGTATTGTGTGTCTACAGTATCCGCTGACTGACCTTCTTCCATTCTGCAGCGTCTATCTTTCCTTCATGGAGGTTGTTTTTGGTTGGGGCTGGGTCTTGGGTGAGGGACCGTACCAGATGGGTGTCATTGGCATAGGTTTGTATGTTGTGGTGGTGTGTACATGCAATGGTGGCAAGTGTGCACATGGAGATGTCGAAGAGTGTCGTGCTGAGCAAGGAGCCTTGGGGTACGTGACAGTCAGTGTATGTAGACCCTGGCTACATGACACATGCTAATTGTAGTACAACATAGACATACCTCCTACAAGTAGGATTTCCTTGTGCCCCACGTGTGTCAGTACTTGCCATTGTTAGAGGGATGCAACAGTGCTGCAAGTCCATCATCAATTAGCACAATAATCATGCAGTTACCTATGCAACTAAAAGGGCCACCGGCAGATTTGACTATTGACATCAGTAGTAAATATGCATTGATGTACATGTGTATAAATGGCCATTGCATCATTTATCATGCATAGTCAATCCACATACCAGGCCTTGATGCTGGCCATGATATGACGTCCCCTGTCAAGATGCGTCTACCATGAAAGTGTTGTGCAGTGTGTGTTGCGTAGTGTGAAAACGCAGCACATATTTACTCCCAAGCAGCACCCCATGTACAAGAGTTAAATGATAGGAGGCGGTGCCCAAATCAATTGCAGTGCACACCTGTGTCTTTCCTTGCAACACAATCCTAATTTGGCCATGTTTCGTTTCCATGGTGCATTTTACATGTGTGTAGGCTTGTGCAGCATACAGGGATGATGGTCCATATACCTTGCTATGTATCTGCGTATGAAGAGCACAATTACAATGCCTATACAAACCTTGCCTGCACACAGATGCACTGGCATCATGTTGAGAAGGGGCCTGCATATGTGAATGGCGAGCATTGGGTTCATGGCCAGGACAAATGCATTGGAATGCACCATCTCATATGTATTGAGGCCTTACATGTCATGTACATTATTTATCAGGTTAGGTATTACGCAACATGACTTAGCATCCCTGTGTATGACCATCGATGATGATGCTACCATGCTTTTAAATTGATGCCCTGTTAACGATAGCCCCTTCACAAAATTTTCAGAAGATTGCATTAATGTGCATGTGTACAGGTGTCAATGTGTAAGTGCAGACTGATGTGGATGTCATTGCTCCATTACAGAAAACATGACACAAGATGAGGAGAGGCAGTATCGCATCCGTCTAGAGAGATACCGCCACATACGGAATGTTGGTCGTTCATTCAGGCAGATGGGACGCCGACATGAGCACTCACGTGCTGCTGGAGCATGGAGATCACCAACTCCCACTCCACCATCCAACACGCGGAGCAGGAAGGAAAAGGCTAAAACCTCACTCATGCACTCCGGACCACCAACTGGATCATGTGAAGATCAACATCCCCAGATGGACACTGATTCTCCTACACAGAGTGGACCCTCAGGCATTCAGACATCAGCACCATCAACATCTGGTTTGGTTGCACCCCCAGCTGGTCTTGGTTCAGGATCTGCAAGTCAATCCACTTCTGGACATCCCTTGGATCTGAGCCCAGTGACAACCACTGCTCCAAAATCTGGACCCACCACAGCAGAGGCCCTTGCAACGAGGACAGGTGGAGCTGCAGTAGCGCAAGTTGGACGTACAGCAACAGGGCATGCAGCAGCTCCCCCTGAGATGGACAGTGTGCTCCTGATGGCCAAAATTAACAATATTGAGGGCAAAATGGAAAATTTTGAAAAGGCCCAAAAGGAACTGACATTGAAGGTTGCGGGCATGCAACTGCAGCTGGCCACCCTGCTGTCCATGGTTGCCGACATGAAGGCCACCATTGAACAAATGGACGAGCAGGAATGAACACAGAGTGAACAACTGTGGTCGTTGTCCATGACATGGAATTTCACATGATTCAGAAAAGGGGGTGGTGATGAACAGAGTGTCTGAATTAAGCAGACCACTCTTACCCAGTCCAAAGATCAGGGCTTGATCCATCACCGTTATTTAGCTCACTGCCCCATCCCAGCTCAGAACCTGGCTATATGCAAATTAGTCTGTCCCTGGCCCAGTGCATCATGGGAACAGGGCAGACTAAACTACCAAGCCAAGTCTTCACCAGAAAGGATACAAGCTACCGGGGACCGGTTTCTGGCATTTCAGCCTCGTCGGCCCGGCTTGCTTGAATCCTGATGGAGCAGTGAGCAAGGGACTCATGTCTGAGTATACCCTGCCACACCTATAGTGGCCAAAAACGATTCAGAAAAGGGGGTGGTGATGAACAGAGTGTCTGAATTAAGCAGACCACTCTTACCCAGTCCAAAGATCAGGGCTTGATCCATCACCGTTATTTAGCTCACTGCCCCATCCCAGCTCAGAACCTGGCTATATGCAAATTAGTCTGTCCCTGGCCCAGTGCATCATGGGAACAGGGCAGACCAAACTACCAAGCCAATTCTTCACCAGAAAGGATACAAGCTACCGGGGACCGGTTTCTGGCATTTCAGCCTCGTCGGCCCGGCTTGCTTGAATCCTGATGGAGCAGTGAGCAAGGGACTCATGTCTGAGTATACCCTGCCACACCTACAGTGGCCAAAAACGATTCAGAAAAGGGGGTGGTGATGAACAGAGTGTCTGAATTAAGCAGACCACTCTTACCCAGTCCAAAGATCAGGGCTTGATCCATCACCGTTATTTAGCTCACTGCCCCATCCCAGCTCAGAACCTGGCTATATGCAAATTAGTCTGTCCCTGGCCCAGTGCATCATGGGCACAGGGCAGACCAAACTACCAAGCCAATTCTTCACCAGAAAGGATACAAGCTACCGGGGACCGGTATCTGGCATTTCAGCCTCGTCGGCCCGGCTTGCTTGAATCCTGATGAGCTAAAAAACGGTGTTGGATCTAGCCCTGATCTCTTGACTGGTTGAGAGTACTCTGCTTAATTCAGAGACTCTGTCCATCACCACCCCTTGTTGTAAATAATTTTGTTCACCCTAAGCGTGGAAGGGTATACTCAGATGTGAGTCCCTTGCTCATTGCACCATCAGGATTCAAGCAAGCCGGGCTGAAGACGGCTGTAATGCCAGAAACCGGTCCCCGGAAGCTTGTTTCCTTCCCAGTGTAAGAATTGGCTTTTGTAGTCTGGTCTGCCCTGTTCCCATGATGCACTGGGCCAGGGACAGACTAATTTGCATACAGCCAGGTTCTGAAACTGGGATGGTGCAATGAGCTAAAAAACGGTGTTGGATCTAGCCCTGATCTCTTGACTGGGTGAGAGTACTCTGCTTAATTCAGAGACTCTGTCCATCACCACCCCTTCTTGTAAATAATTTTGTCCACCCTAAGCGTGGAAGGGTATACTCAGATGTGAGTCCCTTGCTCATTGCACCATCAGGATTCAAGCAAGCCGGGCCGAAGACGGCTGTAATGCCAGAAACCGGTCCCCGGAAGCTTGTTTCCTTCCCAGTGTAAGAATTGGCTTTTGTAGTCTGGTCTGCCCTGTTCCCATGATGCACTGGGCCAGGGACAGACTAATTTTCATACAGCCAGGTTCTGAAACTGGGATGGTGCAATGAGCTAAAAAACGGTGTTGGATCTAGCCCTGATCTCTTGACTGGGTGAGAGTACTCTGCTTAATTCAGAGACTCTGTCCATCACCACCCCTTGTTGTAAATAATTTTGTCCACCCTAAGCGTGGAAGGGTATACTCAGATGTGAGTCCCTTGCTCATTGCACCATCAGGATTCAAGCAAGCCGGGCCGAAGACGGCTGTAATGCCAGAAACCGGTCCCCGGAAGCTTGTTTCCTTCCCAGTGTAAGAATTGGCTTTTGTAGTCTGGTCTGCCCTGTTCCCATGATGCACTGGGCCAGGGACAGACTAATTTGCATACAGCCAGGTTCTGAAACTGGGATGGTACAATGAGCTAAAAAACGGTGTTGGATCTAGCCCTGATCTCTTGACTGGGTGAGAGTACTCTGCTTAATTCTGAGACTCTGTCCATCACCACCCCTTGTTGTAAATAATTTTGTCCACCCTAAGCGTGGAAGGGTGTACTCAGATGTGAGTCCCTTGCTCATTGCACCATCAGGATTCAAGCAAGCCGGGCCGAAGACGGCTGTAATGCCAGAAACCGGTCCCCGGATGCTTGTTTCCTTCCCAGTGTAAGAATTGGCTTTTGTAGTCTGGTCTGCCCTGTTCCCATGATGCACTGGGCCAGGGACAGACTAATTTGCATACAGCCAGGTTCTGAAACTGGGATGGTGCAATGAGCTAAAAAACGGTGTTGGATCTAGCCCTGATCTCTTGACTGGGTGAGAGTACTCTGCTTAATTCAGAGACTCTGTCCATCACCACCCCTTCTTGTAAATAATTTTGTCCACCCTAAGCGTGGAAGGGTACACTCAGATGTGAGTCCCTTGCTCATTGCACCATCAGGATTCAAGCAAGCCGGGCCGAAGACGGCTGTAATGCCAGAAACCGGTCCCCGGAAGCTTGTTTCCTTCCCAGTGTAAGAATTGGCTTTTGTAGTCTGGTCTGCCCTGTTCCCATGATGCACTGGCCCAGGGACAGACTAATTTGCATACAGCCAGGTTCTGAAACTGGGATGGTGCAATGAGCTAAAAAACGGTGTTGGATCTAGCCCTGATCTCTTGACTGGGTGAGAGTACTCTGCTTAATTCAGAGACTCTGTCCATCACCACCCCTTGTTGTAAATAATTTTGTCCACCCTAAGCGTGGAAGGGTATACTCAGATGTGAGTCCCTTGCTCATTGCACCATCAGGATTCAAGCAAGCCGGGCCGAAGACGGCTGTAATGCCAGAAACCGGTCCCCGGAAGCTTGTAAATGTAAATGTAAATGTAGTTGAGCTTATATAGCGCACAGCTACCCGCAGTGGGTGTCCCGGCGCTTGCTTAGGGAACCCTTCCTGGTATTCCCCTGTGAGATAGCAGGGTATCCACAAGGTGAAAGTCAGGCATCCCGCCGCAAGGGGCCGTTGTGGAGATTAAGCAAGCTATTGCCCAGAGTCGCAGAGTGTGAACCCGTGAGTCGAGGAGGCACCGGGGCGAGAATAATCGAGTCCGTGGAATTTTTAGCCAAGACCCCGCTGAGGCGGGGAATTGAACCCTGGTCCAGGACCGATCTCAGCTTCCGGGTCTGCTGCCTCTAACCCCTGAGCCACACTTCTCTTGTTTCCTTCCCAGTGTAAGAATTGGCTTTTGTAGTCTGGTCTGCCCTGTTCCCATGATGCACTGGGCCAGGGACAGACTAATTTGCATACAGCCAGGTTCTGAAACTGGGATGGTGCAATGAGCTAAAAAACGGTGTTGGATCTAGCCCTGATCTCTTGACTGGGTGAGAGTACTCTGCTTAATTCAGAGACTCTGTCCATCACCACCCCTTGTTGTAAATAATTTTGTCCACCGTAAGCGTGGAAGGGTATACTCAGATGTGAGTCCCTTGCTCATTGCACCATCAGGATTCAAGCAAGCCGGGCCGAAGACGGCTGTAATGCCAGAAACCGGTCCCCGGAAGCTTGTTTCCTTCCCAGTGTAAGAATTGGCTTTTGTAGTCTGGTCTGCCCTGTTCCCATGATACACTGGGCCAGGGACAGACAAATTTGCATACAGCCAGGTTCTGAAACTGGGATGGTGCAATGAGCTAAAAAACGGTGTTGGATCTAGCCCTGATCTCTTGACTGGGTGAGAGTACTCTGCTTAATTCAGAGACTCTGTCCATCACCACCCCTTGTTGTAAATAATTTTGTCCACCCTAAGCGTGGAAGGGTATACTCAGATGTGAGTCCCTTGCTCATTGCACCATCAGGATTCAAGCAAGCCGGGCCGAAGACGGCTGTAATGCCAGAAACCGGTCCCCGGAAGCTTGTTTCCTTCCCAGTGTAAGAATTGGCTTTTGTAGTCTGGTCTGCCCTGTTCCCATGATGCACTGGGCCAGGGACAGACTAATTTGCATACAGCCAGGTTCTGAAACTGGGATGGTGCAATGAGCTAAAAAACGGTGCTGGATCTAGCCCTGATCTCTTGACTGGGTGAGAGTACTCTGCTTAATTCAGAGACTCTGTCCATCACCACCCCTTGTTGTAAATAATTTTGTCCACCCTAAGCGTGGAAGGGTATACTCAGATGTGAGTCCCTTGCTCATTGCACCATCAGGATTCAAGCAAGCCGGGCCGAACACGGCTGTAATGCCAGAAAACGGTCCCCGGAAGCTTGTTTCCTTCCCAGTGTAAGAATTGGCTTTTGTAGTCTGGTCTGCCCTGTTCCCATGATGCACTGGGCCAGGGACAGACTAATTTGCATACAGCCAGGTTCTGAAACTGGGATGGTGCAATGAGCTAAAAAACGGTGTTGGATCTAGCCCTGATCTCTTGACTGGGTGAGAGTACTCTGCTTAATTCAGAGACTCTGTCCATCACCACCCCTTGTTGTAAATAATTTTGTCCACCCTAAGCGTGGAAGGGTATACTCAGATGTGAGTCCCTTGCTCATTGCACCATCAGGATTCAAGCAAGCCGGGCCGAAGACGGCTGTAATGCCAGAAACCGGTCCCCGGAAGCTTGTTTCCTTCCCAGTGTAAGAATTGGCTTTTGTAGTCTGGTCTGCCCTGTTCCCATGATGCACTGGGCCAGGGACAGACTAATTTGCATACAGCCAGGTTCTGAAACTGGGATGGTGCAATGAGCTAAAAAACGGTGTTGGATCTAGCCCTGATCTCTTGACTGGGTGAGAGTACTCTGCTTAATTCAGAGACTCTAGCCATCACCACCCCTTGTTGTAAATAATTTTGTCCACCCTAAGCGTGGAAGGGTATACTCAGATGTGAGTCCCTTGCTCATTGCACCATCAGGATTCAAGCAAGCCGGGCCGAAGACGGCTGTAATGCCAGAAACCGGTCCCCGGAAGCTTGTTTCCTTCCCAGTGTAAGAATTGGCTTTTGTAGTCTGGTCTGCCCTGTTTCCATGATGCACTGGGCCAGGGACAGACTAATTTGCATACAGCCAGGTTCTGAAACTGGGATGGTGCAATGAGCTAAAAAACGGTGTTGGATCTAGCCCTGATCTCTTGACTGGGTGAGAGTACTCTGCTTAATTCAGAGACTCTGTCCATCACCACCCCTTGTTGTAAATAATTTTGTCCACCCTAAGCGTGGAAGGGTATACTCAGATGTGAGTCCCTTGCTCATTGCACCATCAGGATTCAAGCAAGCCGGGCCGAAGACGGCTGTAATGCCAGAAACCGGTCCCCGGAAGCTTGTTTCCTTCCCAGTGTAAGAATTGGCTTTTGTAGTCTGGTCTGCCCTGTTCCCATGATGCACTGGGCCAGGGACAGACTAATTTGCATACAGCCAGGTTCTGAAACTGGGATGGTGCAATGAGCTAAAAAACGGTGTTGGATCTAGCCCTGATCTCTTGACTGGGTGAGAGTACTCTGCTTAATTCAGAGACTCTGTCCATCACCACCCCTTGTTGTAAATAATTTTGTCCACCCTAAACGTGGAAGGGTATACTCAGATGTGAGTCCCTTGCTCATTGCACCATCAGGATTCAAGCAAGCCGGGCCGAAGACGGCTGTAATGCCAGAAACCGGTCCCCGTAAGCTTGTTTCCTTCCCAGTGTAAGAATTGGCTTTTGTAGTCTGGTCTGCCCTGTTCCCATGATGCACTGGGCCAGGGACAGACTAATTTGCATACAGCCAGGTTCTGAAACTGGGATGGTGCAATGAGCTAAAAAACGGTGTTGGATCTAGCCCTGATCTCTTGACTGGGTGAGAGTACTCTGCTTAATTCAGAGACTCTGTCCATCACCACCCCTTGTTGTAAATAATTTTGTCCACCCTAAGCGTGGAAGGGTATACTCAGATGTGAGTCCCTTTCTCATTGCACCATCAGGATTCAAGCAAGCCGGGCCGAAGACGGCTGTAATGCCAGAAACCGGTCCCCGGAAGCTTGTTTCCTTCCCAGTGTAAGAATTGGCTTTTGTAGTCTGGTCTGCCCTGTTCCCATGATGCACTGGGCCAGGGACAGACTAATTTGCATACAGCCAGGTTCTGAAACTGGGATGGTGCAATGAGCTAAAAAACGGTGTTGGATCTAGCCCTGATCTCTTGACTGGGTGAGAGTACTCTGCTTAATTCAGAGACTCTGTCCATCACCACCCCTTGTTGTAAATAATTTTGTCCACCCTAAGCGTCGAAGGGTATACTCAGATGTGAGTCCCTTGCTCATTGCACCATCAGGATTCAAGCAAGCCGGGCCGAAGACGGCTGTAATGCCAGAAACCGGTCCCCGGAAGCTTGTTTCTTTCCCAGTGTAAGAATTGGCTTTTGTAGTCTGGTCTGCCCTGTTCCCATGATGCACTGGGCCAGGGACAGACTAATTTGCATACAGCCAGGTTCTGAAACTGGGATGGTGCAATGAGCTAAAAAACGGTGTTGGATCTAGCCCTGATCTCTTGACTGGGTGAGAGTACTCTGCTTAAATCAGAGACTCTGTCCATCACCACCCCTTGTTGTAAATAATTTTGTCCACCCTAAGCGTGGAAGGGTATACTCAGATGTGAGTCCCTTGCTCATTGCACCATCAGGATTCAAGCAAGCCGGGCCGAAGACGGCTGTAATGCCAGAAACCGGTCCCCGGAAGCTTGTTTCCTTCCCAGTGTAAGAATTGGCTTTTGTAGTCTGGTCTGCCCTGTTCCCATGATGCACTGGGCCAGGGACAGACTAATTTGCATACAGCCAGGTTCTGAAACTGGGATGGTGCAATGAGCTAAAAAACGGTGTTGGATCTAGCCCTGATCTCTTGACTGGGTGAGAGTACTCTGCTTAATTCAGAGACTCTGTCCATCACCACCCCTTGTTGTAAATAATTTTGTCCACCCTAAGCGTGGAAGGGTATACTCAGATGTGAGTCCCTTGCTCATTGCACCATCAGGATTCAAGCAAGCCGGGCCGAAGACGGCTGTAATGCCAGAAACCGGTCCCCGGAAGCTTGTTTCCTTCCCAGTGTAAGAATTGGCTTTTGTAGTCTGGTCTGCCCTGTTCCCATGATGCACTGGGCCAGGGACAGACTAATTTGCATACAGCCAGGTTCTGAAACTGGGATGGTGCAATGAGCTAAAAAACGGTGTTGAATCTAGCCCTGATCTCTTGACTGGGTGAGAGTACTCTGCTTAATTCAGAGACTCTGTCCATCACCACCCCTTGTTGTAAATAATGGAATTTCACATGTCAAGTTACGGACCTTGTTATTGTTTACATTTTTTAAATGGTTAGATAGTATTTAGGATAGTTGTAGTACTTATGACTAGTGTTAGGATAAGTGTTAAGTTATTAGGAGTGCGTGGGGGTTGAGGTATAGTGTATGTTAAATGTATTTTTAGATGTATAAAAAAAAATTCATTGTTTAGTTAGGTAGGTTAATTAGTATGTGTTTAGATTAAGTGTATGTATGCCTGATGTGTGATTGTTGAATAGGGGGTGGGGGGTCATCTGTGTGTTGTGTAGTATGTGTGAGGTAGGTATAGGAACAGTTAGACAAGATAAGTGTAGATGTTAGTGCCTTAGATTACATTAGTGTAGAATTTTATAAATATTTTTGAATAGTGTAGTGTAGTTTAGCATAACATTTAAATAGTGTGAACAATTTTTGTTAATAAAATATGTGTTTCAATTACAATAAGTTGTACTTGTAGGCATATGAAGTTGAGAAATCAGCTCTGGGTGAGCCTTACCCTTGCTGGCCAAGGAATGTCAACAATGATCTCATATCTGAGATTACCGTTACATGTTAGCTATTGTAAGCCAAATGTTCATTACACTATCACTAATTCATACAGGCCAATACTCACCCTTGAGGGACTTTAGGTAATGTGTCTCAGGTGAGCCCATGTGATCAACAATCATGTGTAAAGATTCTGGGACCTCTTTCATGACGTTTTTCCGTAGTGGAGCACAGCAGGCCTTCCTGTAGCGCTACCCTTTTGCAGGATGAAGTGCAGGACCGTGCCGTATCTGCTAGTTACTGCGTAGTCCTGTTGTTCTCACCAGCACTGTTGCACAATGTCCTGTTCATCGCTAACGCAGTCACCTTTGCACAATGGGGCAAGTGTGTCTGCCTTGCGGTGAACATCAGACTTGTACAGGAACGGACACCTCTCAGTTAATCAATCATCACAACGGCCTCTTCCTCTTACTATGTCTACTGCATTGTGAGAAAAAGGGGAGACAAGGAGAATTCATCATATTTGTCAACATTGAGCCTTCTTCACGGCTGCACTGGGTCTGTGTAATTTCTGGACAGTGCCTCACATTTCATGTTCCTATTACATCTGGGGCAGTGTCAAAAGGCAATGGATGTTGCTGGGAAGGCACACAGCAACACCCATTGCACGTGCCTGTAACGCAGATCAATGCGTGCAAGGGTTGGATTTGCTGCATGCAGCATTATCCCATGACTATGTGCCTTGGTGATTGATGCTGACTGTTAGGCAGGGTTAGGCATCACACAACGTCACAACAAGTGAGGGTCAGATGGCACAAGGGCCGTCATTTATTGGGCCACCTGGTATTGAGACTGTACCTCAATGTTTGCAGTGTTTCCCAATGCTGAGGGCCAGTATGACCCACGTCTTTCCTGCAAGTGGAAAAGAAAGCTGGTTTACAGGCTGGCTATGTAGATGCAGGGAAATGTGACCATGGCTAGGTCTGTATTGCAGACGTATGTCTTGTGGGCCTAGAAGCAGATTCATTGGTAGAGGTTTGCTGGCCCAGGGTTCTGGCTGACTGTGTAGGCGTGTGTGAGCTCCTTGAGTGTCAGTATATCTGTATGGGTGTGGATGCAGTAGAGCTCCTGTATGTGCAGGCGGAAGTGGTATTATCATGGGAGCCACAGGGAACGTCTACCTACGGTTGTCTGGACATTCATCTTTTTTGTACTGAGGGTATTTTTGATACTGTTATTGAGGGCTTTCACATTGCACAGGCTCATGATGATGGATGTGTGGCAGATCTAATCAATGCATCAGTTGGCAATAATTTTGATGCACTTGCAGAGTTAGCAGAGGGTGAAGAAGTATGGTGAGGATACTGCTATTATCCGTAATGACAGGGTGAGGGATGTGTTCTGTACAATGTATAGTTTGTGTGGTACATATGAGTGCTGAACTGTTTATCCAGCCCAGGGTACCCCCATGTATAGTCCCATGTGGTAGTGGTTCTTGTGATGATGATGATGACCTGTTTTGACAACAAATGGAGATTTGTCCAGCTGAGGCACATACTTGTTGGCACATCTTGCATCCATTGTGGTTAGTCGTGTCCTGTGATGTTGGGTACCTTGGTGAGGGAGAGGCGGAGCTGGGTGTATTAGGCGTAGGGTACTATGCAGAGTCCATGTTCACTGATGTCCTCAGCAAGCGGAGCCATGTAGACATAGCAGACAAAGGTACTGAGGGACAGTCCCTGAGGAACTCAGCATCAGTACTCTGTGTGTTGTGCTGTGAAATGTATTAGGCTGAATCATCTGCTCCGGTCTGCAAGGGTGGAGACATTCCAGTGTGGTGTATTACCTTGCCTCATGCCATAGTGGAGTCTAACTGCTAGTGTGTTGTGGAACATTGTTTCTTGCAATGATGCGATGTATTGTGTATATGGAGTGGCAGTGTGACCTACTTTGAGGATTGTGTGGATGTTGTTGTGGCGTGTAGGAGGGACCTCGTGATGCTGTTGTTTGTCATGGCGCAGGATTGGGGATGTTCTATGTTCCTATGAACATCACTGGGTGCATGATGACCCTCTGGTTAATGAATTTGACTGCATATGTGTGTGGAAAGATGTGCCTGTGGGTCTTGACGTCTGTTTGGTCAGCAGGGGTGTAACTGCTAATGTCATTTAGCTCTCAGCATTTGCTATTACTGTGGAGGTGCATGTTCCAATGGTGGAGGCCATGTACTGTCACTGTTCGTGTGCAATGGGGGATGCAGCCCTGTGGAAGATGTGCTGTGGGCAGGGGTGTGTGGGTGCTCCTTAAAGTATGTCCATCACGGTGTTTGTGATGTGAAACATGTAGACATGTGGCCACCAGAGGATGGTGTGTAGTGTGGCTTACTTGGGCTAAGGTGTTGTGTGGTATGCCTTGCTTATGTTCATCTAAGTTGACATTCACTTTGATGATCTAGTGGTAGGAGACTGTACCAAGTGTGTATTAAAGGCATTGAGGCATGAGGGCCACAGTCTTTGCAGCAGCACTGACGTTTTTGTAGGACTTCATACATGAGACACCATGTGAGTGTTGAGTGATGTTGTTTCAATCACTGGTGTGAAGCATGTCCCTATTCCCATGCTTAAGTTAATAGAATTGTGTGCTACTCTTCTTACCTTAGGATGTGCCTTTGATGCCAGCCACGTGCTGATGTTTTCCTTTCATACATACATGTGGTATGTCAGATATTTCATCATCACATACATACACCTTGGACTGACCCACAATCATGGTAGCGTGCAAGCAGATCTGATTTTCCCAGTCACCCCCTCCTTGTACAAACTTGTAGTGTTAGTCATTCTAACTTAAGTCATCATTCATTATGTTGCACATTAGCAATGCTGTTGTACACACGTTACTAGTCACTTTATGAACGTTGCCAGTTGGACATTGCATGTTGTGGGTGCACATTTATGTAAGTGACACAACTTAGCAATTAGCAAGGTATGACAGGACTTTATGATCAAGGGACACATACAGTAGGGTTGAGTTTGTACATGCACAGTCCATACATCAACATGACATTTGAGACATGCATGAGTGAGTAGTTTTTTATTGGGTGATAAGGGAGTGTCAACATCATATGTTCACCTCATGGAGGGAGGCCACAGATAATTTATTGTACATCCATTGGCTAGCAGTAATTTGTTGTTCATCATTACTGTGGTAAAATGTCAGTATTATGTGCACCAGACAGTGTATATGTATTGTCCAGGTACAATATGTGATGCTAACGCATGGTTCTGCGGAGGACTGGACAATCTTCTGAATCTTCTTCATCAGATGTGTTTGTTGTCACAGCTGATGGTGGAATCAGTGGTGCAGTCGACACAGGAGGCATAGACACATCAGGGGCTGCAGATGTTGATGGGATTGTACCTGCATCATGTTCCATGCCCATCAGGTACCGCAAGAATGCACTGAGCATGAGTTGGTGATTTTCAAGCACAGCTGTTACATCCCATTGGTAGTTAGCCAATTTGGTCAGGTAGGCATCCTGTTTTGCATTCATTTCTTTAAGGGTGTCCTGAATTTCCCTCAGCCTGTTGGCCACCTCAAGACTGGCACTTGTGTTAGGCATTTGTCTGTGCCTCTGCTGCATGACTTCTGATATCTCATTCATGGCATGAAACAAAGTACGTGGTGGTGCATCATTGCTGCTACCAGTTTCCGCACTGCCACTATTGGATGTTAGGCAACGGAGCACTCCCTCTAGGGTTCCTGCCATGCACTCAATGCCTTTACGCACCTCCTGTGCCAACTGACCCTGTACATCCACAACACGTTGTTCAAAAGAATTCAGCGTGTTGGGCGAGTGGTGAGGCAGAGATGTTGTGGGAGGTGGCGTAGGAGTGCTTCCATGTTGGGCAAGCGGAGATCCCACTGTGCTGGTTTGCCTTCTGGTGCGGGGAGAGGGAGTTTGTATTGATTGTAACAGGTCCTGGATGACGTCTGTGTCCACACTTGGTACACTTTCCCCGCCGTCATCATCGGATTCAAACATAGGTTCCTGCTCATGAGGATGTGTACCATGCTCTGAAATAAAAAATAGATGTATGTTTATGATCATGTCTGACATATGGTGTACAGATGCACAATTCTGAGTCATCTAACCTTTTTGACTTTGATGTGTGTCAACATGTCAAAGTTAAAGCTACACATCATCATCACTCATGTTACCTAAAATGACATGGCATGAATCATTTGATGGATTCAAAATGTTTGTCCAAAAACGTGGCACATGGCCAGACAGTGCTTGCACACTTGCAACATTCAACTTGAGTGCATGTCCTGATGTCTGTTTTGTTGGTGTATATTGGGGACACATTCCAGCACAGTAGCAAGTCCAAGTGGCTTTTTGCACTCTATATGTGTGCAACAGGTATCAGGCCACAATTACTGAGGATTGGGGACATGGATTTCTTACCATCTCCCATCATCCCACCTGTCATAGCCATCACAGCTGTGTTGTTTGTGTGTGGACCATTTCCTGTGTCTTCATGCTAATTACGTTATATTTGGATAATACAGATTGCTCCTGGTATGTTGCTCAACCTACACCCAGCTCCCCCTGTGTGCCCCTGCTGCCGCTGCTGAGTACACACTGGCAGGTGTGCAGAACCACCATATTAGTGTCCCATTAGTGGCCTCAGTGCAACTATTTTTCACCCTGTTTGCACACCATTTTGGTTTCAGTGCCACTGTTCCACCACCCCATGCACACTTGCTGCTCCCGCCTACCAGCTGCTCCTCCCTCCCACATCCCCATATGTCCCAAACTGTGCTTGACTGTGCTACTTGCGCACCAGAGGCACACCTTAAGCAAGCCAGTCTGCAGCCATCTGCGCCTGGACCATGCCCAGCGCCAGGACCCCTTGTGGCCACTAACGCCACTACACCAGACTCCAGTACTACGCCTGTACCCTCCATGCACTCAATGCCATCCAAAACAACAGTTGCTTCCAGCCCACCACAATAACATACACACGGGACCCTTCTCCTGCCGCACATGCAGCTTCACATGCAAGTGAGCCACCAAACCCCCATGGAGTTGACCCAACCACCTCTGATGCATTATCCACAACACCCACTCCACACGAACACAGCCCATGTGGCTCTGGGATGTGCTTGACACCTCCGCCCCAGATGTGTGATTATTAAACTTGACCTGGTGGGACTACTCCTCTGCGACCAACATCACCATAGACATCCCAGACAGCTACAAGTTGAACCGCAGGGATTGCGCTGACTGATTTGGTGTATGGGTCACCATCGACCACAAGTCCACCCTCAAGGTCGGCACCCATGCAGACAACACCATCAACACCGCCAACCACCTGCACATAAATATCCACACCGACACCCAACACCACCCTCAGAGGACCCTCGTGTACAGCACACCAACCCTGTGCTCAGTTCTGCTGCTCCATCAATGACCTCGCCAGCACCCACACACTCCCCTCCACGCATCACATCATCCTGTGGGACCTGACCTTACACCTCAAGGACAACAACGACGACAACTCCACCATACTGATCAACGACATCACCAGACACGGCTGCAGACAACTCGGGACCAAACCCACGCCGCCAGCCACAAGCTGGACCCCGTCTTCTCAACAGGCACCCACGTCACCTCCAACCACACCACTGACCTGCACTCGACCGACCACCGCAGCATCAATTTTACCTTCAATTAATCAACCACACACCACTGCAGACAACTGCTGCCTCACCAATGCTGGGTAAAAGTAAACGTAGACCAGCTGATCACACCCCTCAGCCAGGGCCCGAACTACAACCCCACCAACCCAGTCGCCAGTGCCCAAAAAACTCTGACAGTGTATGTAGGACTGCACCAACACCGTTGCCCCACTCACGTTGCCCTCCAACAGCCACGCCTGCAACAGAGCCACCCGGTTCACCGACTACCTCCAGACCTACCAACGCACATGCCGGAAGATGGAGTGAACATGGCTCCATGGACACACACTGCACAACCACACAGTCCACAAGGACGCCACGTGTATACATCACCACCTCAACAGATTGGCAAAGAGATCCTCCTTCCAAACCTTTCTGGATACCAATGCACACGACAGCAATGAGGTCTTCTGCATCGTTATTGAACAGAGAAACCCATGCGCAAACGTTGTCAACATCCCACCCTCACAAGAAGTGTGGGACTCACTGTCCATCTTCTCACAGCGCACGTTTAGTGCCATCGACGACAGCTTCACCACCACATCCACCCCAACTATGCCAGACTCCACCTCCCCAGCGAGGACCACCAGCACCAACCGCAGCACATCCTGGTACTACGTCGACAAGGACGCAACACACAAGGTCATGAACTCCGTACACTCTGGATCACCAGCAGTACCATCACCACACCACTTATAGTACAAAGCAGAGGAAGCGATCATACCACAACTACACAAGTTCATCTACATCTTCTTCAATGCAGCAACATTCCATGAAATATGGAAGCACGCCACAAGCAATGCCCTCCTCAAGACGCACAAGGCACACCCCAAGGCCCTCGGGGACTCACGGCCCATCTCCCTGCTCACGTTCCCAACGAAGGTCATCTAGGTAATGATGAACATGCTATTGGGCCGCGGGCTGGTAGACCCCAACATGTTTCACCCGTCCCAGTCCGGATTCATACGTACATACAGCAGCAAGACAGTCCACATGTCCGGCACAGACAACATCATGCACCAACTAGCCAGCACCAAGTCAGCAGGCCTCTTCCTCCTGGACCAGTCAACCACCTTTGACACGGTATGCCATCACACTCTGAAGACACACCTCCGAGAATCATGATTCCAATTGAAGGCCCTAGACTGGACCACGTCCTTTCTCTCCCGCAGAACCCAGAGCGTCCAGAGTGTCCAAAACCCATCCATCAAATGGGACGCCATCAACATCATCTGCGGCGTACCCCAGGGGTCATCCCTCAGCACAACACTGTTCAACATGTACATGTCCCCCTCGTACACGTGGGCCGCCATCACAGCCTCTACATCATCTCCTATACCAACAACACCCAGCTCATCCTCTCCATCACCAGGGACCCACACACACCCTCAACAAACCTCCACGAGGGAATGAAGTCCCTCACCAAGTGGATGAGGAGCAGCAGTCTGAAACTGTACTTGGACATGACACAGGTCCTCATCCTTGGACCCACACCCTGAGCCTGGGACGACTCCTGGTGGGCAACCACACTGGGAACAGCAACAACACCCACTGACCATGCACGCAACTTACAATACATCCAGTACTCCTCCCTCTCCATGTCTGAGCAGGTCGACGCCATCTCCTCCTCATGCTACAACTGCCTGCACATGCTATGCTGGATCTACAAGTGGATCCACACCCCAGACTAAAATTAGTGTGACGCAGGCCCTGAGCAGCAGCGGACTGGACTACCGCAACGCACTGTACTGAGGATTCCCAGACAAACACCTACAAGTACTGCAACGCATCCAATACACTTACGGCTCATTGATTGTCAACGTCCCACACCGCAGCAACATCTTCCCCCAATGTGAGACCTACACTGGTTCCCCATCAGCAAGTGGATCAGCTTCAAGCTCCAGACCCAGACGCACAATACACTCCAGTAGGCCGGAGCAGCCTACCTGTACAGCAGACTCAGCTTCTACACCCCCACACGCCAGGTCCGCTCCACCAGCCTCCCCTTCACCACTGTCCACCGCATCCTATGACCAACCTCCAGCAGCATATCCTTGTCCTACCTCGCCGCCAAGACCTTGCACACCCTCCCGGCCCACCTACGGCAGACCCAGGACCTACTCCCATTCAGAAGACTCATCAAGACCTGTCTCTTTGAGCGGTAGCCGCAGCCCCTTCCCATCAGAGTGGGAGATCCAACAGGTGTTTTTACATGCTGAATGAGTTGTTCCAAGGACACAGACTTCTGTATTCTCTGATTTATTTTTCATGCAGCTGTGGTTCATGCAGACTGCGACGTAATGCATTCCGCAATGTATTTCAAGTGTTTGGTTGGTGTAGTCTTAGGTGTGAGAGAGTATGAGCTGTCTGTCATCAGCAATGGATACAATGTTGAGGCTGTGTTTGTTTTCAAATGGCGCTGAGGCAGCCCTGTTGATGTTGACAAGGGTCAGACACATAGATGGTCCCTCTTGCATTCAGCATTGGAATTACATGATTATAAAGACGAAGGTTGTCAGTCGGATCCTTGGACCTCTTGCTGGGATGAGTGACCCAGTTAAGCGTTGTTCCTTGGAATCCTGCTTCATGTAGTGTAGCAAATCTGTGTGGTGTTAGTCTGTGTCGGAGCACACTCACAGCTCTTGGTCCCGGAGGGTGCAGATGTCACCTGTGGCTGTGAATAGGGTGATCTTGGTGCTGTTGTTGATGTGATGAGGACAGGGCTGTAGTGATCCCACAGGTGGCTGTATCTCATGTTGGAAGGGGTGCATTGAGCTGTGACTGGTGTCCCGGTGGGGATGGTAGTATGGCTGTTGTGTTGGAAGAGGTTTGCGTGGTGCTGCCTGTGGCATCTCCTGTGTACGGCAAAGTTGTTGTAGTGACATTTTTTACTTTATGGTGAACTTTGTTGGACACTTATCACAGGTCTGTAGTGCCAGGGTGATGTCTGTAGCTTTGCAGCATAGGTTGTTTTATTCATGCAGGACCTTGACGAGTTTGCAGGACTTGCCATTATCGTAGACTATTTTTTTGTGGTACTCCCTCATTGCGTCCATGTATGTGTTTTACATTTCAGGGGCCTTATTTATGAAGGACTTGCGCCGCCGGTGCGTCACTTTTTCCAATTTTAAAAGTGGCGCACCAGAGGCGCAAGGCCTTCATAAATAAGGCCCCAGGTGTCTTGGTGTTCATACAGTTCTTAACAAGGTATCTGCTGGTGCCTCTTGCTTCTTAGAGATCAGTGCTCTACCATGCCGTGTCCCTGTAGTGCTGTTTGTTAGGCTTGCAGAGGGTGGAGGTCTGGTATGCGCAGTTGTGTATCCAGGTGTGACTTTCACTTGCAGAAACGCTGGCGTTGGCTGTGTTTGAGGCCAGGGTGGTGGTTGAGGTTTGTCAGCAGTGTAGGCATGTGAAATGTCTGCGGGTCATGTTTGAAAAGGCCTGTTGTCATTCTCCAATGTTTTCCATGTATGAGTGCATGGAGGCTGGGTGAGCTGCATTAGTGAATGACTGTATATCAGTTGCTGCTGGAAATGATTGCATTTTGGACACAGATGTGCGCATTCAGACTAGCCATTGGCGTGCCTTCAGCACACCATGTACATGCGTCTGCTGTGCGCTTGCACAGCGGCTGACATTGAGTAGGCTAAGTGTGAGGTAACATATTCAGTGATGACGGAACACATGAAGACAGGGGTGGGGGCCTTAGTGGTAGTTCATGGACCATATGTGGAGTGTGGGCTCTGATGAGAGCACTGAACTGGCTTATAATTGAGATACAAGGGATGAGTGACTGATGTGATCATGCTATGTGTCATCATGGCATGGGAGGGTGGGTAGGGGAGATCTAATATGAGGTGGGGCATGTGCATATTGGCAAGATGACTCAGGTTCCACCCATGATGACCAGAGCAGTAATACCCACTTCCATGTTTGGTATGCAGGCTGCATTTCAGCCTCCATTGCAAACATGGCCGTCACTCCAGCATGTGGCTGCATGATTTATCCCATTTCCTATTACCAGTCACACCAGCACTTCACAGCGTTGTGATTGACTCAGAGTAGTGAGCCTGGCTGGCTAATTCGTTTTACGTGACACAAAGGCAGGGTTGCATAGGCTCCAGAGAAATGGGACACAGCTTTGAGGTCAGACTTCCCTCAATGTGTGCCTGATTCACAAAACAGACTTAAGACTCAATCGTAAACTTAATACTATTTTGGTGTTGACAGAATGCACTTACTACTTTTGACATTCACAGAATGAACTTAGTACTTTTGGTATTCACTGAAGTTAGGATTTTGCCTTTAGTCTGTCTTAAGTCTGTCTTCAGAGAAACGTAAGACAAAATCGTAACTTCTGTGAATAGCAAAAGTAGTAAGTTCATTATGTGAATGCTACAATTAGTAAGTGCATTCTGTGAATACCAATATAGTAGTAAGTTTTGGATTGAGTCTTAAGTTCATTCTGTGAATGGGCCACTATATGTTTTGCTGCACACACTCACACACATCCCTGCATCCATAAGACATTGATTGTTATTTCCTGCATTTGTTGACTCACAGCTGCCCCCCCCCCAATTGCCAATGTTTGTCACTGTGCCCCCATGCAGAGCAGGTGTAACAGTCTTGTGCCAAAAGGAACATACATATCACCAAAACATGCCATGTCATCACATTCCATTGTATTCATTGTTAATACTAGGCATGTTGCAACTGTAGAGTAGGTGTTGCACAGCAGAGACTTTCATTACACTGTTCAAAGTTCAGTGAGTACATGGACAATCTATCCTTGTCACCACACCCCTAGACCTGAAGCATTAAATTCCTTGATGAACAACCACGACACACACAATTGAGTCAGATTAGTGAGTAATGCACACACCATTTTTCATAGCCTGAAGAAATATGCACAGCATTTTTTCATATTCTCAACATTTCAACCCCTATTTCTCATGATGTACATATATATAAATAATAGTTCAGACATATGTCACCCCATGACACAACCAAATGTTATTCTTTGACACATAAATGCACATTTGTGATATTTTTAGGATTTGTCACAATTTTTTAAATTTTCACACTGACACTCATTACCACATGTAGTACTTACATCACAACATGATTGTGGCCACAATGAAGTATTTTGAGATGATATTTTGGAACACATGCATTGCATTGTTGACATTGTGCAGCATACATTGTAATGGTCATCACTAATGACTACGGCAACCATGGTGTACGCTGTTTGCATTTGACTGGCTCAGGTCCACACTGTGTACCAAGGTTTATTCCTCTTGGACACTGCAACTATACAATGTCAGCAACCTCCTCACATTCAACCCTGTATGCCACCTCACCTGCCAGGACGTAACTCTGCTACAGACATCACCATCACTGTCACTGACAACTTCTGTGTCACCTGCATGTGGCAGCACGACAATCATGGAAGAGGCATTGTTAACCCATACACTGGTACACTCAGAATTAGCAGGCACTCTAATGTGCCATGGTTGACCATGTACTACGACAACTACATTATCATGACCAGGCCCATGGGCATACTCAACAGCACACTCATGTGCAGGACACACAGGCCATGTGCCCCATTCTCCAACACCATTGTTGACCTCATTGCACCCCAGTGTGTGACATCCACAGACAGCATCCCTCTCGATGACCTCCAGTTCCACCTCAGCAGGTTAAGTTACCTGACCAACAACACCTCAAGGGTAACTTCACTGACATCAGACACAAGCATCAAGGGACCTCAACATACCACTGAACAGGACACTTTTAAGTACCTGTAGTACGGCTCCATAGTACGGCTGCAGGTACTTATGATTCAGGTCTGACTTCATACTCTCCTGGCACTACCATCATTGAATGCATGACATATGTGACTTGACCAGCAATCACCACCACCATCCTTGCACCCTCTTGCAGCTGGAACAAGGGCAGTGCATGACATCTCATCCACTCCTTGTGCAAAGACAGTCCACCAATGCTTAAATACTTGTGTCACTACAGCACACAAAAAGCACTGTTAGGATCTCGAATGACACCATCATTTCTGCACCCCTCATGAATGTACTTGCATCCCTACTTTCCCCCTACCTCATGGCAGCCATGTATGTGGGCAGTGCCATTGCCATCGTCTGCCACTATGCATTGGTGGAGTTGCGGCATGGTTGTGCATACACTGACATTATGATTTCTAAAGGATCTGTCATTGCTTGAATCATTCAGCAATGTCCAGTAGGTACTGTACATCCATGCTATTGCAAGGAGGGACATGGTGAGAAGTGTTGCCTCACTGTCTTCTTGCAGCAACAATTTTCATGGTTGTGCCATAGGAATGCACACAATATTGTTGTTGTTGCACATTTGTCGGGTGTATCTTTGTCACAGGGCAACCCTGTAACCTTGTTTGCAGCGCTGTCCAGTACCACTCCCATGCATATATGTTGTGGCACGATGTCACCATCCTTAGGGACATGTATGTTGTGGCTTTTCATTCCGGGAGCTATTGTGCATTTGCATGAGTTTGCTTTTTTGTCTCATGTCTGAGACAGCCTTGCTAATCTTGCAAGGTGCAGTTAGTCAACTTGTTTGCATTATTTGGATACGTAACACCTACTTTGCATGTCATTGCCATAGTTTTGTTGGGACATGCAATGCCATTGACATAGAAGTTGCTCTCACTCCTGAGCATTTGCTCTCATCTGTATGCAACAGCTTGCTAATGTGATTATACATTCTTGGCACTTAAGCTACACATACAGTGCTGCAGACTCGCTGATGATCAATTTGTATAATTAACTATGGTGCATATTTGCTTGATGTTTATCAGCTGGACTGCGCACCTTGCAATATAGGTGTGCTGCAGTGTATGCATAGGTACAGACCATGAATGGAGGCCTTCGGTGAGATGGTGCACATTCCTGCAAACTATTGATGTTGGATGTTCTCTCACTGCAAGAACACCATTGGTACACTTATGTTTTTCCAATCGTCGTGACAACATAGATGTGCTGTATTCACTGTATGTCACTACATGTTGTTATTCATGTTATATACGTCATTCATCCAGACGTAGCTGGTCAGTGCTTAAGTCATGCATTCATGTGAGGAGCATCATTCAAGTACATCAAACCTTGGTGCAGGCCTCTCCCAGTGGCACTGCCTCACCCCTATACCTACCATGATGCAGGTGTGAGGTACTGACACAATTGCCAGATGCTAATGTATTTCAAAAATTTGTATGGATTGCACATCACCACTACTGATATTTTTATTTGGATGTGCAGACCCACCATGCATACGTTATACATGATGCTTGTGTAATGTGGCACAGGGCTTTGCATGCTGAGTAACATTCCTGAGTACTTTCCCTTACATATGCAGATGATGTGGCTGAAACCATCATGCACAAAGTAGTACAATGACAGATTTTGGGCCTGCATGGGTGACTATGAGTAGGGTCTCTTTATTGGTTTCACCTGTCCTTCACAACGACACAGGTGCACAATGCTTGGCATGCGCCGACCCAGGCAAACTTGCACCATGTTGCAGGGGTCCAGCGGTGCAGGGGATCAGTGTTTGTGTGCATGGAAGGGACACATTCCTGCATGATGCAGTCATCTAAAGATTTTTCCGCTTTTATGTGTCCACTTGAATGCAAAAGCTATATGTTGGGTATATCCGAGAGGGAACACTTTGTATTTCTTGAGGTTGTGCATGCCTTACACAGACCCTGTGGATGCATATATTTGTGGCCCAGCGTAATAGTTACAGTTTGACTTTGCTATTGGACATTGTCAATTGGACATGGATGTTTGTGGGTACACCCCCAGCAACAGCCCTGGAATTGCGCTTTCTCACACTTTAATGTGGGAATGGTGCAATGACATGATATGTTGTACTATGTTACATGGCTGTCTGTGGGGCTATTATTGTGGGTGTGGCACATTGTGCCACCACTACATGATCAAAATAACATCATGGTATTTCATGAGGGTAGTTGTATATTTGCACCTGCGTGTGGCACTTGTCAGGTGCAGCAGTGGGCTGGGACTTCACTTAGAAAATATGTTATTACTTTGACAGGGGTAGGTGTTTATTAAATGTGACATGTGCATGTCCCTGGTACAATACTTTTTGAAGACCCTTCACAGTTCATGACATTGCATGACTACTCTTTCCACTACACGTCTGTAATTGAGCCGGCTACCTTAGTTTATGGACTGCACAACATTACCTTCTTTGCACATTTCCCCTTGTAGGGACTTACCCTGTGTGTCTTGCAGTTCCTCATGCTCTGCACTGTCCTGTCCTGGAATTCCAACCACCAACTCGTCTGGGATGACCGCCGCAACCCGCTCCTCAAGGTCATCCAGCTCTTCCTGTTGTGATGGGCTGCCTCCTCCTGTCGCCGCTGCTTCTTTGCGTTTTTTTGCCATTTTCTCTTTTGTCCGGCGCTTTATGTCGTTCCAGCGTTTCTTCAGGTCAATGACTGTCCTCTTAGATTGGGCCACACAGTTGACCGTTGTCAATATGGACTGCCAAATTGCCTCTTTTTTTGATAGTGGCAACTTGGAACTTGCAAAGAGCTGGTGCTGGTGGTCTGTTACCTCATTTATGAGTATGTTGTACTCCTCAGCACTGAAATTAATTTTCCTCTTCCTCTTTACATGGGTTTCTCCCTGTGTTTCAGGCTGCGCATCCTGGCTGACATGTGGCTGGGCATCCTGGCTGCCATGTGGAAGGTTCCCTTGGCTGCTGCTGTGTCCTTCAGGCTCCATGGTAACAATGTTTTCCATTAGCGGGAGGATTAGGAGATGGATGCGTGTATTTTTGGCGTTTTCCGGATTGTGACGCAACGTGAAAGTGGCGCAGCGACGCGTACGCTTACGTCAGTTCCGCGATTGCGACTTACGGCACTTTTCCCGCACTTGCGTGACTTTCCGGTACGTCAGGACACCAGCGTCTGCGTGTCTTTTTTCCAGCTTACGGCATCACTTGCGACATGATGCGCCATTGCATTAATGTGACGCATCCGCGTCGCAAAATTCTGACGCAGCGCGTCGTAAGGAATTGTGGCGCATCCCTGCGCCTGCGCAAGGATGCGTCACTTTTCATAAATGAGGGCCCTGGAGTTACATGAACATTTCATTAGGTGGACATAATATGCTATATCTCTAATGATATAACAATGCTGTGGTCCTACAGAAACCAGTAACTTGATGTTTTTATTCATTGTTTAAGGAGCACACCATAATTGGTATTGCTCAGGAATATGCCCCTCTTGTATTTGTTTCCTGCTTTCATTTGTTTGGTTTTGCCTCAGTTTAGGTACAAAGTTGCATGATCATTTCTTACAAAAATGAGCTACTTTATTTATTTAAACAATTTATAGAGCGCACAACTACCCGTGGGTGTCTCGGCGCTGAGGACGTGTGTAGGTAATAAGCAGATTGCTATTATTGAGTGAATAACCAGGTCTTTAGTAGCTTCCTGAAAGAGAGCAGGGTGGGGCAGGCTTTGATTTGTGGGGTAAGGGAGTTCCATAGCTTGGCCGTGGTGACAGTGAATCTTTTGTCTCCCCAGGAGACCTTGTATGTGCGGGGAACCATCAGAAGATTGGCCGAGGAAGATCGTAGGGTTCTGCGAGGTGTGTGGGTGGACAGGGCTCTCCTGAGATAGATGAGTCCTGAGTGATGGATTGCTTTATAGGCTATGCATAGTGCCTTAAATTTGATTTGTTTCGGAATGGTGAGCCAATGTAGCCTTTTCACCACTGCTGAGATGGATTGGTGCTTGGGGGTGCCTGTGATGATCCTGGCGGTAGCGTTTTGAATCAGCTGTAGTTTGCTGTGTGTTCAGGAGTAGACCATTGAAGTAGTCTATTTTAGTCATTACCAGGGAGCTAATCAAGGTTTTTCCTGTGTTAGAGGGAAGGAATGGTAGTAATTTCTTGATTACCCTTAGTGTATAGAAAGCGGAGGAGGTAATGACGTTTGCGTGGGCTACGAAGGAGAGTTTGTCATCGAAGGATACAGTGAATCCAAGTTGTAAAACAGATACAGCACTGTCAAATCCCATTTGGGGGTTATGAGACAAGCAGGGGATTCTGGACTTTAACTTTTGGGGACCATGGTTTTTTGTATCTGATATCCCAATGGCAGTTGTACTACAGCTCTGCAAACTCCTTTGGCATATGGCTCTCAGTGGTAGCGATAGCGAGCAGACACAGGCTTCTCAGGGAAATAGTGTGGGGATGCTCAAGCTCACTGGTAAAGAAACACCCATATGTATAATAAGTGATTTTCCAACCCGGTGCTTGACTTTCAAGAAGAAAGTACTTTAAATGCACACTAGAACTTAATACTCCAAATAAAAATATGTACAACATGCCATTTAGCTATTTGGCACTTAAGGAAAGTTAACACCTCCTCCCTCAACTGACCTTGCTCCCCTTGTGGTCCAGGGCATTCCTACTCCGGATCAGGGGGAATATTATCAAGGGGGGCGATAGGCCATTTTCGCAGCTTTAGTGGCCGTTTTCGGCCGCTATGCTGCGATAATACTATCGCCCTATTAGCAAGCTATCGCTAACAGCAGTTAGCGACAGCTTGTAGGCGATAGCGAGCAGTTTGGGGTCCGCTTTGCATGTCAACGATATTGATCGCTAATGACATGCAAAGTGGGCGTACCCAACCTGTTAGCGACTCAAAGCAGTCGCTAACATCGCTATCGCCTATTACCAACACAGGCGTAGCGATGGAAATATTCACGCTAAGCGCGAATATCTCCAAAACATAACACCTGCTCAGACCAGTTCTTAGCCATTATATCCAATGGGAGGTGGATATAATGGTTAAGACCCTGTTAGCGATAATGCGTGAATATCGCTGTATTCTCAGCAATATTCACGGATTTTGCCGCTATCGCCGGGAATTTTATCGCTTTTGAGATAAAAGTTGCTAAGAGCACGTTATCTCAGCGAAAAAATCCCGTGAGGCGCGGCGATAAAAAAAGGCCGCTAACCCTACTTAGCGATGAATAACGCTATTTGTTGATAATATGCCCCAAGTACTTAGCGTGATTACACTCAGATGACCATCTTATTCTAGTGTAGGTGCAAATTCTTACACAGTTCTCTTTTGGTTCTCATCCTCAAGTCTCTCTCAGTTTGCAATTGGGGGCATAGTTTCTTTGGCAGCCATCAGGCTCCTCTGGGGTTTGCTTGCCCATTCGCTTCTGCGCTGAGTGCTAGCCCGCTGTCTTTGTCTGCCTCTTTGGCAGTTGCATCAGATAATACGGCTGTAGTTGGGGCTGGCTACAAAGGGAAGAGTGCTGGATAATCTTCACAGCTGCTTTGGTGGGTGTTAGCTGCAGCCCCCAGTTGAGCTGGTCGGATTCAGATTGGTGTGACCTATCATGGACGGGCTCAAGTAGAGCTAGAGGCCTCATAAAGGGTTTGATAATGGGTCATGGCTTTAGGAATTCTAAGATATTGGCTGCACTGTAGCTCAGGTTTACCTTGCTTTACATGCAGGTGCAATGATTTTGGCCACTCCACAGATTAACAGTTCAGGTGCAGTGACCCAGGATGCCTTGCTATCTTCACAGCTCGAGCACAGTGGCTCAGGTTACACAGAAATCTTCAAAGGTTCAGGCACAGTGTCATAGATTAGTCTGCAAATCTGAGATTGGGCACAGTGGCACAGGTCATGTCACGGTTCTTAGACCAGGCACGGTGGTTCAGGTCCCACCTAACTTCTCATTACAGGTAGAGCAGCTCAGGCTACATCACAAGTTTTATGATTCATACCAGGAAGTGATCAGAAGAGTATGGGACCTTCTGATAACGGGGCACACAGACTGTGCTCCGCAGTCCTCCTGTGCCTCCGATTCCCACATCATGCTCACACTACACCTGAGTCCTCCTAGGCTGTCCTCCTGCAGGGATGGCAGACTCCTTCCTTTTTTTCAGCAGGCAGGCTGGTTTCCAAGCACTTCAGGGTAGGTAATAAGCTTTTGCAGTAAGGGGTGGGCTTAGAGGATGTCCTCACCTTTTGGAAGCTGGCTGTTAGTCGGACACCCATTCTGGTTGAACAGTACACATCTGAGTACTCTGTGGAGCACTCCTTCCTTTTATCATAGAGAACTTGGAAGCGAAACGATAACTAGGATAGCGGGTCTCAATTTTATACAATTAAAGCAGACAGGAGTTGTTAATGCAGTCTTTTAAACTGTTCTTGGGTGGGTTCCCCTTTCAAGTATCATCTTCATGCTGTTCTCCAGACACAGTTGTTGTTAAGAGTGATGTTTCTCACAGCGAGGTAGCATTAGGCAAGAGCAACAACAAGAGAGGCACAAAGAGCTGTGAACTTCTGCAATTGACTGTAATCAGCAACACTGAAGATTGATCAGGGAGAAGACAAAAGGCTGGCCTCAACTAAGCATTCCATTTCACCTTGAACAACAGAGACTACAGTCCCGCCCTTCACTCCAACATCTATCAAGTGGTAGTCTTACAGGAAGACAAATCAGAAGCTCTTCTCAGCAAAATAATTTGTAAAGGAGTCTTGTATCGTATTTGCTCACTTCAATTTCTAAGTCTCCTCCCTCCAGCTTCAGGAATGTCAGCAATACAATTGCACTGTCTGGGAACAATACCTCAGCTAGATCTTGTGCGTAAAGCATTTTTAAGGTAACCAAAATGGATCCCACAAGCATCCATTATTCTGGTTTACTCATACATACCATGCATGTAACACAAAGGGTACACATAAACATGCAGAACATACATTGAGATCAGAGTTAGCCAATAGAAGCAGAATGTTACTGCAGTGGGCCAGCTGGGCTTCCACTCCAATGACACAGATGAAAGGTCTGCCCACAACTCCGGATTCACAAAACACAGTACCTTGCACCAATGGTTTAGCTGCGAAGCTCTTGACTGTTACAGCAGCCGACTTTCCCTACAAAGAGGTTATGCTTAGTGAGCCTCTTTGTAGATTCTGGATTAGTGGAATAGTACGGCCAAAATAAAAGACTCTGTTCCAGATACATTAGTCACTACTCAGAGTAGGAGAATACATCTGCATCCTATGCAGGGGAGACTCCCACCTCAACAAACACCAGTGTCTAACACTGGTATGGAAAGGTTTACATGGCAAAGTAAGAACATTATTGGTCAAACTGCATGCTTACCACATGCCCAACAGACTTGCATGATCCAGTACAGAACATTATTTGGTATTCCAAACTGCTGTCTGACCAGGTTTGGGGGAAATTATTGAAAGTGATGGGTGTTGTCTGTCTGTCTGTCTGTCTGTCTGTCTGTCTGTCTGTCTGTCTGTCTGTCTGTCTGTCTGTCTGTCTGTCTGTCTGTCTGTCCGTCCGTCCGTCCGTCCGTCCGTCCGTCCGTCCGTCCGTCCGTCCGTCCGTCCGTCTGTCTGTCTGTCTATCTATCTATCTATCTATCTATCTATCTATCTATCTATCAATCTATCTATCTATCTATCTGTCTGTCTGTCTGTCTGTCTGTCTGTCTGTCTGTCTGTCTGTCTGTCTGTCTGTCTATCTAGCTACATATGTGTAAAATTAACCTAGCCAAAAGGCAGCAGTGTGCTCTGTAGGGGGAAGGTAACAATACCATCAACTAGTCTGTTACTTTTACACATTTCCACATCGGTGCTATGTGTAATACTTTGGGGGCGATTCTGATGTCGGACGGACCTGAGTCAGGTCAGGAACCGTGACCGACTGACCCACTATCATTGGTTACGACCCTGCAAGTACGATGCAACCGAACCCTGTTCTACAGATGCGTCACTTTCTTGTAAATCTGCCCCCTAAGTACCTAAAGAGCCTTGCCGGTGATGAAGTAAAAGAAGTGCTAAAGAAAATATCACAAGCTGACAAAGTCTCATACCGTCAAATGAAGGAAGCATTGGAGGCCAAGTTCAATCTGATGCTGAACATGGAACATGAAAGGTAAATTTTCAATCATGTATTACAGCAAGCTGATCAAACGATAGATGAGATTGTTAAAAGACCTGATTTGCTTAAGAAACAATGCAATTTTAGTGGATCTAATGATGAAAAAGCCATACGTCTCTGAGTCATCAATTGCTGTCTTTCAGACTACTTCAGAAGACGCATTTAGGGAAATATGCTCAGCCTAGAGAAAGTACTAATGGTTCCCAGTGCCTAAGAAAGACCAGATCAACAGGCCACTGACATGGATGCTAGAATGGTGAAAAATGAATCAGCATTGGCCATGAAGAGTAAAAACAAACACAGAGTAGACATATGTAAGTCACCGTCCACAAAAAGAAAAGGTTGTGTTTCCAATGTGTGTTTTCATATTCACATGAAGACAAATGTCCAGCCATGGGCCAAATGTGCAAAGGCTGTGGTAAAGAGAGCCACTTCATAATCATTTGCGAAGTGAAAAGGAAACTAACTATGTCAAAGCAAGAAAAAAATGGATACCAGAAAGCTTCAGACCCTTCTCGCCACACCCACACTACAAAACAGCTGCATTAGTTACGACAAGTAGAACCCAGACAAAGTTGATTGTTGTCAAGTTCATCCTATAGAGGCTTGCCAACATCATCTTTGAGCACCAGTAAGGGAGATGGAGGTGTGCTGATGGGATCGACCAACGAACGACACGCACATTAGGTCTGGCTGCTTGCAAGGAAAAACCAATGAAAAAAGCAAACCACCAAATGAAACAACAAAACTCATTTTGACATTGTCCCCAGATTACCATAAAGGTCAACGGTTGCCCCATAACCTTCATTATAGACAGTGGTGCTTCATTTATCGTCATGCCAGCTGAAATGTTTAACAGCATATCACCTGTGACATGTCTCAAACCGTCAAACAGGAAAGTGTACACGTGGGTTGCTTCTAAACTGTTGCAGATTCAATGGTCATTCACAGCTACTTTGAGACATAAAGCATTATCAGTGCAAGTGTTACTTTGTGTTCTTCACAGAGCTTCATCCAGTAATTGCCTACTTAGCTTTGCCACCGTTGCTGAAATGAGTCTGATAGGTATCAATTACAACCTCCACACACATGAAGTTGTGAGTCAGTTCCCATTGTTATTTCATGGCCTGGCCTGACGCAAGACAATGAAAGTGCAACTTCACATGAATGAGGACGCTCGCCATGTTGCCCTGAGGCACCGCAGAGTTGCTTTCCACTTCCAAGAAGCTTTTCAGAAAGAACTAGAAATGCTGTTGAAGCATGACATCAGTTAGAGCTCCACTGGTTCTACCCCATCGGTGTTGCCTATAGTGTTGGTAGCAAAAAAGGACAGTGAGGGTGCAGTGCCTATCTGTGTTGATATGCGTCAGGCCAACAAACCAATCAAGATAGAAAGACATCCCTCACACATAGAGAACATGATCATGCAACTGAACGGTGCGAAAGGTTTCTCCTGTCTTCACCTGAACAAGGGATATCATCAACTCTAGTTGGAAGAGAATTGGAGGTACGTCACTAATTTTTTGACTCATGTTGGTTTGTTCAGATACAGAAGGTTGAGTTTTGGATTTTCGTCAGCTACAGAAATATTTCAGGATGTTAGTCAAATAATTCAATCTGTTACAAATGATTTAAATTACAGTGATGATATACTGGTATTTGGGGCAACATGAAAGGAGCATGACAAGGCTCTTACACAAGTGTGCTGATTACTTGCTGATGCAGGTCTCACTCTGAACTCAGCAAAGTGTGAGTTTAATAAGACCAAGCTCAAAATCTTTGGACAAATATTTTCTGATGGAGAAATGACCCCTGACCCTGATAAAGTGAAAGTACCGTCAGCTACTTACCCCCTGCAAGATGTCACCATGCTGCGATCCTTTTTTAGTTATGGCCAGGTATTGCTTAATGCACATTCGTGATTTTGTTACTATAAGTGCTCCATTGAGAGACTTGACAAAACTAAATGACCCATTTCAATGATCTGTTAAATGTGATAAAAGTTTCAAAAGAATAAAACATGCAATTGAGAATGCGACCGAGATGGCCTACTTTAATCCCCAAACTATTCACTGAAATCACAGTGGATGCGAGCCCGGCGGGGCTGGGGGCAATCCTTGCTCAAAATAATGGTCATCCGAATGCTCAGAGAGTCATTGTGGCCTATGACAGTCAGAGCCTGTCTGACACAGAACGTGCCTATTCCCAGCCAGAGAAGGAAAGTCTGGCAGTAGTGTGGGCCTGCAAACATTTTTCTGTGTTTCTGTATGGAAATCATTTCACTTCATAACAGACTAGCAAGTGCTACTCACCATCTTTGGAAATTCAAAAACCAAGATATCTCCTCTCTTTGAGAGGTGGGGTCTGAGACAGCAAGAGTATGATTATGCAATGGTACACAAGCCAGAAAAAACCAAGAACCCTGCTGATTATTTTTCACGAGTACCACTACATCGTCACAGTTCCACATCCAAGACAGCTGAGGAGTATATCCTCTTTGTGAAGTCCAGTGCTCAAGCAGCCACATCAATAGAACTGATTATTGAAACCACCAATGCTGACAAGAACATGCACATCCTCAAAGACATTCTTCTGTGTCAATCTGGCAAAAGTAGCGTTCACCCTCTTGCTGCCAATGTCGAATTTCAAAAATTCTAAAATGCACAGGAACTGTCTGTGTCCAAAGACGATGTTGTATTAAGAGGCTCAAGAATTGTCATACCTAAGAGCCTAGTCATTGAAGTAGCCCATGACGGACATAGTGGTATTGTAGCTACCAAAAGAGCCCTAAGAGACTGAGGGGGCAGATTTACAAGCCCCTTGCAAAGTTTTTGTGTCGCAGTTACATCACTTTTTGTGACACAGCAGCAGTGTAAAAATGCGGCCCATTTACAACGTGATGCATCTAGGGAGATGCGTCACGTTGTAGAGCCCTTTGTCACATTATACCTGCGTCAGGTATAATGCATGCAGGGTGGGCGTTCCAATGCAAAAAAGCCTCGTAGAAGTGGTGCAGTGAAATCTACAAGATTTCACTGCGCCACTTCTAGGACGCCACTGCGTCAAATTCTTATGCCTGCTTAAAGCAGGCGTAAGGAGTGACACATCACAATGAGGATAGGCTTCCCCCTGCATTGCTGGAGTTGCGTTGTGCTTGCAACACAACTCTAGTAATGCATGACTTTTGCGTCAACAGATGCGTCAGGATTCCTGACGCCTGTCAATCCTTGCACCATGGTGTGCCGTATTGTAAATATGGCGCATCCATAGTGGTGCAAGGATTCCTCAAAGTGGAGCAGGGAAAGTGACGCATCTTCACAGACTGTCACTTTCTTGTAAATGTGCCCCTGAGTGTGGTTCACGCTCTTTGACGAGCAAGGTGAGGGGCCTTCAAAGAGTGTCCTCTCTGAGGGCTCCTCAACTGCCTTTCCCCCAAAATGACTCAACATACATTGCCCTTGTTGGACCTTTCTACAAAAGCTTAGGAACTGATTGCAGTTGATTTCTTTGGTCCTCTAGGAAACAGACATTATCTCATGGTGGTCATTGATGAATATTCACATTTCCCTTTGGTAGAAGAGATATCATCAACACCCCATGACAAGGTCATTGAGCGGCTGGACAACATCTTTGCAGCATGCGGTACCCCCGCCATTCTCAAATATGACAACGGTCTGCTGTTCAACAGCGAAGAGTTCAGAGAGCTCCTAGTCGGATTAAATATCAAGCACCAGAAGAATGCACATCTGAAGCCCCAAGAAAATGGTAGCTAAACCTAAATGTCTTTTTTACTTTTAGTTTAGCTGTTGCTAATGTGTTTTACACCTTTTTTAAACATATAAATCCATTTATAAATGTATTTTTCTCATTTATCTTTGGACATTTGTAGCAATATTGTTGTTTCTCCTGTTTTACTAATTGTTAATATTGCCAATATGTGTGTTTTTCTTCATGTGCGATTTTTTGCCTTGTTTCTTTGAATGTATTTTGTTGTACTTAAGATAACAGGTTTCAATCTCCACTTAATTTCACATGATGTAATGGTGCTTGTAAGTGTTTTTTCAGCTAGTAACATATTTCATATATGTGTTTCGTATTGTAAATGTCTGTTAATTTTCACTGCATATATTTTAGTAGGTATGTACAACCTACAATTTTTCAAGTGTTTTTAATGTTTAGTTGAAATGACTACAACTACCATGATGTCTTGTTTGTGTTTTGTGAAAATAATATTGCAATGTTAAAAAAATAGTTTTATTCGACAGCATGTGTCATAATAGCATCGAATAGCATATATACAATAAATTAGAATCTGTACAATAAAAAGAGAAAAAGATCATGTAATACAAAGGGTTATTTAAAAGTCTCATAAGATAGAATTAATAGCAGCATATTAGGTTAAAACAACATTAAACAAGTATAATAAAAGAGAATTCATTCAGAGGCACTATGTACATATAGGGGAAAAGTCAGTTGTAGTGAGCAGTGTATAGCAATGTGTATGGTGCTAGTGCTATCTATATCATAATTAATATTTTGAGAGTTACATTGCAGACCAATATAGTATCTAGTTTAAACACATATAATACATTGTGTATCTACATTAGGGTCACACCTTGTATGGCTCTCTTTCTGATTAGCCAGGCTCTGCCTAAGAACTTGGCCACTCCACATGAAAATAGAACTCTGGGTTCGGATTTTAGAATGCGCAGAGCAGACCGGAAGTCACGGGTGCCCATGTCGCTACATATTGGTTTTATCCACTTGCTCCTAGCTGTAGCGTATGCAGGGCAAGCAAAGAGGACATGGGCAATGCACTCGACCAACGCTCCGCAGCACGGACAGTGCTCTGTCATGTTCTCGGATATATGCCACTTTGCCATGAGGGTGTTAATAGGGAGCGTGCCGAACCTAAACTGAATGTACAGGGTCCTATCTCGTGGGACCTGGATCACTTCTAGGTAAGGCTCCAGACATCTGACTTGGTTAAACAAGAGAAACTTTTCTGTCAATCTACCCAACATTGGCTTGCATAATTCTTGCCTGTCAAACCAGTCCCAATAGTATCTCTAAGTTCCGCTTTACACGGCGGAGTCTGGGTATCCCATGAATCTTTAAGGCCAAGTTGCATCATTGCTTTCTTCACATATGATAGCCACTTGACCCTATAGTTCTCATCCAGATTCATTACCTCCATTAGGGCTAAGGCGTAGTTGGTAAGCTCTTCGGTACGCCGTAGGCGAGCCCAGAAGAGTAAAGGTCGTAGCCTGGCGGTAGCTCCAAACGGACGCCAACCCATGTCGTACATTAATGGTGTTAAAGGGGTGTTTCGTGGGAGCGTCACCAAATCCCTCCGAAATTTGTGCTCTGACCTACTTATTTCGTCCACATTTTATTGCAATGTTATTTTGGTCATTCTCTCATTTCTTTCACATTTTCACACAAGTAAGTGTTATGGTTTTATCCATCTCTAGTTTATGCTATGTTCTGAATTGTCATTTTTTGTGTAATTTTGTATGATGTCAATTTCTTGTTATTTTATTGAATTGATGTTATTTGTTTAATAAATCAAAGTATGTTAAATTAAATTTTTTAACGTATGTTGTGCTGTATGCTGAATTAATGTTGATTTGATAATAAATGTAATCTGCAAAATGTATATGATGACTCAGGGCTTTATTACGAGTCTGGAGATCCACGGCCCACCAGACTCACCGGGACACTGTGTTGGCGGTCTTCTGACTGTACCATTACAGCCAGGGCAGTCGGACCACCCTCGGACCACTGCAAACATCAGGGATCAGAGATCCCTGGCTGTAGTGCGGCAGTATTGCAGTCACAATATGCTTGGCGGGGCCGCAGTGGCCCCGCCAGGCATATTACGAGTTTCCTCATCGACACTCTTTTCATGGTGGTGCGACCGCCATGAAAAGTGTGGCGGTGAGAAAACCCCCTTGTGCCTCATGCCATGTGGATGCACACAGGGAGGCACAACATTTGCAAACCTGTGTCCATGCACACCACTACCTGCATGGTATGGCCAAAATAAATGTTTTTCATATTTTTCTAATATATTAGAACCCATGCATAATCCCAAAATATCATGCTATATTTTTATTTACAGTTCCAGACCTTGCCCCCATAATCAAAAAACTTAGATTAAATAGGCAAACTCTAATAGATTTATGTCACCACTGGAACCAGATCTTCTGCCTCACAATAGGAAACCCAAATCAATACTAGCAATAGTGAAAATAATGACAATACTCCCTTTTGTGGCCACATGAACATTCCAATACACTGTTGCAGTATCGGGTGGAATGTCACAACCAACTTTAAGTGATGTGCAACAAGAAGTTCTTTCTTCAATGTTGAGACACATAAACAGCTTCATTCAGCTTCCAAGAAATGAGAACTTTGCCAATGTGAAGGGAGATTGTTATTCTTTGGGTCTCCTACCACATGTTGTATGAGTTGTTATATGTTTAAATTGTTATAAAATTTGGCTAACATATTTTTTTAATTAATACACACATTTCATTACGTTTTCCAAAGCATAATATTACACATTAATATTTTTTTTAATTACGTTTTAGACAAGTATATTTAAAAAAAAAGAAATATGTAAATAATATGTAAATAATACATTTTAAATGTATTATTTACGCATTATATTTTGAAAAAAGTTATCAAAACTTCTGACAAAAGAAGTGTGAATTTTTTTGCAAATATCAACACAAAGGGGGGGATCAACACAATCAAAGGTACCGGGAGGAGTACATATGTTGCCAGGATATTCATTCCAAGGGGCCCAGATCTTTGAACATTTTCGGGGGCAGCTCAGGGCCATTTACACTGTCTTTTCCCTCATCATACACCAATCGAGGTCTTTCTTCCAATCGGTGACGGTGGGTGCATGTGATGCCCCGCAGAGTTGAGCGATGATTCTCTTGGTGACCATGCAGCCCAGTGTGACCCATTGTGTGGCATGTGTGTTAAGGTCAGTTGGTTCCCAGATGTTGAGGAGGCATCTAGGAGCTTCTTCCTTAATTTCAATCTCCAGTGTCTCGCTCATTATTTCGTGTATCTTATGCCAATATTCCTGGATTGGCTCGCGGTGACACATTATGGGCATGAACGTGCCCATTTGGACAGCAGGGGATAATCTATGTTATTGATGAGTTTTCTGTAAGTCAGGGAGATACCTTTTTCGGGTAAGTGGCCGTTTAGGAGCCTGTCCTCTAGTGGGGAAGATTCTGGTGGGGAGGAGTTGTGGGGCAATACAGTTTGCAATGCGTGCCAGACTTGCAGATAGCGAAAATGCTCCGAATATGCCATAGCGTACTGACTTTGGAGCATGTCAAAGGGCTTCACGCCCTCTTTGTCCCAGCGGTCCCTAATGTGGGAAATACCAATTAGATCCCATTTGTCAAAGCCTTTGGAGTTTCCCAGGTTCCCTAGCTTTTGCGAGTCCCAGAGAGGTGTGGCAAGAGTCAATCTGTTGTTCCAGCCTAGTGATTTAGTTGCCGAATGCCAGACATTAATTGTGTGATTGATAGGACCAGTAAGTGGGTATCTGTTTGGTTTGGAGTACAGGGCTCGGGTGTAGGGCCAATTTGGAAGAAACCATTTGTCCACATTGAACCCAGGGTCGTTGGGCCGGCCTTAGGTGCTGTGATTTATTGCAATAAGGTGTGCTGCCCAGCAGTATTTTTTGATGTTGGGTAATCCGATTCCCCTGTCGTACCAGCTGAGCGTAAGTTTTTGCAAAGGAATGCGCGGTCTCCCACTCCAAAGAAGGTCCTGCTGGTGCTCTTCTATTTCTTTAAAATACGAGTTTGTGATAGGGTCGGCCGAGTTTTGCAGGAAATAGAGGAAGCGGGGAAGGGACATCATTTTAAAAAGGGCCGCCTTGCCCAGTAGAGAGAGTGGTAGTGATTTCCAGTTTGTGATGTCCTGTTTGTGTCTCTGTAGTGGGGGAGCAAGGTTACGGGCATATCGGAGTGAGCAATGAAGAGAAATGAATATGCCAAGATATTTAAAGCTGTCTAAGACTATCAGTATGGGGCAGTCGCGGGGTAGCGGGGGAGGGTCCCCACAAAGGACATATAGGAGAGATTTCTGCCAATTGATACAAAACCCGGAGTATCTGCCAAAAATGGCTAGGATGTCGAATACCGCAAAAAGGAATTTCTTGGGGGAAGTGAAGTACAGAAGGATGTCGTCTGCATATAATGAAATGCGGTTTTCCCAGTCTGCCAACCACCGTATTCCACAGATCATCACGTCCCTACGGATCCATGCCGCAAGGGGCTCGAGGGCTAAAGCAAATAGCAGGTGAGACAGGGGGCATCCCTGATGAGTCCCTCGTCTAAGGGTGAAGGTCTCTGATTTTTTGTTGTTAACAAATACTTGAGCCATAGGAGTGCTGTATAGCAAGCGCACCCACCGGCTGAAACCAGGCCCAAATCCCAATTTTGTGAGCACAGTGAATAGATAGGGCCATTCAATCATATCAAAAGCCATAGTGGCGTCAAGGGAGACTATGATTGCATCCTCCAGCATGGTCGGCACCATGCCCAAGACCCTGTATACTCTGCGCAGATTCAGGTCAGTGTTCCTCCCCGGCATAAATCCTGATTGATCAGGGTGTACTAATTCTCCTATTACCTTAATCAGCCTTTTTGCAAGCTCTTTGGCTAGGATCTTAGGTTCTGCATTAAGCAATGAAATAGGGCGGTAGTAGGAGCAGTCTGTCTTGGATTTCCCTTCTTTGTGGATTGTGACAATGGTTGCGATTCTCTGGTCCAGAGGCAGTGATCCCTGGTCAAGGCTATCTTCAAACATAGATTTTAGATATGGGGCTAATTTATCTGGACGGAGCTTGTATAGCTCGATCGGGATGCCGTTTGGGCCGAGGGCCTTGCCAGAGTGAAGCGCTCGGATTGCGATTGCTATTTAGTCAGTGGTGAGGGCACTATCCATGAATGCTCGGTCATCATCCGAGAGTGTTGGGAGGGAGATATCTCGTAGGAGTCTGCTTCTGTGCATGGCACTATTGAGCTGTAGACTAGGTGAAAGTGTGTAGCAAACTGGTTAGCTATGTCTTGAGGGTCTGTTATGGGGGACCCGTCAGTGCCTCTAAGCTCTGGGACAAACCTACTAGCGTGCTCTTTTTTATCTAACCAGGCGATTAATTTTCCTGCCTTATCCCCCAGTCATAAAGTCGGCCAATTCTGTCCTGCCCCATTATTTTGGCACGGTCAGTGACCAGAGCCCGGAATTTTTCCTGGCGAAGGGGGAGTGTGTGAAGGGCTTCAGGTAAGGGCCCAGAATTTACATCTTGCTCAATACGATAGATCTCCTGTTCTACGTCAGAGATGTCTTTTAATTTGTCTTTTTTTGATCCCACTATTAGGGAAAGGGCTTGGCCCTGGACCACAGTTTTGGAGGCTTCCTATAATATTTGCGGGGAGGCAACGGTGTGTTAGTTCTCTAAGAAGTATTTGTCAATGGATTTAATCAGGTCTTTGCGTATTTTCGGGTTTTTGAAGCGCCAAGGATTGATTGGGGCAACGCGCCCTACTTGTGAGTGGTCCAGGACTATATGGACCCATAGGGGGAATGGTCGGAGATACCCCTGGCCAGATGTCGTATCTCCTGGATGTTTGCAACTTGTGGAGCTGGGACAATTATGTAGTCCAAACAGGAGAGGCTGTAATGCGCCCCGGAGTGAAAAGTGTGCTGGACCTTATCAGGATTGTATCCTCTCCACCCGTCTACCAACCCCATCTCCTCCAAGAAACTAGAAAAGGAGTGTGCAGTATGAGGGATTGTGTGAGGGGGTGTTTGTCTAGTGAGCCCGATATTATTGAATTGAAGTCACCGCCGAGCACTAAATGCCCATCCAGTAGCGTTGGCAGTACAGAGCTAAGGTCGGCAAATGTTGGGGCTTGTAACCCTGGAGGTGCACATATCGACATTAAGGTAATGGTTCGGCCCTCCCAGGAGCCCGTGATCCCAACATATCTGCCATGGTCATCCAAATAGGTGGACGCAAGTGACAGGGGGAATGACTTTTTGTGCATGATGCCCATCCCTCTGGAGTTTGACGCGAAACCTACCTGCTCTATCATTGAGTAGCCCCATCTATGCATAGCCTTGCATGTGTTACCTACAAGATGAGTTTCCTGAAGCAATACAATGTCCGGTGATAATCTCCTGATATGTTGCAATACTACACATCTCTTAATTTTGTCCCCCAGCCTGTTAACGTTCCAACTTAAGATTTTAACTTCCTTGTTGCACTGCACACACATTGACTTATATGCGGAGTATAGTAGTTTTGTTTGTTACAGACTGGCACTGTATCATCGAGATATCACAGAAAATAACAATTAAGAAAAAACAATCCCTCCCAACAACCCCCCACCCTGCTCCCCTGCACTCTGGGCTCAGAACTGCCCATGATACTCAAATGCAGATTGCTGGTCGCCCAACAATGTACTAAAAGAAGAAAATGGGGGAGGGCCTTAGTGCCCCGATGGCCCCCTTCCTACCATTACTGAGTTACAGGTGCATGTCTTAATTGCGAGTCAGAATACAGACTGAACAGTATTTCAATACATTAGCTTACAGTTCGACGTCTTCAAGTAACAAGAGACTGTAAATGATGTTCAACAATTGGAAAGAGCAGGCGGTCTGTAGTGGTCAAGAGTTTGTCCAATGATGACGGGTTGTCCATGTCAGTGGTCATTAGGGCTCCTCTCTAGGGATGTCTTCCAGGTGTCCAACCAGTGGGATTCCACCTCAGGTAGATTAAAGAAGCGAGTTTTCCCATCGGCCTAGACTCGCAGACGCGCAGGGAAGAGCATGGTGTATTTAAGACCTTTTTCACTCAGTCTTCGTTTGACGTTAAGGAAGGAGCGTCGACGCATCTGCACCGCCTGTGTGAAGTTGGGAAAGAAGGTGATTTCTGAGTTGTCAATCGTAACCGGAGGAGCAACTCTGGCAGCCTGCAGAATTATGTCTCTATAGTTTAGCAACCGGGTCAATATCGGAGGGGGAGGGCTCCCGGTTTAGGGCGACCCCCAGGTACTCTGTGTGCTCTTTCAACGACAAATAGCTTGGATAGGCCCTTTGGTTACAGCTTCGCTGTGAGTAGGTGTTTAATGAAGAGGTCAGTGGCGGGACCCTTCGATTTCTCCGGCACACTGAGAATGCGGATGTTATTGTGTCTCGGGCGTCCCTCATAGTCGTCCAGCTTGTCTTCTGTGAGTTTGCGGAATGCTTGTAGTTCCCTGATGTGTCAAATGGGGACCACAGTGTCTCAATCAGGTTCTGCTGAGATGGGTGCTGCTGTATCCGGCCTTGATTTGTGCAGCCGTGGGGCCCCCAAACGGCGAGTGTTATAGCCCCCAAGTCCAGGCCTGTATTTTGTTGCGGGCTATAGGGCTGAGTGCAGCTGTCTGTAAGTCACGCAGAAGTACCTCCCCGCAGATGACCTGTTGTAGCTCCCCGATCCGGCCCCCGGGGTCCGGACCCGTCACAGCAGGTCCAGCACGTAGTTTCAGGCTGCGAACCGAGGTGCAGCAATGCAGCGTCTCTGAACGCGGAAGGCCTCCGGATGTCTTGGAAGCCCTCGGTGGTGGTTCGCGGCCACTCCGGGGTTGGGGGAGGGGAATCTGCCTGAACACAAAGCGTCAGGGACAGCAGGTGCACTCACTCGAGTCCCTGCTTCCTCAGTGCTGGAGGCCTCAAATGCCGGACGGGATATCTCCGGCCCCCGACGTCTGTTCCAGATCGGTGTTGTGGGAAGAAGCACCACTGCTCCTCCGGTGTAAGAATCCAACACCAGGGGATATGAATTAGTGTGACGGATTGCCGCGTGGGAAAGGGGGCCTCAGAGAAACTCTAGCAGGAGGCCATGCGGTTTCTTCCCAAAGCCACGCCCTAGAGTGTCCCTTTTATTTCCTGAGTGAAGTGTATTTATCGAAGGGAAAGTTCTATTTTTTAAATTACAAGGGACATATATGATGTGTTTATTTAAACACATTTAAATTAGACAATACCGCCAAATTTGTATGCGTTGTGTGTTTGACAACCTTGACAAAAATGTCATGTGAAATTTAGAAAACTGACATTATGTTGACTTAAAAAATATTTCTTTTGTTACAAATTTTCATACATATATATTTAAGTCATACCTAAATAAATATATTTCTGCATTTTCATAATCCCACTAATAACTCAGCCTAGATGATGTCACTGGCCTGGATCAGTAAAATAAGGACATAACAAAAGAATATGGTTAATCAACAGGTTACCACATTTTTTTTAAATAACAAAAACCAACAAAAAACTATGCTATTTTAACTTTTTAAAATTGCTTGTGATTGGTTTCTGAAAATTGTGTTACATCAATACAAACAAATAAAAAGTCACAAACGTTTTTAGTTTTTTCATTTTTTGCATCCATACAGGTCAACTCGCATCAGAAAAAGGAGATATGGAAAGCCATCACCAAGAAGGTTTGGACCCTGGGAGTCTAAAAGCAGCACAGCATTCACTGCAGGAAGAGATGGGAAGACCTACAAAGCTGGTCCAACAAATCAGCAGAAGTCCAGCTCGGGCAGTACTCCAATATTCATAGTGTGTGTCCCACACCCTGACTACCCTAATGGCCCACATACTTGAGTGGCCTATCCCTAGCATTATGGGCAGTTGAGAGAAAGACAGCAGCATGAAGGGGGTATGTTGTTTTTCAAGTTTTTCATTTTATTAACTATTTCTTTGTTGTAGCAACACATTTTGGCATCACATAAAGTTTGACACATGACCAATGCACAAGAATAGTTCTTGAAGGTGTAAGTTTTGCACAAGGTGTATCGTGATGTGTTTTTTATATAAATTTGTGGAACATGATAGCAATATATTTCAGATCACTTTCAAAGGACTGTTTTGAGCAGGCACATGCTTGCATAAAAATAATTAAACATGTGTTTGTTTGATGTTATAAGGGACACTTGTACAAAAACCAACAACAGTTTTACTTGTGACGGGTGTGATGCTCCGTCACAATTGTGCTGAATGTTAAATTACCCCTATTACAAGTACCATAGCATAAAATGAACTAATGATGCAGTGGAGGTTCCAAACTTCACCTTTCAAAGTTAGTATTATAAACGATCAATAGTAAACATGTGGGCCAAAATGACTAGAAACATAAGATCAAATGGCTATATTTTTGATTAAAAGCATATTAAAATTAAGTTTGTAATTAAAATAAGCAATTTACTTTATGTAAAACAAATTGACAGATTTGCAACTCATTCACAAATATGCATGTAAGGCCGTCTGTTTATTGAAAAAATATTTTGATAGCCATTCACTGCAGACAGGAACATGAACACATTGGTGACAGAGTAACACATACCCAAGAACAGTCATTGTATGTCCTTTGTTATGTCCAGGTGATAAGTCAATAATGAACTAAAATAGATAACTTAAAGGGACTTTTGCAGATGGAAGATGCCATCATATATATGTTGGAGTGTCCCATCTGCAAAACTCAAAATCATGGACTAACAATGACTCATTAGGAAATATTTGAAATGCATTACAGTTTAATTTATTTATGTTGTAGATTACATTTTGATTTTTGATTTTTAATTTTTTTAATATATATGTATCAATGTATTTAAAATGTACTATAATGTATCAATTTTTGACTAAACAGAGAGGCAGAAGTTTGTAAAACTTTATTTTCACAATCAAATTAAGATATTTTATATATGTATTAAAGTGCATTACAAATTTATCAAGCCCTATGTATTTACTTATGTTGTATAAGTAATTTGAAACTACCCCAACATCATAAGTAAATACATCGGGTGTGATACATTAATAAGCATTATAAGCACAGAATCCATAACATTAATTTTAACAATTTAAAAATACATAATTAGCTTGAAGTACTTTTTGCCAGTGTGAAATGCCCAAACAAAAAAGACAGGCTTTCAGTTTACACAAATATTGGTACAACATTCCAGTAAATATTAACACACATTTATTCTTTTTTTTTCAATTTAATTCAATCAACACTTTTTGCCTGGTACACACAATGACCAAAGAGATTTTTGTTTACAGCACTTTTTGTGAAATAAGTTCATGAATAAAAAAACAAATACAAACTATTCAGAGGTGTAAAACAGCTCCTGGAGAACTGAAATTGGCTGAGAAAATGATCAAAAAATAAGATAGGAACAATAACAGAAAATTACTAAACTGTGACCAAATGGTTTCTAAAGATGTTTCCTACATGCAGGAGATAAAGATAAAAATAAACAAAAGTTTAAAAGCCTTGAAACAGGTGAAACTAGAAAATGAAGACAATGTTTAGAAAACAAACTTAATGATCAGTTATATGTGCACAGATACAATAAAACTATTTTATAAGTCTTTACAGAATTATCAAGAGCAGGGGGAGGAGACATTGGCCAAAAAGGTGGGAAAGCTGCTGGCCACTGTGTTGTGGGTCATGAAACATCTGACACCAATTGACACAGTCGCACCGAGGGTGAGGGTACCTGAAGGAAGCCCCCACCTCGTCATCTTCTTCTGAAGCCTCCATAAGTGACCAGTCCTTAGTTTTGGTGGACCTGCTAGAGCTGTACCACCATCATCCTTGTCCACCAACTAGAGACACAGCTCCACCCTCCCTCTCCCTCCCCCCAGTTGGCCAAACTTGACCCCCTGAATGGACTAGGGTCTCTTTCACCACAGGCACCTGACCCCCTTCCCCTGTCACCCAGGATGTGCTGAGTAAGGAGGCTCATGACCTTTTACGCAGCATCTCTGTAGGCCAGACTGGGATAGGGAATGACATTGAGTGCCTTAGCAGTCAAATGCAACAAATGGTTGCATTTGTGGATGCCAATCACAGTTCACTGTCTGGCATGCAGAGATTGCTAGCAAAAATAGCAGTCTCCTCACTCACCCCAGGTTCCCAACCAGACCAACATTCTGCCCCAACTCATATCCGTTCCTCAACCTCAATCCAAACTCCCACCCAATCCCAGGCACACTAACTTCTTTGCAGTCACCCACTACAACAGATGCAAGCAGCACAATCACAAACACACATCAATAGAAACACATAAACAACATACACACACTATTGAATCTACAACTATGGGCAACACAAGCACAACACCCACAACCACCACCACACCCACAACCACCACCACACCCACATCTACCACCACACCCATAAGCATAAAAACCACCATCACACCCACAACCACCAGAACCACCAGCACACCCATAACCACCACAACCAACACCAACCCCACCAGCACCCCAACCACCCCCACAACCACCACACCCACAAGCAATACAACCACACCAGCCACCACAACACACTCATACAAAACCACACCTATAAACAAAGTAACACCAATGAAAAGCAAACACACACACTCACCAGATTACCAAACACCAGCCAAACTACACACATCCAAACATACAACATGCACCAGACCCACATGTAACTGCCAAACATACAGACACAAGCACCACAACCACACCAATCACCACATCAACACACTCATTCATACCAACACACTCACATAAAAGCACACTAACATAAACAACACCAACCAAAATCAAATGCACACACTCACCAGAATACCAAACATCAGCCAAACAACACACATCTAAACATGCACAACATACACCAGACCCACATGTAACTGCCAAACATACAGACACAACCACATCACGCACTCCAGCTCCCTATACCTCCAAAACCCAAACCTCTACCACCCCGTCTACCCTGACTCCTCCTGCTGACTTCACTTCTTACCTGCCCTTAACCTCTACCAAACCTAAACCCACCCATCCCATGAAAAATCCTTGAGGTGTCTCTCTGTGCCCAATAGATGCCCTTCCGGAGGAGGTTACCCTTTGAGTCTGTTTAGGAGGCAAATTATGGGTAACAAAGCCACAGCCTGTTCTGCCTTGAAACCCTTTTGTTCTCGTTTTGTCTTTTTATTATAATAAAACTTTATGAGAGAAGTATATAATTTATAAATAAAAATATTGACATTTTACAAAGTTTTTCCTAACATTATTATTTATTTACAATTCATTGATTATTAAACATATTAATGATGAAATTATGAAATACATAATATTTCCTACATTTATGACAGATAATACTAAAGTTATTTTAAATAACATGATAGGTTTTTATAAACCTCTGACCTCCTGGCCAGAGTCCCTGCTCTCTGCCCCAGCAGCTCCACTGTTGTGTCATTGTCGCCAACACCTCTCCTGGTATGTGTTCAAGACCCCTATCTGTCTGCCTGGTTGTGCCCTGTTCCTCTGCCTTCTTGTTTTGTTTTCTGTTTATTTCATCTTGACTTTTATTTTGCCTGTTTTTGGTATTTGTCCCTTTATTTTTGGCTGTATTCTGTATTTGCATCTTTAATTTTGCCTGTATTCTGTATTTGCCTCTTTATTTTGCCTGTATTTTGTATTTGCCTTTTTATTTTGCTCGTATTCTGTATTCTTTTGTGCCTTATTTTGCTTGAAATTGTACCCGTATTTTTGTTCCTGTTACCTGTGTCCTCTGTTGCCTGTTTTTCGCTGCCCCTTCCCACAGCTGCTGCCCCCGCAGCCCCTCCCCCTGCCAGTTCCCGACTCCCACAGCGACCCCAACTCCACCACCCTCCTGGACAACCTCGCCAACATCGGACTGAAACAGCTTGTCAACATGCCTACACAAAAGGCAGGACACACCCTCGACCCCATCTTCACAGGAGGAAACAATATCCACTTCAGCCACACCACACAATCCCCTTGGACTGACCACCACTGCGTACACTTCCTCATCAACAAACCCATGCCACCCTGACCTGCACCACACCCTCCACGAAGAAACTGGAGCAAAGTCACAGAGGAGCCACTCAACTCCACCCTCGACCGCGATGCCCCCACTACCTAATCCGACTCCAAACTCGCAGCCAAAGAACTCCACAGATGGATCTCCAACTGCGCAGACGAGTTTGCACTGCTAAGTAACCCCGACAGACAGTGCCCCAGGAACGCCACCTGGTTCACCACTGGCCTCCAAGAATCCAGATCCACATGTAGATGTCTCAAGAAGAACTGGAGAAAGAGCAAAACATCAGAAGATCGTACCATCTACAAGAATGCCATGATGGAATACCACCAACGCATCAGATCCACCAAAAGGACCTTCATCCAGAACAAGATCCTCGCCAACTCCAGCATCTCCAAGGAATACGTCATTGTACAATCCCAGGACCTCTGCAACAAGCTCAGCTCTTACTTCCATATGAAAATCCAGGGCCTCTACAACAACTTCCATGACCTGACACCTGACTCCAAAACCACGTTCTACTTCAACACCAGCCAGCCTACCATCTCCTCCTGTACCCCAGTCTAGACCAAAGAGACCATTTCAAGCATGAAAGGCATCCACTCAGAAGCCCCCATGGATCCCTGTCCCCGCACATCTTCCACAGAGCCGCCACCTCCATTGCTCTGAAACTACGACACACCACCAATGCAACCCTTGAGACCGCCATCTTTCCCAACAACTGGAAGCACGCAGAAGTCAGACCCCTACTCAAGAATCACTCAGCAGATCCCACGGACCTCAAGAACTACCGACCCATCCACCTCCTCCCCTTCATGGCCAAAGTCACAGCGAAGAACGTCAACACCCAACTAACAAATCCAACAAAGAAAACTCCATCCTCGACCCCTCCCAATCTGGATTCCGCAGCAAACACAACACAGAGACTGCTCTACTCGCTGCCACTGATGACATTTGCACCCTCCTCGACCTTAGACACACCACAGCCCTGATCCTACTCGACCTCTCTGCAGTGTTCAGCACTGTCTCCCACTGCACACTCACCGCCAGACTCCATGATGCCGGCATACAGGGAACTGCCCTCGACTGGATCCGTTCCTTCCTCACCGGCAGAACCCAAAGAATCAGACTGCTACCCTTCCTCTCCAAACCCACAGAAACCAACTGCCCAAGTACCCCATGGATTGTCCATCAGACCCACGCTCTTCAACATCTACATGGTCCCCCTCGCCGCTATCGTCATACAGCATCGACTCAGCATAGTATCCTACGCTGTCGACACCCAGCTCATCCTCTCCCTCACCAAGGACCCCATCACCACCAGACTCAACTTCCAGGAAGGAATGAAGGACGTTGCATCCTGGATGAGCAATAGCTGCTTGAAACTCAACTTAGAGAGGGCAGAGGTCCTCGTCCTCGGACCCTCCCCCTCTGCATGGGACAACACCTGGTGGCCCACTGCCCTTGGGAGCCCCCCAACCCCGCAGACCATGCCTGAAACCTCGGCATTGTACAAGACTCTGCCCTCTCCATGACCCGACAGGTCAACGCCGTCACCTCTAGCTGCTTCAACACTCTCCACATCCTCCGAAAGACCTTCAAATGGATCCCGCCTGATTCAAGGAAGGCGTCACCTACACACTCATAACTAGCAGATTGAACTACAGAAATGCCCTCTACGCCGGGATCATCAAGTCTCTGCTCCACAAACTCCAGACCATACAGAACACCACAGCCAGACTCTTCCTTGGCATCCCTCATCATGAACACACCACCCAACACCTGTGGAACCTTCACTGGCTCCCCATTGAGAAGAGAGTAACCTTCAAGATACTCACCCATGCCTACAAATGCCTCCACAACACCGGACCCCAATACCTCAACGAGAGAATCTCCTTCCACGTACCCAAGAGAAACCTCTGATCCGCTGACTTTGCTGAAACCCCGTGCATCTGCAGTGCCAGAACAGTTGGAAGGGCCTTCTCCTACATCGCAGTCAAGACCTGGAACAAGCTCCCTATCAACATCAGACGCGCCCCTTCTCTGAACATCTTCAGGAAGACACTCAAGACCAGGCTCTTCAACTAAATGGAGCTGCTTACCCCCGCCGAGCGCCTTGAGACTCTCGCAGGTGAGTAACACGCTTTACAAACTCCGATTGATTGATTAAGACATGTGTGTTTATTTTAACTTAGTCAGTGAAATAAATAAACATGTATGCATTACATGTTAAAAAAGGAACAGAAAGACTAATTAAATCTAATATAAATGCAGAAAATGCACTAGACAAGGGGACATGTTACATACAAGAATATATTCTTATTCTTATTCTATAGTTGGGTAAAGCGCAAAACAGCTGCCCCAGCGAAGAGGCGTCCCGGCGCTAGAGAAACCACATACCCTAGCCTGAGAGTAGAAAGAAAAGAGGTGAATTAAGGAGGGGGGAATAGGTGCGTTTTAATGGCTTTTTGGCAGGCAGGTAGACTTTCTAAGGAGCGGATATTTTGTGGTAGAGCGTTCCAGAGCTTGGCTCCCAAAACCCTAAAGGAGCGGACGCCCATGCGGCAAAGTTTTATGCGAGGAACGCACACAAGGTGCTGGTTAGAGGATCGCAAGTTACGTGACGGAGCATAAGGATTAAGAAGAGCTCGTAGCAGTGTTGGACTTCCGAGTTTGAGGATTTTAAAGGTCATGGTGAGGGTTTTGAACTTAATTCTGGATTCAACAGGTAGCCAGTGTAGTTTGCGAATTGTGGCTCTGGCCGAGCATCTGCGAGGCAGGCCGACTAAGGCTCTGGCCGCAGAGTTTTGCACGTGTTGCAGTCGTGCTATATCTCCTTTGTTGGCGCCTAGGAGGAGTACGTTGGCGTAGTCCAAGCGCGAGAGGATTGTTGCTTGAATAATAAGTAGACGGACCTTCGCGTCAAAGTATCCAAGAATGTGGCTAAGACTCCTCAACAAGCCAACGCAGGTGCCAGCTACTTTTTTGGTATGGATCTGGTAATTAAGTGAGGCATCCATCCAAACTCCTAGATTCTTAACTAGGGTTTTGGGAGGTGGAGTGCTGCCTAAGGAAGACGGCCACCAGTGCTCATTCCAATGGCTGATGTTTTTACCAAGGAGTAGCACTTCTGTTTTTCCAGCATTGAGCTGTAAGCAGTTGTCCGTCATCCAGTGGGCTACTGCAGTGAGACCGTCTTTAAATCTTGAGGACAAAATGGAGGGGCCTTCCGTGAGAGTGATGGCCAGCTGTGTGTCGTCAGCGTACGACACCAGTGTCAGGCCCCACTCTTTGGCCACTGCCGCAAGAGGTTGCACGAAAAGATTAAAGAGGGATGGGCTCAACGCAGAGCCCTGCGGAACTCCCTGTGCAATGGGATGTGGTTTAGATAAGAAGGGGGGTGCTGAGACCCGAAAGGATCTGTCCTTGAGGAAAGAACGGAACCACTCTAAAGCAAGGCCAGATACTCCGAATGTCTCCAGACGATTATAAAGGATGTCGTGGGATACCGTATCAAAGGCCGCGTTGACGTCGAGAAGAATCAGCGCAGCACTCTGACCGGCATCTAAAATCGTCCGAAGGTACTCGGTAGTGGCCAGGAGAGCAGACTCCGTGCTATGGCCCGGTCTGAACCCATTTTGAGATGGGTCCAGGATGTTATTTTGGACCATATGTTGGGACAGGACGCTATTAGCGTGGGCCTCTGCGAGTTTGGACAGCCATGGAAGCAGTGAGATCGGTCGGAAATTTTCCGGTTTAGATGGATCTAGGGTGGGTTTCTTGATGATGGGTGAAACCCACGCTTGCTTCCAGGCAGATGGTACACTAGCTGAGGAGAAGGAGAGATTCAGAATGGAGGCCAGGGAAGGCAAAAAAAAGTTACGTGATTCCAAGAATTGGGCGGGCGCATGGGGTCTGACGGGGAGCCAGTTTTGACTTTCTGGCACAATTTGGTGAGGTGGTCGAAAGAGATTTCTGGGATGTGGGTCAGGATAGTACAGTTGAGGGGGGGATTGGTGACTTAAATAAAGTTTGGGGAGTGCTGAGGGAAGGATCTGTAAATCTTTTGAACTTTGTCAACAAAGAACGTGGTGAGATCCTCGCATTGTTGCGCAGAGGAGATACTGGGGGGGGGGGGAGATTTGCAGCTCTGCAGTTCTTGGACCAATTTAAAAACTACTTTGGCAGGGGTAGGGCTCGAGTTAATTTTATCTGCATAGAAGGCGGTTCGGTATATTTTTTGTTTCGATAGATAATTGATTTTATCTTCATTGTTGTATTCCCTTCTCCAGAGACGCTCAGCTTTTTTGCAGTCTTTACGCATGGCTTTGAGGATGTCATTGTACCATGGGTTGGATGGCAAGCTGCGCCCTTTCGTCCATTTCGCTGGAATAAGAGCGTCTAGTCCTCCCGTAATCCAGTCATGGAACGTGCTATAAATTGTGTTCATATCTAGGTTGGTCTCATGATGGAATTCACCAAGGATGGTATGGAGATCACTGGTGGATAGTTTGTGCCATGGTCTTTTTAGACGACGGGTTGGTGTAGTTTTGTGCACTGTTTTATTGACTAAAATAGTCAATTTAATAAGGTAGTGGTCTGTCCATCCCATCGGTAGGAGTACCTCTGTCCTAGCCTCCTCGATGTTTGAAAATACTGGGTCTAGGGTATGACCAGCTAGGTGCGTTGAAGTTTCAATAAGGGAATTAAGTTGCAGGGCGGAGAAGTCAGCAAGGAGATTTCTGATGGTAGAATCGTTAGGCAAGTCAAAGTGAAGATTGAGATCACCTAGTATAGTGAAGTTTGCAGTTTTAGTCACTAGGGAGTTTGCTGTCTCAAGAAGAGCTTCAATGAATTTTGAAGCGGGTCCAGGTGGGCGATAGATGTAGAGGCCTGACATGGTGAAGTTAGGGTTTATTGTAATTTTAAAGCGAGCACATTCACAATCGGGAAGTTCTTCCTTGGTGAATGAGCATGGAAATAGTTTTTTGTAGATTATAGCAATGCCTCCGCCTCTTCCATCTCTATTTAAGGTCAGCATAAGATAGTAGTCTGGAAGCGTGAGGTTAGGTATAACTGAGATGCCATCACGTAGCCAGGTCTCACAGAGGAAGAGGATGTCAGGGTTTTCATCCAGTATGAGGGTGTTAACCTCAAGGTGATGTTTGGTGAGTGACCTGACGTTGAGATGGAGGATCGTAAAAGGGGTGGTTTTGAGTAGATCTTGTAGTTGTCGAGTGGGGTGGGGGTTAGCTGTAGTAAAGTTACAGATTTTACATTGGAGGCGCGTGTAACCAAGCGTACCTGTTGTGTAGGCACAAGTCCATCCAGAGTTACAGGCAAGTAGCTGTTCTCTGTCGTAGTGAAGGGGTGTTGGTGGGGTCCGACCAGGGTGACTGGCGAGAGGCGATGACTTGGCGATGACGGGCGAAGACGGGCTTGCCTTAGGCGCGCCTTCAGCGCGCAAACGGCGTGCCCGCTGCGCCCGTCCGCTGTGCGTCCGGTGAATGCACATATTATTATAGGAGTAGACGGGGCGGGGGGCGGGGCCTCACAGTGGGCGTGGCCTCGCATCATGCCGTCAATGGCGGCAGGAATTGTTGGTGTTTGTCGCTTCTGTAGCAGCGCTAGATCCGCTGTGCAGAGGTTTCAAAGGGCACGTCCTGAAGGTGCCAGGGAAGCGAAGTGAGTGCTTTGTTTAAAAATAACACGGATTATACGTGACACACAAGGTTAAAATAGAGCTAATCTCGCTCCCGGCTTTCCGCCTCAGGAGGGTGAGTGAATCTGTATGCAGCGCTCGCAGTCAGCGCTTATATACAGGTAGGGCGGGGGGCGTGGCCTCGCAGTGGGCATGGCCTCGCAGCACGCCGTCAATGGCGGCAGGAATTGTTGGAGTTTGTCGCTTCTGTAGCAGCGCTAAATCCGCTGTGCAGAGGTTTCAAAGGGCACGTCCTGAAGGTGCCAGGAAAGCGAAGTGAGTGCTTTGTTTAAAAATAACACAGATTATACGTGACACACAAGGTTAAAATAGAGCTAATCTCGCTCCCGGCTTTCTGCCTCAGGAGGGTGAGTGAATCTGTATGCAGCGCTCGCAGTCAGCGCTTAAATACAGGTAGGGCGGGGGGCATGGCCTCGCAGTGGGCGTGGCCTCGCAGCACGCCGTCAATGGCGGCAGGAATTGTTGGTGTTTGTCGCTTCTGTAGCAGCGCTAGATCTGCTGTGCAGAGGTTTCAAAGGGCACGTCCTGAAGGTGCCAGGAAAGCGAAGTGAGTGCTTTGTTTAAAAATAACACAGATTATACGTGACACACAAGGTTAAAATAGAGCTAATCTCGCTTCCGGCTTTCCGCCTCAGGAGGGTGAGTGAATCTGACATATAATGATTTAAGTTTAGAACTAATGTTGATTTTACATTTATTTGTAATAAAACATTTTACCTTTTCTAGTGCAATTACGAATTATATTAAATTTCAATTATTCAAAAATTGTGTCATAGATATGTTTATATTTACATAATTAAAAACACTTATATGAGCACATTATGAATTTTGGTCAATGTCAATTTTTATGTATGTGTCTGTTATCAAGAAGGAAGCTTGCACCACATTTGGTTAAAAAAAATACAATTAATACAGGTGTGTATCTTTGAATTTTTTTAAACGACAAAATGACACACACAAATGCATTACACATTAGAAAAACATTGCTTGTAAGAGAGATTTCAAAATACACCAGTCCATAGTTAAGCAAAACAGGCAATTCAAAAGGAAACAAGTAAAAAAGAAGCTTATCTTCGATTCTGGCGATGGCGGGGTTAATTTGCTTCATGGCCAAAGAGCAGCAGCAAAAGGAGGACTTGGACAATCGGGTTCATGGCAGAAATGGTGCGAAAAGTGGAAAAATACAAAAGTTACGTTTCTACCTTATATCCCTTTGAAACGCCAATTCAGGTATGGAGGTTTACCTGCCACAGTTACGCTGGCGGGAGGGCACATCGTGATTTATCTGACAGAAATATTGGCTGTACTCCCTCCGAGAGCTACTTTTAGCATGGTGCAGTCAACACTGCAGGAAAATTCTGAAGAGATGGCGGCACTTAGGTGGACTATTGTCCATAGGCCAATCATTATCTAAATTGAGTGGGCAGATAGCCTAGTAGGTAGGTGGAGAAACCAACAGAAAAGTGACGGCGGGACCAGATCTGCCAAGATCTAAATCAGGCCTCAGTACTGGTGAGGCGGAAGCAAAAGTGGAAAACAGACACTCCATTTGTTGTTGATCCTTCAAGGGTTGTGAGGTACAAAGGACACATGGTGACCACACATCATCCCAACAGTCCATCACAAAGGACTTGTCACATTTTAAACACCTACCCCTACTATCATCAGCTCATGAACTTACAGATGAGTCCATTCCACCTGACAGTTCTGATCAAGCAAGATAACCTGAACCATTGATGACTGAACAGAGTACATCTCAACAACTTCATACCACTCGATCTGGTCGACTAGAACTAGCGCCTCAAAGGCTCATCAAAGAAATATAACTGTTGTGTGTACTTTTTATTTACCAAAAGGGAGATGTAGGGTTGTGAGACTATGGGCCTTATTACAGTGGCGGTCGGACGAGCATCCGACCGCCATCACAGTGGGAATGGTGATGGAGCAAGGATTCGCACGTAAAGCGACTTGCTCGTACTCATGAACCTCGAATAACGTTAATAATGTAATCGACATGTTCGTTTTGCTAATTTTGCATATTTTCCCTTTACACGGGCTATCCGAGTGAAGCTTGCTTATGCGTTTTCTAATCCTAATACACTTGCAAATAAGATGGCTGCTGCTACGAGGGTATTTCTACTGCGCATGTGTCGGTCATACCTATGTGACGTGACGTACTTGAAGCTTTGGAGGGAATCTGTCGCATCTGCGCACTAGAGCTAAGATAGCTGCTTTGTGTTCTCACATGCGAGAAGCTTGCATTGCTGCTTTTGCTAAGCTGTTCGTTCTGCTTAATCCTAATGCTATAGTTTATTATAAAGTAATGGGTATAGAGTAGAAGTTCCTGGTATACAGTGAAATCATTTATTCTGTGCTCTAAAACTGTTTCCTTTTCCTTTTCATGTATCATAATCTTTGGGCCGGAGGGACGGGAATACTCCATTTTGAAAATCCTTTTGCACACGGCACTCTACAAGAGGAGGACTGAAGTCATCTGTCATTGAAACCAAGCCAAGACAAGAGACAGCCAAGATGCACCTGGGAAGCTGACCTCTCCCCTCAGTCGAAGAAGCCAGAATGTACCTGTTGAATTACAATGTATTTATTAATAAAGCGACCATTGTGAAGTGAAATACAGATGTAATGTGAACCTGAAAATGATGGGCGGGAACGTAAAATGTAATATTCATTGCTGAAGTAACAAAAATTTAGGTGGAGTATCGACCTCTCCTCCTCTCTTGTCCAATCGAAATTGGGGATCCTTACACTTGCAACGTTGGGGGGTGGTACACTGACCTGGAAAATAGTATAACTAGCATAGGTTTAGCTAGAGAAATTGTCTGACATTTCCGAATAGCTGTGCTGTCACTGACCCAATGCACTCAATAGCTGATCGAGAAAAGAGGTGCTGCGGAGCACTCTGTCAGAAGACTCGCTGACCCAATTGGGGTTCTGGGACTTTAAGTGCTTTACGAAGCACTTTGCTGGGGAAATTGATAACCCAATCGGGGTTCTGACTGATAGCTGCAGAGAGGGAGTAGCGCAGGCATTGCAACTGAACTGCGGGTGCTGGTCTCAACTTTCGGTCGTCCTGTCCTGATCCTAATCTGGTCTACCCTGTCCTGATTTCCATACTGCACCTGCTGGCCTACTGGCAACTACATTCCTTGGGGTTTTCTTCCGCCCTTTAACTGACCCGTGGCCAGGGTTGGTCTTCACACCGTTCTAGGTAAATATAAATCTGTGTGGGAAACAAATAGTACACTTGCGTCCTTTTCTTACCCTCCCTGAATCTTGCTAGAGTCATAATTGCATATGTTCCTTTTTTCTCTCCCCCTCCTTTGTGATAAATAATAAAATCGTGATTCTTGCTATTTTAGAATGACCCAATTTTCTCCCATCCTTTAGAAGTGAAGATAAAGAACTGTTCATAAAAATATAGATGTTCTTTTTCTTTACCCTCCTTTAGCCGAACTAAAGTGGTTGCTCTGATTTTTTAGCGTGTTCCATTTTCTTACCTTACCTATAGCTACATGATTACTTAATTTTCGTCCTTACAAGTTGTGTTCCTTCTTTTACCCACCTCGTTATTAGCGATCAAACTGTGATTTCCAGCATGTCCCTTATTTAACCCGTCCTTTAGAAAACAACATTTTGGGCCAGATGTAGGTCGCCAAATACCGGTCGGTAACGGCCGAATTCGTCCGTTATCGACCGGTATTTGCTGATTGAGATGTAGGGGCCATAATTACACAGATTCGGTAAATTTACCGAATCGGTAAAATTACAGATTCTGTAAAATACCGAATCGGTAATTTTACCGATTCAGTAAATCCCAGATGTAGGTAGCACTGTTCACAGTGCTACAGGCCTTCAGAATTCGGTATTTTACCACACAATCCTATTGGGTGGTAAAATACCGAATTCAGGTGTGCATGCACATCTGTGCATGCACACCTGTGCCATGTGACACACAGACATGCCCTTAGGGCATGTCTGTGTGCCACATGGCACACATGCCTGTACTTGGGGTGCTAGAGGGTGTCAAAGTGACACCCCCTGCACCCTTGCAGGATTCGGTATTTACCGAATCTGTAAATACCTAATCGGTATTTCACATTGATTCCTATGGGCTTCAAGGCCCATAGGAATCAATGTGAAATACTGATTCGGTATTTACAGATTCGGTAAATACCGACTCTTACAGATTCGGTAATTTTTCACTTACATCTACATCTGCCTCCTTCCTATTTACCAACTCTTAAATACCGATTCGGTATGAGTCGGTATTTTGGAGTCGGTAAATAGGAATTACCTACATCTGGCCCTTTAAGTCTGATTTCTGTGAGTTCATTACAGTATGTTCCCTGTTCTTACCTTCCCTTTAGAATTCTAAATGGGTGGCATATTATATATTTTGCATAGTTATACTCTTTTCATGATTCTGGTTATTGATAGCTTGCTTGCTGTAAACCTTTGGCTCACAACTCTTGATGAAGATTAGATAAAGGTTTTTAAAACTTCTTGAGTCTGTGGTTATTACAAAGAGTGCAAATGTTATGGTAATTTTTAGTGTTTTGCTTATCTTTACAACTAACTCCCTGATCCATTGTGGTCATAGGTACCAGTGATAAGGATTGGTAAGTTAATGGTATAGGAATCAGTAGTATTTAATAAACTGGTAGTAGAGTGTAGGTTACCCGATTGAGTAAATATGGAGAACTGAATTATGGGCCCAAGTGTGCATTGATAAAATTATAGTCGGGTGACCTGCGGGCTCTATCATTGGGACTGCCCAAAAAGTAGTTGGCTGTCCCAGCCACCACATCATGATATGATCGCTGTGTAGGCAGTCGGAAACATGCCTTTTTCTATTGTGGCTTGTGCTGTGGCCCGGAAAAGGGCCACAGCACAAGCCACAGTAGAAAAAGGGAAGTTTGTAAACATCCAGGCACCATGTGGTGCCTGGCACACAGTGCATGGATGTTTGGGGGAGGGCACCACAAGTAGCCCCATGGCCACATAGCGAAGGCCCATGGGGGACCTTTTAGGGCCCACCAAAGTCCCTTTCTGTCAGCCTTTCCACGAAGGTGGGACCACCATGAAACGGCTGCGGGAAATGGACATCCTAATCCCTATGGCGGTACCTGTGCAGGCACTAGCTTCATTTTAGGGATTACTCTCTGACCGCCACCCCAACAGTCTCCTTGAGCCTCTCGGAGGTGGCAGTCTTTCCCCCTGCCCTCTGGGCTCTGACCACTGGTATTGTAATCTGGACGTCAGACTGTTACCCTTGATGTCGGGCAGACTGCCACCAACAGCCTATCAGTGGCAGTCCGCCTGACATCATAATGAGGTTCTATGTGTGTAAGAACCCTTCCAGGTCTGGGTAGACTTAATAGAGGATGTACACAACTTGTTGGGAGGTGTTAAGGTGTGGTTATTAACTGTTATGACGTAATCAGAAAACAGAGTGAGATTTATATGCTGAGGAAAAAGGTGAACAATCCAGAGCTCTGTGTGTGATGTATTTATTTACATGCTTTTGGGTTGGAAGACGCTACGGGTAGCACACTACTCTGTGGGTGGTACATTTTTGGAAAGCTTTGGGTTTGTAGTGTGAAACTATGTGGGAAATGTTTTGATATTGTGCTTGATGACCAGAGTGGTGCTGTTATCATGTTACTTGTCTCTGCACTTGACTGTGAAGTGGAGGAAAGAGGAGTAAGCACTACAGTATTTTAGGTATTAATATAAACTGTTTTGGCTACAATATTTGATATTTTGATATTTTGGTTGCAATATTGTGATCACTTGAAATTCTATACTCAATATTTGAGACTACAACTGCAATGAGTAAATGTTAGTGTGCTAGCTCTTTTTATGTTCCTGCAATGCCTTAGCTCGTGCACACAAGAGCAAAGGGGAGTGTGAAATCATTGTTAAGTGCTCCCTACATGCTTTTGTGGAAGACTATTTAGTGCTCTTTGGATAATATATAATCCTAAATCAACTGTAATTCCTGCCATGTTTATGTGCCACACAGCTCCCCTTACCTAATAAAAACAAAGGCCAGCTAAGAGGAAAGTCACCAGATGCCACACCCTCTTTCTCAACCACTCTACAAAGGGGCCTCCTGACACACAACTTGTTAGGGAATGAAGTCCCCTTGGCTATTGATGGTTTTTGGGGCCAACAACTCCTCCTGTTGCCACCAGCAAGTCCCAGACAGCGGGATTGCTGAGATGTCATCTAAGGCCCCATCCACTTTCTCCACCACTCTGCCAACACACCTCCTGCTGCAGTACTGGTTGGGGGATGAAGTCCCCTTAACTGCTTAGTGTGCTTGGTGGCCAACAAACCCTCCTTTTACCTCCAGTAAGTCCCACACTGTGAGATTGCTGAGAGCTTGCAGGAGGCTCCGCCCCTTTCTCCACCACTGTGCAAACACGCCTCCTGGTGGACTACTTGCTGGGGGATGAAGTCCCTTTGGGTGTTGAGGGTCCTTGGGGGGCCGAAAAGCCCTCCTGTTACCAACAGTAAGTCCCACACAATGGGATTGCAGAGAGCTGGTCCGAGGCCCTGTCCCATTTCTCCACCGCTCTGCAAACACACCTAGTAGGTAAAAAAACATCGAAATTCAGTTAAAAAAACAACGGTTACAGGGGCATTATTTTTAGGAAATTAAATTAAAAAAACCTTAGAATTTCACTTAAAAAACAAAAGTTACAGGAATGTTATAGTTCGGAAATAGATTTGAAAAAAGCTTAGAAATTCACTGATAAAAAACAAAGGCTACAGGGACGTTGTAGTTAGGAAATAGAATAATAAAAACCATAGAAATACACGGAAAAATACAAACATTACAGGGACGGTATAGTTAGGCTCAGATTTCACTTGCTCAAAACCACTGAAATCCAACAATTATAGTTACCTGAGCTAACTATAACTTACACCTTTGCAATGCACTACTTATGACCTCACATGTTACATCATTTACAACATGGTCCGTGACATCATTCATATATTCATAGAGCTATTCATCGTCTAGGCAGCCTGAAGCTTTAGTATGATGAGTATATTTTGAGCAATGTAAGTGTGTTCTTATCAACACAAATGCCGCACATGGCTTCTTTCTTCGTTAAAGGTCTTTGCCTGCTTTCTTCATTAATGATATTCCACGAGAAACATCTCTTGCATTAGGAACGCTTTCCTTCATCTTGTACATCTGTGGCGGAATGGAGGCAATAATTTGCATTTGATAGTCATATTTCTGGAGTGGGGATGGAACCATTCCATGGGCAGTGATCTGTGCTAAAACGGTGACAGTAGCAGTAATTAACTTCAACCGGTAGAAATGGGAATGAAGCTGTCATTTGTCTCCATTATGGATGGAATCTAAATCTGGCTTCCACTTTATATTGTAAATGAAAAGTATTAAAACCTGATCGTGCAGTGACTCCGAGCAAAGGAACATGAGACGAGAGATGTTACTATGGGTAGGCGGAGCTCTGTGGTATTTCACTGAGTTTTTGTGCAACTCTGCACAATTCTGCACTGTACAACACTGTGAGTTCTGCCCACTTCTAGTCCTGATGCGGACGAGACAGGATACTGAACATGCTGAAAGATGCTCTGGATGCTGTGTGATTGACAGGAGTCTCCTTGCAGTTATTCCTTGGTCCATGGGCAAGGTGTGGCACATTTTGCCACAGGGTTCTGTGTCCCTCAAAGACCACTTTGGGCCAATAGAAGTCCAGCAGAGGCTTGGCTACTGATCCCAGGCCACAGCATGTCCAGCGGTTTCCTTTGGTAAGAACTAGTCTCTATTTTTGGTGACCAATCCATGCTCTGGAGACTCTCTTGGGTTCAGCAGACGTGGGTGCAACTTTCGAGTCTGGAGTGGGGTGTTCTTGGTGGCACATCAGCAATTTGTGGTGATTTCTTGAGGGTGGCTACTGACCAGCCAGGATGGCCTACTTCAGCTTATATGGCCATAGTGCTGGGACTGGAGGTCAGTTGACTGACCCTTGGAGTCACTTCTTCATCCTGGGGCTCAGGAGTGGGTTTTCCATGACCAAGTCACCACATGCACAGTCCTTTCTTCACTACCCTAAGGAGCAGCAGGTGCAGTCCAGTGGTTGGTGCAGCCTGTCTTCCTAGGTCCAGGAGTCATTCGGTCATCTCCAGTCCAGATGTGGTCTAAGGTTCAGGGTGCTAGGGGTACCATATTGATACCCAGAAAGTGTCCTGGGGGAATGATGTGGTTACTAGCCAATGAGCTACCAGGATTCCTCCTGCCTTGTAATGATTTCATTTCTGGCTATGTGTGACAGCTAGCTATTCCAGCGTTCCCTATTCAGCTCACTCTCAAGATGTCTAAACCCTTCAATGTATGTGAGGAACTTTATATCCAACCTAGAGATGTTGCTGCCTTTGGGCTCGATGTCCATTTAAAAACACAGTTGGGCTTCTGGTTCACCCTTTATGTTCCCACCACCAACCCAACTAAACGAACAAAGGGACAGTCCTTCTTGAGTGTGCTCACCATTTGCCCAACAAAGACAGTATCTTAATTGAAGTTTACCTTTTAAACCAACACCCTCCATCGGTGACTACAATGGGGACGTTACACCTCCCTCTGTTGTTCCGGAGCCTGGGAGATGTTTGCACTAATCCCCAGGAGGGCAGAAGGCCGTCTGGTGGCTGGCAACTGTGAAAAGACATTGGAAAAACTGGGCAACAGTGCTCTTCTACGTTGCAGTGGCAGGCTGGGAGTTGTTTTGTACTTTGTCACCTGCAGGGTGGCACAATAAGAGCAGCAGCCCTGGGTGGTCACTCCAATTTACAGGCCCTGGGTACCCTCAGTGTCATATACTGGGATTTATAAGTAAGCCAGCTTATCCTAATTTAGCATGCATTTCATAAGGGTTTGGAACACTGCCACTGGGGTCTGGTTAGCAGGCCTCAGTGCACTCTCACAGTTGAAAAAAGCAGCATCAGTCCAAACCTTTGGGGGTGATCATGCAAAATGAGTAATTTCCTTATACACCTCCACCACATATCTTTTCCCCATTTAAATGTTGGCAGGTTACTAAGTGAAAAAATGCCCTTTAAATTCTGGTGCCTGAGGAAAATGGTACAAAAAGCATTGATTCTGCATTATTCTTGGGGAAACTCAGGGACGTACAAAACAAGGCGCAGGTCTGTGGCAAATTTTGCAGCGCCACACTGCGTCATCTCCAAAATGCAGTGATGCGCTATAATTACAAGAATGTGGTGCAACCCTTTATTTTTCCAAGCACTGCCGCTGAGAATAGCTGCATAGGACCAACACAGACACCCTTGCGCCGTAGTGTAAGGGTGCCTGCATGGCAGGGATGATTGTTTATGTGCAAGAAGGTGTCCCTTCCTGCACATAAACAATCAATTATGGTGATTTGCTGTTTCTATGTGTGCTGAATTATGCAGCACACTTTGGGGCCGATTATGATGGCGGACGGACTTGAGTCCGTCCGCCACCATAGAGCAGGAGGGAACCTCCGCATTGCCTGCGGAGTTCCCTCCTGTGCAATTAGGATGTGACCGCCACCCTGGCGGTCACATCCTCTATTTTTACCATTGCGGCGGATGCGGCTTCAAGCTGCATCCGCCGCAATGGTAAAAATGCACACATTGCATTTGTATGCAGAAAGCGGCAGGCACCCTGCGGTGCCTGCCGATTTCTGCATACAAATGCAAGGGGGTACCATAGGTAACCCCCATGTGCACCCCCCCTTCACCTAGGGGGCCCGCAACGGGCCCCCGCAATGAAGTTACACATGCTTTTCCATGGCGGAAAACCCGCCGCGGGAAAGCATTTTTTAAAGCCCTTCCTAATATGGCGGACGGTGTCTGAGAGACACCGCCACCATATTAGAGCTTTTCCGCCGCGGTTGTAAGCCAACCGTGGTGGAAAAGCTGCGGACGGAATCCAGGACCCACCAGCCATCCTAATGTGGTGGTGGGTCTTTGGTGGGTCAGCTGCGGTTTTTCCGCATCCTCCTGGCCAGCGGTGGCTTCCGCCGGCCCGGAGGATGCGAAAAAACCGCAATCATAATAGGCCCCATAGTGTTAGAAAATCCAATGGTACGTGCTCGTTTCTGCTCGTGTCAGCATACAATGTTTCCAACACATAGAAGTAGCAATTCACCATTATTTAAAGATTGGGTGTCCGTTCCTGTACAAAAAAAGTATTTAATGGCATTTGCTCTTTCTATGTGTGCTGCTAAATGTAGCACACATAGAAAAAGAAAAAGCAAACAGAAATAAAAGTATTCCTCCTCGTTGTGCCAATCTAACACCTGCTTTTGCATGGTGTTTTTAGGCGCTGTCTCAGATTTACACATCCTTGTAAATCTGCTGCAGCATCAAAAAGCATTGGGTGTTGCGGTGGAACACCCACAGCAACACATATTGGACTACTCTGTCACAAAGATACCTACATGAAAGGGTACCATATCTACAAAGTGGTGTTAAGTCATGCAAAGTGGCTTAACGCTGCTTTGTAAATATGGTGCAGGGCATTGTGCCACCGGAACGTCAAAAAAAGTGACATTGAGGTGGCGCAAGCCCCTTGAACATATGCCCTCAGAATAAGAGAAGTGCAGAAAACTCCGCAAACTCCGTGAACGAAGCAAAGTTCACCGCACTGGCCTACCCTTTACATGAATAATGTTTGGCTATGCAGAAACATTGGGGTAATAGGTTTGTCAGCAAAATGTATCTTATTTATCCATTATGTGGCATATTGATGCTTGGGAAATAGATTGTTATATTTCAAAAATATATCTAAAGGAACATTTGAGTGATACTGCATGGTCAACTCAGGAACTTTATTGAAGGTCTTGGTATCAGTGAGCACTATTAGGAGTGCTTCATTATATGTCTGGCAATAGACTACTTATATTCTGTGTATCTATCTGTACATATGTTCATTGTATGATTGTATGCTATACAAATGCTGATTACAAACAACATTATAAATGGGGACTGGTTGTGTGAAATTACAGTGTGTATCAGTGTTTCATGTGTTCATAAGCCACACGTCAGTGCATCTTTTGAACACATGACAAAAGATGTGCATTCAATATGTGTTTGTGACTTTAGTGTCAACATTTTTGTGTATGGGGCATTGCTGGAACTGGAAAACATTTACTACGGCAACCCATAAATTTGATTTGGGGTGAAGGTTTAGCAGAGGAAAGGGGTGGAGTCACAAGGGGTGGAGCTTGAAACGCAGAGTCTGATAGTCAATACATTTATTTTAAAAAATTTGCTCAGAGAAACTGTCAACAAGGACAATTGTGATAGTAAATATCTTGGTCTTGTGGAGCCTTATGAAGGTGAGCAGGTCTTGGGTTTGCCGTTGATGGGTGGGGAGGGTGTTCCAGGTCTTGGCGGCGAGGAAGGAGAAGGATCTGCCGCCGGAGGTCGTTCGTTGGATGTGCGGGACGGCGGCAAGGGCCAGGCTGGCGGAGCGGAGCTGGCTGGCTGGGGCGTAGAAGTTGAGTCTGTTGTTCAGGTAGGCTGGTCCAGTGTTGTGGAGTGCTTTGTGTGCGTGGGTGAGGAGTTTGAAGGTGATCCTCTTGTTGATGGGGAGCCAGTGCAGGTCTCTGAGGTGGGAGGACATGTGGCTGCGGTGGGGGACGTTGAGGATCAGCCGGGCTAAGGCGTTCTGGATGCGTTGTAGTCATAGCAGGTGTTTGGCCTGGATTCCTGCGTAGAGTGTGTTGCCGTAGTCCAGCCTGCTGCTGACGAGGGCTTGGGTCACTGTTTTTCTTGTTTTGGTCGGGATCCACTTGTAGATCCTGCGAAGCATGTGGAGGGTGTTGTAGCAGGAGGAGGAGAAGGCGTTGACCTGTTTCGACATGGAGAGGGAGGAGTAGAGGCTGAATCCCAGGTTGCGTGCGTGGTCCATGGGTTTTGGAGCTGCTCCTACTGCGGTCGGCCACCAGGAGTCATCCCAGGCAGAGGGGGTGGGTCCTAGGATGAGGACCTCCGTCTTGTCCGAGTTCAGTTTCAGATGGCTGCTCCTCATCCACTCGGCGACAGCCTTCATTCCCTCATGGAGGTTGGTTTTGGCGGTGTGTGGGTCCTTGGTGAGGGAGAGGATGAACTGGGTATCGTCGGCATAGGAGAAGATGTTCAGGTTGTGCTGGCGGGCAACTTGCGTGAGGTGGGCCATATAGACATTGAATAGGGTCTGGCTGAGGGATGAGCCTTGGGGTACGCCGCAGATGATGTCGTGGCTTTGGATCGAAAGGGAGGGAGGCGGACTCTCTGGGTTCTACCGGAGAGGAAGGACGTGGTCCAGTCCAGGGCCTTCTTCTGGATTTCGGCTTCTTGGAGGCGTGATCTTAGTGTGCGGTGGCAGACTGTGTCGAAAGCGGCTGACAGGTCCAGGAGGATGAGGGCTGAGGTTTCGTCGTTGTCTAGCTGGCACCTGATGTCACCTGTGGCGGCGATAAGGGCAGTCTTGGTGATGCGGTTGCGTCTGAATCTGGACTGGGATGGGTCTAGGATGCTGTTGTCCTCAAGGTGGTGGGTCAACTGCATGTTGGTGATTTTCTCAATGACCTTCACTGGAAAAGGGAGCAGGGAAATGGGCCGGAAGTTTTTGAGGTCCTTGGGGTTCGCCTTGGGCTTCTTGAGGAGGGCGTTGATTTTGGTGTGCTTCCAGATTTCCGGGAATGTCGCTGTGTCGAAGGAGATGTTGATGATCTTACGTAGTTGGGGTGCAATGGTTGCGTCAGCTTTGTTGAAAACGTGGTGTGGGCAGGGGTCTGATGGGGATCCTGAGTGGATGGAGTTCATGACCTTGCGTATCTCTTTGTCGTTGATGTGGGACCAGAAGGTTAGCTGGTTGGTGCAGGTGGCATTCTGGGTGTGGTCTGTTGCGGTCGGGGCGGATGAGGAGCTGAAACTGTCGTGGATGTCTGCGATCTTGTGATGGAAGAAGGTGGCCAGTGAGTCGCACAGATCCTGCGAGGGCGGGATGTCGTTGGTGTTGGCGCTGGGGTTGGAGAGTTCCTTGATTATGTTGAAAAGTTCTTTGCTGTTGTGTGCATTGTTATCCAGATGGGTTTTGAAGGACGATCTCTTGGCTGTTCTGATGAGGTGGTGATGTCTGCGGATGGCGTCCTTGTGGGCTGCGTGGTTGCCTGGTGCGCGGTCCTGGAACCATTTCTTCTCCATCTTCCGGCATGTCCTTTTGGAGGTCTGGAGTTCCTCGGTGAACCAGCCGGCTTTCTTGCCGGAATGGTTGGTGGCGGGTTTCTTGATTGGGGTGAGGGTGTTGGTGCAGTCGTCGAGCCACTGTCTGAAGTTTTGGGCGGTGGCGTCTGTGTCAGTGGGGTCGGTGGGGTCGGTGGGTGGGTTCTGGGTGAGGGTGGAGGTCAGATGGTCTTCGGTAACTTTGCTCCAGCAGCGGTGGGGGAGCTGTTGGGTGCGGAGGTGCGTGGTTGGCTTCTTGAAGGTGAATTGGATGCATTGGTGGTCAGTACAGTGGAGTTCGGTGGTGTGGTTGAAGGCGACGTGGGTGCTTGTAGAGAAGACGGGGTCGAGCGTGTGGCCAGCGGTGTGGGTGGGTTCGGTGATGAGTTGTCGGAGACCGAGGTTGGCGAGGTTGTCGATCAGGGCGGTGGAGTTGGCGTAGTTGTTGTTCTCGAGGTGGAAGTTCAGGTCACCGAGGAGGATGTAGTCCGTGGAGGTGAGTGCATGGGTCCTGGCGAGGTCAGCGATGGAGTCGCTGAAGAGGGCCTAAGGTTCAGGAGGTCTGTAAATGAGTGTTCCTCTGAGGGTGGTATTGGGGTCGGTGTGGATCCGGAGTGAAGGTGTTCGGTGGAGTTGAGGGAGTTGTCTGCGAGGGTGTGGACCTGGAGGGTGGACGATGGCTATTCCTCCTCCCTGCCCGTTGATGCGGTCTCTGCGAAAGATCTTGTAGCCATCCGGGATGGCTATGGCGATGTCGGGTGTTGAGGAGTCGTTCCACCAGGTCTCGGTCAGGAAGGCAATGTCTGGGGCGGTGGTGTAGAGCAGGTCCCAGAGCTCGACGGCATGTTTTCGTGCTGAGCGGGTGTTGAGGAGTATGCAGCGGAGGTGGTTGGGTCCATTCCTTGGGGTTTTGGTGGTTCTATCGCATGTAAAGTTGCTGGTGTGAGGGTGGAGGTTGGTTGTTAGAGACAGATGGGCTATCTGCCCTTTACATATCCTACTTACTAATGCGGATAACCTCCTGCCTGCTGCAAACATTTCGACACTGCATCTGCAAGCCATGCGGCCGGCCCTCCTGAGAGGGTTGTAGGCAAGGCGCTGTGTTAAAGCTTTTTTCCCGGCCGCTCTGGCGCCGCACTCAAAGAACTATCTCTTACGCGGCCGGCCTCGGTATGAGGTTGTAGGCTTATCGCTGTGTTCAAAATAAAATAGACTTGAATATAAAGTGGCTGGTGTGGTAGGAGAAGGGTCTGTGAGTGCTTTTCCGGTGGCCTGGAAGTAGCGGTGGTCTCGGCCGGTGTTGAGAGCATGGAGAGTGTTGGTGTTGTATGGGATTCTGGGGTTGTGGCGTGTGTGTGTGGTCCAGGGGTTCTGGCGCTGGGCGCGGTCCAGGTGCGGACGGGCAGAGACGGGCTTGCCTTTGGAACGCAAGCGGCGCGCCCGCTGAGCGCGTCCGAGCAGCGGCCGCCATTTAAGACGGGCAGGGAGGGAGGAGCAGCTGGAAGGTGGGAGCGGGGCGGTGAGGGGGCGTGGCCACAGGGGGAAACGGCGAGGAAATCAGGTACAGAAACAGGAGGGGGAGGTGGGGGGGACTGCTTGGCTAGAAAAAGCGCAAAATACGATGCACAGTATACAAAATAAGCAGAGACTGCAAACAGAAAAACAGCACAAGGTGAAAAAAACAATCAGATGGCGAGCCGAGACTGGAGGACACTGCGGTAATTATATCCTTACCGCCTCTGTGCTAATTCCTAGTCTGCAACTACCCGCCAAAGCTCCCCGGTCCGTCACAGCAAGTCCCGATTGTACGGAGGGGTCGGAGGGCGCAGGTAGAGAGCACATCACTTCCGGCTTGGGAGAGCAGTATGGGGGTGAGCGGGCTAGTCGTTGAAGCCCTGGGACTACAAATAACTCGGAAGGGCAGACACGGGGTCCATAAGATTGCGACTGCCGCTGCAACATAGTGGTGCTGGCGCTGGTAACGTGCTTTTTTAAACAATCCTCTTCCTTGTATTTTAATCAAAACTGTATGGTGATTTTAAGACTGTATAGTCGAGTTATACGGTGATTTTAAAACTGTATAATCTATGGTACGGTGACTTGAAAACTGCATAAAAGATATCCTTACCGCCTCTGTACTAATTCCTAGGCTGCAACTACCCGCCAAAGCTCTCCGGTCCGTCACGGCAAGTGCTGATTGTACGGAGGGGGCGGAGGGCGCCGGTAGAGAGCACATCACTTCCGGCTTGGGAGAGCAGTACGGGGGTGAGCGGGCTAGTCGTTGAAGCCCTGGGACTACAAATAACTTGGAAGGGCAGACACGGGGTCCATAAGATTGCGACTGCCGCTGCGACATAGTGGTGCTGGCGCTGGTAACTCGCGCTTTTTTAAACAATCCTCTTCCTTGTATTTTAATCAAAACTGTATGGTGATTTTAAGACTGTATAGTCGAGTTATACGGTGATTTTAAAACTGTATAATCTATGGTACGGTGACTTGAAAACTGCATAAATTATATCCTTACCGCCTCTGTACTAATTCCTCGGCTGCAACTACCCGACAAAGCTCCCGGGTCCGTCACGGCAAGTGCCGATTGTACGGAGAGGGCGGAGGGTGCAGGTAGAGAGCACATCACTTCCGGCTTGGGAGAGCAGTACGGAGGTGAGCGGGCTAGTCGTTGAAGCCCTGGGACTACAAATAGCTCAGAAGGGCAGACACGGGGGCCATAAGATTGCGACTGCCGCTGCGACATAGTGGTGCTGGCGCTGGTAACTCGCGCTTTTTTAAACAATCCTCTTCTTTGTATTTTAATCAAAACTGTATGGTGATTTTAAGACTGTATAGTCGAGTTATACGGTGATTTTAAAACTGTATAATCTATGGTACGGTGACTTGAAAACTGCATAAATGATATCCTTACCGCCTCTGTACTAATTCCTAGGCTGCAACTACTAGCCAAAGCTCCCCGGTCTGTCACGGAAAGTGCTGATTGTACTGAGAGGTCGGAGGGCGCAGGTAGAGAGCACATCACTTCCGGCTTGGGAGAGCAGTACGGGGGTGAGCGGGCTAGTCGTTGAAACCCTGAGACAATTTAAACAGATGCTGATTAGTGCGCGCAGCGGATGCGCCCAGCGGGCGCGCCGGCGGCACGCCGAAGACGCACCAAAGGCAAGCCCGTCTGCGCCCCTCCGTGCCTGGCCCGGGCCCAGGGCCGAAATCCCTGCTCAAATTAAAACTAACAGGAACAGGAAGGTCTATAACAGCTCACAACTGAAGGACCTATGGTCAAAACCAACTTGTGCATCCCTCAATCCGGGAGATGAAGTCAAATACTTTACAAGTTGTCATCTTCAGTTCCCTAACACACGCTGTAGGACAGCAGCACCTCGCTGTCAGCAACAGGGTCACCCAGCAAATAAACAGACAAAGGCCGCTCTAGTGAATGCTAGATCCCTTGTGAAACATAACATAGAAGTAGCAAATATGATTGACACTTATGATTTGGACCTGTTGTTTATAACTGAAACTTGGGCAGATAGAACGTCGGACATTGACATTGCATTAGCAGTGCCGACGGGTTACTCGCTCCTTCGCGCTGACAGAACTGGGAAGCGGGGAGGAGGCCTAGCCATCATCAGCAAGGATACATTTCAAGTGCAGGGCCTGGAGAGTCTGAACTCCTCTGAGTGTGAAACGTTACCATTTAAAATTCGCATCACTAATAATTATACATTCACTGGCCTTCTACTGTACAGGCCTCCAAAAGCAAATTCCCCTTTAGCACAACTACTGGGGCCCACTCTAGAGTCCAGTTTGTCCGGGGCAGACTTCACGATTCTGGGGGATTTCAATATCCACCTGGAAAAGGTTGACGATAGTAATACGTCTTCCTTTTTAGAGACCATGACCAGCTGTGGTATGTCTCAATTAGTAAATCAGGGAACTCATTCCCCTGGGCATACCCTGGACGGGATCTTCACTTCGAATCCCAACATCAAAATCGGTGAAGTGTTGCCAGTAAGTATGGGCGAATTTTGCGAATTCGCGATCCACGAATTTGCGGATTTGTGAATTCGAGATCTGCAAAATTCGCGAATTTTTGCGAATTTGCGGATTTTTTTATTTTTGCGTGTTCGCGGGGCGCTTTGCGTGTTCGTGGGTTTTTTTTGTGCTAGACCGCTCGTTGTTGTGCCCTTCTGCCCTCTGCCCCACTCGTTTTTGTGCCATTCTGCCCTCTGCCCCACTCGTTTTTGTGCCATTCTGCCCTCTGCCCCACTCGTTGTTGTGCCCTTCTGCCCTCTGCCCCACTCGTTGTTGTGCCATTCTGCCCTCTGCCCCACTTGTTGTTGTGCCCTTCTGCCCTCTGCCGCACTCGTTGTTGTGCCCTTCTGCCCTCTGCCCCACTCGTTGTTGTGCCATTCTGCCCTCTGCCCCACTGGTTGTTGTGCCATTCTGCCCTCTGCCCCACTCGTTTTTGTGCCCTTCTGCCCTCTGCCCCACTCGTTGTTGTGCCATTCTGCCCTCTTCCCCACTCGTTGTTGTGCCCTTCTGCCCTCTGCCCCACTCGTTGTTGTGCCAGTCTGCCCTCTGCCCCACTCGTTGTTATGCCCTTCTGCCCTCTGCCCCACTCGTTGTTGTGCCATTCTGCCCTCTGCCCCACTTGTTGTTGTGCCCTTCTGCCCTCTGCCCTCTGCCCCACTTGTTGTTGTGCCCTTCTGCCCTCTGCCCCACTCGTTGTTGTGCCATTCTGCCCTCTGCCCCACTCGTTGTTGTGCCATTCTGACGTCTGCCCCACTTGTTGTTGTGCCCTTCTGCCCTCTGCCCCACTCGTTGTTGTGCCCTTCTGCCCTCTGCCCCACTTGTTGTTGTGCCCTTCTGCCCTCTGCCCCACTCGTTGTTCTGCCATTCTGCCCTCTGCCACACTCGTTGTTGTGCCCTTCTGCCCTCTGCCCCACTCGTTGTTGTGCCATTCTGCCCTCTGCCCCACTCATTGTTGTGCCCTTCTGCCCTCTGCCCCACTTGTTGTTGTGCCCTTCTGCCCTCTGCCCCACTCGTTGTTGTGCCATTCTGCCCTCTGCCCCACTCGTTGTTGTGCCCTTCTGCCCTCTGCCCCACTCGTTGTTGTGCTATTCTGCCCTCTGCCCCACTCGTTTTTGTGCCCTTCTGCCCTCTGCCCCACTCGTTGTTGTGCCCTTCTGCCCTCTGCCACACTTGTTGTTGTGCCCTTCTGCCCTCTGCCCCACTCGTTGTTGTGCCCTTCTGCCCTCTGCCACACTCGTTGTTGTGCCCTTCTGCCCTCTGCCCTTCTACTGTTTTATTTTAGAATGGCGCTGGCAAGCTGCCAGCACCATTCTAAAATAGTTACTAAGTTAGCTTCATCAGGAAGCACTAATAGATCAAATAAAGCAGGTGCTCGAATTTAGTTAAACTCGAGCACCTGCTTCTATTAGTGCTTCCTGTTGAAGCTAACTTAGTAACTATTTTAGAATGGCGCTGGCAGCTTGCCGGCGCCATTCTAAAATAGTTACAAGCTTGAAGCTTGAACTTTTGCCCCCCGGATCCGTTCCGCTCGCGGATTTGCGGATTTTTGGCAAATACGCGGGAATTCGCGGATTGCGAATTTGCCGAAAATCCGCAAAATCCGCGAGAGGAACGGATTTTGCGCCCATGCTTAGTTGCCAGTCCCCTGGTCCGATCATAAAGTAGTAAATTTTTCCTTAAACCTGGACCAGAAAAAAATGGTGAGGGCACCTCGGGAGGGGGAACGCCCATACCAGGACTGGGAAAAGATCAATATTGCCGAACTACACGCACAGCTTGGCAGCACTACTTCAGTCCTAGATAAGGACTGTGATGTAGCCTCAAATCAAGTAGAGAACTGGATCAAATCAGCAGTTCTTGCAGTTGCCCCTATCAAAATCAAAAAACTAAAAAGGAGCAAACGCTCTCAACCATGGTTCTCAGAGAAATTAAGACTGCAAAAACAGACTTGCAGGAGGGCAGAAAGGAGGTGGAGGGCCAACTAGGGGACAAGGGAGAAAGAAGATTATTGCAAAACCATAGCCACTTATAAAAATTTGATTACGGAAGAAAAATCAGCTTTTTTCGTAAAAAAGATCAAGGAGGCCAAAGACTCGAGTAAAGAACTGTTCGCCATGGTAAAGAAACTTACAGAGCCTGCGACCAAACAGGTCTCTGGTAGCACAGATCTGTGTAACAAATTAGGACAGTTCTTTACGGATAAGGTGCGACTCATCTATGATTCCTTCTCACCGAGGCACTTCGATCGCCATGCAAGGGGTTCTAGCCAACTTGGCCAGTCTACTCAGGGCAGTCCCTTAGACCCTAGCCCCCCAATACCCAAATTTAAGTTTTCAGCTCCTTCGGCCGAAGAGATCAGACATCTGGTTATGTCTACTAAATCTGGGGGCCCTATGGATCATTGCCCACCCAAGATCCTACATATGTTCCCTGAATTGCTTAGCTCCCAACTCCAGCCACTCTTCGACAACATAATACAGTCCAGTTGTTTTCCTAAAGCATGGAAAGCAGCCTCTGTTCTTCCTCTCCTTAAGAAGCCTAGCCTTGACCCTTCCATTCCAGCTAACTTCCGGCCAATTTCAAGAATTCTTTTTCAGGCGAAAATCCTTGAAAAACTGTTGAATTCTCAACTTGCAGGGTTTGTCAGGGACACTCATGTCCTAGATGACTCCCAATATGGGTTCCATGAGGAACACAGGACGGAGACTGTCTTGGTGATGGCAGCTGAGGAAATTAGGAGTATTTTGGCCGCAGGGGGAAGGCCGCCCTCATTTAGATTTGTCGGCGGTCTTCGACACTGTTAACCATGATATCCTCATAAGCAGGCTGAAAGATATAGGCCTACATACATCAGCTACCGCCTTGCTGGCCTCCTTCCTGGAAAATAGATCCTTCTCAGTTCAGCTTGGGGAATTTGTATCAAGGTCCTTCAGTCTGCCGTGGGTGGTCCCCCAGAGCTCGTCCTTGAGCCCATCCCTTTTTAATATATACGCTGCCCCTTTAGCCAACATCATCAGAAAATGCGGGTTAATCCCACTATCCTACGCTGATGACACCCAAATAGTGGTGGCAATCTCAAACAATACCACTGAGACCGCGGATAGATTTAGACTTTGTATGGACCAGATCAGTCACTGGATGCAGGACAACTGCTTAAAACTGGATGGCGAGAAATCGGAGGTTATGCTACTGGGGGCTGAACCTAACATCTGGTCAAACCTTTGGTGGCCGGATAGCCTCGGCAGATGTCCTTCGCCAGTGGACAACGTGAGGAACCTAGGTGTCATATTTGACTCCAAATTAACTTTAAAGCTCAAATAAACAATCTCTCCTCCTCTGTTTGGTATATGCTGAAACTTATTAGGAAATTGTTGCCATACATTCCACCTGACACCTCCAAAAACCCTGGTTACCTTGTTAGTCCTATCAAAATTAGATTATGGTCATGTGTTATATGTAGGGCTACAAAAACAGCTATTACTAAAACTTCAGCGGCTTCAGAACGCGGCAGCAAGGCTAGTTCTGAATATTCCTAAGTTTGAACCAGTAGCCCAAAAAATTAGAGGCCTGCACTGGCTCACTGTTGGAAAAAGAATTCAGTTTAAGTCAGCCTGTCTAGCTTACAAATCACTGCACTGCTCAGGCTCTCGCTTTCTAAAAAGAAACCTACAACCCTACGAACTTTCCAGGACTCTAAGATGCAGCAGTGCTAAGCTCCTCATGACCCCCAGATTCAAACAACTACGGTGGGGGGAGAAGCTTTATAGGCAACACAGCAAAAACATGGAACAAGCTACCCATCGAACTGAAAAACAGCCCCTCATTGTGGTGCTTCTGGAAAAATCTAAAGTCCTGGCTTTTCTCAGCTTAGCCCAGAGGGTGCACCAGATCTACCGTCGCGCAGTATAATCTTTGGTAGCGCCAAGACGCCATAGGGCATTCGCGCGCTCTATAAGTCACGAAATCAAATCAAATCACTGCTGGCGCGAACACACGCTCGGCTCAGAGGCGGGCGGGCAGAGGAGCAGGTGGAGCTGCTGGGCAGCAGGAAGGTGACCTGGCCTGCAAGCAGGGTTAGGGGTCTCTCCTGTTGTCTAGCGGCGGCCACCATTTAAGGCGGGAAGGGAGGGAGGAGCAGCTGGGAGGCGGGAGCGGCGCGGCGCGGTGAGGGGGCGTGGCCGCAGGGGGCAGCGGCGAGAAAATCGGGTACAGAAACAGGAGGGGGAGGTGGGGGGTCACGCTAGGCTAGAAAAAACACAAAATATGGTGCACAGAATACAAAATAAGCAGAGAATGCAAACAGAAAACAGCGCAAGGTAAAAAAAAAACAATCAGACGGCGATCCGAGACTGGAGGACACTGCTGGCGCGAACATGCGTTCGGCTCAGGGGCAGGCGGGCAGCAGGGCAGGTGGAGATGCTGGGCAGCAGGGAGGTGAACTGGCCTGCAAGCAGGGTCAGGGGTCACTCCTTTTGTCCTGCGGTGGCCGCCATTTAAGGGGGAAGGGAGGGAGGAGCAGCTGGGAGGCGGGAGCGAGGCGGCGAGGGGGCGTGCCCGTAGGGGGCAGCGGCAACAAAATCGGGTACAGAAACAGGAGGGGGAGGTGGGGGGACGCGCTGGGCTAGAAAAAGCGCAAAATACAGTGCACAAAATACAAAATAAGCAGAGAATGCAAACAGAAAACAGCACAAGGTAAAAAAACAATCAGATGGCGATCTGAGACTGGAGGACACTGCTGGCGCGAGCACGCGTTCGGCTCAGGGGCTGGCGGGCAGCGGAGCAGGTGGAGCTGCTGGGCAGCAGGGAGGTGACCTGGCCTAGCTTACTAAAATGGTCTCAAAGATGCTGAATTTAAAAAAAATCTTACAGGGTTAAGACACCTGCTGAGATCATTGTGTGCCTAGCAATTTTGAGAGGATTCTAGCGGTAAAATAAGTCTAGTGGTTAACAGAGTTGTAGGCGAGTTCTGCATTTTGTCCAGTCACAGTTTTGATTCATAACGTAGCACAGAAAGTTAATCTGCCTGCTGCAACCCATATCACAGATTTGTATTTTATTTAGATAGGTAAGTGGGCACTTACTTTTGACTCTAAGATAATTGTATTACTTCCAGTTGATAAGTAGACTAATATAGCTCAGTAATCTATTTACCAGCATTAAAAAGCTGCATGGAAACTGTAAATCATTGGATAAGATCCTTATCATTTTTTTCTCAAACTGCTGTTATTGCTAGATTGGAAAGAAAAGTTTCTTTTAGGAGTAATAAGGTGTTGTAAGTACAGACACCACAATTACTGCATTACGTTTTATATTCTTACTTTGTCTTTCTCCCAGCTATTCACTCTTAACATATAATGTCTACGCGTATGTCTATGTGATTCCTACACCTTAATACCCTCATTGGCTTAAGTTACATTTCCTGGACACTGATTAACGCACTTGTATTATTTTTTTTGCCTCTGTGTGTTATGTAAAGTACTCTGACACCCAAAGCTGGAACTAGTAGCACTATAAAATGATTAAATAAAAATAATTTGTTTCTGCTATATAAAGCAATATTTGTGTAATTACTCATACACACAGATAAATCTTGCATTCTTACACTGCATGCCCATCTCTTACGTAGGGTGTTGAACAAAGTAAAACACGAGCATCCAAGTCATAGTTTCTCTAAAGTACTTGTGCAGTAATAGGCGGTGTTCCTTTGTTTCCTTCCATTGCATTGGCATCTAGGTGTTAGAATCTAGATAGCTCCCAACCATTATGTTCCTGAACAAAAGAAGGGCTGATGGCATTTAAATCCGGCCTTTGTTTTGGGACTGTCTGGAAGTTAAATAGGAAAGCCCTCTTGTTGCCTGCAGGTTGTTGCTCTGAACCGGATCAAACACTGTGCAGGCGCTGCTGAATTATGTGTCAGTGTCAAAAAGTTACATCAGGGCAAATTCAGCATGTTTCCCTGGGTCGGCCAGAAATAGCTACTGGAAAAGGATTCCACCTACTTTCCAGCACTGGTATAGGGCCTCTTTGTATGATTCCACAGAGTGATGCATTGTTTGTGTGTGTGTCTATAGGTCTGTCTGTGTACGCGTGATTATTTATTGTTTTTGTGTTTGGTTCACATAAGCTATGACTATAATGTGGGCAGCAGAACGCCTTACAGAGATTCAGAACAGAGTACACACGTCCAGATATTATACACATTGGACTAACATTAACATATTTCAGCGCAGAATCCGACTAAACGTCTCACAGGACACGAAATGGGTCGGAACGTCAAGAAAAGTGAAGGATTTGCATGTAACCGAGCGGAGCATTCAAATGTGCGGTATATGAATGTTTTATGAATGATAAATAAAATGCTATGTTTAACCCTTTCCTACCCGGTACACACTCTAACCATCTCTAAGTAAACTGACTAATCTAGAATCCCCTTGTCAGATCAAAGATTTGTCTTGGAAACAAGATAGTGAAATGCGCGGTCAAATAGTAGCAGTTGTAGGATTTTGAGATTAGAAATATTACAACGGCATTAACGCGTCCATAAAGGACACAAAATTAGATAGAAGGATGTGTTACATTAAAGGTTTAGTTAATTACTGTTTTATGACTCATTTCCATTCCTAAAATATTTCTCTAAAGGTATGCGCCTATTTCACTTAGGGGCATATTATCAAGGGGGTTTATCTCCGCTTTTTTGGCTTTAAAAGCCAAGAAAGCGGAGATAAAATTATCTCCCTATTACCTAGCTGTCGCTAACACCAGTTAGCGACAGCTAGTAGGAGATAGCGTCCATCTTGGGCCCCACTTTGCATGTCAGTGATATTTATCACTAATGACATGCAAAGTGGGCGTGCCAAGATGTTAGCGACTGGAAACAGTCGCTAACATCGCTATCTCCTATTACCAACTTTTGGAGATATTCGCGCTAAGCGCGAATATCTCCAAAAGCTAACACCTGTTCCTGAGCAGTTCTTAGCCATGTTATCCAATGGGAGGTGGATAACATGGCTAAGAGCATTAGCTCGGTAATGCATGAATATCGCTGACTTTTCAGCGATATTCATGCATTGCAGCCGTTTTTTTATCGCATTTGCGATAAACCTTGGTAATACCAAGGTTTATTTGCGGTAAAAATCGCCGCATCTTAGCGGTAAAATTTTCTCTCTAACCAAGCAATAGCGATAATTATCGCTATTGCTTGGTAATATGCCCCTTAGTTTTTAATTTAAATCGTTAAAAATCCGGCAGTTCAGCGCTGTTTGGGTACCATGAGGAATGTATGACGTTACAACGCATACATTTACAACGCATGCACTTACAACATAGTTTTTACATCGCAACATCCACTACAACGCATTCCATTACATTGCATGACACTACATCGCATATTAAAAAACTACCTTTACAACGCATTCCATTACATCGCATAACAACACATACCATTATATTGCATTTAAGGTAAGTATTGGATAGTATAGGGGTAAAAATTACTATTCTAACTCCAGGGGGTGCAACAGTAAGGTAAGTGTTGGATAGTGTAAGGGTAAAAATTACTATTCTAACTCCAGGGGGTGCAACAGTAGGGTAAGTGTTGGATAGTGTAGGGGGTACTACGCGTTGTAATGGTATGTGTTGTAATGGTATGCGTTGTAATGCCTCCGTTGTAGTGACATGCGATGTAGTCTCATGCATTGTTATGGTATGCGTTGTAATGCCTACGTTGTAGAGACATGCGTTGTAAGGGATGTTGTGCTGTAATGACTGCGTTGTAAGTGTAGTGGGATGTAATGACTGCGTTGTAAAGGTTGTTTCCCAACATGAGCTGCTAACAACACGCCTAAAATGTAGATCCCTCGAGGCAGAACGTTTGGGGTGTTCTGCTGTTGGCAGTTATTCTGCAGAACCCGCAAAGTGGTGACACTTTCTGAACTAAACCTCATACATTTCTTAACGGTGCGATTCCACGGACTCATCATTTCAAATATATTATTCATTTTAGTCAATAAACTATATTTCTGTATGCTAGAAAGTGTGAAGTGGTGAGAGGGAAATAAATGAAAAAGAGAGTCAAGAGCCTTGTTTTGTTTTGGGGTAACGGGAAGGAATTCTTTCCACTCACTACTGACAGAAAAGATAGAGAAGGGACTACTACAGGGTGAAAACCAGGCTTTAAGTAACTTCCTAATGCTCGAATGGTTTGGAGTGCTCCCCAGAAGTGGAAGACTGGCCCACTTTGAAGGGTACAGAAAAAGCAAGGTTTTGCTACCCCTGCAGCTCCTTTTTTGGTCTCGCCTGAGACAGTGCAGGCTGTCTATTCGAGACATTTAGTAAGTGGCTTTTAAAAGTACCACCAGAGGTTTTTGCTGGCCTACAGCTTGTGTTCACGAGCTTGTGCACGTGCACAGCTGCCATCTGTGTTTTTATTGCTGTAATCAGGCTCCACTGCTTGCACTCCCCCTCACTTCTCCCCCTCCTCCCCCTCCTCTTCCTCAGTTTCATTTGTGTCTTCTATCACTGTGAATGCTCCTGCTTCCACCAGGCACACACACCACCAGCAGTCAGTGCACGCTTCCACCAGGCACACACACCACCAGCCGTCAGTGCACACTTCCACCGGGCACACACACCACCAGCCTTCAGTGCACGCTTCCACTGGGCACACTCACCACCAGCTGTCAGTGCACGCTTCCACCGGGCACACACACCATCAGCCATCAGTGCACGCTTCTACTGGGCACACACACGACCAGCTGTCAGTGCACGCTTCCACCGGGCACACACAGCACCAGCCGTCAGTGCACGCTTCCACCAGGCACACACACTACTAGCTATCAGTGCACACTTTCACCGGGCTTACACACCACCAGCCATCGGTGCATGCTTTCACCAGGCACACACATACCACCAGCCATCGATACACGCATTCGCTGGGCACACACACCACCAGCCGTCGGTGCATGCTTTCACCGGGCACACACACCCTCAGTCGTCAGTGCATGCTTTCACCAGGCACACACACCATCAGTCGTCAGTGCACGCTCTCACCAGGCACACACACCACCAGCCATCAGTGCTTGCTTCCACCAGGCACACACACCACGAGCCATCAGTGCACGCTTCCATCAGGCACACACCACCAGACGTCAGTGCACACTTCCACCAGGCACACACACCACCAGCCATCAGTGCCCACTTCCACCAGGCACACACACCACCAGCCATCAGTGCTCACTTCCACCAGGCACACACACCATCAGTTGTCAGTGCACGCTTCCACCAGGCACACACACCACCAGCCGTTAGTGCACACTTCCACCAGGCACACACACCACCAGCCGTCAGTGCACGCTTCCACCAGGCACACACACCACCAGCTGTCAGTGCATGCTTTCAACAGCCACACACACCACCAGCCTTCAGTGCATGCTTCCACCAGGCACACACACCACCAGCCGTCAGTGCAGCAGGCAGCTCTTCTCAGAGTTTCTTGGTAAATATGTGTTCGAAGCCTGGGAAGGAGTGGGTCGGGTTTCCTTAAACCATGCTGAGTATGCAGGTGCAGTGCATGAACTCCTGTTTGAGTGAGTCATGCTGCCCGGGGCTCACTCACTCCACACTTGTAAATTGCGACTGCACCAGGCTTTTTCTCATTTGCAAAGTTCGGCGCATGCGCACAGCTAGGCAGCCCCCACACCTCCGGGAATGACTGCTTCCTACAACCAGAATGGAAACAACATTCAGAGCAATGAAAACAAGTTCATTTGATGCAAAGAACTGTTAACAAAAACCATGTCCAGCTATTGTAGATCTGGCGACTTAAACAAAACAGCAACAAAAAACAAACAAGCTGGACAAACGACTTTGTAGGATTGAAATTACCTAAAGACCCTTATATCTTACACATCTTAAGAGTAAGTTCCCCCGATCTTTATTTCGAGAATATTAGGAAAGGCAATTAATGATGCCTCAACCACCCAGTACGTTTCCCTCTTCCACATTTCCCTCTTCCCGATACTGCTCTTTTTGTAAAGCATTGAAATTGTCATGTGTTTTCTAACAGAATTTCCTTCCCTTTCTTCTTTTTCCTCACTCTCTCATTTATCTTCTTTACTCAGTCTTTGATCAGAAATTACGAAATGGACTGCAACCCTCTGGCCTCTAAACACCGCCAAGGAGTTGATATACGATTCTTGGTAGGTGTGGTCTTTTACTTCTTAATCGTTAGTGGTGACCATGTGCTACTTCACTTGTCATTTCCTTCCTTATTGAAAAGCGATGTTTGGTTACTTACTCCTTGTTATCCATTCATTGTTTGAACTATGAGATTGTATCTAGAAATGCAATTCTAAATGTGTGTCCGTCTACATTGTTTTTTGTTCTACAAATGAGTTTCTCTCTTGAAGTACTGTACCATAAATCAATGTTTATTTGTGTCTATGTGGGGTATTTCTGACTAGATAAGCTCAGGGATGTAGCAACAAAAACTGTTCTCTGTATGACATTATTACAATGGTTTTTAGGTTTCGACCTGGCGATCTGCGCAAGCAGTTCGCGCAGGTGAAATCTTTTGTTTACCATATTGGCTATCGGAACGTCCCCCACCTCCCATTAGCTAGCTCCATAAATGGAGGCAAGCCATTGGGAGCCGGATCTGTCCGTCAAGGCCGGACCAGATTCGGGGGCGTTCCCGCGATTTTTTCCCTCTCCGCCTCTGCGATGTCGTCATCGTGGCGGTGGGCGGAGTTTCGTTTTTTTCCCTTCTGTGTTTGTTTTGGTCATTCCATGCGAGGAAGCCCAGGTGAGTGCTTGTTTTTTAGTGGTGGAGCACGTGAATTCAGTGTACGTTGGTTAAAAATACATGATGAAGACACAGGCCACGATCTGGCTGTTCATCAAGTGCATGGGCGCTAAAAGTAGTTTTTGCCCCTTTATTTGTAGTGAGGACTCCGCAGTGGTTTGTCTGATGTGAAATTGCTCGGCTGATCCCCTTTGTTGCAGCATGCATAACTTTTCATTCTTTCAGTTCGACTTTACAGTCCGTTTTAATAATGTCCTTAAAACTGCGGGTGTCCAGTACCCAAACGGCCTAAATAGACTCGTATGGGCTAAGCATCTCATGCCCCTCGTGAGACACTTGTAAAACTGCTCATAAGATTTGCAACAGGGAGTTTTTTCATGGTTTGGCATTTTTCGTAATGCATTACAGTTGAATTTATATAGCGCTTCATATCCTAACCGCACTGCAAAGCGCTGAAGAGCATCAGAGGCCATAAAGTACGTGCTGCAAAGGTGATTAACAGCAAATGGGTAGAGAGTGCAGAGTGGATAGGGAGTGCAGAGTGGATAGGGAGTGCAGAGTGGATAGGGAGTGCAGGGTGGATAGGGAGTGCAGAGTGGATAGGGAGTGGAGAGTGCATAGGGAGTGGAGAGTGCATAGGGAGTGGAGAGTGCATAGGGAGTGGAGAGTGCATAGGGAGTGGAGAGTGCATAGAGAGTGCATAGAGAGTGCATAGGGAGTGCATAGTGCATGGAGAGTGCAGAGTGGAGAGTGCATAGAGAGTGCATAGGGAGTGCAGAGTGCATGGAGAGTGCAGAGTGGAGAGTGCATAGGGAGTGGAGAGTGGAGAGTGCATAGGGAGTGGAGAGTGCATAGGGAGTGCAGAGTGCATAGGGAGTGGAGAGTGCATAGGGAGTGCAGAGTGCATAGGGAGTGCAGAGTGCATAGGGAGTGGAGAGTGCAGAGTGCATAGGGCGTGCAGAGTGCATAGGGCGTGCAGAGTGCATAGGGCGTGCAGAGTGCATAGGGAGTGCAGAGTGGGGAGTGCAGAGTGCATAGGGAGTGCAGAGTGGAGAGTGCATAGAGAGTGGAGAGTGCATAGGGAGTGCATAGGGAGTGCAGACCGGAGAGTGCATAGGGAGTGGAGAGTGGAGAGTGCATAGGGGGTGGAGAGTGCAGAGTGCATAGGGAGTGCATAGGGAGTGCAGAGTGCATAGGGAGTGAAGAGTGCATAGAGAGTGAAGAGTGCATAGGGAGTGAAGAGTGCATAGGGAGTGGAGAGTGAAGAGTGCATAGGGAGTGCAGAGTGCATAGGGAGTGGAGTGGAGAGTGGAGAGTGCATAGGGAGTGGAGAGTGCATAGGGAGTGGAGAGTGCAGAGTGCATAGGGAGTGGAGAGTGCATAGGGAGTGGAGAGTGCATAGGGAGTGGAGAGTGCATAGGGAGTGGAGAGTGCATAGGGAGTGGAGAGTGCATAGGGAGTGGCGAGTGCATAGGGAGTGGAGAGTGCATAGGGAGTGGAGAGTGCATAGGGAGTGGGGAGTGCATAGGGAGTGCAGCTCGAGGGAGTGGAGAGTGCATAGGGAGTGGAGAGTGCATAGGGAGTGGAGAGTGCATAGGGAGTGGAGAGTGCATAGGGAGTGCAGAGTGGGGAGTGGAGAGTGCATAGGGAGTGGAGAGTGCATAGGGAGTGCAGAGTGGAGAGTGCATAGGGAGTGCAGAGTGGAGAGTGCATAGGGAGTGGAGAGTGCATAGGGAGTGGAGAGTGCATAGGGAGTGGAGAGTGCATAGGGAGTGGAGAGTGCATAGGGAGTGGAGAGTGCATAGGGAGTGGAGAGTGCATAGGGAGTGGAGAGTGGGGAGTGGAGAGTGCATAGGGAGTGGAGAGTGCATAGTGCATAGGGAGTGGAGAGTGCATAGGGAGTGGAGAGTGCATAGGGAGTGGAGAGTGCATAGGGAGTGCAGAGTGCATAGGGAGTGCAGAGTGCATAGAGAGTGGAGAGTGCATAGGGAGTGGAGAGTGGAGAGTGCATAGGGAGTGGAGAGTGGAGAGTGCATAGGGAGTGCAGAGTGCATAGAGAGTGAAGAGTGGAGAGTACATAGGGAGTGCAGAGTGCATAGAGAGTGCAGAGTGGAGAGTGCATAGGGAGTGCAGAGTGCATAGAGAGTGCAGAGTGGAGAGTGCATAGGGAGTGCAGAGTGCATGGAGAGTGCATAGGAGTGGAGAGTGCAGAGTGCATAGGGAGTGGAGAGTGCATAGGGAGTGGAAAGTGCATAGGGAGTGCAGAGTGCATAGGGAGTGCAGAGTGCATAGAGAGTGGAGAGTGCATAGAGAGTGGAGAGTGCATAGGGAGTGGAGAGTGCATAGGGAGTGGAGAGTGCATAGGGAGTGGAGAGTGCATAGGGAGTGCAGAGTGCATAGAGAGTGAAGAGTGGAGAGTACATAGGGAGTGCAGAGTGCATAGAGAGTGCAGAGTGGAGAGTGCATAGGTAGTGCAGAGTGCATGGAGAGTGCAGAGTGGAGAGTGCATAGGGAGTGGAGAGTGCAGAGTGCATAGGGAGTGGAGAGTGCATAGGGAGTGGAGAGTGCAGAGTGCATAGGGAGTGGAGAGTGCATAGGGAGTGGAGAGTGCATAGGGAGTGGAGAGTGCATAGGGAGTGGAGAGTGCAGAGTGCATAGGGAGTGGAGAGTGCAGAGTGCATAGGGAGTGGAGAGTGCATAGGGAGTGGAGAGTGCATAGGGAGTGGAGAGTGCATAGGGAGTGGAGAGTGCATAGGGAGTGGAGAGTGCATAGGGACTGCAGAGTGCATAGGGAGTGCAGAGTGGGGAGTGGAGAGTGCATAGGGAGTGGAGAGTGCAGAGTGCATAGGGAGTGGAGAGTGCAGAGTGCATAGGGAGTGGAGAGTGGAGGGTGCATAGGGAGTGGAGAGTTCATAGGGAGTGGAGAGTGCATAGGGAGTGGAGAGTGCATAGGGAGTGGAGAGTGCATAGGGAGTGGAAAGTGCATAGGGAGTGCAGAGTGCATAGGGAGTGCAGAGTGCATAGAGAGTGGAGATTGCATAGGGAGTGGAGAGTGCATAGGGTGTGGAGAGTGCATAGAGAGTGGAGAGTGCATAGAGAGTGGAGAGTGCATAGGGAGTGCAGAGTGCATAGAGAGTGAAGAGTGGAGAGTACATAGGGAGTGCAGAGTGCATAGAGAGTGGAGAGTGCATAGGGAGTGGAGAGTGCATAGGGAGTGCAGAGTGGAGAGTGCATAGGGAGTGGAGAGTGCATAGGGAGTGGAGAGTGCATAGGGAGTGGAGAGTGCATAGGGAGTGGAGAGTGCATAGGGAGTGGAGAGTGCATAGGGAGTGGAAAGTGCATAGGGAGTGCAGAGTGCATAGGGAGTGCATAGAGAGTGGAGAGTGCATAGGGAGTGGAGAGTGCATAGGGAGTGGAGAGTGCATAGGGAGTGGAGAGTGCATAGGGAGTGCAGAGTGCATAGAGAGTGAAGAGTGGAGAGTACATAGGGAGTGCAGAGTGCATAGAGAGTGGAGAGTGCATAGGGAGTGGAGAGTGCATAGGGAGTGGAGAGTGCATAGGGAGTGCAGAGTGGAGAGTGCATAGGGAGTGGAGAGTGCATAGGGAGTGGAGAGTGCATAGGGAGTGGAGAGTGCATAGGGAGTGGAGAGTGCATAGGGAGTGCAGAGTGCATAGAGAGTGAAGAGTGGAGAGTGCGTAGGGAGTGCAGAGTGGAGAGTGCATAGGGAGTGCAGAGTGGATAGGAAGTGGAGAGTGGAGAGTGCATAGGGAGTGGAGAGTGCATAGGGAGTGGAGAGTGCATAGGGAGTGCAGAGTGGAGAGTGCATAGGGAGTGGAGAGTGCATAGGGAGTGGAGAGTGCATAGGGAGTGGAGAGTGCATAGGGAGTGCAGAGTGGAGAGTGCATAGGGAGTGCAGAGTGGATAGGGAGTAGAGAGTGGAGAGTGCGTAGGGAGTGGAGAGTGCGTAGGGAGTGGAGAGTGGAGAGTGCGTAGGGAGTGGAGAGTGCGTAGGGAGTGGAGAGTGCGTAGGGAGTGGAGAGTGCATAGGGAGTGGATAGTGCATACGGAGTGGAGAGTGCATAGGGAGTGGAGAGTGCATAGGGAATGGAGAGTGCATCCCCTCTACTTCTCTTCTATGGACACTTGTACTTCTTCTACTTCTCCACCAGCACAGTGTGTGTTTCCACTCGCCCGTGGCACTGGAGACTGAAGCACATCCTTCTTAGGGTCTTGCTGGTCATTATGGACACTCTTTCCAGTTCTGTACTTTTATGTGATCACACTATGCATTATGGGGGTGTAGTGTTGCTTTGATTCCATTAGAACACAGCTGAAAACAATGATTTGTAGATAAAAACTCTAGTCCCACTAAATCTTGGAAGTGCTTATTCACACACACACATGCATGCACGCACATATGCAAACACACTCTCTCTCCCTCAACAGGTGCACTACCTCCTCACAAGCACGGACACATGTTTGTAAAACAGGTTCTTTAACCCACCATGCCATCCCATAATGCAGTTCGGTTGGCTAGCACACCGTGGCTGACTGAAGATGCGCACTAGGATGGCGCCGGAACTTGACAGCCAGGCACAGAGAGGCGCGTGATTGACAATGGGCGACAAGACGAGCGTGACTGAGAGCAGACGCCAACTGAAATGTCCAACCCTTAAAAAGGAAAGATTTAATGACGGTATTTTTTGTGGAACTGGTGGCGAGCTTCCTGTTTCAAGATGAGTGAGTGGACCATGTCCAAAAAGACTGACACTCCAGTAGGGTAGTGTAGTGCTTTCAGCAAGCGTTGCCTTAATGTGCCACCCCAGCACGATTTAACCCCCTCAGCTGTCAATTGGGCATCTGTCACGTGACACCTGCAGACCAGACTCTGAATTTCTTCAGTGAAATCCAGTAGGGTACAATAGGTCTTACATTTGCAAGAGATTAAGCTGTTGGCAATGTAAATGACAATGCCATTTATTTATGTTTTCAAAACCAACACATAAATAAAAATATTGTCATTTACAATGCCAATAGCTCTAACTGGCAAAGGCGAAACCGTTGCATTGTAAATGCTTGTTTAAAATTGTGACTAATCTGTGCTCGGCTGAGTTAGATATTAGTCCAAGTTTTTAATTGTATGTTTATGTGTTTTTTTCTGTAAATACAGCCCTGAAGAAGTCCCATCCGGGACGAAACGCGTCGGCTGTTCATTTTCTTTCTGTTGACAAATAAATCATCCAAACAAACCAGACCTCTGGACATCACTATTTGTGCTTTTGCGATAATTGTGTTGTTTTAGCACTTTTCTAATTTATGGTGCACCTGTGCTTTTATTCAAAAAACAAACAAGCATTGGCATAGCCAATAGGTCTCACTTTTTGGACCCTATAAGTATTTAGTTATGCAGCAGAATATCCTTGGTGCAACAACACCAACTGTTGCATGGCTATACACTTATAAGGTACCAAATGTGAGACCTATTGGCTATGCCAATGCTTGTTATATATAGCATATATAAACAGTTATGTTTAGAAGAGTGATGTGCTCGAATAGGAATGCAGCTCGGACCTGTCCTTAAAATGTAAAAGAATAAGAGCAGGGGATAACATTTCTTTCTGAAACCTGTCAGCGCTACTAGTAAATTTTGATGACCGGGTTGCTGAATGCTAGGGCTGTTTTATCTTGATTTCACCTCATGCCTATTTCTATTACCAACATACTCTCTCTTCCCTTTCATCTCACTTTTGTAGGCGCTTTTCATCCCTGCTTTCTAACTTTGTGTAATTAGTTTTTCATCTTTCTCTTACTTTCCCCGTTTGCTGCCTTTCTTTTGCTCCGGGTCAAAGTCCAATGATTACAAATAAATACTGGTTTACAAATAGAGTGCCAAAACCTGCAACCACCAGTTCAAAGTAAGCACTGCCTCTATAACTTCCTCCATAGAAAGGCAGAAACGTAGCCACAGATGGCATGAAGCACAATGCACCTGCATTTTAATATGAAAAAGAGAGATTGCAATAGGAGCAGAGAGAGACAGCGAGAGACCGAAAGAGAGAGTGGAAGAGTTTTTGCAATGTGTAACAGTGTGTGTGACTGCTTGTAAATTGTGTTGTAGCTGCATTTTTACAGTGTAATACACCTCTTAGAAAGCACTAAAGAGTATTTGCAGTTGGGAGCATGCTACTTGGTGGGAGTTCTGCATGTTGTTTCTGTAATGTGGCCTGTATGAGTAGTGATTTAGTCTGTGGGTGTGTCTGTGCTATTTCAGGGGTTCCAGGGCAGGAGGTGCTTAATGCCCTCTACCACGTTGGTTGAATCAATTTCTTACTAATCTACCGTAGTCACGATGCACAAGGTACCGGTTCACAGTGAACAGTGACAGGTCAGTCATTCAGATGACTGTCAGTTATGGCATGTGTTGTGTGCATTCCTAAACATGCCTGGTGAAGAAGAGGGGTTTTATGTCTCCAACTTAGCTCAGTTTTTAATCCATGATTTACTTTATTTCAACTCCTGCTGTGCATGGTCCTGCTTCCAACCCAATGTAGCTGCCCAGTGGGGGCCGACTGCAGGACCAGGCCCTGTGCCCAACCCACTATGGCCGCCCATCCTCCTCTGTGCACAGCCTGCTATGTTCCATTTCTGCACCGTACCCAGCTTTCGACCAGGCTCTCTGCCCATCTACCTTCATGCCAGACTAGTTATAGCGGGCTCAGACTTTCCATAACAAGTTTTTTTTTGCTTAGTTAATAATTTAGGAGCTGTTACACCAAACTTTTTTTTTAAAAAGTACAGCAACTTTTATGGCTACCCGAGGCCACCCGGTGGCCACTCAGGAGGGCAGCCCCCTAGTAACAGAGGGCTTCCCCCCCGCCCCCCGCATTCTTGCTCACCCACTCCTCCTTCGTGCAGGAGGAGTCCCGAAGGAAGCATGGGAGGGGGCTGGCTGTGATGTCACGTCCGGTGCAGCAGGCGGGGCGAGAGGTACTTAAGTCCCCCTCGCCATTTTCCCTGCCTCTTTGCTGCACCGGACGCGTCGTGGTGGCCTCGGACGGCTTGAGGACACACATTTTCCAGGCCCACACCCCAACCTCGCGGTGAGTGAGGATTGCCTGGGGCGTCCCCCTCCCTCCCCCTCTGCCTATTCCCTACACTAGGGAGGTCGAGCGGGCCGCTGAGGGGGTAGGGGTCCGGTAGCAACAGCGGGGAGCCTGCCGGACGTCCGCGACAGATTGACAGCAGTCGGGGCGGCGGGGAGGGCCTCACTTGGGTAAGTTAGTGACTCCCCCCGTTTCCTTCTAGAATCCGCTCCTTGCTCGCTCCCCCCCACAGGGGAGGGACGCGGGATGGGCGGCCTGCTTTGGTGCGGGCTGCAGAGGGGTGGGCTAAGTCCTCAGCACATCAATGTATCACCCGTTCGGGGTGGGGCACCGCTGCGTCTCTGTGGCCGACAGGCGGTCGCAGGTTTTCTTGGCCCGCCGCTATGCCTGCAGATTAGCACCCAAGTTTTGCTGACCGGGGGTATGGGGTCTGGAACCTCCGCTTACACCCAACCCAACCCCCCCCTCGAGCCGCCATTTTTTAAGGCCTCATCCGAATATTGCGTGCGCAGCCTGGGATGGTATATAGGCATTTTGGCATCAGGTGCTGTGCGAGCGCGATCCTGTCCGGGCCGCGGGTGTCGGAGCCCGGGCGCGAGGCGGCACGAGTGTCTTCCCCCCCGCACCATGCCTGACCTGGATCCCATCCTGCCTGCCATTGCTGACGAGATTTGCGGCATCGGCTGCTCTTACGATGGGGGGGCCGCGTGAATACTGAGGTGCATTGCTCGTACGGCATTCTGGGGCATGGCCCTCCACCCTCCCCAACTCCCAAGCGCGGTATGCAGGAGTGCTCCATGCGGTGCAGCGCGTGTGCTCTCCGCAGCCTGATAGCATCGTTGTGCACGCCTTGGCCCCCAGCATTCCGGTCTCACCGGCGGCCATGCGGGGCAATTTTGTCTGGTGTCTTGTGTGGGGGGGCTCTCCGGGGTCAGTGCCTCGTGGTTGGGGGCTTGTTGTGCCACACTGCTGCGAAAGATGCACTGCCAGTAAGCTAATGAACAAGGGTAGAACGGGCAGTGCACGGAACGTTGATAAAGGATAGCAAGGCAGCCTCCGACCCGCTCCTCACCCCCTCCGGCATGCAAGCTCCCCCCCTACGCGATTCACAATTACAGGCGTTAACCAGCAGGGCGGCCGGGGGTCTCATGAAAGAAGGTAGGGGGAGGTCGCCACCAGGGCCTGCGGGCAGCAGGGGGGGTGGCATCGGCCCCTCCCCCCGATCGGGAGGCACAACCTCGGGGTGGGCAATTACGGGGTGTGTTTTGTGTGCACTCACCCTATCATCTTTTTCAGGTCAAGGAAGGTGACCATCTGCGTGCGTGCAAGAAACAGCACTGAGTTACATGGTTCAGGTAATTTGGGGGCAAAGAATGTTAAGGGGTAGGCACGTAAGGTTGGCCTCTTAGGGTTCGGGGCTCTGCAGGTGATAGCATTAAATTAAACAGTTGAAACACACGTGGTCTAGCGATCGGGCCACCTGGCAGTTGCGCAAGGTTACCCCCCCGGCCTCTGGCCCAAGTGCAGCACTCACGTATCTATTTCCCTTTCAGCCCGCCCTCATGCTCGAATTTCTGTCGCCAGGCACAGCCTAGCAGACCTACCGTCCAAGTGCACCTAACGTCTACGCCTGGAATCACAGTACCAAGGTAATGTACAGGGGCGCAGGGACAGGTGGAGGACGGTACAAGGGGGGGTGCACAGTCATGTCACAGCAATGAGGAAGGGGGGTAGGGCCCAATTTGAGAGAGGAAGGGGTCCCGCCGCGGACCCTCACCGTTTGTATGTTCGCTGGCTCACAGTTCCATTTCTTTTTCAGGAATTCAGTCAGTGAAGTGCCGGCATGACTAGCCAAGGATCCCCCCGCTTTTTTTGCAGACGTCCCAGGTGGAGGATTCCCTGCCCGGAACCTCCCAAGATGCACAGTTGGCGGCCTTTATGGACATGATACGGGCTAAAGGTGTGGCATAGGCCAGCGAGCTTCTGAGTGCTAATAGTCCAGGAGATTCTGGAATTGCCATGTCGGCCCCACCGGCGGGGCAGGAACTAGTGGAACGGGCAGGGCCCACCAGGTACAAGAGGGTTCGAAAACCCACGGTCAGGGACTTCCCAGCAGAACCACTGCCAGCCAAGGTCCGCACCATCGAGCCGGCAAGAACTGTACTGGTGCATGCGGCCGCCTCTCCACCCCCTGCTGACAGGGCAGCGACCCCCCCGGCGGCGGCACCCCCTTCTGCGAACTTTGCTACACGTGAGGACCTTGGTAAGCTCACTAACTCCCTGGCAGACTTCATGGCAGAAGTTAGGGCGGGCCTACGGGCCTCTATCCACCCAGCTGGTGCGGCTGCAGTGATTTCAGGGGTTGGGGGAGTGGCGCCAGCACCAACACCTCAGGCTACAGCAGGGATTTCTGTCACCCAAGTTTGGGGTGGACAGGTGGACACTTCAGGGGGCTTTCAGGGAAGAGCCAGCACAAGCATGGATTCAGTCGGGGCAGCTGGTGTGGGGGTTGACTCAGGGAACCATGGCTGCCAGCAGTACAGGGTAGCACCAGCCGCATGACCCTCCCCAGCCCAGCCCCCCAGCTCCCTATTGCCCTAGTTGCACCCCCGCAGCCCGCAGCGTCCAGCTCCTCTCCCAGTACAGCAACCCAGGTGGTACCATCTGTGCCACTTCCACAAGTAACCATGGCTCCACTGCTGTCGGGCAGGTGCTCCCTAGCCTGGGAGGTGCCGCAGGCAGCTAAGGAAGGAATATGGCGCAGGGAGTTCATTGACATATTCTCTTTGCTTCTGCACGGGGCTGAGGGGTGGATACCAGGAAGATGGGGGGCAAGGATGAAGATAAGAAAGTGCGTTTTCAAGCTTGGCCTGAAAAGTCCATCAAGTCATGGAGACAAGCCTTTGCTATCCTGGCTGCAGTCATCATGGAGCGATTGCCAGAGCAGGGTCCTGGCCTTTTCCAATACGGTAGCATCATAACCACTGAGGCAGAAGAAAGCAATGGGGGCATGGGCTGGTACAAGTATGATTGCGAATTCAGGAAGAAGATGGCCATGTGTCCAGAGCTGGGGTGGGACCAGATGGAAGTGCGGCTATGGATTCAGTACATGGGTAAGGGAAAGGTAGAAGCCGCAGATAAGACGAGCTCCAATGACAAGAAAGGGGAAGCAAGTAAGGGACAGAACCAGGAGAAAAAGGGCCAGTTCAGGCAGTCCTTTCGGGGGGGCCGAGGTGGAGGTGGTCAGAAGCAAGGTAACAGAAGGAGCTTCTCTGGGACATGCAGGTTGTTTAATGGGGGAAACTGCACGTGGGGGAAGGCCTGTAGATTCTCCCACACCTGCAGCAAGTGTAGCGGCTCCCATCCTGACACCACATGCGACAAGCGGGACTCCTCCGTTGGCCCCGCTAGACAGGACAAGTATCAGCACTGATAGCACAGCATCAGACAGGCCCTTCCACACCCCTACAGCGACCCTGCCTGACCTTTCTCCTTTTTCCAGAAACCTCTCCCATGACAGCATGCCTGCTCTTTCAATCCGCGCTGGCCTGCAGATGTCCAAAGGCCCGTCCCCCATCGCCATTTCAAGCTTACTGCCCCTACTGCGGGACTATCCTAATGCCAAGGATAGGGCCGTGTTAGCTGAGGGCTTCCTGGAAGGTTTCAGAATCCCTTACCTGGGACCCAGGGTTAGCAGGGATTCGGAAAACCTTAGATCAACAAGGGACCACCCCGCGGTGGTCGGGGGAAAAATTGCTAAAGAACTGGCTCTGGGGAGGGTGGCGGGCCCTTTTCGGCTTCCTCCCCTCCCAGATTTTGTGGTCTCGCCCTTAGGTGTAGTCCCCAAGAAAGAGCTAGGGTCTTTCAGGCTTATCCAACACCTTTCCTTCCCCGAGGGTGACTCAGTAAATTCTTGGCTGGAAGAGGGCTCATGCTCTGTCTCCTACTGCTCCCTGGTCATGGCCATAGACATCGTTAGGAGGGCTGGGGTTGGTGCATGGTTGGCGAAAGCCGACATTAAGTCAGCATTCAGACTGCTGCCGGTCCACCCGGAGAGCCAACACCTTTTAGGCTTCAAGTGGCAGGGGGACTTCTATTTTGACAAATTCATGCCCATGGGCTGCGCAGTCTCCTGCGCCTTCTTTGAGGCCTTCAGCTCTTTCCTGCAGTGGGTACTCTCGGTGAAATACAATGTCAAAGCAGTGATCCACTACCTGGACGACTTCTTATCATTGGGAGGGATGGCACGCAGGAATGCAGCAAGGGCCTCCAATGCTTTATGGATCTGGCTAGACACCTTGGGGTGCCGTTGGCACCCGGCAAGACTGAAGGCCCTGCGTAAGTTCTCACATTCCTGGGTATCGAGTTGGACACGGTTAAGGGCGTGTCTAGACTCCCTGCCGGGAAGGTGCAGGCCATGCAACAGGACATTCAGTATCTGCTGGGGAGAGACAAGGCGCCTTTAGGGGTCATCCCGAGCCTCCTGGGCAAGCTCAATTTTGCTGCGAGAGTCATCCCGGTGGGTAGAGTCTTTGCCAGGAGACTGGCGAGAGCTACCGCGAAGGTTGTCAAGCGACACCACTTTGTCAAGTTGTCCCCGGGCCTGAAGAAGGACCTGGCCATGTGGGTAGAGTTTCTCTCTGACTTCAACGGGACTGTGATCTGGAGAGCCCCTTTGGTAGACAGTCCGAAAATCAGCATGTTCACGGACGCCTCAGGCAGGGAAGGCTTTGGGGCAATCCTGGGCGAACAATGGTGCGCAAAGGAGTGGCCCAACGCTTGGCGCAAGCGCGGCATCACGTCGAACATCACGGTGCTAGAGCTCTTTCCTATTGTCATCGCTCTTCACCTTTGGCCTGAGTCCTTGTCTGACAGAAAGGTCCTATTCTGGTCCGACAACATGGCGGTGGTTCAGGCAGTAAATGGGCAATCAGCCAGATGCCCGTTGGTGCTATGCTTACTGAGGGAGCTTGCCAAAGGGAGCCTGCGCTGCAATATAGAGTTTAAGGCCAGACATATTGAGGGAGTCAAAAACGTGGCAGCTGACGCTCTCTCTCGTTTCCAGTGGGATCGTTTCCGGGCGGCCCGGCCGACGGCGAGAGCAGAGATGACCCCTTTCCCACCAACCCTCTGGGCATCTTGGAGTGGAGCAGGAGTTGAGAGCCCTGGGGGAGAGATCTTTGGCCCCAGGTACAAGGAAACGCTATGGGAGCCACCTGTCTGCATTTAACTAAGTAGTGGAGGACCTGGGCCTACAAGGGTTATCACTGGAAGATAGAGTGCAGGCTTTCGTAGTATGAGCCAAGAGACAAGGTAAATCCCATTCCTGGGCCTGCGGTCACCTGGCTGCAGTCAGCCACGATGCCAAGCTGAGAGGTGGTCAGGACCCAGCAAAGTCCTTCGTGATCAGGGCAGCATTGAAGGGCTGGTCTAGGGAGGAGCCGAGGGTCCCGGACAGCAGATCCCCCATCGACTTTCCCATCCTTCAAGCCATGCTAGATGAGCTAGCCACCGTAACCCACTCTCCCTTTGAGGCTTCCCTGTTTTCAGCGGCATTCTGCCTAGCTTTCTTTGGAGCTTTCCGCATCAGCAAGTTAGTGGCACGCTCCAAAAGTGACAGTTCAGGGGACGCCTTGGGGTGGCGGACATTAGCTTGGACCATAGTTTGTCCATACACCTCAGAGAGTCCAAGACAGACCAGGCAGGTAAGGGGGTAGTTATTGAGTTATGCCCGCTGGGGGATCCTAGGTACTGCCCTGTTTCACTAGTTAGGGCCTACCTCACGCTACGCCCGCTAGCGCCCGGGTACCTCCTTATCCACGCAGACCTCGGCCCGCTCACCAAGTACCAGTTGGAAAAAATCATGGTTGCATGTCTTTCCAGAGCAGGCTTACTTAGCCAGGGCAAGAAGTTCTCCAGCCACTCGTTCAGAATAGGTGAGGCCACCGCGGCTTTCAAAGCAGGCATGCAGCCTGCAAGCGTGCAGAAAGTGGGGCGCTGGGAGTCCCCATGTTACAGGCGGTATATCCGCCCATGAGGTATTTATGGTGGCTTGAGTTTGCAGTGTTTTGTGTTTCACCGTTGCTTTTTGTGTGCAGTGTACTTTGACGTGTTGTAATAATTCATATGAAGAGATTAATAAAACAACGAAGTTTGAACCGTGTCCTTTGTCTTAGCAGGGTCGAGAGTGTGGGTCATGGGGCACTCTACCATCTCCAGGTTAGCGCGGTGGGCATCGATCAGGAACTGGACACATGGATTCCCAAACACAGAGTTTGTGTGGTTAGGGTTTCCAGGCATGTGTTGGAACAGCCTCATGAATAAACTTGAACTATCTCTAGCATCAGTCCTCCCAACCACTTGGTCATTCACTTGGGGGTCAACGATCTCACGAATTTTGGAAGAACTGTTTTACTCCACAAGATGAAGAATGACTTAGGGGAAGTCTGTAAACGCATGGGGCAATGTGAGGTATGGTGGTCAGAGATCGTGCCACGCAGGGTGTGGCTCGGTGCCAAATCCTGTGAAGCAACCGAGATGCCTAGGAGAAGAGTCAACAGCGCCATGCGCAAGTTCACCGAGCATAGGGGACTGGGATTTGTCAGGCATGAAATGATTCAGGAGAGGATCAAGGGCTATTTTGAGGTGGATGGGGTTCCTCTCTCCCCTGTAGGGTTGGACCTTTTTCTCCTGGACCTACAGGAAGCACTGCAGTTGAAGGGTTGCAGGTAATGACAGAAAGCTAGGTAGTGGGGGGCCCGGGCAGCGACGGTTGCCGCTGCCCAGGCTGTGGCGGAGTTACATAGCGATCCGGAAGCAGAGAGCTGCAGCATGGTACCTTAGCGGGCAAATAGGGGTGCCCGAGCCTAAGACCAGGGGCCTCAGGTGAGGTTCCTGGAACCTGTGTCGGCACCCCAGTAGTCCTTCGGGCGGTTGTGGGCCTGTGCAACCGGGGGCTTGCCTAGCTACGCTCCGCCCCGCAAGGGGCGCGAGTATAATCATTACCATAAGGGGCAGCACATAGGTGGTTCACCACGGTGCTGCCTGGCTCATCAGGCGGGCAGGTGGCGAGAATGCGGCCTGCCCTTGGATCGCCCGTAAGCTAACCCACTATGACTACATAACGTTGTATGTAAATAAACCTGAGGCAGCTTTTCCCAAACTAATACTGGTGTCTAGTGTGTTATTTGCGGGATGCATGCTTGTGTTGCAGGGTGGGGGGGCCTGTTGCCATGATGTTACCTTATACGTTATGAAAAATGTCGCTGTGATCCATCAAGAGAGGGGCAAGGAAAAGAAAAGGGTGGGTCCAAAAAGTGTGATTTCCCATTTATATTTCCACTACAATGAAACTGTCCACAGTACCTCTCTCAGTGAGTTTATAGATACTCCTTTGTATGTCTTTCGTGGGGCCTGTAGTAAGCCTTAGATAAAGTTCAGTATTAGATAGTTGTCTAAGGATCTCTGCTTTGTAGCTATCAGTATCTTGAATAACCACCCGCCACCTTTGTCTGCTGGTTTGATGATCATGGAGTGATTTTGTTTGAGGCTAGTCAGTCCATATGAACTCACATATTACATTACTGGTGACATGCTAAATGCTCTCTAATCATAAGAGGGAGGTAGAAAGACTGATCCATTCAGTTTCCTAGGTATATATATACTAATCAAGTGGGGAAGGATCACTTGTCCTGCACAACCTTTGGTATGCAGGAGGAGCGTGGGGTGTCCCAAATAAAAGACCCTCATGCACATGATGGGTATGGTGGTAAATCTAGCGGTATATCTTGATTTTCCGCTTTTAATCACGTGTGTGCATAATCATTAGGTCAGTGTGGTTATGCAGCCTCCACCAGGAGGTTTTTACCCAAGGTTGGTACAGTAGTGAGCCAGTGAATGTGGGCAATGATAAAAAGTCCAAAAAGTCAGGTATTAATTTTATTGCTTCTGTATTAGGGACTGGTAAACTCTGAATTGGTGCATAGTATGGCACTGATTATGAGTAACGGATGCACTCAGAGTATTTAAAATTTTTTGAGATTGTGAGTTAAAAAATGGTCGACATGTTTCTGCCTCAATAGCCTTCTATTAGGACTTACGGGCATTCATCAGGACCTCAGAGTGAATAAAGTGAGGAAAATAGTTAAAATATTTACAATAGTGCTCTAACAAAATAGTGATAGGGAATAGGGATATATTAAACCTGTTCCTTTGTTAGCGAGGTCATATTGTACCTGTAAAAGTAAGAAAAAAGGAATTGCGTATAGACAAACAAAGGGCGGGGTACATTGGAACACACTTAGAGCAGAAATCTGCTTCAATAGTCTATTAATTGATAGACACATTCACAACTAAAAAATGGCAATACTTCATAGACCAGTTAGTGTATGGCAATGGCAACTCACTCATTGCCCCTCCAAACTCATGCGAGAGACTGTGACATGCTCAAAGTTGTATATACGGGCATGCATTTTATCAGTGGTTCATTCATGATACGGGCGTGCATCTAATGTTGCAGGTGCTGGTGGTGCGAAATGCCCGTAGTTCGTATTGTGAAGTGGACAGGTTGGTGGTTTGTTACTTTTTACATCGTGTGCATATTCTGTGACATCACAGAATATGCACACGATGTAAAAAGTATGTCTATGAAGTATTGCCATTTTTTAGTTGTGAATGTGTCTATCAATGAATAGACTATTGAAGCAGATTTCTGCTCTAAGTGTGTTCCAATGTACCCCGCCCTTTGTTTGTCTATACGCAATTCCTTTTTTCTTACATTTACAGGTACAATATGACCTCGCTAACAAAGGAACAGGTTTAATATATCCCTATTCCCTATCACTATTTTGTTAGAGCACTATTGTAAATATTTTAACTATTTTCCTCACTTTATTCACTCTGAGGTCCTGATGAATGCCCGTAAGACCTAATAGAAGGCTATTGAGGCAGAAACATGTCGACCATTTTTTAACTCACAATCTCAAAATTTTTTAAATACTCTGAGTGCATCCGTTACTCATAATCAGTGCCATACTATGCACCAATTCAGAGTTTACCAGTCCCTAATACAGAAGCAATAAAATTAATACCTGACTTTTTGGACTTTTTATCATTGCCCACATTCACTGGCTCACTACTGTACCAACCTTGGGTAAAAACCTCCTGGTGGAGGCTGCATAACCACACTGACCTAATGATTATGCACACACGTGATTAAAAGCGGAAAATCAAGATATACCGCTAGATTTACCACCATACCCATCACGTGCATGAGGGTCTTTTATTTGGGACACCCCACGCTCCTCCTGCATACCAAAGGTTGTGCAGGACAAGTGACATGCTAAATGCATCATTGATGACATCTCAAATAGCTTAATTGATGACATCATTGATAACACTACAATCGTAAACAGAAGAACTTTACTTAGGGTACACATGTAGGTGCAGAGCATGGAAATAGCGTAAGCCCTGGAGGCAAGTGTGGTTGTGCATGGTGACAGTTATAAGGTGCATCCTTTACAAATCAGTAAAGTTAGGAGTGCAAGTAGTACTCCTTGTTATACAAGGTAAAGGCTAGCACACCTGATGTGTGAATGAGCAAGTTACATTTGGGAATGGGTGTTTTGTGTGTAGGGAGTGCAATTATTATATTTGTCTATTTTTGTGCATGCCAAAACATGTTTACCAGTATAGAAAGGCCAGAATTTTCCAGAAGCTCACTCACTAATCACCCATCTGTTCTACTGCCTTCTCTGAGAGAGATTTTTGCCGTTTTGTGTAGCCCAAGCTTGTCCCAGGGACACTGTAGCACTTTACTTGAGCCCCAGTTACATTACACAAGGTCTGATTCCATTTTTGTTTTAGGCGCAGGGAGATTGGATGATTTGCCAAGGATCACAGGATGTTGAGCCGATGATGGGACTAGAACCTGGGGCCATAATATCAAGAAAGGGCGATACATTATCCCTGCTTTTATCGGCAGGAAACTGCCGCTAAAGCGGCGATAATGGGCTTGATAATATGCCCTTGTGAATTCCCATAGAAGCCCAGGTAAACACCAGAACCTGGGCTTCTACGGGGATTCACAAGGGCATTTTATCAAGCCCATTATCGCCGCTTTAGTGGCAGTTTCCTGCCGATAAAAGCGGCGATAATGTATCACCCTTTCTTGATAATATGGCCCTCAGTTCCTTAGTTCCAAAGTCAGCAGCTCTGGTCATAACCCCATATCCTTTCCCGTCATCGCAAAGTCTAAGGCACCAACCGTTTACCTGGGCAAGCAACCCTAGAAGGAGGAATATCTGCATTTTTCTTCAGAAGAGTTCCTTACTGGGCAATTTATACCCAGACAGCACTGTTCTGGTGCCCGCTTTGAAAGTAAATATTTCCCTATTTACATATTTTCAAATCACTACTTTCGCCATTAAAACATCACGTATAAAATACGAGCAACTTAAGTGCCGTTTGCCGAGCTAAAAACGTGTGTTGGTTAAAAACAAAAGAGAAGAGTGGAATTTTTTACCCATTTTAACAGTATTGCATTGGTCTCAATGACCCCATTAGAGATGTTATATGCTTGGCAGTGTTTCCTTAAATGACATTGTTTGCAACTAAAGTAGACATTAGCGACACTCTAACTAAGTAATTCCCTCTGTGCTAGCGTTTCTCATTGCCTTGTTGATACATTTTATGACCAGTCAAAGTGTAAATTCCATTTTACCAGTAACAATTTACTTCTATTGGATCCATTTGGCAGCATAGGGACTTTTGGGTGCCCATTGAACTGCTATGGAAAGCATTACAGTCTAATGCATTTTAGTTAGGAAATAAACATTAGCGGCTAATGATCTCCACTGAGTTCAGTTAAGGTGTAATCAGTTGAGTCGCTCTGTTTTGTTCTGCTGAAAATATAAAGCCAGATTTGCCTACACTGCACTGGTGCACGTTCACCAAAAGTGACTCAAACTGGTGCAAAGTGTTTACTCAGGATTAACTTTCCAGTACACAAGAAGATTACCTGAAAGCAATGCAAAGTACTGCTATGCACTGCTTTGCCTCAAAGGTGCATCATCTCATTGGTGGTGCATAGACATCCCGCCAACCCACCACCTCCCCACTCCCTCTTGCTACCATCCATGGTTTAGACGCAAAGTCTTTTCTACTAACATTTGTAGACAGGCCTTTTCACAAAAAATATTTGCCTCCTTGAGGCAGGCACAAAGTAGAATAAAAGTTGTCTTTTATGCAAACTGTCTCCAGTTTGCATGTGTGCTACACTGTGCAGCACACATATAATGAGGGAAATTTTTAAAGGAATATGCCTCCTTATCCCGCAGTCTTTTAGGGCCCGATGTAGGTCGGTCGGTAACGGCCGAAAATCGGTATTTTCGGCCGTTACCGATCGGTAAATAGGTGATTGGCATGTAGGGGGCTTTATTTTACCGAATCGGTAAAATTACAGATTCGGTAATTTTACCGATTCGGTAAAATAAAAAATCGGTAAATTTACCGAATCTGAGCCACCCATATGTAGGTGGGACTCTTCAGAGTCCCAGGAGCCTTACCAAATCGGTATTTTACCATCAAATAAATTTGATGGTAAAATACCGATTCCGGTGTGCATGCACATGTGTGCATGCACACCTATGCCATGTGACAGGCAGACCTGCCCTTAGGGCATGTATGCCTGCCACATGGCACCCGAGCCTGTTTTGGGGGTGCCAGAGGGTGTCAAAGTGACACCCCCTGCACCCTTGTGGAAATCGGTATTTACCGATTCGCTAAATACCGAATCGGTAATGCCCATTCATTCCTATGGGCTTCATAGCCCATAGGAATGAATGGGCATTACCGATTCGGTATTTACCGAATCGGTAAATACCGAAATCATCCGATTCGGTATTCCAGCACATCTGGAATACCTACATGTCGACCCCATAGAATTACCGATTTTTAATTACCGAATCGGTAAAATTCGGTAATTTAAAATCGGTAAATCTATTTCACCTACATCTGGCCCTTAGTCCGCAGGGAATCACAACACGGTCGTTACAACGACTGCATTGTGATTCCGCATACTATGACTCCGCAAGTCAGAACAACAACTTGCGTAGGGGGGTGCTGGATGTTGGAATAGTATAAATTACTATTCCAACTCCAGTCTGTGCGGACAGTAGGGAAGGTGTTGGATTTTAAATCTAACACCTTCATCCCCCCCCCCTGCAAGTCGTTGTTCCGACTTGCGGAGTAATGGTATGCGGAATCACAACGTGGTCGTTGTAACGACCGCGTTGTGATTCCCTGCGGACTAAAAGTTTTGTTGTAAACGTTCTTTACCGTTTTAAAGTGTGTTTGAACATAGTGCTCATCGCGCCCACTCCTTTTCTCTCTTGTGAAAAGGTGTGTGCCTGATAGAAGGCACCTAATTTTGCACCCATACTAGAGAAGAGAGCAGTAGCACCTCATCTTTGTTGGCCTGCTCCTGCCCTTTCATTCAATGCAGTACATGGCATGAAAATATTGTACAGTTGACCCATATTGTCTAAGACCAACATGCACTTATGTTACAATTGGAATCAGCAGAAATAATTTGCAATTGGTCAACTGGAATGTGTACCAGATTTCAAGGCTAAGAACCTGCACTGCGTTGAATGAAAGGAAGGGAGCAGGGTATCATAGTCTTGCTTACAAAGACTTTTCCATCCTTCATTGGTAGGAAAAGTGACTACCATTAAATTGCGTAATAGTAACATTTATTATTTACAGTGATTGAAAACGGCAGAAGTGCGCTACGAAGTGACATAAATGTAATAAAATAAGTATTTTTTAATATATCCTGACAGCTTTGTACATAATAAAAACATGCAGAGTGGGGGGGAAGTAACATTTTTTTGTAATTCTTTTTATTGAACATGCGTCAGTGTCAATATATAAATATTACAAAAGCAATGGTTAAGAGTACATATTTGTCACCATACTTCACATTTCTTCAACATATGGATGTTTGAAAACAATCAATAGTGCTAGTGGATTTCCCGCTCAAAATACCCCCGTCAACCACCCCCTCCCACTTTAGCAATCAGGTATCCCCCAATTACCCCTGTACACTTCCCACGAAAGTAACTCATTTTGCTTGACATAGATGTCCTGCTTCAAGTAGTTGTGGAGGAGGCTGCTAGGACAGTCACCTCTCTGCCTTTGCCTTGTGAACAACAGGTAGATACATTTACAATTAATGCAGTCCACCATACACACGGTGCCCATTAATGAAGCAATTCGGACGCCCATAAAGCACGCAGTGTTGACTTTTAGCATTGTAAAACGAAATGAGGGTAAGGAGTGGGGGGACGGGACGTGGAAGCTGCGCCACAGAAGGCCTATCCGGCGATTGGTTCCGGGGCACGTGGGATGCTATTGCGGGAGAAGAGACCGACGAACTTGGATGCACAACAAACGCACACCTCGAAAAGCCCTGCTGGCAAGGAAGGTTGGCAGCCATGGGAACGGCGCTCCGCCAACCCAGACATATGTGGGGCCTGGAATCAATGTCAGAGCCCGCGGCTCCTTTTCATCTTTTTGGCTCATGAAAGTATAAAAGTTTGTTACACTATCCTTGTGTTGCGCTTCACTCCAAGCTCGCATTCACTTCCTAATGAACAAAGCTGTGAAGGAGGTGGAGGCAAGTGGTTAACAAACTGTTAAATGAGGGGCAAAGTAGAGAAAAGAGAAATAAACATTACAGGTAGCTGAAGAGAACAGAAGGTGAGGAGAAAGAAAACGAAGACGGGAGCAAGTGATAGAGTATAAGTTCAGAGAGAGTGAAAGGAAAGGGGACACATACACACACACACAAAGAAAAGACAAGGAGGGACAGGGTGGGGAGAAAGGAGAGGGCTGAGGTGAGAGAAAGAAACGGAGGAGCGATATGGGAAAGAGAGGGGTATAGGTATCGCAAATGGAGAGAGAAAAAAATAAAACTAAAGAGAGAAGACGGAAAAAAGTGATCATAAGAGAGACAACAACAATGGAGTAGAGAATAAAACGACAATGTAGATTAAAAAAAGGTTAATAAAAAGTGGAGAAGTAGTAGCACTGGCTGTGAAGTAAGTTGTGATATCATTGCGATACAATGACAACGTCATCAGTGCTGTGTTGTCGTTTGATGTCATGAGCAGTGCAGCAAACAGGAAGCAATAGGAAGTATTGACATTTCTCTTTTTCAAAAAGTATTCAGGAGGCCCTTGTCAGGCATGTTAAGCCAAAAGAAGACAAACAAATGGTAACACCTTTTTGGTCGTGAAAAGTCCTGAAAAAGGCCAGACACCAGAAAACTTGAAACTCGTAACCTAAATACATTTTTGCAACATGCCTTTTCTCTTATCCCCTCCACAGAACCCCCAAAATTGCACAAAAAATAAACATTTACTTCAAGGAGAAAGGATCATAAAAATCTTATTCACATTCGAGATAGCACAGTATGTGGTCTGGTACCAGGACCTTATTACCTTTTATAAACATGTGAAATCACTGCGTTCTTCTAATCAGCTACTGCTCGCTGTCCCCTGAATTAGGAGAGCCAGAGGTCACTCTTTTGCTCATATCGCCTTGAGGCTCTGGAACTCTCTCTGGCTGTATATGAGACAAAGTGAATCAGAACTGAAATTTAGGAAACTACTAAAGACTAGACTGTTGGGAAAGCTTCCGCAGGATAGTTGTCATGTATTTAGCTAGTGCTTGGAGACCCCTATGGGTAGCCATGGACTCTATAAATCCGAGAATAGAATAGAATAAAATAGAATAGAATAAAAGAGAATAGTATGTCTCATGCTAAATACATGCCAGGAACTGCTGACATAAACGACCTAGCATCAACAGGTCAACTGAATGTCATTTTCATTTAAGTCATCTGGTGCAAACCCACTGCGACATACATTGATTATGTCCTAGTTCCATCAGGATACTGCATTCAACACATTGAATGCTCACACAATGCAGGTAGTGGCTTGACAGTCATCCCAAGTTAACATGGCTTTTTTGCTAGCAAGGAACACTCTACAATCTTGATTTTCCACTCATCAAATGCAGCATTGTCAGATTCTACTTTATCTACAGACCATCAGAGCCCAGGTCCACTATCATTACCAAAATCTCGCATCTCATGACCTCATATTCAATAAACGAATCCAACAATATTTTCCCACGGAGAAACAACCACCAAAAACAAGAGAAAAGACCTCCTCATTCTCTTGAAGACACCATCAGACAACCCACCTCGATCCAGACCTAGATCAAAGGCAACACTCTTGAGGTTGTTCTCTTTTTTTACAAGCATCCTTACCTGTCACCAAGCCCTGCCCTTTGACTTAATAGACCATGCTGCTATTAGTCTAAATTTCACCTTTTTCAGATCATCATATCTAACCACAGCCATATAGAAAGTAATTCTGTTGATTCATACACAATCCAATTGCATCTCACAGCAAAACAGTATTATAATAGCCACCTCTTCACACTCCCACGTATGTCTCCTAACAAGTCAACCTCAATCATGCACTCAACCCTAATGTACATGCCCAATCACCGATAAACATCAGTTGTACAAAACACAAGGCCTCTGTATTCTGGTACAAAAACCTATGGTAGACAACAAATGCAAAATTCAGAAAAAAGAGAAGAAGTGTTGATAATGATGAAGATGATGATGAATAAGAAGATGCAGATGTCTAAGCAAATGGTGATTCAGGAGGGCATTCTTCTACTGTGATAGAACATGCAAACAGGCAAGCCGTGGGCTGTTTAATAAAGAGTATTACATTTCATTGACTAGTCTAAACCTGGGTATAATGCCCTAAAAAAATCACAAAAAATTTGCATTATAATACCAACTTCAGAATACAGCAATATTTTCCATCATAAAATCTGTCTATGTATTAATTGTTGGTGTGAGCATGAGTTCCGCATTAAAACATAGTGCCAAATTGCATATGATGGCATAGCAACGGTATGTGTTGGTTCATTTGTGCTCTTCCCAAGCTCCCGTGATAGGATCTTTATCAAAACAAAGTTTCTATTATTTAATTCAAGCAAGATTACATCAGTAAGTCATTTTCATTTCTTGCTACCAACAATAATGTATCTGAGTGGAATAACTTGATTTTTTTATTGATCCAGCGGTAATTTCTCAATACAAAAACTCATTTACCTCTAATTTACTGCTTTAAGGTGATGGACCTTTGCCACCGTGTATCACTTCCAGGAGACTTTACATAAACATTAAGAATCAAAATGTAATTAATATTTAAGCTAATAAAGAGGATTGAGAGTATTTTAAAGGGTTTTATTTTCTAGTTAAAAGTTAAGGTTCTCTGACCCTTTATTCATTAGTCAAATATCAATCAGGTTACAGAATTGAAAATAGGAAAATATAATTAATGCTGAACATATTATAGGTTGCATACAAAGCACTCCATAAAGGAAGGGAATGAGGCATCAAATGTCAGTCAGAATTCTTTAAAGAGTTCAGAACAAAATAATTCAAGAGTGAGTTTTGCAAGGCTAATCAATCATTAATAATTGGCAAAAAATCTCATATAAAGAGAAATAAATGCATAAGACAAATAAATCTTTTCAAAACTAGTTAGTTAGTCAAAGTATAAACGTAGAGTTTTAGCATCTAAATCTAAACCTGTTCCATCAGCTGCTTTCTCTGCCCTGGTCTGTTCAATCTCTCTCTCTCTCTTTGTGTTTCACAGAGAGAGGCTGCCCTCCCTTTACAAGACCACAGAGGAATGTGATCTGCCTTGCCAAAAATATGACGTGCAAGGCTGGCCTATGCCTCTCTGCCCCTTCCTCCCTGTGTCTCTCCTCTGCCACATTTTCCTCCCAGGCTGCACCCGTGATGTTCATGTACCTAACCCATATGATGTCTGGTCAGAATCTGCTCCTCTCCCCTTCTCTCCTCTAAGACCAAAGGCTTAAGGTTTAAGGCTGACATACCCCTTAAGGGGTCATTATTTATACTCTAATTCTTGGCTGACTACACTAATAATGTTGCAGTTTCAGTTGAAACTTGCACCGTGATTAGTTAGCATAGATGACATGAAGGTCTCACCATCCTGTTCTCATTGCAAGTCCAACCCATACCAGTTCTAACAAAAGAAGCGTTAAGGAATAATATAGTCATATGTTTCACCATCAATAATTATACAAATGTTGCAACATTTAGATTGAAAAATGTATCAGTCCATTTCCTTCTCTCTTTCACATTGCACGCAGGAATGACACTCTCCCAAAAACACAGGTTCATTGGCACGATGACAGAAGTGTACAGTTCACTGTAGCCTTGACCCATGTGTCCTCACTTGAAGCACTTGGCAGTTCATGCAGCTGGCACAATCTTCTGTCTGCGCATGCATCTTTCATTCAGCAAACTGGTAGCAATTCTCAGCCTCGCTGGATTCTTAGGCATCCATTTTATTTTGGGCCCAAAAACAAAACAAACACAAAAGAATATTAATTTATTAAAAAGAAAACATTATCTTTACCTCCCTCATACTAGCACCCTGTATTTGTTATTACCTAACAAAAGCTATTATTTTAAAGCAGCTTTTCTATCATTTGTGCACAACATGCAAAAATGTGTAAAGTACAAGATAGCATAAACATGCACCAGTGCAAATTTTCAAAGGGCACACAGTTAATACATACTCATAGCAACATGCTCTAATGTTTTAGATAGCTTTTCATGCAAAATGCGTTTGCCCCACGTGTAATGTTGGTGCATGGTTGATTAATGTGTTATGAACTGAATATGTATTGTCTAAATATGCAACAAAGCCAAAGTCACTTAAGGGAAAAGAGCTGGGAGGTGAGAACACATATTCCATTTTATCTTCAAAGCTAAAGAGGCCACAGAAATCACATGTTTTTCTACACTGCAAAAACACATGTTGATTCAGCACAATTATGTGCTACTTTAAAAGTAAAAAAGAACATTCTCTAAATTAAATGTACATTCTTTAGTGAGGTTATATCTAAACTCAACACATTAACATCCATGATTAATTAATTAAGCATGGTTTAAGATGACAGCATTTCAGACTCAAAGCATTTTGACCAGGCCTCATTTCATGGCTTTCACTTTGCATGCACCAAAAGTGCCACTTTGTAAAAAGCATTTGACTAGGCCTCATTTCATGTTTCATGTGCCATGTGTTTCCACTTGCACCAAAATCTATCTGTGTGCCAATTTAAATGCAGTCTGTCTGTAACACAAAACAGAGCAATGCTTAATCTTGATGACATCTAGCTCTATAAGTATAGCCCTTGCTCCCATTTTCAAAATACTTCACAGCACTGTACATAACTGGTTATTCTGTTACTAAATAGATATAGATGGGATTCCTGGAATCCATTTTGCATGACCAACAAGTGGAGATGGCCCTGCTCAGTGATATATATAGTCAACAATACATATATTATAGCGGCAAATACATATATTATAGAGGCAAATACATATATTATAGCAGCACATTCTTATCATTTGCTAAGCTGGTACCCTTCAACACCCCGCCCTGCCCAGTTCCAATATAGCTCTGAGATGCTAAATGTAAAGAGCCCAACTTGAACTTTGAAAACAGCAGACATGATTTTCCAAACAATGTTGATAACCAATGGCATGTCTGGTTTATCCTGTGTGTAAGGAAAGGGGATGATGTATTAACACAACGTTTCTATGTGAATGGGGTAAGTGGGCGTGCTGTAGAATGTTGAGTATGGATCCTGTGAGAATGTGATGATGCATGGAATGCAGGTGTACATGTGCCAGGTGAAGTTTGGATTTGTTTATAGTTGGAGGGAGCATGGAGCCCAAATAGAATCTATCAAACTGTGGATGCAACCTACTTGCCTAACTTGAAATAAAATCTTACCTCCTACAAAGGTGGCTCCATGGTCTTGTATGAGGATATCACCTTCCAACTGTAACCAACTCCCAGGCTTCATCCAGCACTTAAACACCAACATTCTATGTATCATCATGTTCTCACAGCATCCAGTCTCAACATTCTCTCTAAGAAGGCAAGAATGTGTGTTATTTACATGAAAATAAATTGCACTAGAAAACTATAGTAGAAGTTACATACAGTCGTCTCTTACATGCATGTGATTATTCTTTACTGGCTGCATTGAAAGCCTGGCAAAATCCATGTATTTTTGGGATTTACAACGCCTCATCGTGTGTGTGGGAGCGTGAAGATTGCATAGCAATGAAGAGAAGCACACATCTATGACTTTCCATTTCTAGTTGGGGCTGCCTCCTCTCCATTCCCTCCCCTGCGATGAAGGGTACCAGTGCCCTTTCCAGGCCTGGTCGCTCCCTTCCAATAAAAAGTAGTCCTAAACATTCACATCTGTATATAGTGACAGATATGACGTTTTTTATGCAGAAAATATCTGGAGGAGTATATATTTCATTTGTCACATGCATGAACCATAGGGATGAGAAATTGCATATTTTTTCACAGAATCGCCTGAACATTCCATGAAATTATAACACGTTGGAGGTAATATAATTTGGTAGTATCTTACATGACTTTTTTGAGCGGGCATACGAGCCTCCTGTGGGTAAAAGTTACATGAAATTGCATAATACGAAACATTGGGCATTTAACTTAATGCAAAATGCATGCATTTGGCTCCCAAAAAAGAAATCCCCCTTGGCCTAGAATGAAGTGTTCTAGTAGAAAGAAAGGCTCACTTCATACTTGTGACTTTTAGTAACCATTGATTTGCACTGAATATTGTGGCCATTATTCGAGAGAGAGAAGTTGGACTCTGGGCTAGAAGGAGTGTGATTCATTGGGCTGTAGGCACCCATGAATCACTCTACCGCAAACCTACTTTATGCTTCAGTGGACACTAGAAAAGACATAGGTCAAAGAATTTATAGGACATTAGGAGAGATGACGCCAAGTGACAATGTAGCTCTGAGCAGGAGATGTGCAACCCTCAATGCCCATGACTTAAGGATGTTGGCCACAATAGGCACAGCCTGCTTCCCAGCTCGAGGCTGGCTTTCTACTGCTTCATGTAAGGTTTGTTCATCTTGGAAGACAATTAGATTATTATAAATGCACTTTAAAACACCTTCGTCCAATCGTTAAACAACTCAGGGTTGGTCTATCAAGCCACTCTCACCATACTGCATGAACCTGTGACAAAATAATAAGGTGAAAGGGGACAAGATAGAAACCATTGATCTCTCCTCAGGCAATAGTGTTCATCCCTGTAATTGGATTGAAAGTGCGAACAGGGGATCTCTAAGGAAAACAACAGTGATGGGGAATTGTTTGAATTAATCTCCGCTGATGGTAATTACTCTGGGGCGAAAACAAGTCCATCTCTGTCTTGCTCACCATGGCAGTTCAGAGGGTGGTAATCAGCCATATGCTAATCAGCCTTGGTCCTTCTCCAATAGCAGCAGTCCAGCCTGAACTGAAAGGCTTGGTCCTTTCTGAACGGAAACACAAGTAACCCCAGACAAGTCTTGGCCATATTTGGTCAGTCAGTCAAGACTTCAGTGGTGGGTCTTAACACCCATACATAGGGTCCTCTACTGGTAGCCTGGTGTTTGTTATCTAAATATACAGCCATAGTGAGCCAGATCAAGTTTAGCACTAGGTGACCACTGTGGTTTTGCATTGTGCCCTTAAATTTCATTCAAGTAAAGCATTATTGTGACTTTTAAATGGTTCCCTTTTACAAGATAAGAATTGCACTTCTCTTAAGACAGACTGTATCTTCCTCTCGTGGCCAAGGAGAAAGCCATAACCAACCAGAGATCTGAATTATATGAGTGTTTAAACATCACTCTTATTCTGTTGAAGCACATTTTTCTAGCATCCTGTATTCTTGTGTTCTGATGCCAAAAGTTGCAGGTTGCTTCAGTTTGGATTGGACCCAGCAATATGGGAAGTACAGCTCAGCCAGAGTTTTATGTATTTCCGTATTACCTTGTGTCCCAGCTACAGCACTGGTGGGGAGATGGGGCGGGGGAGGGGGGGTTCACTCAGGCAGGGAGAATCATACTATGAACAAAGGAATGGGTGGGTAACCTCCTCTAATCTCTAGGTAGAACAGGTGTTTGAGATGGGGGCTGATAGAGAGTATGTAAAGGCTTTGATGACCAACACGGACAGAGCAAGGTTCCAAATAGAAATCAAAACTCACGAATTGAGGAGAGCGCGCGACGCGGCAGCCAAGATGGCCGCTCCTCCGTGAGCTCCGCAACAGCTGCGGCGCTTCGCGCACGAAGGACCTCGCAGACAAGGCAAACCTGCATTTTGAACGCCGATTCCAGCGTCGGAAGTCTCCCTGACTACGAGGGTATGCTTGCTGACCTCCACGCTTCGTTTTTCTGTGGGAAAAATGCTTTTATGTGCCTAATCGAATTCCGGCCGCCATTTTGATTTTCTTCATGTCTTTTTTTCTGTCCCCGAATTTCGTTTTAAGCTATTTAGCTTATTCTGACACTTTTTTTTTTTCTCTTAAACTGGGGACTTGTCATGTGGAGCACCATACTTACCCTGGACATGTTTGCCTCTTCAATTTTTGGATTTTCACCTCTGCTTTCTCTGTGGGGATCTGCCAGTCAGGATAAGGGCCGCCATTTTGTACATTAACTTTATTTTTGTCTGAGGCTGCATTCTATCGCAGTTTTTCTTCTCTCACTTATGCGGCCCTGCTCTCATTTCCTTCATTTAGTATTGATTCACGGTCTCCGCATGCCATATTTCTCTGCTCCTTCGTCTGTTTTGGGTATTGCGTCTGCTGATTTTGCTGTTCTTGTTTACTGAGCTTATGGACTAGAGCAACCCCGTCACTGGCCCTCATTTAGTTGCTGCCTGTCTTCTTTGCCTACACGCCTATTTCTGTCTGCTTTCCATTTACTCTTTTTTCAGTGGCTTTTTTGTCGCTTTAAGCAAAAGCGCATTTCTGTGTCGTTTTTCAAAAAACAGGAAACATCTGCCTTTTTGATAATGGAGCACGCGCAGAGTTCTAAGGCCTTATCTGGGACTCCTGTGTCTCGCAAAGACTCTGCTAACACCAGTAAACGTGTTAAGAGCAATCCTCCTTCGCCTTCTAAGTCTCCTCCCCCCATAACGCTTGAGGATATTATGGAGGAATTTCGCCTTATTAGGCCTTTTATGGCGGACACTACCACAACGTTACAGAGAATCGACGAAAAATGGTCTTCCTTAGACAAAAGAGTGACTGATGTTGAACAACAGATTAGTGATGTCCAAGATGTTGCTGCTCAGGTTGGAAGTCTTACTAAGGAAGTTGTCCTCCTTAAAAAAGCCACTGAGGATTTGGAAAATAGAAATAGGCGCAACAACCTACGCGTTTATGGTGTTCCAGAAAATTCAGAGGGCTCTGACATCATCGCCTTTCTGAAATCTCAAGTTTTGCCAATCACAGGTATCCCCAAACATCTGGACGTTAACATACAGAGGGCACACCGCTTCGGTCCTAAACACTCTTCTGCTTCCTCGAAGCCCAGGGGCATAATTGCGTGCTTTCTTCTTTACTCTGACCTCATGGAAGTCCTTCATTCTGCTAAACAACATAAGCAGCTAGTGTGGTCTGGCAATAAACTTTTTTTCACCCAGGATGTATCAAAGCCGACAGCTGACCGTCGCAAGGAATTTTTAGACTTAAGACCCACACTTCGTGCTATGAATGCCAGATATGGACTCATTCACCCTTGCTTCTTCAAGGTTACATACAAGGAAAGATCCTACAGCTTCGACGATCCTGCAGACCTTCGCAAGTTCATCGATACACATAGGGTGGACAACATGGAACACAGTGGCTCTTAATGCTTCTCTTGTTTTTGTTTTGTTGATTCTATTTTTGTTGTGGCCCGTCTCCTTTTCTTCTTATAACGTGATGTTTTGCTCCCCTCTTGTTTCTAGGTTGGATGTTCCGGTCCTGGTTTCTTGGCCTCTCCCTCCCTCCGTTTTGTTGTGTCGCTATTTGACTGTCTCTGTTCTACCCCAGTATGCCGTCCTCCTTCATAGTTGTTTGGTAAGTCTCCTTCATTTGTATTAAATTGTCGGGCCTGGTCTCTCTCCCTATTTTCTGTTATTCTCTTACTTCTAGCTTTTCTTTGAGTCCAGATTCCCGCATTGTACTTATTTTATGCGGCTGTCTCTCTTTGCTGCTCCCGCTCTCACTCTATTGTTCGTTCTGTTCTCGTTGTGCACAATCTATGGCTAAAGTTCTCCGACTTTTGGCCATCCTCTCTTTCCTATCTTTTTTCTCGGGAGGTTTTTCCTCCCTTTTCCTCCATTCTTTTTCCCTCTCTTCTTTCCCTCCTCTCTCCATCTCTCTTCCCCTTGTTCACTTCTTTTCTTGTTTCCACTGCTCTTCATTTTGGCTTATTCTTTCTCTTTTAGGTTTTTTCTTGTCTTCCTCCCTTTTTTCACTCTTTTCACTCTGGCACTATGGCATTAAATTCTCCACTCCTTTTCTCGTTCGTATATATTTCCTCGTTTTGCACGATTGTCTGATACTCCTGCTCCGTTTTCCTTGGTCTTCCTATTTCCATTTTGCTTGCTCTCTTACCTATTTAGTCCTCCTTCCTACTTTGTATGCTACTCACTTCTTCCAATTCTTCCTTAGCCTATTTTCTTCTTTTACTTGTCTTGTTTCTTTTCTCTATTTCTTTTTTTTTCCCTCCTCATGAAAGGTTTCCGACTTATTTCTTGGAATGTTAAGGGTCTTCGAAACCCCATTAAGAAACAGCGTGTTTTATCCCACCTTGCCCGGTTGCAATGTCACATTGCCTTTCTTCAGGAGACACATCTCTCTACACTAGATTTGTCAATGTTACGTCGACAATGGGTTGGCGAAGTTTTCTGTTCTCCTGCTGTTAATCATAAAAACTGTGTTGTTATACTCTTTCATAAGACTTTATCTGTTCAAATACATAAAGAACTTGTTGATGCTGATGGTAGATGGTTGCTCCTAGACTGTACTGTAAATAATGTTCATCTCTCCCTCTGTAATGTTTATGGTCCGAATGGTATTGATCCCTCCTTTTGGCACGATTTCTCCTCCCTCCTTTCCTCCAATGCGAGTGAGGACATGATTGTTGGGGGGGATTGCAATCAATTGATGGACCCTTTTTTGGATCGTAAATCACAAACGCGTTATGTTCCTAATAAAATGCAGAAATCCTTCCATAAATCCATCTCCTCCAGAGGTCTCATAGATTCTTGGAGAATCTCTCATCCCGATTCCTTGGAATTTTCTTTTTTTTCTCCTGTGCATACTTCCCTCTCCCGTATTGATTATATCTTTCTAACACACCACGCTTTTCAATTCATGACTAATTCCGAAATAGGCTCCATCCTCATTTCTGACCATGCCCCCGTTATTCTGGATATGGATTACCCTTCCCCTACACCTCAGTCTTCCCGATGGTGTTTTAATAATTCCCTTTTACTGGATCCTGCCTTTACAACACATTTCACTCAATTTATGGATGAGTTCTTTACTAACAATTCTCACACTTCCTCTGATTTTCACTTTCTTTGGGATGCTTTTAAAGCCACTGCTCGTGGCTCTATTATCGACTATGTGTCACGCAAAAAGAAAAAAGCACTTTCCCAAGCTTCTTCCTTTCTTACACGCATTAAAGAGCTTGAACATCTCTATTATACCTCCAATTCCCCCGATTCTTTATCTTCTCTTATTTCCGCTAAAATGCAGTTTAATAAACACACCTGGGACTCTGTTTCTAACCAACTTCTCCAATTTAATTCAAAAATTTATGGTGGTCGTAATAAAGCCGGTAGAGCTCTTGCGAATTATCTTAAAATTAAAAAACAAAAATCTAAAATAGTTTCCATCAAAGACCCGCAGGGTTCTATTCATTCATCTGATGCTAAAATCCTTGATTGTTTTGTACAGTTTTATTCCTCTCTTTACACCCCTGAATCCACTCCCTCTACCGACCAATTAGATGCTTTTTTTCAGTCAATTCCCAAACCTTCCAATCCACTGATTGACTTTTCCTCTCTTGACGCTCCACTTTCAGAAAAGGAAATTCTTGCTGCCCTCTCCCTCTTACCCAAAGATAAAACTCCTGGTCCCGATGGTTTTACAGTTCGTTTTATTTTTCATTTCAAATCTGTTTTACTTCCCTATTTACTCCAGTTGCTCAATCACTTTTTCATCACCGGTGAGTCCAAAGGTTCCTTCACACAGGCTATGCTTGTCCTTTTACCCAAAAAAGATAAAGATCCCTCCCTTTGCAAGAACTACCGGCCTATTTCATTAATCAATACTGATTGCAAGATCTTTGCGAAACTCTTGGCTCTTCGCATAAATTTCATTATTCCTGATCTGGTTAATATCCACCAATCCGGTTTCGTTAAAGGTAGGTCCATCACCGATAATTCTAGAACTTTTCTCAACATTATTCACCTCTCCGCTAAAATGACCACTCCACTTGCTGCTATTACTCTTAATGCTGAGAAGGCTTTTGATCGGGTTAATTGGGACTTCATGTTTGGTGCTTTGCGTTGGCATGGCTTTAGCCCCACTTTCCTTAAGTATATCCAACTCCTCTATTCTGCTCCATCTACCTCTATCTGGATCAATGGTATGCAGTCCAGATACTTTCCCCTTTATAGAGGTACTAGACAGGGTTGTCCTCTTTCCCCTCTTCTTTTCATTTTGGCGTTAGAACCCTTCCTCGTGAAGATTCGTCAATCTTCTTCTTATTCTGGTTTCATTTTTAAGGATGTGGAAATTAAGTTCACTGCCTATGCGGATGACATTTTCCTTTACATTTCTAACCCTTCGGTCTCCCTTCCCGCTTTTTTTTCTTTGCTACACGACTATTCCTCTGTTTCTGGTTATAAATTGAACATCGACAAAACAGAAGTTCTCCCTCTCAATAAATTCTGTCTCCCACATATGTTTCATGGCTCTGGTTTCCAATGGACCTCTAGCCATATCAAGTGTCTTGGTGTTCTTTATGCTTACTCCACTAGAGAGACTGTTAGAATCAATCATTCTGATATTCTTAAAAAACTCTCTTCACTTATTGATCGCTGGTCTCCTCTTTTTCTCTCTTGGTGGGGTCGTCTCTCTACTATTAAAATGATGCTCCTCCCCATTGTGAATTTCTATCTCTCCATGCTTCCCATTCCCCTTCCTCATTTCTTCTTTAAGTCCATCAACAGTCTCTTCTCCAAATTTTTATGGAACAATCGTAAAGCCAGAGTTGCTTTATCCCGTCTTCAACAGCCTAAACATCTCGGTGGTGTCAACTTTCCAAACATTTCCCGCTTTCATTCTGCTTTTTCCCTCAAGCAAATCTGGTCTTTTTTATCTGACTCTCCTTCGCCGCTTACTACGTCCTGTAGCTCTTTAGAATCTGCACACCTTTCCCCTTTCTCTCTTCTCACCGCTTCTAACCTTACTCAGCCACCTTCAAGATTTTCTTCGCCTATTTTCAAACATTCGAAAGCCCTTGTACTTGCTCTTTTCCGTTCCTTTTCCTCATCCTCTACTCTTCATTTGAATACCCCATTGTGGTACAATAAATCTCTTAAATTTCGTAACCGTGCCCTTTTTTGGAAGGAATGGATTGATAAAGGAATCCTTACTTATAGTCATCTTATTCTTAATAATTCTCTAACGCCTTTTCAGGTACTTTGTGATTCTTTTGGTATCTCCAATAAATTCTCTTCACAGTTTCTTACACTTATTCCTTCTCTACACTCCACTATCATACAGGATGCACCCACTTCCTGCACTCCTCCTCTCTTATCCCCTCCTCCTAATTTTCACATTCCCTTCAAAGCCTCGGCCATTTATAAACTACTTTCTCCTTCCCCTTTAGTGAGGCCCAAAACGAACCTTGAACTTTCTTGGGAATCAGACCTAAGCCAAACCTTCCCCGTGTCCACCTGGGATTCAATTTGGTCTAAACTTCATTCAACTTCCCGCTCTGCTAGTACCACGCAGACCCTATACTATTTTTACAACAGATTGTTTTACACTCCTTGTGATCTTTTTAAATTTAAACTAATCAATTCCAAAAACTGTTGGTCCTGTTCCTGTATTACAAGTGATTTTAAACATATGTTTTTTTTATGCCCTAAGGTACAACTGTTATGGTCACGAATTTGGTCTTCCCTGAACTAAATTTTATCTAATAATATACCCTTTGATATTTCTTTGGTTTTCCTGGGTGGTTTGGCTCCAGTCTGGGATGTTCCACCTTTTACTCGCAAATTCATTGACCTATGTATTGCTATTGCTTTTCAAATCATTACTACCAATTGGAAAGATACCAAGAATGTCGAATATGCTGCATGGTGGAATTTAATTTGTCATCACCATAGATTAGATCGTGCATATGCCTCTTCTACCTCCCTTCTGATTAAACGTGATTTATTATGGTCCCCTTTAACAGATTACCTATCCAGATGTGCCATTTAGCTTCATATTCATTTGTTTGCTATATGATGTTTTCCTTTTTTTACAGACTATTAATATAATTATATTATGTCTTAGCTTTATTATTGCTCAGTTATTGATGTTTCTTTCCCCCCCTCTCCTCCTTTCCCTCTCTCTCTTTTCCTTTTTCTTTTTTCTTTTCCCTCCCCAAAATTCTAAAAGTTAAAAAAGCATTTTCCCTTGGTATATTCTTTACCTCTCTGAGGTTTTTATTTATACACGCAAGGTTTACTTCTGTTTCTCCTGCTACTATATTTTATCTTTTTGCAGTTGTACTGATGTTTTACATTGTCTTTATTTACTCAATAAAGCTTTTTAAACTTAAAAAAAAAACTCACGAATTAACCATAACCCTCACACTCACCAAACACACATTCTTTATACATGTTCTTCATATGATGAAGCCAAGAGTACATTGTAAGGGGATAGGCGAGATCTATATCAGGAGAGAGCAGTAGGCAAACTTCCCAAAGAATTACAGGTAAAAAAGACCTGTACACTTGGATAGGGATCTTTTGCAAACCAACATTAGTGGCCACATAGCCTGGGCCGAGGAGACAATAGCCCCCTTCGCTTAGAAGGGTGTACAGTTTAGACTTCCTCCAGTAATCAAACCACCACTCTGATGTTGGACCGTGGAATTACATGGTTGTCAAGTTGGCAGGGCTAACCAGTGACAATAAACAGGGTAGAAAGGCATATATTTAAATGGGTATACAACCTTTACCACGCATTTTTTACCACGCACTACCATTACAACGCGGTTTTTACCACGCATACCATTACAACGCATTGCGCTAGGGGGCGCTCTAGGATAGGGAATAGGTTAATTTACTATCCAATAACCTTCCTTAGTGTCCACGGGGACTGGAGTTGGAATAGTAAATTAAACTATTCACTATCCAGCACCCCAAAGCGCTATGCGTTGTAATGGTATGCGTGGTAAAAACCGCATTGTAATGGTATGCGTGGTAAAAGTATGCGTTGTAACGTCATACATCCATTTAAATGCCTTCCAGTGGATTTTCCTCCCAAACAACCCTAACATCTCGTGGGATGTTTTGGAGGTTTTAATACAGCAGGGGAGTTGTCTCTTCTGAAACATTGCACTGGTGGAGGAAGACTTATAGAATTTAAAAGTCTTCCAGCTTTAGATAAGTCGGTGAACTGAACATTTTTTAAACGCATGCGCGCTAGCGGTTTTCCCGCTGCGCGCTGCGATTTAAAAAACCCGCGTTACGTGACGAGCTCAGCTCGTCATCCGCGTAGCGCAGGTTACGCCCATGACGAGGTGAGCTCGTCATGAGCGTAGAAGGGGTTAATATGATATGAATGAAATGGCTCTGATGTACAGGACGAAGGTTAACACAGAAATGGGACATTACAAATATTGTAGGAAACAAGAAACAGGTGAAATCATTGAAAAATATGTGATAAGTGTTGAGACCTATGGCTGCCACCTGTGATTTTCCGAATATCTCTTATGTTCAGATTTGAAAGTTTCAGATTCTCATCAAAACTAAAAAAGATCCAGAAAAGGTTGTTGGCGGGGTCAGACTTAACTTTGAATTTTATTAACAATATTGCCAAATGTATTGAACAATCTGAGAAATGTGAGGAAGAATAAGAGGTCAGCTTTTATCTGTGGTGTATGCAGTCAGTAAGAAAGAACATGGGGAAAGAACCAAGAAAGGAAGTGACAGGGCCAAAATGAGAATGCTTGCTACCAATGTGGTAGCTGCTACCATCTTTTTAATTCACAAAAATATCCAGCCATTGACAAAAGGTGATGGTAATAAGGAAGATAGTATTGTCAAGGTATAGCACCGTCAAGCAGGTTTTAAGGAAAGAAGCAATGTGGCTTACTTTGCTAAGATGAAAAATATGGTGTTATACTTATTGGAGCTTTGAAGAAGCATAAAGTATTATGTAAGACATCAGGCTAGAAATGTGTCCTGTCCTCCTTATTTAGAGCACATAGATAGCTGTACACTCTAAATTGGTTGAATGGAACAGTGACTGCTTTAGGGAAGATGTCCCACATCTACCAAACTCTAAATCTGGGCCTTAGACAATAGATTTTTCTAGTCCCTATCATGAGGTTGATTTGAACTTGCCTTTATAATGCAGAGTGAATGGACCAGTAAAAGACGATACAGTTTTGTTATAGCCAGTACAATATCTGTGTTTCAAAGAATAATAAAGGGAACTCTGGAGGGTGTGAATCATCTTTAAAGATGTCAAGCTGATTTCTTAAGAGGAACAGCAAGATCGGGATAAGAATTTTGATAATGTTTTGAGAACTTTGTGGAGAAAACATTTCACTTTGAAGGAAATGTCAGTTTATTTCCCCTAAAGTGGCATACTTTGGTTATGAGATTCCAGATATGGACAGCAAACCTAGACATAGACAAAATGAAGCAATCCTTGGAGCCCCATATCCAGTGTCAAACAATAAGTTAATGTAATTTATGGGTCCTACAGAATTTATGTCAAGTTAGCAGAGGGGTATGTAAACAAATTTGATCATCTAAGGGATCTGTTACAAAAGTGTGATGCTTGACTGGGGCGTTATGGAGACAGAAGCCTTCAAAGGTCATAGGTAAGATTTGCAGGTTTCTTGTTTGAATTCTTATGTTCTTATTAAGTAGTATGAAGTCACAGTTGATACCAGCATATGAAATATTGTGCTGTAATATTACATAGTGATATATGTAAGTAGTGGTTGGCTGCTTATGGTACAAGAAGTAGCAAGTGGCTGAGCATAATTATATTGATATATAAAGAGAACTCACACACCCTACATGACGTTTTTAGGGGAGAAATTTACCATAAGGTCTGATAGTAGATCTCTAGTGTACATGTCATGAGGTAGTGAAAGAACACTTAGGGGCTGATTACAATGTCGTCATAAAGCCTCTGACCTTAGGTCCGAGGCTTTATGACTGACATCGTTGGTTTCAATTCTGCCCAGCTGATTATGACACAGCCAGTCGGAATTGAAACCGGCAAGTAATTCTGGCTGGATTACGACAGCCTCAAGGAGTCCGTCGGCCTGTTGGAACCAGCCCGTAATCGATATGGACGGCGATTTACCTTGAGGTGCCTACCACAAGGTGCAGGGATTAACACAACCTCCCATTTCCCTATGGGAGCATGCGTTACGGCTGGTTTACGGCCGTAGCACATGCTCCCATACAGAAATGTGGGAATGCGACTTCATATGCAGTTGCATTATAATTTGGCAATTTCGACTGGCGGCCGGTTTTCGGTAGGTCCTGTTTCCGCCATGTTGTCGGTCAGAGGAAACTCCGACCGACATCGTAATAGGCCGCGTACTGGCAAGCAGGTAAGATTGACCACAAAACTTCAAGCATTTCATCTGCAATGGGAGAGGTTACAAGGGAAAACAATAATTATGGTGATGCTGTGTTACGCTTGCCAAAAATTGGCTGCTGTGAGCTCATGTTTGAATTTGACTGTGAAATATTTATACTATTCTTGACGCTGAAATGAGTCCAAAGTCATATGTCAAATAGGAGTTGTCATAAAAAAGTAAAAAGATGATAGGGATGTACTTTTAAAGAAATGTATCAGTTAAATCACACGTGGCTAGGCTCATGCACAACTTACTAGGTGAGTTGGAGACGTTTTTACAATTCAAGGATAAATGGCGTTTGAAGGTGGTGTTTTGGTGAGAGGTGACTAAAGTGTACCTTCTTTTGGTCCCAGAATGAAAATTGTTAAACCGTTTAATGAAGGACATCTAGCGATATCCAGCGCCAAGAAAAGAATCTGTGAATTTTATTGGTGGCCAGGCATGGATCAGGAATGTGCAATGTGGTTGTTGGAGCCAGAGAACAGGTGAATCATAATGATGCTTTAGGTGTCGCCTAGTTTTGTTGCTCCTGTATTTACCTGTGCTAGAACGGCGTATTTAAATGCAGCTTCTGTGTCGATCCTCTTTCGAACAGGTGCAAGGTGTTAGTCGCTTCTCTTCACCTGGCATTTTGGTCGATCACCAAAAGTGGGTGGTGGTAGGGCGAGCTGTGCCCTAGAACGTTATGACAATTGTTAGTTTTGCAAATGATACTGTTGTCTTTCTGCTCAGCGAATGGAAATATCCAAAGGCCAGAGTGATAGATTACCACGTGAACTGGCAATCCAGTCAGTTATCTTTATTGGTTTTGGAAATGTTCAGAGGGAGCAGAAAGAGGAAATGATGGATGTCTTATGGTTTGGAGCATTAGACAAAGGGCATTGCATCCATCAAGGGAAAAGCCTGGAAAGTAGGAGCTGTTTCATGAAATAACAATAAAATAAAACATTCGGGAGGATGAAATATATTGCATTTATTGCAAGCCAAGCAGAGAGAGGCGGATGATGAACACTGACAGAAAAGGTGTAAATAAGAGAAGTCCAGATCTCTGACAGCTTGTAGATTCGTTTGTTTGTTATGTGTGGGGAGGAGATTACAGGCACCAGGAGGAATCATCACCTGAAAAAGTGATGCTTTGGTCTGCAAAAGAGCAAGTGCACTGGCCTGGTGGCACCAGAAGCCCTCCAGCCAGACCAAGCCTCATACTGGCCACCCATGCAGCCATAGGGCGGAGGGCATGGCTTCCTAACCGGTAAAGGAAGTATAGGCAGTGCTTAATTTAAGCCGGAGGTTGCTGATGCGGCTGACCTGCACCAGTTTTTGAGAATCGGCACTTATTTTTCCTCACCAATCAATTACCAACTGCAGGAGAGGGAAAAACACACAAAGGAGGAAGATGAAGGAAAAGAAAGACAGAAAAACGGTCAAGCAGGAACCGGGCATGAGTGAGATGCAAGGGAAAGCAGAGTCTGGTAGTGGATTAAAGATGCATGAGCTGGGCTCATGATTACGCAGCAGTGGTATTCGGAGCGCCGACTTTTAATAGCACTGGCCAATGGTTTCTGAGCAGAGCTTTGGGCACTGTCACTCATTCTTTTATAAATTAAGCACTGAGGTTATGTAGCTGATAATCAGGAGTGGCTAACTAATATGCAAGAAGTTTCTTACCACATTCAAGATGGAATACCTGCTTGTGAGCAGGAAGAGAGAATTTACTTGATGTTAAGCAGAAAGTATTGTCTCTCACGGGCAAGTGGCATGGCCTGTGGACGAGCAGGTGTAGTGGGGTACGACATGTATAGCATGAGGGGAGCCTGACAGGCATGAAGGATATAAGGCTTGCTGCAATAATGGGAAGCAAAATAAATGAATTGGGGTTTGGCCTTCTGACATAATGGAAGGAGAGATCCCTCAAGACAATCAGGTGGAATATCACACAGAAAAACAATTGAACTACTCCGCTTATTGCACGATAAATGGTCTGCTGAAAAAAACATGGGCAGCAGTATACTTGAATGTAAAACAAATGGCTCCTACTTGGCAGAGGAATGGGGTGCTGATAAGCAAGTGGGTTGACCTGTTTCCGCGTAGGATGACTAATGCAAATTTGTATTTGAGCTTGTAAAGCGCACTGCTACCCGTCCATAGGTCTCCTGGCGCTGTATAACTCTGGGGAACCCGTCCTGGCTTTCCCTGTGGGATGGTCCCTGCTGGGAGTCCCCAAGGTGGAGCCAGGCATCCCCAGAGTTGATGGGGCCGTTGTGGAGATTAGGCAAGCTAATGCCCAGAGTTGCCGAGTGGAACCCCTGATTAGAGTAAGCACCGAAGCGAAAATTATCGAGTCCGCTGACCCAAGTCCACGACCCTGCCGCGTCGGAAATTGAACCCTGGTCCCGAGCCGACTTCTGCCGCCTCTAACCAGTGAGCCACACTACTCCACTCCACACTTGTGAAGGAGGAACACCATTGCTAATGGTCAAGAGACACACATGACGGAATAGCCCACTTCCATCCAAGATGAATTAACATCTGATGGACAAGGAGAGTGGAGTACTGGTATAAAGTGGAGTGATCAATGCTTATTTTGGATTTCTGTTCCTGTGTTTCTGGAAGCCCTCAACCCTGTCTCTCAACACAGACCCCTCAACTGATCTCAGTACAGGATCTCAAGGGTTACACCCACCATCCTGGTATCAGCCATTACATAACCATTCTGATATACATACAGCAATGATGTGTTCAAGCTTAACTTACGGCTATAACAATAATTGGTGGTGTATGAAAGCAGGGTTACTGGGCTCAACTGTGGTGGTTGGGGCACTTTACCCTGTTGTCCTGTTGCCAGTCCTACTATGGCACAGCTCACTGGGCCAAGTACACCCCTATCGCACATAACTCTCATAGTAGTGAGGGCAAACTGCTGCATTTTAACTTTATCGTCGATCCTAATTTTAATTTTAATTGTACTCACGGCATCTTTTGCTCTGGCCACTTAACACTCCTGGTGCTACAAAGGGAATTTGGGGGCTCATATTCACTCAGGGAAAATTGCACTTGATCTTGCTGCCTGCCCACCCCGATCCGACTCGGTAACCAGTAGCGTTGAGCGGAGGGCGGGACAAGAAGAGCCAGGCACTCCCACCTACACGAGCGGTTAGCGCTCTAGCTCTCCGACAGGATGGGCTAATTAAGGGGGCGAGGAGCTGCGGGCAGATTGCGTTAGGGAGGTCGGTGGCAGAGTCTCCCCGACCCACCTGGTGCCTGTAAGCTAATCTGTGAGCGCAAATCAGTTCAATTATGTATTTTGGATGCTTTTGAACCCAGAAGAGTTTTAAACAAACTGCTGCATTTTATCTTTATTGTCGATTCTAATTTTAATTTTAATTGTACTCGCGGCATCTTTTGCTCTGGCCACATAACACTCCTGGTGCTACAAAGGGAATTTGGGGGCTCATATTCACTCAGGGAAGCCTGCGCTCGATCTTGCTGCCTGCCCGCCCCGGTCCGACTCGGTAACCAGTACCGTTGAGCGGAGGGCGGGACAGGAAGAGCCAGGCTCTCCCACCTACACGAGCGGTTAGCGCTCTAGCTCTCCGACAGGAAGGGCTATTTAGGCGGCGAGGAGCTGCGGGTAGATTGCGGTAGGGAGGACGGTAGCAGAGTCTCCCTGACCCGCTTGGCGCCTGTAAGCTAATCTGTGAGCGCAAATCAGTTCATTTATGTATTTTGGATGCTTTTGAACCCAGAAGAGTTTTTAAAAAAACTACTGCATTTTAACTTTATCGTCGAACCTAACTTTAATTTGAATTGTACTCACGGCATCTTTTGCTCTGGCCACTTAACACTCCTGGTGCTACAAAGGGAATTTGGGGGCTCATATTCACTCAGGGAAGCCTGCGCTCGATCTTGCTGCCTGCCCGCCCCGGTCCGACTCGGTAACCAGTACCGTTGAGTGGAGGGCGGGACAGGAAGAGCCAGGCACTCCCACCTACACGAGCGGTTAGCGCTCTAGCTCTCCGACAGGAAGGGCTATTTAGGCGGCGAGGAGCTGCAGGTAGATTGCGGTAGGGAGGACGGTAGCAGAGTCTCCCTGACCCGCTTGGCGCCTGTAAGCTAATCTGTGAGCGCAAATCAGTTCATTTATGTATTTTGGATGCTTTTGAACCCAGAAGAGTTTTTAAAAAAACTACTGCATTTTAACTTTATCGTCGAACCTAACTTTAATTTGAATTGTACTCACGGCATCTTTTGCTCTGGCCACTTAACACTCCTGGTGCTACAAAGGGAATTTGGGGGCTCATATTCACTCAGGGAAGCCTGCGCTCGATCTTGCTGCCTGCCCGCCCCGGTCCGACTCGGTAACCAGTACCGTTGAGCGGAGGGCGGGACAGGAAGAGCCAGGCACTCCCACCTACACGAGCGGTTAGCGCTCTAGCTCTCTGACTGGAAGGGCTATTTAGCCCTCTCGTCGCTCTGAGCGCGCAGCGGTCGCGCGCAGGGAAGCGCCTCAGGACGCGCCTAAGACAAGCCAAAGAGAAGCCCGTCTGCACCCATCCGCGACCGGACGAGGCCAGGGGCGATGGCACTAACTTCACCAAACATAGGCTGTCATCCTATTAAACGGGTGAGTTACTTTCCGCAGGCTCTCTTAGATCTACAGAGAGCCCCTCAAGCGGGTTGTGTGAGGGAGGTGGGATCTCTCCCAGAGGGGCCGTTCTCATGCCGTCATTGCCAGTTCCAGGCACAATACGATGAGGAGGTATCTCACCATCACCAGGCAACTCCGGGCAACTCCAGGATGGAGAAACTTGCTTTGCACTATTAGATCTCTGTCCAAGCACCATATGGACGTGTGGGATCTTATTTCATCCTCACAACCTGACCTATGTTTCTTAACAGAGACGTGGCTTAAACCCCATTCGGCTCCCGCTATCACACTAGGGATCCCGGAGGGTTATAAAGTAATCAGATTAGATCATCCCATTAAGACAGGAGGTGGTATAGCCATAGTCCATAGGAGTGGCATAGCTATCTCCATATTGGATCAATGCTGCACCCCGGTTCTTGAATTGTTGATTTTTAAAATTACTATGTCAGCAAAGAATAGCTGGAAAGGGGCTCTGGTTTATCGCCCCCAGGTCCTTGCGCCAATTTCTCTATTTCCTTATTGGAGGCATTGGCCCCACATGTTAACGTAGGCAGTGATTTTGTACTCCTTGGAGATTTTAATATTCACAGTGAGTTGCAGGATTGTATGGAGGCTCAGTCCGTACTGACAGATCTTTCATTATTAGGCCTAATACAGCACAACTCTGGTCCCACCCATCAGGCAGGGCACACATTAGACCTAATCCTTTCCAACTTCCCTGAGATCGTATGCCTCCCTCCCAAGAAGGTTAATTGGACTGATTATTTCATCTTAGAATTTACAATGCCTAATTTTGGTAAGCCTCTGAATCAACCACTGCCGCTACCTACGAGGCGGAGACAATGGCACAAAATGTCTCATGAGGTTTTTAAGGACAGGTTTGTAGAGCCTTACATCGCTCCCACTGACAGGATCGAGGTGGCTTTATCCAAATATAAGCTGGCTATTCACACAGCAGCAGTAGAAACCATTGCCCCTCTGAAACTTTTTAAGCCTCGACCTGCGCATAAGCAGGAAGTATGGTTCTCCGAGCATCTACAGTCCCTTAAGCGAGCTTGCAGGAAGCTTGAAAAGGCCTGGAGATTATCTCATGTAGAGGCTGTTTGGAGCTGCTGCTGTGAGGCCTTGACATCTTATCACAAAGCTATTAGAGCAGCCCGCAAGAATCACATTGCCTCCCAACTTACAGCAGCAGGCAATGTCCCTAAGGTTCTGTACCAAATCTTGCAGCCATTTACAAAACCAGTAGCCTGTGAGAGTCTGGATGTATCGTCACAGCAATTATGTGACAATATCTCCCTCTATTTTCTAGTAAAATTGACAGGATTTACGAGATAATCACTGTCTCGATTCTATCCATAAGTCGACCTACAGCTCCGCCTCAGATCAGGAAGGGAACAGACTCTGGAGTGCTCACTGTGTTTCCCGCCATCGCTTTGAAGGAGGTGGAAGATTTGGTGAGCCAAATTAAGAGTGGCTCTCCATCTGACCTTATTCCAGCCAGAATTATGCCGGTGGTTGGCAAAGCGCTCGGTCCTGGGATCCAGTGCCTGGTCAACCTCTCGCTTGCCGAAGGTCATGTCCCACTGGAGTGGAAGAAGGCACTGGTGAGGCCTATTCGGAAAAACACCTCCATTGCATGGACAGATTTGTCTAACCTCAGGCCGATATCTCTGCTCCCGTACCTGAGCAAAATCATTGAGAAGCATGTAAACAAACATCTTTCGAATGTTATCGAACAAGCAGGCAGCCTGGACTATTCACAGCCCGGTTTCAGGCCGAATTACAGCACAGAGTCGGACCTGCTGTCGGTAACGGACGATCTCCACATGTACCAGGACAAGGGTTATTCGGTGGTCCTGGTGCTGTTGGATTTATCGGCAGCATTCGATACCATATCCCACAACATCTTGCTCGGACGTCTTGCTGAGATTGGCCTTGAGAGTATGGCACTGGCTTGGATGAGGAGCTTTCTATCGGATCGCACACAGTGTGTCACCATGGGTGCGTTCCGATCAGCGGAGGTAGAGATCACAAAGGGGGTGCCACAAGGCTCATGTCTGAGCCCCACCCTCTTTAATATCTATGTGGCCCCTCTGGCTAGGACTATGAGAGCTTTTGGTTTCATCCCTGTGTCAAACGCGGACGATACACAGCTCCTCTTCCCATTTAGATCTCCTACACCTGAGGTTTTAACCTCCTTTTCTGAAGGCAGTCGCCCAGTGGATGTCCTCGAACTTCCTACAATGCAATGTGGGTAAGACAGACGTCATGCTTTTTGGGGAGGCCAAAATATTATGGACCCCTGATTGGGGGCCGTCAGATTTGGGCCCGGTTCCCGAACCCAAACATATGGTAAAGAACCTGGGGGTGTGACTGGACCAGGAGCTATCCCTTTAACAGCATGAAAACAATATAGTGGGATCGTGCTTCCATGTCTTAGGTCTCCTTCGTAAAGTGTTCCCCCTACCCCCCGATTTCACTAGAAAAACTTTGGTGCAGGCCTTGGTGCTTAGTCGTCTCGACTATTGCAACTGGTTGCTGGCATCGGCCAACGACGGAGTATTGGGCAAATTGCAGGTGGTACAGAACACCGCCGCCAAGTTGGCCCTAAATGCCCCTCCTAGATCTCCCTCTAAACCCCTCCTAGACAAACTGCACTGGCTGTCAGTCCGTCAAAGAGTAAAATTCAAGACCTGTTGTATAATCCATAAGGGCTTACACGGACTAGGACCCTCATACTTGGCAGAAACATTTATGCCATATAATCCCGTCCGTACCATCAGGTCCAGCAATCAACTCCTCTTAAAGTGCCCATTGCAAAGAAGACAAGACTGGGCGGTAAAGCCCTGTCAGTGGTTGGTCCGGTACTATGGAATAAACTTCCTCTCCAGCTTAGACAGTTTTCGGACCATCTCACTTTCAGAAAAAAGTTGAAAACCTTTCTGTTCCGGAATTAGCACTCTATTATTATTCATGGACTGATTGCTCCCTTCCATCTGCTACTGGTGTTTTTGAGCAGAGATACTCCTTTGGGAGTTGATTCAAGCACGGTATAAACCCACAAATAAATAAATAAATAAATAAGCAGTCAAGGATGCCTCAGGAAAGTAGTATGACAGAAGAGTGCTTCAGAGCTCACGCAATCAAGCAATAAGTGAATGTCAACTTCAGGTGTATTCTTTTAAGAAAAAAAGAAGCACTTTATTTAAACCAAAACCTAAAATGGTACGTAAAGAAAAGTAGCACTACTGGGATGCACACTACAGGGCCTACAGAGAAGCATTTTTGTAAAACTTGATCATGTTGCACACTTATAACGTCCAGGCATGGATTTGCTGTTGTTGTCCTTGTGAAGTGAGCAGTCACACTCCAGGAAAGCGGAGCTCATATAGTTAGTTTCACCTCCTTCTCTCTGCGTTCTCCGGTGAGGGCTGCAGCAGCTTTGTAAAAGCACATCAAATAGCAGCTCCAGCCCCAGTGATGCAGAGACACATGCAAACTTCACTTCTTGGTCAGAGAGGTAGGTTAAGAGCCCCTCAGGTTCAAGTAGGTTAGTTCTGGACTCACTCCCTTGGCCATCTGCTTCTTATGAGCTTCTCCTCTCTCAAACTCTACCAACCGTGGCCTGTGCAGGTAGGAGCAGTGGGGTGGTGAGGACAGGTGGGGGGAGATTTTGGCATATGACCTCAAGGGAAAATTAGTTATTTCTTTAATTATGGGAATGCCTCCCCAACCTGACCCCACCGCTCTTACCTGCATGGGCAGCGGCTGAACTTGACAGCTAGACATTGCCTCCTTGGGCACACAGCTCTTGCAGGACAGGGCACTCTCCTCTTCTCTCAGCAGGCAAGACGGCTCTCGGGCCTCAGACAGACTCACAGCTTTCTCCACCAGATTAGGCAGATTTCATGCAAGATGCTCTCTCCTCTGGCAAGCTGGCTTTTCGCGATACCAGCCCTGGATCACAGCTGCTCTTCAATTAATCTGTGGAGCATCCGAGTCCTTGGTTATTGTAGAGGATTGAAACCGGAACCTAGTGGGAAGTTTTGGATTCAACTTTTATACATAGGGGTATATTTACAATAGAAGTGGAGGAGCGCAGCGTTAGCCTCCTTAGCTTAACGCCACACTACGCCACTTCTGAAACGCGGGACTGCACCATATTTATAACAATATTGTGCAGCCCTGCATTTCTCCCTGCGCTGGTGCTAAATTTAGCTGCCTAGCATCAACGCAGGCAGCCTTGCACCATGTGCAAGGGTGTCTGCGTCACAGGGGAAGATAGTTTATTTGCAGGAAGGTGTCCCTTCCTGCACATAAACAATCTTTAAATGGTGTTTTGTAACATATATGTGCGCTGCTTCAAGCAGCACACATAGAAGTTGCGACACGTCATTTTTTGAATGGTTGTTTATGTGCATGAAGGAGCGCTTTCCTGCACATAAGCAATCAATGGTGTTTTGCTGTTTCCATGTGTGCTGCACAATTTAGCAATGCAGCTAAAGAATGATGATGGATTAAACCCAGATCAGCTGACTGGGGGTGAGTCTTTGATTTGCCCAAGCGCTCCGTCCATCATCCCCTTTGGTATCAATCAAAAACAAAGGCAACCCATCATAAATTCCACTGACTGCAATATTCATGTACTCTCAAACATAGAGTCCTCCTAGCAGGCAGTGCACAAACAACATGCAATTGACATACACGCGGGGATGTCAGTGCAGGGTTTAAACATGACACTCAAGTGGAACTTTAAATGGGTGGGTGATTAGGCATTGCACTCTTTCTTTGAATAGGAGAAAAAGGCCAATCCAACCACTAAGAATTGAAAAATACATGCTGCTACCACTAATCACTGTACACGTCCCAAAGAACACACAATAGTCTTGTGTCGGTTCAGGGGCATGCATGCTTTTGACATTGCCAACTTGACTTCAGAACCATACTCTGGGTCCGAAGCTCAATTTTGGGCTGAGGCCCAGAGCTCATGTGGAGTTTTGTGGGAGTTGGGGCCAAAAGAAATTCTGCATACCAGATTCTTCCGCAGCTGTATATCTCAGGGCAGGGATGCACGCCCATTTACAGTAATGGAGGCCTTTCTGTCCCAGCAGCCGGTACCACGCCAAGCGTACGTCACCACTGCAAGCACTGCAGCCAATGACTTCCATTCTTAGGGAGCTGAATGCCAGTGATTTCATGTTCCATACAGCAGGAAGGATTCACTGGAATGCAAGTTTCTATGTTGTGATTCCAGGACTCATTGATTGTGCCTTGTTTAACTGTGTGATTCCCAGAGGCAATGGCAAAGCTTAGAATATATACGCATCAACTTTATTCACACTTCCACTGGCTGAATTATATGCACAATTTATATTGGGGAAGGACTCAAAAATTGAAATTAATGTTTCCCTTATATTTCTGCAATCAGGGTCATGATACATTACGCTTGTAATATGGCTGGCAAAATATTACTTTCAGCATCATAATAATTGTTCCTTCCTGGAGATATAAATTAAAATGATTTTGTTTGCTGCTGATGATGAACAATGGTGCGTGAAAACTTGGTGTTCAGTGTCAACAAGAAAATTATCAAATAGTCACATCAAAATGTCTTTTGTAATGTGGAGGAAACAGAGCAGAAATTAAAAGTCAGCAGGCAGGAAGTTGGTTATCTCAAGCCTTTTCTCTGCATCTGATTAGGAGTTGCCGAGTTATTTTCTTTAATAAAATTGAAACAACGAGTTGAAAGGGTATCGAGTTTTTATTCCAGTCTGCAAAGCCTCTGAATTTCCATTGCCGCATTGTGTATGACACTCCTTCATAGACCCTTTGTTTTACAAGTACTTCCCCCATTCCAGCCCTTTTTACGCCTTGTTATTTGAGTCTTTACCCCGTTTTCACTTTGTTTCCTATCTTTATAATACTTACAATTGCCTACCAAGTTCTTTCACTTACCATCCTTACATGAGGGATATATTGCACCAACCACAAGCCCCTCATGAATGTCTTACACTTTTCAGCCATGTACTATCATTGTGCTGGCAGTGCACCCTTCCTCCACCTAACAACATCCATATCCGGTCGGCTTCTTAACATTATCCAACGTACCCCTAACGCTGCAGTCTTCACACTCTGCAACATTCCCCCTCCCTCTTACTCAAACAAAGATTATCTCTAACACCAGACATTTCCTAACCTACAGTCGTTACATTGTCTGACTCCACCTAGTAGTGGCTGGCAGGGAATGTGGGTGGAGGGACGAAGGGGAGAGGAGATGGTAGGGGGGAACAGAATAAAAAAAATACCACTTACCTCTTCCGCAGGCCACTTCTCTGGTGAGTCCAGGAACCAGAAACCACCTAGGCTCTCCATAGCCAATCACAGCTCTTCAATGCAGCTTTGTGATTGGTCTGAGCATGGTGGATCGGCGCTCAGATGCCGACTTGGGCCCGGGCATGTTCCCCACCAGGCTGTGTAATGCAGCCTGGTGGGGAACATGCAAAATGCGCATGACTGTTTGGCCGGTCGAGGGGGCCGGCCAAGCAGTCATCAGCAAACCACGCCTCCCCTTGTGCCCTCAGCCCCGCGCCGCCCCGCCCCACCCTAATCCAGCCTGAACCTGCGAAAAATAAAATGATAATAGTAATGTTATTATCATTTTATTTTTCCTGCTCAATGAGGAATGGAGTGACGGCTGAGGAGCACCTCTGCCTCCACCACTTCTTCACTTTGTGGCCACATTTACTTAAGGTTGCACAGACACTACAGCAATGCAATGCTATTTATCAATGCGCCCACGGACCCTTAATACTGTTAGTAAATTGACTTCCTGTTTTCCGTCGCTCAAGGGCCCTTGTCATGAGGAAAGTCAGAAAAATGGTCAGGCGATTTAGTCGATGTTTCTTAAGTAATTTTGCCCGGCGTTAAACGCCTCTAATACCATACGAAGTTTATCAAATAAAGAGGCAGGCGCTGGAGACAGGAAGACAGGAAACAAGTTTTATTCTGACGGAGCAGAACACATCAGATCGGACAACGAGGTATCGTCTCGAGGTGCTCTCTCTAGCCTCTCTGAGGCCTGGCCTTTTATACACTGGTTTACGACATGTGACCGCTCTTTATTACAATAAAGACATTGTGAAGTAATGAAAAACGACATCCCCGGTACCCCCCAGTTCCGGCTCATTCCAACACGTGGCTACAGTAGAGGTCCTCACCCCCCATACAATAGGAGGGGGCTATCACGCAGCTGAGTGTTCCGCCGATTCCTTTGGAATGTGTGCGCCTGATCGAATCTCAGGGGTTGGGGAGGTCATGATCAATAGTAGCTCCTTTGAAGAGGGGCGAGTGCATACAGTAGTGGGCAATAAACTGTATCCTCAGGCCAAGGGATGACCAGCGGTCCGTGCAGACAATCGGGCTCAGATGAAGGGGTCATCAAAGGAGAGATATTCATGAAAGAAAGGATCGGTGTGGACAATCGAGCGTAGAGGAAGGGTTTATCAAAATAGGGGTATTCATGGAAGGAAAGGAGGTGTTGGTCAGGCGCGGGGTGTGATTCCCAGAGACAGAGTCATGCGGAAGGGGAGGGTTCATGACTTGTGCATGTGAGAGTGGGGGCAGCCAGGGTGCATGGGGGATGCTTGCAGGGTCAGGGAAGTGCGCTGATGATCGATCGTGAACAGGGAGACCATGGTACCTAAAATGGCTGTCGTGTATGTTCATACGTGAGTCTGAGGAATGGGCAAGATGGCGCAGATGATGTTCAGTTCACGAACTAAAATTCCACAGTCAAAGTTTTGTAAGTAAGGGCCTACATCTATGCACATACTATTCACCCACCTCTCCCATCACTAGTCAATCCTCACCTCCAGCACTGCTCTGTCTGCCATATCTCAAACACAGCACCCCCCACTCACCAGATTCCTCTCACCAACTCTGCACTCCCCTAAACTACTCCCCTCCCACCTCTTCACATCATTGAGCTCTACTATGGGCCTTATGACGAGTTCCCCCACAATGGGAAAAGGCTGTAGAATAATGAGTTAGACCCTAAAGGTCTGCTTAGAGAGGAGGAATAACTGGAAAATAGATAATTCAACATCCAGTTTCTCCTGCAATTCCTCATTTTCCCAGTTCTTCACCTGCATGTTTTGCCTGTTTGGAGCAGGCAGTGTCTCCAAGTGAAAAGACTAGGTATACAGAGTTACCACAGAATTTAAATTCCATTGTGGACAGTAACTCCGGATAGCTGCCCCATAAGAGTTAAAAGACTACACGTAATGAGTGCCCATATATTGATGATAGTTGAGAACAATTATTTCACCATTCATATAATTTCACCAATCCTAATTACTAATTCCTACTGTGAACATGACTTCAATCCATGGTGCTTAGCTTCATTGCATGAATCTGGTTAAGCCTAGGTCCCGATTTTCAATTTTTTATTTCTGTTACACTATTTTATGTCCTGTCATTCTACTGTCACCTTAGGAAATGAATTTGGACCCTTCTGTTGGTGGTTGCCAGCCCACAATCACGCAAGAAATCTTGCCTGTGTTGGGACAGTAGCACAGGGTTGGGACCACATCCCCCAGTGTGCAACAAAGCCGACATCCGACGCGGCGCTTTTAAAACACACTACAACCTCCCGCTGCACTGACTAATTTGTTGGTGGTTCCCTGCCTCTAATCATGCCAGAAAGATTACCTGTGTTGAGACAGTAGAATTGAGGGTGGGAACACATCCCCCATTGTGCAACAGGGCCTTAATCTGACCCAGGGAGGTTAAGACCCACTACAGCCTCCCGCAGCGCAGACTATTCTGTTGGCATTTCCCTACCTGCAATCATGCCAGAAAGCTTGCCGGTGTTGGGACAGTAGCACTGGGTTGGAACCATATCCTCCAGTGTGCAACAGAGCTGAAATCCAACACGGGACATTTAAAAACCACTACAGCCTCCCATAGCACAGGCATTTCTGTTGGAGGCTCCCTGCCCGCAATCACACTTGAAAGCTAGAGTATGTTGGGACAGTAGCACTGGGGTGCGACCACATCCCCCAGTGTGCAACATACCTGAAATCTGATGCGGGACATTTAAAAACTGCTACAGCCTCGGGTGCCCCAGGCAAAGACCAGGCCAAGATGTGCCAGTCTATGCCCGTCATCGACTGGAAGAGGCTGGGATGGGCCACCCCCTTTGGCTCATGTTGCTTAAATACTAGGGCACCATGTTTTTGTTATTGTTGCTTTTCCTCTAAAGGGTGTGTTTTCCAGTAAATTATTGAGCAAGAGCACGCCAGCAGCTTCGTGAACCTCACGAGTAGATACTTGCACCACCATTGACAGCTTCCTGATCCAGGAAGTTGAAGTTATCTCCAAGGAGATTCAACTGGCTGAAATAAGACTTTGACTTACAGTCGAAGATTTTACCCCTCTAGCCACATCATCTTTTCCTACACCTCTTTCCCCATTGCCTACTTTAGCGACTTGCTATAGTGTTAGCCTTGGGAATGAATATCATACTGAATCTTTCACTCCTACTGCTGGTGATGAGGGCAGAGAGGTCAGGGCGGGTGGGACGTGATAAGTGTGGCTCAAATCCACCCGAGTGACTTACGGCACTCACCTATTGTTACCCAATAATAAGTCAGCCGGACAGTGGAGAAGAATAAAACAAATAGTTTATTAGGCCACAAGCTCCCATATGAGAGGGCCATGTTCGACCTCACCCCTAAGAGTGCGCCGAGAAGGACTGACTCACATCATTACAGTAACACATTATAATGCGAAAAAGCAGAGTAAGGCACGCCCATTTGTGGAAAAGTACTGAACCCCTGAGATGGTGAACAATGGTCTCATACAGTAGGCATCTGCACCTGGGATTGCAACATTCCCTTATCAATCTCCAAGGACACGGAGCCAGGCTTGAGCATCTCCAGCACATGAGAACAGAGTGATAAGAGGTTTCGCTGGTAGTTTCAGTCACAGTGGGCCGAGAGGCAAAACTACTGACATGTGGAATATTCCTATTCCTACGGGAGGGGGGATGAGCAAGTGCAACTCGCACGAAGAGAGGGATGCTTCAAAATGGTGGCACACAGGCTAAGCTAAGAACACTCTGTAATAATGTCTCACGCATACATGGGCAACTAACGTTAGAATATAAACGAAAATGCATTAGTGAATGTATCAATTGTTAGACACACTCTGCTAACTTATAGGCATAATTAACAAGTGGGCGGGGTATGGGAAACTGAAACCTATCAGACCCTCCTTTTAGCAAGTGTGGCTAACATAAATGATACCTTTATTAGCCAAAAGGAGAATCTTCACATCAAGTCTAAGGGTCAGTATAACCTGCTAATCAAGAACATCGTCATCAATAAGCATCAGCCAGCGGGGATCATAAAGTTCAAGATCGTTGGAAACAGGGAACTGTTTTGTCCATCTTTTAGAAACTCGTATGTTACTGGCACACATAGAGCAGCAAGGAGGAAGGCAATACACACAAAGGCAACATGTCAGAAGGACACCAACCACTCCCACTAGACCCATCAGTATTTTCCAACCCCAGGAGGAGAAAATACCCCACAACCATGTCTGCAAGGACCAGGTACCGGTGTCCTGATGGAGTTCAGCTGCCAACCTATGGAGTTTCTGTACAGCTAAATTAACTGTCGGGGCGGAGTCAGGGATATACACACAGCAAGAAGTCCTGATGACGCGACAAGCTCCACCCCTATCTGCAAGGATGACGTCAAGCACCATCCTGTTCTGGATCGTAAATAATCTCATAGCCTGCATCTCAAGAGACATATTAGCTGCAATGTCAGCCTCCGTAGTTACCACCTTTTCCATCACCCTCGACAGACGCCTAATGGCATTACTGTTAAAGATAGGACCCCAGAATTGTAACAAACCCTTCGAGAAGTCTGTGAATTGCTGCCCAGAAGTGTCAGTCTGATCGACGTCCTCCACCTGGTGGTCCCTCCTTTTGCGCAGTCCTTGCATGATGGCAAACCTCCGGTGAGTTTTATGATAATCTGAAGGTGCCACATAAACGGGTGGGAGTAAGTACGCCAAGTAACATGTTCCACCCCAACCCTCAGGCAACCACAAATATCCATTATTCCCATATACAAAATAGATATTCGGGGGGGTAACCATTGAAGGACTGAGGGGCAGGCGAATCGAGGCAGTCACATTGCAAAGGCTGTCACCCACTTTAATCGGACCTCTTCCCTGGATACAAAAGTAAGGTGAAGGCCCCACCGTCGCTAGGGGTACCAAAGAATGACCACTACTGTTTGCTGCAGGAGGGTGTCTGTATGATAGGGAAGAGTTCAACTGCAGGAAGCTCTCCCTCACTTTGTCAGTGTCGTTAGGCATCCCAAATCGTTCTACCTTCTTTGAGCAAGTTTCTAGGAATGTTTGGTCAAATCGTCCGTCAGTAAATAACCGTCCAAGGGATGAAGGAGGCAGAGGGCGTACTCACATTGTCAGGGTTGACCTAGTGTCAGGGAGCCGGGGAGTCAGAGAATCAGGCTGCTGAAAGAACTTTACCATCCCAATCAGAGTATACCAGCCCACACAGCTGATCACAGGAGTCAATTGAAGTGCCAGTAACCTGTCCTTCTTATATGCAGCAGAAGGAAGCAACCCACAAACCCAACAATCCGTCACATTATACACGGCATGAGCATGATGTAAAGTTTTTATGAAAACATTATCACGGTAGCCCTTCCTCATGCATTGTTCACCATAATCAACAGTAATCATATTATGCTCTGGTAAGGGAGAGGGAGTAGGAACCAGTTTGTGGACAGGGTAAGCTTCATCTAGAAAGAACAGTATTCCAAGTATTATCAAGAATATAATAATGAACACCACAATAGCCACTATTTTGCCTTTTCGTGGAAGGGCATACCACGTGAATCTGGTTCTGGTCTGCGAGGAGCAGCGAAAGGCTGTTCCTCCTCGGGGATAGGGCGGCCAAAGGGATACATTTCACCTACTGAACGAACCAAGGGATGTCCTAAAAGTTCCAAACTCTAAGGGGGTACTTCTAAAATGTTCCAGACTCTCCAAAACCGGCCAGAGGGGTGCTTCACCCTTCAAAAGGGCTCTTCTCCCTATGTCCGTTAAAGCCTCATAGGCAGGCTTTCAGTCTCGCAAACCCTAATCCCTCGACGGAGTCGCACAACTGCAGCGACTCAGGAGCACTGAACCTGGGCCCACACCCAACTCTAGCATCCCGTTCAGCAGTGTCTCAATAGTGCAGCAGGGCTCTTTCAGCAGTCCATCCCTATCGCTAGACTAACCTGTTCAATATAGTCCACTTCTAATCCCTACCTCAGCCCTTCTTCCAGTGCTCAGTTCTTTCGCCTCTCTTTTCTGGGCCGCAAGTTATAGAGAGTGCTCCCTCGCACTTCAGGATCTGTGAACAGAATTGGAGAATCACTTTCAAAAGAGGTGGCTTCCGTTGTTTGTGCACTGTGACCAAAAGAGGCCTCGCTGCTTGTACTCAGGGCTGGCCTCCGCGCGTTCTTGTTGTGTTCCCCCTCTGTCAGTAAAGCATCAGAGAAGGGGATGTAGCTGGGAACGCTGTCGGTCTCGTGATCTGCAACACCACCTTGGACCCACGCATCATAGGGTAGAGGTAGAGGAACTTTCTTCACGTGGGAGGCATGCGTCCACGCCTTCCGACCCTCCACGCGGAGTGCGGTGCGGGTGGTAAGGAGCACCAACTTCGGCTCGGACCACCTAGGCTCCAAACAGGACTTCCGCTGGTATTTCTTCACCACGACCCAGTCCCCTGGGTGGATGTCGTGACCCGGCCCCTCAGGCAACGGCTTCAGTGTGTCTGCTACCTGCTGATGAATAGAACGAAGATCTTTAGTCAAAGCGTACAGATAATTTGTCAACAAAGGATATTCAATCTCCGAGAAACATTTGGGTCTAGGAACACCCCACACATTGGCGGGCTTGCCAAATATAACTTCATGGGGGGAGACTCCTGTCTTAGAATTCACTGTTACTCTTGTGGAAAGCAAGGCAAGGGGAAGCGCGTCTGGCCAACGCAGCCCTGTACTCTCCTTTATCTTGGCCATTTTGAGCTTCAATGTACCGTTAAATCTTTCAACTAAACCCGCCGCCTGTGGATGTTGGGCTGCGTGGAATTTTTGAGAGATTTGTAATCCCTTACAGATCTGTTTCATCAGTTGAGCATTGAAGGACGTGCCGTTATCGCTCCAGATCACCCTGGGTAAACCATACCTACTAAAATACTCCTTGATCAACATCTTAGCTGTCGATATGGCTGTACAGTCCTTTGTTGGAAAGCCTCCACCCACCTACTGAATGAGCATACCACTACAAGGACGTATTTAAGGTTATTCACCCTTTCCATTTCAATGTAATCCATCTGTATCACTTCAAAGGGGTAGGATGGAGGTGCGAAATTGCCTACAGGGACGGGTGTTCCCTTCCCAGGATTATGTCTTAAGCAAACCATGCACTGCTGTACCAAATGTGTCGCTACCTTGGAAATGTTTTTATTATTCCACACCGGATCTAATAATTTACATATCCCCTTGGCACTTATGTGGGCTGGTCCATGAGCCATCGTCACTACTGGAAGGACGTATGCATTCGGGAGCAACCATCGTCTTTTGTCTGACACATCCGTCCAACATTCATCCGAGTCCAACCGCCCCCCTCCATCCTTCCATTGTTTCAACTCCTCCTCAGTCGCTTTCTCTTGTATGTTCCGCACACTCTGTACAGTGTCTGCAAACATATTAACATCTGGTACCCACCTAGCTGGTCCTGCCACGAACATTCGTGGAAGTTTTGTCCTAGTAGTTTCTTTAGCTGTTTGGTCTGCAAATGAATTTCCTCGTCCTACATCATCCACCACTGCCTTGTGCGCACTACACTTAATCACAGCTAATCGTTTGGGAAGTGTCAGAGCTGTCAACAGTCGTAATATCAATGGGCCATTTTGAATTTTCTGTCCATGTGATGTCAAAAATCCCCTCTCCGCCCACAGTCTCCCATAACTATGAGCCAAGCCAAAGGCGTATTGGCTGTCCGTGTAAATGTTCACATCCAATCCTTCACTTAATTCACACGCTCGCATCAATGCTATTATCTCTGCGGCTTGAGCTGAATTGAAGGGGACTCTAGAAGTCTCCACCACTGTTTTTAAAGTCGTAACTGCGTATGCTGCCGTTGTGGTACCATCTGCTAATTTAAAACAGGACCCATCGACATACAACTCCCCATCAGGATCATCGAGGGGCTTATCTGTCAAATCTACTCTTCCTTTTGGTTCCTCCTCTGTCCGAAACAAGCAATCATGGACCTCATCGTCTTTCTCATCTGAAGGTAGGGGTAATAGCGTGGCTGGGTTCATGGTGGCACATCTTTTTATCGTTGCATGTGGTGCAAATAATGTCATCTCATAACCCGTTAGACGAGCACTAGTTAAATGCTGCGTCTGTGTCCTGTTTAGCAAAATGTCCACGGCATGTGGTACCATTACGGTGAGGGGTGAGCCCAGTACGAGCCCTGCCGATTGTCTTATCGAGACCGCAGCAGCCGCTGTAGCCCTTAGACAGCTCGGCAATGCTCTTGCCACGTTGTCAAGCATAGCAGAGAAGTAAGCACAAGGTCTCTGTTTCCCACCAAAACTCTGAGTTAGGACAGACAGCGCGCAACCTTCCGCCTCGTGCACGTAGAGTACAAAGGGCTTCCGGTAATCGGGTGTCCCCAGGACGGGTGCAGAACATAAAGCAGTTTTTAATGACTCAAACGCTTCCTGACATGCTGGAGTCCAAGGTAGGGGTTCGTGCACTTCTTTAGTAGTCAGATACAGAAGGGGTTTTGTTAGTAAAGCATAATTAGGTATCCACTGGCAACAGTTCGATGTTATGCCCAAAAATGCGCGCACCTCTCGCTGCATGTTAGGTACAGCCATGTTAGTTATCGCCTTGATGCGCTCCGGCGTCAGCCTTATCCCCTCATTCGATAGGAGATGACCGAGGTAGGTAACCTCCTGTCGACAGTATTGGAATTTAGGAAGGGACACCTTGTGTCCCTTACAGGCCAAATGATGCAACAATTTAACAGTAGACTCACGGCATCCATCCTCTGTATCTGAGGCAATGAGAATATCATCCACATATTGCAACAAGACATTCCCCTGTGGGAGCTCCAAATCATCCAACTGTGCTTTCAGAGCTTGACTGTAAATACTGGGACTTTCCGTATAACCTTGGGGAATTCTACAAAATCTAAAGCTGCGGCCAGCCAATGAGAATCCGAAGAGATAACGGCTATCTGGATGCACAGGGATACTAAAGAAAGCATTCTTAAGGTCCAGTACAGAAAAATACTTAGCTGTGGAAGGTATCATGGTCAAAATAGTGGTGATATCGGAGACCACCGGATACTGAGGCTCAACCACCTTGTTAATGTGGCGTAAATCAATCACAAAACGATAGACATCAGGTGTACCCTCGCCTGCATCACCTGAGGGTCTCTTAAGTATCGGAAGGATGGGGCTATTGCAACTGTTAGAATCTGTTTCTTCTACTACCCCAGACCGGATCAAGTCCTGTATTATTTGCAGCAGGCCCTCTCCCCATCCCTAGATATTTTATACTGGGGTATCCGAGGCAACTTCGCTCCCACCTTAACTTTTATGGACACTGGGTCGATGTCCATTTTTCCCACATCAGTATCGCTGCTGGCCCACAGACTCACAGGAACACCCTCCAACTCAACCGGGAGGGGCTCATCTTTCGAGAAACACTGCTGCGCACGCGCGACAGAAGGACCCAACGTGAGGTACACACCGTCTGGAGAACAGTAAATTGTAGCATTCAATCTTTTCAACAAATCCAAACCCAGCAAATTCTCACCACAATTCGATGTTAAAAGAAAAGGAGAGTCAACAGTGAAAGGGCCAATCGTAAGTGCAAGAGGCTTAGAGATGGTGCTAACCACTGGGGTACCGGAGAATCCCACGGAAATATTAGTCTTGCCAGACAGAGCCGCCCCTGGGACCTGGGATTGTGCCACAGAACTTTTCGTAGCACCTGTATCCACTAAAAATTTTGGAGGGGATCCCGACAAGTCTGCCGTTACATAAGGCCCACATTGATCAACATCCACAGAAACAGGTCCCTCGCTCTGCCCTACGCTGTCCTAGTTATATAAAAATCCTGTCAAGTCATCCATAGCGTATGCATCGTTATAGTACTGCCGATCTCTGCAATCGTCACCCTCCTTTTGAAAGTATTGCCTGTCTCTTCCCCCGTCAAAGTAATTCCCACCCGGTCTCCTGCCTTCTTCAGACTGCCTACTATCCTTATTCACGTCTCCCCGTCCCCGTCCCCTGCCCTGTCCGGCAGTGGACCGGAGCAGTGGACAGTCTTTCCACCAGTGCCCCTCCTGTTTGCAATTGGCACACTGGTTCTGGCCCAAACGCTCTCTTTTCTCTCCCCTTCCGTAACTACCTCCTCCTCGACCAGCCGCCATGGGCGGGGCTCCACGTCCCCGTCCCTTCGCCACTTGCTGCAATAACACCTTTGTCTTCAAATCCTTCGCCTTCTTTTCCTGCCTGTCCTTATTTTCATTTTCCCTATGCTCGTAATACTGGGCCATACTCAAAATCCCAGAGGGAGTGGATGTCGTCCATGTACTCTCTGACGCTTGCAATCGGGTTGATATTTCTGGCAACAGATTTGTTACGAATCTGTTAACAAAAAGTCGCAACCCGCCATCTTGAGCTATATCCTGCCCGCTAATATCCATGAATGTTTCCTAAAAACGGGTAAAGAAATCTGAAACTGCCACATCCTTCTTCTGTCTGCAGGCCGTCAACTTGTCCCAGTCTACTTTTTTAGGTGGGATGAGTGAGTGCATATACTTTATTATTCGCCCTGGCAGCGCTAGTATCTCAGCCTTCGGTTTCTCTCCTGGCTTTCGCTCCTTATCCCCATCTTTGAACGCTTCCTAAGTACCACCCAGCCCTTCTACATGATCTGAACCCTTCACCTGTCTCCACACATCCACGGGGACCAATAACCCGAAAAACAATTCGATATCTGCCAAAGTCATGACCGTCGAGGAAGCAGCCTCTGTCAATTCTTTATAATAAGCTGTCGGATTCTTTCTGGAGTCAGGCAACTGAGCCTTCAAAGCTAATACCTCGCTCCTTTTCCAGGGCGTATACACCCACTGTTCCTGGAAATGAGCGTCGATACGAGCTCGGGTCACAACCTGTGTTGTAGGGTCTATTATCTCGGGTACCTCAGGGTGAAATATCGGATGCACTTCACGCATCGGGTGAACCCCAGTATAATGGGTCTCTCCCGCTTCTGGCAACTCGTTTCTATATTCTAACAAAAACCCCAGGCTACGGAACACATCCCTTATTCCAGTGTTGGCCCTATAGGCATTATTCTTGATATCTCGGAGGATCGCTGGTGCCTCCCCACCATATCCCTGTTCCCATAACGCTATCAATGTCGTCGACATGTGCCACAAAGCATGTTGCTGCATCAAAGGCTCATAATCTTTCATGGTAGACCAGATGTCTTCCAATGAATAAATGTTATTCCTGGCCCATTGACAAGCTTGATTGGCTACCATTGTCTTCTCATCCAACCCAACAGCAGAACGTGTAAGTAACTTCCGTACCTGAGTAAACAGTCCACCTCCCGCTCCTCTAGTGGGAGTCAGCAACGCGCTCTGAGGGGTAGCACTGGCTGAAACAGCGGGAATAGCTGAACCAGTAGAGAACACCGGGGAGAGCACAGCAGGCACAATTGGGCTTGCCGCGGAGAAAGAGAGCAGGGGTGCAGTGACAGAGAGGGTAGCTCGTTCAGCCACAGAGGAAGCAGGTGCACCGGACAAGGGAGGGGCACCCATTTGGGGAACTGAAACCGCCGCCGAGGAGGTGGAATCCACCAGCACGGGCTACAAGGACTGCTGGGCATATGGGGGAGGGGGTCGGGTGTTCAAAATGTCCTCCATCTCATCTTGGTCATCTTCTCTCACTACATAGCTCTTATTATCCAATAGCCTAAAACGTCTATCTGCGCGTTCAATTCGCTGCTCATTTTCTTTCTTAGTGTGTTCCCTGGCTTTCTGCGCCATCGTCTGTGCCGCTCTCTTTTGAGTCACCTTCTCTTCCCTCATTTGCTGTTCTCGTACCTCCTTCTGCCACATCCGCAAAGAATCGAACATACTCTGGCGGCTGCGCCTAGCAAACAATCTATCTTGTAAATAATCTAACTTTGCTCCATCAAAAGAGCCAAGCAAAGGCCACTGTAAATCCACATTATCTTTGGTGTATTTATGCCACAAAGTAGAAAACAAAATCGGGGGTAAGCCATGCTTAACGTACATGTCAAAATTCGGAGAGCCCTTCACCGGGGCAGGTTGGCTCTCAGCCAATCTAACGCCTGAGACATCACCACAGCACCCTAAACACCGTAATTTACTGAAACACGGCATCCTGCTATCACACAATCACACACTAGCAGAAAAACTCACACTTGCACACTCGTTCACTTACCGGTAGATCACGCTCACAACTTCAGTATACACTACCTCAAATCCATACCAAAACACGTGTTACAAAATGGGACAAGGCCCGTCGACCGAGTCCTGGGGAACCTGGATCCTACCGCAGACCGAACAGCACATACCCGCTAATCCGAGACTGGGGAACACATCCGTCTCCTGGGCAACACTACAGATCGGCATGCGCTACACCACGCGGGACTCAGTGCTCCTCTCCGCGAACCACCACCCTAGGGGTTCGGGTGAGCCCCGAGGTCCCTTCGCGGCAAGCCACCCGCCGACTACAGTATTATCCAGCCGGATGACCACAAAACAACATTCACGCAATCACCGCCAATTCTGTCAGAGCGCCTCTTGCACTCTGAGTTCCCCGGAGCACACTAGCCCAAGGAGCACGCCGGCTCCTCCAATCACCAGAGACGCACCGGTCCCTCGGAGCACTCCGGCTCCTCCAAGCAACAGTCGGACCACTCACCTTCTATGCGCGGTACCAACTTCTACCATTCTCCACCTCCGGCTGCCTGGACCAACACGGTCAGCTCCAAAGTTCCGCCTTCTGGACTCCGGCGTAGGATCATGGACCGGGACCACTTCCGATCAGCAGGGCGGGGCAGCGCTGCGAGAACCAAGCTCGGCATCAAGTGGGTACCCGGGCCCACCGTGCCAACCAGAGGGTCCCCGGCCTTCTGCTACCCCCTTACGGGTGAGAAAGGTCCTAATCGCGGAGTACCTATTCGGGCGCCATCTGATAAGCGTGGCTCAAATCCACCCGAGTGACTTACGGCACTCACCTATTGTTACCCAATAATAAGTCAGCCGGACAGTGGAGAAGAATAAAACAAATAGTTTATTAGGCCACAAGCTCCCATATGAGAGGGCCCTGTTTGACCTCACCCCTAAGAGTGCGCCGAGAAGGACTGACTCACATCATTACAGTAACACATTATAATGCGAAAAAGCAGAGTAAGGCACGCCCATTTGTGGAAAAGTACTGAACCCCTGAGATGGTGAACAATGGTCTCATACAGTAGGCATCTGCACCTGGGATTGCAACATTCCCTTATCAATCTCCAAGGACACGGACCCAGGCTTGAGCATCTCCAGCACATGAGAACAGAGTGATAAGAGGTTTCGCTGGTAGTTTCAGTCGCAGTGGGTCGAGAGGCAAAACTACTGACATGTGGAATATTCCTATTCCTACGGGAGGGGGGATGAGCAAGTGCAACTCGCACGAAGAGAGGGATGCTTCAAAATGGTGGCACACAGGCTAAGCTAAGAACACTCTGTAATAATGTCTCACGCATACATGGGCAACTAACGTTAGAATATAAACGAAAATGCATTAGTGAATATATCAATTGTTAGACACACTCTGCTAACTTATAGGCATAATTAACAAGTGGGCGGGGTATGGGAAACTGAAACCTATCAGACGTAAGCTCAATTCAGCATTACTGTTAACCACCTTCCCCCGAGGCGTTTGCTTCCAAATCTCGTACTGCTTGTGGAAATCAGCATCCCGTACATTCTAGCTGCATGAGCTCTGACCAAATTACTTGGGAACTCATTATAGGGCTGCTGTCTGAGCAACTTGTTTGTAAAATGTATCCATTGTATGATCATCTTATATTTATTGAGGAGATTTTTGACAAAATTGGTCTGGGTGGGAAGGGTTGTTTACCAGGTGACCCTAAGGAAGGGCAAAGGTAAGCACTAGAACACTAATCCTTGCAACACTAACTGAAGAGGCAAGTGAGATCTGCACCAGCCAACCTGGAATTAGGCAATCAAATAAAGCCATCAGTGATCCTGCTCCTATTGCTGCCCCTCCTATGTTGAAAGGCAATGTTTGTCCCAATCATCAGAGCCTGAGGAAGGCTAATACATCCCCTGATGTGACTATCAATTACACTCATGTAGAAGTTCCTTCCGCTTCCTGCACTCATGTGGTCATTTTAGCCAATGTCTACCACTGAGTCTACCATTCAATTAAAAAGTTGATACATTGGATTTATAGCAAAATGTATAGTGGCCGCAATCTTCATGTAGAAATTATTTTTGTTCAGAGATGTGGGGAGAATAGGGCCACTTCCTAGCCAACCACAAAGGATTTACATCATTATAAACTTCCGCAGGCCCTTGGAAGCAGGTGAAATCCTTCGCCAAGCAAACACAGATCTAGTCCAGCCAGGACATATAATTGTAGTACCGTTGGGATATTTTTAAAAACAATTAGCCTCCAAATTGAGGGGACACAATCAAACACAATCGCACAGCCACTTCCCACACACGAGCCAGTTGTTATATGGGAGCAGTTTCAGGTCCTATCTGGCTTGGAGGACAACAATTGACAGCTGGTGGGGAAGTGGGACTTGGCTCTGGTTCAAATTAGCAGGGGTTTCAGGTGACCATCTATCACTTCCTCTAGCATCATCCCTGTCCCAAGTCCCCCAGTGAGTATCAGTACCATAGGGCTGGATCAGAGGCTCTCAAGCCTCCAGATCAAAGAGCAGTTATCATACAGTTTTGGGCCCCCATTTCGACCAGGCTCAGCTTGGATACTCAGATTGCCTCTTCACACCCTGACAGCATCAATACTAACCAGGTCAGCGTGAATACTCATGACTTATCTACCCACTATCAAATTGGCAATGTAGGCTTACCTGGGTTTTTTGTGTACTGGTACTGATCCTCCAGTTCTTGAACTTTTAAATAGTACACTTACTGACTCCATAAGCATTTCATCACGCCCTAGTGACCCTCTAAAAGTCATCATTCACCTTTGACCTCTGTGGTTTCTTGGAATGTGGCTGGTCTTGGGGCCAAGCTGATGCAGCCACTATGGTGTGAATTTGTTGACAAGTATGACATATGCCTCTTTCAAGAGACCTGGTCTATAGAACCTTTATATAAAGTGGGGTACTTGTCATTTCAAATTCCAGCTAGGCTGAGTAAGGTTAGAAGGCCTATGTGTGGTCTTCCAATATGAGGGATGTTCTCCTTAAACTGTAAGATTGACTAATTAACAACTGATTGCCCTGACATATTAGGCATTGAAGTAAGTAGGGAGAGGGACCATACTGTGAAGATTTTCAACATATATGAACATGGGGTTTGACAATTCAATCTCTAGAGGCACATCTGGATAAGCTTGTTTATGTTCATATCTGATCCTTGCTGGGTACTTTAATACTTCGTTTGAGTACCTAGACATGGATGATATTGAAATTACTGTTGAGGAGGATGAATTCTTAGCTATTCCCCAGTTGGAGCTTCATCCAATCAATTGATGGACTCAAGCCACCCTTCAGTGGAAAGAACATTCCATTGAACTGGAGGTTACGGCTACCAATGTCCGCACTAAATCTGATACCAATGGGGCATACACTTTTAACAACCATTTGTCCAAAAGCTGAATTGACTACATCCTCGTTAGCCTAAGACTGTGGTCCCGAGCTGATGACGTGGTAGTACAGGAAAGAGTGAAAAGTGACCATGACCCTCTGTACCTATGTTTAATAAGCATATAATTGACCCTGTAATGTCATCTAGCACTTGCAAAGTTGTACATACATTTGATAGATGTAGCCTTAAATGGCATCTGGTTATCATGAAGCCACAAATCTTGACAAACAGCAACAAAGATCTTCAGGTAACACTGTGTACTAATGCAAAACATATGGAAAAGGAGAGTGGCCACTTAGATTTTAATGAGTTGCAAAAAGGATTTTTTGAGAGGATAGCAGCTTATTTTTTAATCTCCCCTACCCCTACAAAGGAGCCCCAACCAAAAGGCAATGGATGGTTTAACAGGGAGTGCAGGCATCTGAGGGAAACTCTGGCTAGGGTGATGAAATTGAAAAAACATGTATTATTGCTGCCATTAGAAAGGAATATAAGCATAGCATGTTGAATGCAAAGAAGAAGTGGGACAATCATAGATGGCAGGAGTTAGCGGAAGCGCGTTCATCAAGAGACTATTCATGCTTCTGGAAACGGGTTGCCAGTGGCGCAATCCCCTGGGGGCCAGAACCACAAAATCATGTTCCACCCACTGAATGATTTATCTATTTTGCCACCCTGTACCATGAGGAGGTAGTCCCTACTAGAGGGCACCTTGTTGCATAGTAGCAGCCAGAATTTTACCTTCCCTCCGTTCACTAGAAAGGATGCACTAGACTCATTCTCCACATTTATGAGAGGAAGGGCTTCAGGGCCATATGGTCTAAATCTTGATTTGTTTGTACACAATATTGATGCGTGGACTGATTACATAGTATCTCTAGTGAATACAATTGTGCTTGGAGCACCCATTCTTGAATTTCGGCAGGGCGTGGAAGTTATACCAGTATATAAAAAGGGAGAAAAGTCTTTACCAGTTAATTAAAGTCCAACATCCCTTACTGACTGTGTCCAAAAGGTTTTCTCCTATATAGTTCTGCCAAAAATCCAAACGTGGATATCAGACCGCAATATTATAAGCCCATTTGAAGCAGGATTTAGAGTTACAACTTCTACAATAGACCAGGTCTTTCGGTTTGTCCTAATTGCTTGGAAGATTGTCTTTGATTGACAGAGACAAATTGTTCATTGCTTTTGTCAATCTAAAATCTGCCTTTGACCTGGTCCCACTCTTGAGGATGTGGCAGGTCCTGAAGGCGATGGATATGCCTTACAATATTCTTTCCCTGGTGATCAGGCTACATGAGAATAACTTTGCTTCTTCAGAAGCAAGATGGCGCCTGACTGACGGCCGTTTAGATCACCCTTTGCTGCCGTGAAAACTTCTGGCTGAGAGTTGGATGCTGATTAATTAAAAACGCGATATTAATGGACTAGACCCCCCCATGACTTACCAGCTGCGGATAGATGATCTTTACCCCCTGGTAGTGGCGGAGGAGCTCCTGAAAGTGGTGCTGGCTGCAGCCCGAGCGGGGATGAGAGAGCTTCGGAGCATCGCGCTTGAGAACAGACGCGGAGGAGGGGCTGGAGACACCGAGGCAGAGACGTATGGAGAGGCCGAGCGGCTCGCAACGGTGTGGAGCACCAAACCAGCAGAATCCAACAGAATGCCTGCAAAGGCAAACCGAGGAGGGCGAGGGAAGGCTCCTGACTTGCAGGCAAATACAAAACCCTGGGATAACGCTAGGATAGCGTTATCTAAAGGAGCCAGAATAGTGGGTACTGTAAGTTCGAGCAACAATGCCCAGGCAAAAGGCACCGGGACTTCTGATGATCTAAAGAAAGGTGAGAACATTGAGACATTTAAAGAAGGGGGAAGTGAACAGCAGTGGTATGGGGGTAAAGGACCAAAATCTGGGCTAATGGACCCGGGGAGACGCCACAGTATAATAGGTTTCTTCCCCACTACCCCGCCAGCTTCTAAAATTGACTCCTCTACAAAGGGGAAAAACAGGCAAAAGGAGATGCAGAAGTCTAAGCAAGAACAAATACAGTCCCACCCGGTAGATCCTGCCTGTGACATGCAGCTGGCAATTGTCCCAGGGAATGAGCCACATTATGATATTGCAGTCAAGGTCAGTCAAAATAGTGAAAACGGTAGGCCACAAGAAAACCCATGCTCAAGCCAGGCACTGGTAGTGGAAAAAACACTGCAGGGCACAATCTCCGGATTATCCCCTTTGCTGGAGAATCCAGTAGGCATCGATCAGCTGAACACGAGTATGCTAATACAGGGATTGTAGTTAGCAATGGTCCAGAGGATATTCTAGATTTGGGAGACACGTTTTTTTCTGTGACAGATGGATCTCAACTAAGCCCATCTGAAGCAGAGGATAGCAGCAACATTCAGCTCTCTAGCTCCACCGCCAGCCCTGACACGTCACAGAAAGACACAGTTGTCAGGAAAAAGAAACTTTTGAAAAAGCAAAGAGATACACAATCTATGGAGAAAAGTGGAGAGGGGCACCGTAGAGGAAGCAGAGGAAATACAGACCCCACTCTAAAATGGGATTACTCGGCTACCAGGAGCGTCTATCCGGATCAAACTGGAAAGGAGGGTGTAGAGGATGAGGAGGCAGCACCCTCCTTAAAAATGATATTTGACTCGACCAAATAACTGCAAGAGGAGACCCAAATGGACGGAAAGAAAAACAGACTGGCAACTAAGAAACTTCAGGGGGCTGTAAGAAAAATGGCTAAGGCGTGTACAGATACAAATGCTAGACTGACTCAGGTGGAAGAACGTACAAGCACACTAGAAGATAACCTGGCAAGAACCCAAGTACAGACGGAAACATATGATAAACAGCGTACAGATATACAATGGAAAATGGAGGATTTTGAAAATCGGCAAAGGCGCCACAACCTCTGGATTCTTGGGACTGAAGAAGGTATAGAAGGAGAGGACGTGAGGGCCTACATTCTGAGGTTGATGAAGGGAGCCTTCCCAGAACTCCATCACTGGAATTGGGAGGCCGAGATACAACGTGTCCATCACTTTCCCTGATGCTTAGAAAGACTTCACAATCGAGCAGAAATGGACCTGTAATGCCAAGAGCAATCCTAATTGTCTTTGGAAGCTTTTGGCTTTGCGAAGAGGTTTATTCCAAGGCTTGCCCGAACGCTAAACGGTCCTTTGAGAATCGGTCCTTCTTCACAAAGCCAGATTATTGTCATGTTACTGTGGAAAGACGCTGGTGCCTAAGGGAGCTGATCCAGCCCTGCCAAGCTATGAGTTCGCAAGCGTACCTGATGAACCCTGCGAGGCTAAAGATCATGTATAACAACACTTCCAAAGTCTTCACCTCAGAGATTCAGGCTAAGGCATATATGGATTCCCTAAAACCTTAAAGAGAGGCTTAATGGGGTACTCACAAATTGTGGATACAGGGAAGGTTTAACTCGTTCAACGCTCATGACGAGCTCAGCTCGTCATGAGGCACAGTGGAGCTGTGCTCATGACGAGCTGAGCTCGTCATAAGCGCAGCGGAACCCCCACGTGGGGATAATTCCCCTCCAGTGCGGGGCGTTCCATTGAGTGAGCGGAGTCGTGACGAGCTCAGCTCGTCATGAGCACAGCTCCACTGTGCAGCATGACGAGCTGAGATCGTCACAGGCATCGCAGTGCCGTGCGCGGCCCCCCTCCACCCCGCACCGCCGGGGAATTAGCCCTGCGGGGAAGGGGTTAATGGGCATTTTTTGAGTCACTGGTCTTTTAAAATAAAGAAAGGGGGGCACATAGGTGGGTGTGAGTGGGAGAGAATAGATAGTAATGACCAGTGGTGCATCTAGTAAAATAGACAGGAAGGCAACAGAGGGGGGTCGACTCTCAGGCTCCATCACAGAGACCTTAGGTCTGCTTGCTTCACATTATAGGTGGGGGAGGAGGGAGGGAGTGGGCTTGGGGACAGGGATGGCAGGGGGAGCTAAGATCGGGGTTTGGGTGGGGGAAAATGGGGAAAAAAATCCACCATCTTGTAAGGAAAACAGTTCTGGAATTCACGTGTCTGAAATAATGGGAATTGGAATTAAACACCAAGGGGCCCATTAGGATGTCGGGCGTATCGCCACCGCCATGCGGGCGGTGGCGATCCGCCCGACCTCCTTGCCCGCCCGCCACCCATTTCCCCCCGCCATATTACTATGACGGGGGGACCGCGGCGGACGGAAACACCGTCCGCCGCTTTTCTGCCCTGGTTGCCTTGTGGCCGGGGCGGAAAAGGGTTTATATGGTGGCGGTGTCTATCAGACACTACAAGCCATATTAGGATGGGCTTTGAAAGATGCTTTTCCGTGCCGCCACGGAAAGGCAGGCGGTCTTTACTTTGGGGGCCCCCTGCGGGCCCCCATGGTGAAGGCGAGGTGGGGGTGCACATGGGGGGTACCTGTGGTACCCCCCTGCATTTGCATACACAAAGCGGCAGGCACCGTGAGGTGCCTGCCACTTTGTGTATGCAAATGCATACCATACATTTATAATATTGCGGCGTGTGCTGGTGTGAACACCGCCAGCCGCAATCTTATAAATCCATGATGCGCCCGCCAGTGTGGCTGGCGCATCATAATTGGCATGGCGGGACCGCTGCTCAGATCGCGGGTGGCCCCGTTTTCCACGACTTTGCCCGCCCGCCATCCTAATGGGGACCCAAGTGTTCGGCGATAAACAGTATGATAAACTTTACATAGGATGCAAATAGCAACTATTAATGTATGTGGGTTAAATGATGCAGCTAAACGGAGGATGGTGAAAGAATATCTTAAGTCCCTGCGTGTTGATATCGTCTGTTTACAGGAGACGCACATTGAGGGGTCCCGAAAGTCTCTTTTAGATCAGTTGGGGTTTCATTTAATAGCATGTACTTTGCAAGTGACTAGGAACCGGGGAGTGACAATACTCGCTCAAGGAAGTGTGATATCAGTGAAAAAATGTTTATCTGATACCTATTGGCAGTGGGCTATAGTGGAGTGCCAAGCGCAAGGATTTAATTTTAGGCTTTGTACAATTTACAGACCGACTGTGGACGACTCTGAAATGTTTAACCATGTAAATATGCATTTAGCTAATTGGCCTCTTCCTATTATCATGTGTGGTGACTTCAATATTAATGGCTTAAATGGGTTGTGGAGGGGGGATCCAACTAACTTCATAGGTCGGAAAAAGAAAGGCCATAGGGCTTTAGTTCAAATTATGGATGATAATGGGCTTATAGATGTTTGGGAGCAGTTAAATCCTCCGGGGATGGGCAGTACATACTATTCAGCACCACATAGGGCTGTAGCACGCTTAGATTATTTTTTGTTTCTCCATCTCTTCTCTCCTTGTGTAAAATTAAAAAGCTCCCACAAGTGGTTTCTGACCATAACCCTTTGGTGCTAAAGGTTCAAAATGTGGTTAGTAAGCCGCAGGCAACGAGTTGGTCATTTGAACAAGCTTTACTGCAGGGTGTAAAATATGTTGCACACATGAACAAATGGCTTAAAGATTTTCTTGAGGTTAAAAGGGGGAGTGCTCACTTTGGAGTAGTGTGGGATGCCTTGAAGGCTGGCATTAGGGGGAAACTATGAGCTACTCTTTCAAATGGAATAAGATGTAAAAAGTGGAGATGGAGACCGTACAAAGATTAATTATGGATTTGGAGGAAGAATTGGTTAGAGCAATTGGCTCTAGTCTTAATATAGGCGAGATTGCGCAGAAACTTACATTAGCAAAAGCTGTGGCTGGGGACCTCATGGCTTCTAAAGCAGCAGGTACAATTTTGGCCTGGAAACAAACCCACCATAAATTTAGTGAACAAGTTGGATGCATTTTAGGGGTAAGGACAAGACAGAAAGCCACCAGGGGGGATATTTTGGAGATGACACCGGCAGATAGCTGGTTGCTACCACCCCTAAAGATATCTGTTTTGTATTTCATGGGTATTATCAAAACCTGTATAGTGAGGATATTGTCAGGAATATTAAAGAGGTAGGGGACTATTTAGAGTTGGCTCCAGTTGGGGAATTCTCTCTATGGGTGAATTTTGCGGATCTGCGGTCCGCAAAATTAGTGCGAATTCGCAAAAAAATCTGCGAATTCGCGGATTTTCCCACGAGCTCGAAGATTTTTTTGTGATTTGCACTCTACTCAACTGGAGTACTCTACTGGCTAATCAGTAAGTGCTACCTTGTTGGGTAAATGTATAGTGCTTTTCCTACACTGCAGCTGCGTAAAGGGCCAGAAGATTTGACTCCACTGACCATGTGTGCCTGTAAGTTTGCCACCGCGCCAAAAGGCGCCGAGGTCCCTTGAGTGAGCTGTCCATCATAGTTGGGAAAGGGGGGGGAAGACGTTTGATAGCGCTAGTGTGTGGTGCGGGGCTTCTATGCGTGTTCACATGCCTCTTGTGTATAAAGGGTCAGAGAGCGAGCAGGGCAGCAGATGAGGAGAAAGCAGCCTCCTGGTCACAGGAACTACACGGGGGTTGCGCTCGAGAAATTCATGGATGCAAACACCTCCCTCAAATATTACAGCTAATTTTCGACGGCAGATATGGGGTTAAAGCACACTTGCCCAGCCTCGACCGTGCTCACTAATGTTCTGGGCTGATTAAACGTTACTGAATTTGAGCTTCAACTCGGGCACCTGCTTTATTTATATCTGTAAGTGCTTCCTGTTGAGGTTTAATTTTTGTGACAGGACCATCGTGCCAGAATGAACGAATGAGTACGTTTAGTCAATGATTTTATGTATGTATATATTTTATCCGTTTTAAGTATCTTGTGGCTTAGAAACCATATAAATGCTTTTACAGTATTATTTCATAATACTCCTTTTACTGTACGCACTTTACTTTATTATTGCAATTGTGGCAATTAACTTCTCTTGCATGAGAAAGAAGACTGCTCAATAAATAACCACTTTTATTGAAAACGCCCGTCTCTCTATTTCTCTGCACTCCTGGTGAAACTAAGCATGCACAATTGACTGAGTGAAATAGCTATCTATTGTTTCCGCGACTCTAGAGATATACTCCTTATTCTGGAGGGAGCAAAGTTGTCATGTTTATGCGGTTGTCAGAAACTAATCCCTTCTTGTCTTTCAGGAAATTTAAACCCCTTCCTGTTTACTCGAGAACGTTTCTAGTGACCTCTGAGCTAGCTGGCATACCTAATTAAGTCTAACATATTCAGTAGAGACCTAGTCGACCTCAGTCCTATGTCTAAACTATCGTTTATGTTATTCCAATGCGCAGAGCCTATTGGGAATATAGGAACTACACTACATTAGCAATTTTAAAGATTTCTTTAGGAGAGTTCGCAGCTGACTTAATTTTCTGTTCGTAAAAAGACAGCTTGGGTAACTTTAATTTCCGATTTGTAGGATCTAATATATTCCCTATATTCTATTTTGCTAAAATCAGAGTAATTCAATCTCCATCTCCTTTCAAGCCTTCTGCAGCGTTGTTTGAGTTCCCTCAATTTAGGAGTGAACCACGGCGCATGTTCCTGCCTGTTAGTTATGTGGAGGGTTGCTTAGGGAGTACTATGTCCAAGGAGACTTGGATCCAAGAGTTAAGTTTCTCAATAGCATTGGCCAGGTTAAGGTGTAGGTCACGGGTAGGTCTAGTAGTTTCCAGAACCGAGTTCCACTGATCGACAGGAAGCCTTGACCAATTCTGCTCTCGGACCAGAATTATATTGGGGGGCAAACGGGTCCGGGAATTTCCCAGATAAAAGGGATCAGGAAGTGATCAGTCCAGGGAAGAGGGACGAGGATTCCTACCGTAAGTTCGCTACAATTGCTAAAGACTGGATCCAATAGGTGACCTTTGCTGTGAGTGGGTTTCAACAGTTTCTCCGTGAGCTGGAGTGCTGAAAAATTCTCAATCAGTTCTTTAGCCAGATTCTCAGAGGAATCTTCTAAGTGTACATTAAGGTCACCAAGCACAGTAAACTTGGCTGGTCCCAGGCCTAAATCGTCAGAGATGCACATTAGGCCTACTTCCATGTGCCAATGACTTGATTGCCACCATTTGTAGGGCAGACTCACAGATGGCAGAGTATAGGTGCAGAAGCAGGTTGGTTGGAAGTCTTTTATGTCCCTGAGACTTCAGATCAGAGGCCAGCCAGCTAGACTTTGGAGTCAACCTGGGTTCAGTGGTGAACTGATGCAGATCCAGTCCTTCTCACCCAGGCACGAGGGTAGCAGGCCAGCAGGTCAGCACAACAAAGCAAGAGTCCAAGAAAGCAGTAGTCCAGCAGAGTAACATTCCTTTCAGTAGCACAACTGTCCTTCTTCCTGGCAGAGTCTTCACAGGTCCAGAAGTGTACTAAAGTGGTGGTATCAGAGGTTAGTACTCATATCCAGTTGTGCCTTTGAAGAGGGGGATACTTCAAAGACATGCCCTAGAAGTGCACAGAGATCCTCCCTTCCAGCCTTCCAGACTCACTACAGGGGGGTATGCAGCCCATTGTGTGGAGACAGGACATAGCCTATTCAGGTGTGAGGCTGGGTACCGCTTCTCCCTTCCATCCTGCCAGGATGGCCCATCAAGTCACACCTAAGCTCCAATTGTGTGTGGCTGTGTAGGGCATGGGTACTCGCAAACGTTTTCCCAGGGGCCAAAAAGTGTGGTCTGTGATGTGACCGAGGGCCGCATTGATGCCAACAGGGTGCGGTTGGGCAAGGGGTGGGATGAGGGGGATCATTGGTGATAAGGTGGGTGTAGGGGAGGCAACACATATACATCTCATTGCCGAATTGGACAATGTGAAACAAGAAAACCTCAGATTAATCATTAAACACTTTTAGAATTTTGAAGATACTTTATCATATTTTTGCAATGTTGCTGCAAATGGATTTATAAATGAAGGCTCTCCTAAACTTAAGTGGTGCAGGACCTATAGTTACTTCTTTTATTTAATACCCATTAACCTTTAAATAAATTCTTGCCTGTTTAGTTTCCATCTTTTTACTGTTAGTGCCTCTGCAGTAAGTAGCAGCAGAGTACTGCTGTACACCAGGGGCTGCATGTAAAGGTCAGGAGTGCCACATGTGGCTCTTGGGCTGTACTTTGAGTATCAATGGTCTAGGGGATTACACATAGCCCAACCATCACCCACCCCAGACATGTGATCAAAGACAGGCAGCAGGTACCAAATGGCTAAAGTAAGAAAATGCCAACTTTCTAAAAGTGTCATTTTCAGAATTGCAAATTAAATTGTTTTTTAAATTGTGTTTCCAGAGATACCAAACTAGAAAAGTCTATCTCTTCACAATTGGGAATTACACCTATAAAATGTAATAAGGTAATAAGGAAATCCCAATGTTATCCAATGAGAGATATAGGCCTTGCAGAAGTGAAAAATGTATTTAACTGATTTTCACTAGTAGGACATTCAAAACGTAAAAGTGCATGTCCTGCCTGTTAAATACATTGCACTCTGCCCTCTGGTTTGTCCTGGGCCTACCGTAGGGGTGACTTATATGTAGAAAAAGGGAACGTTTGTGCCTGGCAATAGGTTTATTTTTCCAGGTTGACATTGGTGTGTAAACTGCACACAGAGGTCCTGCAATTGCAGGCCTGGGACATGGTTGAGGGGCTACTTAAGTGGGTGGCACAAACAGTGCTGCAGGCCCACTAGTAGCATTTAATTAACAGGCCCCGGGTGCAAGGAATACCACTTAACTAGGGACTCATAAGTAAATTAAATATGTAACATTGGGATGAACCAATATGAGCATGTTTTGAGGAGAAAGCACATTTACTTTAGCCCTGTATAACAGGTTTTTAAGATTAGATCAGACTAAGACTAGAAACAGGCAAGCCTATTGTTAATAAAAATAACAATACAAAGAGGAGGATAATGAACCTACACTGAACAAGCCTTAATCACATGGTTAACAATCTCTGAGGCTCAGATAATTGTTGAGTAGATAACATTCTCTGTAGGGTATTCCTTAAAGTGACATGCATGGTTCATTGAGTATTTTTTTACCAACACGTCCTGTGCTCAGGTGTAATTTCATAAAGGAATTAATAATTGAAAAAACTAGTGAATAGTATTGGCAAATAGAAATAGGCAGTAAGGTGGTCTTCTTTAACTTTATGCATTGAAGGTTGACCCACAAAGATAGTACTCCATTACATATAAGAAATTGAGAGTGAAAAGCACTCAATCAGTTGAGTGATAGTGAAATTCGACATATGTCCTTAATAGTTTCTAATTGATCCCAATGTGCAGTAGAGATTCATATCAAGCAGTGTTGTCTGCTGGTTCATTAAAAGAAGTTCATGTATCTTGTTTTCTATAAAAATAATCTTTATTCATACGACAATTGACTGTCAAATGAGACTAAAATCATCTCAGTTAAGCAAGCCATCGCGTTTTGTTCCTATACAAAATTTTATCAGGGCTCCATACGTTACTCCTCATAGTTAATGTACCAGTGCATGTTGTTCTAAGAAATCAAATTAAACTGCTTAATGAAACCATGCACACATTGGTATACAGGGATTGCCAATTTTAAAAGGAGTTTTAATAAACACCATGTGTGCTGCCTAGCTGTATCTCCAGAGTCCGTAACTCTATTGTATATAAACTTCAGGCTCAATCAACAGACCATAGTCAAATAGTCCTTGAACTCCATCAAAGCCAAAAGCATTGCAACAAAAAGTCACCCTGTGCCTGCAGCATTGGGATATGGCTTGGCAGTACAGTAGTCCTTGGCAGTAGTTCACACTTTACAATGCTTGGGGATGCTTTTTAATAATGGATTCAATTGGAAACGCCCTATTACATCATGACAAAAATACATGGATTAAGTAAAGGCACGTTGGCAAGATCTGACATGCCATGGAAAATACTCTCTTCACTTATTTAGAAAAGCGGATAAAGAAAAAGCTACTTCTTTATGAATTTGCTGTTGCCAAATTTGGTTTCCAACTACAAATATCTCTATTGTTCTTGTTGAATATTCAATCTGGTGCATATTGTAAGATCTCAGAAAAAGGTCTTAGAACTGGTTAAACTAAAAGTCTAGCTGATGTCCTTCTGTCCTCTTGCCTTGAATGCAACTTTAAATGTGTTCTAATCAATTGCTCTAATAGTGCCTTTTATATTTCCCATTTTTGGCTTTGAAACAAATTGGTAAAATCTACTGGAGGACAAACATCAGTCTATTTTTATTTTATTCAGCATGGCTTAAAACATTTGGCTTGATTTATGAACTAGCAGATTTCATTTTGGCTGCTTTTTCCTCCAACAGAAAACCCATTATTCCTGATAAAACCTATTATTCTTGTTATTCATCATCAATGGCGACCAACAAGTCTAACTTGTGCTTAATGCAAGATAGTTGCTGGAGCAGGGATATGTTTCAATGAAAATCTCGGTTTATGATCATCAGAACCAATACCGTCTATCCCTGGATCAATGGACCTTTGACGTTGAATGAGATTAATCAGGAGCTTTACATCACGTACATTTTGAACACAATTTACTAATCTAATTTTAGTCAATAATGAGAGCTTGTATGAGTTAAAGGGTTTTATTATTGAAATTTGTAGTAAGTTATCTTTATTCAATGTCACAAGTTAATTCGTATTAATCTCAATCATCGATAATCAGTACTAGTCAATCAAGTAATCAGAATAAAATACATTAAGGAAAGAATCCCTATTCTAGGAATGGTTAGAAAAAGGTGTCAGTCAGAACCCATAAAGAGTTCTATTTGGAAAGAGTGAAAGTACAAGCATAAAGCTTCAGCATGAAAAATCAGCTCACTAAATCAATAATCGATCAAAACAGAACTACGCATAAAGAGAGGTCCGAGAACTCAGTAGTTTCTAAGCAGTGTGGAATATGGTTAAAAAATAATAGCGGCAAAAAGTGGGATAATCAACTCTAGGAGCATGCTATATTATAAACAAGCAAAAATATTGTTGCAATCTTCAGGTTGCTTCTTGTCACTTCCATCGATACTTCGGCTCTTAAAGCTCTCATGGGAATACATTCACTCCCCACCTTTTCTCACAGAAACATGGCATTCTTTGGAGAGCAATTTCTAAGTGTGAAACTAAAAAGTTATATCATTTCTAAGTTTTACATCAGTCCTTTTCCCATTCAAGGCCACTTTCCCACTTATAAACTACATTTCTACCCTTCCAATATAGCAAGTTTATTAATTAGTTAACTATGGTCTATGGAGAAGATGAAACATCTGTATAACAAAAATAAAATATTTTTGCACAGCAACCAGTCATTGGAAAAAGTCAGTTAAAATGGTGAAGATCAGGTTTAAAGGCTGAATTTACAGTGTCTTTGCTCTTGTTAACTTTAATATGCCAGTGTCTCAGCTTATTAGGTCTAGCACATTTAAGTATGATCACCTAGAGCAAATTTTGCATTAAATTTGTGTTTTATGTATCGATAGCTGTGTGCAGGAGCTAACATTTTCTCTATAATTTTTAAAATGCGTCATCATAGTCATCAAGTCATCAAAATAACATCTAAACAATTGCCATTTTAACAGACCAGTGCTTCAAATTGCATTAGAGCATATAATTATAAATTCCTATACATCAAACACACTGTTTGATACACATTTTCACAATGTAACTGACCTCAAGCACAACATGTGATGAAAACTGTTACTTTATGCAAAACCTGCCTAATGAACAGATGAGAGTATCTTCTTGTAAGAAACAATATCGGAAGTCTATGAAAGTAAATAGTTATGTGACAACAAATGCTGACTTAATCAGCGTTCTTGGTTTTATGCTTTACTATGCCAGATTTTAAAGTGTGTGTGAATGTAAGATAGCAAATAAATTGGCTGCTGCATTTTGTTCCTCCTTGTTTAAACTGAAGAGCAGACCACTTACAATGTTTTGATTTTTAGTACTTAGGAGCAAAGTATTGCATTGGTGTCTCAAGAAAGAGCATGCATGTATACAGCCTGCCTCTCAATGCAATCTGCAAGTCTTTTCCAAATTGATTATGGGAGAAAATATTCAGTAGCAACCTACGAGCAGTGCATTACATTTTACCCATTATTATACTTCATGGCACTTTCTTTACTCTTAGTGATGCAAATGAGAGTTTCCCACCAGTAGCGGCCCATGGTGGGAGTGCTGCCGGGCGCTGACGTGGGGCAGGGGAGGGGCAGGGGCAGAGTGGGGGGTAGTAAACTCCGGAATACGGCCGCACAGAGGTAAGTTCACAAACAAATAAATAAAACTAATTTAGTTGCGCGCGCTGCACATTCTGCCACAGTCCAGCAATTGGATACATGGTCCAGAAGGCATATCCCTACATATGTCATCTACGTGTGCAAAATTAATTTGTTTTCTGTGAATTTGAACACATTTGCAGCGATATATTCAGGGATATATGCTACGCTCTAGATGCAACCGCCGCTGTAGCAGCGGTTGCATTGTAATTCCGGCGGGGGGAAACTTCCCAGCCTTGGAGGTCGGAAAGGGTCCACGAAGACAGCAGTCAGATGGTTGGTCCGACCGGCATTGTAAACAGGCCCAAAGTTCCAGAATTCTGGAATTTTCCCTGTGAAATTGGTAAGCATGATTTTCTGAAACTGTATCTTGGTAATACTTACATGAAGGTGCTTCTTTGGAGAAACTGGTCTACATCTCCTTCCAATTTTTAGCTACCTCTGTTTGCTACTTCTCTGTCTGCCCTTTCTCCTCATCTTCCTACTCAACTCCATCACTCGACAAAGAACTGCCAACTGCATTCAGTCGGATTGCAAAGCATTCAACATTCCACAGATGACATGTTCACTTACTTAGCTCATGCTGTTCATAGAATATCCCCTTGCTGGGCATACAAGGTCTAAGTCACACATACCCCAACCCAGCAATGTGTGTAATCCCAATTATATATAAGATGTGTAAATGCTGATGAGAAAGAATAACTTTATATACTTGGTTTCTTAATGCCTATGCTTCAAGGGGAGAACTGCTAGGTGATTAGATCATCTTATGGACCAACCATAGAGATTTAAACATAATTCACTCTTTCACTGGCAGCCAGTGGAATCAGAACAACATTTAAGAAATATAGAAGCTGCGCTGGGCACCACTAGCTAACTTGACTGCAATATATTCAATAATGTGCACTGGTAAATTACATAACCAAGTTTCGACGTCCTTCTTGCATTAATCTGAAACGTTTATTAGCCTTAACAAGACTGTTAAGCTTCATGGTTCTCTTAGGCCCAGACGCCATTTTATGTTTTGCTGCACATTTGCCCATTTTCTGCATTTCATAGTAAGGCGTATCCTCGAATACCAGTAATCAGAAGCGCGCTTTTCGGAAAGTAGTGAGTTCAGGAGTATGTTGTTGTATCTTTATCTGGACCTCAAGAACTCCTGCTTTCCTCTAATGAGAGCAATCAGCCTCCTGCTCATCAGTTGTTGAATAAACAGTTTCTGTCACAAGTTCGTGTTCCAATTGACGTGTGTGCGTGGGGGAAGTGCATAAAAACCTCTCTAATTGAGTTGAAATTAGTGTTATGTGGTCCAACTGGCTTCCGAGATGATGTTCTGATCTGTTGAAAAACATTTGTCAGTTGAAATTTTGATTGGCTTCTCGCTATTGGTGCATTAAATGCATGTTAGACTATTGCTATCATTACATGGAATAAAATACACAGACGAAGGAAAGCAATGATGCAATAGCCAGCTGTTTTCTCTATTGACCATGCCAAGTATCTTTGTTTCGTTAGAGCTAGTGCCTTCTAGGTGTTTGGAAGTGTGGGAGGCAGAACCCTGAACCCCAAAATAAAGAAACCCCTACATTTTTCATTACCTCAACATTTCACATTCAGCGATTCTGCTTCAGGACCCTCTTCAACATTAAACTCAACATTTTATCAGCAGAATAATAAATGAGCAACAGGGGCTATTCCAGAACTTGAGTTCCAGATTAGTGAAAAGTTACAGGGTTTTATAACAAAATCTCAACTAAGCTGTTTAGAGAAAATGCAAAACATGCCATGACGACTGAAATACAAAATACATAGTCAGAAATTAGAATTATTCTAAGTCCCAATGCACAGCAAAATCATTGGAGGAACTGACAGTATCCCAAGCCAATTACGGTAAAATCTCTATTAAAATAGTCAGAGTTTCTAGCATAGTAATGAGGTCAAAACATTCTGGCTCACCCCATCAAACAAGGGGTTCTTGTACACAAATTCAGCATGGTGTGATCCCATAAATCATTTCTTTTGACAAATCAGCGAAATCTACATCATAACATTACACTTAGCACTGATCTACTTTCTAAGAAAGCATGGAGCAGTCTCAGTAACACCTCATCGTAGGAAGTTCACCTTAATGCAACATTTTTAAAACAATCAAACATACACCAATCGAAGCGAGCTAGGCCCAGCAACAGTACACTTGAAGAACAGAAGAACCTTAGATTGATTCAAATTGTAAGCAAACATTAGAAAAATTATTCACAATACATGCACATTGGAATATACACTATGATATCAACTTGTCTCTTGTGCCGCGGAAACTGTGGCGGGAGAAGACATCGCAGGGAATGGGATGGGAGGGAGAAGAGCTGGAGTGAAATGAGCAGCATCAAACAGCATCCATATTAAGTAATAGGGCGAATTTATGAAAAATGTGGCACAACTAAACTATATTAATACATTCACTTCTAAATGACATATGAACATCGTTTTAAGTGCAATGTTAATAATTCATCAGTTACGTCTAAAATTCATCATAAAAATCATTAATATTCAAAGTATATTTTCACTCAAAACTGTGCTTTGAAAAAACTTCAACAGACGTAACCACCTCACATATCCCTTGCCTCAACATTTTTAGCCCTCCTCCACAAGTAGTGTTGTATTGCTGTTCATGCATGCCTTGGGACTTATTGGCCTAAGCACAACGCAGTGATTTTACCTATGCAAATCAATTATTGTGCTTCCTGGAATAGTATCTTTCTTTATGCCCTGACGTCCCTATATCATATCGCCCCTCTGCCTTTACTCTTTTGCATATGTGTGCTCACCTAATTGACTTGTAGAAATATTGGTATTGCACAATACAAATATTTTACTTTTTAAATAAATATTGACAAATGCATGTTATTATTGTTCAACTATCAGATGTAACTTTAGAAAGGGTAAACTTAACATCTGTGTAATAAACACATTCATGGATTGGAATTTAGGTTGGGCATCCCACCAGGTGGATAGGCGTTAGTGTACCAGTGGCAGAGTCGAATTTCACCTGGAGGGTCAGCAGCACTCACTATCCCCTCCCCTCCACCCAACTCAAGTCGGGGAAAACAAATGGAGTGATTAACATATACTAACACATTGCTCTAACAATATGCTGTTGCTGAGAAACCTGCCAAATTGTTAGACTGTACTTCTCACCCTTTCTGCCCTGAGAGAACATTCTCACTGGTATATTTTTGATCACTGAAGATCACAAAGAAACAGCGTCAACCCATATTTGCTATAATAGGAGTGGGGCAGTGAATATTCCTCTGTTTAGCAGCTCTTCTCTTTTCATCAGGGAGGGTAAGGAGGGAGAGCAGGACAATAGTATAGTACATCAGTCTATGTTTGGAGTAGAGAATGAGCTCTGAGCCTTCAATGCAAGTAAATAGTTTCCAGATCAGATTTTCAACTTTCTCAAAACAATGTAGTCTTTTAGACTATTTTTGGCCAATGTCTATATATTTTAAGTTTTACATCTTACAGACCTGGTCTTCCGACCTCTGGAAGTCTGCTTTTTCTGTAGTTGTCATTCAAAAGGCGGAACATATATTATGTAAGCAACACACAGGCTTCTGCATCCTGCCCTTCAATTCAAATAAGCATTAGCAAATCCATCAGCTCTCACCTAAGCAACATATTGGCTTTGCCAAAGCCTTGTGACAATGCTGTATACCATCAGGAAGATGGCCAAAAGGAAAATAAAGGTGCGATGAAGCAATCATATCATCTTGTAGGCTTGTGTGACACAACGGCAGGATCCAAGAGATGAAGGTATTTTTTTCTTCACTTTTTTGGGAGGCTAAGTTCAAGTGAACCACCCAGGAGAAGCTCTACAATGTAACTGACAAAACAGCTTGTCATGGAATTCCATTCTTGAATGGAATTCCACAAGCAGATAAAGCGAGGCACACATTATAACACATCTCCCTCCCCACAAGGATTACCAATATAACAAACTTAAATAGGATTAAAGGAAATCAAACAGGAGAAACACATATAAAAAACATAACAGATAATTAATGCACATAAGCATAAATTTAACCCATAAAAGTATCCAACTAATTCAAACAATCAGTTGTAAAAAACTTTCCATACTCTGCATAGTTAAATACAATCCAAACATCCTAGACAAAATATTGCAACTACTAATTAAAACATTTAAAAATCCTCACACCTAAGAGGCAATTCAACCCTAGCAGGATCACATAACACCCTCTCCTTTACTGCCCTACCACCTGCCACATCCCGCACTCTTTCTCCCACCAGATCCTCCTCTTTCTTCAAATAATTAGGGACCCTCACTACTTTTCCCTTGTTGCATGAATTGCCAAAACTCCACAACAAAGGGCCCTATTATGATGTCGGGCGGAGGAAACTCTGCCCGACATCGTCTCGGTCATGGGAACAACCAACACTTGGTCGGTGGTCCCGACTGACTGAATAGGTTGCGACCGAACACGGTTCGGCTGCATGCCTATACTTTACAATAGGAGTATGTATTCCAGCCGAAATACATGCTCCCATTGGTAAATAGGAGGTGCAGTGCATCCCTGCACCGCATGGCAGGCACCTCAAGGTGCCTGCCAAAGGGTGCAGGGATCAACAGGGGGCACCATAGGTGCCCCCTCGGACTACAACCGGAGTCAATGCACCCCTGGGGGCCCTGCTGGGGGCCCCCAAAGTCGAGTTCTGACAGCATTTCTGTGTCAGAAATGCCGGCACAGAAAGGCTTTCGGAATCCGACATCGTAATACCTCAGGCGGAAAGAGCCACCCTCGGGATTACTGAGGGCATTACGACTGGTGGACGGGCTCTCCGAGCCAATCGGAAGCCGGTCAGAATGAACGGTCAGATTCCTTTCTGACTGTCTGTATTGTAATGAGGTGAGCAGAAAGGAATCTGACTTGCACAGTACGTGTCTGAAAGGCTCCGACCGACAGTCAGAGCCTTTTCCGATAACATTGTAAATGCCCCCAAAGTCTATTTGTTTACTCTCTTCCCTACCAAGGGTTCAGAAGATTTCGATTCACACTTATTCACTCTCCGACCTTTCAAACCTCTCATTAAATCGCCAACCTGAAAACTCTCTCCAACTGTCCCATCATCCTGGGCAGAATTCTGCCTCGCCACTCCTTTGGACAATAAAGACCTAAGATTGCGGCCTCTCATGAATTCAAATGGAGATTTGGCTGTTACACCTTGTGGGGTTGTTCGATATGACCATACCAACTTGTGTACTGCTTTTCTCTAATCTAGACCAGTGCCAAAAGACAACTGTTTGCCATCCTTGAGCGTCTATCCCACCTTTCCACTAAATTGTTTGTGGGTGGGTAATACACTGAGAAACACAGATGCTCAATGCCATACTTTTAAAAAAAACTCTTCATAGCCCCGGACACAAATTGCACCCCATTGTAACAATAACCTCTGGCATTCCTTCTCTTTCCCACAACTCACTCAAAAATTCCACCAGCACATCCATGATGACGCAGTCAGTGAACTTGATTTCTGGCCACCCTGTGTAATTATCCACCACTACTATAGCAAACTTAGACCGGCTACCAAAAACATTCAATGGTCCAGTGAAATCAATCGCAGTTTTTTTCCATGCCCCATCAGACTTACCAAATGTTACAGCGGGTACTTCACCTTGTTTTGCGATTTATTGCTCCATGCTCATGGCACAATCTCTAATGTAATGCTCCACATCTCAGTAAAGTCCCAGCCGTCTGTACCCCGCTTGGATGCACCTTTTAGTAGCATTCATGCTGATGTGTCACTTATGTGCTAGTTTCAAAATTCTGGGCCTCATTTTGATGTTGGTCCGATCGCCATTGATAGGCTGACGGTGGCAGTCCCACCGACATCCAGGCCTTCGACCCGACCGCCACATTACGATGCAGACAGCCACACTGCAGCAGTCTGAGGGACAGACTGCTGGTTCTGACAGGCTCATGGAACCTGTCATGCAAACGGTGGACACTAATCACTACAATGGAGGATGTCCATTTCCCACAGCCTTTTCATGATGGTCCCACCACTATGAAAAGGCTGTCGGAATGGGACTTTGGATGCCCTAAGTAGGGCCACCTCCCCGTGGGCCAGTGCTAAGTGGCCAGGGGGGCACTTAGCACTGCCCCCAACCATTCATGCACCGATGGCCAGACACCTCATGGTGCATGGCACAGGGTGCATGGATGTTTCAAAGGTGACTATTTCTACTGCGGCTTGTGCTACGCCCCTTTTCAGGGCGGCAGCAGAAGCTGAAGTAGAAAAAGGCATTTTATGACCACCTGCAGGGCAGTCGTATCATAATGGGGCAGGTGGGACTGCCAAAGTCTTGTTGGGTGGTCAACTGCCTGCAGAGAAAGCGGTCAGATGCTTGTTCGACCGCCATCACATTGAGACCTCTGTCTCGGAATTTGTCTTCTACCACCAACAACTCTCCTCTCAACAACACTCCATTTATTACAGAAAGCTCAGCCAGCATCTGATGGAAAAATTCTGCTCCATGAGAAGCTTTACCTTTTATAGGCCAACCCTCTACCCTCTTTCAATTATTCGAAATAGAATATGTATGAAATAATATCAATATGTAAAATAGGATTTTGTCTTAGATGCAATAGACAATATAAGACTTCTAAGATATTAGGATGTTTTTTTAATGATCTCTTAGACTAATGATTTTTTTCACATCAAAGTTTATTTATATTGTGAAGCTAGAACACAATTGTGTTGTTTAATGTTTTTCACATGTACATAAGTATTTTCTGTATATTGACTTTATTGTCTCTTTTTGTTTCAAATATGTGACAAAGTCTTTAAAAAAAAGTTAAAGAAAAAAGTATAAATAAAGCACCAGATCAAATGAAAAGAAATAGTTTGGTCTGCGTTAAACTCAGAAACGTCAAAATCACACAGGTCCTTCCCTGCTACACTTTTATAAAGTAGGCATTTTCTTGTTTAACCATTCTGTGTGCCTGTGCCTGTTTGTGTATTGACTGTCTGGTTTTGGAGTGAAAGGGGCTGTGTAGGTGCATTCTCTCAGGTAGCCACCAGGGAGGGGGGTTGATGTGTGTCCTGCCTTTCCTGAAAGAGTCAGGGCTGGGTTGAATAGACCTGGGCTGCATTTAGAGTAGGGGAGGAGTTCTCACTAACAAGTGAATAGGCCCGGTCTGCATTTCAAGTGCTGGGAGGAGATTTCCCTTGCACCTGAATAGGGCCTGTCTGCTTTACACAATGCTGTCCCTACCTCCTGCTGGGCAGCTGCGCCAGAGAGGACAGAACTGGTTTGGACTGGGCTCAGAGACCCTTGCACAAAGAGAACAAAGACATTTTGGGATATAAGTATTAGACCTAAAACCCCTGAACTTTAGACTACTCCTGGAATCAAGAGGAACCTTTGCTGAGGAGAAGAGCTGGAGAAACTGAGGAGAAGTACTGCCCTCCCTCTGTGTCTGAGGTTGGCCTGCAGTTGCTGTTTCTGCTAAAGAAAGGAGAAGGACTTTGCTTTGTCCCCATCATGATGAAATTCTCCAAGGGCTTGAGTAGAGCTTACCTCCTGTTTTGAAGTCTTAGGAACACAAAGACTTCACCCCCCGCTCCACTGCACGTCATTGCTGGGAGTTACGACCTGCCAAGAGATGGCTGTGCTGGGCCTCTGTAGGTTGTTTCTGCTGTTGGGAGCTGGAAGAGCAATGCAACGACAAAGATATCACCGCTTTGCTCATCTTGCGACAGGTTTCCGACGCAACGCCGAGGTGTGGGAAGAATCGCCCACATCGCTGTGCCGCTGCTGAAACCAACGATGCGCCTTTTGCCGTAGCAGGAATTGACACATCGAGGGATCGCGGCTGAAAAGGTTGACGCAGCGCCGCTCGCCGCTACCGTATAGTTCACAGACGCATCCCGGATTTCCACACATCCTCCCTGTGTGGCAAGTTTTCTCCAACACATCCCCCGAGGAGCAAAATCAACACATCGCTTCCCACTACAGGCCGGACCCAACGCATCGCTCCCCTGTGTACAGCGGAACTGTCGCATCGCATCCACGAGGGCCTCAGGAACCGGCGCATCTCTTTGTTTTTTGACACTTCTCATCATTGCGGGTGTTTGGCTTGTTGAATTTTGTCGCAACAACAGGTACTTTGCAAGAAATCATGCATCCATAGTTTTCTATCGACTCGCTTGCTAAAACCTTTTGAAAGTCATTTTTCTTAATACTTGTATGTTGGATTTTTGTCTTTTTGGCCGTGTTAAGTTTTGATAAAGTTACTTTATTTTTCTAAACTGGTGTGGTGTCCATTTGTGGTATTATCACTGTGTTACTGTGAGTGTTGATACAAATACTTTACACATTGCCTTTGGGATAAGCCTGTCTGCTCGTGCCAAGCTACCAAGGAGGTGAGCAGGGTTATCTAAAGTGTGTATCCCCCTTACCCTGACTAGAAGCAAGGGTCCCTTTTTGGACAAAGGTACCTGCATCTGCCAACTAAAGACCCCCATTTCTAACACCACAGCATAATTATCTTGATGTATTAAAGCTTTCTGCACCAAGAGCTCTTCTGGTACACCTTGGCTTTTGATTGAGTCCCACGGATGACCCCTTGGGACAAGGTCAAAAGCCACTTTTAAATCAATGAATGCTACATATAGATGACCTTCTCTCAGTTTAGTATATTTCCATGCTTTCGCAGTTCTAGGTCCACTCTGCAGATGGCCAAATCCTTGGGAGCGAAGAAGACCTCCACTCTCCCTCAGGGTACAACCAGTTCCGGCTATAACCAGGTTGCTGGCTAACTACCCGTAGGGGAGAGAAGAGTCATCTCAGGACCACCAAGGTGAAGGGAAGGCAAGGAAATCCCAGGAATGCAGGAACTTCAGGAATACCGGGTATAAACGTTGATACCCTAATAGGAGACAAACAGAAAGCAAAAGCAGATGAACACAGGCTGTAGGTATCTCTATGGTTATGCGTTCTACCTCCATGAACGTCTCTGTTTGGGTACTGTCTCAGACTCAACGTAGACATGCAATGTGCATACGCAGACACGCTGATCAGGAATCAAAACAGGAAGATGCAAGTACTCAGCGAAGTCGCTTCCCACAACCACAAAGACACTGAGGTCTAGATATTTACATGTTTCAGGCTTCCCAGGATTCCAGTAGAGACAATGTACACACGAGATTGATGAATCCCTTCAGCTGAGGCAATATCGGGAAAAGGAGTGCAAGAGCTACTCAGATGCTACAAAGGTGCGAATAAAAGTCACACAAAAGCGCCCAGGTTAAAGAAATAACCGCTGTGACTAAAGCGGCAATGCCACACCGGGGTGAATAACAAAGTCGTAGTGCACGCGCAGCACTAAAGAAAACAAGCATTTACAATGCAATGGTCTATGCATTATCAAAGGTAGAGCTATTGGCATTGCTCATGACATTTTTTTTTTTAAATCTTAAATAAATGGCATTGTCATTTACATTGCCAATAGCTTAATCGTTAAATAAATGGCATTGTCATGTTCAATGCCAATAGGTTAATCACTCGCAAATGCATGACCTATTGCATATACACCCACACAGAGCCACACACACAAAGCCACCCACACACACACACACACAGAGCCCCCCCCCACACACACACACAGAGCCCCCCCCCCACACACACACAGAGCCCCCCCCACACACACAGAGCCCACACACACACACACAGAGCCCCCCACACACACACACAGAGCCCCCACACACAGAGCCCCCCCCACACACAGAACCCCCCCACACACACAGAGCCCCACACACACACACACAGAGCCCCCCCCACACACACACAGAGCCCCCCACACACACACACAGAGCACACACACACACAGAGCCCCACACACACAGAGCCTCTCACACACACACAGAGCCCCCCCACACACACACATAGCCCCCTCACACACACACAGAGCCCCCCCACACACACACACACAGCCCCCCCCCACACACACACAGAGCCCCCACACACACAGAGCCCCCCACACACACAGAGCCCCCACACACACACACAGAGCCCCCCCCACACACAGCCCCACACACACACACACAGAGCCCCCCACACACACACACACACACACAGAGCCCCCCCCACACACACACACACAGAGCCCCCCACACACACCCAGAGCCACACACACACACATACAGGAGAGCAAGCACAGCAAGGAGGCAGGGAAGCAAGCACAGCAAGGGGGCAGGGGTGCAAGCACAGCCAGGGGGCAGGGGAGCAAGCACAGCCAGGGGGCAGGGGAGCAAGCACAGCCAGGGGGCAGGGAAGCAAGCACAGCCAGGGGGCAGGGAAGCAAGCACAGCCAGGGGGCAGGGGAGCAAGCACAGCCAGGGGGCAGGGGAGCAAGCTATCCTGGCAAATTTAGCGGATGTCCAGGTTTTCACTCAGGAGCGACTGGAAACAGAGGGAGTCTTGTCTCCATATGTATTCCAAGGAAGGACGAGTCAGCAGTTCTTATCAGAAAGCAATTTAATTAGTACATAACAGGCTAGGTGTACAAGCTGCATTTATGTAGTCATTTTGTGCATCGTTGTATGTACTCCTATGTTGATAAGCGCTGTCATTTAAGTCGCCACTACCGCTCAGATATAACATTGTAGTCCTTCTGCTACATCTACTAAACGACCCGGTTTTTGGCTTTCAAAAACCTGGTCACCATATTGTCAATAGAACACATAATGCATGGGCAGAGGCGGCCGCCATGTAAGGTGTGGGCACCAGGCAACGTACCCGACTGGCGGAAGAGTAGCACCATGAAACATATATTGGCTTATATTCACAGTTCCTGTTACTCTGTAAGAATGTATTCATTCAGTGAAACAACCTTACCTGCAGACAACTCGCAGCTCCGCCGCAATCTCCGCGTTGCAGCCCAACTCTTCTACCACTGCGAGTTCTTCCTCCTCCGCATCGACTTCCTCCTCTTCCTCCAAGGCGAGGTCCCGGAGTAGCAGCACCTCTCGCCACAGCGTACCCAAGGATCAAACGTGAAAGGTTTTGCTACTTACATCCTGGACTTCGTATTTAGGAACGTTGCACCGCTCTCCTCGTGTGCTCTCCTCCCCTCTCGTCTCCTGGTTCTCTCTCTTTCACCCCACCCTTTTTCTTTCTAATATCTACCCCCCTCTCTCTCTTCTCCCCACTCACTCTCCCCTCCATCTTTCCCTCTCTTTCTCTCGGCGTGTGATTGAGCGTTGCACGCTCTCTCTCGCCTTGTTTCCTCTACACGTGCCCCCCTGTCGTCCTTTGTGATCTTGCTCTCTTTCTTGTTCTCCCCCTTTCTTGTTTTGCTTCCTTCGTTCTCCTGTCACTGTATATCATCCTCTGTTCCCTCCCTCCCTCTGTTTCTTTTTCTCACCCCCCTTCGCTACTTCTCTCTGCCACATCTTTCTCTCTCCCTCGCCATCTTTTCCCCCTCGATTCATTCTGTCCCTTTCTTATCCTCGTTTCTCCGCCTCTCGTTCTATCCTTCCATCTATCTCCACCTCTCTCCCTCCCCTCTTGCCCCCTCGTTCCCTGTTGTTGTTACTCCTGCGCCCCCTCCCTCACACCTTCTGCCTGTTTCTGTTTTCCCCTCACCTCAAGTCTCCATAAACTCACTCAACCCATGAGTGCTTGTAGCAATGTTTTTTTTAATGTTTTCTGTCTTTTAGTTGCTCTTTTGGCCCCTCACAGGTTCTGTAGGGGTGCTTCTACCTCTATTAAATGTAGAGGCCCCTGGGCAACCGAGGGAGTATGAAGGTGAAGCCGCAGCCCACGGTAGTGGCGCACAGTAGAACCGCGTGTGTGATCCTGGGCTGGGAACAGAGAGGGGGAGGGGCCTGAAGGTCAGAGCTGGGGTTCACTGGCGCAGGAGTGTGTGTGTGTGTGATCCAGGCATACACAAGGGGCGCTGAAGTCTAGCAGTGAGATGCACCAGCAGAGCTTTGTCTAGGGTGCAGTCATGAGATAGGGAGGGCTGAAAGTCAACATTAATGCACATTGCTGGTGTGATCCATTAAAGATACACTGATGTTCGGGGTCACTAGTGAAGTACATTAGCAGAGCTGTGTGCGTGGATAGCGGGGTCAGGACTGAAATATTTTGACAGAGGTGCTTGCGTCTTCCCAACCATGGCACGCGCAGGTGGTGAGGGTCTACAGGTCATGAGAGAGGTGCTGTGTGACCCCAGTGAAAGGAAATCATGGGTGCAGAATGCCGGGAGTGGTGTGCAGTGTGCCTCTCTCTCTCTCTCTTTGCTCCCCCACCACTCTCTCTCTCTCCCCCTATTTGTCTCCCTATATTTCAGTCTCTCTCTCGCTCTTTCTCTGTACCTCTCTTTGTCTCTCTGTATCTCGCTCTTCCCCTCTCTTCCTATATCTCTGTATTTCTCTTGTCTGTGTGTCTCTCTCTTGGGCGCCATGTATGAGCTGCAGGCGGCTGCCGGGGACTCGGAGATCAACGTGGAGAGCCTGGAGCTGGACGAGGAGAGCGACGCGCCCCCAAGCCTCAGCCCCCCGCCGGCCGGGGACACCTGCGAGGAGGAAGATGACGAAGAGGAGGAGTTGCTGCCAGGGGCTCGCCCCCCGGCACAGGCACCCCGATGGGCACCGACAAGGGCTGCGGGGAGCAGAGGAAGCTGAGCCGCAACCACGGGGAGGTGTCCTGCATGAAGGGGCACAAGCGCTTCAGCCGCTGGCGGTACTGTCAGTGTGCTAATTGCCTGCTGGTGGTGGAGCAGCAGCGGGTCATAGCGGCGCAGGTGGCGATCCGGGGACAGCAGGAGGGGGGCGGGATACAAAGACAAGGACAGCGGGAGGGGGCGGGATACAACGGGAACAAAGATACGGACTGCGGGAGGGGGGCGGGAACACAGACAGCGGGAGGGGGTGGGATACAACGGGAAAGAGGACAACGGGAAGGAGGACACGGACAGCGGGAGGGGGCGGGAACGAGGACAGCGGGAGCGTGCAACCTCATCTTAAAGAGCAGCAAAATGGCGGCCGAAAATTTCGGATTCGGGGGCGTGTTTTGCCGTTCTGAGTGACGGATGACGTCACAGGTCGAAAGAACGCAAAAAACACGCCCCTGAATCCGAAAGAGACGGGGCTTGAACTGAGAGATGTCCCTCTCATCCAATGGCTGGCCTCTGTTTAGGGAGCCAGCCAATGGAAGAGAGATGCGGGTTCAAGCCCCGTACTAAAAATCATTAAATCTCCGACTGGAGACTGCGCAAGCGCAGCCTTTCGGTCCTCGACCTAAAAAAACGAGTTGGGCGGAAAAGAATCACTGCTCTGACTCGCAACAAAAATGAATGAAGGAAGTAATGGAAGCGCAAAACACGCGCTAGAAGCATTCACCAAAAAACAAAGATGAAATATCGAGGTCCAAACAACAAGGCAGGAGTCTGTCCGTAATTGACAAAAAACGTCGGTAAGGAAAGATTCCAGCACGCGTAACGAGAATCCAGGCAGCGTTCTGAACAAGGAGCAGATACAGGGAAGCTTGGTCCACCAGGAAGAAGGTTGCCAAGCACCTGTGCTTGGGAGCAAGCTTCCTTTAACGCCCAGGAAGTCACATGACGGGGTCTGTGGGTGCACACAACCAATTCCCCCATCTAGTGCATTCTGGGTATCGTAGTTTAACTTCAATTAACATGCAAGAGCATCACCCCAATGTGTAACAGTTGCTATGAATAAAAGCGTAAAAACCTGATCAATTTTACTGGTTGTTGTTCTAAATCCTGCTTGGTAATGGGAAAGATTATTATTTTTCACTATCCAATTGGTAAGTTTATTTAGAATGTGTTTGATATAAACTTTTTGGTATCAATTACATTGATGGGTCTATATTTGGTAGGTTCTTATTGATTATGCTTGTTATAGTTCGGTACAATTTTTGCTCCTCTTCACATTTCTGCTATTGGTGCTCCTAAGGCTGCTGCATTACAAAGCAGGTTTAAGTATTGTACCCATACTGCCTTGTCATGTCTCAAAAAGACCCCTGGTATTTTTTCGAAACCTGGGGCTTTCCCCGATTTAATAGAAGCTATTGCTACTGTGGTCTCATCTAGGCTAAAATGGGGCAAATATGTTACGCTTCTATTTGTTTCAACACAATTTGGACCATGTGTAGTCTGTATATTCCTGGTGACCGCCTGGACCTGCTCCCGAACGGTCGCTCCCTCCCTCCCTCCCTCGCTGATCTCACGCACTGTGAGCGCCGCAGCTCGAATTTGGGTAACTAGCGCTGTACTTTGTGCAGACGCTGTGTTCACTTTGTGCTTTGCGCTGTGTAACTGTGCCTGTGTGCTTATACTGCATTCTTAGCCCTTAAGCGCCCGATTTTAAATAGCGCTGTGCCTGTGTGCTTACGCAGCATTTGGTTGCCCATTAACTTACATTACTGACTCTGTGTTGACGCTGTGTTGTTTTCCGACCTGCTGGTCCATTTGCTGCCCCTGCCTCAGTTACACTCTCACCCTCCATTTTGTTGGTTGCAGTTTCCTGGCCCGCCCCTCCTCCCCGCTACCGCCTCCCAGCTGCTGCCCCTCCCACCCACGAACACAGGGATCGCCTCGTCCCCTGACCCACTGTGACCGCCTGGACCTGCTCCCGAACGGTCGCTCCCTCCCTCCCTCCCTCCCTCGCTGATCTCACGCACTGTGAGCGCCGCAGCTCGAATTTGGGTAACTAGCGCTGTACTTTGTGCAGACGCTGTGTTCACTTTGTGCTTTGCGCTGTGTAACTGTGCCTGTGTGCTTATACTGCATTCTTAGCCCTTAAGCGCCCGATTTTAAATAGCGCTGTGCCTGTGTGCTTACGCAGCATTTGGTTGCCCATTAACTTACATTACTGACTCTGTGTTGACGCTGTGTTGTTTTCCGACCTGCTGGTCCATTTGCTGCCCCTGCCTCAGTTACACTCTCACCCTCCATTTTGTTGGTTGCAGTTTCCTGGCCCACCCCTCCTCCCCGCTACCGCCTCCCAGCTGCTGCCCCTCCCACCCACGAACACAGGGATCGCCTCGTCCCCTGACCCACTGTGACCGCCTGGACCTGCTCCCGAACGGTCGCTCCCTCCCTCCCTCCCTCGCTGATCTCACGCACTGTGAGCGCCGCAGCTCGAATTTGGGTAACTAGCGCTGTACTTTGTGCAGACGCTGTGTTCACTTTGTGCTTTGCGCTGTGTAACTGTGCCTGTGTGCTTATACTGCATTCTTAGCCCTTAAGCGCCCGATTTTAAATAGCGCTGTGCCTGTGTGCTTACGCAGCATTTGGTTGCCCATTAACTTACATTACTGACTCTGTGTTGACGCTGTGTTGTTTTCCGACCTGCTGGTCCATTTGCTGCCCCTGCCTCAGTTACACTCTCACCCTCCATTTTGTTGGTTGCAGTTTCCTGGCCCGCCCCTCCTCCCCGCTACCGCCTCCCAGCTGCTGCCCCTCCCACCCACGAACACAGGGATCGCCTCGTCCCCTGACCCACTGTGACCGCCTGGACCTGCTCCCGAACGGTCGCTCCCTCCCTCCCTCCCTCCCTCGCTGATCTCACGCACTGTGAGCGCCGCAGCTCGAATTTGGGTAACTAGCGCTGTACTTTGTGCAGACGCTGTGTTCACTTTGTGCTTTGCGCTGTGTAACTGTGCCTGTGTGCTTATACTGCATTCTTAGCCCTTAAGCGCCCGATTTTAAATAGCGCTGTGCCTGTGTGCTTACGCAGCATTTGGTTGCCCATTAACTTACATTACTGACTCTGTGTTGACGCTGTGTTGTTTTCCGACCTGCTGGTCCATTTGCTGCCCCTGCCTCAGTTACACTCTCACCCTCCATTTTGTTGGTTGCAGTTTTCTGGCCCGCCCCTCCTCCCCGCTACCGCCTCCCAGCTGCTGCCCCTCCCACCCACGAACACAGGGATCGCCTCGTCCCCTGACCCACTGTGACCGCCTGGACCTGCTCCCGAACGGTCGCTCCCTCCCTCCCTCCCTCCCTCCCTCCCTCGCTGATCTCACGCACTGTGAGCGCCGCAGCTCGAATTTGGGTAACTAGCGCTGTACTTTGTGCAGACGCTGTGTTCACTTTGTGCTTTGCGCTGTGTAACTGTGCCTGTGTGCTTATACTGCATTCTTAGCCCTTAAGCGCCCGATTTTAAATAGCGCTGTGCCTGTGTGCTTACGCAGCATTTGGTTGCCCATTAACTTACATTACTGACTCTGTGTTGACGCTGTGTTGTTTTCCGACCTGCTGGTCCATTTGCTGCCCCTGCCTCAGTTACACTCTCACCCTCCATTTTGTTGGTTGCAGTTTCCTGGCCCGCCCCTCCTCCCCGCTACCGCCTCCCAGCTGCTGCCCCTCCCACCCACGAACACAGGGATCGCCTCGTCCCCTGACCCACTGTGACCGCCTGGACCTGCTCCCGAATGGTCGCTCCCTCCCTCCCTCCCTCCCTCGCTGATCTCACGCACTGTCAGCGCCGCAGCTCGAATTTGGGTAACTAGCGCTGTACTTTGTGCAGACGCTGTGTTCACTTTGTGCTTTGCGCTGTGTAACTGTGCCTGTGTGCTTATACTGCATTCTTAGCCCTTAAGCGCCCGATTTTAAATAGCGCTGTGCCTGTGTGCTTACGCAGCATTTGGTTGCCCATTAACTTACATAACTGACTCTGTGTTGACGCTGTGTTGTTTTCCGACCTGCTGGTCCATTTGCTGCCCCTGCCTCAGTTACACTCTCACCCTCCATTTTGTTGGTTGCAGTTTCCTGGCCCGCCCCTCCTCCCCGCTACCGCCTCCCAGCTGCTGCCCCTCCCACCCACGAACACAGGGATCGCCTCGTCCCCTGACCCACTGTGACCGCCTGGACCTGCTCCCGAACGGTCGCTCCCTCCCTCCCTCCCTCCCTCGCTGATCTCACGCACTGTGAGCGCCGCAGCTCGAATTTGGGTAACTAGCGCTGTACTTTGTGCAGACGCTGTGTTCACTTTGTGCTTTGCGCTGTGTAACTGTGCCTGTGTGCTTATACTGCATTCTTAGCCCTTAAGCGCCCGATTTTAAATAGCGCTGTGCCTGTGTGCTTACGCAGCATTAGTTGCCCATTAACTTACATTACTGACTCTGTGTTGACGCTGTGTTGTTTTCCGACCTGCTGGTCCATTTGCTGCCCCTGCCTCAGTTACACTCTCACCCTCCATTTTGTTGGTTGCAGTTTCCTGGCCCGCCCCTCCTCCCCGCTACCGCCTCCCAGCTGCTGCCCCTCCCACGCTCCGCCCCCTCCAACATCCATTTATGGCCAATGTCCCCACGCGCAGCGTCCACGCGCTACGGCCGCGCCGAAGGTGCGCCAAAGGTAAGCCCGTCTATGCCCGTCCGCGCCTTGACCGCGCCCAGTGCCAGACCCCCTGCCCCTCGCACTGCGCTGCCCCCCCGCATTACCTACGACGCCGCCAACCTCCTAGCCCTTAACCCCGGTCGCGCCCCCACCTGCGTCCAAGCCGCTCCCGGACACACCCATGGACCTTTCTCCTGCTACTCCTGCAAATTCATCGGCACCGACAACATCTCCGCTACCACCATAACACAAACCCCTGACCCCAACCACCTACAATGCATCCTTCTCAACACCCGATCAGTCCACAGACACGCCATTGACCTATGGAACCTACTAGACACCATCTCTCCGGACGTCGCCTTCCTTACAGAAACTTGGATGAACGCTTCCTCCGCCCCAGACATCACCATTGCCATCCCGGAAGATTATAAGATAATTCGCAAGGACCGCACCGGCCACACAGGAGGAGGAATCGCTATCGTCCATAAGAAGTCAATCCGCATCTCAACCAGCTCTGACGCCAATCTCACCAACTCTGAACACCTTCACTTCCAGATCCACATCGACCCCAAGACCACACTCAGAGGCACCCTCCTCTACAGACCACCAGGACCCCGCGCAAAATTCAGTGAAGACATCACGGACTTCATCGCTCCTCACGCGCTCCCCTCCAAAGACTACATCCTTCTGGGAGACCTCAATTTTCACCTTGAAAAGATCAACGACCGCAACACCACCACCCTATTGGACAATCTCGCCAACCTCGGACTTAAACAACTGGTCACATCCCCCACCCACATCGCAGGTCACACACTCGACCCCATCTTCACCTCCAGCAATCATGTCTCCTTCAGCCACACTACGGAACTCCTCTGGACTGACCACAGCTGCGTTCACTTCACCTACAACAAACCAAAACCCACCAACCACCTACAACCAACTCTGCAAAGAAACTGGAACAAAATCACCACGGACCAGATCTCCGCATCGCTCCTTCTAAACACCCCAGCCCACTCTTCTAACGCAAACGAAGCCGCCACCAACCTCACCCTATGGTTATCCAACACCGCCGACACCTTAGCACCACTGAAGAAACGTCAAAACAAACCTGCCAGCAAGAAGGCCTCATGGTTCAACGATGATCTTAAGAAGTCCAAGAAACTCTGCCGCTCCCTCGAAAAGGCCTGGAAAAAAGACCCAACTACTAGCACCAAGGACGCCTTCAAAAACGCCACCCGCACTCACCACCAACTAATCCGCAAGGCCAAGAAAACAGCACTCAAGGATCGACTCGACAACAACGCCCACAACAGCAAGGAACTTTTCAACATCGTCAAGGAATTTTCAAATCCCTCTGCCAACTCCAACGACATTACCCCCTCTCAAGCCCTCTGCGACTCCCTAGCTTCATTCTTCCACAACAAGATTGCGGACATCCACAACAGCTTCAACAACCAACCCGGAAACCAACCCACCCTACCTTTCGCTGAACATTCCCCCCCCGTAAACACCCTTAACAACTGGAACCCAATCTCCACTGAGGACACAATCCGCCTGATGAATTCCATCCACTCAGGATCCCCCACAGACCCATGTCCTCACCACATCTTCAACAAAGCAGACTCCGTCATAGCACCGCACCTCCGAGACGTCATCAACAGCTCCCTCAACTCCGCCACCTTCCCGGAAGATTGGAAACACGCTGAACTCACCGCCCTTCTGAAGAAACCCACAGCGGACCCCACCGAACTCAAAAATTACCGCCCCATCTCGCTCCTTCCATTCCCGGCCAAAGTCATCGAGAAAGCCGTCAACAACCAACTCGCCGCCTTCCTCGAAGCCAACAAATCCCTCGACCCCTCACAATCTGGCTTCCGAGCAAAACACAGCACTGAGACCGCCCTCATCGCAGCAACAGACGACATTCGAACTCTGCTGGACAACGGAGACACAGTCGCCCTCATCCTCCTCGACCTCTCTGCAGCATTCGACACAGTCTGCCACAGCACCCTTTTACAACGCCTCAATAACATCGGAATCCAAGGAAAAGCACTTGAATGGATCACCTCTTTCCTCACCGGAAGAACTCAGAAAGTCCGCCTCCCACCATTCAAGTCCGAGGCCACTGAAGTCATCTTTGGCGTACCACAAGGATCCTCACTCAGCCCCACCCTCTTCAACGTATACACGAGCCCCCTCGCGACCATCGCCCGCCAACACAACCTCAACATCATCTCTTACGCGGATGACACTCAACTAATCCTTTCTCTCACCAATGACCCCAGCACCGCCAAAACTAACCTACACGAAGGAATGAAAGAAGTTGCCGAATGGATGAAACAAAGCCGTCTGAAACTGAACTCAGACAAAACAGAAGTCCTCATCTTAGGTACATCCCCCTCTGCATGGGACGACTCCTGGTGGCCGGAAGCCCTCGGAAAGGCACCCATCCCGACAGACCACGCACGGAACTTAGGCATCATACTGGACTCTTCACTCTCAATGAATAGACAAGTCAGCGCCGTATCCTCTTCCTGCTTCAACATTCTTCGCATGCTTAGAAAAACATTTCGCTGGATCCCCACCGAAACAAGGAAAACAGTCACACATGCTCTGGTCACGAGCCGACTGGACTACGGAAACACCCTCTACGCAGGCACTACCGCTAAACTCCAGAAGAAACTCCAACGAATCCAAAACGCCTCAGCCAGGATCATATTAGACATCCCACGCAACGAACACATCTCAGGTCACCTTAAGGACCTCCACTGGCTACCCGTCAATAAGAGGATCACTTTCCGACTGCTAACTCACGCACACAAATCACTCTACGACATCGGACCAGAATGCCTCAACTCACGACTGTCCTTCTACACCCCCTCCCGCCAACTACGCTCTTCCAACCAAGCCCTCGCCACTGTACCTCGCATCAACAAGACCACCATGGGCGGCAGATCCTTCTCATACCTGGCTGCTAAAACATGGAACTCACTCCCCGCTTACCTTCGCCTTACCCAGAACCACCTAGCATTCAGAAAGCAACTTAAAACGTGGATATTTGACAAGTAATCTTCCTCCCCTCTCTAAGCGCCTTGGGACCCTCTGGGTATGTAGTGCGCTATATAAATTCTTTGACTTGACTTGACTTGACTATATCTTCAATAGCATCAGAATATATATGGGTAAAATGTCTGCACCAAGTGCCTCCATCTAGATAATACTCTAAACTCATATTACCAGTTTTGCTGCCATGGGCCACAATTTTCCAAAACGCAGCACTAGCTTGATTTTTCGCTGCAAGGATAAAATCACTCCAGGACAGGACTGTTGTTAAATGATCTCTCTCTTAAGTTCTATATTGTTTTAGAGATGTTTCCTTTTTAGGGCTCCCATCCCGAGGAAGCGTTCAGCACCAGCTTTCCTGCTCCTTGCTCAGGAACAGTCTCCTATCTGGGCACCTGGCACTTCTCCTAGGGTTTCCCTTAGCCGCATATTCCGGGTATTCAAGGCTGTGGCCTCTCCCTACCTGCACTCCCTAGGTCCTACTGCTTCCTAGCCACTAGCAAAGCACTTGTGTGTCAATAGCAGTCACGGGTCTCCTCTTTTTGGAAGTCGCACACCTCCAGAACTTGTCCACAGACGTTCACATGAAACCTCCAGGGCACTCCCGCCTCCTCCCCCTCCACAAGTCCATCCCTCTACTGTCTACAGCTGTAGACGGAGCAAACCACTGGCCCTGGGGAAACAAATCATAGACCCTAGATGTCAGCAGAAAGTCCTTGACTCCATCTTTGAAGTTGGGTTCAGGTGTCTTCCTTGCAGCTGGACAAACCTCAGGCATTCCTGCCGCTTCCCCTCTCCCAGATCTTGACTGTTCTCAAAAAGTCTCTGTCTTGTGTAATCCCAATCTATTGGGATACATCACTCCAACTCTTCCCCAATCCTCCTGCACAGCATTTTGTGAATTTCCAAGATGAAGCCTTCAACTGGTCTGTGGAAAGACATTCTGTGAGATCCCAAGCTTGTCCTAATGTGCCACCGCTAGCTGGTCTCTCCCTCCAAATCTTCACTTCTCAGTCCCTCCGTGGACTAGTTGCAGAGGTCTGGTTACCCTCCTTTGGTTTCTGTGGGTTATCAGCTTTTCCAGTCAAGGTGCAGTGTGAAAATAATTAACATGTGTAGATTCCATTCCCACCCTTTCCTCTCCCAGTAGCAGTCCTAACTATTGGAAAATCGCCCTTAAGTCTGGGGGGCCTTTTTTCCTCCAGCTGGCCAGCAGAAATCTTAACTTGGCCCAGCCAGGTGAGCCAAATCCCAGAATGTAAGCCATGTCAGAGAAAAAATATAACTCATGCAGTGCCACAAAGAGTCGAAATTAATGTCAGATCAGCGCATTACGGATCCTGATATACCATAAGATTGCTACATGACTCTTGTCTGTAGGCCGACATATGGTAAAACTGTACTTTGGTGCAGAGTTCCTCATAGTATACAATACAGTCAAGCTCTCTGCATACGTCAGTGAAGTGCTACAAATAGATATTCTGACACTACTATTGCCCACTTATCATCATCATAAAATCTTTTATTTCGGTGAAGATACCATACAAACACATATTTGTATTTAACGGGATTTGTACATAGCAATTAAAAAGCACATTACTCAAACAATTTAGATCAATAGATAAAACACAATTAAAAAACAGTGCAAAATTGTTCGAATAGATAAAATAAACAAAACAGAGAAAGATTGGTCTTTTATCTCATGGGCCAGACTTAACCCTGATTAGTTAAAACTCTACGAATGCGCCACATAGCAGCCAAACAATGCGAGACAGCAAAAACAATTGGACCGGCGGTGTCACTTATATTATAAAGCCTGGCCAGGTCAGCATCAATCCATGAAGGACCCTCTCTGAAAAGGATACCTGTGTGAAAATACTAGTTAGATGGTAGTCTCACATGCGTCTAGAGAGGATATGTGCATGTTCAGCCAGCCCCTAATCCTAACTCTGCAGCAGCTAACCATACCTTAAATTGCAGCAACTGGTGCTTAACACTCTTATTCAATTTTAACAGGGTTTACAGTAAATCCATATTTGTAAAGCGCAAACTACTCAACCTTACAGGTCTCAAAGCGCTGGGGGCCACTGTGGAAATTAATTGACCCATTGCCCAGAGTCACATGGTGCTGAGCTGAGCTGCCGCCGGAGCCGGGGATCAAACCGTGAACCCGGTGTTCCGAAGTCAGCTGCCCAGGCTGCTGCACCACACCTCTCCACAATGAGTGAAACTCAAGTAGTGAGGCTCACTCACAGCAGAAGTCTATAAATCAGGTGGTCCAAAAAGCAAACAACCTAAGAGGAGTGAATGTGGCAAACTCCATTTCTCGCATATACTACCCTATACAGTCTTGACTTATCTATATTTTTGTTCCTTTACTATTTTGTTTATGATATTCTTGTAGCACAGTAATCTTGAGTCGATGTTAATGTGCAATACCGTCCAGTAAGGGAACTGAGAGATGGGGACATGCCCACAATGTTAGAAGATGTTTCCTTTCTTCATGTCTGACCAAGGAGCAGGGTCATTCCTTCTTACTCTGAAATGCTTTACATGCTTACAATGCCTACCTCTGGTCAGCCTGTCATCCTTTTATTCACTGGCCAAACAGAAACTTAGAGAATAAGCTGTAAAAGGAGAATCATATTTTCAAATGAGTAAACATGAAGACTAAACAAGTGGATTATGGCTCAAAGGTGAAAGGATAGATTAGTGATAAATAAGCCTGTGCGGATATGAATGTGTAAACAGAGTAGGCTGTGCACAATTTTAATTAAGCAAGTGTAATCTTGTGTAATCCCTGATTAATAATAATAATACATATTTTCAATAGTTGTCTGCATATGCTGACCACGTAACTTTGTCTCATTTGAGACTTGGTTTGAGCAAAAAGTGTCTCTAGGCAGCTATGTACTACAAATGTGTGTGCTGTGCTTGCAATATTTGCTGCTGCAATCAACAGAAACTGAATGGACACAGATTCCTCTGGGTATACTAGTACATATCTCAAGTATGTTTGTTTAGAGACAAATTCGACAGTGGACAGTCATAAGGGAAAGCTAGTTAGGTCATTTACAAGGCAGTTGAAAAGGTGAAAAACAGGATCACAATATAAATAAAAAAATGTAAAAGTCCTGATTTTCCCGTGGACGCTCCCTTTAACATTATGCATTTAAGACCCATAATTCTCATGGGATGTGCGCTCATTATGTCAGGAATAAAATAGGCAATTTCGCCTGCCCTTAAACCAGAGGTTTACTGGTTAGCATAACAGGTTTGAAAAGAGCACAGCAGGTTTGAAAATATATGCAGGCCTTATGCAGTCCTTTCCTGACAAAATTTGCTTTCTATCGAAGTTGCTGACTTTGAAACCAAAAGACCTGACTTTGAACCTTGATTTTTCAATGTAATCAAATGTTGTGCTCATTAGCCCATTTATATTTCAGACAATCAGGTAGCTTTTCTGTAATTTTGTAAAATTTAGAGCAACTAGAAGTTAGTTTGTTTATATTGTGTGGCATGCGAACAATATAAAATAATTCATTTTAAATCGCTGAGAAAGTTTGGACACTTTAGATCACACAATATAGAAAATAATATACTCCGAAAGGCGTAACAGCTGTACAGTGTTACTGATGTTTGGGCCCTGAGCAAAGAATATTTTAGGCCCCCTGTTTGGAACAAATATATATTTTGTTACCTATTTTCTGCATATTTAAGCCTACATGATGCCAAACAATAGTGAAACATACTTTCATTTTTACAGAAAATCAACTGAAAGTCTTTCCTAGGACCCCAACATTCCTAAAAAGGACAAGGGGTAGAGAAAGTCAAAGGTAAAGCTATGCAGGGAGACGTTCTGTGAGAGAAATCAACAAAGGTAAGATAGATAAGGAGAAATATCTCTTTGCCAGGTTGCCCCTCGGAAGGTGAGGCCCTAGGTATTTGTCCACATTGGAGAAAATACACAATTTTAGATAGGGTCTGAGGCAATCTTTAAAGACCTGCCTGGATACCTTGCCCCAATTCACAACACTTATATACCACGAGTATCCATGGGTATAATGAAAATGTTCTGAACAATATGAACTCTGACAACAAATATTAATGTTTACGCCACTACAATAAAAAGTCCTATTTAAATAAACAGATTCCCATCACTCACCAATTGGTGACATGCTTCATCATATGGGTCTCCTCTTCAAGTCACTCAAGTGACACTAAGTGCTACAACCCAATCATAGGGATCGGGAGGCCGGGGATGTTTTAGTTCTAATAGTCAGAAGAAAAAACTATACTCCTGTCTAAATTACCTGAAGAGAGCAATTGACTTATGTGGGAAATAAAGGCAGTGCATAATACCAAAAGTGATATGTGAATTTAAAATTGAACTATGATAGACCCTACTTTTATTAATGGCTCTCACACTCCAAACTAAAAACATGGCAAGCAACAGTTTGTAATAAATAGCTGTCTGATGTTTAAAATACGGTCAACATGTTTCAGCACATCCGGACAACTTTCTGTCCAATGCCTTCTTCAGGACCAACTTGAATATTGCTACTGCAAATGTGAAAAAAATGAAAAAATAGATATGTATAATGATAGATACAAGTACACTTGAAACGGTTGGAACCGATACAACCGGATCACCTGTAGTCAGGAATGTACAATCCTTCCTCTGCAAAACCCGTACAGCTGATGGTATCTGTAACATAGTGAAGGACAAAGGCGTACCATTTTAATGAACACAGAGTTCTCATGTTCAGAACAAAACATCAAATGTAGTGACATTCCCATTATCATCTACCAAAACCCAATAATGGGTCCATGCCATTCGTTCTTATCCAATATGAATGAGGAGAATACCTCACCTCATCTGGCAGCGGCTCAGGGGAAAAGGAGGCACCGCTCTATGAGAAAAAAGTAGGAAAATACCCTGTTCATTGTGGTGTCCTACATTCCCAACATCCCATAGACTGCCCCCGTACTGCAATCATAACATGTAAACACACACACAGCACAAGATTAAAAAACTGTTTTGATATATATATTATTCTGACTACCCTGTGCGGAAAGATATGGTATTTATTAAGTAGTGGACACACACCTGCTTCACACTTATCAAGCTACATTGAGATATAGCTAGTCCTTTTGTCTTTAAAGAGTCAGATTATCATGCATTTAGTATTATAGCTAAAGTGCCTGAACCACCATCCATTTGTATTTTAACTCAAAAACGAGGATCACCAGTGCAAAACAAACTGAATGTCTGTTAACGTTGTCCTCGTACACCCAAAAGTATATATTGTTAAAAAGATGGTGAATAAAACGGAACGTGGAGAGATCCCGCAACATATTCCGTCTTGTACGTGATCCCTGCCCCACCAGTCTTGACTGTGCCCACGGACAGGATAACCTGTATCCTGAATGCGGGTAACTTGTCAAAGGAATCTCTACACATTACCCAACAAAGCAAGAACGGCACGCAATGGTAACGAGTTTTGTCAAAACAATTGGTCATAAAATCGAGTAACACAAACAGCTTAAAAGCGGGAAGCACACGCGCTTACCTATCCGTCGGTACCTCTAGCGCCGGGACACTCTGCTTGAGTAGCTGAGCACTCTACAAGACCCCGGTTAACATAACATAACATAACTGTCATCCAAGCCGTCGGTGAGGTACAGGCAGTGAAGTGCCACCATGTTTTTAAAGCACCAAAGTTGTGTATTTGCGTTGCATGAGACGCATGCGCATTGGATACTGCAGGCTCGTGAGGCATCACACACACATCACAAGCATCATGGGAGTGGTAGTTCATTACCTGCGCTTCGCCTATAAATACTAACACCCGCAAACTTTATTGACAAAGTGACTTGGATGTACATTTTTTTATATTCATGATTTTGAGTTTCTGTTCATGAATAAAAATGTAGCGCTCAGCATTTCAAAGAAATGAAATAAACCACATGCCTAATCCTTAATACCAAGAGTGTTCATACATGAAAATGAACGTGTGTTTGACACTTGTGTGTTAATTAATGTCATACTGGTGTTTCCAACACATTACCAGATTGAGAATGCACCTGGCAGGTTTTCATATATACCTTCATTCAATCCATTAGTGCCCTCCCAAAGCAAGTTGGTAACACAAATAGTATTATAGGTCTAGGGCAGAGCAGCTGCATCTACACTAGTGAGAACAGAACACCCAGACTACAAAGTGCAAGTATTTTCATCAGGGTGTCACTACTCTCATACCCTCAACTAGTCTATTGTTACAACCCTTGCAGCCGATATTATTGGTCAAAAGAAGGGGTTGATATATGTGTAATCCATCACATGATATTACTATCAAGAAAGTGTCAAGTGTCAAAAAGGTGTTGGAAGCACCAGATTATTAGAACTAAAACATCCTCGGGCTCCCCGATCCCTATGATGGGGTTGTAGCCCTTAGTGTCACTAGAGTGACTTGAAGAGGAGACCCAGATGATAAAGCATGTCACCAATTGGTGAGTGATGGGAATCAGTTTATTTAAATAGGACTTTTTATTGCAGTGGCGTACACATTAAGATTTGTTGTCAGAGTTCACATTGTTCAGAACATTTTCATTATTGTTTAGACCCTTGGATAGTCGTAGTTGTCCACTTGGCCCAAGTCACAGTACATGAATAAGAGATTACGGGAGGTCTGGGACCTTATCAAGATTCTCAGTCTGCAACCACCTGTTTGCTTATAACCACAGAACTCCTCGGTGACATGCTATATGTGCATAATGAACAGTAGGGGTACTTTATTCCTTGTTGTGTGTTGCAAAGTTACACTCAATTAGGTTTGCTGGTTTTAGTCTGCCTCCAGCCTATGCTGTTCATGTCTCCTCTTAAAAGGACACTGGTTGTGTTTAGTGAGCAGTTTTCATTTGTGCAGGTGGTGGATACCACTATTCATTTTAAGGGACTGGGGATTATTTTCCATCTTCAGGATTTGGAACCAGAGGGAGAAAGGGAGAAAGAAGCATGCTGACACTGATAGGATAACAGTGATAAAGAGAGAAAGTATGGATTAAAAAACAGAATCTGCAATAGTGACATAAGGAAACTAGGGTAATAGCAGAAGCCTGCTTCTATTGGAAAGAAAACTAGACAGCCTTGGATGTCCAGCAAAGCCAGCAATAGGCTTCTAAGAAATGCTTTGGACCCCTGCTCTTATTTATTTATGTCTTTAAAATTAATCATTGTCAGGGTAATAGTGAGGGAATGATATATTTGTACTGTCTTGTTTGTTGTTTTTTACATCAATTTTAAAGGATTTTATTTGCCTGTCAGTGTTCTTCAATCACGCAATCATGTTTTTCACTAGGTTCTTTGCAATCCGCACATGTCCCTTCTATTTGTCTTTGATGCTTTGATCATTGAATCGAAATTGGTGGACTTTTCACAAAGGTATGTAGTGATATGTAAAATAACATTTTGCAGATCTACTTTCTAAACTCACAAATGCTTTTGTGAATTAGCCTCTTTGAATGGTTTAAAAATAAAGTGAGTGCAGTCAGCATTGACATTTAATGTAGTCCAACCTGTAGTTAGATGTTGTGGGCACTAGTTGTTTACTTCACACACTCACTAACCTTTTAACAGGCCTAGTGGAATTATGTGGCAAAAGGAGGACCAAATTATGTGGAGGTGTTCACTATATTATGTAACAGGAAAAGGCAAAGCATGCATTCTGTGATACTGTTACTGCACAATTTTGTCATTGTAACACACATTACCACCATTTGCGATAATGTTTCACCACTTTATTACCATTTTAACACCTGACTACAGCAATTAGCAAATAAAAAGTAACAGTTTACCCTTCGTGAAAGATTACTCACTAGATAGCAGCATACGCAGCACTTTTTATTAATAACCTTTGATCCATCTGAGCTATAACGAAAATTAGGTTTTTGTTGAACAAAACAAACTCTGTGGCAGGGATTGGATTACATGCCAAGTGAAATGAATTCTTAACAATGAAGATACATTTACGGTAGCGGACTGTGTCTGGGCAAAGTGGCGGAAGTAGGGGAGGATCAGGGAAGACAAAAATAAAAAACGTACTTGCCACATCGCTGGTCTTCCGCTTATCTCTGGCCCCAGTCCTCTGCAGGCACAGGCTCCCAGACTCCCCTACAGCCAATCCTGATGCGATTCTCATGCTCCTGGCAGCATGGGAGCAGCTTCAGGATTGGCCTGGCACCCTCAATTTGCGCTCCCAGTGAGACTGGAAGCCTGTGCCTTCTGTCTCCAACCAGGCAATGCAGCTCGCGTTGGAGGGAGCTTCAGTGCGCATGCTGATTTGGCGATCCTGAGACGGCTGTCCAAACCCACATGCGCACTGAAGGCAGTGTGTGCAACCACTCCCCTTAGTGTCCCCAATAGCCCCGCGCCCAAAGACTGGGCCTTGAAACAATATAAAACGATAATAAACCGGGTTTATTGTTGCTTTCGTTTTTTTGAGGACGTTGGCGGGGACGGGGTGGAGGTGACGCTCCTCCGTTACAGCAAAGGAGTTGTCACTGGATACATCGCTGAGGCAGAGCGGGGAAACGAGAGAGCACGCAAGACATGCTTTCGCTATACATCTTCTATGTGTGTGAAGGAAGCTTGCATTGCTGCTGCTTGTACCTGTTTTGTGTAAGAAACCATGCACTGCCTTTGCAGTATCCCTACTTCTACTCCAAGTGAGAGAGAAGCAAGACCTCTGCTGCTCCCTCTGAAGCGTTACCGTGAGTGCAGCTTGGTAAAATCTTTTACCTTTGAAAAAGCCAAAGCCATTGGCTTTGTCCCTGCTCGTGCGGATAACCTGTGAATTGGTTCCACACCCTATTTCTCTCCAGGTTATCGCTCTCAACCCCTCCATCGCAGCCGCGCTCCCTCCCCTCTCCTGCTCCCTGAAATCTCAGAGGATCAGTCCAGATTGACGAAGTTGTAGAGACAAGCAGCACACGTTAAGTAGAAATCAATGACTTGTAGGTCACAGAAGACGTGACAGTGCTGGGCGATAAGGGATTCAGTATCTCACCAGTCAACAGAAGCAAAGGGAAGGAGAAAACAAGGGGCGACAGGTTCGCCTTGCAAGCCTTGAATTCAGTTTCACTTCAGTCGGTGTATGGGCTTCTGTTTTTATTTTATTCTCGGTTTTGTGTTATTCATGCGGTGTCCGGAAGACTGAATCAATTCAAGCAATTGTCTGGAAGCTGCAGTCCTCTGCTTTTCTCCTGCTCAACTTTACGTGCATGGACTAAATTATAAACCAATGATTGTCAGATTTTTGTGATATGTTTACAGTTGATAGATGTGTACTGATAATAGTTTTTGACAGCGGTGCAAGAGAGATATAACATATCATACTCCATTCACATCTCAATGCTTTTTTTTCTAATTTGATGCTCTGCCAGTCATTGCTGAATTAGAAAAATATATATATGGACCCGAGTCCCCAGTGGTCAGAACTGGTCAGTCTATATCTATATATAGATATATATATGCATTTATGCAGACATGTCTTTCTCCTTTTCCCTTTTGCCATGTACATAGGATAATGTTACATGTTTTTATAAAAGAAATCCACTCATTTATAAGTGCATTTTAAATGTGGGACGACAAAGCATAGTATTTTGTCTCCCTCTATAAACATGTGATGTATGATGTCACTGGTGAGGGCGAGCACCTTAATGCATATAAAAAAATCAACGTAACTTTACTGACCTGCAGTGTGAACAAGGGCTCGTGTAGCCTGAAACGCGTAGCTGTTTCTGCTGTGTGATTAAATCATCGTTGAACCTGATCCTGTGGTCCGTCTCCTTTCTCGCTGGCGTTGCAAGCTTGCTTGCTTGCTGGAGGTTTTGTGGAGTACTTCTCGATATATATATATATAGATATATATATAGATATGGATGTATATGCCTTGGCTCCCGCATCTAGGAACAGAGCAAAACATCACTGTGAAACAGTTTGTGATTACACGGAGAGCCAGTACATTGTTGCAGAGCCTCCAAGACTGCCTGGACCTACACAATGCGGTGAGACGTTTAAGGGGGGGCCGAGAGAGGACTTTGTGTGGCAAGGACACTTGCGATTTTAATCTGCACCCACACTCTTGTTCATGCATCACGAGCACTTAGTTTGGGTTACAAGGGGTCAACAGGCTAAAGCACTTACCTGCAAGCAGAAATGGTGCTTTCTGGGAGTCGTGGTCCACTTGAGGGACTGCGAAGAAGTGCTACTGCGATTGGTTGGCTCTGTTGGGCTCCCACCATTGGGAGTAAAATGGATTATTTGAAAGGCTGCAGGGAGCAGTTTCAGGTGTTTGGCATTTGATAAAGGGACTCAACCTGAAATGTGTCATTCCCTCCATGCAGCAAAAATTGTTCTCCAAGGCTCCCCGTTGTGTCCTTCTGGTTCTTTTCTCTCGCGGGTGAGGAATCTTCGGTGGATATATATATATATATTCACTGAAAAAACCATAGGTTATAGACCATATATAGTTAGGAATTAGCATTTAAAAAACCTTATTTTACTCACACAAAACCATTGAAATTCCATATATAGTTAGTTGTACTAACTATATATCGCGCACCCGCAATCCACTGCTGATGATGTCACATATTACATCATTCATGACATGGTCAGTGACATCACTGATGACATCACTGATGACATCTCAAATGACATCACTGATGACATCACTGATGACATCTGATTTGACATCAATGACCACATCACTGATGATATCATTCATGTGACAATACAATGCATCTCCTCACATTTTAATATAACCTCTGTTTCACCCAGTGTTAAATACAGAGTATAATTTTTGAAACCATTGACACACCAATACTAGTTACTACATACGCACTCACTGATTCGTACGTCTACACACACATTCACTCATTCACCCATACAATCATTCATACATACAATCACTCATCTTTACAACACTATCATATGCACTCATACACCTATACAGACACTCACACTCTGCCACTCATCCATGGAGTTACTCACACACCTAGTCAGTCCTGTAAAGAATCAATCACAGTTCCATTTTCTAATCTACACAGTTAAACATAGAGTACCTTACATTTTCAAACATATACTAACACATACTTACTCTCTTATAGAATCACTGATACAAGTACACATTGATCTGCACAGAGTCACACACCTCCCAGCCAGCCATACACACACTCAGTCTCCCATACAAATACTTGTGCAACCAATCAATAACCCATATAGCTACTTATATAGCTACTGATCAACACATGCAGCAGCTTGCACAACAACAGACATGCTGATGCACACTTTCAGACAGTTTAGTCACTAACCCGTGCATTTAGTAAGACGCATTTAATCACTCACTCATACAGTCAATCACGCACCTACTAAAACCTTCATTCAGACACTTATACATCCACTCATTCTTCAATATGTAAAACATATTTAAACTTTACAGAAACACATAATCACTGGATGTTGTCATCAGTGATGTCATTTGAGATGTCATCAGTGATGTCATCAGTGATGTCACTGACCATGTCATGAATGATGTAATATGTGACATCATCAGCAGTGGATTGCGGGTGCGCGATATATAGTTAGTACAACTAACTATATATGGAATTTCAATGGTTTTGTGTGAGTAAAATAAGGTTTTTTAAATGCTAATTCCTAACTATATATGGTCTATAACCTATGGTTTTTTCAGTGAATTTTCAAGGTTTTGTAAATGCTAATTCCTAACTATATATGGTCTATAACCTATGGTTTTTTCAGTGAATTTCATAGGTTTTTTAATAGCAAATCTTTATAAAAATAATACATTTTAAATCTAATTTTATATTTTATAATTTTTTTATTTTTTTTAATATTATTTTTAGTGCGCTCCCGGGGCGCGGACAGGTGAACGCACGGGTAAGCGCAATCTTGCGGCGCGCCCCAGGGCGCGTACTAATGCGCGTCCCGGAAGCGCTATTGCCGAGAACGAAAACAACATTGTGACGTATCGCGTAGCCGCCACGCCTTGCGTCATAAGACACGTATCGCGTAGCCGCGAGATGCGTCTTATGACGCACCGCGTAAGCGCACCCGGAAGCGCATACGATCGCGCAACGTAAGCGCCCCAATGCGCTTACGATACACGCCCGGGACGCGCCCCGGGGCGCGTAGCGTAAGCGCGTCAAACCATGTGACTTTAAAATAACACTTTTCATTGGTTCAGAACTTTTTTTTTTCCAAATTGTGTGAAACCCACCCATTTCTCTCACTATTGCTTTGTACTTGGAGAGAGCAAGAGCTGTTGTGTCTACTCTATCTCCTACTTTTCTGATCTCCAGCAATGGCTGCAAGAGAGTCATCCAGCAGTGATTCAGAGGGATTTTTAGATGAGGACCCTCCTCAGCAAAAGAAAAAAACCCATTTCATCTGGAAATTTTACGAAATCCCAGAAGGACAGAAAAAAGTCAACGCTCCCAAAGTAACATGCAAAATATGTGGGAGTAGTTTATCCAGAGGCAATCCTCTGAAAAAATATAGTTTTGGGAATGCTAATTTGATCCGGCATGTGAAAAGAAGACACCCTAACAACTTTGCCAGGGAGAGTGTCAGAGAGCTGGCACGGAATGCACCCACAGATGGCGGCAGCACCTCCACTGGTGGAGCAACACCTTCGGGACCACCCCGTGGAAGAATGGTCCCTAACATTCAGCCGGTGTTTGCGGGCATCAAATTTTCGTGCACAGAGTGTGACGAACTGCTCTGCTATGGGGAGCAGAGTGTTGAACTGATTGCCCTAAAGAAACAGCAACACCGCTGCTCTTCCAGTCCCTAAATGTTCACATTTTTTTGCTCCTGTTGAGCAGTTTTGGAATCCTTGTTTTTGTTTTTTCCTTGAAAAAAATCCCAAAAAAATATAAAATTGTTTTTAAAAAGTCTAAAAAAATATAAAACAACAAAAACAAAAAAAATATATAAAACAACAAAATCAAAAAATAAGTTCTTTTCAGAACTACCTCCAATTTTTAAAAAGAAGCTTTATTTTTTTAAAAGTCTGTCATTTTTAATCTCCATGGTACGCTCCCCCGTACGCTCCCCGGTGCGCGTACCGGGCGCTCACCCCCGCGAAAATCGATTTTTTTTAAATTTTTTTTTTCACCCGCGGGAGCCTTTTATGGCCCCCACATGAAACCTAGGGGGTCAGGGGGTGTGTACCCTGCCCCCTCTTGCTCATTTCCCCCTTTGATTTTTGCCACCTCTTGTGTCTCAATCCTACCGAGACACAAGATGGCGGCCGCTGCGGACTGTTTCGAATGTTTACAGACACCCGAGAACCAATCAGCTTGCCGTGCGCAAGTCGCGTTGCGCGCCTGGAGCGCTCCCCGGTACGCGTACCGAGGAGCGCTCCAGGCGCGGCTCTAGATATATATCTTTTTTTGAACGTTAATTTCTCAAAATCCACTGTAGCACATATATTGAGACCTACAAAAGGCACATCGGGCTACCAGTCCCTACAATTTTGCCAAGTTTCGTGCAAATCCATTCAGCCGTTCGGGCTAAAAGTGAGGCCAACCGCCCTATGGAAAACTCAATGTTAAAAACACGTTTTGGGACCCCCCTTTTTTCTCGGCCCCCCCTTGACGAACCCCCCCCAAATTTTCAAGGGCTGCTCAGAAACGAAATGTGCCATTTTCCTGAAAATTTCAGCCAATTCCGTCCACAAACGCCAAAGTTATTAGACATAGAATTTTCAAAAAACCCATAGAGAAAAAATCCTAACTATATATACCTACTGGCGACCGCCAGTAGGTAATATATATATATATATTTCAAAAGTCCGAAATCAACTTAGCTTGCGCACACGCTGACAACGAAAGTTGAGAAAAGCCACAGACTCCGTGCTCTCGTTTTCAGTGCTATTTATTCGTGAATAACAGCCCACCAGTCGCCATGACGCGTTTCGCCTCAGCCGAGGCTTGATCACATGTCATGTAGAGAAGAAAGGAAGTGACATAAGTAGTATAGATGGTCACATGATCAATAGTACATCCTTACAAATTAAAGTGGTATTCACCAATTCAAAGCGAAATAAAGGGCACAGTGCCATTTTATTGCAATGTTCATATCTCGAGCTGTGCGCTCAAACCATATTACATCAAATTATTATGTACATATATTCACTGCCATTATCATTATGTAGTTTTTACATATATATATATATATATATATAAGCAGCCCGTCCCGACATTGTCCGGGTATGAAATAGAATGTGTTTAATAGGCAAGGGAAATTTATTTTTGTGATCCAAGTCTGGCTGTGGCGTTATTTTGGTGTCCCCGTTCTTGTCCGCACGGAAAGTGCATCGAGGGACAGGTTGGAGTATATATATATATATATATATATATATATATATATATATATATATATATATATATATATATTCACAGAAAAAACCATAGGTTATAGACCATATATAGTTAGGAATTAGCATTTACAAAACCTTGAAAATTCACTGAAAAAACCATAGGTTATAGACCATATATAGTTAGGAATTAGCATTTAGAAAACCTTATTTTACTCACACAAAACCATTGAAATTCCATATATAGTTAGTTGCACTAACTATATATCGCGCACCCGCAATCCACTGCTGATGATGTCACATATTACATCATTCATGACATGGTCAGTGACATCACTGATGACATCACTGATGACATCTCAAATGACATCACTGATGACATCACTGATGACGTCTCATTTGGCATCATTCTTGTGCTAATACGATAAACCTCTTCAGACTCTAATATAACCTTAGATACACTCAGTGTATACAGACACTCACACACTGCCACTCATCCATGGAGTTACTCACACACCCAGTCAGTCATTTCTGTGAATTTCATTGGTTTTTTAACAGCTAATATCTGTAGCTGTAAAATGTATTCTTCTTTAAATCCAAAAATATATTTTATATGTTTATGAATAATTTTTTTTTTAAATATTTTTTTTTCTTCGTTCCCGCTTCGCGAATCGGGAAGCTTCCCGTTAGCTGACCTTGATGCCGCGAAATAGACCGCGAGCCGGTAAACGTTTCTTTACCGCAAGTGCCGCGTTAGAAAACAACATCGTGACGCCTCCCGTCCGCATGACGTTTCACGTTGTCGCGTGATACGTCATATGACGTGCTACGTTAGCGAACTGGTACGCGAAGCGAGTCGCAAAGCGCAGGTTTCTGGAAGCAAACCGGGAGGCCCTGCAAAGCGCTTAACGTAAACACAGCAAGTCATGTGACTTGGTAATAACACTTTTCATTGGTTCATTTCACTTTTGGTTTCCTAATGATGTAAGACTAGGTCATATAATCTAAAATGAACACTTTTGATTGGTTGAGAACTCTTGTTTTTCCCAAATGATGAAAATCCCTCCTTCTTTCCTCACTCTGACTTTCATCATTGTGAGAGAAAGACCCTTTGTGATCACTGAGCAATGGCTTCTTTAGTAGCTTCAGCTGGTGCTTCCCCACCACCTCCACCACATCCAAGGAAGAGTGGACCACCTGCTCAAGTTCTAATTCAACAAGAAGAAGAAGAAGAGGAACAGGAGGACGAGCACAAAGAGAGGCAGTTTTTGCCTGAGCAGCCCAGGACGTCTCACCGGAAAGAAAACTTCATTTGGCAATTTTTTAAAATTCCCAAAGGTCAGAAAAAAGTAAATGCAAGATACGTAACTTGCCTTATATGTCAAGATAGACTGTCCAGAGGGACCGACAAAAAATACAGTTTCGGAAACTACACAATGCATCGCCATATGACTAGGTGGCATCCTAACAACTACAGTGCTGCACAGTTTCGGAACGACCTAGATAATCTCCCTATTATGGCCAGAAGATCTGTTGTACCGGAAGTAACGGGACCAGAGGGCAGGGAGATGGTGCCAAATATACAAATGAGATTTGGTGATGTAAAACACATCTGCGCATTTTGCGATGGATTCATTTCCTACGGAGAAAAAAGCATCACTCTGATCAACAGAGCTATTGACTATCATATGCAAGTTTGTCCGAAACGCCCAAAATAATAAATACTTCTTTTTTTTGTTTTGTTGCTCCTGTTGAGCCCTTTACAATGAATCGTTTTCATTGCCCCCTCCAAGAAAAACCCCAAAAAATATAAAACTGTTCCGAAAAATTCAAAAACAGTAAAAAAATGTTCAGAAAAAAAAAAAAAAAGTTCTTTTCAGAACTACCTCCCCGTTATTAAAAAATTGGTACAATATTTGGAATTGTGCCAACCTCTATTTCTCTTAGTTCGCTTCCTAGTTCGCTCGCTGGTACGCGAACCGGAAGCAAACCAAAAACAGTAAGTATAAGGGAAGGAAACAGACACTTATGTTAAAAGAAACACAGCTATAAGGGAGTAAACTAGAGATACCATTACCCGTAATCCACTGCTGATGATGTCACATATTACATCATTCATGACATGCTCAGTGACATCATCAGCAGAGGATTGCAGGTTTTTTGGCAACATGCCTTATCCACGGTTTAATAACGCTGCCTTTTGCTTTATATAAGTTTTCAAATTGTATGAAATATATACCAATAGGTCGTTATGAACCTTTAGGTAGTGCTTTTCTTCATGAGGTCTGGTCGCTTCCATACACATACAGATGTTTCAAAGATGATCAAGAAGTTTATCTGAATGGAGAGGAATGCACTGAGACGCCAGATCATTCACTAATGTGTAGGCACATACAGTTACACAGTTCATGCAACAAACACCGACCAAATATGGCTTGCGTGTTGCAAGGCACGCCAGTTCCTGCTATCATCCCCACGTTCAAGTTGTTGGAAAATGGTAGTTATTTGATGCTCAATAATGAAGATTGTTCTGAGTTAATTAAAAGTATTCCTTTTATCGTAACAGTAAGTGAACGGGTTATTTGCTGCAGAAATGTTCTATTTCCTCCCACACATGAACATAGGGAGTTTTCAATCTGGCCACAAATACCAACCTTGGGACACGTTTCAACGGCATGGCAAGAATAAGAGCTCTTTTGTCTCAGAGAGAGGTGGCCTTGAGTTCGGCCCGTGAAACTTTCGTACTTCACATAGCGAACACCCATACAGAGGTGCACACCCTTTTCAATTAAGATTTGCCTTTCAATTTCAGCAACATGTTTCCGACTATCTTTAACGCATCCTCCACAAAGTCCCTGGCACACTTTTTTAAAGTTGTTACCAGTGGTCTCGTGACTTCATTTGAGAAAATCTTTGGAGTCATCCCTGCTTCCTTTCATTGTATTTTCTGCACTCTGGTTCGTAGATTGGCATTTTTACTTGCATTACCAGCGGACGCTCTTGTGCTTTTTTACATTTTTAAATATGGATGTCCCTCCTATGCAACCTCCGACCCTGCAGCTGCTGACACTGTTCCGCAATCGCATGCTAGAATATTATGGCACAATGCCGTTGGCGATATTAAGCACGGCATATGGATTATCTTTTCGGTTCTCCTACTCCACCTGTGTCCAGCCTGTATTTCACTGCCTGACCTGTGATTTCGATTGGGCCATTGATTTGTGTCTCTGCGGACCGGTTTCTCCTGACGTCGACTTTAATCAGCTGATGACTCCTATCATTACTCACGAGTTGGTTTGTCCTGGCGAAAGGATTATGGCTGTGGCATTGATGCATGGACTACTTGGTCCCTGGAATTTACTGGCGGCAGCACAGTCTTTCTTGGAACAGAGCTTTCTTGAAAACCCACCGAGCTGTCCTCTGATGGTGATAGAGGATCCGGTGCTGGGAGAGCACGTATGTTCTTTTCCGCTTTTAAATTGGATGGCTGAACTGTTTTCGGATGAAGACGGTGACTTCCTATTGGAGGCTGTTGCAGCTTATTTTGCATACACAGTTATGTCATAGACCTTTTTCATGTTTGATATGCTGAGTACTAGCATTTCATTGACAATTCATTGACTTATTTGTCAAGTTTTTATTATTTACCTTGCCTATTGGCTTAAGACTCGATAAAGTACTTGGCTGTTTTATTTTTCTTTAGCATTAAATTTTCCTAGTTTTTAATGCTTTACCTTGCGGACCGTCCACATATAAACTTGCAATCTGCTCTCATGAGATGGCACTTCTATTATCTTATTCAGTTCGTTTCCGGATCATGAGGAGGTGTCATCTAGGTCCTGGATATCTTTACACCGTGTTAAGTTAGCATGGGCTCATTACCGGTTTAAACGCCATTTTTCCTTTTTTGCAACTTCTGCACACGACACTTAGTTGTTGCTTTCCACCTAGTAGTTCATCGTGGTTTACATGAGAATAATATGTTATTGGTCTACTATCTGCTTTACTTGTTAAACTATATCTGTACAGCGAGTGCTAAAGTTTCAAGAACAACACGATACAGAATTGTTATGAGGTCTGATCTCCACGACTTCATACTCATAACATAATTGCAACTTCTGCCAATTCTGGGCATGAGGCGGGTTTTATATTGCTTTGCCGAACACACATACACAACAGTTGATGCGGTTCACATGAAGAGAGAGCTGGTGTATGCTGATGTGATTCCTTCAAATCTAAGACACTAAAGTATGGGCACGCCCTAAACCAACACAAAGAGACCTTCTTAGCAAATAATATAATATGTGTATTAGGGAGGGTGAGATATAAGCAGCCGCGGGCCGTGGAGGGAGTTACGATGGGGCAGGGAGGCGGGGAGGGGGAGAAGCAGGGTGGAGCCCTCTCTACCTTGCCCCTCCCCCTCCCCGCCTCCCTGCCCCACCGTAACTCCCTCCACGGCCCGCGGCTGCTTATAAGTGTTGCTAACTCTTATTCATTTACAGCATGTTAACATACTGTCACCATTCACTTTTTATGTACTAGTAACTATGCTGGTAATTTTGCTACTGATAATATGTGTACTTGTATTCTCCACCCTGCTTCTCCCCCTCCCCGCCTCCCTGCCTCACCGTAACTCCCTCCACGGCCCGCGGCTGCTTATAAGTGTTGCTAACTCTTATTCATTTACAGCATGTTAACATACTATCACCATTCACTTTTTATGTACTAGTAACTATGCTGGTAATTTTGCTACTGATAATATGTGTACTTTTATTATCTAAGGTACTACGCCTGAGAAGACGGCATTAGTAAATAAACATTTCAAATACACATCTGTTCTTCTTAACTCCATGTTCTGGTTTCTAAGAAATCTATAACGACCGACTGTTCATGAGTTCCACGTATCCTGAGGTACTATAAGTTCATATTCTGGATTGTCTAAACATTGAGAGTTTGTTATATCCAATGTGACACTGTACCTAGCTTGCTAAGGAGTTTTTGATTACTAACGTGAGTTTTGGGACACCCTAATTCGCCGAGGTTCCAATCCTCTGTCCACAGTTCTGTGTGAGAACAGAAACCCTGCGACAGGGGCACCCCCGACCCTTGCTGGAGCTTTATCACACTTGCGATACAACTCCAGCAATGCGCCACCTTTACGGCACAGATACATCACGCATCTGTGCTGTTTTTGCCCCATGATGCGCCGCATTGTAAATGCAGCACACCATAGGTGACGGAACAGCGGCACAAAATGACTAACACATCCCTGGTGATGCGCCAGTCATCATAAATGTATCCCTATGCTTCTTATCTTGTTAGAGATGAACCGCCATATGTATCATCAAAGTTATTTGCATTTCCTAAATAGCGAACTTTAAGGAATAAATAGCGATTCTTTACCATTCCTAGTTTGCGATGAGCTATTTGCTAATTAGCCGAATGTAGCCCAATGAAGCCCAATGTAGCCCAATGTAGCCCAAAGATGGCCGCCAGACACACAAAAAAACAAATGTAGCCCAAATATCAGCCAGATGTAGCCCAACTATAGCCCAGTGACAGAATGACCAATCAGCTTCGCAAACCTCCGTTACGCGAAGCGGAGCGCTGTTACAGATATATATCTTTTTTTGAACGTTAATTTCTCAAAATCCACTGGAGCACATATATTGAGACCTAGCAAAGGCACATCGGGCTACCAGTCCCTAATATTTTGCCAAGTTTCGTGCAAATCCATTCAGCCGTTCAATTATTATTATTATTATTTTTTTTTGCCCCGCGGGGCCCTTTTAAAACCTCCACATCAAACCTAGGGGGTCAGCGAGGATCTACTATGCCCCCTTATAGTTATTTCCCCCTTTGTTTTGACCTCCTCTTGTCTCTCGATCCTACCGAGAGACAAGATGGCGGCCGCTACGGACTGTTTGGAATGTTGACAGACGCCGGAGAACCAATCAGCTTCGCTTCACAAAGCTCCGTTGCGCGAAAAGTCCGCGAACCAGTGCGCTGCCCGGTCCGCTGTTACAGATATATATCTTTTTTTAAACGTTAATTTCTCAAAATCCACTGGAGCACATATATTGAGACCTACAAAAGGCACATCGGGCTACCAGTCCCTACAATTTTGCCAAGTTTCGTGCAAATCCATTCAGCCGTTCGGGCTAAAAGTGAGGCCAACCGCCCTATGGAAAACTCAATGTTAAAAACACGTTTTGGGACCCCCCTTTTTTCTCGGCCCCCACTGGACGAACCCCCCCCAAATTTTCAAGGGCTGCTCAGAAACAAAATGTGCCATTTTCCTGAAAATTTCAGCCAATTCCGTCCACAAACGCCAAAGTTATTAGACATAGAATTTTCAAAAAACCCATAGAGAAAAAATCCTAACTCTATATACCTACTGGCGACCGCCAGTAGGTAATATATATATATATATATATATATATATATATATATATATATATATATATCCGCTTCACACTCCTTTACTCCGGATTTCTATCCATAAGGAATAAGGCACTCACGGGGGTCGTTTGAGTCTTTTATTGACAGAAAACAAACACAGCAACAACAGACGCGTTTCGGTATAAGCCTTCTTCTATGTTTACCGATGCGCTGCATAGACACATATTTAAACCCCCATTTGTTCAACAAAATCAAAAAGGGAATACAGCAAATCACCTCGTCCCGGCAAGATAAATCAGCGCCATCTTGAAATGTCAAAAATAAGGCAATCAAGTCAATCATGCAGCAACGTATATCGGCGCTCATGATTAGTGTAATGCATATTCAATAAAGCCCACTAATGGGCTACGTATATAACTATGACAATCATATTCATATATCAGTGAATGAAGAATGGGAGAGGCTTATATAATAATGTAAATATCTCAGTTTCATTCGCCGCTCAATCTGATTAGAATGAGTATATGAATAATAGTAGCTATCTTTTTCTTTCTCTTTTCCAGAGTATTGATATCAATGCAAAAAATGTGTCTAAATGAGTGATAACGATCTCTATGCCCGGATTTAGTTTTTGGGTAATACAATAGCCGGGCGATAGTTTTAATTACTATGTATCCATCAAATTTAAAGACCATACTTTGTCCATCTATGCATTATGTTTAATGACAATTTTAAAATTGCTGCCATTTTCTGCACGATGTATATAAATACATTGTAGTAGTATTTGCATTTGCAGAAAGGTTTGAAAATCACATCTATACAGGTTTTCAAATACCTCTTACATATAGCTAGTTCAGTGGAATGAGTGTTTTGTTTAGTGAGAAACTAGGTCCGGCCAGTGACAACATCAAAGACCATTCCAAGATGGTCAATGTAGTCCGGGAATACCTCCTATATGGCAGCCGAGTAACTCGATAGCATCCTTTACACAATGCAGTATAGTGGTATGGTCCACTTTCAGTTAACCTGCCGGCTCTCTGGCTTAAAATGAAGTAGTTCCGGGCAGGTCTGTTGGAAATACCTGGAATTCGAGGATAGAGACGTACGGCCGGTAGAGCTGTGATATGGCGATTCCTGGCTAATCCAAATTAATAGCATGTTGTTAATATTTTTTTTGCTAGCCATATATTTTTCACTATTTTTTGCTAGCCTTATTTTTGTTAAACAGCAATTAGAGTAATGGTTATTGTCGTTCTTTAAATAGCTAATCTCGAATTCAAGTCTTTTTCCTTCCTCTTTTTCCTGTAAACATAAAGCTACACACCTTTGGATGTGCTATATGCAAGACAATTGGTGATTTGCGCCTTATGAATAATGACAAATCGCCTCTGTCTTTCGGTTTACTATTTAAAATACCTTGAAACCAAGGAGAGAGGCTCATAAAGTCCGAAAGGGACAGAGCACCAGTAACAATGTCGTTAAAAAGAATTTACCCTTTGGACTTGAGAACAAACTTCTAAATCAGATCACATACACCACATTCATACACTTGGAACAACTCCAAAAGGGGTACACTTACTGATATTACAAATCTTTTATTTGTTACAAAACAAAAAGTGTTTACATTTTTTTTTGTTTTCAATAACAAGTCATTGCATTTAAATATCAAAAAATAGGCACCAAAATTACCACAGCATAACAACTATACAATTAAAACTCATAATTCTGAAAAGACATGGCATCACATAGCAGCAAATAGACAACAGTAAATAGACACCACACGGAAGGAGAAACAGGATGAGGCAGCCACTGTCCGCCCTTACTGAGTTAATCTGAGAATTACTATAGACAATGCATGGGACAGTGAAATTTGGCATATATGCTCTTAGTCCTGTTTCAGATTTAACAAAATAGAATTTGGTGCCTATTTTTAATATTGAAATGCAATTACTTGTTATTGAAAAGAAAAACATGTTCAAACACTTTTTGTTTTGTAAGAAAGATTTGTATCATCAGTAAGTGTACCCCTTTTGGAGTTGTTCCAAGTGTCTGAATGTGGTGCATGTGGATCTGATTTAGAAGTTTGTTCTCGAGTCCAAAGGGTAAAATATTTTTAACGATACTAATTAAAATAACCGGATTGTAGTTAATTCTTTGATAAAATAAGATCTTTAATAGCATACACATTGTTTCATGCTGCAGTCGTATTACCATAAACCCAAACAAATCTCTAATTCTAGATTGTGCAGAGTCCAGTGATTGTTCAACCTGGGCCTCTATGATCGAGCCATATAGCAATACATTTAACTAAGGTGGCAGTTGGGCAATACCGATTTGGGGCCCATCGGGAGACGGGGAGGGGAAAAAACCGACCGGACACAGAAATTAGGTGTGTTAAAGGCCGCTTTTATTGGGAAACAGGTGCATCCTGACACATAACCCCAACCTTGGCCTTTGCCGCACAAAACTAGGCCTAACTAATTAAACATCTACCTGTCCAAACCCCCACCCCCGCCCCTAAACATTCTCCCACCAACAGCATAAACCTCATTATCATTTTCCAAACGCCTGCCTCACTGTTTTTACATCTGCGTTATGTACATTCCCTCCCCTTCAACCAGTCAAAACCTCCTTCCTCCTATCCTACCCCCCATTTTAACTAGGAAGAGCGCTACTCCAACAACCTTCCAGCACCTGTCCCCAGCGACAACTTTCCAACCTACCACAGAAAGCACCTGCCAACCAACAAAAACCCCTTGTCCCAACCCCAGAAACCAGGAAAGAAAAACACCCGAAAGTATGGCACCTTACTCTCCAGACACCACCACCCCCACTTTCTTTTTCAAGGGAGGGAGGGAGGGAAAAAACGCTCGCCTACACCTCCCGGCTGCTGGGTCACTGTCCCACTAAATGGTGCACAGTGACCCAAAATGGCCGCTTTTATCTACAAAAGCCCAAAAGGAGCCCAATGTCCACTAACCAGCCCAACCAGCCCAAAAAGCCCTTCCTGGTGTCCCGTCTAAGGTCTTCCCCCCCCCTTCCTCCCGGGGCCCCAAACTCCCCGGGGGGGCGAACCTCCCTCCGGTCGGCCACCCCCCCAAAGCCCCATTGGGGCCCATCGGGAGACGGGGAGGGGAAAAAACTGACCGGACACAGAAATTAGGTGTGTTAAAAGCCGCTTTTATTGGGAAACAGGTGCATCCTGACACATAACCCCAACCTTGGCCTTTGCCGCACAAAACTAGGCCTAACTAATTAAACATCTACCTGTCCAAACCCCCACCCCCGCCCCTAAACATTCTCCCACCAACAGCATAAACCTCATTATCATTTTCCAAACGCCTGCCTCACTGTTTTTACATCTGCGTTATGTACATTCCCTCCCCTTCAACCAGTCAAAACCTCCTTCCTCCTATCCTACCCCCCATTTTAACTAGGAAGAGCACCACTCGAAAGCCCCTTACCGCTTTCGACCCCCCCCCTAGGACCCCTTCACCTTCGGATACCTTTTTACCCCTATCGCCAGATCCAACGCCTCCTTTAACTGTACAATGTAAAGCTCCATGCCATATCTCGACAAATGTACTCCATCTTCCAAGAAAAAGTAAACTGCCTCATACCTCAGATCCGGGTGTACCATTCTCCCCATCCCCTCCTTCTCACAAAAGGTCCTCATCTCTCTGTTGATCTTCCTCCTTGTCCTGTCAATTGCCCCCGGCCTCTCCGCCCCCCTCCAACTTCTCCGAGGTATAAACTCTGACCAGATGACGTGACACCCCGCCCACTGTCTCTTGATCTCTAGCAGATCCCTCCTCATCTGCTTCACCAACGCCAAACCTTTGCACTGAACCAGGTCGTTCTCCCCCAAATGAACCACCAAAACATCCGGGCACACCCCTCCCCGCACAATGTTATTCAACGCCGGCACCAACTCGTGCCAACGCATGCCCCCTTTCCCCCGCCAGTGACACCTAAACAATTGTTCGTCCAATTCCAAGTTAAGATTCCTGCGTTTCTCCCACTCAGCCTTCTCCGCTCTCCTGACAAAAGAATGACCCACTACATATATAGATATTGCTGCCGCTGTAGGCCCCGCCACCGCACCTGAAAAGAAACAAATGTGAGCAGCTTGTCCAACCATCCTAATTACCAACTACCCCTCGCAACCTGACATACGTCTTATAACAGTCCGACTTCCATCGCCCCAACTGTTTAATTTCTTCCTTCCCCCAACCTCTCCGCGCCGCCTCCGTCGCCGCCCCGATGCGGAACGAATGTGTCCCGAAGGCTTTTTGATCCTCACCCATTAACAGCAGGGCGTGCCGCAGGACCCATAACAACTGAGCCGCCGTTACTCGTCCCGCCTCCCTCCTCCCAAACACCTCCTCCTCAACCTGTACCCCTCCGCTCGCTAGCCGTCTCCCCCACGCCACCGGACACACCGCCTCTGTTCCCCCAGGACCCAGCAAAACCCAGGTACCCCTCCCTCGCTGATCCGTCTTGAAACGTTGAAGCCGCACCGCGACTTCCTTGCCTCGGAACTCCACCTCCCTCCACGTCAGCCCCGCACGCCCCTTCAAACCCACCAACTCCGACACCCGGAAAGCCCCGAAGTACATCCACGACATCAGTGTGGAAAACCGCACCGTCTCCTCCTGATCCCTGCACACCGCTGATAGGCACCCCACCAGGCCCGTCAACATCGCCTCCGTAATCGGCCGTCTCTCTCGCACCCGGGCCCCTCTCTCTCTCTCCCAACCCTCCAAAAGACGCCCTCCCAGCTCACCCGCCGAAGGGGCATAACCCCACCACAGTTTGCCCATGAACGCCACACCTGCCAGCTTACCCGCAATTGTCACCCTCGCCAGACCTTTGTCCATTAACCCCAGCATGAATTGCACCACCTGCTCCTCCCGACGCCACTTGTCCCGCTGCCTTACCGCTCCAGATCGCAGAAACTCCAGCCAGGCTTGTTCATAACACTTCCATGTAGACGCTGCCATCGACGACCTCACCAATTGAACGACCCGCGCTCTCCTACCAACCACATCTCCTCCGGCACCGCTGTCTTGACCGCCGCCGCCTCCGTGGCTAGCCCATGGAACCTCTGCCACTGTGAACGAGACAAAGCATCCGCAATGTCATTGTCCACTCCCGGCACATGCTGAGCCCGAAACAAAATATTGTGTTCCAAACACCTCAACACGAAAACGCGCATCAGCTTGAGCACCTGCGGCTCCCGTGCCGACTGCCGATTCACCACCTGTACCACCGACATATTGTCCACCTTGAACAACACTCGCTTGTGCGCCAATTCAGTCGCCCACACCGTCACAGCCACCACCAACGGGAACAATTCCAAGAAAGCAATGCTCCTACCTCCCGCCTGCCATTCCTCCGGCCACTGCTCCGCGCACCACCGTCCCGCCCAGTAGAGTCCGAAACCTCCGACTCCCGCCGCATCCGAGGACATAGTCACATCCCACTCCCACTCCTCCGGCGGCGCCATGGGAACACCGTTGAAACGCTCCAAAAATGCCAACCACATGTTCAGATCCTCCTTCACACCCGCCGACAACCGTACGTGATGATGTGGCCGCGACAAACCGGCCAAGGCCAGTCCCAACCGTCGACAAAAGGTCCGTCCCGCCAACACCACGCGGCACGCGAAGTTCAAATGCCCCAGCAACACCTGTACCTCTCTCACCAACACCTTCCGTTTCGACAACATGCTCTTCACCAACTCTACCATCCCCACCCGCTTGTCCTCCGGCAGGCGTGCTTCCATGGCCGCTGAGTCGAGCTCAATCCCGAGGAACGACAGCACCGTGCTGGGCCCCTGCGTCTTCTCTGGCGCCAGCGGAACCCCCAGGTAACCCATCAGGTCCGTGAAACTGCTCAACCGCTGTTGGCAGTCCGCCGAACCAGGTCGGCCCACCAGGAAGAAATCGTCCAGGTAGTGCGTAATCGCCTCAGAGCCTGTGCGCCAGGAAAAAGCCCACTGCAAAAAGGAACTGAAACGCTCGAACAGGGCGCACGACACCGAGCACCCCATAGGGAGCGCCCTATCAACAAAGATGAGCCCATCCAGCTGTATTCCCAGCAAATGATGATCCTCCGGGTGAACCGGCAGCAACCGAAAAGCCGATTTGACATCGCATTTTGCCATGAGCGCCCCCCGACCAGCCGTCATCACCAACTTCCTCGCGACGTCCACGGACGAGTATGACACCGATGCCAAATCCGCCGAGATATAATCGTTCACCGACGTTCCCTCCGGCCACGACAGATGTTGAATCAGGCGGAACTGCCCCTTTTCTTTCTTCGGGACCACTCCAATGGGTGAAATGATCAAATCTTCCAACTGCGCTACTTCGAAAGGCCCCGCCATCCTCCCTTCTTTCACTTCCTTGAATAGCTTCTCCCGGACGATACCCTTGTGTGCGTTCACGGACTTCAGGTTCTCCGCCCACCGAGCAATCCGCGGACCCTCGTACCCCAGCCGGAAACCCTCCCTGAAACCCCGACGCAGCACCGCCGCATCATCCGCCCGCGGATACGCCTCCAAGAACGGTTCTAGGCGATCTATCCTAACCGGCGTATGAGCCTTTTCCCATGTTACTCGCTCCCCCCCTACCGCCACCCCTCCCCCTGCCAGGCACGGGAGCCGGGTATTGACCTTGTGTGGGGCCTCCCCAGAGCCCCCAGCATCGTGCCTCTGGGTGGCGTTTTCCACACGAGGAGCACTCGTGCCGAAATTTGCACGTCTGCCGGAGACAGGAACCCCTGTTAAAATCCCAGCATGCTCCTCCGCTCTGAGAGCTCCCGGGTCCCCCCGTCCCCACCCCCCCACGGGTGGGACGGGCCGAAAAGGGGGTGGGCGCCAGCGGCAAACCACTTGCTGTGTAAAGAGTGCGGCCGAATTTCGCCCCACTCATCGTCTGTTGATAGAGATCCGCATCCAACTCCCCCCACTTAGCCTCCGGGTCCGACGCCATGCGCGCCCGGAATTCTTCGTCGTAATGTGACCAAGCGTTGCCCCCGTAGGTCACTTGTGCCCGCCTCACCACGTCCATGTACTTAAACAGCGCGACCGCCCTGTCTGGGTACTTCTCGCAGTATACGCTCGCGTATATCAAGAATGCCGCCGACCAATTCTCTATGGTCAACGGCACCTTCGGCCGCCTCGCTAATTCCTGTTCTTCCTCCTTCGATCCTTCCTTAGCCATCAACTCCCGGTGTAGCAACCTCAAAATCTCAACATACTCCCCCTTCCAGATCTTTTCCTTCGTCGCCAAAGCCAAATGTGCCCCCAGTGGCTTCGCTACCCCCATATATGGCAGCTTCTTGACCGGCACGTCACAGCTCTCCTTCGCCCCACCGCTCCCCGCAGTCGACCCGCCGGACGCCACGCCCGTCCCCGTACTCCCCGACGCAACGCTCTCTGCCTCCGTACCCACCCCGGCATCCAACACATACCTACCCTTCACCAGTCGCACCTCATCGCCACCCCCAGCATCCGTCCCCACTGACACTTGGCCACTGCCATCCGCCACCCCACCCGCCTCGCCTCCGTGAGGCTCGCCCAAGCCACTCCCCGACCCCGTACTGGTCTTACCTGGCGTCAAGGCTGGCGTCCTCACCGGATCCCGCCGCCTAACCAGATCTGCAGGGGGGGCCGTCACTCGCGGCACCACTTGCCGGGGGCACACCTGTAAAACACTGGTAACAACATTACTAGGTTCCCCCCCGCACTCACGCAACTCTCCTTCTTCTTCTGACTCCATCTCCCCGCTGCCACATCCGCCCACCAAGATCCTTCCTGGAGACACCCTGCTCAAACCTGCCTGATCTCTACACGCCGCCATCAAAGCCCCTAGGTCCACACTCACTCCCCTCCTACCCTCCGGTTGGTAATCATAGTAACCTTCCACCTCGGTGCTCCATCCCCGTCCCCCGGCGGCCGAATCGGCCCTTCGGGAGGGGGGCGCTAGAGACCTATGTCCTCTCCATCTGTCATCCGTATGCACGTGGTCCCACGTTGGAGCGCGACCGCCCGTACTAGGCAGAGCCGGCCCATCCTCTCGGCGGGGTGGAGCCGCATGCTGCTCACCCGAGCCCCTGCCCCACTGCTCCTGCCAAGAGAAAAACGGGGAAGTCCAGCAAGCCGAGGCAAAACCGTCTCCGTCGCCACCCCAGCCGCCTCTCCCCCACGCCACGAATGCCCACCCCTCCGTGCTGGCCGCCCCCCCTCCCCCCACCCCCATGCCCCCGCCTCGTCCCCTCTGGCCCCTACCCCCTCCCATGAACCCCCACACTCCACACACCCCACAAGCCCCACACCGCTACCCCTGGCAAACCCCCCTACCCCTCGACCCCCCCAACTAAGATCCCCCCGGCCCCCTCCCCACCCTGGAACCGCCCCCCGCCCCCTTGGCCACCTCGTCCCTTCCACCCGTCCCCCTCCGCCCCCCCTCGCACCCCCTCCCTGTGCAAGGCCCCTCCACCCGCCCCGGGGTGAGCCCCTCACACTCGGCGGCACTACGTCCTCATCTGCCGATGACCCCCCCTCCAAACCGCTAGCCCCCCCATCCCCCTCCTCCGACTCCTCGATCAATAACGGGGACTCCCCCCCCCTCTGCCCCACCCGACCCCCCCTCCGCCAATGCCCCACCCTCCATTCTCCCCGCGCCCCCCCGGCCCCCCCCTCTTGCCGTGCTCCGGACCCCCCGCCCCCTCAGCAAACCCGGGCTCCCCCCTTTCGCCCCCCCATCGCCTGGCCACCCCCACCCCCCGCCGCCCCCCCCCAACCCGGCCTCCTGGCTCAAACTTGGGACGCCCCCCCCACTCCCCTCCCCTCCATGAGAGCCGAGCGCTTCCATGTCCATGTACGTTTCCCCCCAGGCCCCCCGCCTCATCCACGAACTGCAGCGGAGCCTTCTTACGGCTTCCGCGCTTCCCCCCTGCCCTGCCAACCTTCTTGGGCGCCCCAGCCGCCCGCCGACCGCCACCTCGCGCTGCGCCTCTCGCGGCTCCCGCCCCCTCCCCCTGACGCGCCCGCGAACGCGGAGGCTCGCACGCTGCCACGGCCGCCGCGGCGCCATCAGCAGCGCGCCGCGGCGGACGCACCCTCACCTCATCGCGCAGGAGATCAGTCCTGCCCGCCTCTCCTAGCAGGCGCAACGCTTCGCGAACCCTGGGGTCTGCCATCGCCTCGGCCGCCATCACGCCAGGTACCTCAGTCGCCGACCCGCCGCTCAACAGCTACCGCTTCCCGTCGCACTCAGCCCTTCACCGACCGCTCAAGGCAATTCCGCTGTTCCCCCCACTTGCCTAAACCACCTAAATACCACGTCACTCGCCTACAACAATTTTAACAAAAAACGCTCGCCTACACCTCCCGGCTGCTGGGTCACTGTCCCACTAAATGGTGCACAGTGACCCAAAATGGCCGCTTTTATCTACAAAAGCCCAAAAGGAGCCCAATGTCCACTAACCAGCCCAACCAGCCCAAAAAGCCCTTCCTGGTGTCCCGTCTAAGGTCTCCCCCCCCCCCTTCCTCCCGGGGCCCCAAACTCCCCGGGGGGGCGAACCTCCCTCCGGTCGGCCACCCCCCCAAAGCCCCATAGAGTGCCAGGTAAGAAGTCGCTCCAGCAGAGAATTAAGCATATTGACATATTTGAATTTTTGCATTGTAAAAACCTTATGTTTATTTTTTTTCAGGAGGAACCATCTTCAGGAATACTGTGGGAGCTCCAGCACATGCAACACACGTTGTCTTTGTAACTCCTATCATAGGTGAGACCTTGTTTCTATGAGAGGAGCATACTTGATATGAGAATAGTATGTTTTTTGGGTTTGGGTAAATATTTAAAATTTGTGCCTCTGGCTTGCAGATATTCTCCACATTCTACCTCAACCATTAGGATGAATTGTATATCGTGAAAAATTAATCAACGATGTTAAAGCATGTGTTGTGTAAAATCTATAGATGAACACATAGGTGGGTGTATTCTAAAAATGTTTTAGATCCTGTCACAGTGTGCTTGTATCAGGACAATAATTTAATAGCTCACTATCTTTTGATAGATTCCCACGATCAGCGGACCATGGGAGAAGAACACAGTTCTCTTCCATTGGTTGTTTTAGCCATTTTAAGCAAGAGATGACTTCTTTTGGGTCTCAAAATAATTTCATTCGGTAAGGTATTTTTCATTTCAGTCACAATTATTTGGAGGTTATAAATGGGTAAACAAATGGATTGAAAACTACAAGAATCATGTGATATATGCACAAAACATTTCCTTTTATTAAAAAAAAAATTCTGAAAATGTTCTTCATTAAACATGGGTTATGTATATCTGCTATAGTAGGTGGATTGATTGAATAGCTGAAATAAATGTGAAGTTATAAGTACAGTTAATGTTGCTGTTTTAAAGAATGTGTTGCAAATAAAGAATGTCTCTATGTATTCATAGTTTTGATAATATATATTTCTTATTGTCATTTGGATAAATTGAAATAATTTCTGTCCTGAAGAAGCCGAAGAAATATCAAACTTTTTGCCGAAACTCCGCATCGACAATCTCTCTGTTTTTTATGTGATACTTTTTAAATCTATATTTTTTATTTTTTGTTTGAAATAATGAAGTGAATATAAAAAATCATACCAATTTGCTTAGGGAATCGCTGTTATGAAATATACTGGTGACTATATGATATTGCACTTTATAAATTTGCACTTGAAGAATTTCGATACAATTTGTGTTTTTATAATGGTTTTAAATAAATAATTTAAATTTGAGTACATTATTGATTATTGAGTAATTATTGCTACACATCGCAGCAACTTGTAAATGATAAAGTATTGGTCTTTTCTCTCTGTAGTGATAATATTCGGAGTTCTTGTTTGTGATACAACAAGTACCTATACCACATGGTCCAAATTTTGGGTGGTTTTTAACATTTACTTGTATAGCCATCTTTTTTTTATATGCAATCTCTTTGAAAAGACTGAACGACTCCCATCTTCCAGAGATGGAGTCTTGTATAATATACCTGGTATACATATTTGAACTGAATAAGTCGATATTGGGAGGACACCACTACTCCCCGTGGGCTGGCTATGGCCTCAGCCCTGTCATCGTCCAATAAATCTGGTATATCGTCCTGCTACACCTGTCTGGTTTTATGCAGTGTTGTTTTGGAATGTGTGGTTAGGGTCTGATAGACCTGTCTGATTTTATGCGCCCCCAGGCGCCCCATGAGGAGACAGCCTTCAAGAGGATTGAACTCTGGCAAGCTGTCCAGAGTGCGGATGGAAGGGGCCAGGGCATGACGCAATTGAAGGTATTTATAAAACTGTGATTTGTGCAACTGGAATTCCACCTGCAGCTGCTGGAAAGATTGTAAGTTTGTTCCCTTCATAATATCTCCCAGTGTTGATATACCTACCTCCTCCCATTTACGGAATCCAGGCAGAGCCGCAACTTGGTGCAATTGAGTTCCGTGCCAGAGGGGAGTCGCCCGGGTTAGCCAACCACACCACCCCATCTGCCTGAAAACATACCGCCAGAGCCGGATTACAGTCCTGTCAGCATGGAGTAGGAAATCTAGGCTCTGTGCACTATGAGGTAGCTGAAGGAGGGGGGCCTCCTCCAATGCTGTACGTTCCAGCGTGAATGGAGGATCCGATATGAAATGTACCACCATTCATTTACGATCAGCAATTGGGAGGCGGCGTAGTAGGAAAATACGTCAGCTGAAGCGATACCCCCACAGTATGTCAGTTGCGCACAGGTTTGGAGCCCTACCCGAACTGCCCTACCATTCCCCAGGAATTTGTTGTGGATGGCATTGATATTTGCAAACCAGGAACTCGATATGTGGTATGGGAAATTTTGTAGTCGATATAATAACTTAGGTAAGGAGACCCTCTTTATAATCGCTGAGCGTCCATCAGGGCCGGCTCTAGGCTCACGGAGGCCCCGAGCAGGGAATGTAGGTAGGGGGCCCGACGCCGCCAAATCTCTGCCAGGGGCCGCCACGCAAACATGTATCTAAAGATATATATTGGCGTGGCGGCCCCTGGGGTTTGGCGGCCCTGTGCAGGTGCACAGCTTGCACATGCCTTAGGCCGGCCCTGCGTCCATACAATGAGAGCGGGAGAGAGGACCATATTGTCATCTCATCTAGAAGAACAGTGAGAAGGGGATTAATGTTGTGATCCCATGAGATCTTTGGGCCAGACGATATAAAGATACCCAAGTATTTAAAACCCCCTGTTGCTTGGGTCAATTGGGCCGCCCATTTGTCACTACCCTGATTGCCACATACCGGGAATAAGACTGATTTGGAGGTATTAGTGTGAAGCACGGTGGCCTGACCAGAAACTCAGAGAATCTGTAGGATGCGTTGTCCCGAAAATCATGGGTCCGTCATGAAAAAGAGGGCTGTCCGCATATAAGGCAATGCGGTCAGGATGCGACCTTGGCCACTCAAATCTCCGGAGCACTGGAGTTCCACTGCCAGGGCAAATAAAAGGGGGGCTAGGGGGCAGCCCTGTCGTGTGCCAAGACTGATAGGGAATGGGGCCGAGGTGTGACAGGCAATGTGCACAGAGGCGGTGGGGTCCATATACAGCAGTTGAACATATGCCTGAAAATGCGGGCCGAAATTAATGGCCTTCAGAGCTGGAAGAGGTACTCCCAGCTGAGGGAGTCAAATGCCTTGTCGATGTCAGCAAGTAGTATGGCTGCAAGGCACCCTAGCTCATGAGCCATCGCCAAGGCACTGTGAACCCGACGGATGTTGTGTCTAGTGGCTCAGTGTGGCATAAAGCCAGACTGATCTGGGGGAATCAAGTTCTGTATGCAGGCTCGCAGGTGATTGGCTAGGACCTTGCCTTGCAGATTGGGCTCAAAGTTAATAAGAGAGATGGACCTGTAGGAGGACGGCTCTTCTAGAGGGCAGCCTGGCTTCAGAAAAAGAACAATCTCAGCCTCAGTAAGCTTCTGAGGGGGAATATCTCTAAGGAATTCCGCTTTAAGGGCTGGTGAGAGCTGCTACTGGCGTGCATACAGTGTAGAAAAGTAACGTGCAAATTCCGCAGCGACTGCCCCCGGGGACGAATGTAGCACACCGTCCCCACCTCGGATGATGGGGACAATGGCTGGGGACCTCCCCACCTGACACAACATGTGGAGCATTGTGCTCGATTTCTCCCCCCATTGATAGATCCGGTGTTGCGATGACAGCAAGATCTCTTTAGCCTCATCAATAAGGTGGTGTTGTAGTTGTTGTTGTATTTGCAATAAGTTACGTTGGAGGGAAGGGCTAGGGTACAACGTGTATTGTGTCTGTAGGGATGTCTGCAGGGCCTCAATCTCAACCTGTTGAGCGGATTTCTTGTGCTTTTCATTTGCACAATAGCCAATGTCCACCCCTCGGATCGTGGGCTTTAGTGTGTCCCAAAGGAGTGTCTTAATTGAGATGGAGGCGGCATTTAAATCTATGTATTCCTGGATCGCCCCAGTAAGTGTCTCCTGATAGTTCGGGTCCCCGAAGGTGCCATTAGGACATTCACCATCTAAATGGGGGTTTTCAAACTAGGGTATGCAGTTTGACAGAAACCGGAGAATGGCCCGACAGCCCCCAGGGGGGTGGGAGGCCTGGGAGAACCTGTGAATGTAGCTGCATGGTGTAAATAAGTAGTCTAGCCGGGAGAGGGAACCACAGACATGTATGTATAAGCTGGTTTAGTGGGGGGATATTCTCCCCAAATGTCGGACCAACCCAGTGTCGTAGCGAGCGTGCATAGTTTTGATGTATCTGCAATGGGGCCAGTGTCATACACGCCTTCCATCTAGTGGTGACATTACGTCATTCCCCCAAAAAGTGTTATGCCATCTGGGAGGGTGCCCTAGAGGTGGGAGATTGTATCAATAAATGTCGTCCCAAAGGTGGGGGCACATATATGCTCCCAATGTTGATATGTTTGCCTTATATTGTTCCCGATATCAGGATGTATCTCCCCCCTGGGTCTTCCCAGTGTTTTGTGTGGATAAAAGGGACCCTATGATGGATGAGGATTGCCATCCCCCAGGATCCCCTATTGAACGCAGCATGGTATACCAAGTAATATCCAAATCGGGCCAGGCATGGAACCTTGGTGCCCAGTAAGTGCGTTTCCAGAAGGAGCAGTATATTGGCTCCATAGCGCTTGGCCTGCCAGAGGACAGCGCCCCGTTTGACTCTGTTGAGTAACCCCCTAACGTTCCATGACACCGCCATCAGGTCTCTGAGTGAGAAAACTCTAGCCTGTGCGGCCATCGGGTATTATGTACATCTGTGGAGTACCTAGTGTAGCGACATTTAGTATGTGTGTCTGCGCTTGTGTAAAACCTAAAACAAAACAGCTCAAGGACCCAGTGGACTCCCCTCCTCCCTCCCAGATACTGCCAGAAACAAGGAGCATCTGTCACGGTGGAGGGTACCCCAAGCCCCCAACGGGAAGCCCAAACCCCCTCCCCCAATGGATCCCAACGGGAAACAACCTTTACAACGCAACTTTTACGACGCACTAACATTACAATGAAACTTTTACAACGCAACATCCATTACAACGCATGCCATTACAACGCAACCATTACAACGCATGACACTACAACGCACACCACTACAACGCATGTCTTTACAACGCAGTCATTACAACGCAGTCATTACAACGCATACTATTACAACGCATAACATTACCATCCAACACTTACCCTACTGATGCACCCCCTGGAGTTAGAATAGTAATTTTTACCCCTACACTATCCAACACTTACCCTACTGTTGCACCCCCTGGAGTTAGAATAGTAATTTTTACCCCTACACTATCCAACACTTACCCTACTGTTGCACCCCCTGGAGTTAGAATAGTAAATTTGACCCCTACACTATCCAATACTTACCTAAACATGCAATGTAATGTTATGCGTTGTAATGGTATGCGTTGTAAAGGTATTATGCGTTGCAATGGAATGCGTTGTAAATGTAGTTTTTTAATTTTCGTTGTAATGTCATGCGTTGTAATGGAATGCGTTGTAATGGATGTTGCGTTGCAAAAAATGCATTGTAAAGGTATGTGTTGTAAAAGTGTGCGTTGTAGTGACATACATCTGATCCCAGCTTTCAAAAGAAACTTCAACATGGGGGATGAATGTCTGACTGGACAGTTACAATGCGTTTGCCCACGCCAGCTCAGTGAGTGTTTTTTTTTTTTGGTCCTCATTTGCCTTCCCTTCCGACAAGGGTAATACCAACCACCTTGCACGACTTTAAGGCGTGATTTGATTTTCTGGTGGTAGAGATGTCCCAAAGAAGAAAGAGGGTATCTTTTAACTCCATCTAGGTATTTTTCAACCTGTAGGACCAAAATCGATTCTAGGCTGGCCCTGTTCCAGGAGCGTTGATGGCATAATCATCGGACCCGGGGGGAAAAAAAACAAAAAAAAACCCTGGGTTCACCTCCAGTTGATTAAAAGGTCCCAATAGGCCAAATTACGCTTACTAGCTGTTCGCTTAAGGTCCATTTTAGAAATTTCATATAGGGATGAAAGCCACTGAGAATGTAATGGGGGTGTTTTTTCTATCCACTGTATACAAATTTGTCTTCTGGCCATTAAAATCGCATAGAAAAGAAAAGATTTCGCCTTGCCCTTAATATTCTCTTCTAGCCCAAAAATGACAAGTGATAGGGTTATTGACAGAGATGTATGTAAAATAGAATTTAGAGTGTTCTTCACCTCTTCCCAAAAGTTTGAAATGTCAGGACATTCTATGAACATATGTATGTCACTGGCACCTACCATGTTACATTTGTTACATTTTTTGTCTGGTAGGAATTTGGACAGTTTTAGTGGTGTTATATAAGCACGATGAATTGAAAAGAGATGGTTACGTCTTAACCATGCGGGTTTTACAGTTTTGTACAGTAGTCCGCAAGATTTTTGCCATATCTCATCGCATGGAGTGCTGATCGCTGATCCCCATAACTCATCTGGTAATTTGAACTCCCCATCATTTTCCTCCAGCATCTGCCAATACCATGTAGCTACTTCTTTCCCTCCAATGGGACGTTCTACCAGCATTTGTTCTAGTGTGCTAATTTTCCCAATGTTGGTGTCTATACGGCTCTGTGATCTTGCCCAGCTGTCTAATTGAATATATTTGAATCTAGACAGTCCTAATCCTACAAGTTCGTATAAGTCGTTCCAAGCTAATAATTACCCGTCTATAAAAAGTTGACCGCATCTTATAATACCTGCTTGCTTCATGATATTAGATAGGCTGTCTTTCAAACATGGTGGTAAGCCGAGTGAGTTCCAAATTGGGGAATAAGTAGAATAATATGACAGGCCAATTTTTTTTCTTATGTTAGTCCAATTTTTAGCCCATGATTGTGCCATTTTGAGTTTAATTTTTTTGAAAAAATTTTGACTTCTAAATTTAAACATAAAGCCCTCTGGTGTTAAATTCGCCCCCAATAATATTGCTTTGTACATAGAGTTAGGAGTAAGATTAGATGGCGTTTTTAATAACATTCTTGAATGTGACATCTGGAATGCCCATGAATAGTACAACAAGTCTGGAAGTGCAAGGCCCCCCTTTTCCCTTCTTCTTCTTAATTTTTTCCATGCTATTCTTGTTGTTTTATAATTCCATATAAAGGAGTTAATTTCTCTTTGAGATTTTTCGATTTGTTTCGGCTCAATTACGATTGGGATAGTATTAAAAATAAAAGTGAACTTAGGGAGGATACACATTTTAACTAAATTTACTCTACCCATTATGGAGAGCGGTAGATGTGACCAGGACTTTAAACGTTTTGTACTTTCAGTATGTATTCTTTCTAGATTATTTTGTCCGATATTGCCCACTTCCTGGGTTATTCTTATTCCTAAGTAACGCATAGATGTTGAAATATTTGCCCCTAACTGAATATTTGGAAGGTTCCATACCATTATCTCCGTTTTTGCTGGAGTTAATATCGTAACCCGAAATATGGCCGAAATCTTCTGCACGTGCAATGATAACTGGAAGTGCCTTGACTGGGTCAGATGTGAAGACCAAAATATCATCTGCGTATAATGCTACCCGCCTTTCCCACTCTCCATAGCTAAAAGATGAAATATTAGCCTCGTCCCTTAAAAGTTGGGCGAACGGTTCGATGTACAAGTTGAAAAGGAGAGGGGAAAGCGAGCAGCCCTGCCTTGTACCTCTAGATATGTTAAAGGCGTCAGTCAAACCCCCATTAATCATTAACCTAGCAGAGGTGTGTTGTATAGTAGTTTGATTGTTCTACAAAACCCTTCCCCACAGTTAAATTTTTTTAATACGTCGTTTAGATAGAGCCAATTGACTCTATCAAACGCTTTCGTTGCGTCTAGGGTCAAAGTAGCCAGGGGTACAGAGACGGCAGTAGCGATATCTATAGCCCCCACAAGTTCATAAGTTAACTCCGCTAGTTGTCTACCTTTGATAAATCCCATTTGATCTGGGTGGATAATATTACTAATGACACTAGCCAGTCTTGTGGAGATAATAGTTGTGAATATTTTATAATCACTATTAAGAAGTGATATTGGTCTATATGACCCACACTCTAATGGAGATTTTCCAGGTTTAGGAATGAGTACTATTGTGGCCTCTCCCCAAGATTCTGATTCGTTGATAAAGTTGGAAGTGTAATAGCATCTAACCACCTATCTCTTGCTTGTTGATCATTGGGGAGATCTTCTTTGTAAATCTCCTCAAAAAATTCAAAGAAGGCATTCCCTATTCTTTGATTGGTTGACCTTGTCTCAATGTCACCTGCTATCTTAATTTCTCTAATATAATTAGGTGCTTTATCAGCTTTTATTTCCCATGCCAATATTTTTCCTGCAGCTTCCCCGAACTCGAAATGAGAGGATTTACTCACTTTCCACCTTTTATTTATTCTTTCTTGTAGAATATTTTTCATGTGATTTTTCAATTCGGCCAGTTTTTCATGTTCTACAGATGTTACAAAATTCGGGTCTAACCTTAATTCTAGAAGTTTCATATCCATTTCTAGTGCCCTAATTTTTTCATTGTATATTTTCCGCCTGTAAGAGGCTCTGTTAGTAATCTGCCCTCTTAGGAAGGCCTTAAGAGTCTCCCAAACCACTGTAGGGGCAGCAGAATTTTTATTAATGTCAAAAAAGGTTAGGGTCTCGTCTGACAGAAATTTCACCTCTTCCTCCTCCAGTAAAAGTGTCCGATCAAAAGACCAAGATGGGTGTTTAACTGGGTTGTCTGTTTTTAAAGTAAATTCTAGTGCGGAGTGATCTGATAGGTGTGACGGTAGATAGTTTATTGATATTAGGGTATCCTTTAGACAGTAACTGAAGAAAGCGTAGTCGATTCTGGATTTATGTTTAAAACAACACTCCTGGCTTATTGCCCTCTCTTTCCCTCCAAAAATCCGCCAGTCCTAGATGTTTCATGATTGATTTAAGGGTTTCTCTTGATTTTACGGTGCTAGCAATTCTAGATTTAGTCGATTTGTCTAATCTTGGGTCAAGAACAATGTTGAAATCTCCCATCCAGATTATTGGCTCCTGGGCTGATATTAACTGGTTCCTTACGGCGTCCAAGTGTGATGGGTCATCTGAATTAGGCCCATAATAACCAATAAATATACTAGTCTGACCCTCAAGAGAAACTTTAACTATCAACCATCTTCCTGTCCTGTCTTCCTTGCAAACTAGAATTTGCGCTCTTACAGATTTTTTGAAGATGAATATTACCCCACTTATATTCGCATTATGATAAGTGGAGCAAAATGTATCTATCCACCTTTGTTTCTTTAGTATATTAGTAGCCTCTGATTTGAGGAGGTGAGTTTCCTGCAACACAATGATCTGCGCCTGCGAATCTCTCAGGTATTGTAAAATCCGGTCTCTTCTTCCTCACACTCGTAGACCATTGACGTTCCAGGACATGAAATTTATATTTGTCATAATTTAATTTCCTCCCCTATCATCTCCATTTATTTTTACCTTTGAGATTCGATATTTTTCCGAATTTAGCATGTTAATAATTACGATTTGAGAAGGGTTGGTTTCTAGAACCTTAAGGTGAACTGACAAATGAGGATTTTTTGCTTTCTTGCCCCCCCCCTCACCCCCCTAGGAAACCCCCCTTACTTATTCTGGCTTGGTGTTGAGCCAGATTTCCGCCCGCCAGGAGCCTATCCTTGACCCCCCCACTGCTACCATTTTCCATAAGAAATAGAAGTGGTAGCCATATCTGAGTCATATTTGTAAGAAGTCACCATTGTATAGAGAGAGGGTGAATTTAATGTAAATTTAGTGTGTTAAATTTTCGTGCATATGATTATCTTACTCAAGGTGAATATTTGTGCTCTTCTTATTTTTTTCATTTTTTTTCTCTTTTTTTTTCTTTTACATATATGTTTTTTTCCTTTAATCCTTAGTTTTTTTTTTCCTTCTTATTCTTTGTTTTGGTTGAATTATAGGTGATGTAAATATCCTTGAACCTGTGACTATTAATTATCTTGCTTACTTTGTCTTATGCGCCTGAGCTTGAGCTTGAACGTGATTTCTAATAGAATCAAGTAGTTCATCAGCGTCTCGAATAGAACGAACATTCTGCATCTTGTTATTATACATAATTCGGAGGAACGCAGGGAATCTCATCTGTACCGTCGCACCAAGTGATCTAAATTTGTCCATACGTTGCCCCAGCTCCCATTGCCTCTCTAGTGTAGTCTTTGAGAGGTCCGATCGTATCTCAAAGATGAAATCAGGACCCTTTATTGAACCAGCTTTTAAAGCAAGATTTAAAATTTTCTCTTTGAGAGCGTATGTCAAAAAATTGATTAGGACTTTCCTTGGTTTAGTTCTTGCCGGGTTCAAACGGAACGGATCCCTATGTATTCGCTGGATATCTTTCTCTAACTCTTCAACCGTTTCCTCCAAGTTGAGTGTATCTTTTATTAGATGTACAATGAAATCCTTAAGGTCCCCACCTTCCTTCCCCTCTGGTATTTTAAGGAGTCGAATATTGTTACGTCTAGAGTAATTTTCTAAAACTTCAATTCTCTCTTTCATATCATCCCCGTCTCTTTGGAGAGTGTGAATTTTGGATCTAGCCGCTTCCAGATTTGTGGTCAGTAGGCCTACTGAGCTTTCCAGTACCTCCGTTCTCTCACAAAGGCCTTCAATTTTTTGTCCCAGCTCTTCACAAGTAACTCTAATCTCTGCTTGGTTAGTTTTAGAGATTGCAAATTCCTGCCTTATCTCCTCTCTCATTTCTGAAATAGAGGAGACTATTGCCTCGAGCGCACTCCCAAGCTCTGGATCTGAGTTTTGAGGGATTACCTTTTTATTCTTGCCCGTTTTAGTTGTTATTAGGATTTCTTTTTCTGATATTTCCTTTGATTGGGCAATTGTTAGACTCTCTGCAGCGCACTCTGTATATGTTTCTGTTTCAGACAGAGTAGAGTGAGTAATTTCCACCAGGGCTTCTGATGGTCCCCCCACCGACAGGGTAGCCTTCGGAAAATCTGATCTCAGGGCAGACACGCCATATTCAGACTGTTTATCCTGCTGTATATTTTGGTTTTTCAAGGCTTCCGCCATATCTTGTGTGAGCTGTAAAACTTGTGGCAGAGCTCTAAAGTATGAGTGCAACGATGGAGTTATATCCCCAGGAGCTTTGGATTTTTTGCTCTTACTCCTATTTTTAGGCTGTTTGATGGTAGTATGCCTATTTGTAACTGGTTCTAAAATTTGTTTTGTGCCTAAACTTCTTTTTTTGGCTCCCACCGAAGTGCACTCTGGGAGTTGAAGTACTACTTCCTCCTTCCTCCAACACAGTTTCCTTATCCCTGCGTTTTGTTTTGCTTCTAGTAACCCTTGTTTGTATTTCTTGTATGTCTTGCTCTTCTTTATTTGTATCTGCGCTGGACACCTCCCCAAACAAACAAAAGAGCTTACTTGGTTCTTGAAAGAAAACGCACCGGTCCCTGTGATTAACCAAACCTGCCCTCTCAGCATAAGTAGTGCAGTTCGCCTTCTCCTCCTTCTCCGCCTCCAAAGTGGGCGATGCAGCAGCTCTCAGTGATTCTTTTCCTCCTCTCCCGCCTCCAACTACGGCAGCCGTGTGTGTATTCCTCGCAGCGGCCGCACGGCCGCGTCTAATCTCCACAGCTGCCCGCCCCCAGCAGAGGGGAGAATTGGAGACGGCGACGAACAGAGAAAGCGGCAGGCACATCCGAAACCGCCTTCGCCTTTGTGAAAAAACGATTCAAAGTCCCCCTAGGGCTCCGCAACAGGTATCACTCGGGTGTCTCTGAATATGCATTCAGATACGGCATTGCAGTCAAAATCGCCATTGTAGCCGCTCCTAGCCTGCGGCCGCCATGACCAGCTCATCTGGAATACTTCATAGATAACACTCAGCTCAGTGAGTGTTATCTATGAAGTATTCAAGATGCCGGGCTGCAAGTATAAAAACTCAAAGCCAAGAACCTCTGCAGCTAACCATATTCAGGATGTTCGTTCAGGACTGGAAGAGCATCGATCAGAGCCAGATCTATGTCACCGTTTTGATTTCATCCTCCTGGATCGATTTTGCTGCGAGCCGCAGGAGGTGGCCGACTCCAGCGGCAGCGGGGTTTGTGGACTCAGGTGCATCCGTTCATCTGCCCAAGTGAAAACTACCTTGGGTGTATCAAAAAAGAAAGACTTGGCATTGTGAATAACACGCAGCCTTGTGGGATAGAGGAGCGTATACTGGATATTGAGTTCACGCAGTCGCCGATTTGCCTCTATGAAAGTATGGTGTTGTTGTTGCACCAGTCTGGTATAGTACGGATTGATCATTACCTGCTGGGAATCAAAGATGAATTTATCCTTGTGTGTCCGGGCATACTGTAAAATGGCATCCCTGTCTGCATAGTTGAGTAATTTTGCGATCACAGGCCTCAGGCTTTCCCCGGGGGCAGTCTCTTTGTCAAAGCCTGGTGCGCCCTCTCCACCATGAAGCAAGTGGACAGCATTGCATCCAGCATAAGATCTCGGAGCCAATGGGTGAGGAAATTGTTCATAGAGGAGCCCTCACAGCCCTCTGGGAAAAACACAAAACGGAGGTTGTGGCATCGAGCGCGGCCCTCCGCATCCTCAACCCGAGACGCAAGCTCCTGCGACAACACTGTTAGCTTGTTGACCTTCTTCTGCAGGGTGGTCACAGTGTCCTCAACGGAGGAGACCTGCGCCTCCACCTCAGTAATGCGATCAACCGCCTTATGAAGATCCTGGTGCAAAAAGGAGACTTTAGAGCCTACCGCACTGATTTTGGCGTCAAGGGTGTCCCTGGCCTTGGTGATGGCCGCTAAAAGCGCAGCATTATCAGGAACAGCTCCACTTGAGGTCCCCCCACTGGAGGTCGTAGTAAACTAGTCTAGGGTTCCTTGCTTGGCTCTTGCCCCCCCTGGCTTGTCCTTACCCATAATTGTAGGCTATGGGGCAGCAGGCCCAAAAGCCCGGGAAGTCTGTTGTCAGGGGATTTCATTAATGCTGGGGGAAGCAGCACTGTCGGCCATGAGGTGTTGCAAGTCCGCTGCTCCAGGGATAGCCCACGAGGGGGGCATCACAGGTTGGTCCACACGGAGATTGGCTCGCCCCCCGCCACAAGCTTCACTGAGCCTAGATCAGCTGCTTCGGCAGCCTGCAATGGCCAGCAAAGAGGGCTCCTCTACTGGGACTGAGCTCACCGCACTTCTAAAGTGGGGGGCTGCACAGTGCTGCGCCAGGCGGGAAGCCTGGTCCCTTCTTATATGTGGGCGCAGATCCTCCGGAGTGTCCAATCTCGGCCGAGTGAGGCCAGCATGCAACGCCCCGGTCCCAAGGGTCCTCAACAGGGACAACGCTCCCCCCCAGGCCCATGCAGGAGCACCAGCAGGCGCCGCCACCGCGGGGGGAAAAGCAAGTGCGGGCCGGGAGACCTCAGCCACAGGAGACAGCTGCCGAGATCCGGGGGCCACGTGCTGCCAACGGCCCTGACCTGCCCCCTTCACTGCCCAATCCAGCCCCCCAACACACAACAGTGTTCAGCATCCGAGGGCGAGGGAGCAGGCAGGCGACGCCAGACCCGGTCAGCGCCGCGCCTCCAAGGAGCTCCGATGTGAGGTGCACCGGCTGACAGACGGATTTCAGTTACGCAACCCAGGATATCGATCCGGACGCTACTGCGGGTTCCACAGCGTCAGATGAGTCCGATGGGTTGCACTGAGAGAGGAAAATGGAAGATTTGGAAGGATTATTAGGCGTGGACGCATGGCACTCGATTAAGCTGCATTCGCCATGATGACTGTTCAAGCCACGTCCCGAAAGTCTACGTATTTTAAAGGCTGGACCTACCAGTTATTTGCACTAAAAATGCACTGGGCTGGAGGGTTCTGTTTTAGGCTGTAGCAGCTGGTATCGGGTGAAAGTGATAAGGCAACCTGGGGGGGGGGCAAAAAGAAGAAGAATTAAACTTTCCTGACGTTTGCCATTCTTCTGCTGGCTGCTGTGCACAGGCTGAGGCTGCCAGACTCCCCTACTGCCAATCTCACTGTTTCTCTTTCCCAGCATGAGAGAAACTCCGGGATTGGACTGAGCAGGCTGGTTTTCTGCTCCAACGAGGACTGAGAGCGTGTGCCCACTCTTCTGTCCACCTAACAATGCAGCTTGGGTTGGAGAGATGACAATGCGCATGTTGGTTTTATCCTCCTAAGACGGAGGAGCCACCACTGTTATTTTGGGCAAAGCAGGAGTAAGGCCCTTGAAAAATATTTATCATGCAGGAGAAATATCTCGACATTTTCGACATTTCTTGGTCACACAATTTGTGTGTAACATTCACCCACACGAGAGGACGAAATATCTGTCCCTGAGAGCCACAATCTGTCTGTAAGCTACATGCTGCTGAAAAGTGTTAATTGCTAGACGTGTTAACTAATCTTCAGTGCTAGCAAAAAAGTTAAAAAGCAATGAAATCTTCATTCTCTCACAACCATCCAATAATTGCAAATGGTTTTGCTGAGAAGGTTGGAAAAACAGTTCATGTAAAATGATTTTCTCTACAGATGGATTGAAAGTCTATTGTATTTGAAATAATATTGTTTACCTAGTGACCTTTTTCTCTGCTTATGCGAGCCCCAAAATAAAGGCTGGAAAGCACTCTCAGTATCTAGAAAAACATACATCGATAAGTATTGATTTCCGAAAGGTCGTGGAGATAAGAAACTATCTTTTATGCAAGTCAATATTTCAGAAAGATGATTTCGAGGAAATATTTGAAATACTATATTTTGACAAAAAAATGGACTTTGATGGGCGGTTAGCGAACAGGATAAAATCTTTAATTGGCACAAACTCTTCCTTGCATTGATGGCATAAAGGAATTGCACTGCATTACAGAGGGTGACTATGAACGGCTGACTATGCGCAGCCAGGAAGCCTTCTCTTCATCACACTAAAATAAAATAGAATAGGGTTTCAGGAATATCGCAAATCTTTAATCGGTTAAACATCTCAAATAAACGCCTCATTTATCAATCAAAATTAAATGTGAATTGGAAAGACAGACAGGTGATGCTTTTTAATCTCCATCACCGCTTGCAGGAAAATTGAAAGAAAATGTGTCCTGTGCAAAATAGATGAATTCTAATGAGAACATATCAAGAGGGATACATTAAAAAAAACGTTGACATCAGCAAGGAAGGACTTTGCACATGGAACACGTGTGCATGCTCTAGAAAACAGCATTGGCAAACCCTTTACGTCTGGATTTAATCTGGTATCACATGAATAAGTGTGCATTGGTGCATGCCTGTGTGTGCATGTTGGGGGACATTTAAACTAGCCAGGGGGTAAAATAAGAAACAAAAGCAGGGCTACTTTGAAGTCTAGATTGCTTTGTATTTAATCTTGTTTTTGTTTCCATCCGAAATGAAGATCAGTTGGCAAGGAGAACTTCATTATAGACCTACTTTCATTTCTACGACAATCAAAGAAATAGAAGTCAGGATGAAAGCTTTTAAATTTGCTACTGCATATCATGCAATGAATGTATAAGATAAGCAGTGATTCCCAAACTGGGGTCCGTGGACACCCAGGGGTCGGCGACACATTCCCAGGGGGTCAGTTTTACAAGCACTGCAAAGTTCCTTGTAGTATTAGCAGTATTCAAGCAACAATAAAAGTGTCAAGATAACACTAGTGATTAATGTACCTGCTGGAGAGAGATGAGAGTTTTGTCCAGTGGCAGGTTTGACTTATCTAATGTAGCACAGGGGGTTAATATGCCTGCTGCAAAAAATGTGTACCATTCATTTAAAAAAAAAAAAACAGTATTTTATGTGCATAGGTCAGTGGGTTACTGCTTTTGTCACAGAGATTCTTTTGTTACTCTGCAGCTCATAAGAGACAATCAATCTAGCACAGTGACCTATAAACGGTCATCAAAAATCTGCTAACACACTGCATGGTCCCAGTTAGTAACTTATGTTTTTTCCCAGTCTTTCATTATCCTGAGGCAGGTAAAGGAGTTTATTTGGGTGGAAATACATTTGTATTGTTAGTCAACGCTAACCACTGTGTTATGTTCTGAATCCTGAGTTTGTGATTTTCCAGACCAAGCACTCTTTAAAAATGCCTACCAGTATGAATGACATGTGAACCCTAAGTCCCCTTTACCTTATGTAACAATTTCTCTACACTGATTTACAAGTATAATTCATTGTCTCTCTATGTGTGTGATGTAAAGTGCTCTGACCCTACACTGGTATGAGAGATGCTTAAAACAAATGAAATACATGTGACAGAGGGGCTATGGAGAAATGAGAGGCGCTTTTCTTGGGGGGGTGGGAGAGCCTCCCAAAACCGCCTTTGTAGTGGTCAGGCTCACTCACTGCACTTGGTGTGCACTGTATGGGGACTGGTCTGTAAACAATTGCCAGGGCTGCTTTGAGTTTCCACTCTGGCCCTGGCAGGAGCAGGAGCCTTGTACTACGAAATAAAACTAACCATTTAAAAATGAATCACGGAGATGCAGCACCAACCTTCCCATTAAAATGTTCTGGTTTGTGAAAACTCTTTCAATATAAAATACTAAAATCCTTAGTAATTCGAGTATTTATTTGGTGTGCATGTGTGTTTATTTTTCTCGAATTACTCTTTTAATGTTTGAAAATTAAATCATACAAATTGCTGGGGGTCCCCGGCTTCCAGTGTTGAGTCAATGGGGGTCCTCAGGAGTCAAAAGTTTGGGAACCACTGAGATAAAGCATTAAATGAGACAATTTTGATGGTACGTAGTACTTCCAGTAAAAAAATAGACCCTCAAACATTTCTATACAGCCACCCAAGTCGAGTCAATTTATTTTATTTACAAGAAATAAAATCTTACGGAATTATGACACATTTTCCAGTTTATTCATATAATACATTTGAGAATATGAAAACATCTCCAATAAATAGGACTAAGACACATTAATGCAACCGGCACATAGCACAGACCTAAATACAACTATAATTCGGCATATAATATATCTTTTCAACTAGCGTGCACCCTAGAGGGGTCTGCAATTTATTTATACCATACATATCAAATTATTTAGGAGTGCACCGGTTTAACACCTTAAAATACAAAACTAGTTTCAATTGCTTAGGTAGCAAAAGTGTGTTGTGCAAGGTCAATATAGCATAAATCGGCAAGGGCACAATCTATATTTAATGTACCTTTTAAAAGTACATCTTCGGTAAATCTACAGCAGAACTCTTTCATAAGTAGACACATCATATTTAGGTAAGAACAATCAGGCCTATTGAAGTATAAGCAGCATCAAGTCTCAATTATAACTAATAAAGTGCATTGTGCAAGACCAAAATCTTAAAACTCTCCAGCCGTACTAAAGGCATTTATTTATCCAGTTTCACGGGCAATTTCATACCCAGGGCATCCTCCTAATTTAGTCTGCATTTTCCACATTAATTCAAAGATCATCCCTGTATCACAAGACAGCACATAAAAGGCTATTCTAGGGCAGCTTAGGAGGGGAAATCTTGGTATAAGATGATACAATTTTGCGCAAACATTAGTTGATAGCAATCACTACCTCTTGATGTCTCAAACCCCACAACAGATTTAACCCTATTTCTCTTGACCGTATCCCATATTTTTTTTAACTGGCCACAGGATCTTCTTGCTTTCTTCTAAGAAAAATACTAAATTCACCAGTAGGGGCTCACTGAATACCATCTATCCCTCTTTCGAGGACATTGACCATGGTTCCTAACTATCTGCGCTGTCACTGCGAGCATCCTCCACCCAGATCAATTCCTTACCTCAGACGCAGGATTTCATTGCACAAAGGCCTATATGGGATTCTGTATAAATACAGGAAGAGGTCAGTACCCTCCGGGGATAATAGAAAGGACACCACAGATATCGTGTTCCTCAAGTACTGGAAATCCTCCTTCCAGCTAGTTCCCACAGCACAGTGCCAAAGAGTGCGCTATATTTGACTAATTTGTTCCACTTCTCCCCCCTTCAAGGTGCATCTCTTGGACACCTAAGCACCCCATAATAACTTTCACTGGATTCCTTTTACTAGGCAAGATTGGCATTAACTCATGCAGTCATTCATCTTGGGTCAGGAGCCTACACTCAAACAGCCAATAGCATTAGGTGGACTAAGTCAAGACATGATTGACAAAGTCTTAGGACGATGAGACTGATCCTAATAATCCAATAGCCAAATCAGGCCAACCAATGGAATATATATATAGTCCCGTGATCAAGGAGCTGGGCTCAGAAACGCGTCGGGCAGGATTGCCGATTTATGATTGAATAAACCCTTTTCACACGCAAACGGAGTTTGGGCTCGGTTCTTTTGTTCTTTGTATGAAGAAGTCCACGAAGGAGTTGGTGCAATATATATATATATATATATATATATATATATATATACACTGCTCGCTTTCTCTTTGAATGTCGCCTGCTGCCAACAAACGAGAGCGGACCCGAAAGTAAGTGCAATTATTGTATTTTATTCACCGCATTAACAGATCTCGCCATAACGCGTTTCGGCAGTTGCCTGCCTTGATGTCAATCAAGACATGATTGGCAAAGTCTTAGGACAATCAAGTCAAGTCAAGTTAAAATTTGTATAGCGCACTACTCACCCGGAGGGTCTCAAGGCGCTTATGGGGGGGGGGGTTGTTACTTATCAAATAGCCAAGTTTTGAGTTGTTTTCTGAAGGAGAGGTGGTTCTGAGTAAGGCGGAGGTGGGTGGGGAGAGAGTTCCAGGTTTTGGCCGCCAGGTAGGAGAAAGATCTTCCTCCCATGGTGGTTTTACGGATACGTGGAATCGTGGCGAGGGCTTGATTGGACGATCGTAGTTGGCGGGTGGGGGTGTAAAAGGTCAGGCGCGTGTTGAGGTATTTGGGTCCTAGGTCGTAGAGGGCTTTGTGTGCATGGGTGAGAAGACGGAACGTTATTCTCTTGTTGACGGGGAGCCAATGAAGGTCTCCCAGGTGACCGGAAATGTGGTCGTGGCGGGGTATGTCTAGGATGAGTCTGGCGGAGGCGTTCTGAATGCGTTGGATTTTTTCTGTAATTTGGCTGTGGTTCCAGCATAGAGGGTGTTTCCGTAGTCCAGTCGGCTTGTGACAAGTGCTTGAGTGACTGTCTTTCTTGTTTCAGTGGGGATCCATCGGAAGATCTTTTTGAGCATGCGTAGGATGTTAAAGCATGATGATGAGATGCGTTGACTTGTCTGGTCATCGAGAGGGAGGAGTCTAGAATGAATCCCAGGTTGCGAGCATGGTCCGTTGGTTTGGGCGAGCTGCCTAGGGCTGGTGGCCACCATGAGTCGTCCCAAGCGGAGGGTGATGATCCTAGGATGAGGACTTCCGTCTTGTCTGAATTTAGTTTTAAGCGGCTGTTCTTCATCCATTCGGCTATGTCTTTCATCCCTTCGTGTAGGTTGGGTTTGGCGGTGTTTGGGTCTTTGGTGAGGGAGAGGATCAGCTGTGTGTCGTCAGCGTAGGAGATGATGTTGAGGTTGTGTTGGCGTGCGATGGATGCGAGGGGGCTCATGTAGACGTTGAAGAGAGTGGGGCTGAGCGAGGAGCCTTGGGGAACGCCGCGGATTACTTCGGTGGCCTCTGATCTGAAAGGGAGGAGGCGGACTCTCTGGGTTCTGCCGGTGAGAAACGATATGATCCAATCCAATGCTTTTCCTTGTATTCCGATGTTGTTGATGCATTTTACAAGGGTGCTATGACAGACCGTATCAAACGCTGCGGAGAGGTACAGGAGGATGAGGGCAGCTGTTTCTCCGTTGTCGAGTAGTGATCGGATGTCGTCTGTGGCTGCGATGAGGGCGGTCTCGGTGCTGTGTTTGACTCGGAAACCGGACTGTGAGGGGTCGAGGGAGCCGTTAGACTCGAGGAAGGCGGCGAGCTGATTGTTGACGGCCTTCTCTATGACTTTGGCAGGGAAAGGGAGGAGCGAGATGGGGCGGTAGTTCTTAAGTTCAGTGGGGTCTGCTGTAGGTTTCTTCAGGAGGGCACTGAGTTCGGCGTGTTTCCAGCTTTCCGGGAAGGTAGCGGTGTTGAGGGAGCAGTTGATGATATTCCGGAGGTGGGGTGCGATGATGGAGTCGGCCTTGTTGAAGATGTGGTGGGGGCATGGGTCGGTTGGTGATCCGGAGTGAATGGAGTTCATCAAGCGGATGGTGTCATCGGTGCTGATCGGGTTCCAGGCGTCAAGGGTGGTGGTGGGGGGTTCAGTTCGGTGGTAAGGGGGGAGGACTGGTCGCAGAAGCTGTTATGTATGTCAGCGATTTTACTGTGGAAGAACGAGGCTAGAGAGTCGCAGAGGCCTTGAGAGGGAGTGATGTTGTTGGTGTCGGCGCTGGGATTGGTAAGCTCTTTGACGATGCTGAAGAGTTCCTTGCTGTTGTGGGCGTTGTTGTCGAGTCGCTCCTTGAATGCTGATTTCTTGGTGGATCGGATCAGCTGGTGGTGTTTGCGGGTGGCCTCCTTGAGGGCGGTCATGTTGTCTGTGGTGGGGTTTCTTCGCCAGGCTTTCTCGGGGGTGCGGCATTTCTTTTTGGGTTCTTGAGGTCGTCATTGAACCAAGAGGCTTTTTTGCTGCCTGGCTTGTTGTGTTGCTTTTTCAGGGGAGCTAATTCGTCGGCGCAGTGGGTGATCCATTGTGCGAGATTGATGGCTGCTTGAGTTGGGTCCGATGATTTGACAAGAGGGTTTTGGTATAGCGATGTGGTGAGCTGGTCGGTGGTAAGTTTGTTCCAGTTTCTGCGGGGGACTTGTTGTGGGTGGTGGTGGGTCGTGGTCTTTCTGAAGTTGAAATGTACGCAGCTGTGGTCCGTCCAGTGGAGTCCTGTGGCGTGATTGAAGGAGACGTGCTTGCTGGAGGAGAAGATCGGGTCGAGCGTGTGTCCGGCGTAGTGGGTGGGGGTATTCACCAGTTGTTTTAAGTCCGAGATTGGAGAGGTTGTCCAGAAGGGTGATGGTATTGCTGTCGTTGTTCTTTTCCAGGTGGAAGTTGAGGTCCCCTAGGAGAATGTAGTCCTCGGAGGGGAGGGCGTGTGGGCTGATGAAGTCAGTGATGTCTTCACAGAATTGTGTGCGGGGTCCTGGTGGTCTGTAGATGAGGGTGCCTCTAAGTGTGGTTTTGGGGTCGGTGTGTATCTGGAAGTGGAGGTGTTCGGCGGCTGTGAGGGTGTCGTGGGAGCTGGTCGTGATGCGGATGGTTTTCTTGTGGACGATGGCGATGCCTCCTCCTGTCTGGTTGATGCGGTCCTTTCGGATGATCTTGTAACCATCTGGGATGGCTATGGCGATGTCGGGCGCTGATGAGGCGTTCATCCAAGTTTCTGTAAGAAAGGCGATGTCCGGCGTGGTGTTGTCTAGTAGGTTCCATAGTTCAATGGCGTGTCTGTGGATCGAACGGGTGTTGAGCAGGATGCACTTCAGGTGGTTGTTGTCGGAGCTCTGTTTGGCGTTTGTGGATTTAGTGTGGGTCTTGAAGCAGTCGAACTTGCAGGATTGGCAGGTGAAGGGTCCATGCGTGCGTCCTGGGGCGGCTTGGTGACAGTCGGGGAGACAGCCGGTGTTGAGTGCAGAGAGGGTTGCGACGTCGTACATTAGGCAGGTGGAGTGGATTTTGCGGGGGGCAGGGGCTCTGGCACTGGGCGCGGACAGGCGTAGACGGGCTTACCTTTGGCACACCTTCGGCGCGCATAGGGCGCGTCCCCTGCGCGTGGACGCTGCGCGTATGTTGCTCTGACATAAGTGGATAGTGGAGGGGGGCAGAGCGAGGGAGGAGCAGCTGGGAGGCGGGAGCGGGGTGGCGAGTGGGTAGGGTCAGTAGGAGCTGGAGGGAGCGGGGGTGGGGCCACGGGGGAGCAGCGGCGTGGACGGGCTAAGGGCACAACAACAATGCTGGGTGAGATCACTGGCACAAAGGAGGTCATGGGCACAAAAAACAATCACTTGCACAATCAATGGCACAGAATGCGGTCGCAGGCACAAATAGCTGGCACAATTGTAATCAATGCAGGCAACGATACCAGGCACAATGCAGGTCGCTGGCACATATAGCAGGGCAGAATGCCGGTCGCTGGCACAGATAGCAGGTCGCTGGCACCGATAGCAGGGCAGAGTGCAGGTCGCTGGCACAGATGGCTGGGACGAGCTGCGAGTGGAGCGACCAGTTCTGACTGGAGTCAGGATGGTCACAGCTCCTTGTCTCGCGTTATTAGCCTAAAGTTTGTTTGTGGGAGGGAGGAGCAGCTGGGAGGCGGGAGCGGGGTGGCGAGTGGGTAGGGTCAGTAGGAGCTGGAGGGAGCGGGGGTGGGGCCGCGGGGGAGCAGCGGCGTGGACGGGCTAAGGGCACAACAACAATGCTGGGCGAGATCACTGGCACAAAGGAGGTCGTGGGCACAAAAAACAATCACTGGCACAATCAATGGCACAGAATGCGGTCGCAGGCACAAATAGCTGGCACAATTGTAATCAATGCAGGCAACGATACCAGGCACAATGCAGGTCGCTGGCACAGATAGCAGGGCAGAATGCCGGTCGCTGGCACAGATAGCAGGGCAGAGTGCAGGTCTCTGGCACAGATGGCTGGGACGAGCTGCGAGTGGAGCGACCAGTTCTGACCGGAGCTCTGACCTGACAATGAGACTGATCCTAATAATCCAATAGCCAAAGCAGGCCACTCAATGGAATTATATATATATATATATATATATATATCCAGGATACCACGTCTTGCTTCCTTCACTCAGGCTTTCCCCCAGAACAAGGAGACGCAGACACGGACCATTTTGTGCAAGTATTTAATCAGCTCAAGTTAGCGCATGACGTTTCGGCTCTCAGCGATATATATATATATATATTTATTTTTTTCACTGAAAAAAACATAGGTTTCAGGCCCGTTATAGTTAGAAATTAGCATTTTATAAACCTTAGAAATTCACTGAAAAAACCATAGGTTTCAGGGACGTTATAGTTAGTTGGACATTTTACTCGTAGAAAACCATAGAAATTCCCCCGTTATAGTTAGTTGAACTAAGTATAACTTGTGCCCCCGCCATGCACTACTGATGACTTCACATATTACATCATTCATGACATGGTTAGTGACATCACTGATGACATCACTGATGCTATCTCAAATGACATCACTGATGACATCATCCAGTGAATGTGTGTTTATATAAAGTTTAAATATGTATTATATATATGCCAAGGTTAATTGAAGAATGAGTGGGTGTATAAGTGTCTGGATGGAGGAATTAGTATGTATGTGACTGACGGTTTAAGTGAGTGATTACATGTGTCTTACTGAATGCACGGGTTAGTGACTGATACAGACATCCACAGTTTAATTTGACAGTTGGTGTAAACAGTTTCATGGGTTGGTGAGCAGCTAAATGAGGATTTTTATGGGTTATTGATTGGTTGTCTGGGTGCTTGTGTGTGAGTGCGTGGTAGGTGTGTGAGTCTGTGCATAAATATTTGAGTGGTTGATTCACTGTGTGTACGGGTTCAAGAGTGCATGTGGAAACAGCTGCATGAGTGTGAGTGCATGTATGGTGTGTTGGTGAGAGAATGGATGTCTGAAAGTTACATGTCCAAGTAACTACATATGTAAAAGGCTGTGTATGTGAACGTTGAAGTATACAAATGTATATACATGAGAGTCAGTAATTGTGAGAGTCGCTGCATGGATGAGTGTGTACTTGTATCAGTGATTGTAGAAAAGAGTAAGTATGAATTTATTTCAGTTTCAATAACTGATGTTGTGTGTGTATAACTGTATAGGTCATTAAATGGAATTATGATTGATTATTTGTATGACTGAGTAGGTGTGTGAGTAAGTCTGGCTGAGTGGTGGTGTGTGAGTCTCTGTATACATGTATGAGTGCTTATGATAGTGTTGTATTGATGAATGACTACATCTATGAGCGATTCTATGGGTGAATGAGTGGATGTGGATGTAGACTTAGGAATCAGTGAGTGTGTATGTAATAACTGGTACAGTGGGTGTATGAAAGGTTATATTACAGTGTGATGAGCCCCCCCACCAGATTTTCACGTGGATGATGTCATCAGTGATATCATTTGAGATGTCATCAGTGATGTCATCAGTGATGTCACTGACCATGTCATGAATGATGTAATATGTGATGTCATCAGCAGTGCATGGCGGGGGCTTGAGTTATAGTTAGTTCAACTAACTATCACGGGGGAATTTCTATGGTTTTGTACGAGTGAAATGTCCAACTAACTATAACGTCCCGAAAAATATGTGTTTTTTCAGTGAATTTCTAAGGTTTTTTTAAATGCTAATTTCTAACTATAACAGGCCTGAAACCTTTGGTTTTTGAGTGAATTTCAAAAGTTTTTTTAATGCTAATTTCTAACTATAACGTGCCTGAAACCTATGGTTTTTTCAGTGAATTTCAAAGGTTTTTAAATGCTATTTTCTAACTATGCCTACAGAAGTAGGACATGTGAAGAAAGAAGAAAAAACACACGGAAGGAAGCAAATGAAATGCAAAAAGAGGCAACTGAAGTCCAGAAAGGTGACGAAAAGTGCAGGAAGAAGAAGAGATGTGCAGAAGGAACCAACAGAGGAGCAGAAAGAGGCCTTGTTGCAAAATCATCCTGTGCCCACAACTTTTTCAGATGGGTACTGGTAGTAACTGACTCTGACTAACCAGGCCTAAAGCCAGTGCAATGCTAAAAGACACTTAGAATACAGTGAAAAGACCTCACTAGAGAACACTATGCGTTGGTAAACCCCTCTGATTAGCATGACCACCTCTGTAAGGCCCTAGTACATAATAGGGCAGGGGGATTAAAACTACCTCTAAGTCAGAGGTGCAGAAATGTGATACTTTAACTAGTATTCGCGTTTGCAGAGTGGTGGAGAAAGGGTGCTGGGCGTCCAACCAACGCTCAGGAATACTGCTGCGTCGGACTTACGGGAGGTACCAGCAGGGATTCCTGGCCCCAAACTCCCTCAGGACTAAGTTGGACTTCAGCCCTCATCCCGTAGTCTGCCACGAAGCACGTTTGCAGAGTGGTAGAAAAAGGGGTTCATGGCCTCCGTAGACGTCTTAGCAATCCCACAGTGTGGGACCTACTGGAGGTAACAAGAGGGATAGTTGGCCCCCAAGGACATCCTTGGGGGCCAACTTCCCAAACTATTACCTCCAGTCAGTCCCACATAGCAGCATTGGTAAGTACTCATACCAGGCCACGCCCACTTTGCCCACTACTCTACAAACATGCTCCCTGGCATGCTCTTGGATGGGGAATGAAGTCCCCTTCACTGCTGGGGGTCCTTTAGGGGCCAACTAGCCTACCTTTTACCTCCAGTAAGCCCCATGCAGTGGGATTGGTCAGAGGTAGACAAAGGCCATGCCCCCTTGCTCCACCACTCTGCAAACATGCCACCTGGCGCGTTGTAAGTTGGGGGATTAATTCCCCTTGAATTCTGAGGATCCCTGGGGTCCAACTAGCCCACCAGGTACCTCCAGTAAGCGCCACAGAGCTGCATTGCACTGCAAGAGAGGTGTAAAAAGGGGCATGGTCTCTGAACACCTCTCTGCAATGCAGCTCCCTGGCGCATACTGGAGGTTCCTGGTGAGCAAGTTGGCCCCCAGGGACCATCAGTATTCAAAGGGAATTAATTTCCCAACTTACAACGCTCCAGCGTTTGCTGAGTGCTGCAGGGAGGGGGCGGGGCCTAGCCACAATGCCGGGTTTAAAAATATATATATATAAGAAGGGGGCTGTGTGGCCTCCCTTCTGTTGCCTTTTTGTGGGCCCTGGGGTCCCTAACCCCCAGGGCCTGGCCCTTTTTTCTAATTAAAATGTAAACGTGAGGGGGCTGCGTGGGCCCGCCTCTATTGGCCCCGGGGACCCCATCCCCGGGGCCAGCCTTTATTTATAAATAAATGTATTTGGTGAGGAGGGCCACGTGGCCCCCCCTCCCGGGCCACTTCTGGCCCCGGGGATCCCATCCCCCGGGGCCTGCCCATCCTTTTTTATTTTTGGGAAAGGGCCGTGTGCCCCCCTTCCTCATGCCAAATCTGACCCCGGGACCCCATCCCCTGGGGCCTGGCTGTCCCTTTAAAAAAAAAAAAATATTCATAGGGGAGGGGGCCACTTGCCCCCCCCTCCCTGGCCACCTCTGGCCCCGGGGACCCCATCCCCCGGGGCCTGACCACTTTGTTGGGAACTGTGGGATGAGCCCCAATGCCCCCACGGTCCCTGCCGGCTCCCCGCCTCCTGCGGGAGCCAACATTGCTTTTCCACATGGGGAGATGCTGACATGCAGCTCCCTGTGTGGAAAAGCAATCTGGTTTGATTTTTTGAAAGCGAGAGCAGGTTTTCTGCTCTCGCTGTTAACATCGAAACCACAGTTTGCTTTGTCAGGGCGGGAGACGCAAGGCCCCCGCTCTGCCATAGCAAACAGCAGTGTCCCGGGGGTGGGCAACCCGGGACACTGCAGGAGCCGGTCCTGGGGTGTAGCCGTCCCAGAGCTATCACAAGCTGCCCCTCTCCCATCACTTGCACAGTCCTGGGGAGGTGGTGGCCCCCGGGGCTCGGGGGTCCATAACGGACCCCCAAATTTAAATAATTAGGGCCAGATGTAGGTAAATACCATTTACCGATTCTAAAATACCGAATTTTACCGATTCTGTATTTTAGAATCGGTAAATGGTATGTAGGTATTCATTCGGTAATTTTTACTGAATCTGTAAAATTTGGTAAATACCGATTCGGTATTTACCGATTCGGTATTCCCCATTCATTCATGGGGTATACGGGTGGCAGGGTGTCATATTGACACCCTGTTGCACCCTTGAATAGTGCATGGGTGCACATGTGGCACACATACATGCACTAAGGGCATGTATGTGTGCCACATGGCACTGTTAAAAAAAGCACAAAAATGCTTTTTTAACGGTTTTCGTTATTTACCACCAACTTGTAGTTGGTGGTACGTAACGAATCCTTACAAGTGAAAAGCACTCACTTGAGTGCTTCCTACATTAAGGATTCAGTAATTTACTGAATCGGTATTTAAGAATTCGGTAATTTACCGATTCCTTAAATTACCGATTTGGTAAATTACCGAATCCTTAAATAAGGCCGCTACATCTCAAATGCTCTGCATCTAATACCAGTCGGTAACGGACGAAATTCGGTAATTTTGGCCGTTACCGACTGGTATTAGGCTTCCTACATCTGACCCTTAGTGCCCCGGGGAGGTGGAGGTCCCCGGGGCGTGTGGGGGGGCTTGAGCCACCCACACAGGTTGTTTTATTCTAAAAAAACAAAACAAGCCGGGGGTGTGGCGGTCCCTGGGGCTGCGGGGGGGGGGGCATGTGCCCCCGGCAAATATTTTTAAAATGCCCCGGGGGTGGCAGTCCCTGGGGTTTGGTGGGCCTTTGGGGCCCCCCACAGATTAAAAAAAAAGCCCTGGGGGTGACGGACCCCGGGGCTGCGAGGGGGCTGCATGCCCCCGCAACTCAATTATCTTGTTCCGGGGAGGTGGCGTTCCCCGGGCAATGTGGGGGGATTGGAGCCCCCCACACTTTTTTTCACTGCCCCGAGACCTGGCCCACCCGGGGACTTCAATACAATGAAGTGCGGGAGCCCGTGCTTCATTTTTTTTTTCTCGACCTGATTGGTGCACCCAGTTCGAATTTGACAGATTTCTTTTTTTTTAAAACAAACTTTTTTTGGCCTTGACCAGGCCTAGGGGGTCAGGGTGCTTCTACCCTGCCCCCTTTTTGTTATGTTTCACCTTTTGTTTTTCTGTTTTCTTGTGCCTTGGTTACAGAGGCACAAGATGGTTGCCAACACTTCCTGGTTTGGAGTGTTGACAGCCAACTAGAATAAAGCTTGTGGTCGGGAGGGTGCGCAGATCCTCTGTGCCTCTAAGCAACTAGTGAACTTATTTACACCATTTAAAAAAAAGGGCGCTTTCTGAACCAACCACTACCTTTTTGCCAAATTTGGTGTAATTCCGTTTAGCAGTTCCAGCTGTAGCCGTGTCTAAAGTTTCCTATGGGAAATGCATTTTTTGACATTTTTTTTTAAATTTCTCAGGAACTACTAAACCGATTTACTCCATTTAACAAAAAGAGTTCTTTCTCAAACAAGGGCTAACTTTTTACGAAATTTGGTGTAATTCCGTTCAGCAGTTCGGGCTGTAGCTGTGTCTAAAGTTTCCTATAGAAAATAACATGGAAAATACACGTTTTGGGATCCCCCCTTTTTTCTCAACCCCCACTTGGTGAATCACACTGAAACTTTCAGGATTGGTGCTAACCGGAGCGGGCTACAAGTTTTTAAACTTTCACGAAGATTCGTCAACCGTTGCCAAAGTTATTGGGAAAACAAAAAACGCTTTTCCTATGGAAACTAGGTCCTAACTATAACTATCTACTGGTGACTACCAGTAGATAATAAATATATATATAAATATTGAAAACAAAGCTTGCTCTCTCAACTTCCAGCCGGCGATGAGAGAGATCCGGACTCTAGTTATGAGTGGCAATAAGGGTTCTATACTTTGCACAAACCTATTATGACGCGTTTCGGACAATACAGTGTCCTTGATCACATGCGGCAACGTAGTCCGCTTCTACTTTTTATGTTGCTATGAAACACTTCCCTGTGTCACATGGTACATAGACATAGACATCATAATGTGTTTTGGCACTGAAAGTAGTCTGTTTTCTCTCACCAATTGCTTGCCAATTAAGACGCTTAGCTTGAAATCTTTGCGTTAATCAAAGTTGTGGCAATATTGCAGTGAGTCCGCCATAATTGTATGACGGACCGTATCATTCATCAGATTGGTATTGCAATCTAAATGCTTGCATGAATAATATTTGTTTTTTCTCTCAGCAATAGATTGTTAAAACCATGTATACATCATAAATAAATACATTCCTTCATATTTAAATATTTAAAAACTTTAAAACAAGTATAACTGCTTAAATGCATTAACATTTCATGGTTATCATACCAGATGTTATATTAAGTCTGATGGCCTGACCTGTGCAAAAATCGCATTTCATTAAAAACCATAAAATCAAGATTTCTTTAAGAGGGCACCTAGAAGGAAAACATCACCTCTTAATGTGATATTAGCCTTATGTCTGCATAAATGCTTGACTGACGTGGCCCTCAGTTATTCAGTTGTCATTAGACACTCGAATCACTTGGATATCAAATATAGCTAATAATAAATGTCTTACATTTGGCGGCAAACATTGACTACTTAAGGTGCTTTAGTGCAAAACAGGTGTTGAAAAAAGTGCTATTGTCATGGTAGGGCAGCCCATCAATGTAATAAAGTGCTAGTGCAAACCTAAACTATATGTGTCTTAAAATTACTTTCTGTGGGGTTAAACATTTGGATGAATTTAGCAGCCGATAATCTAATAATTCTAAAAGAAGAGGGATACCCTAATGGTTACAGAGTAATTTTTTCTTTTATTTTTGTTATTTTCTTTTCATTTTCTCCCTCTTATCTCTTCCTTTGCAAGTGGATCTAGATATGGGTAAGTAGATAAGGATACTACTTTGTTTCCAGTATCTAGAATGATGACTATAAAAAAATACATGTCTACAGAAAATTGTGGAGATCTTCTGTATTATTGAGCCCACAGGGAGCCTTACTATCAAGCTCATAAATCATACGAGACTTCAATTGGCGCAAAGATCTTTTCCTGTTCCCTCCTCTACGTGGAGTGGGAACCGCTGCTATCACAGAGTACTTTAGGCAGCCCAAGTTATTGTTATGTGTTGTCTTGAAATATGTAGCGACTGGGTACGCTGTGTCATTGTTCACTATTGCTCGTAAGTGTTGCAATATTCTAATATGCACCTGTAGCTTTTTGCTCCCCACATATCATATGCCACAGGTGCATTTTAGAACATAGACAGCGTACTCCGTTCTGCAATTATAGCTGCTTTTAATGGGGATTTCAGTCTGTTGGAACGGGGTAGAGTATTTGGTAGTGTTCTCTCCAAATACACGCCCTGCATTTCGAGCATTTAAAGAACAGTCAGGCACAGACTCCGTGAAGTAATGGTACAAAGGTTTATGATCCAACAAAAACTAGACACGTTTCGGCGGCGTACCGCCTTGGTCACTATATATATATATACATATATATCCTGTAAGCAATGGGTATGGCTAGGCAGCTGTGCTGTCAGTCCCAGGCCTACAAAGGTAATTAGAGAGAAATAAAAGGGAATGGAAAAATGGCACCCAAACAGCGTAATAATGAGAATATAATTTATTTTTCCTCTTTCAAACAACTTCTGTGCAAACAGTGAATATATCTCAAAACGATCCTAGCCGCATGGAGTCCAAAATAGTTTTGCACTCCCTGTACCAGTTAATAACTTGCAGAATGTATACATATGCTCAATTTAATCACTATGGGCCATAGGTATCAAGCCTTTTTCCGGTTTGCAAATGGGCAGATTCTCAGAATCAGCCTGTTTGTAAATTGGAAAAAGCCTTTTGGGATGTATCATCCCAAAAGGCCATCGCAAAATAGAGAATTGCAAAATTTGTGATTCTCTAATTGTGATGCGCTAAAATTCGCAATTTGAGAATGGCAAAACTCTTTTTTTTTTATACATATGGCCCTATATCTTTTTTACAGCTGCATAGGTATACCAACCACATAGTTAAAGATACAGGTTATTGTTGTGATAAGTTATGTAAGGCAATTCTTGTGAGATAAAGTTTTCCTTAAGGGAGGGAATAGACGGTGTAACTAGAGTGATTGAAAGAAGTTCAGTCGAAATGAGTTTTAGTGAAGTAAAGGTGACCAACTCACTCATCATCATTGACACTGCTTCCTCAGCTTTTCATCTAGAAATCATTTCTATCAGGTGTGTCAATCTAATTAGTACAGTGGAAATGAAACACACAGTGCAACATCTAAAGCACATTCGGCTAACACACAAGCCCAGGGGTGGAAACGGTGGCTAATGACATGGAGTACTGCAGTCACTCTGATGAACTAGTAACTGGGATGAACAAAACCTAGATGCAGCTCATGAGAATGTAGGTGTAGGCAGAAGGTATTAGTTGGCTGAGCATAGGTTATGAGTATAGATGTAGTGACTTAGGACTTTACATTTTTTTCTGGTTATCTTATATTATTTATTTTTTGTTTTTGATCACATTCTTTTGTCATTTTTTGGACAATTTGTAGTGATGTAAGCTTGTTGGCATCGGAAGCATTGTGAAATCATTCATGTGCGCGAAGAAAGACTTGGACCCTACGTTGCTAGGCTGGGAAAATCCTTACTTCATTCTTCCGATGATGGCTTATGCTGTATGTTTTTTGAAATATCTCTTTTTCCAGATATGATTTCTAGTTAAAAGTGGTTTTCATTCAATGTAATGTAAGTAAACACACTTTGATTTGAATTTTTCAAAAAATGTGGGAATCAAAGTCCCTGTTAACGAGTACAAGTACAAACCCACCAGTTATTTATGTATTTTGTTATGGGATCACAAATACATATTTTTTAAGGACTGTCACATAAGATATAATTTTCTTTCAAGAAAAAATCATGTATCCCACCGGTAGCTGGTGACTGACAAAACTTTGACTCAGAAGCAAACGCTTAAAAAATTGACATATGCACCTTCATTCGAGCGATGTGAGAGATGAGATAGTCAGGTAGGAGCACAATCTTAGCACGTGGTTTCTTCAAATTAACACCATTCAAGAACATTGAAAGACAGATTAGAAGACGTGTGTTATCAGATTGTCAAATTTCGCATCCACTAAATTAACACAATTAAAGTCAAAATATGTTCTGTTGGATTGAGCCTTTCCTATTTGAATGAATACTTGCTTATAGATTGACAAATCCAATTTGCCATTCACACAATTTCTGTTTGGGAATTTACCATAAATACATCTTGTTTTGAATGTAAAACAATTGGCAGAAACCCAAAACAAATAAAAAAAAATGCTAACTGAGTTATACATTGCTTTTAACCTCTGAACTCCTATTGAATGTCTTTGGGACATGAAACAAACTGCACAAATGTAATTCTGGTAAAGCAAACATGAGTAAAATCAGGGGCTTCCATAAAGTAGACAATTTATGAACACTTTTCTCACTCTAGAGGAGGGATAGCTAACATAGGTCTATATGCATGAATCATGATGTATGTGCATTCATACATCATCATGCATGCAGACACATGCTACAGCTGTGGCCATTTTGGAATCATATAATTCCAGGATGCATGCTGTGTAAAGCCTTGGGCTGATACCTACATGAATGACAGCCCTGTTTGACAATGTCTAAAGCCAGCTGAACCACAGTGCCACAGTGGCTGAAAGGGAGGTCCCTTTCTGTGTCTGTATATATGTTTATAAGCACATTCAGCGGGCTAAGCCTTATTATTATAAAAATGAGGTAGAGCTGATAAAGGTTTTTTTTACCAGATAAAAAAAATCCATCCAATGAGATGGCAGAGAAACAACTGCAAAGATATATGTAAGTCTAATTTAGAGATATACACAAAGAACATTTTCTTGGACAGGAAAGTTTGAGAAGATGCGGTGTGTATCACAGAGAGGCATTGGTTCTAGTTTTGTTGGAAGTGCTGCACAACATCAATATTGCTAAAGACGTGTTATCCCTTATTTTCATTCAGCATGCACTTGTTGTCCATGTGTCAGCACAAATAAGAAACTATTGGGATTCGTGCAATAGTGTATTAATTGGTAGAGCACTCCTTAGTGCTACTAGAAGTGTGCAAGGTTCTTATCTGTTGAATAAGTGGACTGTTACAGAGACATTACTCATGTATGGAAACTCAAAAACAGTCAGAATAAGGTAGGAAGAGGAAAGAAAGTTTTTCAAACTATGTGCAAAAGGATCAGAAGCAAGAACTGATGTGAATGACAATTTGCTATAATTTAGGGTAGGCAGCGAGTGATACAATCTATCCTCTTAAGACTGGTGAGAAATGTCAAAAGTGATTCTGCATCAGGTGGTTCAAAAACCCCACCCAAAAAATCGCAGCTAAGGGGATCTTTTTGTGCCTTAAGTGCAAGGCTGTTCGGCACCCAGATCGCTTTGTAAAACACTTTTATTGGTGAACAGCACTTCCCGTCGTGATACTGACACTTAGAGCCTCTTGTTCCACCAAAAACGTTATGCTGACTCAGCAGGCCAGTATTCACAAAGACTTTGCTATGTCTAGGTGTGAAATACTCTCATAGTATTCCTGGCTTATTCTTGAAATTGAGGAGTTTTCCAGGAGCACTCCTGGTTTACTGATGGAATTTAGGAGTACTACAGGAGAAAGGGACAGTGGCAGTGAAACCGGTCCTGGGTTGCACGTGTTCCGGCTCAGGGAGGACCTGGCTTGGCAGTTCCAAGCAAAAACAACTTACCTTCACTGCCACCGCTCGCCTCTCCTCCGTCAGCACTAGCAACAGTAGCACCAGGAGCTCCCAAACTCTCCCAGCCAATAACAACGCTGCATCAGCCTGGGCATGTTCTCCACTGGGCTGTGCAACACAACCAGGTGGAGAAAATGGTACGGGCAAACCACTCCTGATTCTGCTCTGAAGAGGTTAGCCCCGCCCCCCGACCTGGCTAGAGCCCTGCACAGAAATATAAAATAATAACGTCTTGTTATCATCATTTTATTTGTATTTTTTTGCACTACTCATAGAGCAGTGGGGCAACGCGCCTCTGCCTTAGCAGGGCAGCCACCAGTGCAAAAGACCACCCCAAAAAAGAGGGACAATAGGAATTTATGGATTTCAACCAATGCCTCTAGGAAACAGATGTGAATACCCTCTTAAATGCCCCTAATTTACAGACAAAACAAAATGCACTCCTGACTCAGAGTAAAGAAAATCACTATTGCCATGAGCATCAAAAGAGTCTTAGTTGCCTATGTGAATTTTTTCTTTGAGCTGAACCATTTCTAGGCCCAAATTTCCTTTATGCAGGTGTAATCTTGTTCAATTTCGCATTATGCTTATTATTCAAAATTACGCTAGTAAGCCACATTTATAAGCCACCCAGGGCAAAATCTAAGCACACGTGCATGGGAACAATGTGAACCACAAAAACAAGAGCAAATGCTGTTCACACTGTTTGAGTTTTTTAAAACTATTTTTAGAACTAAAAGCATGCTTTTGGCCATCATAATAAAGTATAGCCCCAAATGCCTGTTTGGCCTTTTTCATATTTATAAATAGTAAGTTATTCCTTGGCCAGACGTTCTGTGACCCAGAAACTGGTAAGGAATGACGTTAGTTATTTAAAGCCAGTGGTAGAGACTGCTACCCGTGGTGTGCCCTTATGCATCCCTAGCAATTGCCCCAGCTGTGCATATCCTCCAAGAACCTAGCAGCTTAAAGTAAAGAGGGATCCCAGGGCATTCTTCATGTTCTTTTGTTATTCTTATCCTAACCCCTCCCCAGAAAATAGGAGCCTCATCTGGGGCAAAAAGTGGATGAAAGAGTTTAAATTGCACATCTCTCGTACACACCATTTTAACCTTTTCTTTTTGTGCTTAGGCGCATGTATCTGTTTCCTATTTATATGTAACTCATGTACTCTGAAGTCCTTATGTAATGTAACTGGTTCAATTGTAAAGCGCTCTGAGACCTTCCAGTGAAGTACGTGCTTTATAAAAACACATCAAATAAATACATAAAAGATTAAATAAGTTCATGTAATTCGGGTAAAGTGAACGTGTGATTTGACTTCTCTAAAACCCCGCAAACCCCAGGCTTTCTGCTGCATTGACGTTCTCTTTGTCATTTCAGGGACAGCAGATGATGTAACCTTGGCTCCTTTGCTCCTCCTATAACAGAGTGCTTTGGTGATATTTGAAAGAGGGGCTTTGGGCGGTAGCCGACCGTAGGGATTCGCCCCCCCCCCCCCCCCCCCGGGCAGTTTGGGAGAGGCGGGGTGCGGGTTTCATGCCAGCCATTTTGGTTAAGGCTATATTTTTATTTATAGCCCAAATAAAGCCCAAGCATACATTCTTTGGGCTCCTGGCCACCATTTTAGGTTTGGTGACCTGGTGGTTGGAGCTTTAGCATAGTGTAGTTTTTGGGGTAGCTTGTGGAGTTAGTTCAGTTTTTGTAGGCGATTTAGTGATGTCAGGGGAGGATTACTGCATTTTAGAAGCCCTCCAGCTCCTGAGTGAGGCGGGCCAGATGGATTTGGTCATCGGTGAGGTGACGGGACCAGCGCACCCAGTGCGGCAGGCCCAGCGGGCGTAGCAGCAGCAGTGGCTGCCTGCATGTCACCCAAACGCCCTCGGGTTGGGGCGCCGGGAGTGGGAAGGCCCCTGCGGGGAAGAGAGGTCCCTCTCCGGTATCCCTTGAGCTGTTATCGGTGCCGGAGCTCGTGGAGAGATCGGTTTCTGCCCTAGTGGTGCGAGGGAAGCGTGGGGGAGGGCGGGGAGGCAAGAGGCGCTCTGCCTCGCTGTCCTTCATCCCGGTTTTAAATGCATCAGGGAAGGGCAGGTAGGCCGGGGGTCCGTGTGTTCCTCGTCCCGAGGGGGTGGCAGGCCTGAGCAGTTGAGAGGCGGGCAGGGAGTGTCTGGTGCCCTCTGCGCGCTCGCTGGTACCAGCAGAGGAAGACTGCAGCATGGAGGGTGGGGCCGGCTTTATTTCACTCGGCACTTCCCCGGGAGCAATGGATTCGGCTGGGGTTTACCCATTGGGGCGCTGAGGCGGTGAGGAGTATTTTCCAGCAGGGGAGGCGAACGCAGGTGATGGGAACATCTCCAGCCCCCTGATGTTCTCTCCACCCTATTCTGTGAGGGGCAAGACAGTTTCGGTGAGGGGGAGCTCTTTGGGGGATGGCGAGTGGGCCCAGGTGGGAGGGTGGGGAAGCCATCAGAGGTTTTTCCCTAGTCAGGACACAGAGGCTGACAGGGTGGCCCTTCTGCTAAGCTGGGAGGGGCCGGGGGCCCCAGGGTGGGTGATGGGGACATAATTTAGGGGGTAGGGGACAGGGGAGGTAATCTGGGGTTAGAGGGTGAGCTTTTGGTCGATTTGGACCCAGCTGGGGGGCCGGCTTGGGAGGGTTTGGATATATTTCCTTCTTGGTCGGAAGGGGTGCGGGGTCTCGGCGGTGGGGATCAGTTGGATTTTCATGGCCCCCTTGGGCACGGGGTCAGCGTGCGCAGGTCGGGAAGGCCACTGGCGGGGGACGTGGCCAGAGGAGGGGATCAGGTATGGTTCGGGGTACAGTAGGGGAGGGGAGTGGGGCCGGGTTTGGGGCCCTTTTTTGGCAGTGGTACAGGCAATGTTGTAGTGGAGTGGGGAGGATGAAGGGCGGATTCCCCCCCTAGTAAGTGCAGTCAGGTCAGGGCAGGCAGGGCAGGACAAGGGTAGGCAGGCCAGGGAGTTTTCTCCGGGCCTGTAGGGGGCGGGGGTATCTGGCAGATGAGAGGGACCCAGCATATCAGTACAAACTTTTTCTTTACAGGGCAGGGTGCGTTACAGTGCTGTGGACTCGGTAGGACAGGGTGCGGCCCATTTACACTGAGAAGAAGGGAGGGTGGAGCCTTGCGCTGCACATTCCATACCAGCAGGGGATCTCATCGCGGCCAGCACACAAAGGTCCAAAACGACCTCGCTGGCCCCAATGACAAGCAGAGCATGGTGGTCGGCCATACCGGTGGAGAGGGATTTTCAGAGAGGTCAACGCATGGGGGAGTATCGGCATTTACAGTTGGCTCCCCCAAAAGGAGTACATACCGGGGCCGTTAGGGCCAGTGTAGGGCATGCGCGTTCCAGTAGGGCCTGTGGTGTGGATTTTGCTACTGACGTGCTCCAGGTGGAGGAGCCTATTGTGCTTGAATATGATGAGGATAGCCCTGAGGAAGGGGAATTGCTGGATAATGAGAATGGGGGAGGCCCTTTCATGTGTCTCCTAGTATTTTGCAGGCACCAGTGGCAGCACCGCACAGAAGGGCAGCGGCGTCAAGATCCAGGAGAGAGCACGGCCCCTCAGTGAGGGCTCCTCGGACAGTGGATCACACAGAGCCAGTGGCACAGCAGTCAGCGTCCATCCGGGCACCCTCATTAGAGACTGGGGAACACAGGCCAAACTTAAATGGTGTCTGTGTTGATGGGGGAGGGGGTGGGGAAGTGATGGAAGGGAGGCTACACAGAGTAAAGATACGGGGGTAGGAACGGGAGACTGGGGAGTAGCACAGGGCACCAAGGTAGAGAGTGGGATGAATACAGAGGCAGCAGGAGGGTAAGGAGCCTTTAGAATGTAAGTAGTTGAAAATTGAAAAAACTGCCATACATGGGAGTGACAAAGCCTTTGGGTGCCCATTTAATGCTGGTGACCAAGGAACGTATTTGGAAAGGAGAATACGTTGAAATGCTGAAGCTCCTTCACTGGGAAGTAAGGTCGAAAGAAAGCTCTAAGGAAGAGGAATTTGAGTTAGCCAAGCGGCCTAAGGTGTCGTTAACCATAGAGAATTGGACAGCAGCGTTTTTGATTTACGCCAGTGTTTACTGTGAAAAGTTTCCTGAGTGCTGTGTAGCCATCTTTAAATATATGGATGCAATTCAAAAGGCTCAGATCACGGGTGGTGGTTACGCATGGGCACAATATGATTAAGAGCTCCGGGCCTGTATGGCTTGGAACCCCGTGGTGAAGTGGGGAGAGTTGGACACTGATTTATAGCAGAATATGATGGGGCAGCGGCTGGGGGTAAGACCATTTTTACAGCTAGCGGATTGCCTTTGGTATACCGGCCCTTTCAGGGGTAACCCACCCGGGGAGGGGTGGGAGGCGCAGCCGCAACACAAACTGGGACTGGGGCGTGTTGGGACTTTAATAAAGGCTTATGCACAAGGGAGTACTGCAAGTTTTGGCACGAGTGTTCAAAGTGTCGAAAGCGCCATCCCCTTGTTAACTGTTGGGGCATAAAACCACAGGGAGGCCAGCAATGGCAACAGTCAGGTGCCAGCACCTCTGGCCCCTCTCAGCAATTCCAGAGTGTTAGGGGAGTAAGGTACCTCTGAGTACTCGCCCAAATGCTGCTACGGCAGTTAGGCTAGTGAAGCTGGTTGAGGGTCTGCAGGGGTATGGGGATCTGGGGGCAAAACAGGTGTTTATGGAAGGGTTCCAGTGGGGGCTTCATTTGGGCCACTGGGGGCCACGGCAGAGACGGCGGGCAGATAACCTGAAATCAGCAGCAGAAGACAGGTTGGTAGTGCAGGATAAATTGAACAAGGAGGTGTGTGAAGGGGGGAATGGTGGGCCTCTTTGATGGTTGGCCAACAGAGAACTTGATTATCTCGCCGATCTGGATTGTGCCCAAAAAAGAGGTAGGACAGTACCGATTGATTCAGCACCTATCATGGCCAGATGGGTCTTCAGTTAATGATTTTATTGATGAGGAGGCGGCCTCAGTTTCAGTTTCATATTTCTCAGTTGATGTGGCCATGTCCAGGGCCGGACTGGGAACCACAACCGGCCCTGGCAAAGTGCCCACTCGGGGCGGGGGGGGGCTGGTGTCGCTGAGCTCTTTGCCAGGGCCGGGTTTTGGCCGATTTTGGTATAGGGCAGATTTTGCAGCTATGCTGCAAAAACGGCCCTGTAACAAAAATGGCCCCCAGGGGCCCAAAACCGCCCCCACCCATGCAGCGCACCGGGGGATTGCCCGGTGCCTGCTATGGCCAGTCCGGCCCTGGCCATATCGCTAGTTGTGACCGTGGGCGCAACTGCAGAGATGGCAAAATGTGACATAAAGTCAGCATTTCGGTTGCTTCCAGTCCATCCAGATGATTGGGATCTTCTGGGTATCCATTTTGAAGGTCAATGGTACGTGGACAAAGTGTTACCGATGGGTTGCTCTATGTCGTGTGCTTTATTTGAATGTTTCAGCACCTTCTTGCAGTGGTATTTTACGCAGTACACGGGTCACACATTGGTGACGCACTACTTGGACGACTTCTTTTTTTGTCAGTTACCCGGGCTTCACGGAGTGCCAGGTAGCTCTGGACACTTTCCATGAGCTCATGGAGGAGCTGGGGGTGCTGTTGGCACCTGAGAAGATAATGGGACCCTGTGCTCCTCTGTCTTTTTTAGAGATTGAAATTGATTCTGTGGCAATGCGGGCTCTCTTGCCAGCTGATAAGAAAGTGAAAATGTTGAAGTTGTTGGACAGAATGCTGTCAAAACGGAAAGTGACAGTAAAGGACATTCAGGTGTTACTGGGTCATCCTAACTTTGCCTGCAGGGTGGTCAGGGCGGGGAGGACGTTGTTAGGGGCCGCGGCGGCCGCAGTCGCGCGGGCACGCACTGAGGTAGGGAAGAACTACAATTCCTGGCAGCCTCAGCACAAGGCATCGCATCAGATGCCATGTCATCCGGCGTGTCTCACGTGATGCGGACGTGCAGACATAGCGAGGCGGTGGGATGATGACGCTGCCAATTATTCCGCTTTGCTCGGGATTCCTTGTGGCTGCAGTTCCTGATTGTTCATGGTCGGGTAAGGGTGCCTTGTGCACCGCTATCCATTTACCCTTTCTAGATTCCTAGTAAGCTTGCTTGCTCCATCGTGTGACCCTGATTTACCGGAGTGCTCAATACACTATCTTCCCTACATTGGCTGAGCTTGTGAGCGCTCTCACGGAGTTCATGAGAGGGAAAGATACAATTACTTATTTGGCCTGAGACTTATTTACATTCTTTGGCATAATTCTGTGTGTAGAGATTTCCTTACGTTGGCAAACTTTCCTCAGTACTCAAAGTTCATGCAGGGGAAAGTCTTTACCTCACAGATATATATACTGGTATCGGGTATCCTATTATCAGTTCCGTTTGATGTGTCATGATCATGCGGGGAGAGTGACGTAACTCTTCTCGTGTTTTGGTGCTAACTGTTCTTGCTGCTTGTGGACACTGCTGTCTTTTAGAGTGCTATTCCTTGTGTGCATATTCTGATTATTCATGACATTCTCTGCTGCTGCTCAACGTTGTTCTGTTCCTTTCTTGTATTCCTCCACAGAGGTGTCTAAGACAGAGAGTCTTGTTTGAGCCGTTGTTGGTACCTCATTATCACAGGTAGACACCAAAGGGGAACATGGTGTGGTGTTAAGTGTCATACATTAGTAGGTCTTGTTCTGACCGACCTCTTTATGTCTTTCAGCTGTTTATATGGTAATTAGAGGTGCCCGCTCAACACCCCTGTATTTCCAGCCTGTGTATTTTCCCTTACAGGTTAGTGGAAGTATGGGTGTCAATGGAGAATAGAGATAGAGAGAAGTGTTAGAGCAAGTAGTGATTACAACTCTTTTGTGTCTCATTACAGGTCCCCATCCTTCCCTTCCCCAGCTACCCTTTAGTCTTGTGTTATCATATCCAGACTTGGGGCTGTTGAGAGGTGGACCCCGTAGAGCATCGGTTCGATCCTGAGGATATGGTCAGGCCTGGGACAGACGTTTTGTAGGCGGTTGGGGCGAGCACTGGCAGGACATCATTTGCCTCACCACCATGTCCACCTGTCGGCAGGAGTGAAGGAGGATTTGCGTATGTGGTCAGTTTTTTTACACTCTTTTAATGGAGTGACATTGGCCAGGGAGGAAGACGTCCAGTGGGACGTTCCGATTTTTTCTGATGCAGCAGGCAGTGATGGCTTTGGCCTACACTGGCAGGGTAGGTTGTGTGCTGAGAAGTGGCCTCCACAATGGAAGGATGGGGGGAGGAGCATAGCCTTTTTAGAGCTTTTTCCAATATTGGTGGCACTGACGCTGTAGGGTGAGGAGTTGGCACATAAGAGGGTCTTGTTTCGAGTGGAAAACATGGCAGTGGTGGAGATCATCAACAGGCAGTCCGCAAGAGATGAGCAGATTCTGAAGTTGCTGCAAGTTTTTGTGCTAGGTTGCCTTAGACATAACATTGCTTTCAGGGCATTGCACATCCCTGGTGTGAACGACATTGCTGATGCTTTGTCTCATTCGCAGTGGGGGAGATTCCATGGGCAGGCCAAGGAGGCGGACAGGACACCGACCCCAATGCCGAAGCATCTTTGGTATGTAGGCAAGTAGGGTTCTACAATTGGTGGTAGGTTCTCTGTCAGTGGCTACTCTGGCGGCATATGTGCTGGCCTGGAGGGATTTCTTAGCATCTGGAGCCTGTAGGCGGGAGGAGGTCTGGCGGCGGTCTGAGGATGTGTTCCAGTTTATTCTAGACCTCATTGAGAGAGGCCTTTCTAGGGTAACCATCGCTGGGAAATTGGCGGGCATTGCTTTTAAGGGGAAACTCCTGTGGGGTTACTCCCTTCCTCAGGGGAAGTGGGGAGGAGGATGCTGGAGTGTTGGGCCAGGGAGGGGAGCGTTTGTCCCATAGCCCCCTTTCATGGCAGATGCTGGCCCGGTTGTTGGAAGCGTTACCTGCAGTTTGTAGGGAGGGTTTTGAAGCATGTCTGTTCTCTACTCTTATGGTGTGGATATTTTTTGGGACGTTTAGAGTCTCTGATCTCCTAGGTACCAAGGTGAAAAGGGGCGTTAGTTGGCAAGATGTGTTTCTCGCGGAGAGGGGGATACATATCTGGCTGGCCAGTTTAAAATGGACCAGAGAAGTCTAGGGAAAGGAGTCTGGTTGGAGGCAGCAACCCCAGTTTCTACATGCCCGCTACATTGGGTCCACCACTGGAGGACCTTGTCAGGAGGTTCTGGGGGTGATTTGGTTTTCCGGCATTCCAATGGGACCCGGGTAGCGGATTACCAGTTGCGCATGGTGCTGTGTAAGGCTTTGCAGGGTATTGGGATGATGGGGCATGTTATGGGACGCATTCTTTCAGGATTGGGGCGGCAACAGAAGCACACATCCGGGGCTGGTCTCGGTGGGACATTATGCGGCTGGGGCGCTGGCTGTCAGACTGTTTTTAATGCTATGTGAGAAGGAATGCGGAGGAGGTGCATGCGTCATCCTCCTTGTTGTGAGTCTCATTCTATTTTTCTCATTACAGGTTTGGTGGCTGGGCCCCAATCGAAGGAATTGACCATATGGATAGTGGGGCACTCGTTCATCAAATGGGTGCAGGCCCAGGCGTGCTGATGTTATTTTGGGGCAATGTTGTGTTTCAATGAGCGTTTTTTTTAAATTGTCTGGAAGGGTAAGGGAGAGATGCTTTGGAAGGAATTGATACCCTGTCTGAATTAGTGGATGGCGGGGGGCCAGTGCCTGGATGTTTTATTAATTCACCTTGGCGAGAATGATCTTCACAGAGTGAAGGGTGTGGTGTTGTTGAGGGCAATGAAGAGGGACTTGTCACTTTTTAAGGGAGCAATGGTCTGGGTTCCACGTTTTGTGGACCGAGTTGGTTCTGCGTAGAGTTTGGCGCTGTGAATCCCAAGGCCATTGACAGGGCACGGACAAAGGTGAACTCGGAAATTCCAGATTTTGTCGAAGTTTAGGTTTTGGGAGAGTGACACACAAGGAGATACGTTTTGAGGTGGTGAAGTTTTTTAGGGACGATGGATTGCATTTATCCAGGCTTGGTATGGACCTTTATTTACTAGAGATCAGAGAGGTGTTGTCGAGATGTTTGAATGTCCAGATGCATTCCGCTGAAGTCTTAGAATTGCTGGCCTACTTTGAGTGGGTAAGAGGGGTGTAGTTTTCTCTCACCCCTCTTTCTGGGAGGCAGGGGTTATTGGAAGTTTGCCAGGGTTGGCAGAGGTTTCTTGATCATTTTGAAAGTTGGGTTATCGACAGGGAAAGGGTAGGCAGGTTAATTGTTAGTGAGGTTACACAGGTTGGGTGATTGACAGTTGTAAAGGGGCAGGCAGGGGAGGTTGTTTAACGGATGGGTTGAATTTATAGGGTTATACGTTGATTCATTGCTTTGTATTGTTTGTAATGTTGTAAAGTATGGGTGGGGAGGGTTCAAGGAAATTTTGGGGGCGGGGTACGGGTTAGGTAAGTGGTTTGATTATTGAGGTTTAGTTTTGTAAGGCTTTTGCAAAGGTAATATATTGTTATGTGCACCTGTTTCAATAAAGCGGCCTTGTACACACAGATTCTGGTTTGTGGTCTGCTCCCCCACCCCTCCCTCCCAAACATGTATTTATTTTGCACTTGTGTACATTCTTTGTAAGTGCAGTCTTTCATTTCAATAAAGTTGCAGCTGGGTGATAGTACTCATTTTAAATTAATACATTGATCATTAAACGCTGTGTTATGTACCTTCCTGTGAAATTACATGGGGGAGCAGACCTGCCTGTCTGTGATGTCACTTCCGACAACCCTGGATTTTAGCAAAATGACAGCACAAATGGAAAGACATTTCACATTTCTAAAAGCCCTTTCAATCTACCCCCCCACTCTTATTTTACAGATTAATGCCATTGAGAAACAATGTCCCACCTCTCAGAAACTGACTTTATTTCAGCTGAAAACAGGAAAAGTTTGTTTTTACATAAAGGAAGATCAAGAAAGCACGCGGGCTGGGGAGGCAAAGCCAGACCATTGAGGGGCCTGCGATAAACCCCTACGAGGGGGCGGGCCAATGAGCGGGTACCTGGCAAGCCAGGGAAATTGCCAGTCATGGATTGGGCTGCATGGTTTGAATGGCCCAACAGGCAGGGGTCCATCTGGGGGTGCACCAGGACTTAAGGGCATAGGAGCCCCCCCGGAAAATGTGCCTTTGCCGTTGAATCGTAGGAACCTGCGCCATTGGATCGTTGAAGTTGGAGGATTGGAGAATCTGCGGTGCAGATATCACTTCAAACCCGCTGGCGGATACGGAGAAGGGAGCAGAGCGGGCAGCGATGAGATAGGAGTACTCTGTGCATGAGAAGCCGAGGCAGGACAGTGGGGCAAGAGCGTGTAGCAAGCACATGGCACTCTGGGCGGCTGAGCGCCGTATCGTTGAGGGAGGAGCAGTGTGGCCGAAAGGACAAAGGATTGGAATGGGAAGCGGCGTTGCAGGGGAGCTCGCTGCACGTCCGCGGTTATGACAAAAAAGCAAGACAGCGGCGGGAATCGAGCACACTGCCGGATCCGGAGGAGGTAGCAGAGCGGGAAGCGACATGAGGGGAGCACATCGCCAGTGAGAAACTGAGGCCTGTTGCAAGCACATGGCACTCTGGGTGGAATGAACGCCGTATCGTTGAGGCAGGAGCAGTGTGGTTTAGAGGACAAAAGCTTTGGAACGGGTAGCTGCATTATGGGGGATCTTGCTGCCCGTGATTGAGTTAAGCTAAAGGTGCTGGTCAAGGTGCGGGGGATGTATGACATTACAACGCATGCATTTACATTGCATGCCTTTACAACGTAAGTATTACAACGCAGTCCATTACAACGCATAGTGCTTTGGGGTGCTGGATAGTGTATAGTTTAATTTACTATTCCAACTCCAGTCCCCGTGGACACTAGGGAAGGTTATTGGATAGTAAATTAACCTATTCCCTATCCTAGAGCGCCCCCCAGAGCAATGCGTTGTAATAGTTTGCGTTGTAATGGTTGCGTTGTAAAGGCTCTGCGATGTAAATGTTGCGTTGTAAGTGTTGTTCACCAGGTGCGGGATACCTGGGGAAGACAGCGATGGTGCCCCGGGTACGGTGCCTGCTCGTAGCAGTCAACGGGTGGAAGACGGGAACTTTTCTTGACGTGGTAAGGGATTGTCAAGCATAAAGGGGCAGATAAGCTGGTTGTGCCCTATTTGCAGTGGAGCTACACCAAATCCGAACAGACAACAAAGGTAGGCTGTTGGGCCCTAAACCCTGAGTAACACAGGAGTACCCAGAACCCCAGGAAGGCCAAGGAGTTACAGCAGCAAGGCTGACACAACTTTGTGCCTCCACCCACAACGGCGGCCACCGGGGCACGACTTCCTAGGAATCAGCTGGGGCGGTCCAAAGCAGCAAGTAACGCACGCATCATCCTCGGAGGGAGCTTCAGAGAGCAAGGAAGAAGTGGACCACGGTGCGATGGGGTGCCTGTAGCCATTACGGTGCCGGCTCCGAAGCCCACAGCACAGCAGGTCGAAGGACAAGCAGGAGCTAATGGTGAACAAACAGTGTGCAGTGTGTTTGGTCGCAAGGGTCTAAGTAATGGTGGGTGTGCTGGAATTACCACGGGGGTTACCCATGGCCAAGCAATAGGTATACCAAGCACGGAGGCACAAGGGGTCATCACAGGACAAGGGGTGCTGGGGTAACACAACACAGGGCAGCCGCAAGCCGGTCCATCTGGGACATGGGGACAAGGGGGGGGCCTTTCAATTGGTCATCATGGTGGCCTTGGCCAAGTGCAGGAAGCGCAACATCACTACCTGGCCCCACTCATCCATGGCTAGGTGCATGGTTAAGCCAAGTGGACGGGAGGCCAGGAGTACTGGCACTGGGGGGGGGGGGAGGTCTCAGCCAGCTGCACCGGAAGTGGTGGCAGAAGGGCAAGCGAGTTTGCCCAAACCAACAGGGGGTACAGGAGGCTGGCTGGCGAGGCAGAGGCCAGGGCACGTACAGGAGGGGTGCCCAGTAAAACAGGGAGTAGTGCCACCATAGCAGTGGAAGGGGAAGGGAAACCAGCTAGCGAATATTTAAGGCCCTCACCAGGGGATCCGTCCGCCATTGCTAGGCAAACCGGTTTGGCCAGCCTTATCCCACTAAATGTGAAAGAAAGGATCTGGCACAAAGAATACACTGACATTTTTTCACTACTGGAAGTAGGCCAGGCAGGGTTGGACCTGGTGGCACAGGATAAGAAAGAGGAAGAAAGAAGGGCAAAAAAGAGTCAATGGGTGGAGCACACTATTGAAATCTGGCTCCAGGCATTTAGGACATTAGCGAGTGTATTTGTAGAGAAGTTTCCCAGAGCGCAGCAGCACTTTTTCTACATGAGAAGAAGGTGCATGAGTTGCAACAAAAATTATGCCGGGCTCCGCTATGACTAGGATTTCAGGCTAAAGATGCAAACGCGGCCGTGCATCAACTACGATCATCAGGATGTAGAGGGGTACACCACGCATATGGGAGCAGCCAGGGAAGGAGTTGGGAACAGGGAGACAGGAAGACATTGTTTTGAGAAAGCGGGCAAACAGGGAGAAAGGAAGGGATTCTCCACTATGGTAAACAGAAGACATTTACAGGTGGGAGGGTGGGAAAAAGCCCACAATGCGCCTATTGGAAATATGACAAGTATGAATGCAAGTGGGGACATTTGTGCAAGTTAAAGCACGCCTGTGGCAATTGTGGAGGGTTACACCCAGCCATCGAGTGTGGAAAACCAAAAGGGCAAGGGAAGGCAAAGAATGCAGGTAACAAAAAGTAAGGAGGCGGGAGCGCGGACGCCAGTAACGGGAGGAGAACTTACCGGGCCCCTACCCACACCCATTAAAACTTTGATCCTGTTAAAAGTGCTAAACGACTACCCCTACTGGAGCAGGACAGCTGTGCAGTATCCTATGCCACCATTGATGATGCCATAGACTGAATCAGTGCAAGTGGGAAAGGGGCCATGCCAGCGAAGGCAGACATTGAATCAGCTTTCTGGCTGCTTCTGGTGCATCCCGAAAGCCACCACCTACTAGGCGTCAGGCTGGGTGATGGGTACTATTACGACAGGTGCTTACCGATGGGTTGTGTCCTCTCATGTGCATATTTTGAGGCCTTTAGCAGCTTCCTGGAATGGATCGTAGTACACTACCTAGATGATTTCCTGTTTATAGGAATACCAGGGACCACAGAGTGTGCAGAGCTACTAAATCAGTTCACAGTGCTGGCCAGGGAGATGGGTTTACCACTGGTACACAAAAAAACAAAGGGCCCCACCACACAGCTGTCTTTCTTAGGAATAGAATTGGATACAGTATTGGGCATATGCAGACTGCCAGCAGCAAAAGTGGAAGAGCTGAGGCACACAATAGAGGGGATGCTGGGGTGAACTTAGGAGATGTACAACAGCTTGAGGGCAAGCTCAATTTTGCAACCAGAGTTATCACTGCCAGCAGGCCTTTCACCAGGCGTCTGGCCTGGCTAACAAGAGGACTCCCAAAGAAGCATCACAAGGTCAGGCTGAGGCAAGGAGTGAAGGACGACCTGCAACAGTGGGTGGCAACCTTCCTGGTTAAATTTAATGGGTCATTGATTTGGGGAGAGCCATGGGTGATGGCAGAACAAATGGAATTGTTCACAGATGCAGCGGAGCGAGGGCTTTGGAGCAGTGCTGGGGGCCTCCTGTGCAGCAGGGCCCTGGCCAGCGGGGTGGCACGAGAGAGGAATAACCAGGAACCTGGCTGTGTTGGAGCTCTTCAAGATCATTGTAGCCTTTGCCTTGTGGGGGCAGCACCTCGCTACCACTCAAATCACACGATGTGTGGACAACCATGCAGTAGTCCAGGCCCTGAATCTGGAATCGGCGCTCTTCCCAATAGCTGTCCGCCTTGTCAGGTACCTGGCGAGTTGCCAGCTGATGTCCAACTCCGCGGTCAGGGTGCAGCACATTCCGGGCATTGAAAATACAGTGGCCGATGCAATATCTTGTTTTCAGTGGCAGAGATTCAGGGACCTGGTGCCTCATGCGGACCGCGAGGGGGCTGCAATTCAAAACGAGATGTGGAACCTGATAGACCTGACTTGAGCATGCTGGTTGACAGTGCACTAGCCCCCAAGATGGCATCCAAGTATCGTAAGTGCTGGAACAATTTTAAAAGAATAACAGGATCGAAAAACATTAAGCAGGTGACCAGTAGAAGTGTAGAAGCATTCATACAGTGGGCCTTTTCAGGCAAGAAGAGCAGAACTTGCCAGATACGCTGCGGAATTGTAACGCTGCAGAACTGTAGTTGCTGCTAATGCTTTTAATCGCCGCTTGACACTCGTAATTTTAAAATTTTGCACAATTGCACTTTTGCTATTTCTTTTGCTGCTCTGATTCTAAAACTGTCCGCACTGCCTGCACCTTAAAAAATTTTGATCATCACTCACCACTTTGTTGAGTTTCGTGCTGTTCTCTTATCCCGTTCTCTGCTCCCGGCCGCCATCTTGGGTGTGGGACCAGAGGCTTGAGACGCTCCCAAGACGCCATCTAGGGTAGCGTTCTAGTGTTGTAGCGCCATTTGGAATTAGTATTTAAGGACCTGGGAGGTTACGGGCAACTCAGAACTTGCCAGATACGCTGCGGAATTGTAAAGCTGCAGAGCTGTATTTGCTGCTAAGGCTTTTAATCGCCGCTTGACACTCGTAATTTTAAAATTTTGCACGATTGCACTTTTGCTATTTCTTTGCTGCTCTGATTCTAAAACTGTCCACACTGCCTGCACCTTAAAACATTTTTTCATCACTCACCACTTTGGTGAGTTTCGTGCTGTTCTCTGATCCCGTTCTCTGCTCCCGGCTGCCATCTTGGGTGTGGGACCAGGGGCTTGAGACGCTCCCAAGACGCCATCTTGGGTAGCGTTCTAGTGTTGTAGGGCCATTTGGAATTAGTATTTAAGGACCTGGGAGGTTACGGGCAACTCAGAACTTGCCAGATACACTGCGGAATTGTAACGCTGCAGAACTGTAATTGCTGCTAATGCTTTTAATCGCCGCTTGACACTCGTAATTTTAAAATTTTGCATAATTGCACTTTTGCTATTTCTTTTGCTGCTCTGATTCTAAAACTGTCCGCACTGCCTGCACCTTAAAATTTTTTGATCATCACTCACCACTTTGGTGAGTTTCGTGCTGTTCTCTGATCCCGTTCTCTGCTCCCGACCACCATCTTTGGTGTGGGACCAGGGGCTTGAGACGCTCCCAAGACGCCATCTTGGGAAGCGTTCTAGTGTTGTAGGGCCATTTGTTAATGACCTCCTACTCTAATTACTATCTAAAGAGTCGTGGAATGCAAGCGCGCAGCGGATGCGCCCGAGGCGCGCCGGAGGTGCGCCAGAGATAAGCCCGTCAGTGCCCGTCCGCGCCAGGCCGGGCCCAGGGGCCACCTACGCTGCTCAGGAACAAGCTACCTCCGTCTGCCACGGTACTGTTATTAATTACACTGTGAAGGAATTAAAGTCCTTTAGGCATTTTCCATCTGCACATTGTACACTTTGTACTCCTCCTGCTCATGGTTTTAAATGTAATCATTGCGGTTTCTTATTGGGCAGGATGACTAGGTGTAACTCGATGAAACGTCCATATAAGCATGGTAAACCGAGTGTTATAAAATCACCTTTTATTTGTTCTAAACTCCAATTCTGGAGTATAAATTGCAGATCACTTCCTAAACATAAAAATCATATTTATGATTTTTTAGTTGATGAAAGACCTGATGCCGTGTTTTTGACTGAAACCTGGCTTCATGCAAGCTCAGGACCTGACATTGCCACGCTCTCCCTACTGATTATGTCGTGGTCAAGAGAGATAGAGACACTGGCAAGGGAGGTGGCATTGCCATAATTTTTAAATCTATGTATAGTTGTAAGTTCTAAGCCTTTCCTCTCCAAGGATGCGAGGCCGCTCAATTCAAACTAGCAACAAGCCCTCAGATGACCCTCTCTGGTCTCTTGATATATCGTCCTCCTGGGAATTCTAATGTATGGACGACGTCCTTTTCAGAAATTATTGCCCCGTTGTCCCTAAAGGCTGCTAATTTCACCATTCTTGGCGACCTGAACCTACATTTTGAGGACCCACAATGCATTGTTAGCAAAACCTTCTTATCTGATTTAGAAGCCCTTAATATTCTGTTGCGGAACTCTGGGCCCACGCACTCAGCAGGGCATCTATTAGATCCTGTCCTTTCTAACCTTCCATATGACTGCGAACCAGCTGCCCGCCCTTTGGAGTGGTCTGATCATTTCGCTGTTCAATTCACTCTGCCTTGTACCAAGACTATGGCCACTGGTATCGGTGACACGGAAGAGAGTTTACGACGTTGGGGCAAACTTAACATCACAAATTTTAACTTGCACCTGTCTGATACCTTACCAGATGTTGACTCGCCCCTATCTGTCCTAGATGCTGCAGTTTCCAAATGGTTAGATGCTGCTGTAAATAATTTTTTTCCATTGGTACCTAAGCACTCCTTGCACCACCGTCCCCCCGCGGCATGGTTCTCGGAAAATTTAAAGACCATGAAGTCTCAATGCAAGGCTCTCGAGAGGAAATGGAGACGCTCCTACTCTTTGTCTCGCAAAGTGGCCTATAAGGAAGCCCTTAGAGACTATCACAAACAGTGTAAAATGGCCAGAGCTGTTTATATTGCCAACACTGTAATACATGCCCAGAACTGCCCCCGCACACTTTTTTTCTGTGGTAAAAAAGCTGACAGGAGCCGATTCGACCCCTGCCCCCCTGTTTTGGACGAGTCACAATGTAATTAAATTGCAGAATTCTTCATAGCTAAGGTGGAACGTATCTATGATTCTCTGAGCCCTTCAACCTCCGATGAGGAATCACCTCCTATGTCAGTGTCTGCCCATAACAGTCCGCCCTCCCTGGCAGTCAAACTGACTGATTGGTCATTTTTTGACGATGTTTCTTTTGCTCACTGTCTGGAAAGTATCAAATCTGGCTCCCCACGTGACCCTTTACCGGCTAAGATCCTGAAGCAACTTGACTTGGATCCCCGCTGTGTGGTGATGAAACTCCTTAACTCCTCCCTGACAGAGTCACAAGTTCCACAGGAGTGGAAACATGCGATGATTATTCCTCTTCTGAAAAAGGTTGGAGCTGATGCTTCCAATTTATCCAACTTTAGGCCTATCTCCCTGCTGCCCATTTTTTCTAACATCTTGGAAAGACATATTAACACACAGTTGACTCACTTTGTAGAGAGTTCAGGCTTTCTGCATCCGTCTCAATCAGGCTTTAGAGCGCACCATTCCACTGAAAACTCACTCTTAGGAGTTACCGAGAGATTGCGCCATGGTATCGATCACGGTGAAACATCTGCACTCATTCTTCTCGATTTAAGTGCGGCGTTCGATACCGTGTCACATTCCATCCTTCTCACAACTCTTCGGTCCCTAGGAGTTGAGGGCCCTGCTTTAGCTTGGATAGCTTCCTTTTTAAGCGGTCGCACTTTCCAAGTCTTCTCCGCTAAAGCATCCTCTACAATCCATCCATCGGCGTATGGCGTTCCCCAGGGGTCTATCCTCAGCCCACTACTATTTAACATCTATGTGAGACCCCTGGCCACTATTGTGGAGGAAGCCGGTCTTACTTTATTTTCTTACGCCGATGATACACAAATTATTTTTTCCCTTTCTAATGTGGAAGGTAATAAAATCTCGGCTCTGAAGCAGGGCCTGACTCGTGTTTCCGAGTGGAAGCGGAGCAATTTCCTCAAGCTAAATGGGGATAAGACCGAGGTTGTGATCCTGGGCAAGGGTAAATATCTATGGGGTCCTCAACATTTGCCCAAGGGTATGGGCCCTACCCACCAACCCGTTGCTCAAGTCCGCAATCTCGGATTCCTCATTGATGAAAAGCTCACGATGCGGCAGCAGGCAGTAAAGGTGGCCTCCATTTGTTTTGCCACCTTAAGATGGCTTCAAAAAATCCTGTGGATGCTCCCTATTTCAACACAGAGGACTGTAGTCCAGGCACTGGTTGTTCCCGCCTGGACTACAGTAATGTCCTCTACCTTGGAGCTGACTTGACAACAGTAAATAAACTTCAAGTCGTACAGAACGCGGCTGCACGTCTTCTTCGTAACATTCCTCGGAGAATATCTGCTTCTCAAGCACTTCACGATCTTCATTGGCTTAGGATCACGAGCCGAATTAAATTCAAGGCTCTATGCCACGTCTTTAAGATCAAACAAGGCACAGCCCCTAAGTACCTACAGGGTCTCATTCAGGCCTATAAGCCCAGGCGCTCCTTAAGATCCTCAGGCAATGGCGATTTCATCATTCCTAGATTTAAGCTAGTGAAGATGGGTGGTCGATCTTTTTCTCATCTAGTTCCTAAATCCTGGAATGCCTTGCCTGTGACTCTAAAGACGGAAACGGATCTCTTTAGCTTCCGCAAGGGACTAAAAACCTGTTTTTTTAGCAGTGATTAGAGCAGTGCTTTTAGCAAGCTTATTTGGCAGTTCTTTCCTTCTTTAGTCTATCCCTTGGCGCCGGGAAACCCACTGCGGGTAGCTGCGCGCCTTATAAGTTTAAATAAATAAAATAAATAATAAATAAATAATAAATAAAATAAAATAAATAAAATAAATTCATGGGCACAGACTCACCTTGGCGTGGGTGCATAATATGCAAAATTGGCAGGCCTAAATGACACGACAACACACATTTTACTGCAGAGAGGCATGAAGGGTTGAGGGCGCCTGCAGCCCAGAAGGCAGGACAAGAGTCGGCCCATAGGTTTTTCGCACTTTACAGCAAATATTGGACGAACTGGGCAACATCTGCAAACAGAGATATGAACTGCTGCTCTTCCAGGCAGCATTTTCACTTGCTTTCTTTGGGACTTACATGGTCAGTGAAATAGTTTCCCCGGCCAGGCTCGGGCGGAGTCAGCATGTTTGAAGAGGGGGGACCTAGTGATGGAAGAATGCGCCATGACGATATTCCTGCACAGGTCAAAGACTGACCAGATGGGTGTGGGCAAGCGCACGTGACTACATTGCATAAGTAACAGCGATTGCTGTCCAGTTTGCTGCATGCAAGAGTACCTGAGGCACCCAGTACAAAGGGAGGGGCCGCTATTTTGCCATGAGGATGGTTCATACCTCAGCTGGTTCCAATTTAATGCAGCCCTCAAATTGGCAGTCAGGGCAGCAGGGTTCTCACAGAGGGAGTTTACACCGCACTCCTTTCGCATAGGAGCAGCCACATATGCAGCGGCTTGTGGCTTGGAAATGGGTCAAATCAAGCAAATCGGCTGATGGGCATCAAATGCCTTTCAGGGATACATATGCCACAACCTAATATGAGTTTCTGTACTGCAGGTTCCCGAGGGCCGGCGAGCAGGGTGTGGATTCTAGGACACTCATATATTACCTGAGCGCAACCGTGGGCAACAACACAGAAAAATAATGAAGGAATGTGGCTGCATGACACAAAAGTACATAAATGGGCAAGCCGGGCATGAGGTGGGAGCAACTGCTGCCCGCCATTCAGGAGGCCATGCAACATGAAGAAAAACCGGACGCTGCAGTGATACACGGAGGGGGTAATGACCTAGCCTACTTGGGATGTAGGGACTTAATGGGTAGCATGATACCAGGACTGACACAGTGGCCCGAATCTTAAGACCAGCAAAATAATTTGGTCTGAAATCATACCATGTGTCCATTGGATGGGGGGCACTGGACAACGTAGCAGTAGAGAAATCCAAGAGGAAGTTGAATCTCACTATGTTCAAAATATACAAAGCAAATGGATGGGGCTTTGTTAGGCATGGCCTCATTAACCTTAAAGTGTAATGTAACCACAACGAGGATGGGGTACATTTGTCAGAGGTGGGCATGGGGTTGTTCCTTCTCAATATAGGAGGTGCCGTAGAGTCACTAGGTTTCAAGTGAAGGAGTCGGGTATGAGCGAGGGGGAGCTACCTGAGGTTGAGAAACCACAGGCAGCTTGGGGGAGACAGCACAGAGGGACAGCAGTCAGAGCTGAATAGCCAAAGAGGAGCCGCTCAAACCTGTGCCCTTGGGATGCCTTATGGCAGGGGCACAGGGAGCAGTCGACGGGTCAGCAGGGGTCAGCAGAGGGCTGACACAGCACTTGCAGGCCGGGCCAGGCATGAGGACCCCCCACAACACTTGGCAGCAAGGTGTAGTCTAGATGCTGAAAAAGGGCTAGCCCGCTGATAAGGGGCATTCACTCAGGGCGCTGTCAAAACGGGTTGTGCTGCTAAGGTTTAAGCAAGGAGGCAGGAATAACATGATGGATTGTGGAGAAGTGTGGCTCAATGGTTAGAGCGACAGACCCTGATGCAGAGGTCTAGCCCGGGACCAGGGTTCAATTCCCCGCCTCGGCGGGTCTTGGGCTCAAAAATTCCACGGACCTGATAATTCTCGCCTCGGTGCCTATTCCAATCATGGAGTCCCACTCTGCAACTCTGGGCAATAGCTTTCTTAATCTCCACAACAGCCCCCACAACGCTAAGGATGCCTGGCCTCAACCTTGGGGGTGCCCAGGAGTGAACACCTCACAGGGAAAACCAGGATGGGTTCCACAGCGGTATTCGTACAAGCGCCTTGAGACCCTTGCTGGTGAGTAGTGCGCTATACAAGTATCAATTTACAATCTATTGAAGTGGAAATGGTATGTTTGTTTATGACAGTATGTAAATAAAATCTGCGGCCTTTTGCACCATCAACAAACTGCGTTATTTGTGGCATAAGGGAAGTGGGAGGTGCATAGGTTGCATGCAGGAGCAGGAAGCTCAAGGGGCTTGCCCCTACTGGGAGGGGTTTAGAGCTGACATTTTTATCCATAACTGCATCCTGTAACATCAGGGTGGTTTCAGTTGGCTGCCTGGTGGCCAACCTACTGCCTCAGTCAGCTAGCGCCTCTGTTTAGGAGAAGCAGGACACTCAGCACTGGCTGAATCTGTGCCTCACAAAATTTCAAATCTGGCATATGCTGAAGCTTGCCCTAATTCAGGATTGCGATTACGCTCCATGGTTTTTGTCAGAAAAATACTCTCTGAATTTGGGCAGTGAAAAACTAAATAGTCAGATTTTTTAAACACGGGGTAACTTTTGGAAATATCATGTTCTCCTCCATTTCAATATGAGGATCTTGTAAAAATGAAGCTATACCACCTTGCTAGAAATCGTTCACTGGGAAAACGGCCTTTAAATCGTGGGCTGAGCCATGCATGCTGTTTCCCCACAAGCAGAATCACGCTTGCCTTAACCACGCATATTAAGGCACGTTAAGGCAGTGCGCGGTCCTGATGCTGGGATGGTGGGACACAGGAAGAGGAAGGATCGGGAGAGGATGTAGTGTGGTAAATGGGGTTTTGCTGGGTGGGGCTAGTTTTTAAAAGTTGGGGTATTTTCTTGGGCTCAAGGGAGTTGTGATAGTGTTTAGGGCTTGGGTTCAGGGTAATTTTTAGGGCCCAGGGGGGGGGTCAGAGTACTGTTTAGGGGGTGGGGCAGGGCTTTAAGTGGGCTGTGCCTCACTGGGTCTGAGCACCTGCAGGTTTTTTAATGGGGTCTCTATCAGGCTCTGTTTTGTGCCCTGGCACAGGCGGTCCGTTTTTTTCCAGACTGCAGTGACAGCTGGCACATCGTGTGGGCGTGCTCACACTTCTCACTTTTCACTAGTGAAGAAGTTACAGCATGATGTCATGCCAGGTGACCTTTGTAGGGGAAGGGAAATCCTTTAACCCCTCCCCTGCTGGTGACGGAACCACTCTGTCATCAGCTACGGTCGCGCTGTGCTGATGACGGAGCGGTTCCATCACGGACCGCTCGGAGCGCCTGCGCGGCGTGGATTCCGAGCCTGCGCTGAGCGTTCCATTGAGCGGGCGGGCCGTGACGGAACCGCTCCGTGATGAGCACAGCGCAACCGCGGCTGGTGACAGGGCGGTTCCGTCACCAGCATGCGCCTGCCGCGCGGCCGCCCCGCCCCCTTAGCACTGAGGCGGAATAGCCGCCGCAGTGAAGGGGTTAAAGATAGTAATTTTCTCTCTGGATTTCCCTTCCCTTTTTCAAACTAAGGAGCAGCAACATTGTTGTGGTGTCACCAGTGGAAGCTTTTTCAAAATTATATACAAGCCATAGTTGCTGCTTATTTATCTTATGCAACTAACAACCATTGACAAAGCCAATAGTCCTGACTTCTTGTAGGTATGATGTTACTTGTTGTATCATATATCTAGATGCAATGACAGAAACAGCAAAATACAAGTTGGACGGCACACTAAGAACAGATTTTTAGCTTAAGTGTTTTAAGCCACGACCTTAATTACATTGGCCACGGCCATTTGAGAGACCCTCCAGTTTTTTCATCCCATTTAAAGCCCTGGGTTGGGGTAATTTTTAGGATTCAGTGGAGTCAGGTAGTATTTAGGGGTCAGGGCCGTTTTTATGGCTTGGGGGTCGTAGTAACATTTACGGCTCATGGCGGGGAGGCTGGGGTGTGATTTTTACCTCACATCCCTTTACCAGTCATGCCTTTAAAATGAAATTGCATCGTAAAGTCATGCGCACAAGTGTGCGTAGAAATGGATTGCGTTGTTTAGACTCATTTGCTGTGGGGCAGCGTAGTAGAGGCATGCGTGGTTTGGCCATGCGTGCCTCTGTCATGCAACCCGTACACTGCAGTATGAAAAGGGGGGGCCCTCGGCCCCCCCGCACGCATGGCGGCGCGGCGACCGTCTCCCCCCCATTCTCCTTGGTTGTCTCTCGGTGGTGGGGGCGGGCCCTGGGGGGCGCGACCCACCACCGATTGGCCGGCGGCCTCCCTGACCCGGATGCCAGGTAAAAGGTCCGGGTCAGGGGGGGCGGGCTATAGGAGGGGCGGGCCGGGGGGGGCGTGCCCCCCCCCGCCTGGCCCCTGGAGAATAAAGAGGTGGGGAGCGCCCAGGAGACCCCCTTGTCCCTGGACGCTCTCCCACAGCACCGTGTGCCCCGCGCTCGGGGCTTCTTTGTTTTTTAATTTTCTCTTTTGTTCCCCCTGTAGGTTGGCGGGATCGTACCTTCAAGCAACTGGTGCTTGCAGTGCGGAGAATACCGGAGAAGCTAGATCCGGGGAAGAACGGACAACAAGGAGCAGCGATCGTCAAGGTGGCAGATGGTTTTTGCCCTTTATGGAACAGGCGTCGCGCCCTGGAGCAGAAACGGCGTCTTTCGGGGAGCCATGCTCGAGGATACAGGAGCATAAAAAAAAAAAGTTAAGTACCATGCGTAGAGTGGTTTGCGGATAGTTGCTGTTGGCGAGGGGCTTATTGCATGGCGCACGTTTGTTTTCTTGGGTGCAGAGACCGGGAGGAGTGTGGCAGTCCATGCTGGTACTTGTGTGCTTGCGCTTAAACAAAGGGCACGCAATCGACACTGCACAGACATATAAATTAGGTGGTGCTAGGGCTGATTGTTAAACGGGTTTGGCCAATAAACGTCACCTCACGAACTACACAGGGATGATAGATAGTGCTCATTTTGTAAATCCCGAAATGCTGCCATCAGGTAATCACATGAAGGCCACGTTTATTGTTTGGTCCCCATCTGAACTCGTTCAGGTCTTGTGGGGGGCTGCAGCGCTTCCCTGCACCCCTAGCGTCGTCGCCACTGGTTTTGATGCCTAGAACTGGTTTTTATGCGCCTTCCTATACCGAGCGCAAACCCGAGGGGAGATAAGGTGCAAGTTGAACGACTCATGTATCGGATTTGAGAAAGTTTTCAAGCGGAACAAGTTCCTGTGCCATTAAATATATATAGACCCAGCAAGAATTTGTTAAGGGAAGTCGCTGCCAAAGAGCACTAGTAACATGAGCAGCTGTATGCCCTAATGCTATCGTAACAAGGGCCACATTAATGTCTACCGTACTGTTTTGTCGCGTGCTATCCACAAGAAACAGCGCGTCTTCCAACGTCAGTTTTTCTCCCCGTGTTACTGGGAGGAATCCACGTTCGCATGCTAGGCGGGATCCAGTGCAATTTGTCCCAGACCCATGAGTTTAAATTGGACACAAATATCTTTCGCGCCCAATTTTAAACTTTACAGCACAGCATGAATGTGTACGAATGCGTGGGACCTGTTATACACACAAAAATACTACCAAATTCTTAAACAACTTGGTTGTCTGTGAGAACGAAGATGTTCTTGTTTACTTTACCAGTCACAGATCGTTTTTGAAAATAGCTCATGGAATTCAGATACCAACTGTAGACATCTGTATGTATTTAGCAAGTCTCAGGCTATAACATTAGCAAAGGGTCTAATGTGTCCAATGCACTTGCTGCAGAGGTCTACGCACAACCTTTGGGCACAAGTTTGAATTATGACTAACTGGGTTAAATGGTGAATATGCCTGCTTTAGAACAATGTTTGTAACTTGTAGGTCACAGGATTTTATCCTAGCGAGATCGCGCTGTGAGTTAGTGTATTTCTTACAGCAGTCACGTGTACCCTGCAAGCCCCATGTTCATATCCTGGTAAAATCGTCCAGTGGATGATGCATTCACTGTAAACATCTACATGTAACTTGTGAGACATATGTTTTAAAACACAGAAGATTTTAACTCAAGGTAGAACATTGTCATTGTGGGTTGAATCACACACATAGACAAAGACAACTAAACGGTAAATGCTCTTATCTACGTTTATTTATTGGCCTACTTGTAATACGACATGAAGAGTGTATTCTCGTAGAAATTGAAGGGTAGGTGGGAAAGATCCCTGAATAGGACGATTACTGACCCAGATTTGCGTAGAGTATTGGAGTCTCCCAAAAAGATCTCCTGTAGTGTCCGTCTCAAATACCTTCAATTCAACTATGTACGTATGACACATATGACCCCCCCCCCCCTTGCCTTTTAGCATCGTGACATCGCAGGATCGACCCCCTTGTTTGGCACCCCCTTCCCCCCTCAGCAGGCTCCTGGTTGCTGTTAGTCACCCAGGAAGAAGGAGTGGATAATACACAATGAAAACAGTGTTCTTAAAGTGCCGTTACTGGGACAGTAAATCTGTTCTGCTTAAACTGGTCGCAAAGTCGGCATTTTAAAATATGTGGTAAGGTTAGAGCATCTGCTGCTGAGAACTTTGTGAGTCCAGTAAACGTCAACGAGAGTATTGGTAGAATAACTCTGGGGGGGTTACCACATTTCCTGGAGGAATATATGTTTTCTCCAATCCCAGGGGTTACTGTTTCTCCTACACAGTTCATCTATGTAGGTAGGTAAGGGGGTAACTCCTCTTTTAGCAGGGGAGAGGAGTTGGCCTAACGGATAGGGCGTTCGACTTCAGACCTGGGGATCTGTGTTCGAGTGTCGCTAACGACACAAAAAATGTGTTGCTGCATGAAATGAAATGCACTCAGGTACTGGAAGCGAAAGTATAAAAAACCGAGATCCTTTTGTTGTTTGCAGTTCATAAATCACAACCCTTCTAACATTGCACAGTGACCTAGGAAGGACGTGTGTCTCCTGCATCATGTACCCCTCACTATCTCATGCAGGCCCACTGGCGTTATGTGATTCTGCTGCCACTGCAATTTTTTCGCATAGTAATTGATTGGCTACATTTGCCACATATTACATCTTCTCCTGCATAATTTACAAGTTGTCCTTAGCTCAAACTGAACAAAACTTACTAGAAACGCATGTTCCTAGGAAGCGGAATGCACTTTGCACAAGCTGACTGTTCACCTTTCAAATGCATGTTGTGTGTTGGGGTGTTAAATGAATACTTATAAGATAAGACCTCTTATCCAGGTAGTGTTAAGATGTGAACATGTGACAGAATAAAGAACTGGTACTAACCCAAAGATGTGCCGCATTATGCTGCATAATTTAGCAAGCCCTGCTACTTAAATTTAATCCGTCATTGCCGCATAATTTCAGTGGCCCTGGTCTTAAGTAACACACACTGTTCATCGGTTTACACACATAATCTATTTTTCAATGTATAAGGCGTATGTGTAATGTGAAGTACTCTGACACCCGGCATTGAGATAAGTAGCGCTATAAAAAGGAAAATCGGGGGTTTTTTAAATTGGAATATGGGTAAATACTCGGACGAAAAAACACATCTGACAATTTTGGACAGTGCATGCATATTCCCATATATCGGCACTGGAAAAAGGGCGAAACAATGCCTCTTTTAGGGACTGGGAAGGCAGGATTCAGCTGTGTGCCTTTGTTTCGCCTCCATGGTATTTACATCTAGGTGTGAGGCTCCCAGCCAAGATACTTGAGGGAAGGCACCACACAATGATGACGGTCTGGATAGCAGGGTTATACGGCTGCTTTCCTAGTAGTAACAGCTGTATTGAGGGCCAACTATACAAACAATGTTGGGTAGGCATCCCACCAAGGCCCCACAATTTTTTAGCGTTTCTAAGGGAATCCACTGTATTGTAATGGAACAGGGCACGTATCTGAAGTGGGACACACACTTGCAAAAAATTTTATCCAAGCCAGGGTTGCTGCTTATTTATCTTACGTGAGGAACAGCCATTGACATAAGTCAAATTTTGACACTCTAGAATTGCTATCATTGGTGTCTGCTGAGGGGATAGTTAGAATAATAGTGGAACGGTTCACGAATAGGGTATTCCCCCTTCTCTTGGGGTCCTCCTGGGGATTAATACACATCTAAGGGTAGGGCTTGGCAAGACTGAGAAAGCCAGTTTCCCAGGTACCACATTCCGTTGCAAGCCAAAGCAGTAAGTCACACAAGGGACGTATTTCATTGTAAAGGTAATGGACATCGGAGGTGATGTTCACTGTTCTAAGGGGGGGACATTGCACCAGTCCAATTGACTATTCATTGAGGATAGGTAAAGTCAACATTATTAGTGAGCTATCTTATTGGTAGCTGTTTGGCGTGCTGCCTTCAGGCTAAGTCTTGAGGGAATGTAGATCAGCTTGTTTTACCAGTCTATAATCTCATGAATGAGTAAATGGAAAAGAACAGGTGTATAACCTATATATGTATTAGTTCTAAAACACATCCCTTAATTCCTTTCCGAGGCTAAAGGCGTGAAATTACAGTCAGTAAACTTAGTTAACATACAAGTAAATTGGCACAATATACGTTGAGCCTATGATAAGATTAGAGGCGAATAATTACGGTGTGTAAACTTATATAGCACACAGTGATTTAGCACCATATACGTTGAGCTCTAGGGGTGTACCAAAGCTATATATTAATAATGTGGTAGGGGAACCACGAATGGCATGGAGACAGGGCCTAGAGCCTGTAGAGAGACTGCTTGGGGTCCTGATAACTATACACACCCTGATGTCACACCTAAAGGTGCCCAAGTGCCTAGTTGCGGCATCACATAGGTCTGGGGATGCATGTGATCATGTCCGGTTGGCTAGGATGATATTTCCCAGAAGCCAAAGTGGTGAGCGGAAAGGGTCCTTGGGCCAGCGTATGGCCTGGCGGGGTTAGGGCTGTGCTAATTCTGTTGGCTAAAGACTGTGGTGCTGCACTGTTAAGTAGACTGTCTTGTTTTTACACATAGATCCTATGCAAAAAGACGTGGGTAGGAAACCAGGATTAAGAGGCAATGTCCTCGCCTACGGCACAACTTTCTTGTGTAACAAGGATTGTAAAATAGGAAGCCAATTTTACAGCCTACCATGGTTAGCTAAGCTACCATGATCCTAAGCTTAACGACATAGATGCTGCACTAGCAAACAGACAAACGGAGGCTATGCTTAACATTTACTGTCGACGTGTTAATGTGTAGTAATATGGCACTAAGATTATCTAAAACTTAGCAACTGAAGGTAATGTAAGTCTAACGCGTGTACAGCAGGTATCGCCGCAAACACTAATGGTGTGTATTTATCTTTCCAATTTATGTATGACCGGGTCCATGGTGGATACCTGGAGGGCTCCACATCACAACAGCTGCAACAGGTGGACAGCCCAAGGGGGGCTTACGTCAGTCACGGCTGGGTCCATGGCGGATATCTGAGGAGTGCTCCACACCGCAACATCAGCAGCGGGTGGACGTCAAAAAGGAAGCATACGTCGAGAAAGAGGACACCAAGGGCCCAGGTATTGCTGGCAGGTGTAAGTGCTACCCATTCCTTAAGGTGGAAGTGGGAATTTGTCACCCAGGTTTCTTGGTCTTTTCCTGGTTCTAGCAGTTTCTCAAACCTGTCACGCAGGGGAGGAACTCATCACCAGAAGTTGAGGAGCCGCAATGTGCCAGCACAAGCAACAGGCTGGACGCAGGACAGGGTAGAGTTTGTTTGAGGGTCTGTGCCATGGTCAGTTCAGGAACTTCTCAGGGACTTTTTAGCTCAGCAGCCCGACCCCCTGTCAGTGGTGATACTTCACCTAGGGGGGGACTGAATTGGCCAAACTGGGGAGGCGAATACTCATTGAGTCCATCTCCACTGTGGGGGGGTCTTCAGGACTTGCCCGGGTGGCACAGTAGTAGGGCCTCAACTTATCCCGTGGTGGCAGGGACTCGGTCAGGGCGTTGAATCACTCGATAAAGAGGATCAACACACAGTGGGACAAAGTATTTCAAGCCCCCCTCGGTTGCAGATGATCCAACATGGGTGTATTGGTTCTACCTGGTGAGGGCAGTCCATTTGACGGAGGAAGGAAGGGTCCTGTGGTCTGATGATGTCAGGGCCTGGCTGGAAGGTTTTGGCTAAAGTGAGAACTTTCTAGGGTAGGTCTAGGCAGGGGGAGGCCAGATCGTCGGTTAACAATGCTGGCCTGTGGCGGTAAGGTCATTATCGGTGAGCACATATTTGAGGTCTGAGGGGGCGGGCATCATCCTATGGAGGTTCCCGCCCAGGGGGAGGGGCCTGCGGGCCACTCCCAGAACTCCAGGGGCAAGGTAATGGATGCTGCAAAGCAAAGGAGCGCGGGTAGGAGTAGTTCACGCTTTCCTTAGGCTGGTAGCCACCCCGCGCGCGTGGACTCATGACGCCACCGGCGCAGAGTAAGGGCCCTCCTTTAGTGGGTAAATGGAGTTCAGGGCGTAGACCGGGCAATTCCCGGGGTAACACTGCGCATGCGAACGTCTCTAGGGGAGGCGCAGCTTGTAGGACCTGACACCGGTAGTGACCTTGCCATATGGCCAGAAATGTACAAAAATCAAGATGAGGATGTTAGTCTCGGTTAGGAAACAACATGTATTAGAGTTTTGTTAAGGTCAGGCTCTCAAACTTGTTGACAATATTTTGTACCTAATGTCCTGCTGATTTTTGTATAAATTGTTGATCATGCAATTAAAACCTTTTTAATTTCATATCTTAATAAATACGGCCGGGCGACTAGCGCCCGCCTTCCAAAAAGTAAAGAAGTCTCGTGTCCACGTTTCTGGGTGTTGGGTGCCGGTTTGGGGGGGAGGCGGCAGCTAGTCGCTGACCATGTGAAAAGGGGGGGCCCTCGGCCCCCCCGCACGCATGGCGGCGCGGCGACCGTCTCCCCCCCATTCTCCTTGGTTGTCTCTCGGTGGTGGGGGCGGGCCCTGGGGGGCGCGACCCACCACCGATTGGCTGGCGGCCTCCCTGACCCGGATGCCAGGTAAAAGGTCCGGGTCAGGGGGGGCGGGCTATAGGAGGGGCGGGCCGGGGGGGGGCGTGCCCCCCCCCCGCCTGGCCCCTGGAGAATAAAGAGGTGGGGAGCGCCCAGGAGACCCCCTTGTCCCTGGACGCTCTCCCACAGCACCGTGTGCCCCGCGCTCGGGGCTTCTTTGTTTTCCCACCCACCATCCCTTAGAACAAAGTTTTGTGGCATTCATTATGTCCGGTTTAATGGTAAGTTTGCGAAGGTACTGTCCACATGTATTACATGGTAAGAGTAATGGATCTGTCGGTATATTTCGATGATGCTGTATGTTTATGAATTTTTTCCCCTTTTTCTCGATTTACGTGTAAAGTACTTCTTGGATGCCAAGTGTCTTTAGGCCTTTTTTCCCTTTGTAGCTGTACGGTAATGCTGTTATTTATTTAGCCAGTGTAGCTGTCCTTTAGAATTTTTTCCATAGGTCGTCGTATTTATTAGGTTTGGGGCATGCGGTAAGGTCATTATCGGTGAGCACATATTTGAGGTCTGAGGGGGCGGGCATCATCCTATGGAGGTTCCCGCCCAGGGGGAGGGGCCTACGGGCCACTCCCAGAACTCCAGGGGCAAGGTAATGGATGCTGCAAAGCAAAGGAGCGCGGGTAGGAGTAGTTCACGCTTTCCTTAGGCTGGTAGCCACCCCGCGTGCGTGGACTCATGACGCCACCGGCGCAGAGTAAGGGCCCTCCTTTAGTGGGTAAATGGAGTTCAGGGCGTAGACCGGGCAATTCCCGGGGTAACACTGCGCATGCGCACGTCTCTAGGGGAGGCGCAGCTTGTAGGACCTGACACCGGTAGTGACCTTGCCATATGGCCAGAAATGTACAAAAATCAAGATGAGGATGTTAGTCTCGGTTAGGAAACAACATGTATTAGAGTTTTGTTAAGGTCAGGCTCTCAAACTTGTTGACAATATTTTGTACCTAATGTCCTGCTGATTTTTGTATAAATTGTTGATCATGCAATTAAAACCTTTTTAATTTCATATCTTAATAAATACGGCCGGGCGACTAGCGCCCGCCTTCCAAAAAGTAAAGAAGTCTCGTGTCCACGTTTCTGGGTGTTGGGTGCCGGTTTGGGGGGGAGGCGGCAGCTAGTCGCTGACCATGTGTGTAATCCAGGTATTTTCTAACTGCCTCAGTTTATCCAGGGATGTGTAATGAACCTCTCAGTGATGGATTTTCATATAGGATCTATAGGCCCGCATGTAGGATTTCAAAGGACGAGTGCAGTATTTACTTCCAAGAAAAGTACTAATAAAACCATTCATCATAAAGAAAAATAAATAATACAATAATAGTAATATGGATAATACAAATCTTAACAATGATTACAATAGTAAAAATACAGGTCATGAAGCAGTTTTGATTAACATTTGTATTTCCTAGAACTAATTGTACAATATTCTTTTAATCTATGTCTTTGCTGGTGCTTCGGTGTTTCGTTTCTTAAAGGGAGCCAAGAAAAGGAAAAAAAATGGAAATGAAGAATTGATTGTTATATGTAAAGATGGAGATGTGCATTAAACAGAGAGACGGTTCAGGGCAGTGGAGACAATCTTCATATGTCATCTTTCCTCACAGTATTTAAGGCAGATTGTTTAATACCTTCTTTGAAGGTTTCTGTTTTGAGAATGTGTGTCTGAAGAGACAGTAAGTGGATCAACCGTCTATATTTCGTGGTAAGTTTGTAATAAAACAAAATATATATTTTTATCAATACTCCATAATTGATAGAAATATTATCCGCCTGAGGAAAGCTCTAGCTAAGCGTCTATTGGTGACAAAACGGTAAATCTGGGCTTGACCTCGATGTCTAGAAACCCACTGACGTCAAGGGCCATTTCACCCGCGAGCAGCATCGATGGGGCCTAGTTATTTAGAGATTTCCATCCGTCCGGCCCAAAGGGTTGAAAAATGTATTTTAAAGAGGGTGGAATTAGCCTGATTTATGTCCCCCACCAACCTGTCTCCAATCGATTGGGAGGCTCGGAGTTTCAGAAATCTATCAGAGGGAGAAAGGACGGTATGGATTGGTGGGGAGGCAGAATGGAATGGAATTGATTCCGTGCGTTTAATAAGCAAATGGCTCACTCATAACACAGAGCAGCATGGGCGCTTGGAAAACAGCAGCTTTGCTGGAATCGATGCTTCGCTTGCAATATTTTTTTTAATGCTATTTGTCCCAGCGTTAAATGAGTCCCCTGGGGGATTAGTTTAGATTGGGACTGGGAGGCTATAAAGTGTTTTAAGGAAGAGAAAGCACAAAATGGCGGAGAGAGTGGGGAAGGCATGGAACGAGAGACCGAGGTGAAGTTATGGTTTGGAGGCGAAAGGAGAGAGTTAAAAAAAAAAGAAAAGAAAGATAGAAGGAAAAACCACGAGTCCTTGAGAGGGGACCCAGAGCAAAAGAGGCTAAAGCAATAAAAAAGAGAAGAAAAATGAAACGACAGAGAAGCAATGTTTTTTGCTGTTTCATATAGTGAGAAACTGTTCAACGAGCTTATGAGCTTTACATGAAAAACGGAAATTTTGTACATGATGGCAAGATGCTAAACCTTTACATGTTTTGAGGTAGAGGCACATTTGGGTTCTGATTTACAAGGGGTAAACTTACACTTTCGTATAGGTTTATACATGCCAACATTTTAGGACAGGGACGTGGGAGATTTAAAGTAAAAAATCGGAAGAATGAAAATTCCCCATTGAGTTCTATTGTAGAAAATGCAATTTCAGGTGGGAGACAGCTGAAATACTGCCATTTTTGGCTTGAAAAATCGGTGATCTCCCACCTGAATCGGGTCTATTGGCTTGTATTTAGGTTTACTATTTTTTGGTATTCACAAACTGCAAGTTTATTTTTATTATTTTAAGACTGCGGGGACCCTGCACTTAATAAGATAGACGAGGCCCATCTTTTTGTGTGCACAGTCTCCACAGTCATAAAAATACTATTAGTAAAAATAAATTTCCAGGCCCTAAGTCAGAGGTCTTCAAATTAGGGTCTGACACCTACAAATTTAAACTTAACTTGACTTGACACCTCAGGACGGGCCCTAATTGGTCGCAGGGGGTGCATCAGGCACTGGCCAACAGAAGCATCATGCTGATAACAGTGCTTAGGTTTTAGAGAAAAAAAGAGCCACGGTTAGGGCCTCAGACTAAGGGCCTTTTTGATAAAGGCCTGTAACACTTTTATGCCGCAGTTGCGCCACTTTTTATGGTGCTGTGGTGGCTTAAATAATGAAAAGAGAATGTGGTCACACGATCACAAAGGGCGCGCTCTTTTAACTTGAAACCGGACTGGTTTCTCCTTACGTTAAACAATTTAAATTTTGTTCTCATAAAAAAGGCTTTTTCAAAACGTTAAGTTCATAATAATTGGATTTATTCATAGAAAGATTCATCTTTGGGTTGAAATCAATTCCATTAGGTCATTCATTATATTCATGAATACTTCAAAACTTTACATTGTGCCCAATGCATTTCGGGTTGCAAACGGAACCCTTCATCAGGGGCCTGTTAGAAATGAAAACATACAAGACCTTAGCATTCAAAAGCTAAACTGTTCATCGAGTTCTAACAAAAATATACAATGTTTTACTTGACTGTAGACTGTTTCGACAAAATTACCGTCACTGAATAATGCAAAATCTATGGTAACTCAAAGTTTATGTAGGAACGAGTACGAGAATGGTTAAAGAAAGGTGTAAGATTAGATTGATAATCAGCCGAAAGAACATGGAGTATAAGTGCAGCGTAAAGGCGTCACTGTGAAAGAAATAACGTGCAAAGCAATAACTTACTGTTGGTGACAAGCGTGAAGTATAGTGTAGGCGATCCGAACGCGGAAGCGATGGAATGATTAGTCAGCCTATCCAATGGATTCTTATTGTAATGTGACTAAGTCACGTGATTATATGGAAATGTTGATACGCTCTAAATTGATGGCGTGTTCGTGGATTAAGTACACATTACATGCTGTATTGTTGTGGAAACTAAAAGGTGAAGCATATTTACAGTGTTGACTAAAAAGTCAACTACGTATGAAGAAATTGGTAGTTTAAAGTTCCGATCACGTGGTGAGGTGTAGCGGAGTTCGGATTGGTTGATGGTTCCGATCACATGGTGAAAATAGAGAAAGGTCTGTGGTACCGATCACGTGGGTGAAAGTAGAAGATGTATGTACTAAGTTGAAGAATAAAAGAAAGATTACATGCATTGTGTACAGTAAACAATAAAGAATGCAAAACAGTAAAATGACTAAATAGGTTATAACGAGTCTAATGTCAGAAACTAAAATCGGTAAAAGTTATATGTGAAAATTACATTTTGCCTAGTTCAATATGAACACATATTTATAGTTCAATCGAGGGTAGAATCAGGTGCAGAGGCCTGGTGTTGTGTAGTGTAGACTACAATCTATAAAAACATGACATTTCAATTCTGTCATTGATTCCAGTTGGTTGAAGAGTATTAAGTTTCTTAATCCAAAAAAATTCTGCTTGCAAGCGTTGTTTAATTGGATCCATGTCACAGCGTTGCGGGAGTATCTCCAGTATAGTGAATTTTAATTGAGCGATTTGATGATTACAGTTCAGCCAATGAGTGGCTACTGCTGATTTCATGTTCTTGGTGCGAATGTTACTTTTATGTTCCGATATTCTTATCTTTATTTTGCGTTCAGTTTGCCCAACATATATTTTGCCACATGGGCATTTGATGGCGTAAATGACATTTTTTGAATCACAGGTACCTGTGTACAGTAGATTGATTTTGTGCCCTTGCGTTGGATGCATAAAGGTTTTCCCAATTATTACATTATTGCAATGTATGCAATTTTGGCATTTGGCCATTCTTTTGTGTTGTGGGTTAGCTGTTTTTTTGGTGTTCAAAATTTCTTTTAGGTTTTGTGATCTTCTGTATGCAAAAGTAATGTGATCACTGTATAGGTTTTGTAAATCCGGTTCTGATTTGATTAACGACCAATGTCGATTGATGATTTTTTTGATCTTCCTGGTCTCTGTCGAAAACTTTAGCACGCATACTGTTTTCTGATCGGCTGTTTTTTGGGTTGCTTTCAGCAAGCTTTCTCTTGATAGTTTGGCTACTTTTTTGATCGATTCGTTAAGGATTTCTTTTGGATAACCTCTTGTAAGGTATTGTTGTTGTTCAATCAGTGAATTCTCAAGCATCTGGGCATCAGAAGTGATTCGTTTCAAGCGGATGAATTGAGATGTTGGTAGGTGGTTTTTTAAGGTTTCTGGATGGAAACTTTGGTAAAGTAAACAGGAATTCCAATCTGTACTTTTTTTATACACTTGAGTCTGTATTTGGTGATTGATGATCGTAATTTGTACATCCAGAAATGATATAGCGTTTTTGTTAATAGTGTGTGTAAATTTGATTCTAGGGTTCAATTGGTTCAGAGTGCGAATATTGGTTACAAGTTGTTCTTTGTCCCCCTTCCAAATAAGGAATAGGTCATCGACGTATCTTTTAAATGTTATCAAATTTTCGGTCCAATTAGTGTTGTTCAGGATGTGGTCATGTTCGAATTTTGTCATGAACAGGTTGGCATATGAGGGGGCCCCCCAAAGCCCATTGAAGTGCCGTTATATTGGGTGTAGAAAGTATTTTGCCATTCGAAGTAGCTGTGGTATAGAGAAAAGTGCATCAATTCGAGCAAAAAGATTTTGTTGGCTTCACAATTTTCCTCTCTTAGTAAGTTCCACTCTAATGCTTCTAAACCTTTGTTGTGTGGAATTGAGGTATAGAGTGATACCACATCTATAGTGCATAACCGATATTCAGTGTTCTCTTCCAGTACAATGGTTTTTAGTAGATTTAAAAATGCTGTCGTATCTTTGATGTAGGTTTGGGTTTTTTGTACTATGGGTTGCAGATGCCAGTCCACATATTTTCCTATACTTTCTGATATTGACCCGCAAGCTGATACGATGGGTCTGAAAGGTGGTATTCGATCATTCTTATGAATTTTCGGTAACATGTATAATCTGGGTCTGCGTGGATATTTGGTTACCAGAATTCTTTTTGTTTTTTCGTCAATCCATTGCAAATTCAGCGCATGTTCAAGGGTGGTTAAGAGAGTTTTTTGATACTCTTCAGTAGGGTCAATGTTTAAAGGAATGTAGGTATTGATGTCCTTCACGTGTTCGTTTACACTCTTTTCATAAAAGCTTGTGTCCATTATTATTAGAGCCCCTCCTTTGTTGGCTCTTTGGAATGTTAGTTCTGTGTCATTAGTTAGGTTTGAGATGGTGCTCCATTCTGCTTTGGATAGATTACCTTTGTTGGATTTTTGAAAGTTGATTTTTTGAATATCAGAAATTATTGCTCTTTCAAAAGTTTCAATAGTTTTATGTGAGTAAGGTGCACAAAATGAACTTTTAGGTTTAAAGGTTTTTGCTTGATCTGTATGATTGGGTGGTGCATCTTTAAAGAAATATCTTAATTTCAATGTTCTGAAAAATTTAAAAAGTGCTATTTCTGTTTCAATAATGAGCCACATTGCACCATATTTACAAAGTAACACATCTAAGCAGATGTCTCATTTTGTAAAGGCCTGCACTACATTATACCTGAGTAAGGTATAATGTATGCAGGGTGGGCGTTCCCCCTTAATAAAGGGTCGTAGCAGTGGCGCAGTGAAATCTATGAGATTTCACTGCATAACTTCTTGGATGCTACTGTGTCAATATCTTACGCCTGCCTCACAGCAGGCATAAGACTGACGCACAAGGACACATTCCTGGAGTTACATCTGTTTTCAGATACACCCCAGCAATGTATCACTTTGCGCCTACAGATACATCAGTAATACTGACGTATCTGTATCTCTTTGCAACATGGAACGCCATACATTAAATACCGCGCATCCATGTTGTCACAAGGTGATGTCGTGTAGTTCCTATAAACCTATATAGAATCTGCATGTTTAGACAACATATACTGTAGGATTGGAGTCAGAAGGATTTCTAGACACCCCTAGTGAATATGTTAGCCTGTATACCAGCTAGCTTACATTGCCGCTAGAAACTCCTCTTATAAAGGAGAGAATTGTCCTTGGGAACTATCGAACGTGACAACCCTGTCCCATCAGAGATCGTGGAAACAGTGCCACTTTTAGCTTAGTCACTCGTGCTTACTTTGTCTCAAAGAGATACACGCTGGGAACGTTCTTCAATAGGTATTTATTGACCCAGCATCATTCTAGTGTAAAACAGGTGTGCTGAAACAACCATTAAACAGTAACAGATATAAATGATTATAAGTACTAACAAAGTACAAGGATGGTAGGTAGATTTCTACCATCGTGCTAAAACAATGAATACAGGCAAGTATATAAAATACATGACAGTAAAATGAGCACTCCTACGATGCGCCCCTAACTAGATGTACCTGAATGTACCTAGCATGTAAGTGAGTGTAAAGCCAAGAATCCCTCTAAGATAAAGTCATCCCCATTATCTGAAGTGAGAGACTGTGGGACCTGTCTTGGTCTCGAGATGGACACCCCGCAAGGGATGTCAGATCACTGATGTGCCGGAGGCTCAGCGTCTTGCCTCAGTGTGTCGGCATGGAAGTCCTTTTCTCCTCTTCCTACCTCAGCAAGAGATGGTGTATATATACCCAAAGCGGTACCCCCTGGGGAGATACCTTGCTGTGTCATGTCGGACTGGGACGATGGAAGGAGTGACCCATATACATAGTTATTATGCAGGAGATGGTAGGCCTGCTGTCCTGCTGTGATTCCAAGAATCCTCATGCATAATGAATGAGACTTAAGCTTTTCGGAGAAAACCCCATGTCATCTCTGGACATTACCGTAACTAGGTAAAAGGTCTGTATTAAGAACCGTGATGCAGTGCAATGGTAGCCAAGAATATAAGTGAAAGGTTAGGTGGCGCACTGAAAATAGTTGCATCGCTGTTTTCCCGCAGCGATGCGACAGTTTTCATAAATGAGGCCCTAAATGCATACAGAATCACACTGTGGATACTTTTACACTTTAGTAAGACCTGGCTTACATTTAAACATACTTAAACAATGCCAATGTTATCCAATAAACTTGAGAAAATATGTTTTAATTCTGGGAGGGCCTCAATGATTTTATTTTTAGGGGGGTGGGGCGCAGCATTAAAAAGTTTGATGACCACTGCCCAAAGTGATTTGTCCACAATTACAGGGTATTGAGACAAAGACAAGATTCAGACCTGGTGCCTAAGTTCCAAAGTCAGAAGCTCTAGGCACTAGGCCACATCTCTGCCTGCAAATGATAATGAAGGAGGAAAGGAATTAATGGAAGAAGGAAAGACAGAGAGGATGGTAGGAACGGTAAAGGCAGCGAGAAGGAAGGTGAGACGGATTCTTTAAAATGTAAAAATAAACAAGTGTGTACCAAGGCCAGCATTTTTCCTTACAAGGCTACTGCCAACTTCTACTGCTGGGCTGTCCACTCCCACTACAGGTGATGCCCACTGCTGCCATGAGTTCCACTCACTGACTTCTATGCTAGCACCACACCAACCTGGAAGCAATGATGACGGATTATGAACTCTTATAGAGGTGGGATGTAAATACCTAGCTCATAAAAGATCATGTGAGTGAGTGCAGCGAGTAAACCAACTTCTTTTTAAAGGGAGGTCTAGGGTAGAATTTCTGTTAGAAAATTTGCAAAAGACAGTGCGAAATACAGAATTTGAAAGAACAAGTTTCATATAAGTGGATCGAAAATCCACAAGGTTTTGCAGGAGCGCTAAGGAAATATTCCAATGTTTTGTGATAAGTACTCTTTAAAAAACTGTGGAAAATCAGTACATTCTCCAACACAATTTCATTAAATACTGGCTAAGGAGGATATGCATCACAGGCTGTTAAAAAAAAAGTCTGAATATACAACTTGAAAGAGTATCTCATTTCTCAAAATATAATACATTCATTTGCTTCATTTGTCCAATTTGACCCTTCCAAGAAGATTCTGAGAATCTTTTTGAAAGAAGCAGGGCAAACAAAAGTCTAAAGTTACACAACTCTCACAATCACACTCTGTAGACAACAATGCCAGGTTAACATCTCAGGCTTATTTAGCAACACTAGTTTTCATTGACAAACAGGTTATGAGATCCAAGTGCAGTCAGTTTACATCAATCTTACATGGTCAGCCCAGCCATTCGGAGTGATATTATAGAATTCTTTTCCGATATAAAAAATGAAAATGTGTTCACACAAGTCCTGAACCAGCACTCAAAGTAAGTAATCCCAAGCAGCCAAATTCAGCAATACCTACTGAAGTCCGCCAGGAAATATTCTAGGGCTGGACGTAACTCATATAATACCGCAAAGCATGATCACACAAATTTACTAAACAATTTTGCAAGATTAAACAAAAATTATTCAAGAAGAGTCATTCATTTAGCGTTATTGCACTATGAAAATAGCGCTAAATGAATGACTCTTCTTGATGGACTCGAAGATGCATTTTGCGTTATGGCATATCATTTAATGCAACATAATATAAATTGCAGCATGAGCAGGTGCTTGCGCTCGCTAAATGTGCTCTTGCTGTAGGATTTTAACCCAAAATTACTCATGCTTACGTGGGCAGGGGTATTTACATTATTAGCAGTATTTCCTGCGCCGAACAGTAAGACAGAATTAGTTAAATTACTCCGATTACTCCAGAGCAATATTCCTCAAATATAAACTTTGAAAATAAATCTGCAATAGCTTGGTCTAAAACTTCAGCCTGAAGCATACAAAAAAGTGATGGATTGTAATGTAATGCAATGCAAATGTATCTTGTAAAGCGCACTGCTGCCCTGAGGCGTCGTGGTGCTGTAGACCGCTGGGGAACCCGTCCTGGCTATCCCTGTGAGATGGTCCCTACTGGGTATCTCCAAGGTGAAACCAGGCATCCCTGGCGAATGTGGGGGGCCGTTGTAGAGATGAGGCAAGCTAATGCCCAGAGTTGCCGAGTGTGATCCCTGGTTAGAGTAGGCACCGAGGCGAGAATTATCGAGTCCGCTGACCCTGGTCCACGACCCTGCCGCGTGGGGAATTGAACCCTGGTCCCGGGCCGTTCTCTGCTTCCGGGTCTGCTGCCTCTAACCAGTGAGCCACACCACTCCACGCTAAGGATTGAATGCTGGAACTAAATACCTCAGCCACTGGTAATTACTCGGGCTGAATTCCAGTTCATCATTATTTTGCATGCTAATCCACCTCAGTCTTGACTCGGCCCCAGTGGAAACAGCCCAACCCGAACTGCTAGGATGGGTCCTCCTTGGACCAGAACACAAGCAATCCAAGACCAGTTTCACCCTTGTTAGGGCTCATCTGTCGAATATAGCTTAGTTCCAGTTGCATAGTGTGAATAGGACCCACATCTGGGCATACCCATCCCACCTACGGCATCGCACTGAAGTATACAAAAAAGTGATGAATTAATCAATTTGGATGGATACATTAATCTCAGCCACTGCTAATTACTCAGGCCACATCTCAGTCCATCATTACTTTGCACACCATTCTACCTCGGTTTGGACCTAAACATATGCAAATCACCTTCACCCTGCTACATTAGGAAGAGCCTAGACTGCACTGCCAGGCCTGGGACACCCTGAAACTGAACACAAGTAACCCAGGTCCTGCGTCACCCTTATTAGGGTTCATCAGATGTGTATAGTTTGGTTCCAGTGCCACAATGTGCACAACTGGTGGCTGGTGTATTATGAAAGCGATGGAGCCTAAAAGCACTATCTAGCACTCTGCCTCAGGCCTTGCCAACCCCATGTTCATACATTTACATCACACACAAGCAAACATACATATATACACCTAGAGATTCCTGAGGCGGAAGCCAGGAGTCTATTTAATGTACTTGCACCATTATTTCTTTTTGGTTTTAAAAACAATCACTTTTTACTGTTTTTTAAATTGCGCTCAGCCTTACATGCACTCACCGCACAGACGATTTAGGAGCTGACCGGGGGGCACTTGGCTGAACTGAAGACTGCCGGTTGACGGTGCTGCCATATTGGGGGTAATCAGCAGGCAGCGGGCTAGTTGTTCTGCCACAATCAGGATAAAAGACTGCTTTAGCTCGCATGCGCTCCAGATTCCTTAGGCGGAAGCCGGGAGTCTATGTAATTTACTCAAACCGTTATTTCTTTTTGGTTCTAAACATGATCACTTGTTACTGTATTTAAATTGCTCTCAGCCTTACATGCACCCACCGCACAGCCAATTTAGGAGCTGACCGGGGAGCATTTGGCTGAACTGGGGGTAATCAGCAGGCAGCGGGCTAGTTGTTCTGCCACAATCAGGATTAATGAATGCTTTAGTGTGCATGCACAGCGGGAGTGCCGAAGGCGCTCAAAAGGCAAGCCCGTCTGCGCCCGAACGAGCCCAGAGGCAGGAAATGCTGCTCAAATCACTGTAAGCGCCTTAACCACCAACCGCTTGACCTACTCTGCAAAAACCCTGCACGGCATTAAGTGTGGGCCAAAAATCCATTCCGCTCGTGGAATTTGCCGATTTTCGGCAATCTGCGAATCTCGCAAAATTGCCGAAAAATCCGCAAATCCGCTCGCGTGCGTTTTTTTTTTTTGGCCCACAGGAAGCACTTACATTTAAGGCAGGTGCTCGAGTTGAAGCTAACTTTGTAACCATTTTAGAATGGCGCTGGCAAGCTGCCAGAGTTGAAGTTGCAGCTTCAACTCTGGCAGCTTGCCGGCGCCATTCTAAAATGGTTACAAAGTTAGCTTCAACTCGGGCACCTGCCTTAACTCTGTAAGTGCTTCCTGTATGCCAAAAATTAAACTTCAACAGGAAGCACTTACAGATATAAATAAAGCAGGTGCCCGAGTTGAAGCTCAAATTCAGTAATGTTGTAATCAGCCCAAAACATTAGTGAGTACTGTCGAGGCTGGGCAAGTGTGCTTTAACCCCATATCTACCGTTGAAAATTAGCTGTAATACTCGAGGGAGGTCTTTGCATCCATGAGTTTCTCGAGCACAATCCCCGTGTAGTTCCTGTGACCAGGAGGCTGCTTTCTCCTCTCCTGCTGCCCTGCTCGCTCTCTGAGCCTTTATACACAAGAGGCATGTTGACACGCATAGAAGCCCCGCACCACACACTAGCGGTATTAAACGTCTTCTCGCCCTTTCCCAACTATGATGGACAGCTCACTCAAGGGACCTCGGCGCCTTTTGGCGCGGTGGAAAAGTCACAGGCACACATGGTCAGTGGAGACAAATCTTCTGGTCCTTTACGCAGCTGCAGTGCAGGAAAACCACTATACATTTACCCAACGAGGTAGCACTTACTGATTAGCCAGTAGAGTACTCCAGTTGAGTAGAGTGCAAATCGCAAAAAAATCTGCGAGTTCGCGGGAAAATCCGCAGATTTTTTTTCGATTTCATGTGAATTTTGCAGACCGCAGATCCGCAAAATTCACCCATACTTTCACGACATCAGAACGAGGGAACAAATTAAACATTCTGTCAACATTTGTTGTCTTAGAAAGTTTATAACTATCAAGGAAGGGCCGGTTGCATGCAGAAACTGATGCGTCCAAAGAAACCTGATTATGACTAGTTTACCATATCAAAAAAATAAACCTGACCAAGATAAAAATAGTCCTAAGTATATCCTATGTAATGTCAGATCCTTAGCGAAACATCCCATTGAAATATGGGACATGATTACTTCCCACTCCCCTGAGCTATGTTTCTTTACTGAAACCTGTCTAACGCCCACCAATCATCCATCAATTAATTTAGCCATCCCGGTGGGATACAAATTCATTCACCTAGACAGGGAAGGTAAGACGGGGGTGGCATTGCCATTGCCTTTAAAAATCACCTTAAGGTACAATGGACATCTACTCTATGCAACAATAGTTTGGAACTGGGTATTTTTAAAATAACCATGTCTCCTTCGGTTAGCTGGAATGGAGCGCTAATTTACAGGCCTCCTGGACCAAGAGCTAACTTTGCTAATTACCTGATTGCCATGCAAGTCTTAGCTTCCAGCAATTTCATTCTGCTGGGGGATTTTAATTTTCACGGCGAAGATCTTGCCAATCCAGAAGTAAATAAGCTCATAACCAGTCTCAATTTAATTGGACTTGCCCAAAGGGTTATTGGCTCAACACACCAGGCTGGCCACGCCCTAGATTTAATTTTCACCAACATTGAACAACTTACTTACTATCCTCCCTATCCACTAACATGGACTGACCACTTTATGGTCTTATTTTCCAGTTCATCTGAGTCTGCTATGATTTCAGCAACAAATGCAGCTTGGAAGAGGGAGTCACGTAGGCCCTGGCATTAACTATCTCTTGAATCCTTCATTGAGGTATTCCACCCCCCCATTATTGGAGAGTGGTTCAGACAACTCCGATGATTCTGGTATGTTGAAAGCATTCAACTCGGCCTCAGGGACAGCACTGGACTCCGTAATTCCTCTATGGAATTATAGCCTAAGTCCAGTGATGGCAATCAGTCTCCTGGTACACGACGGAGCTAAAAGATGACAAATCTAAGTGCAAGGCAATAGAGAGACGATGGAGACTTAGTAAAGATCCGCAGGACAAACAGGTGTATAAACTAGCTCTGTCCAGCTATCATCAGAATATAAAAACGGCCAGGCGCACTTTTATCATGAATCAAATTGACCAGTCCTCTAACTCATCCAAGGCCCTATTTAATATAGTTAAGGACTTTGTAACACTTCAAGCTTGTAGACAACCTGCTGTTGAATCTCAGGAATTATGCGATTCTTTAACAGTCTACTTCCAGGAAAAAATTGCGCTTATTTTGCCAATTTTCCGATCACAAAGTCTTTGAAGTCAGAAACTCTAACTGGATTAGGAAACCTAAGACACCGACAGTCACTACTCACGATCAATTTGAATCAACTTCGCTAGAGGAAATCATTAATGCATTATCCTTTGCTAAATCTGGTTTGCCCTGTGACCTCTGCCCTCCCCAAATCATAGCCCTGCTATCCACCAGTTGTGCTCCGCTAATCCAAAACATTTTTAATTGTTTAATTCAATCAGGCATTATACCCACCCCTTGGAAAGAATCATACGTACGACCCATCTTGAAAAACCAACAGCTTACCCGCAGGCCCTCAGTAACTATCGACCAATATCTTTGTTACCCCTGCTGGGCAAACAATTGGAAATTATAATAAATAGGCAGCTAAGTTCTTACCTTGAGTCTAACAACATTCTAGAGCCCTCACAGTCAGGTTTCCGTCCAGGTTTCAGCACTGAAACCGCTATCCTGGCAGTGACGGATTCCCCAAGGCAAGTAATGGATGCAGGTGGATCAGCAGTTCTGATCCTCCTAGATCTCTCCGCGGCATTTGATACCATCTCACATTCTCTGCTCGTGGAGAGACTACATTTATGTGGTATCCAAGGCACAGCCTTGAAATGGCTGCAGCATTTTTAGTCGGACAGATGGCAAACTATAATGCTTGGACTCTACCGCTCTCAGAAATCTCATCTCGACAAGGGCGTTCCTCAGGGCTCCTGTTTAAGTCCAACATTATTTAATGTATATATGGCCCCTTTAGCAAAAATTGTAGAACCACAAGGGTTAGAAATAATCTTCTATGCTGATAATACTCAGCTGATATTCCCAATTGGTCCCAATATAGAAGCCGAGCAAATCCGATTCTCGGTGGGTATGCACGCCATCTCAAATTGGATGACGGAGAACTGCCTTCAGTTGAATCCCAGCAAAACTGAGGTATGCTAATGGGGAAAGCCCAACCATCTGGACTGAGGATTGGTGGCCATGCCATCTGGGAGTTGCCCCTACTCCTACTTAATCCGTGAAAAACCTTGGTCTAAAATTGGACCAGACACTGTCTATGAAAGATCACACCTCTGCCACCACCAGCTCCTGTTACTACAGCTTATGTCGTCTACATAAGATTCTGCCCTATCTGCCCATTAAACATCGCAGTACCCTGGTCCAGGCAATGGTGATCAGCAACCTGGACTATGGGAATGCATTGTTAGCTGAAGTTAGTGAGATGTTGCTTGCTAAACTGCAGGTGATTCAAAATACTGCAGCAAGAATGATCTTAAATCGTCCTCCAGGCTCTCCCTATGGCCCTTTGTTGAGAGAGCTACACTGGTTACCTGGAAAGAAGCAATCCAACTTTAAAATCTGCTGCCTCACATTTAACGCATTAAATGGCTAAGGTTCCCGCTACCTTAAAAATAAATTTACTAAACAGGTATCTGGTCGATACCTCAGATCCAATTCCTTAGCTCTCTGAAAAGTTTCTCGAATACGTCTCAATATGCACGGGAGGTAAGGCCTTCTCGTACCTTGCCCCACGGTACTGGAACCAACTGCCCATTGCACTGCGTGAATGTTCCTCATTTACTGCGTTTAGGAAACAATTCAAAACTGTTCTGTTTTGAATTCTTACAGCTCCGGTCTGACCCACCTCTCTTTCACTAGGTAAGCGCCGAGATGCCCCCTGGGTGAGTCGTTGCGCTATAAAAGTGGATATAACATAACATAACACACATATCGAATGCACACACACACAAAGACATTCACACATACATACATATGCACACCCTAACTCACAGACAAACACACACTTAGGGGCCAACTACGATGTTGGTCGGAAAGGCTCCGACCAACAGTCGGAAGCTCCTTGACCATGTTGGAACCCTTCCAACGACCGACTCGGTTGCTTTAAAATCCGTCCGAACGATTACCATGTTCGCAGTCGGAAGGTAAACCGTTCGGTCATTCCGAATTGGTTCCGACTGGCTCTCGGAGTATCCATGTCGGTCGGAACCGTATCGTACAACTCTATGAACAGCCTTTCGAACTTCACAATTACGATGATGATTTCCAACAGCCTTTCCGAGTCGGCCTGTCCGACACGAAAAGGCTGTCAGAAATTGACTTTGGGGATCCCCCGTCATCCTGCGACCTCCGGTTGGGGGTCAATGGCGTACCTAAGGACCCCCCTGTAAAACCCTGCATTGTGTGGCAGGCACCATGGTGTGCCTGCAACAGGGTGCATGGTTTTCTACAAACACCCCATTTGCCCATAGGAGCAGTGGTGGCAGAGAGTGGATGCCTTGGAGCCCCCGAGGGGCTGCCGCTATTGGTGCATGGGACCCATGTCTGGGCATACATGTCCTTCGTATGGTGTAACACTGAAATTTGCAAAAAATGAGATGCCAGCATTTGTAAAGCGCACACCTACTTCCGGAGGGGTGTCCCGGAGCTAGGGGCCGTCGGGAAGATTAAGCGAGCTGCTGCCCAGAGTCACATGGTGCTGGGCTAACCTGCCACTGGTGCCAGCGATAGAACAGTGAACCCCGTGTTCTGGGGTCAGTCACCCTGGCCGCTGCGCCACACCTCTTCCACAAAAAGGGATGGATGGAATGCTTTAACTAATCTTAACCACTGGTATTTACTAAAGCTGCATCCCTGTCCTCCAATGGGAACAGCCCATCCCGTAATTCCAAGCCAGGTCCTCCCTGAGGCAGAGTACAAGCACCCCAGGACCAGTTTCACCTTAATTTTGCTCATTAGCCTGGTGTAGTTTGGTTCCCTTGGCACAGTGTGATGAGACCGATGTCTAGGGATACCCATCCCACTTAGGTCATCACACTGAAGCATACAATAAAACAGTGGATGGAATACTCAAATTAATCTCAGCCACTGGTAATTACTCAGACCACATCCCAGTCCATCATAATTTTTCTTATTATGCCACCTCAGTTTGGATCCAGCTGTATGCAAATCATTGATTGTGGCAAAATGTTTATGTTGTGATCGAGAACATTGAAGGGAACATGGGGAGGAAGATTTGAGGGAAGCGAGAGCGAATTAAAATGAGAGCATAAATATCAGACATAGAATGGAATTGGTAGGTATCCAGTGGAAGAGTGGACTTAAACAGCTTTGCTTTTATGAAAAGAGGACATAATAAAGTGTGAATAAGCACACAAGAAGTAAGGATTCACTTCATACCAAAATTGTTTTGTGCTGTATCACTCCATGATGGCATTCACTTAACTTATAAAACACAAGAGTGTCAGAGGGTCTAGAAAAAGGGGGTCTAAGTGTGGTTCATTAAACCGACAGAAGTAAGTGTCAACTCATCTAGTGAATGTGAAAACACATTGATGGATATCTGTGATTACTAACAGAATACCCATCAGTCACCACTCGGAACCGCCCTTCATCATTTTGGATTCCTGTTCGCAACTAGGTACACCACCGGTTTAAATTAAAGTTCAGATGGTTTAACCCTAAGAAAACCTTAGTGGTGGCCCACGTGGTTCTGAGTGTCACAGACTACCCAACAATATAAAATGAAATGAGGGTGACTGATTTGCAGTGCTCGTGCATAGAAATGTGATAAGTGAGTGAGACTTAAAAATGGGTGAGGGAGCATGAAATGAGACTAGCTTTATTCTGTTCTATGCTCGCTCCACCATTGTTAAAAATAGCAGCACAAGTAGATTTAACAAATATCTACCTAGATGTAAATATGGTCAACATGTTTCAGCAATTTACACAAGACTAAAGAGTCTATTGCTTTCATCAGGACCGGAATATTAGTGAAAATGCTACTGCAAAAAAGTGTCGTGAGGTATTGGGAATGAAAATAAAAGTGACCACATACTAATAGTTCTGCAACATGAAAAAACATCACCTGATTCTCTAGGTGTATTCTTTGTTTGCAGACGTCATGTATGTCACCAGATTATTGAAGCACATGGCCCCACCCCGCCTGGCAACGGCTCAGGACTCGAGGGAAGCACCGCTCTCTCCGTCGGTACTCCTTCACCACCATCTGAACCGGTTGGGGTTAACTTGACACCTTGGTGTGAGAGCACTTGACCTTTGAATGCCACTTCTTTATCTCCTGCCGACAGTCTTGGCATCAGAGGAAGTGGAGAAATCCATGTGCAAATTACACAGTGGAACACTTTCTTAGGTGAGAGGAGAAGATAGGTTTAGGTTTTCTAGAGAAACCGTTGTTCCTGTTCCCCTCAATGTCAGTATATTGTGATAAAACTGCTGTCCCTGCCACTAAAAGGCCCTGGGATACTAGGGGTGTGTATATTGTTGTGGGGCACTCTACAGAGCAAAACACTATTTCAATTTCTTATTAATTAAGCTCATCCTAGCTCAAATATACTAAGCCTATTCACAAAGAATGGATATATTTTCCCCACGATATTGGAATGTAATGTTAATAACTTGTATCACCCTATTAGTGGTCTTAGGAGCCAGGTTATAGCTAAGGGCCCAGGTAAAGTCAGGTTTGATGGCTCAGTGTACTAATGCATGCATTTCAGGGATATTGGTTAGACCAAATGACCTTAGATTTAATATATGGTGGGGCAACTCCGCCTTTCCCCCACCAAGACAAATATAATGAATGCCACTGACTTGACTAACAATTTGTATTTCCAAGTTTTCTAAAACATCCATTACTCTGGAGCATGTGAGCACGATATATTTAAAGAAACTGTTACAAGCAACATTAGCCGAATATTTCAATGCAGTACACCAAACGTTTTATAAACAAGGAGCCTCATTTATGAGGTTTTGGTGCAGTGCCGCAAGGAATCTTGCTGCGCTGCCCTGCGTCAAGAGAAAAAGGCGGGAATGCATATGGTGCATTCCTGCCCTTTTTCCCTGCGCTGGTGCACAATAGGCTGCCATGCACGAACGCAGGCAGCCTTGCACCATGATGCAAGGGCACCTGCGATGCATGGCTGATTGATTTTGTGCAGGAAGGGACACCTTGCTGCACAATATCAATCAATTCAGTTGCAGAATACAGCACACATAGAAAAAGGAAAAACGAGGACAAGTGAAAACATTTCTCCTTGTTGCGGCTGATGCATTCCAAGGTTTATGAGTTCTCATAAATCTGGATATGCTTCAGATTCCATTGGCGTTGTGTGGGGACACCCACAACAACACCATGGAACGGTTGTATGACGTTACAACGCATACTTTTACAACGCATACCTTTACAACGCATTTTTTACAACGCAACATCCATTACAACACATTCCATTACAACGCATGCCATTACAACAAATTTCTTAAAGGTATCTTTACAACGCATTTCATTACAACGCATACTACCTTTACAACGCATACCATTACAACGCATAACATTAAATTGCATGTATGGTAAGTATTGGATAGTGTAGGGGTAAAAATTACTATTCTAACTCCAGGGGGTGCAACAGTAGGGTAAGTGTTGGATAGTGTAGGGGTAAAAATTACTATTCTAACTCCAGGGGGTGCAACAGTAGGGTAAGTGTTGGATGGTAATGGTATGCGTTGTAATGGTAAGCGTTGTAATGACTGCGTTGTAATCACATGCGTTGTAGTGGTATGCGTTGTAGTGTCATGCGTTGTAATGGCATGCGAAGTAATGGATGTTGCGTTGTAAAAGTTTCATTGTAATGGTAGTGCGTTGTAAAAGTTGCGTTGTAAAGGTTGTTTCCCCCATGGAACGCCCCTTTCACGCTGTGTTCTGTGTGAAAGGGGCACATATTCACATGGCCCTGAAAAGCCACATAAAGTGTCTTTATGTGGCCTTGTAAATAAGCCCCATCACATTGCACCACTGGAACGTCAAAAAAATGACATTCAGACAACACAAAAGTGCCACAAGGGGCCTCATAAATGAGGCCCAAGATGTGCAACGCATAGTAGTCTACAATAAACATCTTCTGTTCAGAAACATGACACTCATAAGTTAAAGGGCTTCCAAGGGCTCACCTCAGCATTCACCTAAAGCACAACGATGATGTAAGTGACTTCACGGAAAGTGTCATCACACAGCAATTGACCCTAAATGACTGTTGTAGTACCATTTATCCACCAGTCATCATTGAGAACCCAAGGTGCAGCAAAATTAACAGGGAATGTTAACAGCCCAAAACAGCTATGTACTAAACTATCAAACATTAAATGAATGCTGGCTTTCAAAAGATCATTATTCGGATACAAGAACCCATTTTAGGTGTAGAAATGGCTACGCCTGTTTTTCCCCAACTTATGCCCCTGGAGGATTAACAATGCTCCACTCTCCACTCAGAGCCCAACGCTCTCAACACACAGCAACCAGCCATGTCCTGCCGAAAGCATGTGAGACGGCAGGGCATGAAGTGCTCATAAAAAAAATGAATTAGGATGTAATGAAAGTCGAGAAAGGCAAGATGAGATCTCGAAAGACGATTAGTTTCAAGCACCAGGGAAATTACGCACTAATTGTTGGAGCAGCTGTCTGGAAATGCAGAAGCAGGTAAGAAAGCATCCCAGCTTGGTTCAGTCAGAGAGTGTAGCAGCGGGCTCATTTTAACTGTGGATTTTGGCAGGTTACTCACTGCTGATGGAAGGACAATCACACCATGGTTCATGGGCAGACTTTAAAATGGGAGACAATAGGTGCCAAGAAGGTCAGGCCTGAGTACTAATTAAACACCCGCTAAATATTAATACCACAGCACATGGGCCTCATTTATGGGTTTGTCTGCCATAGTGCAGTGCAGCAGGCCTTGCTGATGCGCTGCCCTACGGCAAAAGGAAACTGCAGGAATGCGCTGTATCTATCAGATACGGCGCATTCCTGTCCTTTTCCCCTCCGCCGGCACACAATGGACTGCCACGCGCCAACGCAGGCACCTTCCTGCAAAAAAACAATCACAAGATATTTCTCCTCGATGTGCCTCCCTTACTCCTCCCCTGGGGAGATGTAAGTTTTTGGCGCTGCCTCAGACCTAGGGGGCCTCACTTATGAAAAGTGACGCATCGCTGCGTGAAAAAAGGCGATGCGTCACTTTTCACTGCATCCTCTTTGCAACCCCAATGATGCGTCATATTTACAGTATGACGCATCATGGCGCAAAGAGTTACAGATACGTCAGTATTTCTGACGTATCTGTATGACGCAAAAGTGACGCATTGCTGGAGTGTGTAACAAAAGTGACGCAACTCCAGCAATGTGTCCTTTCACATGGGGCAAGCCCCATGTGAAAGGGCCTGCATCAGTCTTACGCCTGCTGTGAGGCAGGCGTAAGAAATTGACGCATTTGTGTCTTAAAAGTGGCGCAGTGAAATCTTATAGATTTCACTGCGTCACTTTCAAGACCCTTTCTTGCGTCAAAATGCCCCCCTTGCATACATTATACCTGGCACAGGGATAATGTGGCGCAGGGGTTTACAAAGTGACGCATCTACCTAGATGCGTCACTTTGTAAATATGGCGCAACTGGTGCGTCACAAAAAGTGACGCACCGGCGGCGTAAAAGTGACGCACAGCCTCATAAATGAGGCCCAGGATTTCTGGTAAATCTGGGGCAGTGTCAAAAAGCCATGGATGTTGCTGGGAACACTCCCAGCAACTCCCATGGAATGGCCCATTCACAAAGTTTTCTGCTTGAAAGGGGCATGTATTTATAAGGCCATGAAAAGCCACGTAACATGGCTTTACGTGGCCTTATAAATATGCCAGTGGCACATTGCGCCACCAGAATGTCAAAAAGTGACATTCCGGCAGTGCAAAAGTGTCTGTAGGGCCTCACAAATGACATAAATGAGGCCCAAGGTATTCACCATCCGTGCAACTTGAGAATCAGTCAGAATTTCCTTTCAGAATATTGAAAAAGTATTAAGTGCGCATTTTTCCCCATTTCAAGGAGTTCAAATTCAGATTTTGCGCAGTATTCCCAAATAACCAGACCAGGTATTACCTGACAAAGAATTGTGTGGATACATAAACACTCGCTGGGTGCATGATCTGCAGCAAAGATGGAATACTGATCCGAGCGCAAGCAAGAGTTTGCACCGGAATTGCCCATTATGTTGTTATTGGAATGGTGTTCAAAGGGAATTCTTGGCCTTTGTAGCAGCTTCGTCCTCTTCCAATGCCTCTTGAATTAAGGATGCCACTAAGAGATGCTGTCTGGCCTAAATAGATTTAGAATGGTGGAAATCCAAGTCAGTTAATTTGCCTTTGATTCTCAGTCAAAGAGGGACTGAAAACTTCCAAAATGTCGAGAGGAAAAGGAATAGTGCACAGTCAGGAGGAATACTCAGAGAAGATGTAAGAAAACTGGATTTGTGAAAAGTGTTTGCAAATTGCTCACTGAGTTTTAGCAAAGCCAAGAAGATTTTACGAACCGACCTATGTACAAAGCAGACCACGATGGCTGTGACCACATTTAAATAAAGTACACTGGGGCATATTTACAAGGGCTTATCGCCACCCGACCATCCCTTTTTATGGCGATCTGATGGCGATAAACCCCTTCACTTTATTTGCAAGGCGACTTTAAGCCACTTAACCTGGCTTTATAGCGCTTTGTATACAAGGCCCTTTTTACACAGCACTTAGCGTGAAAGAGGAGGGCAATGGGTATTGAGGTGGACGTTCCGCCGCAAAACTCATTGCTTTTGACGCTGCCCCATATTTACAAGGGTGGCATAAATATGCGACAGCGCCAAAAATAAGACCAGGGAAAACCTGGTCTTAACCTGGCAAAATGAGGAGAACTCTTAGATGTCTGCATTGCAGGGAATGATTGTTCATGTGCAGGAAGGTTTCCTGCACATAAAAAATCATTAAAAAATGATGAGTTGCAACTTCTATGTGTGCTGCATAAAGCAGCACACATAGAAGTTACAACTCACCATTATGGATTGTTTATGTGCAGGAAGGGCCACCTTCCTGCACATGAACAATCATTTCCTGCAACGCAGACATCCTTACACTATGGCTCAAGGGTGCCTGCATTGGATCTAAGCAGCTAGATTTAGCACCAGGGCTAGGGGAAAACACAGGGACGAGACGCATTCTTGTGAATACGGCGCATCCCTGCGTTTTTAAATTGACGGAGCACGGCATTAGCAAATTTGGAGCTTAACCACGCTCTGCCAGTTTATTGTAAATATGCCCAGTTATTTTTTAAATACGGGTTGTTTTCCTTAAAAGGAAATGGGTCTGCATTTAAGACAAACAAATACTTTTAAAGAAGTATAAGAGTTTGTAGTGCTGCTGGACCACTGTACACTCCCAAACAAACCTTTCTTTCACATTCACAAAGGGAAAAGGATCTTGGGTCTCCCTTACCCATTGCAAACGGGTTCCCACTTCATTTGAAGGATCAGTCACCTATTAATGGTTTGCAAACAAACATCTGGGTGCAAATTTCTGATACATAGCACTATGAATTGCAATTTTGAAAGGTTTCCCAAAACATGATGCTTCCAAATTGTAATTTGTGATGTATTTCTAAACCAATTTTGCAAATCAATAACCACTGGCCATATGGGTTTAGCACATTTAAAAAAACATTTTGTGGTCCTAAAATGAAAGGGACGATCTGTATTTCCCTGAATGTGCTGCCCTCGGGCAGCACAATTTTATTGATTGCCCTGGGGGCAGGCTATTCATTGTACTAGGGCGCACTGTGTGTTTGCTCACGCAGCACCTGGTTAAACGTTCGCCATGACTCAAACAAGGGCAGTGCACCCTTTCCTTAATACGGCCCTTGGTAGATTACCATGTGATGCATATATTGGAATCCAATAGATTCCAGGAAATGTCTTTGGAATTTAGAGATATTTTTTATGTCTCCCTGTATGAGTCTGCTTATTGTTCCTTTCTCCATTTACCCAGTAATCAAGGACTGGTGGAGCTGATTGCTTTTTAAAATTAGACCCAGTACTGAGCTTCCATACTCCGATGTCTGCCTCTAGTCTTGCCATGACACCACTTGCCCACTACGAAATGCAAAAAAGTGATCAGTTGAATCATTGAAATAATCTCAGCAATTGGTAACCTTTAAGTTCTGCAATTCAGTCTGTCATTTTCTTTGTCTATTTTGCCACTTTAGACAGAGACCAGGTGGGCCTTCCTGCACAAAAACAATCCTACGTGCAATGCAGGCACCCTTGCACCATGGGGCAAGAGTGCCTGTGTTTTGCTTTAGACAGTCCAGTGCAGGAAGAAAAGCCAGAAATGAGTAGTATGTCTAAAATACAGTGAATGCCTGCCCTTTCCCAACGATGCAGGGCAGTGCAGCAAAGTGAATTTGTGCGCTGGACTGCATCACTTTTTCATAAATTTCAATCAATCAAGTAGAATTTGTATAGTGTGGATAATCACCCTGGATCCAGGAGCTGTGCTGCAGGTATCAGTTAAAGAGCCAGGTCTTGAGTCCCTTCCTAATGTCGTTCAGTGAGGGTGCAGTGTGGAGGTGGAGGGGAGGTTGTTCCGGCCGTGTTGTCTGAGCAAGGTGTGTGGAGTAGAGGTTTCTGGTCAGTTGGTGGAAGATCTGTCAGTGGTTCATATAAGCTGGTCCTTGGTTTTGGCGGGCTTTGAAGGCATTGGTCAAAAGCATGAACTGACATCACTTCTCGATGGGGAGCCATTGGAGGTCTTTTAGGTGCTGGGTGATGCGTGTTCTCTTGGGCAGGTTGAGGATCAATCTGGCTGCTGCATTCCGGTACTCTGACCCGGCAATGGATCCACGCTGCTTCTCCATTGCCGGGTCAGAGTACCGGAATCATGAGCATGTTTAAATGCCCCCGAGTAAGCAGCAACTAGCGTGGTCAACACACCGACTGGGATTGATTCCAGATATAAGCTGCCAGCAAGTTTGTGAAGGATTGAGCGTTGAATCCCGCGAAATAGACGAACCGCCAGTGATGGGGTGAAAGGCATTAAAACAGAATCTCGCCGTAATAGGACTGTAAAAGGATATGTATGGTTGGGCACTGAAGGCCACTACAAGATAACATATAATAACACCTTGCCGGTAGCATTTGGGATAAGAAGCTAAAAGCCAAGACAATAGATATGACCAATAGGACTCTGAGTAAGAAGCCCTGATGAAAGCCCGTAACTGCAAAAACGAGGCTAGAAACGCGTCGGCAGACATAATCAATTTATGCCCTTGCATTAATATAAATAGATCATTTCATAAAAATCAGGATTGAAAGATAAATTGATGTTTTTCTTTATATGTATATATATATGTGATGTACAGGAGTCTGATTTGTCTCACATCGGTTTACATCTTTTCTACATGTTGTTGACTATGGGTTTTTTGTGAAAGTGTTAATTTTACACGTTGTCCAAGTATGTCGAAATATTGAGTGTTAAATTATATGGTTGAATATATGTGTTTCACTGTAAAAAGAGAAAGTCCACAGAATAATTCAGTAAAATATCAATTGAAGGGTAAAATAAATAACACAAACCGTTAAAAGCATATAGTGTGGTTTTTTTAAGACTAAATAAATGGGACTCCAGGTACTTTCTGCATAATTTAATGTTAAAAGGCCCTTCCTGGGTCCTGCCAATTGGGCCTAACCCACTTTTGTGTGTCCACTAATACTCAACAGGGCACACCAAAGGAGGGACCGGGGCTCGAACATCGCTACGCTGGAAGATGGAGGACTGAGATGGTGCCTCTGCACTATGGGATTTGCAGCAGGGGAGCGGCGAGCAAGACCTTGGAGGTCAAGGGCTACTGTGCCACTAGATGTCCACTCACAAAGCATACTATTTTAAATACAAATGCATTTTGGGTGGAGATCATTTGAAAAACATTTTCATTCTGTAGAGGGTGTGGGCTAAAATGTCCAAGTGATGAATGTGTTCATTCTTTAGGAGTTAAGGGGCACATGCATCAAAGGAAATTGCATTCGCAAATGGTGCGAATCGCAAAATTCAGCCGTTTGCGAATGCAATTCCCATTTTTGGGATGCATTAACATTTTTGTAATTTTCGCAATTTAAGAAATCGCAAAATTGCGATCTCTTAAATTGCGATTGCATTTAAGGAATCTCAAATTGAGATTCCTTAAATGCAATGCATCAAACTCTAAAAATTTGCGAATTTGCAAATAAGGGGAGCAAATTACCATGAAGTTGACCTTCATGGTAATTTTCAAAAACTTTGAAAAATGCACTAAAGTGCATTTTTCAAAGTTCCATTTTACACACACACGTGCCCTTGGGGCATGTGAGTGTGCAAAATGAACTTCTAAGCAGATTTCAGGGGTGCAACAGGGTGTCCTTTGGACACCCATGCACCCTTGAAATTGCATTCTTAATTTGCGAATTTCTAATGGTTAATTGCAAATTAAGAATGTCTTTCCATTCATTCCTATGGGCCTAGGCACATAGGAATGGATGGGGAGGTATCCCTTAATTGCGATTCTCAATTATAGAATCGCAATTAAGGAATTTTAAGAAATCACTATTTTTTCAGCAATTTCTTGATGCATTGCAGTTTGCAATTAATTGTGATTCCTTATTTTTCGCAATTAAGGAATCGCAAAATGCAATATTGATGCATGTGCCAGTTAGCTCCTTCTCCTGGCCTTTCATTTGTTCACAGGCCCTGCAGAGTAGCCTCTCACAGACAGCAGTTACTCTGTTCTCAGAACACGTCTTCTCACTAACAAGCTCCCCATGCAAACAATCACATCACCTGGGGTTCTCTGGGTAATTGTGTTGTAAATATTCTGATGCCTGTGCAAGACAGCCGGCAAATGTTTGTGACGAAGCCCCGGGGGCAGCAGGACGGGACACTCCTGAGGCAGTATCAGGACACAGGCATGTGAGGTGGTTACAGTTTTTTTTTCGTGAACCGAACCCAAGGCCTCTCGTTTGCTTCTCACAATCATACATATGGTTAACCTAACGTTTGACATGCATCCTTTGAATGTAACCGACCATGCCCCTTTTTATGTTGCCAGTTCCAACCGCAGGCCGGCATTAACTATGGTTTATGTGCAGTCTTCTCACTCATAAAGTTTAAATTACCAGGAGTTACTCGCTGAACAGCTGCTTCGTGTCTGGAGGATCATTTTTATTAATTTATTGTGAGTCTTGTAAAGTACCAAGGAGAAGCAGATGGCGAGCATGAAAGTTCTTTATGATACAAAAGGATCCAGTCCAGACTCAAATAATTAACCAGTCAATTAGAGCTATTACCCATGTAAAACATCTCTAAACTTGTGAAGCATTCATGGCTCTTAGAGGAACAGTAAAAGGAATATAGATGTACAGCAGGCGAGCCAGATATGTCAAAGGAAGTATTGCTTTAGCGAGAAGACATGCCAGTGACTCAAAATGGCTTCCATTAACTGAACAGAAAAGGGACCATTTAGCCACACCAGAGCAGGCGAGTTAGAGCCACGTCACTGTTCAAAGAGAGGTGTCACGTTCCACTGCCACATTTTTTCTGATTATAAAATCAACACTTAGACAGCTAAAACCATATACAAATGAATATAGTTATTTACATTTTGGCAGCTGTGAGACATCTGCCAACAGTTGGTAGCTGCCCAGTCTGCCCTATTTAGAGTTTATAACCCTTAACATCTACACCTCACCTCCCAAGGACCCTATTGTCAAAATACCCCTGGATTCAGTCTGCCAGCAGGTCTGGAGATGCTGCCCTGTCATGGGCTCAGGATTCTTTTCATCATCCCAGCAAAGCTAAAAGGGGTAGAGGAGGCTTTTCACATTACTGGAGAATTTTGGGACCTGTCAGACTTAGTATTGTCTTCTTCAATACATTTTGCCTTACTCTCCATTTCTACTGATCTCGTTTTGTTGGCCTTTGGGCTCTGTGCAGTTTACGACTGCTAACCAGTGAAAAAGTGTGTGCTCATAAAACATGGTTAGATTGGCTTACACCCAATTGGCACATTTCATTTACCTATAAGTTCCTTGTAAAGTGGTGCTACGTGTTCCCAGGGACTGTAAACTAAGTGTTACTACTGGGCCTGCAGCACTAATTATACCACCCTCTTAAGCAGTCTGTCAAACATGTCTTAGGCCTGCCACTGTAGTTTGTGAGTGCAGTTTAAATTGCCATATTGACCTGGCAAAATAAACCTCTTGCTAGTCCTAAACCTTAATTTTTAATACTTTTAAGTCACCCATGGAGTGGGCCCTAACCAGTGCAGAAGGCAAGGTGCAGTTTGTCTTCAAAAGTTGGACATGTACTTTTAATTTTTAAATATCTTGTTAGTGAAACATTCTTAAGTTCACTAGTTAATACTGCAAGGCCTACCTCATAATTAGGCTACCATTGTGTTACCTTATTACATTTAAAAAGTGATAACTTTCAATTGGAAGCCGGTAGGGAGGTTGAGTCTATTGTCAAAAGAATTGTAATTTAAAACCCTCTCTAATGGTAAAGTCAGATTTTAAGTCACAATTCTGAAAATTCCACTTTTAGAAAGTTGGCTTTTCCTTGTCCTAACTATTTGGTGCCTGTACCTTGTATCCTGGAGCACAGGACTAAGTGTAGCTGGCAATTGGTCTTTGTGTATTGCTCCCAGACAGTGAGAGAAAGGGGGAATAGGAATTGGCAGAATGGGCCACCTGTGACACGATAGGGGGTGGTGCTGTCACATACCACATTTTCCCATCACAATGCCTCTGCCTAAGCACACTCACAAAGGGTTTGTCTCTAGCCTTTTGTGTCCTCAGACAAGCTGGAGCAAGGGCCGAGAGGCAAGAAATCATAAACACCTCTGGGGGTGGAAACCTGCAGAACCTTTCCCTACTTCAAAACTGGTACCAAGTATAAATATTGGACCCTCAGACCCAACTCTTCAGTACACCTCTGGACCTGTGGAAGACTCGGAAGGACTGCTGAGCCACTCTGCAAGAAAGACTGCTATTCTGGTGCCTTGCTGCCTTGATTCTTGAGTAAGAAGGACTGGGCTTGCATCTTGATCCCAGGAACACCAGAATGACTCCAACGCTGGGTCCTGGTCATAGCCTCAGGGACAGAAAAAACTTCCTGGACCTTGAAACCTGCACCTGGACTCTGTCTGCTATAGGTATTCCCTCTAAAATGGTGCCACCCCAGTCCTGGACCCTTGGAAGTTGACCTGCAGCTGCTCTGCCAGCCCAAATGTGGTCCTTTGGCAGAACTGATGCAGCTCGCTTCATCTTCTCGCATCTCCTCTTCTAAACCACAGCTGTGCGATGCATCACCGAAGCTGGTCCTTGCATCACAGCCTGCAACTTACTCGGAACTGCCGCTGTGCAACACATCATGGATACCAGAGTTCGCATTGCATGCCCCTTGTCGATGGCATCCTTGCCAACGATGCAGTACGCTACATCGCAGCCCCACAATTCCACACTGCCACTGCACTATGCTTCCTCTCCTCGTGGTGGGATCTCACAATGTATCCAGCCTGTGCTCAATCATGGTCAGTCTGAACATGTCACTTTGTCCTGGTCCAGTGTAATCAGATAACCACAGTTGGTACTGTGATTCTAGGCACTATTTTTACTTAAAACTTTGAAATTGCATATCTATGGCTCTACTGAAAGGAATTATTTTCATTTTGATCTCAGATAACTTATTACATTTTATTCTATTTTTCTACATTGGTGTGGGATTTTTCTTTTGTTGAGTTTTCATTTTGTAACTGATTGAAGTGCTGCCTACATTCTTTACACATTGCCTCTTAGTTAAGTCTGACTGCTTTGTGCCAAGCTACCAGAGGGCTAAGCACAGGTTAATTTGGACAAGCTTGTTAATTCGCCCGACAGGAACTGTGGTTCCTACTTGAGAAAGCCTCCCACCAACCAGAAAACTAATATCCTACAAGAAGGATTCATTCACTCCACTTCAGGCCTGGTCCTGATTCATGCAGATCAAATCACACCCATAGGCAGGAGCACTCAGTGAATGGGCTACCATTCTTCGAAAGGCTGCAGCTTGGTAGAGGCCCCCCTCAAATACTGGACCTCATCTGAAACTGTTCAGAGAAAGAAAATGAGCACTAACTTCTTGCTTTCTGAATTCTTTCTGAACATGAGGATCACCCAATCGCAAAGACAGATATTACTGTTATAAACCGGAATGTAGGAGTCAAGTTTTATTACCATTAGGCTGTAAAGTATGTCTCAATCACTTGAATGCCTGCTACCTCTGAATGTCCTAGGGAAAACCGATTATGTGAGATTCCTACTACTATAGATACTTGTGCTTCTGCTGCTTGTGCACATGGAGCCCCTCCCCTTGCTAGTGGGGTCATGTATCACCATACCTCAACCCCCTTGGGACTGTTCATCCCTATTGGTAGGGTCTATTGAGATATTCAGAATTTTCCTCAGCAGGTTTGATTCTTGGCACCAGGTGACAATTACAAGGGGGTCACTGTGCCTGCACACCATCTGCTCTTGCACACTGCCTGTTAGTCCTTTATGTTCAGCCATACATTTATGTTGTTTTCTCCTTGCTTCCATCCTGTCACAGAATTTCTGGCTGACACCCACTGCTATGGCCTGCCATCTTTAAACCCTTTAATTCTCTGATTCACCATGGCTTCTTTGCTAGGATGAGGATCAGGCTGCTCATCTCACAATGGACTCAATGAACTCAATCACTTCTGAAGGCCCGCATCTCTGCAACCTATCCATGATGCCTTAGGGCTCATACTTTAGGGTCCCTATATCTATCTAGAAGACCCAAACTGTGATAACACCAACATTCCTGGGGAAGTCACCAAGGGCGGCCAGTGGATGTATGAGAATAGCGCTATCCTCTGATAGAGGGGCGTCCCCCAATTTGCACTCTATCAATACATTTTCTTGGTGTGTACACAAAAAAATGAAAAAATATTCTTCAATCGTGTTTTGAACAAACTTGGATTTATTTACATCTAATTAAATTCTGCCTTTTCTTTGTCATTTCCAAATATTTTTTTTATTTTTATGTTTTAACAATTGTTTAATGTATTTTAAAAAAATGTAACAAGAAAAATGCAATTTAAATTTCTTTTAAAGTTTCACACTATATTTTAAAGTAATAAAATAGTAATTTTTAATAATGATATATTTTCTTTAACCTTAACTATATATATATGGGGCCAATAACTTCTCCTATAGGAAGTCTATTCAAAACCACTTCCCGCTATATAGATTATTTTTTGCAAAAGCATGTCTGAAATGTGCCCTCCTATTTACGAGACAAGGGAGACTTCATTAAAAGGATTTATGACCTCACCTGGGAGGATACCTACGTATTAATGATGTTAGATGTCACTTCCCTTTATACGAGTATCTCTCATCAGGATGGACTCAGAGCCATGCCACACTTATGGGGATCTAGACTGATATAGTTACCTCCGCATACAGCCATGCTCTTGGAGATGGTGAAGTGGTGTTTGAAGAATAATATTTTTCTCATGTTTGGTAAAGACACATACAAACAAATCTGGGGTACTGCTATATGCACCTGCCTCACCCCTAGTTATGCCAATTTAAATATGTCATGGTGGAAGGAGCAGGTGCTCACGACACAATGGGCCACAGAGTGAGGTGAGAATGTGGTCCTATTGACACGTTTCATAGATTACATATTTATCCTGTGGAATGGTACTACAAAATCAGCGCAGGCATTTGTATTGAAACTGAATGACAAAAATTTTAATTAGCATTTTACTTCCAGTATAAGCACCGCGAGGTTTGTTTTCTTGATCTGGTGGTGTTTGTAAAAGATAAGAAAATACACACTAGAACACACAGAGAGCCTATGACTGAAACCTCAATTTTGCATTAAAAAACTTTTACCCAACTAAATTGAAACAAAGCATCCCATATGCAGAAGATCTGCGGATGAAGAGGAACTGCAGTGAAGATGCCGCACTGAGGTAAGAAGAGGTGGAACTTCAAAATTGATTCATTGAAAGAGGCACAAGTTCACAGATTTTAAATCAATCAAAGAGTAAAGAGGCGTGGCCAAGATGGCAGATAAAACAGACGCACTGTAGCAAGCATCCTGAAGGGCTGGCAAAATCCTGATATAATACTCTCCTCCCACAGCTCCCTGCGAAACGGAGGGCTGCTCTCTCATAAAAGGCTCCTCCCGGGGTGAACTCTAAGCCCAGTCTGAAACCTCAGAGAAATGGTGTACCACCAATTGAACAGGGAGGCCACACACACTGAGATAGTTGAGTCAACATAACTGAGATCCAAGAAAGGACTGCATAGTGATCGGCAGAGGAAAATAATGACTCCGAGCTGAGAGAGAACGGTGCATCAAAGCTGGAGGAAGGGGCAGACTGTCACGGCCAACCACCTTGTCTCTACCCTCTGACGTGCACATTGGCTGAGACTACTTGAAGGCCCGGAGCTGCCCTCCCGGCATGCATCCACTGAAGGAAGTTACCCGATTAGGGCCACCCGGGTCACTTGCGACAACCTCTCCGCCTTCCATACAAATGAAGAGTCAGTCAGACAGAAGAGAATACAAACAAAAGTTGTTTATTAGTAATATACTCGCCGGAGTCCAATTTGACCAGCCTCCTGAGCATGCTGTAGAGGGACTGACCACCGTCCAGATGGTAGCACAAAATATGAATTTCCAACATCTCTAAAGTCCCACATTGGCTGGAATTTTCCAGTCTGGGCACTAATGAACAAAGGGGGTACAGAAAGACAAGCTAGCATCTTGAGAACGGCTACATGCTATCTTAGTTTCAAGATTACTCTGCCTGTACCAGTCTTCTCTGAGAGAGGGAGCAGGGCTTACCTAAAAGGAAAGGCATGCAGAGAAAGACTGATCTATTTATTAGTGTAGTGAAACTCAACCTTGAATATGATAAAGAGAAATAATCGAGGCTGCTTTCTGCAGAGGCAACCACAATGTGAAGGAAGCTCATTTTCAATCAGAGTAGAAAATGGCGGCTGAATACAAAATGGTGCCGCAAATGCTAACTTAACGTACACAATGCTAGAAGGATTCGTCTAGAAGGATTCTCAGTCTGATAGACCCTCCTTTTAGCATTTGCTAACAATTGTATCTAATGCTAGGAGGGCGATAACTTCTCGCATAATAAGGAAATTATTAGTACATGATAATACACACACTATTAATATTAAAAAATGCCCTCAACTATTGACATCAATCATGGACAGCCTGCATCATCATGGCGGAGGACTTAGCATCATGTATTGGGGCTTTTAGTATGGGTGTCACCTTTCCAACACAATAAGCAGAGCAAGCAGGAAGGGAATGTACATATAGGCAACATGTAAGGATAACACCCGTAATTTCTATTAGAAAAACAAGAATTTTCTATCCCCAGAATGTTATTAAACCCTAGAACCAACCAGAAAGACTCCAGATAAGATTCTCCTGGAGGATGTCAGATGCGAGCCTATGTAACTTCTGTACAGCAGTGTATGCATTCGGAGAATGGTACGGTATGTAAACACAGCAACTACTTCCAATGATGTGACAAGCTCCTCCCCGATCAGCAAGAATGACGTCTAACACCAACCTGTTCTGAAGAGCGACAAGCCTCGTAGCCTGGAGCTCAGCTGTCATTTTTGACAAAATCCCTGCTGTGGTATTAATGACCCCTTCCACAACTCTGCGAGCCGGCGAACGTAAGGCTATTAGACATAGGAAGCCAAAAAGGTAGTAAACCCTTCATAGCATCAGTAAACTGCTGCAATGCAGTATCTGTCTGGTCTATGTCTTCTGTGTTTATAACCCTTTTTATTCGGAACAAATGGGCACTCCTACGCTGCAGTTGGTGGTCCCTATGAAAGTTGGACAGTGCTATATACACTGGGGGAAGGAGGAAAGAGAGATATCAGACACCTGACCATCTTCTAGGAAACTAAACATAAGCTTGAGGTCCACAAACGAAGTAAATATTATGCGGTGGGAGTAGAAGCGGACTGTTGCTTGTGCTCAATGTGTAAGTATAGTTGCAATTACTCTTACCCACTTTTACTGTGCCTACCCCACATACACAAAACCCAGGTGTTGTGTGGACTACAGGCAATGGTATTGCCTTGTCATGAGTAATATTGCGCATATGAAATGCACACAAATATTCAGTGACATTAAATCCCTGAAAATCCAACATTTCATTTTGAAGCCATGTAACATTCTTCTCTCTTTCATATACATTCATGCAGGCTGAAGGGGAGGATAATATATCAGGGGTTCCCTGTTCACCTGGGGTAAATCCTTGGTGGACACGTATATACTCAAACACTGTGTGATAATAAGCAGTATTCATAGTACAAGAATGATACTGGGTGTATACCTTGGAGAACAGCTCAAACCAGCCCTCACAGCTGCTCAAATAAGACATGGGCAGTGATAAGAGGCTGTCACTTTTATGTGTAATAGAAGGGAGCAGGCCACAGATCGAACAATTTATGCCATTCGATGCATTGTGTGCTTGGTGGAGTGTTTGCAAAAATACATTATCTATATATGTTTTTCGGTGTTCTCCTTTATGAGGGGCTAAGGTAATAAACATATGTTCAGGGGGAACAGGCATTGTACCAATCAAAGAGTGCACTGGATATTTCTCTTCAAGAAACCATACTATTCCAAGTACTGTGATCAGGGATATCAGGGCAAATGGCTGTTTCTCCAATTGAAATCAAAACAATTTAGGAATGTTGAAAATAATGTTACGAACCTGAAAAGCATACACAATATTCAATACATACACCATTAGTTACAAAAATATGTATTTTTTATTCCTGTTTTATATATTAGTCATATTTTTATGTAGTTTAAGTAAAAAAGAAGAAAAGTATACTGGAGGGAATGATGAACTCTGCATTTAAAAGTGTGTAGTGTTTACACGTTTAGTTACATCAATAGTTCTAGACAAAGGGTACAGTCATTTCTATCATATCTGAAATTCATTACACATTTGTCAAGATATCATACAAATTCTTATTTGATGTTGTAATGAGGAACACAATCATTTTGGGCATGGCTCTGGTAATTTTAGATACTAGGCGCGTTTCGGCTTGGAGCCTTCATCAGGACACCATGTACATAGATCATATAAAACCTCTTTATTCTATATTAGGTACTTTTGACCTCTGGGAAACTTTGAGTTACTGCTTGTATTTCTACCGTTGGCGTCCACCAGGCGAGACACTTCCACCCTCGGAGGATAACCATGAGCAACTTCTTTAGTCCTCGCGAATCTGAATTTCCTTCGTTGGTTCAACCTTTTTATAATACAGTCCGCGGATAGAGTAGTCCTGCTCTCTCCTTTCACGTAATGGAGCTCAGATGTGCTATTGTCGGAACTAACACAACATTCTCTCGTTATGTTTCCATAGCAGTGCATATATTATGACTTGCTGATTAAACATACAGACAGGAAATATTGGACATCGCAAAGGACATCATTATAATCACGCTCCTGATACTAGATATTAATTCAAGAACTTCATGTAGAAATTGAGGATTTACAGAACTTCACGTACTAGACTCCTACCGTATATGAAGTTTCCCACTTAAACTACATAAAAATATGACTAATATATAAAATAAGAATAAAAAATACATAATTTTGTAACTAATATTGTTTGTATTGAATATTGTGTATGCTTTTCAGGTCCGTAATATTATTTTCAATGTTCCTAAATTGTTTTGATTTCAATTGCTTGATCCACCCTGATTTAGGAACTTACGTTAGGGGTACCCTTATTTTTTAAAACAATGGCTGTTCCTCCTCCATAATGGGACGACCAAAAGGGTACATTGTGGTCAGAGGAAAGGACATGTGATAGAGCCAAGGACAAAAAAACAAGAGGGGGAAATGTTCCCTGTGTCCTTCAGAGCCTCACTGGTAGACTCCTATTGTTCATCAGTTGGCGTTGTTGAGCACAGTCGGTGGAGCCGTTGAACAAGCTCTTGAAGAATCCCACTTCGTTCAGGATGTGGTGCCCCCCACCTTAGGTAAGCAAGTTCAAATTCAAGTTCAGACATTTGTATAGCGCACTACTCACCCAGAGGGTCTCAAGGCGCTTGTGGGAGGAGGGGGGGTACTTTACTTATCGAATATCCAAGTTTTAAGTTGCTTTCTGAAGGAGTGGTGGTTCTGTGTAAGGCGGAGGTGGGTGGGGAGAGAATTCCAGGTTTTGGCCGCTAAGTAGGAGAAGGATCTTCCCCCCATGGTAGATCTGTGGATGCGCGGAATAGCGGCGAGGGCCTGATTAGACGAATGAAGTTGGCGGGTGGGGGTGTAAAAGGACAGGCGCGTGTTGAGGCATTCGGGTCCTAGGTCGTAGAGGGCTTTGTGTGCGTGGGTGAGGAGTCGGAACGTTATCCTCTTGTTGACGGGGAGCCAGTGGAGGTCTTTCAGGTGACCGGAAATGTGAGCTTTGCGGGGGATGTCAAGTATGAGTCTGGCTGAGGCGTTTTGGATGCGTTGGAGTTTTTTCTGTAGTTTGGCTGAGGTTCCGGCATAAAGGGTGTTTCCGTAGTCCAGTCGGCTTGTGACCAGTGCGTGGGTGACCGTTTTTCTTGTTTCGGTGGGGATCCAACTGAATATTTTTTTGAGCATGCGTAGGATGTTGAAGCATGATGAAGAAACGGCGTTTACTTGTCTGGTCATCGAGAGGGAGGAGTCCAGGATGAATCCCAGGTTGCGTGCGTGGTCCGTTGGTATGGGTGCTATTCCCAGGGCCGGTGGCCACCATGAGTCGTCTCAAGCAGAGGGGGATGAGCCTAAGATTAGGACTTCCGTTTTGTCCGAGTTCAGTTTTAGACGGCTGTTCTTCATCCACTCGGCTACATCTTTCATTCCTTCGTGTAAGTTGGTTTTGGCGGTGTTTGGGTCTTTGGTGAGGGAGAGGATCCGCTGGGTGTCGTCTGCGTAGGAGATGATGTTGAGGTTGTGTTGGCGCGCGATGGATGCGAGGGGCCTCATGTATACGTTGAAGAGGGTGGGACTGAGTGAAGATCCTTGTGGTACGCCGCAGATGACTTCGGTGGGCTCCGATCTGAAAGGGTTCTTCCGGCGAGGAACGAGATGATCCAGTCCAATGCTTTTCCTTGTATTCCGACGTTGTTGAGGCGTTGTATGAGGGTGCTATGACAGACTGTGTTGAAGGCTGCGGAGAGGTCGAGTAGGATGAGGCGACTGTTTCTCCGTTGTCCAGGAGTGTTCGAATGTCGTCTGTTGCTGCAATGAGGGCGGTCTCGGTACTGTGTTTGGCTCGGAAGCCGGACTGTGAGGGGTCAAGGGATTTGTTGGATTCGAGGAAGGTGGCGAGCTGACTGTTGACGGCTTTCTCAATAACTTTGGCAGGAAATGGGAGGAGCGAGATGGGGCGGTAGTTCTTAAGTTCAGTGGGGTCTGCTGTGGGTTTCTTCAGAAGGGCGCTGAGTTCGGCATGTTTCCAGCTTTCTGGGAAGGTAGCGGAGTTGAGGGAGCAGTTGATGACGTTTCGGAGATGGGGTGCGATGATGGAGTCTGCTTTGTTGAAAATGTGGTGGGGACATGGGTCGGTAGGCGATCCTGAGTGGATGGAGTTCATCAGGTGGATGGTGTTTTCAGTGGTGATTGGGTCCCAGGCGCAAAGGTTGTTAGAGGGGGGATTTGGTTCGAGTGGACTGGTCTCCGGACTGGTTTTCAAAGCTGTTATGTATGTCGGCGATTTTGTTGTGGAAGAAAGAGGCTAGGGAGTCGCAGAGGTTTTGGGATGGGGTGATGTCGTTGGTGCCGGAGGTGGGGTTGGTAAATTCTTTGACGATATTGAATAGTTCCTTGCTGTTGTGTGCGTTGTTATCAAGTCGATCCTTGAATGCTGATTTCTTGGTGGATCGGATCAGTTGGTGGTGCTTGCGGGTGGCGTTCTTGAAGGTGGTGAGGTTGTCAGTGGTAGGGTTTTTTCTCCAGGCTTTCTCGAGGGTACGACAGAATTTCTTGGATGTCTTAAGGTCATCGTTGAACCAGGGGGCTTTTTTGCTACTTTGCTTGATTTGATGGATTTTCAAGGGTGCTAGTTCTTCGGCGCTGTGGGTGATCCATTGTGTGAGGTTGGTGGCAGCTTGATTAGGGTCCGAAGATTTGGCAGGAGGGTTTTTGTGAAGCAAAGTGAGGAGCTGGTCGGTGGTAATTTTGTTCCAGTTTCTTCGGGGGATTGGTTGAGGGAGGTTGTGGGTCGTGGTCTTTTTGTAGTTGAAGTGAACGCAGCTGTGGTCCGTCCAGTGGAGAGCTGTGGTGTCGTTGAAGGAGATGTGTTTGCTGGAGGTGAAGATTGGGTCGAGTGTGTGCCGGGCATAGTGGGTGGGGATATCAACAAGTTGTTTTAGTCCGAGATTGGCCAAGTTGTCCAGGAGGGTGGTGGTGTTGCTGTCGTTTTTCTTTTCCAGGTGGAAGTTGAGGTCTCCCAGTAGAATGTAGTCCTCAGAGGGGAGGGCGTGTGGGCTGATGAAGTCAGTGATGTCTTCGCTGAATTGTGTGGGGGGTCCTGGTGGTCTGTAGATGAGGGTGCCTCTGAGTGTGGTTTTGGGGTCGGTGTGGATCTGGAAGTGAAGGTGTTCCGCGGCTGTGAGGTTATCGTCTGAGCTGGTTGTGATGCGGATGGAGTTCTTATGTACGATGGCGATGCCTCCTCCTGTTTGGATGGTGCGGTCTTTTCAGATGATCTTGTAGCCATCTGGGATGGCTATGGCGATGTCGGGAGCTGATGAGGCGTTCATCCAGGTTTCTGTAAGGAAGGCGACGTCCGGCGAAGTGGTGTCGAGTAGGTTCCAGAGTTCAATGGCGTGTCTGTGGACCGAGCGGGTGTTTAGTAGGATGCACTTCAGGTGGTTAGTGTCGGCGTACTGTTTGGAGTCTGTGGATTTAGTGTGGGTCCTGATGCAGTCGAGTTTGCAGGAGTGGCAGATGAAGGGTCCATGGGTGTGTCCTGGGGCGGCTTGGTAGCATTCTTGGATTCCGCCGGGGTTGAGTGCTGAGAGGGATGCGGCATCATACGTTATGCGGGTGGAGTGAGATTTGCGAGGACCAGGGGGTCGGGCGCTGGGCGCGGTCCAGGCGTGGACGGGCGTAGACGGGCTTACTTTGGCTCGCCTTTGGTGCGCATGGGGCGCGTCCGCTGCGCGTGAACGCTGCGCGCAAAAGCATCTGCCATAAGTGGAGATTGGAGGGGGCGGAGCGAGGGAGGAGCAGCTGGGAGGTGGGAGCGGGGTGGAGAGGACGGGCTCCGAGGCACAACAACAACAAAATGGCAGCAAAAGTGAAACCGGAACAGGATGGGGCACAAAGTAGGGATACGCTGTGGCCAGTGGCACCGGCACAATCAGGTATTGATGAATGTATTAAAATCAGTGATGTGAGCGCTACTATTACCACTGTACAAAACGAGCAATACAAATAACAATCAAAGGTCCAAGCTTCACAAGTGAGCAATACAGACTAGGAGTGCACAAATAAACGAGCAAATAAACGAGCAATGCTTAAGTGAGGCACAGCGCTATATCATACAGCAGCCAGCAGTTTTTCAAGGCGCAAAGCAAAGAGCGCAGCCCAACGATACCACCGGAGAGCAGGGAGCGACCGCTACTGAGAGCGTCAGGACGGTCACAGCGCTTCTGAGGACGGGGCAAGACGATGCAGTCAGTGGGAGGGAGGAGCAGCTGGGAGGCGGGAGCGGGGTGGAGAGGACGGGCTCCGAGGCACAACAACAACAAAATGGCAGCAAAAGTGAAACCGGAACAGGATGGGGCACAAAGTAGGGATACGCTGTGGCCAGTGGCACCGGCACAATCAGGTATTGATGAATGTATTAAAATCAGTGATGTGAGCGCTACTATTACCACTGCACAAAACGAGCAATACAAATAACAATCAAAGGTCCAAGCTTCACAAGCGAGCAATACAGACTAGGACTGCACAAATAAACGAGCAAATAAACGAGCAATGCTTAAGTGAGGCACAGCGCTATATCATAGAGCAGCCAGCAGTTTTTCAAGGCGCAAAGCAAAGCAAAGAGCGCAGCCCAACGATACCACCGGAGAGCAGGGAGCGTGGGGAGCGACCGCTACTGAGAGCGTCAGGACGGTCACCATTCACACTCCATTAATCCTGTCCAATATCTGAACAATGCACCAATCTCATCTCTCCCTATGCTGCTGTGGCCTGACTTATTGAGTCCATCCCTACTAATCTAACTTTCCCTTTGGTGCACTGTTCCTCTGTCGAGCCGCAAATTGTACCTGGCTACTCCAGGGACAGAGGGGTCTGCAAACATGGGCTCAGACTCAGAGGGGCCAATGGACTGGGGCTCAAGCATAGATGGACCAGCAGACTGGGTCTCCTGGATGGCTCTGATCTCAGGAGGGACTGCCTCATTCAATGCTGCATCACTTTCATTCTCTGACATAGTGCCACAGGGAGGACATATGCATCTGGAAAACATCCATCCCTGTTTTCCTGACTTATCCGTCCAACACCCATCTTCATCTAAGCGTGCTGTGCTTTCCTGCCATACTGCTAACTCCTCAATCATTGCCTCACTTTGGATTTCTTTGGATTTCTTTCACATTGTCTTGAGTGTCCTCAAACATGGTGGCCTCGCTTACCCACCTGGCAGGACCCGCTACAAACATCTTTATCATCTTTGTTCGAGCTGTATCCTTAACTGTCTGGTCTGCAAATGCATTTCCCCTTCCCAAATCATCAGCAATTGCCTTGTGGGCACTGCACTTTACTATAGCCAATTTCTTAGGAAGTGTCAAGCGAACAGAAGCCTATATATAAGAGGGCCATGCTGAATGTGCGTTCCATGTGATGTAAGAAACCCTCTTTCTGCCCAGAGCCGCCCAAAACTATGGGTGACCCAGAAGGCGTACTGGCTGTCAGTATAAATATTAACAGCCAGTCTCTTGCTCAATTCACAAGCTCTAATAAGGGTGACAAACTCAGCTGCCTGGGCGGACTGATAAGGAACTTGTGATGTCTCAACTACCGTATGCTGTGTAGTAAGTACATATGCAGCGGTGGTGGTGCCATCTGGTAATTTGAAACAAGAGCCATCAACATAAAGTTCCCCTTGGAGGTCAGATAAGAGATAATCAGTCAGGTCTACCCGTCCCTTTGTCTCTTCCTCTGTCTGAAAAAGACAATCATGTATGTCTGTTTCCTCACTTTCAGAAGGGAGGGGAAGTAACGTGGCAGGCTGCAGAGTGGCACATCTTTTTTCGTAATATGCGGGGCAAAGAGAGTTAGCACATAACCGGTTGGATGTGTACCGGTAAGGTACTGTGTCTTGGTCTCATTCAAGAGGGTGTCCACAGCATGAGGCACCATGACTGTGAGGTCAGTATCAAGTACGAGCCCAGACGATTGTCTTATAGAGAATAGATGGCCACAGCCACAACTGCTTGTAGACTGCTTGGGAGGGCTCTGGCGACTGGATCAAGCAAAACTGAAAAATAAACACACAGCCATTGCTTCCCTCCAAAGGCCTGTGTTAAAACAGAAAGCGCACAACCAGCCATCTCGTGTACATACAACACAAATGGCTTCCCATAATCAGGCGTGCCAAGCACAGTAACAGAGCAAAGCGCAACCTTTAATTGCTTAAAAGACTGCTGACATTCAGGCGTCCAAGGCAGGGGCTCATGCACATCTTTAGTGGTTTGCGCAAGCTAACACTTTATTATTGAGTAATTAGGGATCAAATGTCGACAGTAGGAAGTGATGCCAATAAAGAAACATACATCCCTCTGAGTTTTAGGGATGGGTATTGTAACAATGGCACTAATGCACTCAGGGGTCAATCTCCTACCCTCCTTCGACAGTAGGTGACCTAAATAGATGACCTCCTGTCAACAATATTGAAATTTAGAAAGGGACACTTTATGTCCATGGTGAGCCAAATGGAGCAACAACTTAACAGTACTGTCATTGCATTCCTGTTCAGTGTCAGAAGCAATCAGTATGTCATCCACATAGTGGAGCAATACATTACCTGAGGAAAGAGTGAGGGAATCCAATTGGGCTTTCAAGGCTTGGCTATATATACTATGGCTGTCAGTATAGCCCTGAGGAGCATGACAGAATCTAAAGCTTCTGCCAGTTAGTGTTAAATCAAACAAATGGCGGCTATCAGAATGAATGGGGATACTAAAGAATGTATTTTTTAAATCAATGACAGAGAAGAATTTGGCAGAGGAAGGAATCATTGTTAGATGGGCAGTAATGTCAGGGACCACCGGGAACTGAGGGACCACTATTTGTTAACTGCATGCAAATCAACCATCTTGATCGCCATCAGGAGAGTCTGGGAATACCTTTTTCAGAATAGGAAGAATAGGGCTGTTACACACATTCGCTCCTGTCTCCACAACTACCCCCGACTCAATCATATATTGTATAATGCATAACAAAGCTCACTCCCCCGCTAGAGGAATTTTGTACTAGGGAGTATGGGGCAAAATGGCATTGTCCTTAACCTTAATCGAAATTGGGGGAATTTGCAATAGTCCCACATCTTTGTCACCTCTCGCCCACAAAGTGGGCGGCACTGCCTTAAACTCAGCCGGAAGGGGCGCATCTTTGGACAGGTACTGCTTAGAATTTATCACATTTGGTCCCATCGTCATGTAAACACCTTCCAGAGAGCAAAAATTGTCGCATGCAACTGTTTAAATAAATCTAGGCCCATAAAATGTTCTCCACAATTGGATGTCAATAGAAATGCGAATCCATAGTAAAAGGACCGATAGTCAAGGAAAGAGGTTTGGATAAGGGGCTTCCAACCGGTACACTTGAAAATACTACTGAAACATTACTTTGGCCAGACACAACTGCAACGGGGACCAGCGAACGGGAAACAGAGCTATTCATGGCACCTGTATCCACCAAGAATTTTTTACTTGAGCCTTGGAAATCCGCGGTGACATAAGGACCACGCTGATCTACAGGTATCAGGACTGGTCCCTCACCCTGCCCCTGGCTGTCCTAGCTGTGGGATGCTCCTGTCACCTCATCCAGATCATAGTCGTCATGGTAATACTGTCTCTCCCGAGGGTCATCAAAATAATTTTGGTCTGTGTGACCCTGTGATGTCCTATCCTCCCGAACCCTCTCTTGGTCACCTTCATCACAACCCCGTCCACGAGAACCTTGTCCCCTGGGAGCCACAACTTTCTGCAATAAAACTGGACACTCCTTACGCCAGTGCCCCTCCTCGCAGTACGCACACTGATTCGGCCCTATTGGTGCAGTGTTTCTACTAGTATGAGGAAGCTACCAGGCCGGACTAGCACCACATCCCCTGCCATTCCCCCTAGACGCCTGCTGCAACAACACCTTTGTCTTCAACTCCTTGTGCTTCTTCTCTACCTTTTCCTTCTCCTCGTTCTCCCTGTGTTCATAATACTGTGCGATACTCAATATAACAGAGGGAGAGGATGTTGTCCAAGTTCTCTCTGAAGCCTGCAAATAAGCTGCTATCTCAGGAAGAAAATTTGTCACAAATCTATTAACAAACAATCAAACACCCCCTTCCATCAACAGATCCTGTCCACTAAAATCCAAACAGACTCCCTCAAACCGGGTGAAGAAGTCTGACACACTTTGATCTTTCTTCTGACGACATGCCGTTAACTTATCCCAACCCACTCTTCTCGGTGGAATGAGAGAGTGCATGTACATAATAATTCAGCCAGGCAAAGTTAGTATCTCTGCCTTAGGCTTTTCCCCAGGTTTCCTTTCATTGTCCCATTCTTTAATCTGCTCCCAGGTACTACCCAATTCCACAACGTGGTCCTGCGTGTGCACCTGCCTCTAAATGTCAACGGGCACTAGCAGACCAAAGAACATTTCAATGTCTGCAGGTGTCAGTTACAGTCGAAGAAGCTGCCTCAGTCAATTCCGTATAATATGCAGTTGGATGTTTCCTTGGGTCAGGTAACTGTGTCTTAAGGGACAACACCTCACTACGTTTCAACGGAGGGTAGACCCACTGTTCTTAAAAGAGGCCTCTACTCTCTGTCTAATAACAGTAATCTGCTGATCCCGTAGCTCTGGTAGTTCAGGGTGATATAACGGGGTGAACTTCCATCATCGGAAACTGGGACACTGTCTTCGGACTCTTCTCAAACAGCTTCCCTCAATAAGCTAACAATGTTGCAACATTACCAAAAACCTCATCAGGTGCCATACCAGGGGCATTCATATAGTCCCTGATATCAGAAATAATTGGAGGCGCTGCAGAATTAAAGCACTGCTCCCACATTTATATCAGTGTAGCCGGCATGTGCTTAAGGGCATGCTGCTGCACGAACGGCTCACACTCTCTCATCACACTCCACATATCTTCCGTACTATAGATGGGGAGATGAGCCCACTGAGCTGCCTGATTGGCTCCCTCCTTTTCATCTTCATCTCCAAAATCCGATCGTATCAATATTCGCCCCAGTCGCTCCCAAGCAGTTGCCCGGTCCCCATCCCCTGTTCCCCGTACAGGTGTCCCCCTACCCAATACCATCAGGGAATGAAGGACGAGGGAAGGAGTAGTGACAGAATGGACAGGCACTAAAGTCGTCAATGATGATGTAACCACTTGGTCGTTAAGACATGCATAAATATCTTGTTGCAGCCTTGAAAAAGCCCTGTGGGCGAAACGCGCGTTGGCTGCTGTGGTGCTACTTAATGTGTATTTGAAATTAAAGCATTCATAGAAAGAAAACTGTGATTGGACTACTGCATCCTTTTTTGGGAAATCATGAACTTTGGACAATAGGCTATAGAGACACTGCGGTATTATTGAAGAGCAATACAATGATATATTGGATCATAGAAATAATGATAATGTGTGCTCAGGTGTAAAGTAATCACTAAAGTCGTCAATGACTGGGTGTGGGGGTTATGGTTGGGGAGAGAAGGGACGTTGGCACACTGGGCGTAGCAAGGAGACTAACAGTTATCGCAGACGCAGAAGGCAAAGCCACATAAACTGCAGGAAGTGCAGTGGCCAAAGCAGCTGGGTCAGTAACAGAAGAAACCGAAGCCACAGGGGCAGAAGAGACAGACGACTGGGGTTGTGGTACAGCAGGGTATATTCTCTGCGGGGCGTAAAGAGGCAGAGGCTGGGTGTCTAACAACTCCTCCATAAATGCATAATTTTCTTCTCGAACCACATCAGACTTGTCAAATTGCAATCAAAACCTCCTATCAGCACACTCTATCCCCTTCTCAGTCCTTTCTTTATCATACGCAACAGCTTTCTGAGTCACTGTCTGCATTCTTCCCTTTCGGGCCTCCTTTTATGCTTTCATTCGTCTCTGTTTAGCTTCCTTTTGCCAAGGTCTGAGGGAATCAAACATCAACTGCCTACTTCTCTTCGCAAACAATTTATCCTGCAGGAAATTATGCTTTTGTTCATCAAAGGTGCCTTTCAGTGGCGACTGCAACTCAGCATTGTACCTCGTATATTTGTGTCACAATGTACTAAACATAATAGGGCCAAGGCCATGTTTCACATACATCTCAAAATTAGGCGTGCCTTCCTGAGGCGCAGGTTGACTCTCTTCCAATCGAGCATTAGCAGAACAACAACAACAACTCACACAACAGAGTTTACTCAAGCAGGCCATTTTTCCAAACAAAATGTTCACTATTTATGCCGAGCAGATATTTGCAAATACCTTACCAAAGTTGGTCCTCAGACCTCACCAAATCCAAATCAACGTGATACCATGTTCATAAAGAACCCAAAAAAATCAAAGCGCTTGTCCAAAAACGATCCTCAGACCATACCAAACACAAACCAAAGTGGCGCCATAGCCACAAATAAAACCAGAGCAAACTAACCTGGTGCACACAGGTCAAACAAAGTTATTCTCCATTGCCGACTCTTCGGACCAAACGGTCAGTTCCAAGGGATTCACCTTTCAGGACACCAATCTGGATAACCACAGGGTGAGGCACCACACGGTCAGACAAACGAGGCAGCTGCAAGTACTAGACACTCGTGCAGGGATCCCTGATCCACCCATCTGACCCGAAGTGGCCCCATCCTCCCACCCTTCTGCGGGCAAAGATGAGTCACTTGATGGAGTCCCTGTTTGGGCACCAACAGAAGGAAGTGACCCTATTAGAGCCACCCGGGTCACTCACGACCACTTCTTAGCCTTCCATACAAATAAAGAGTCGGTCAAACAGTAGAGAATACAAACCGAAGTTGTTTATTAGTAATGCACTCAAGCGGAGTCCAATCTGACCAGCCTCCTTAGAATGCTGTAGAGGAACTGACCCCCGTCCACATGGTAGCACAAAATATACATTTCCAACATCTCTAGAGACCCACCCTGGCTGGAATTTTCCAGCCTGTGCACTAATGAACAAAGGGGGTACAGAAAGACAAGCTACCATCTTGAGAACGGGTACATGCTATCTTAGTTTCAAGGTTGCTCTGCCCGTGACCGTCTCCTCTGGGAACGGGGGCAGGGCTTACCTAAAAGGAAAAGCACGCAGAGACAGACTGATCTATTCATTAGTGTAGAGAAACTCAACCTTGAATATGATAAAGAGAAACAATCAAGGCTGCTTTCTGTTGAGGCAAACACAATGTGAAGGAAGCTCATTTTCGATCACAGTACAAAATGGCGGCTGAATACAAAATGGTGCCACAAATGATAACATTAACTTACACAAGGCTAGAAGGAGTTGGTTAGACACATTCTTAATCTGACACCAATGTGTCCAGATCGCAGGAAACTCTGCAGGGGTGGTGCGAGCGCCAGAGAGGACATCAGGAACCGGGGACACACTGGGTTGCGAGTCTGACCAATGCAGCCAAGCGCAGGTGAGCGCTCGCAAGAGGTACGTGTCGGGCTGTGGGGAACCCTAAAGAACTGGGAGTACAAAGACCGCAAAGTCAGTCGAAACAGGTGGGTGAGAGAAAGATCTGGGGAAGGGGCTCTATGACAGAGGTAGAGAGCCTACAATCATGTCCCTTACACTTCAGCGCTTACCCCACATGCGTCTCGGGACGATGAAGTCTCACTGAAAAGGATCCAATCTTCATGAGAGCCACTCTGGGCAGAGCAATATCAAGACACTACGAGGCTCGGACAATATCAGATGTAATCTATCACCCGCTCAACTTAGGAATAAAGGCTATATCTGATGAGAAACGGCAAAACCCAACCAGTGAATATTAATGTAGGAAGTTGGAGCTCCTCCCCCTCCCTCCTTCCCATAGGCATCCATATTGGTGACTATTGAAATGCACTAACACAATGTAAGGCAAGAGGACACCATCAGGAATGACTCAGACACCGAAAACAAGCTCGTACTGCCCAAAATGACAGACACCTGGAGCCTGACACCCACCTACTCTTTAATCTCCTTCCCATAACAAACCACAGGGGATCATGAGCACTCAAACAAAATGGTGAAACCTAAAATGGACAAGATACCTGCACCACAATGAGATACACAGGGAGCAACACTCCTCCCTGTTGATGATAAAGCCACAGATACACCACTGTCAACCACATAGCTGGAACACTCACATACATTTGAGGAGTTACTTACAGCTCTGATGGATATTAAATCAACACTAGAACCTAAGCAGGACTCGATTTGTGTTGAGATGGGCATCCTACGAGAAGATCATAAAAAACTAAAAGAGTGTGTGGAGGAGTCTGAATCTACTTTGGCAACACTACGCCCCACGGTGAAGGACTCAGATCAACGTATACGTATACTCCAATCAGAAATGGCCCATTTTTGTGACAGACGCAAAGATCATGAAGGGTGATCTTGTCGCAATAATGTATGCATAGTGGGCCTGCCTGAACCAGCGGTGGGCCAAAACATAGAACTCTTTCTAGAGGATTAATTTGTGGGAACGGTACAAAAGGGTAAACAATCCACCTTTTTCACAGTAGAAAGAGCCCATAGAGTCCCAGGCGGGCCACCCGGACAAGGCGTGACACCAAGAACTGTGGTAGCATGTATATTCAACTATCAAGATAGGAGCCATATCCTGCAGGTGTCAAGAGACCATGGTTATTTGAGAATGCCAAAGTACAAATCTATGAAATTAAATATGCCTCTCAGTTCCATCCACTCTTCGAATTCAATATGCAAGAAAAATGCAATATTGGAAAACACCAGAAGGAGCTTGGGACTGGTTAGAACAAACAGGTCTGATATCGACGCAAGGAGCAGAACCAACTTCAAAATAACCCTGAAAATAGAGCAAAAATGAAGGAAGCGCATTAAAACATCAACTCACAGGTCCCAACAAAGAACAAGCTATGAAAGAAAGAGCTAAGGCAGTGCTATTTGTGGAAAAACATGTGCTGTCCTCCCCCTCTGCAGATTTGGTATTAGAACCAGAAACTCAATAAGAAGAACCATTACATCTTTCAGCCACCCAGATAGCTGCAGCGATAGGTGATTACCTGATAGTCACACCACAGCATGCTAATACGGCGAGCAATACTGGGATAATATTCCCGATTAGACCTACTTTGAGAGGCAGGTTGCACCAAAAAGGCCGAAGTTGGCCGCTTGACAGCCCTCCCTCCCCCTTTTACTTCTTCTTCTAGGAACTTCTGTATAGAACAAAGTATCTTGATACACAGATTTGTGTAGTTACTATGCATCTTAGTGCAAATGGCAGGCCACCCATTTGTGTACCAGCTTGGATGGGGGAGTTGGTATATATTAGTGTTTTTCTTGTTTTACTTCTTCTTGTTCCAGCCCCAATGATAGCAATATTAGCCTGGAATGTCCGGGCCAGGCGAGTTACACGAAGCGGTACCAAAAGTCAATGTAGCATTATTACAAGAAACGCATCTCACCACACAAACACTTGAGGCAATACGTAAATGCTGGAAGGGAACATTGTTGGTACTGCATTGTTGGTACTGCATACTCTAGTTATACAAAAAGCATGCTGATATGGGTTGCGCCAGGGACACCGTTAGAGATTAAACACACCCGCACAGATCTGGAGGGCAGATATGTGGTATTGGAAGGAAGATTAGACAGCCAACCACTAATGCTAGTGTTGATTTATGCACCAAATACCAACCAGACTTCCTTTCTGCATTCTCTTTCTCCTACACAACTACAGAGCACACTAGTCCCTGTTTTCTGGGGCAGAGAATTCAATTGTACCCAGAACCTGGACATGGACTGTTCTCGTCTCCCAGTGCCCGGCTCGCAATCTATTTCTTTGTCCCGTAGTTTGCAGGCTTGGTCCAGGTGATGGAATGAAAATGTTTTCGCTATTTTGACCATGCATTGTGCCATGTAAGTTAGCATTTGCGGCACCATTTTATGTTTAGCCGCCATTGCAACAGTATGTTGATGGCTTGCTCATCGCGTCTGACACAGAACAAGGTTGGAGGGACAGTACAGTTAAGTTGTTGTTGCACTTGACACACCACAGGCATAAAGTTTCTCTTTCTAAATTTCAGTATTGACGACTGGAGGTCACCTATTTAGGTCATCTACTGTCGAAGGAGGGTAGGAGATTGACTCCTGAGCGCATTAGTACCATTGTTAAAATGCCCATCCCACAGACTCAGAAAGATGTACGCGCTTTCATAGGTATCACTTCTTACTGTCGTCAGTGGATACCTAACTACTCCTTACTAACAAAACCTATGCTGGCACTAACCAGTAAAGATGTGCATGAGCCCCTAACTAAAACAAGCAATTTGTATTATATGTCCATGAGACGTCTGGTTATGCGCTTTCTGTTCTAACACAAAAACTCAGAGATAAGCAATGGCCATGTACCTATTTCTCTGCTGTGCTTGACCCTGTTGCAAGGGCCCTCCCAAGATGTCTAAGAGCGGTCGTGGCTGTGACCGTCTCAAAAAGGCAACCGGCTGGACTAGTACTTGATACTGCTCTCATGGTCATGGTACTCCATGCTGTGGATACACCTTTGAGTAAAACAAAGACACAGCACCTCACCAGTGCAAGTCTGACTGGTGATTAATTAACCCTCTTTGTGAAACACACCATGATCAAACAATGCGCCTCCCTGAACCCAGCCACGTTAACTCCCCGTCCTTCTGAATACGATGAAAATGAGAAACATGAATGTATCTTGTATCTTCCGAATGGATGAAGGAACGAAGGGACGGATAGTCATGACTGATGTTCCCCTATATGACACACAAGGGGAACTATATGTCGATGGCTCCTGTTTCAAATAACCAGATGGCACTACAACTGCTGCTTATGCTACCACCACATTGCATACAGTCTTAGAGACATCACAAGTCCCTTATTAGTCAGCCCAAGCAGCTAAGCTAGCTGCCCTTATTCAAGCTCGTGAATTGAGTGAGGGACTGGCTGTCAATTTTATAATGACAGTCAGTATGCCTTCTAGATCGCCCACAATTTTTGGTGACTCTGGGCTGAGAGAGGGTTCTTTACTTCCCATGGCACAAAGATCCAGCATGGTCACCTTATATTGAGGCTTTTGTCTGCTTTAACGCTCCCTAAGAAGTTGGCAATAGAGAAGTGTAGCACCCATAGGAAAATTACTGATGATGTAGGTAGGGAGAGTGCTTTTGCTGACCAGACAGCTAAGGAAATGGCAAAGACTAAAATGAAGAAAATGTTTGTAGCAGGTCCCGCTAGGTGGGTTCCTGAAGTCATAATGTTTGAGGATACGCTTGAGAATGTGAAGGAAATACAAAGTGAGGCTACAATAGAAGAATTAGCAATATGACAAGAGAGCAAAGCACAATTTGAATGAAGAGTGATGTTGGATTGACAAGTCAGGGAAACAGAGGTGGATGCTGCCGATACACATGTTCTCCCTGCGATTACAATGGCCCATGTCCCAGCCCATATCAGCGCTAAAGGTATTTGCAAGTTGTTAGACACTTTATGGCAAAATGACAACATCACAAAAATAGCTGCACACTTAGTTAAATACTTTATGGTGTGTATGATGCACAATCCTGGAAAGAGAACCCCTACACCGCCCGGTAATTTTGCACCACCTAATTTTTTCTTTGAGGTCCTCCAGATGGACTACATAGAGCTAGACAGGTGTAATAACTTGAAGTACGTGTTGGTGGTTGTCTGTGCATTCAGTAAATGGGTTGAGGCTTACCCCACTAAGGACAATACAGCGGATATGACTGCAAAGGTACTCCTGAAGGAGTTCTTTCCTCGTTTTGGCTTCCCCCATTTTATTTGGAGTGATAACGGAAGTCATTTTTAATGCCAAGGTCATTCAGCTACTTTTCAATGGTTTCCAAAATAAACGGAAGTTTCATGCTGCAAACCACCCGCAGTCGGCAGGTTTAGTTGAGAAGTACAATGATACACTCAAACTGAAATTGGCAAAGATTCAAGAGACGATAGGATTACAGTGGCCAGATGCTTTACCATTAGCTCTTTTGTCAACAAGAACAACAGCACATTCTAGAACAGGATTATCACTATAAGAGGTCATGTTTGGGCAGTCCGGCAAATGTCTGGGGTGTCCTGCGTCCTCATAGGTTTTCAGATATTGAGTTTCCAATGTTGATCGATTACCTTTACCAGTTAACAGAAAATTTGCATTCTATTCACCAACAGGTCTGCGAATCCCTGCCACCCACACCAGAGGAGTATATATAGGGGGTTGACCCAAAAGTAGTCACTGTGACCTGGGTAATCTAAGTACTGGAAGAAGGGGTCTCAGTGTGAGAGCAATAATTGTACTATTTATTTAAAGAAAATTCATCAAACACCAACGAATGAAACCACATTGTTTTAATTCACAATGAGGAGAAGTATAGCAAATATACTAACACATCATTAGAGCATATAGTAGGTTGTACAGTGCCCAATTGGGGAAGGGAAGTGATTAAGTGAGGATGGTGTGGTACGGGATTGTGACAATAAAATCAACGCAGTATCAAAAAATGCATTCGTATTGTGATTATGATACAAAAAACAAACAAAGGACTGGTAGTTCAATATAATCTTATATACATGTCATCCTCCAATGATGCAACCAATGTCAAGTATGTGTATGGAGTTGACAGAAAAAGGGAAAAGTTGTCGACGTTTCGACCCTCCAATTATCGCAGGGATTAGTCGAGCCCTTGCAGCGGGGTCTTCATCAGGACAAGGAACTGGGCAGGCACCCGTAATTATTATTGCTCTATCTCTTCACGGCTTGCGTCATCTTAGGTAATATCATAGTGTAATGAGGGTGAAGTGAGCGGCAGAAGTAGAGGCCGGCCCTGGGGCGGCGGACCTGTCAATATCAACGTCGTCCGGATGGGTCGGCGATGGTTCAAGGAAGTATGGTTCAACCAGCGGTGTGTCTGTTGACCAAATGCCGACTGGATCGGGCTTCAATCTGCACTCGCGTCTAGGTCATTCAGCTACTTTTCAATGGTTTCCAAAATAAACGGAAGTTTCATGCTGCAAACCACCCGCAGTCGGCAGGTTTGGTTGAGAAGTACAATGATACACTCAAACTGAAATTGGCAAAGATTCAAGAGACGATAGGATTACAGTGGCCAGATGCTTTACCATTAGCTCTTTTGTCAACAAGAACAACAGCACATTCTAGAACAGGATTATCACTATAAGAGGTCATGTTTGGGCAGTCCGGCAAATGTCTGGGGTGTCCTGCGTCCTCATAGGTTTTCAGATATTGAGTATCCAATGTTGATCGATTACCTTTACCAGTTAACAGAAAATTTGCATTCTATTCACCAACAGGTCTGCGAATCCCTGCCACCCACACCAGAGGGACCTGGACACGACATTCGACATGGGAATTTCATACTTGTCAGGAACTTCCAGTGGAAGAAGAGTTTGGAGCAGCGCTGGAAGGGGCCAGAACTGGTCCTCCTGGCTACCCGTACCGCTGTGAAGGTCGCGGGCCGAAAGAACTGGGTGCACGCCATTTACTGCTGCAGGATACCTTTGCCCTTGCCCTATGATCAGTGGGTGAGGGATGGCGTGGGCGAATCTGAGTACGAAAAGGTGACCCAGTTTGTCCCTTTTAGTGATGCAAAGCTGACTTAGACCCAAACAGAAAAGGAAAATGATGAAGTGATGAATGCCGCAGTTCCCCCAGTGATACGAGCTATTAAGGAGTCGCTGGTTGTTGATCCAACGGTGCCTGGGGCTGCCAGGTACAATTTGTGGCTCGACTTGGGAATAGTGCACAGAAGGAGAAGTCAGATTAGACAAGGATGGACTGTGCAAATTGGGATGTACTTTGCTGTAGTGCCAACGGAGTTAGTTTAGGGTGAAGTGAGATTTGTTCACTGTTTTTTACATTGGACACGATAAGTTGAAGGTGCTCCCTTGGAGAGGGGTACATTATCCTGACTGGTGTGGGATACATCGTGAGCTTAGGACAGAGCAAGCTCTTCCGCCTGTGTTCAAGAGTGCCATCGTTTAATAAACAATAGAAGCCTGTTCCAGTGAGGCTCTGACGGACACTGGGTACATTTACCCTTGCTATAATTTTTGTTGCATTTCTCTCCTTGCTTAAATATGCATCCCTCTGGTCAGCCTATTGATGAGGAGGAACAGCATTTTGCACGGTCGCGTTCAATGAGGGGTTGGTCGACGAAGAGCAAAATAGTTTGCATATTAAGGGACTTACAGATACGCGACGCCTGGAGAGGTTTACACCCAGAGGTCAAGGACTATTCTCACTACTCAGGCCTACATGACCTGCACACCGCAACAGACTTAATATATGGCTCCCATGAAGCAGAGCCAGGGTCTCCAGGGTGGAATGTTTTGGCCGGACTTTATCAGACCATAGCCCACTGCAGTTGGGATTGGCTTGGGGTAGAACTAGACCTACATGTCGATAACTTGTGGCGTCACTCAAAGATGTGCCATTCCACGCCACCATATTATAAGATATAACTACTTATTTCCAAGAAAAGGATGGCTCTGCATCAGGATTAGATCAGGGGTCAAATGGGATGCATGCAAGTTAAAATTACGGGGCACCACAATCAAAACTGCCTACAGAACTAAAATGGTCCTCCAGAAAGAACTAACCCAGTTAGAAACTGAAATAGGATGTCTAGAACAGAGGACTATTGACATGACACTACAGACAGGACAGCTAGCTGAGATAAGAGTGGCCCATAAGAATGCATTAGATTGAATTAGATCGGCTAGGAGCAATCAATTATAGGGAATACGCGACTAAACAACATATAGAAGGAGATAAATCAGGCAAGGATCTGGCATGGTTGCTTCATTCTGAAAGGCCTAGAATCCTGATTCTGGCTATCAGGGATGAAACAGGTAAAATAGTTAACACACAGACTGAAATAAATACAGCCTTCAACTCTTGCTATAGAACACTATACAGCCCCCGAAAATGTGGATAATGCAGATATACAGTTGTTCCTAGAGGATACTGAACTCCCACATATACCGGAAACAGAATAAGCAGATCTCAAATCCCCCATTTCTCTAAATGAAATACAAAATGACATACAGCAGCTGGTAGGAGGGAAAACACCAGGAGCAGATGGATGGCCACCAGAATTTTACACAACCTACCAAACACAGTTAGCCCCTCGTTTACACCGTATGTACTTAGGGGCATATGATAAAGCATACTACCCACCTCCCTGCGAGAGGCGGTACTGGTAGGGACCCACTACTTCTTAGTTCGTACCGGCCATTATCCCTACTAAATACTGATTTTAAAATATTAGGCAAAGTGCTAGCAAATAGACCAATTAACTAATACAACTGCTAATAGATCAAGACCAAAATGGATTAATTCCAAATAGGAACACTTTCCTAAACCTACACAGGTTGTTTATGATAATGGACAGGTCAAAGACACATGAGAGGCAAGGATGGGTGGTTTGATTGGATGTAGAGAAAGTGTTGGGGTGGCAATACCTACAAGCAGTGCTGCTGCGTTATGGAATCGGGCCACACTTCCAGAAATGAGTATACCTACTACACAATTTACCGACTACGAGTCAATACAGGCACAGAAATTTCAGCACCATTCAATATAGAACAGGGCACACACCAGTCCTGCCCTCTTTCACTGATTATATTAGCTTTAGCAGTAGAACCCCTGGCATGTATACTTTGTAAACATGCTCAGAATGGGGTCTAAAAATGAACAACACATGGCACATAGTATCATTATATGCAGGCGATGCATTAATATATATGAGGAATGACGCAGCAAATCTGCCAGAGCTAATCATCTATTGGAGCAATTTGGCAAAGTTTCAGGTCTAAAGGTTAATCGGGACAAGTCACTCCTCTTCCCACTGACACATCTGAGTCCAAAACACTTCCAACCACCCCACTACCTTGCAACTGTGAGATGTTTAAATACCTTGGTGTCCAAGTTTACCACTCACTTGTAAATTTAATGGATGAGAACCTAGGCAAAGTATTGACCAGCGTGAAATTCTCTCTACAGTTCAGGATCGGTCTACCACTTTCACCAATGAGCCGCATTGCCATATCCAAGATGCTCCTACTACCCAGGCTACTATACTTTTTTGCCGCCCTCCCGATGGAAATACCGCTAAGATTTTTTCAAGACTTAAAGTCATTACTGGTAGAATTAATATGGGACAAGCGCAAAAACCGGGTTTCTCTGGCAAAATTGCAATGCCCAATATCAGAGAGAGGTCTTGAAGCTCCAAACTATAAATACTACTATGATGCAGCCCAGTTGCAATGGCTGATGCAATGGATCACAGGCCAAAATATATTCGAACTAGGAAACTGAGAGCAGCTAGGGCCCACTCAAAAGCCATTTTAGAGTGGCTCCTAGGAACGGAAACTGTGATACCCAGAAGGTCGGGTAACTTACTAATGGCCATAGCCAAGCATTGCTGGCATCAATATGTACATAAGAAAGAGCAATCACTTCCATACTCATCACCTTTACTACTATGGGCTGCACCAGGCTATACTGCACACAGTCGCGGACTAGAAATTGAAGAGTGGGTTAATGCAGGACTCATAACCTGGGGAGACATGTTTCCTGACTCAATACTCATCACATTTGACATATTAGTAGAAGAATATGGAATGTCGCCAGCTTCCTTTTAAAAAAAACCAGTTATGTGTGATATGGAAAAAAACAGATCTAGAACCAGAGATATCTAAGCTCCTCCAAATGCTACTCATCCACGGCACAGGTCGCGGAGCAATTACAATGCTCTATACCTCTCTGCGACAAGACAAGACACCACAACTGACAGCACTACAGACTTATTGGGAGAAAGAGTTATCATTGACTCTGACCCACAAACAGTGGACACAATACTTAACCCTTTGCGTGCGTCGGATGGCCCCCGGCCGTCCGACGTCGCAGTGGGTGTGTGCGGAGGACGGCCGGAGGCTGTCCTGACCACCCCCAGTCATAAATCACCCGCACCGCGGTGGAATTCTTGCCGCCGTCAACGGGTTAATGAATACCAAGACTATCTCAATCAATCCAAAACTCAAGTACACCCAATTCAATTATTTGCCCCATACTAATCTCACACCCCATAGAATTGCTAGAATGTACCCAGGCTCTTCAGATAATTGCCCACAATGCAAAACACCGGTAGCTACATTTTTACACATGGTATGGTCATGCCCAAAAATAGGTGTATATTGGGATGAAGTGGCAGGGACCTTGACCAAAGCCACAGAAACAACAGTCTAAGCAATCATGCACCATTTCTTGTTAGAAATCTCTAAACGTACACCTAAACGCAAAGCATTGAACAAGTTCCCGGACCTAGCTTCTGTAACAGCAAAACGCAGAATAGCTATGTGCTGGAAGCAGGGACACCCGCGTATTCCAATGTCTTAAAGATTTACTCAGAGCCTTAATGGCCGTAATAGATATCTCGCAAAAACAGCACCCAGACACACCGTCAGAAACCCCAACCCCAGAAAAGAGTTCATACCTTAATTTCATTGAAGCTGAAATAACTAATGCAGCATCATAAATTACACCAGATATGATCATACACGATGCTGCCTTCACCACTAAGGTGGATCGTTACATACACATATAAAGGCCCTCCCCGCGACAACTAACACACATTCCCCCCCCCAACACCAGGCATCACACAATCTCCCTGAAAAATAGAGGCACGGGTGCAGTAGACACACAACACCTACACACACAGATAACAATACCCAATACCAAAACATAATATAAGCATCAACCACTTATTGAAAATAAAATATGGCAGTAGGAACTCCACCTATAATATTTCTCATTATAGACTATGGATATCAAAGTTATGTTAATACCTGGTTTTTTTTGTTTCTCAGTATTTGATTAAGTAACAAATTGAATAATGCTGTAAGATTGGAGAACAGAATAATTCCCACCCATATGTATTAATGACATGTAATAATGATATTGAGGGCCTGAATTAAAAACGACAACTCTATTAATTATTATAGCGCAAAAAGATATCGTGTACACCTATAACTATTGTGCCAATGGAGATTAGAATATTGCACAAGTGGTACAGATACATATGTGGAATTCATTGTAAAATGGTAAAAACTCAATAAAGAATTATTTAAAAAAAAACAAATCAAAGAGTAAAGCAGAGAAGGTACCAAGAGAGTCATTATATTTGTGCAAGGTGAAGTAAAAAAAGAAAAAAAAATGGTGACAGCAATGGACTCAGGATGATCACAGGGTACCACATTTACCATCAGAAACTGAGAAATATATTAACTAGGCACTGACACCTTCTTAAGAGTGACCCTGTGATTGGCCGAGTGCTTTCTGAAAAGCCCCTATTGATGTTCAGGCTCGAGAAATCCATGAGCCAGGAACTGATAGTGAGCAGTCTGGGGGGTATGTCAATCAGATACCTGGGTTCGGGGTAACCCTGGGTCCAAACGTTCCAAAAATGCAAAGAGTGCAAACAAGGTTTGAACACAAAGGAAGTCATTTTGCCATTATAGAAAACTCCACATAAAATACACAAAGGTGCATGTGAAAATTTTGCTACATCTAAGGGCGATACAGAATGAAGACAAAAGCTATCCGGTTGCTCTTCACATGCAGGAATACCACAATGGTAATTACAAGGAGCTTCAATACTTTGTAATTGATTCAGTCCCTACAAATAGGAGGGGAGGCAATAGAGAGTTAAGATTGAGGCAGCTCGAATCCAAGTATATTGTTATCCTCAACACGAAAATACCATTTGGGCTGAATTCAGATTAATGAATTCACATAATTATTAGCACAGATTATTTTTCGACACATAATAGGCGCTGTATTTGCACTTTATAGATGGAGCAAGTGCTGGTAGGTTTTATCTTAACTGTGGTGGGGTACTCGTGACATTATCACTTTTAGTTTGTTAGATGTGAATAGATGTGAATGGAGAAAAGAGACATTAGAACAAAATTATTATATTATTTTTTATGTACAATTCAAATCAGTTATAGGAAAGTATGAATTGAGTTGTAACTATGGACATGCAACACATAATATTACCCTACTGGGGACTATATATGAATTTGCTGATATCCCGACAGTAATACCCTGTTTTTACTTTTTACTGTTTCACTCTTCAGGAGGTATAGAGTGTCAAAACTGATTTTAAACCAATGTTGATGTCATCTAGTGCAACCCTTAGATGTATAAACATTTTTTAATGTAATTAATCTTCAATTTGCGTCATTGCACTTGTGAGATAAGAAGGATTGAATGATGATCGGCCACAGCCCTTGCACTTTATATGTGACAAAAAAAGAAACAAGCATTTACAATGCAATGGTTTCGCCTTTGGAAAAGTTTGAGCTATTAGAATGTAAATGACAAAAATTTTATTTATGTGTTGGTTTTGAAAATAGATAAATAAATGGCATTGTCATTTACAATGCCAATAGCTTAATCTCTTGCAAATGCGAGACCTATTGCATTTGCACCCACACAGAGGAACACACAGAGCCACATGCACCCACACATACAGAACCACACACACACACACAGACGGACGCAGACAGAAAAGCAAACACAGAAAGGGCACACTACACAGACTCTCACTAGCAGGCAGGCACGGGCAACAGAAAAGTACAGGGAAAGAGACAGATGGATACACGAACAACCAGCGCCAGAAAACACCGTGTCGGAAATGGAAGGTCTACTCTCCCCCCTGACCAAGAACGGACTGTGTGGGTCACACTTCACTGGAGACCTCTTTGCCAATATGTGACTGGGTTCGCCCCACCTCTACTAACCATTCAGAGGCATGTGGCGTACGGTGAGTGGGGATGGAGGGGGGGGAGTCAGGGAAGGGTGGCAGTCATGCTTAAAATAATGATTAGCAACACAAGTCAAGTCAAGTAAGTAAATGTATAGATTACTAAAACTATACACGTACACACCTTCTAAATACAGCATTACATGGTACTGCCACGCAGCCTACAACCACAGTGCACAGGAAGATAGCAACTATGGGCTACGCCAAGGCAAGCGCCCTGCCTCTACAGCTGATAGTGTGCTTTGTATGTTACTACAGAAGTTACTGTGGGAGACCAAGAACCCCTGTGCTGCCTGCGCTCTAAACCCCCCACCCCACCCGGTGTGAAAGATTGGGATCCTGCTTAGAGCGTTCGCAGTGTTTTAAGGCCAGCCTATGATGTGCTCAGAACATGCTGTGAGTAGCAGCAGTGTCGGCCCTGCGGGACACAAAGAGTTAATAAAAGCACTTGGCTGTCTGTCCAAAGTTCACCGCGCTAACTTCACTCATTTGCTTGTATTGGATACCTGTCTCGTCACAGTGTCCTTCTTCATATTACTAGTGCGCGTCACCGCCAGCGTTTTCACGCTTTGCACGTTAAACGGTGGGGGCCTGTGAGCAGGGATGTGGCGGGGGGGACTGGGGGTGCGTTGGATAAGATGTCAATCGTGGCGAGGATGTGATTCGAGGGGCGATTTGGCTTAGGATGGAACAGTGGGAGTAGGTGTGCTGGACATGTTGCCTACGGGAGGTATGTCCCATGTGGAGAGATATGGAGGGTGACATGGCATTTGGAAGGATGTGTGGGGTGATATGATTTGTGGAGGAGGGTGTGGTGACGCGAATGTGATCCACAGAAGCACGTGCCGCCAATAAAAGGAGGTATCTGCGGGGAGGGGGGTATGTGCTCTAAATGCGAAAAGGTGGGAGAGGCGGTGTTTATTTAAGGAGATATTGGGCGGTGTGCTCTAAGACTGGGGCGGTGAGGTGTCCTCTAGCCCTCGACTTGCTCCCTGTGGACCCGGCTCCCTGTGCTGCAATCTTAACACCCTCAATATGATTGGTATCGGGGGAGTCAGTGTACCCCTGAGCGCTTCATTCACTCCAGCAGCCTCATAGAAAGTGCCAGTCTATTTGGCATTATTTAGATCACCAGGCGGGCACACTTCATCCTCAGCCTGCTGCCAGCGGACAAACTGTGCCTGGCCAACAAGTGGTAAGAAAACACTTTTGCCTGGCACACCAGTGCCTTCACCCTGAAGAACCCGGGGGCACCACAAGCAGTGAGTGGGAAGTACTGGCCTGTGAACCGAGTCGGGGTGCATATCACCCAGCCCCCCCCCCCTACAGAAGCAACCAACGAGCCATCTGCTTCAACCCTGACAGCAACAAATAAATATGAGCGCGTTTCCTTTAAATCCAACAAGTTCACGAGCACAGCACTTCCTGGCGGGGGGTCTGGCGTTGCGGAGAGGCGGATTTGGAAATTACCATTGAGTGCATAATAATAGCCTGTTCGGGATCTTCCTCTGAATCCTCAATGCGCCCCTCTCCTCCTGTCCCTCTGTCACAGAAGCCGTACAGACCAACAGTAAACCGTGTGCTAAAGGAATGAGTGAAATCCACGTGTGAGAAGGAAAACAAAGTACTCAGTGAGCTCGGGTGCCGTGCAAGCGGTTTCTGGGTGTGCTGTGTGTGGAGTGGGAATGCAATACATGCTGCTCTCCGGAGGTGCTGTGTGAGAGGTGGGGTGCCGTGCGTCCTCTCTGGTGGATCTGTGTGAGGTGGGCATAGAATTGAGGAAACTGGTGGTGTGCGGTGGGGTAATAACGCGGGCTGCTCTGTGGGGGAGCGCTGTGACGGCAACGCATGCTCCACTGTAGACAGCAGTGCGTTTGAATACATACCCTCCACCACCGTGTGCGTTTGGTGGGAGCACACGGCAGGGTGCAGGGAAGCTGTAGTACGAGCACTGGGGCAGTATGCAGGGTGGCTGCTCTGTACGTATCACCGGGAGTGGGGGGCGGGCAGGCACACGGACAGCGGGAGGGGGCGGGTGAACGGTCTCACGGACAGCAGGAGGGGGGCAGGTGAACGGTCTCACGGACAGCGGGAGGGGGGGCGGGTTAACGGGCACACGGACAGCGGGAGGGCGGGCGGGCACACGGACAGCGGGAGGGGGGGAGCACTCACCAGGACTTCTTCCGGTGGCGGTCGGCCGCGGAATGAGCTAATGAAACCTCGATGACCCAAAAAATAAACCCCGCCCACCGCCGCACTGATGTCCTAAAAGGGGCGGGACTTAAAAAAAGACACGGAAACGCTCCGATGGGGAAAGAGTGATTGACAGCCAATCTCTTCCAATGGCTAGCCTCCATTTATGGAGCTAGCCAATGGAAGACAGAGGCGGGACTAAGCCCCATATTGTAGGATCATAAGATTTCGCCCTGGGCGGAGCACCTGTTTCGCAGGTGCTACGGCCAGGGCGAAACCTAAAAATGGAATAGAGAAAAACTGAGCAAACAAATATGTCAATAACATAGAGAAATGATACAGCTATGTTGCACAAAGAGTGCAGTAGTGTGTCTACTATGTCCATTCCTGCTGCAGAAGCAGCATGGTGATGTGTATTTAATGATGAAAGACTTGTGTCTTAAGTGTGAACAAGGCAGTAGAGAATGCCGAAACGCATTATGCCATAAAATACGGTCCGACAAATAAATTTGATTGAACCAGATCCCAGAGGTGTTGGTACTTGTTTTCTTCATACAAGCAGGGTGTGGAAGCATATATATATTCACTGAAAAAACCATAGGTTATAGACCATATATAGTTAGGAATTTGCATTTACAAAACCTTGAAAATTCACTGAAAAAACCATAGGTTAGAGACCATATATAGTTAGCTGGACATTTTATTGACATAAAAGCAATGAAATTCCATATATAGTTAGTTGCACTAACTATATATCGCGCAGCCGCAATCCACTGCTGATGATGTCACATATTCCATCATTCATGACATGGTCAGTGACATCATCATCATTGAGATGTCATCAGTGATGTCATTAGTGATGTCACTGACCATGTCATGAATGATGTAATATGTGACATCATCAGCAGTGGATTGCGGGTGCGCGATATATAGTTAGTGCAACTAACTATATATGGAATTTCATTGGTTTTATGTCAATAAAATGTCCAGCTAACTATATATGGTCTCTAACCTATGGTTTTTTCAGTGAATTCTCAAGGTTTTGTAAATGCAAATTCCTAACTATATATGGTCTATAACCTATGGTTTTTTCAGTGAATTTCATTGGTTTTTTAAAAGCTAATATCCATAGCTGTAAAATATATTCTTTATTACGTGACGTATCACATAGCCACGTGACACGCCTCATGACGCGTCACATAACCGTGACGTATCGGCTCTGCAGCACAAACAAAACCCGTAACGCCGGAGCACGCTTACAGATATATATATTTTTTTTAACCTTAATTAGACAAAATCCACACGTGCACATATCTTGAGGCCTTGCAAAGGCACATCAAACAAACAGTCCCTACAATTTTACCAAGTTTGCTGGAAATCTATTCCCTTAATTTTTTTTTTACTGTTTCTCTTGGTTTTCCCCTTGTTACGCTTACCGGGATGCTACCCGGTTAGCGAACCGGACGCTCCAAAAACACAAGATGGCGGACTCCCGTTACGCTGCCGGTTAGCTGCCCGGTTCGCGTACCGGGACGCGCCTCCACGGCGAAAAAATTATTTTTTGCCCCGCGGGGCACTTTAATATCCCCCTCATCAATCCTAGAGGGTCAGGAGGGGTCTACCTTGCCCCCTTTCCTTCATTTCCCCCTTCGTTTTTCACCACATCTTGTCTCTCGATCCTACCGAGAGACAAGATGGCGGCCGCTCCGGACTGTTTAGAATGTTGACAGACACCGGAGAGCCAATCAGCTTTGCTTCGCGAAGTTCCGTTACGCGTCAGGTACGCGAACCGGGGCGCTAACCGGAGTGCTGTTACAGATATATATATTTTTTTAAACGTTAATTTCTCAAAATCCACTGGAGCACATATATTGAGACATAGCAAAGGCACGTCGGGCAAACCATATCTACAATTTTGCCAAGTTTCATGTAAATCCATTCAGCCGTTCGAGCTAAAAGTGAGTCCAACCGCCCTATGGAAAAATGAATGGGAAAAACGCGTTTTGGGACCCCCCTTTTTTCTCGGCCACCCCTTGATGATGTCATTTGAGATGTCATCAGTGATGTCATCAGTGATGTCATTTGAGATGTCATCAGTGATGTCATCAGTGATGTCATTTGAGATGTCATCAGTGATGTCATCAGTGATGTCACTGACCATGTCATGAATGATGTAATATGTGACATGATCAGCAGTGGATTGCGGGTGCGTGATATATAGTTAGTACAACTAACTATATATGGAATTTCATTGGTTTTGTGTGAGTAAAATAAGGTTTTTTAAATGCTAATTCCTAACTATATATGGTCTATAACCTATGGTTTTTTCAGTGAATTTTCAAGGTTTTGTAAATGCTAATTCCTAACTATATATGGTTTATAACCTATGGTTTTTTCAGTGAATTTCAATGGTTTTTTAATAGCAAATATCTATAGCTGTAAAATGTATTCTTATTTAAATCCAAAAATATATTTTATATGTTTATTAATAATTTTTTTAAAATATTTTTTTTGTTTCGCTCCCGGTCCGCGAACCGGGAAGCTTCCCGTTAGCTCAATTTGATGCCGCGACCCGGTCCGCGAACCGGTAAAAAATCAACTTAGTGACGGTATCGCGTTGCCGCGTAATGCGTCTTATGACGTACTGCGTTAGCGCACCCGGAAGTGCCCCGGGGCGCGGACCGAGGCGCGAAGCTCAGCGACCCGGAAGCTAACCGGGGCGCGTCGCGAAAGCGCGACGTATCGCGTTGCCGTGTAATGCGTCTTGTGACGTACCTCGTTAGCGCACCCGGAAGTGTCCCGGGGCGCGGACCGAGGCGCGAAGCTCAGCGACCCGGAAGCTAACCGGGGCGCGTTCCGCAGCGCGTAACATGAGCGTGAGAGGTCATGTGACTTGTTAATAAAACTTTTCATTGGTTCATTTCACTTTTGGTTTCATAATGATGTAAGGCTAGGTCAGGTGACCTAAAAATAACACTTTTCATTGGTTGAGAACTTTTGCTTTTCCCAAATGATGAAAACCCCTCCTTCTTTCCTCACTCTGACTTTCATCTTGGTGAGAGAAAGACCCTTTTACATTCTAGAGAAATGGCTTCCATTGTTGCTTCAGCTAGTGTTCCCCCACCACCACCCCCACCTCCTCAAGGGAAGAAAGGACCACCTGCTCAACCAATCTTTGAAGAAGAGGAAGATCAAGAAGAGGAGGAAGAGGAGGAAGAGCCTGAGTTTTTGCCAGAGGAGCCCAGGAGGTACAATAGAAAAGAAAACTACATCTGGCAATTTTTTAAATTTCCAGCAGGGCAAAAAAAAGTCAATGCCAGATATGTGTTTTGCCGTATTTGCAACGATCGACTTTCAAGGGGCACAGACAAGAAATACAGCTTTGGAAATTATACGATGCACAGGCATATGAGTAGGTGGCACCCAAATAATTATAGTGCTGCCCAGCTTCGTGATGAACAGCAAAATCCCCTGGCAATGGTGAGAAGATCTGTTGTCAAAGAAGTATCGGGACCAGAGGCGAGGGAGGTGATCCCGAACATTCAAATGGACATGGGGGAAGTAAAGCAAGTGTGCGTGTGGTGCAGCCAAACACTTTGCTACCGAGAAAGTAGCATTACTCTTATAATGAGATCTATTAAGAATCATGTTTGCCCGAAACGCCCCAAAAAATAAATTCTTCTTTTTTTCGTTGCTCCTGTTGAGCGCTTTTCAATGAATCATTTTTGTTTCCCCCCTCCCCCCCAAAAAACAAAAAAATTACAAAATGTTCAGAAAAAACAAAAAAATATAAAAAATGTTCAGAAAACTAATAAAAAAAATTTAAAACAACAAAAACCAAAAAAAAAAGTTCTTTTCAGAACTACCTCCCCATTATAAAAAAAATTGGTAGAATTTTTGAAACTCTGCCAACCTCTATTTCTTTTAGTTCGCTTCCAGTTCGCACTCCGGTACGCGAACCAGGAGCGAACCAAAAAACATTTTTAAAAAAAAGAACAGTAAGTATAAGGGAAGGAAACAGACAGTTATGTTACAAGAAAGACAGCTACAGGCAGTAAAGAAAACATACTGTTACCCGCAATCCACTTCTGATCATGTCACATATTATATCATTCTTGACATGGTCAGTGACATCATCAGCAGTGGATTGCGAGTAACAGTATCTTTTGTTTACTTCCTATAGCTGTCTTTCTTGTAACATAAATGTCTGTTTCCTATCCTTATACTTACTGTTCTTGTTTTAAAATTTTTTTGAGATCATTCAGAAACAGTAACATTAATAGAGACAGAATGAGTGAATAATAATGAAGAAGTATGAGAAGAGAGGGACTGAGAAAAATACTGGAAGGAGTAGAATAATTAAGTAATAGAGAAAGGAATGAGAGAAGTAGCAAACGCAGGAAAGTAAGGATTAAAGAAATGAAGCAGTAGAACTAATAGATGTTAAATGTGATAGATTAAATGATTGATTCAGGATGACGATAAGGTGTGTCCTCTCCAAAAGTTTGTTTAAGATGAGGCCTACTCAGGGTTGCATATCAAATTTATGCTTGTTGAAGAATACAGAGGGGATAATACATGTGAAGGCCTACCATTGAAGTAAAACATGTCCACTTCACTCTTGAACAACGGCCAGACCTCTTCTGTGTCCATAGACAGACCTAAAGTTCATCTGCACAATGTCATCCGTAAACTTAGAAAACACAAGTAATGTAATTGAAAAACGTGGAGTTTCTTTTGCTCATTTCAAAATCACATCACCTGTGTTGCCTTTGCTTAGGTATCTCATAGTGCAGATGTAGTTCAGCATATGAAACAGTACGCAGAAGTGCAGCAGTGTATGCATTAATACATGTGAAGGCCTACCAATGAAGTAAGTCATGTCCACTTATTACATCATTCATGACATAGTCAGTGACATCATCAGCAGTGGATTGCGGGTTAAAAGAGTAGAAAACATTTACCTTATAATTCTTGTTAACTTTTTCAAATATTTTTTCATACTTTCAATCTGTAAAAGAGAGAAGAAACATTTCAAAAATATTAAAACATGTATTTAAAAATTTGAAAAGACAAGGGAAAAGGTTCAAGAAGAAACAGTTTTTCAAAAACTTTGAGATTTACAGAAGCCTCTGCTGCTATACGTCCCCTACACAATCCTAAAGATATATATTTTAAACAAACAGTATCTTGATGCTGATGAAGTGAGGCCTATTTTGGAACATGGTGCATCTTTTGCACTGCTGATGTCTCACAATAGTGATGCAATAGCAGCGCAAAAAAGATGTAAAGCCATCATAAAATTGTGTCTAACATTTTAAATGATTCTTTCAGGATACAAATAGGATGTGTCCTTTCAAGAGGTTTCTTTAAGGTGAGGCCTATTCAGTTTTAAAAAAAAAACAGTACCCAGAAGTGCAGCACTGTAAGCATTAACTTTGACACTTACAGAAGCCTCAGTTTCTCCATATCTACCTCACATTTCTAAATGTATATCATAAGTACAAAAAGTAGAACATTAATTATACATGTTAAATGGTTTATTTTTGCTGTTCTCAGAATGTATCAAATTTCACTAAAAACAGTGACTTGAAGGTATTCATCATGTAACAGCGGGGGAAAAAAAACACAATCAAAATGATTGTGTTTAAAAAACCCATACAACATAAGAAATCAAAATTCAGAACTCCTTAAAGTTAACTTACTTTCCATGACGTCCAAGGATGTCCTATGAACAGCTTACACTCTTTTGTGCTGTTATTACTTTCAGCCCGCCACTTTCTGAAAGAAAATCTCCATCGTTTTTAAAAACACGTTACATGCAATAAATGACTTCTTGCTCTCTAACACAAGTTTCCACAAGGCCAAATCTGGTCAGAGCCATTTATAACTCTTGGATTTCTTGTAAGCCAATCCCGTCATTTGGCATTTCCGCAACTTTCAGAATTAAAATGTTGAAGATCATTTTCACAATCCTGGAATAGTAATATCTTCCCCTTCTTGCTCAGTCATGTTCTACATTTCCTATGACACTGATACTGCTTACTATGAAGCAGACTTACACTACCTCTATGACTACTACAATTATTTAATTCTCTACATCACTTTTAATCACAAAGCAATGTAAAACAGTAGACAGCATTGCAGACTTACATTCCCTCTACTCCATGTTTTGATTGCTTGCTTCAATTAGCTTATAAAAAGAAACAGTTTTTCTGAACTCATTCAAAGTGCACGTATTTCTCCATGACGTCCAGTCTTATGGTTAGAAGTTATGTCTCTGAACTACACTTATCCTCAAGGCCAAATTGTGTAGGAGCCATTAGAACTTCTTGAAATTCCACAGAGCACATCCTGAGATTATTTCCCTAAAATTTTGGTTTTAAAAACACCAGGTAAGAGTTTTTAAGGTCATACGGCAATTTTTTTTTGAAAATTAAAACAGAATCATTGCAGAATGACCAGCCATTTCTAGACTTTAAATAAGCTGTGTAATGTCCTGATGTTATTGAAGGGCCGTCATGATATATAATTGCTGCAATTACAAAAGTCCTTCCTGATATTGACAACTGCGAAGCTACAAAATTTTTAATTAAAGTTGTCAATTTTGTTCCATCAGGCCTACATCGTTGGAACATTAAAATTACATACTGGCCATATGTTCGTATAAATAATGTGGACATCATTTCAGATTTACATTGGCTACACTCCATGTTGTGATCAGCTGCTTTTACTAGCTTATTAAAAGAGACTGATTTACTGTCTGGCAAAGTTAAATATATAAATCTTTCTGAGTCTACACTAGTAGTACTTGATACCATACAGTTCTCGCAGTCATGCTGCCATTGATAAGAAAGCCCAAACAGCTGATCTACATCTACACCTTCAGCATGTAATACATCAAGCATATACATTAAAAACTCCTGACAATCTTGCTGAATATTTTGAGAGAATTGTGTTTGCCCTGAACATCTGTCTAACAGATTTCGAATTTCAGACACACTTTCTATGTTTCTTCTATCAGTGCTACATTTCTCTAACACAGAATTTAACAAACTGCAAAATCTTTGATCAGAATTGACCACAATCTCTTCTTTTACATTTTCTAGAGAAAACAAAACATTAACCACTACATTAGCATAGCAGTTGACACCAGAACTGTTTTCAAACTGAAAACCAACAACATCTTCAACAGAATCCTTTTTGTTTCTGCTTGTAATTTTAGGTTCATTGACTTTTTGTCTTTTTGCTACAACCTCCCCAGTATTGGTCACATTTCTTCGTTTCCGGCCTACCACACGTTTCTCAAACAAAGGATACTGAGGCAAATGTGGCGCATACTCTCTTCTTAACCTATTGTATTCCTTAACACAATCTAGATCCGCACAAATGTTTGTGACATCACACTCAATCAAGTACAATCCCGATAAAGTTCTAACTCGTGACAATGCCACATATGCCATACCCTCCTTGAACACAGAACTGCCAATATTCACCAATGCACTGTCTACACTTAAACCTTGCGATTTATGAATTGTCACCGCATATGCCAAGCAAACAGGAAACTGCTTACGGCGAACATATAAGTCTTTTACAAGCAAAAATCTAGCAGAACAACGACCAATTAGCTGTACTTCCTCAATGCCATCAAATGTAATTTTTAAAAATTCAATTCCATCTCTATTTCTGTATTTCACAAAATCAACAACATTACCCATTGATCCATTTACCAGACCTCTTTCAACATGTAAATTCCTTCTTAAAATTATACGGCAGTTCAAGCACACATTCAGAGTCTTTTCAAAAGCTGCAGTTTTAGATATACTCTTCTCTAATGACTCCAATTTTGTTTTCAGATTCTCAGACAAAATAATTGTTGATCCCATATGCTCTACTCTATCAATAGCTTCCAGTTTCACAATCTCTTGCTTTTCTAAATGCAACATTTTGTTGTTAAATTTGGCACATTCTGCAAGAGTTGGCATCAAACATATTCCAGATTTCTTCTCAGTAATTTTCTGAAAAATATTCTCAGGCACAACATCTTGTTCTGGATATAAATTTGACAGTAATCGTGCATGTAAAGCTTCTTTCCCATGCTCGGTCACTTTTCCAATTCTAACATCTTGTAGAATAGTCTTGTAAACTTCATCCTTCGCCTGACGCATATTTTCATGCAGTTCAGCATAATTGAAGTTTAACCATATATTGACGTTGCCAGTGCTGCCTAGGCACTTCCTGGTATCTTCATGCGTGAGCATTTTGAACACAGGTTGCCCTTTCACTGGTGTCAGCTGCAGAAGATCTCCGAAAACAATGATGTGTTTGCCACCAAATAACACATCATACTCTGTTTTGAGAACTTCTTGCATCCTCAAATGCACAAAGGCAAGCATGACATTGGAAACCATGCTTACTTCGTCAATGATAAGAAGTTTCATTTTCCTCAAGATTCTTGAAACTTCAAAACAAGCATCTCCAGATAGCTTGTGATATTGTAATTTGTTGTCATGCTCCACTGGAAGCATCAGTAAACGATGTAAAGTAATCCCTTTAATGTTATGTGCTGCCAGTCCAGTTGGAGCAGTGACAACACAAGACAGCGATGACTCTGTCCTTTCCTGCAAATAGCATGAAATTGCTTTAATGAGGAAACTTTTTCCAGTTCCCGCTTCTCCACTCACGTACAGTCGGACAGGCTTCAACGACGTACATGAGCACTCTTTCTTATCATGACTTAATCCATGATCAATTTGCATGGTAACTTCGTCATATATTTTCCTCTGCTCAACGTTGAGTTGTCTTTCCAACTCTTCTAAGTTAACCGCATCCTCTTGAGCATGTGCCATGGCTCTTTCCACTTCATTCATAGCAGTGGCAGCTTCATTTTCAATAACAGGTCCTCCTAGTGGATCCTGACTCAATGAAGCAGAACTCTGACTGTCCTGAGAACTGTCTCTGGCAATCTCGGCTGCAATCGTTGCTTCCTGCTCAATTTCCGCATTCAACATTTCTACATATTTGGGAAAAGCAGGACATTCTATGGTCTCCTTGGCGGCATTGAAAGAGTCTTCATAACAGAGGAAATCTCCAAGCAGTTCCTCTTCTGCACGCCAAGGCTTGAAAAGTTGCAAAAGTGCTAAATAGAAAAACTCATTTTTTTCAGGAGATTCGCCACTCAATTTTCGATGGTTTACCAAGTGGCATTTTCTTTGCTTGACCAGACATCCCTCACTTCCTATTACAGCATACACTCCTTTCTCAGTATCTTCTTTGATGTTCCTCTTGAATATGTAATTTTGAAGAACCTCATACAGACAAACATTGTCGAGGTGACTGCTTCTATTTGGATAATATGTATCCAACATGTTGGTCTTCAAAATGTCGGTACTGTTTGGCTCCTTTTCCGCCAAATACTCAATTTCCCGCACAGGTTTGAGAACTCGATTACGCGTTGCAGCAAGACCAAGACTCGCCCAAACGATACTCCTGGACTTGGCATAGAGACTTGCTGAAGACAACCGGTCAGAACATTCGTACGCTCCGATTTCTCGATGCGACAACATCTTCAGACTGAAACTGTACAACTTCTTGCTGAGGCTCTTTTCATGGGAAATGTCCTCCCACATATCCTTCAATTCTGTCTTCTCTTTTTTGGTGATGTAAGACGTCACATACCGAGCCACAGCCATACAGTTATCAGCCACAAACTGTATATCCATGTTAGCATTCCACATGGACAAAATCACTGGGTTGTAGTCGTTGATGTACTTGGACTCTTCATTCCTCTTCACATTGTATGTGTTTTTAGGTGATTTCTTCATCACATTATGTCGCAGCGAAGACATCAAACTGTTTACTCTTCCTTTAGAAATCACCGGTCGTGGAAAACCGAAACGACATTTGGTGTAGAACTTGTCCTTGTTTCGGAATTTACGACGGCAGTACTTTCCACATCGATGGCTTTGGAAACGCAGAACTTTTTCTCTTAGGCTTTTCTTCTCCTTTGCGTTTGGAACAGCACACGTAGAATACTGTTGGATGAAACTCATCACTGAGTCTTCTGGATCCGTTCCAAATTTAGGTGCATCCTTGATCCACAGCAACATATGTATATGAGGAGCACCTCTTGCTTGGTACTCCTTTCTCCAGAAGAAATCCAACACCTCTCCAAGAGGTGGATTCTTCTTATTCATGATGAAAGACATCATAGCTTCAAATCTATGATTGAAGTACCTACATACATTGACTGGATCCAAAGAGCACAGTTCTCCGGGTGTCTTGAATTCGATGTTATCTACGTTAGCATTTGCCTCTCGTAGAAATTCAAGTAAGTCTTCCCAGCCATACTCGGCACAGCTCAGAGTGAGGAACCATGTGGGAGTACCTAAGTTCCTCAGCATACATTTTAAATCACCATGACGACGGTACCAGTACTCATTAGTACCACGCTGACACGCCATGAGATTAATCAGGTGAGAATCCAAAATACTGTCTTGGACATTGACTTTATCCATAAAGTCACTTGCCGAGATGTTTTGCATGTGTATACCACTTTTCAAGATGTGGTTCACTGCATATGACAGTCCAGATAGATCGCTTTCAAACAGGAGATGAAACAAATAGGGAATGCATTGTCGAAACCTAGCATCTCCTGCATACAATCGCAAAGTCCGGTATTCAGAAGCAGGAATTTGATGAGGTCGCTCATCATATCTTCCTCCCTGACCTGTTGGAAAAAGCTGTGGGAAACACCGAGCTTCCAAACTTTCCTCCCAAACACTAATGGGACTCCCTTTGGCTTGTTTCATTTGAAACAACTCAATAGCATTCCCCATGACTTCCTTGGAATGCAAAGGATGAACACTATAATGTTCATATATTTCTTCACTAGTAGAGGGTTCTACTTTCTCAATTTGACCAGTACACAAATCGCTATCCTCTTCCTCACTTACATCCTCTTCTGCAACATATACATTCTTATAATATTTATTATTTTTTTTCAAATACAATGTTGCCTTTTTAACTTTCCTAACATCTACTAAATCTTGCCATATTTTCTTATTCTTTGTCGGAACCCCATTAACTAAGATAACCAGAGGTTCCTCTTCCACTTTTTCTACTCCAATTGTGTTAATGTTTTTCTTCAAATCTAGAGGCAAATAAACAACTCTTCCCTTTAATCCTCTCTGTAAATCTGATGGAGGCAATTTCCCTGTCTTTGGCTCCATTCTTACAATAGCCTGAAAGGGATGGATACTTTGAATCAAAATAGATTCATAAGTATTTAAATCCTTCAATTCAGAAGGAATCTCAACCAATTCCAGATTATTATGAACTGCTCTAGCAGGCATCTGGTTTTGATTTAATTTGCAACAACAATAACTACACACACGTTGATCCAATCCCAAATCAAAACAATTTTCTACCATCAAGTATGTTGCGAAATCCTTCCATTCACTATTATCTTCCCTTTCACTTTTTGCATATAAATCCACTAACTTAGTCTGATTCTTATAATAAGTGCGTCGACAACACACACAAGTGAAATTAGGCCTCTCACTTGATTTCACCTCAAACGTCGCAATTTCCCTCTGGAAATTATCTGTACTGGAAACCTGTACACTATCTTCCACATGACCCTCTTCTTCTTGCTCAATTTCAACATTCTCCTCTTTACTTCCAAAGTAACAAAACTCAATTTCTTCACATATATTCTTCACATCTATTTCAGAACCATGCAAAAGAGCAGCGCATAATTGTTTAAGCATAATTGCTGGACTCTTAGCATAATACAACATTCTAACTAATTTCCTCACTTTATTATGATGCACTGCTAGCATCCTGAAATGATGAAAAACACTCTGGCATACTCTCCTGGAAAGACAAGCCAGTGAATGACCATGCAAACCTGTCACTTCTCTTACTCTGCAAGGATCTAATTCTTGCAACAACCTTATTTTCTGCTTCAAACTTTTCTTATTAAATGACCGTACAAAATCACAAAGCAAATTGATGGAATCCTGTCGCACACTGCAAATACTACTACACTTTCAGGTGTACACAGGACCCTTAGCACGTCTTCCTAAAACCTCATTACCTAACACCTCTTCTGCCTCTGTTGTCACAAGTTTTTCTTTTTCAACTGGACAACCATCTTTCACTTCATAAGCACGACCACTGGTGTCAACTGCATGCACCAAATCATTATCCTGGAAATAACTCTCCTCATTAAAAAATGCCTCACAGCTTGAACTATGCATCCATTCTCCAGAAAAAACTTCACAAAAATTACTACGATTAACTATTCTCTTCCATCTACTATTTCTTTTGAAATCATAAATTGCCTTGTTTAGCTTCCTAATTCTATTGATTATCAAAATAAATAACTTACGTTTAATTTCAAATGCCTGATCAATAACTTTCTCAACTTTTTTTTTTCTCTTATAAAAAACCAGTTTCTGTTGACCTTTCTTAATATTTTTTAACAAATTGCCGTTTACGAATCTCCCTAAACTGTTGTTTCCTTCTACTATCATGCACAGAGTTATCTCTTGCTCTAGCAGTAACATTTTTGATTGGCCTTTCCTTTCCATTTGAATTCCTTCTCGTTTTATGGACTGAAACATTTTCTGTAGTAATATTTTTTTTACTACACATATTTCTTATGAAATATTTTGTGCTCTTACCCGGTGCTTTCTTCGTGACTTGACAAATCTTTTTGTTAGAGGACTGCTGCTTATTTTCTTTCACCTGCTGTCTTTGACGTTTTGCAGCCTTTCTCTGTCTTTCTATTGTTGGCATGGTGAAATCTTGAAAGGATCTGCAGTTGAATCTGTGGTAAAATATAATAAAAAATGTTATTAACCATTATTACCAAACAGTAAAACAATAACAGTGATCAAAAACTTAACACACTACTTGACATTTTAAATAGAAGATTTTTTAGTCCTTGCAAATTTACAATACAGAAATAGCAGAAAAGAAATGACATTTATATTTATGTTACCTGTGCTATTTTATATGTGAATCTGATCTAATTTTATGAGCATATTTTAATATTTTATTGAAGACACTACACATAACCTGCTTTTGAAGGTGTCTTTATTTTTAAATTAAACGGTTTACCTTTTTACTTTTTATTAATTATAAATTTTAAAAATAAATGTTTATATTTCCATAGGCTCAAGCAGGTCAGCTTCCCATCCTATGTCATATAATTCGGACAAATCTGCATCCTCATCACGCTCTTCTTCATCCTCAGGATTTAAATCATCCAAGGGATCAACATCCACTGATGTTTCAATTACAAGTTCAATGATGAGGTCAAAATCAACTGATTGCAGATTGTCGCTCATGTTGAGGTTGTCTTTATCTTTAAAGAAAGATAACAACAATGAGATGTTGCAGAGTAAGAGACAAATCTCAGAGATTATAATAGTAAAATTGTTTAACAAGAGTAATATTTTGCAGCTATTATTTAGCCATGTCCAGCAATGCTGAGCAGGTGAAGACTATGTCTAAATTTTCAGTGAACAGGACTCATCTCTTCTTAACCTTGGATAAGCCTCACCGACTCTGTGTGTCCTGCACATACTTAAATGTAAAGGGGCAGATTTATGTTAAATGGCACATCCCCAGGCATGCACCAGTTAACGTGCACCACTACTCTGCCACCCATGGTGTGCCGTATTTACAATCAGATAGGAGAAAGCTTCGTCAAAACCCTGCGCCTGCTTTAAGCAGGCATAGGTCTTGACGCAACATTGTGGAGATGGGGCACCCCTGAGCCTTGCTTGAGCTGCATCGCACTTGCGATACAACTCCAGCAATCACTACCTTTACAGCACAGATACGTCACGCATCTGTGCCATTTTTGCCCCATGATGCCCCGTATTCTAAATGCAGCACACCATGGGTGGCGGAACAGCGGCGCAGGATGACTGACACATCCCTGGTGATGCGCCAGTCATCATAAATCTATCCCTAAGCTTCTTATCTTGTTACAGATGAACCGCCATATGTACCATCAAACTATTTTGCATTTCCTAAATAGCGAATTTTAAGGAATAAATAGCAATTCTTTACCAATCCTAATTTGCAATGAGCAAATTGCTAATTGCAAATTACCCATTCATTTGCATGGGCCAGGAGGCTCATAGGAATGAAGGTTTAATTTGCGATTAGCAATTTGCTCATCACAAATTAGGAATTTTTCCAAGGGTGCAGGGGTGTCTCAAAAACACCCTGCTGCACCCCTGAAAAAGAAATTTGGGGGCATATGGCACACATACATGCCCTAAGGGCAGGTGTTGGCGTCATATGGCACCTTTTGTTTTTTGGAAAAAAAGCTTTTTGAAAAGAATTCGCAAATTACCACCAACTAGAAGTTGGTGGTAATTTGCAAATCCTTAATGGCATTTTTTGCATATTTTTTGTTTGATACATTGCATTTAAGAAATCACAAAATTTGCAAATCCTTCAGTGCAATTGCAAAATAAGGAATAGCAAATTTTGCTACTCCTTATTTTGCATCAAACTTGTTTGATACATACCATTTGTCTAATTAACATTCGCAAAGGCCGAAATTCGCAGAATTTTGATCTTTGCGAATGCTAATTAGCTTGATACATATGGCCCCAAGTGAGGCCTGTCTTGCAACATGGTGCATCTTTTGCATCACTGCTGCATCGGTTTCATGTGGCACGTGTTTTTTACACCATGACACATCTGCCTAAATGCATCAATTTGTAATGTTGTCGCCTCATAGCAAATCTTTTGCACCGCCGCTGCATCATAAAAGTGACGCACAGTGGCACAAAAGAGGCATACACCTATCATAAATCTGTCCCTAGCATTTTAAAAGATTAATCCAGGATGACGATAAGGTGTGGCCCATCCAGAGGTTTGTTTAAGGTGAGGCCTACTCAGGATTGCAGATTAAAGTTACGCTTGATGAAGAATACAGAGGAGATAATACATGTAAAGGCCTACCAATGAAGTAAGTAATGTGCACTTTATTGCGCCAGTCATCATAAATGTATCCCTAAGCTTCTTATCTTGTTACAGATGAACCACCATATGTACCATCAAACTATTTTGCATTTCCTAAATAGCAAATTTTAAGGAATAAATAGCAATTCTTTACCATTCCTAATTTGCAATGAGCAAATTGCTAATTGCAAATTAGCACCGCCGCTGCATCATAAAAGTGACGCACAGTGGCACAAAAGAGGCATACACCTATCATAAATCTGTCCCTAGCATTTTAAATGATTAATCCAGGATGACAATAAGGTGTGGCCTATCCAAAGGTTTGTTTAAGGTGAGGCCTACTCAGGATTGCAGATTAAAGTTACGCTTGATGAAGAATACAGAGGAGATAATACATGTAAAGGCCTACCAATGAAGTAAGTAATGTCCACTTTATTGCGCCAGTCATCATAAATGTATCCCTAAGCTTCTTATCTTGTTACAGATGAACCACCATATGTACCATCAAACTATTTTGCATTTCCTAAATAGCGAATTTTAAGGAATAAATAGCAATTCTTTACCATTCCTAATTTGCAATGAGCAAATTGCTAATTGCAAGTTACCCATTCACTTCCATGGGCTAGGAGGCTCATAGGAATGAAGGTTGCAATTTGCGATTAGCAATTAGCTCATCACAAAATAGGAATTTTTTCAAGCGTGCAGGGGTATCTCAAGAACACCCTGCTACACCCCTGAAAAAGAAATTTGGGGGCATATGGCACACATACATGCCCTAAGGACATGTATAGGCGTCATATGGCACCTTTTGTTTTTTGGAAAAAAATGCTTTTTGAAAAGAATTCGCAAATTACCACAAACTAGAAGTTGGTGGTAGTTTCCAAATCCTTAATATCATTTTTTACATATTTTTTGTTTGATACATTGCATTTAAGGAATCGCAAAATTTGCAAATCCTTCAGTGCAATCGCAAAATAAGGAATAGCAAATTTTGAATTAAGGACATTTTAAGTAATTTCCACATGTGCAGTGTTTTCAAATTATGATTTGAAAATCGTTTTTGGGGAAAAGTAATGGTTTGCAAATTTATGACAAGGACATAATGGTGTATGCTTCTCTATAAGGCATTTCAGTGTCTCTGATGTCATTTTTCCCATATTACATTATAAGACCTTTCCTCATGGAGCACATTCCTTGTAAATATGCTCCCACCTGTGCATGGTGAATTTAGATTTTGACTGTTTGAGTCACATACCCATGTTAAAAGTCACCCCAAAAAATTGCAAACGCTTTAAAAAAACACATTCATGTGTCTTAAGGACATTTTAAGTCATTTCCCCGTGGACAGTGTTTTGTAAGTGGCGCAAAAGAGGCATACACCTATCATAAATCTGTCCCTAGCATTTTAAATGATTAATTCAGGATGACGATAAGGTGTGGCCTATCCAGAGGTTTGTTTAAGGTGAGGCCTACTCAGGATTGCAGATTAAAGTTACGCTTGATGAAGAATACAGAGGACATAATACATGTAAAGCTCTACCAATGAAGTAAGTGATGTCCACTTCATTGCGCCAGTCATCATAAATGTATCCCTAAGCTTCTTATCTTGTTAGACATCAACCGCCATATGTATCATATAACTATTTTGCATTTCCAAAATAGCGAATTTTAAGGAATAAATAGCGATTCTTTACCATTCCTAATTTGCGATGAGCAAATTGCTAATTGCAAATTACCCATTCATTTCCATGGAGCAGGAGGCCCATAGGAATGAAGGTGCAATTTGCGATTAGCAATTAGCTCATCGCAAATTAGGAATTTTTCCAAAGGTGCAGGGGTGTCTCAAGAACACCCTGCTGCACCCCTGAAAACGAAATTTGTGGACATATGGCGCACATAAATTTTAACAACATTCCTTTACCTCAAAAACGATTTTCAATTCATAATTTGAAAACACTGCTCACAGGGAAATTACTTAAAATGTCCTTAAGACACATGAAAGTGTTTTTTTATTGCCTTTCCAGCATGGTTGGGTCACTTTTAACATGGCTATGTAACACAAACATTTAAAATCTAAATTTCCCATGCACAGGTCGGAGCATATTTACAAGCAACTTGCGCCACAGAGAAAGGTCTTACATTAAAATGGGAAAAATAACATCAGGGACAGTCAATTGCCGTATAAAGAAGCATACACCATTATGTCCTTGTCATAAATTTAAAAACAATTCCTTTTCCCCAAAAACGATTTTCAAATCATAATTTCAAAACACTGCACATGGGAAAATTACTTAAAATGTCCTTAAGACACATAAAAGCGTTTTTTGATTGCCTTTGCAGCATGTTTGTATCACTTTTAACATGGCTATGTAACACAAACATTCAAAATCTAAATTTTCCATGCACATGTGGGAGCATATTTACAAGCAATTTGCGCCACATAATTCATAATTTTCTCCTAAAAGCACACTATTCTCTATCTAAATTAAAGAAATATTTTCTCACCTTAGCAAATACTTTGAGTTTGAAAACAGTCTCAGAAACACACCAATTTGTCTTCAGCAGAGCAAAAGGTATGCACTCCAGAGTCTGCAGCTATCAAAAGCACAGAAATGCTGTAATTCTTCACACATATCTCTCATGTCACCCAATCAAAACTCTTCCCTCACTTTTTTTCAAATGAAAACCCTTCCCCCCTCTGCCCTTTCTGCCTTTTCTGCATGGCAACCACCTCTTGGAAGACTTCTGGTGTTTGCAAGTTCACACAACTTTGTTGCAATTGAACTCTGAACTCTCAGTGCACCTGCATATCCAGTGCATTCTTTCATTTAATGATTTTTTATTGACCATTCAAAATACATCTTTCAAAGAACACATCCGTGCACCCTAACTTTCTGTTTTCAGCAATCAAAATCCACCAATCACTGTTACTGCTTCATGAACACAGAAACTCCACAGTTTTTTTCATTTTAAACTCTCATTTTTTCAACTGCCATTTCATTGCCACACTTCATCTGACTGCAGGAGAACCTTCTCTCACCATGTTTTCTGTCTGGATTGTTGGACATAGTTATATTCACTGGGCTCAAAGGTACGTTGAAAACAGGAAATTACCTAACCTCAATTTACAAGATGTGGAAATTAAGTGGTTTGGCCACAGAGGATTAAAATGTCACCAATTGATACCATTGGTGAAAACCTTTATGCATTTGCCCAAACCTGACCTGTTAATTGTGCACTGTGGAGGTAATGACTTGGGCACTTTGACTGGTGTAGGTCTGGAAATGCTTTTAAAGGACACCTTTGAGCAATTAATGGCACTTTTTCCTCAGACTGCCTTGGTATATTCAAATATATGCCAAAGACAGAAATGGAGGTGGTCAAACCAATTTTGTCCACAAATTGAGAAGTCGAGGAAGCATGTAAACAAATCTGTTTCAGCTTACATGAGAGACCATGGAATGGGCTCCCTGTACAACAATATCTTGCGTTACTACATGCAAGATATCTACAGAGGAGATGGAGTTCACTTCTCAGATGAGGGCAACAGAGTTTTCACTCTGAATTTAAGAATGTGCATTGGTACCTACTTATAAGTACCTAAATGTACCATAAACCCAAAAGCTCTTCTCAGAGCTACCCTACATCTGATCACTCACAATTATTATTTTACTCTAACATTTTTCACTAATTTCCAACAAAGTACGCTCCCTGGGGCGCTACCCGGTACGCGAACCGGGAGCTAACCTCGCGAAATTTTTTTTAAAAATGTTTTTTTTTCGCACATATAAGCCTCCTCAGCCACCCTCAGAAAACCTAGGGGGTCAAGATAACTCTACCGTGCCCCCTTCTACCCATTCTGAACATTATTTGCCCTCCATCTTGTATCTTAATTCGACCGAAACACAAAATGGTGGACTCCCGGAACGCTTAAGGTTCGCGAACCGGGGCGCTCAACGGTTCGCGTACCGGGTCGCTCTCTGGGAAGCGCACCATCAAAAAAGGTGGGAAAGTAGTTCACAGAAAAGCCACTGGAGACAATTTCACCAAATATAGATTAGCTCATACTACATACCAATCCCTACCATTTTCACAAATTTGATTGGAATTCCATTTAGTCATTTAGCCTGTAGACCTCTCTAAATACCGTGAGGTAAATTACTTCACAAAACACATCTGAAGTGTTGGAATTGACAACCAATGAAAATGTTACTTTCATTTTCTACTTTTTTTACCTGACATTTCATTGGTTATATACCTGAATATATATAAAGGAAGAGAAGAAAACACCGCCATTTTGACTACTACTTCTTGCTGTACATTTCAATAGTATTTTCACTAATTCCTTCAACTTCTTTCTAAAGGTAAGTTTTTATTTTTAAAACTGAAGTATATTGTGCACTATAAGTTAATATGGTAAACTTTTTCTGATAGATATATACTATCCCTCTGTAGTAGTTATAGATTTAGAGAGACTTCTCTGTTATAGTTATGGATGGAGTTAGGCTTCTTTTGTATAATTATGAATTTACTTACGTTAAATCACATACACTTTTTTATATTCCTACTTCCACTCTGATACTATACACTGCCCAAAGATAAATTCACTGATAAAAAATGCCTATCTAAAATTATTCCCAACATTGCCCTATCTCTACTAATATATATTTTTTTAATCCAAATTTCAGGCAAAATGGAAGGCGAAAACCAAGTTTCTTTTGAAATGGACCTGCAAGAGAGCAGCCAAGAATTGATTGATACAATTGATCAAATTGACATTGAATTTTTCGATGAAACTTGGGACAATGAACTACTGCAATGTGTACAAGCAGTAGATAACCTCCTTGCAAATGAGGACATTTTACACCCTCAGAGACTACAATGTATATTCCATGATAATTATGAAATTTCTGACAATGAAATGTTAGAAAGTTTAATAAATTATGAAACACAATCACAATAAAAAAAATGCTTAAAAAATAAAGAAAATAAAAAATAATCAACAAAAACAACAATCAATTAACATACAGCATTTGAAAAGTCTATCATTCATTTTTCATTGCAGTACGCTGCCCAGAACGCTTCCCAGTTCGCGGACCGGGCGCTCCCCACGCAAAAAAAACAAATTTTTTTTTTTGTTTTTTTTGCCCCGCGGGGCCCTTTTAAAACCTCCACATTAAACCTAGGGGGTCAGGGAGGATCTAGTATGCCCCCTTATGGTCATTTTCGCCTTTGTTTTGGCCTCCTCTTGTCTCTCAATCCTACCGAGAGACAAGATGGCGGCCGCTCCGGACTGTTTAGAATGTTGACAGACACCGGAGAGCCAATCAGCTTAGCTACGCGAAGTTCCGGTACGCTTAAGGTCCGCGGACCGGAGCGCTGCCCGGAGCGCGCTTACAGATATATATCTTTTTTTAAACGTTAATTTCTCAAAATCCACTGGAGCACATATATTGAGACCTAGAAAAGGCACATCGGGCTACCAGTCCCTACAATTTTGCCAAGTTTCATGCCAATCCATTCAGCCGTTCGGGCTAAAAGTGAGGCCAACCGCCCTATGGAAAACTCAATGTTAAAAACACGTTTTGGGACCCCCCTTTTTTCTCGGCCCCCCCTTGACGAAACCCCCCCAAATTTCCAAGGGCTGCTCAGAAACAAAATGTTCCATTTTCCAGAAAATTTCAGCCAATTCCGTCCACAAACGCCAAAGTTATTAGACATAGAATTTTCAAAAATCCCATAGGGAAAAAATCCTAACTATATATACCTACTGGCGACCGCCAGTAGGTAATATATATATATATATATATATATATATATATATATATATATATATATATATATATATATATATATATATATTTTCATGGGTAAACAGCCATAACAACGCGGGCATTACCCCGCGCTGCTATTACAACGCTGCTTTTACAACGCAAGTCGTTAGAACGACGTGCGCTGGAGGGCGCTGTTGGATAGGGAATAGTTTAATTTTCTATTCCAACACCTTCCCTACTGTAACGTGGGCTGGAATTGGAATAGAAAATTAAACTATTCCACTATCCAGCGCTTACAGCGCAAGTCGTAGTAAGGACTTGCGTTGTAAAAACAGCGTTGTAATGGCACGCGGGGTAAAATCCCGTGTTGCAGTGCCATACAACCATATTCATGCTCAGGCTTGCACCCTCCTAGTAGGAATCACTCGAACACCATCACGAGCTTCTAAGCCAAAAGCTCCTTATTTTAGGTACGTAAGCTCTCGCGGATTTCGTTTTCAGGCAAACACCAGTTACGCCTGATGCGTTTCGAAGTCTTTCTTTATCAAAGGCTGCTGGTGAAATGGAGCACAGTCCGGCACCGCTTCTAAATTACACATGATTGCGCGCCCTTGATGGGCTGCTCCTAATTAGACTGCCTCTAAAAAACACATGATTACGTGCCCTGGATTGGCGGTGACCCAGCCACCAGGAATGCACCACCCGAAGAGAGCAAGGGGCCACGGGGATTGGTATTTACGGGCCTCCAACTGTAGGGCATCCTCACAGGATTAAGGAAGCACGTAATCGCTGAGGCCCATTTGAGGGCTTTGAAATGCCAGCAGGACTATCATTGCACTTTTTAAGGAACATATTTTCGCTGGCACTGCAACTCTCAGGACACACTGCACAGTCTAATTAGGAGCAGAGCATCCATCCCTTCATTGTCTCACATTTCTATTTATTATGCCTTACTTTCAACCATCCATCCATCGATCCGTCCATCCATCCATCCATCCATCCACCCATCCCCCATCCCTCCTCTGAGTTTCTATTAACTTTACCATCCTTTCACGCACATATGCATCCTATTAGATTTCCATTCACCATGCCATCTTTTCACACAACCTCCTATCCACCCATCCATCTTCTCAAATTTCCATGTGCTACCATCCATCTATCCATCCATCCATACATCCATCCATCTATCCATCCATCCAGCCATCTTCTCAAATTTCCATTTACTTTGCCATCCATACATTCATCCATGAATCCATCCATCCATCTATCATTCCATCCATTCACCCTCTGAGTTTTCCATTCACATTACCACTACCATCCTTTCACCCACCCACCTATCCATCCATCTTCTTAGAATTCCATTTGCTCTGCCACCTTTTCACCTGACCACCCATCCATCCTCTAAATGTTCCATTTACTTTGCCATCTTTCACCCATATCATCCATCCATCCATCTATCCATCCATCCATCCATCCATCTATCTTCTCAGATTTTCATTCATTCTGCCATACCTTCATCTACCCATTTGCCCATTGTCTCCCCCAAAAATCCATTCATACACCCACCTGTCATCCACCCATCCCTTTCCCCACTAATCCCCCACCCTTTCACCCATTCATCCTTTCACCAACCCATCCATCCATTTAGCCACTCATCCTTTTACCCGTCCATCCATTCATACTTTTACCCACCCATTCTTTCACCCACCCACCCATCCATATTTTCGCCTACTTATTTAATTCACCCATCCATCCTTTCACCCCATCCTGTGTCCCACTCTTCCATCCATAAATCCATCCTTTCACCCACCCATCCTTCCAGCCTCCCTTCCTTTCACCTGCTCCTCCATCCTTTTACCCGCCCATCATTTTATCTACACATTCATCCATACATTCTCATTTCATCTACACATTCATCTATACATTCACCCACTCATGCATCCACTTGTTCATACTTCTACCCCTTTTAAACAAGCCCATCCTTCTTGTGTTAATTATAAGGTTTTATCTGCCAAGTTGCAGATAAAGAGGTCCATCAAACACAATACCCCTCTGTAGCTGCTAAAGCGGGTGGGTTCACGACACCCCTACATGACATAGAGTCTTGTGGCATAGAGTGTCTTGGCATACAATGTCATGGTGTAGAGTGTTGTGCGTAGAGTGGAGTGACACACAGTGGACTGGTGTAGAGTGTCGTGGCATGTTGTAGAGGACACTGGACTGGCATAGAGTGGAGTGGCATTTTGTAGATTAGAGTGGAGTAGCATGTCCTACAGTGGCATGTTGTAGAGTGTCTTAGAGTGAATGGACGTAGGGTGAAGTAACATATCATAGAGTCAAGTAACATGTTGCAGGGTGGAGTAGAGTGTGCTAGAGTGGAATAGATTGAAGGAGTGAAGTAGAGTATTGTATAGTGACATACAGTGGAGTAGAGTGTTGTAGAGTGGAATGGCATAAAGTACTTTAGAGTGTCATAGAGTGGAGGGGCATAGAGTGGAGTGGCATAGAGTTGAGTGCCTTTAAGGGTAGTGTTGTAGAGTGTAATTGCATAGATTAATGTGGTGTATAGTGGAGTGGCGTAGAGTGGAGTGGCATACAGTAGGTTGGCGTATTGTAGAGCAGTGTGGCATGCAATAGAGCACACTCAAGAGACATATAGTGGAGTGGCATGCCATAGAGTAGAGTGGAAATGAATGTCATAGAGTGTAGTGATGTATTGCCGACTGGAGTAATGTGTCATATAGTGGAGTTGCACAGAGTGCCACGCAGTGCAGTGCTAAGTCTTAGAGTGGAGTGTTGACTCCTAAAGTGGAGTAGCATGCCATAGAGTGTCCTTTGTAATACATATATATGTTTTTATTTCAATAGGTACTGCAGAGTGGAGTAGCGTGTCATACAGTAGACTGGAGTGACATACCATAGAGTGTTGTGATAATACAGTGTCTTAGAGTGGAGGGCGTAGAATATAGTGGCTTACAGTGGAGCTGCAAGTTGTACATTGGAGTGGCGTGTCATAGAGTGGAGTGGCATACCATAGGCTGTTGCAGAGTGGAATAGAGTGGAGTAGTGTTGTATTGTACCAAAGAGTGGAGTGGAGTGATGTTGCGAGGAATGGCATAGAGTATCATAGAGTAGAGTAAAGTAGTGTAGAGTACAGTTTGTGGGCAAGGTTTGTGATATGAAATAAAAAATAAATCTGCCTTTCACACCCGCACTAATCTCTTCCTTCAAGAATTAAGGAGAACCCATTAACATTTGATATACAAAATAGACACCCATCTAATGTCTAAATTGTTTAGCGTATATCAATCCCAGCTTACTGGATCCATCAAATTGTGTGATCCCAAACAAATACTTCCTCACCAACCTTCAGATTTGTTCATTACTGCAAATAAGATTACTTTCAAATCTGTGAGTTCAGATAATGCACTATACAAAAACTCTCTTGCGCTTGGGTTAAGAAATTACAATGTTGCTCTATGTATAATGGGAATGTAGGCTACATATAGGGTACATATGACAACTGACTAACCTCTTAGTTCACTAGTAGTATTGTCATCTGGGCGGGTAGTAAGTTTCATAACTGTGATTCACAAGGCCATGTGGTTTGGGAGTGGGACTGAGCCTACCTGGAGTCTATTTCAAGCCTTTGTAGCTGGATACCCTTGCGAATAATAATGTGCCTAACGAGTAAACATAACACTGGCCACAGTAATTCAGGAATAATTAAGTGTGAATTAGGACTGCACCTAATTAGATACAGGCCACAATTGATTACTCCAAGTAAAATGGATACGATCTTTTTCTAACACTAAACAAAATTCAGGCAGACAATATTTAACTCATAAAATATGTATAAGCAGGGCATATAGCATTATATACATTGTTTTCAGTGAGTTTAATTACATGCTGCAGATACAGAGTTTGCCTAAGAAAGGTTAAACAGAGTTAAATCAAACCTTTTCTTGAAAATGCAGGTTTTCCCTGTTTGTGCTCAAAAGGTTTACAATTGTAAGTGCAGAAACCGTCTCCTTCCAGCTTGCATTTCAAATTTTAACATTGCACAGTTTTGTAAAATGTATATTCACATTTAAAACAGAATTATAATAATGTGGACTCTGGTATTCTTTTGTTCACATGATAGCATCACTCCACGTAGTGTCCAAAGAGAACATGTATTTGACAGATTGTCAATGTTCACACTTCATCGTTAAATTAGTTTCAGAAATCCACAATCAAATCACAGCATATAAAAATAATTGCTATTTTAACTTTGAAAATTCCATATCAAACAGCTGTTTGGTATTACTTGCCTTTCTTATAGTTTTTTGATCCACTAGTTATAATGTTCCTTTTTTTCTTATTTCGGTCCTTTCCTTGATTTGTGCCTTCTTTTTGCATTCCTGCTATGGTAAGGGGGTCACACATCGCCTCATTTGATTCTCTAGAGATCCCGGGGAGCCTACCCCAGGGGCCAATTACTTTAAAAGAGGATGGCCATGCAGCCCTCCCCCCAGGCCATTATTGGCCCCGGGTACTTCATTCCCCGGGGCCAGCTTAGGAGCTATTTCCCATGGACCTTTGGTTTCCTTGCCCGCACCAGCGTAGGCAGGGAAACCTGTGTTTGCTCTCATTTGGCGGGAGCCTTTTTGAATCTCCTACCAAGCAGGAGCAAACACCAAATCCATAGTGTCCACACCGTCATCCGCTCCCCCTAGCATTTAAACACTTCCCATATAATGATTACACAGGACACATTGTTATGGGTAAAGAACTGCTGCAGGTTTCCAAATCCACTCCCAGCGTGCAGAAGCTTCAGAAATGCTCTTGTCCACTGAAAGCGGACTTTCGATATCAGCCAATTGTGTAAAGTTACGCCACTTTCGCTTTTATCACCATTAAAGTGTTACAGTGCTTAAGTTGCCCTCACTACAAGCATTTGAAAACAAATAGTGTAGCTGGTGTTCCAAAGGCCTCTTAGGTGCCTTGGCATATGAACAATAGAAATAAGAAACAAGTGTTTAAACCTAGATTTGCCAATCCAGGGACAGAAATACAATCCCAAGTGGATAAAAACTACGTATTCAAGATCACCACTTTTGACTGGAGTCTTAAAGGACCAAGATCTGCAAGTCTCAAGTACCTAGATTTCTAACTACAGGTGTGAAAATGGCCCTGAGTCCAACATGAAATTTAAGCTGTTACTTGATAGGTGATCAACATTGCCCATATAAAAAAAATAATAGTGCTAAACACTGGGGATTGGGTCTCCGGGGCCAAATCGGCCTGGGGAGGGGGGTTACGTGACCCCTTTCCGCATTCAAATCTAGCCAGGCCCCGGGTGATGGGGTCCCTGTTGCTGAAATTGGCCTGGGCTAGGGAGCCCCATAGCACCCCGCCCGCATTCAACTTATGTTGACCCCCGTCCCCCATTAAAGGGGAGGGCTAAAAAAAGGTTGACAAACAAGTAGAAAAGGCAAAACAGAGGGTAGAAAAATGAGCAGGAAAGGCAAAACAGAGCAGGGGAGGGCAAAACAGAGGGCAGCCAAACTAGCAAGAAATGCATAACAGAGAGCAGAAAAAAAGCAGAAAAGGCAAAACAGAGAAGAGGACAAAACAAAGAGCACTCAGACACTCACACACCGACTCACAGCCCCACTCAGAGACACACACACCCACTCAAAGCCCCAATGAGTCACTCATACACACACGTACTAATTACCAACCCACTCAAAGTCTCATGCAGCCACTCACAGTCCAACTTAGACACTCACGCACCCATGCCAAGCTTTTCCCTTTCTCCATAGACCTACCCCGCCCCCGGGCATTTACTTTAATGGCAATGTTCCAGACATGCCCAGGGCCATTGCAAAGAAACACCCAAAAATAATTCTGCATCTCAAAATGAGCAATCACCACTCCCAATGATAGAGCGCGCAGGTCACCCGACTAATTATTTTACCATATACGTATCGGGCCCATAAAATTCAAATTTCCATATTTACTAATCGGGTAACCTTACACTCTACTACCAGTATCCCAGTTCCTTCCTATTTTATTTCCAGTGTACCCGACTTACCAATCCACCGTCACGGGTACCTATTGATCACAATAGATCAGGGAGCTAGCTGTAAAGAAAGGCAGATACGAAAATACGTTTTCTATAATTTTGCACTCATAAAATAATCACAGACCCAGGAAGTTTTAAAACCTTTATCTAAATTTCATCTGATTCTGAAAGCATAAGATTTACAATAAGTAAGCAATCAATAACCAAGATTACAAAGAGCACGTATCCATAAAGGAAATAAATGAGACCAACTATTTATAAGTCTAAAGGAGAGTAAGAACAGGGAACATACTAATATAGGTTTCAGAGTTTGCCTCAGTATTTTGTCTAAATGACGGGGAACATAAGGAACATACTTTAATTTCACAGTGAAATATTTCCCCATAAAGAGGAACTATAGGTAAAGTACGAATGGACCATACTAATAAACCAGTGCAATTACTTGAATTGACTAAAGGATGGGTAAAGAAAAGGAACATCTATATATCATGAACTGAAAAAGAATGTACTTAAAGGATGGGTAAGAAATGGAACATGCTAGAATAACAACAAATAATGTATGACTGGTTCATTTAGTGGTGCGAAAAGCATGGAAAAATCAAATATGCAAGAGTATGACTTTATTGAAGCAAAAGAAAGGAAAAATATAGAAGATGCAGAGTTGATTTTCAGCACTATATTTACCTAGTATGGTGTGAAGACCAACCCTGGCCACGGGTCAGTTAAGTACGGGAAGAACCCCAAGGAAGGACAGTCGCCAGTAGGCCAACAGGTGCAGAATGAACACCCCAGGACAGGACAGGAAAACCCAGATTAGGATCAGGACAGGACCACCAAGGTAAGACCAGCACCCGCAGTTCGGAAGCAACGCCTGCGCTCCACCCTCTCTGCAGCTATCAGTCAAAACCCCGATTGGGTTCTTGAATTCCCCAGCAAAGTGCTCCGCCAGCACTTAAGGTTTCCAAAACCCCGCTTGAGTCTATGGAAATTACGGACAGAGTGCTCCGCAGCAGTCTGTATCAGTCACCTATTGAGTGCGTTGGGTCAGTGACAGGTCAGCTATTCGGACAAGTCGGACAATTTCGCTAGCTAAACCTAGGCTAGTTATACTGTTTTTCGGGTCAGTGTACCATCCCCCAAATGTTGCAAGTGCAAGAAATCCCCAATTTCGATTGGTCCTCAAGTAGGATAGGTTAACACACCAACCACATATCATTTCTACAAGACCTAGTTTACATACTCTGGGACCGCCTATTGAATTTGGGGTTCCCATGACTTAAGCCTCAATATTACAATAGCGTATCTATGAATTATGATACATTTAGAACAGCTCAGCTTCTTCTGCTAGGCGAAGGTGCATCTTCCCAGGCACATTTTGGCTGGGACTTCGGGTTGGCAGGGATTCAATGCCACCGGCAGAAGACTGTCATGCGCAGAAGGGCTATTCAATATGGAATCGCGAGTGTTCCTCAGGCCCCAAAGAATACGATACATGAAAAGTAAGCGAAAACAATTTAGAAATACAGAAAAATTGAATACACTGTATACCATGAATAGCTACTCTATACCCCTTACTTTATAATAACTATAGTATTAGGATAAATGCAGAACAAACAACTTTGCAAAAGCAGCTTTGCAAGCACGGAGCATATGAGAAAACAAAGCGGCCATATTAGCAGTATTGTGCATGAGCAAACTTTTCCAACCAGAACTCCAAGTGCGTCACATCACATGACTATGACCGACGCATGCGCAGACTAATTTCCCGCCAAGCAGCGGCCATTTTAATAGCAAGCGTTATTACTGTTTAGTACACATAGGCAAGTGTCTCTGGGACATCCCCGTGTAGTGTAAAAGTGCAATATTAGTAAGACAAACATTTTGATTAGATTTATTAGCACTATTCGAGGTTTATGAGTACAAGCAAGTCGCGTAACGTGCGAATCCTTGCTCCATCAATCCCCTCTTTGATGATATTTACTATCATCACAAAACAATAGAACCAGATGCCAACTTAATTTTTTCCCAATTCAATCTCTTCCAACATTCGATTCAACTTTTCTTTGGTCTCTTTGTTAGGGTGAGAATTTTTCACCCTTTTATAAATCTGATTATTCAGTTCCTCTAATTCAAGTTCATCCACATTCCGTTTCACGCCTCTCTTGTTCACAGTATATTTCTTTTGGGGTTTGCGACATTTGCAACAGACAAATATGAGGAATATGACAAACCTTATTCCTGCAATTGGCATCAGTACCTTAAACAACAAACCTTTACCTAAATTGGAAAACCAATGACCTACAGCGGAGAGACCATCAGTAAGTCTCTTCCAGGCACTATCAACCTCCAGTGGTTTGAGTTCCTTTTCCAAATTTGTAATGTTCCTTACATACCTTTTGAGTTCAATACTTTTGTCAGGTATGTAAGTGCAACAATGTTGCGCTTTCAACATTCTACAGACTCCGCCCTCTTTTGCCAATAGAGTGTCCAGAGCAAGTCTGTTCTGCAAAACCATAGATCTGATCGCAACCATTTCGGTATTGATCATCAGAAATCCACTAGCAGTGTCAGTAGATAACCGATCCACTACTGTTGACAATTTGCAAATTCTGTGTGTGTTCAGAACCACTCCCACTGCAGGTATCATTGCACTAAATATACTACCCACTATTTCCCCTATACTTTCTCTTCTACTACGTACTAAACCGTTAGTGCTTTCACTACTTCCAGCCATTTCATTCACGTGGTATATTTTCGGGAAGACAATTCCAAAATAGCAGCTTCCATACCAGTGATCCGGCAATTTGAAATAAGCCTTGTTTCCACATATGTAATAAATTCCGGGAAACATAGGTTCTGACCCATTTTTGAAACCCCAACCTCCAATTACCTTGCAATTGTGTTCGCATTGACTGGAACCAATGAAAATGTTATTATAATAACTAGTCTTTTCTCGGTGAAGACAAAGTTTCCCTTTTCTTTCGAAATCCAGCAACAAAGCAGGATTAGCCCCACCATTTGAGGTGCTTCCCATGTTTTCAGCCCACTTAGGAGTTTTCTGTCTTTTATCATTCGCTTTTCTTTGGAAACTTTCTCTTCTTTTCTCTGCCATGTTTAGAAACATTTTCTCTTGTTCATGTAATGAACAGGTCAAGTTATCTCTATGTGCTTCACCTAAATCTATGGTACCTATAGTCAGAAAATATTCTCCCATATAACGTGTTACATCACTTTTGGTATGTACAGGGTTCAGATTTCCACGTATAGGAAGTTCAGAAAATATCACGTCTGAGTTAGAGTAATAGTACTGTAACGGTCCTCTTTTATAGAATAAGCTAGCTAAAATACTACAAAAAATTCCATATGTTAATGGCAAGTGATGGTATGTCACTCCCTCAGCTACAGAAGTAGGTAGCTTCATGCAAACATAGCAGTCTTCTATTTCTATAGCTTCTACATAATGCACTAAAAGGTTGGCGAATACGTTTAAATTAGTTCTGTTCTTGATTCCATGATAATGCAGTCCTTCCTCATCTGGTGCTTCTAAGTCCATTTTAGTTTGTCTAATGCTAAGTGCTTTCTCACGTCCATCTACACTTTGTGGTGTCAGTTCGTCAGTGTCTTTTGCCACAGTCTTTGTAGAGTCAATATCAGTATCTTTACTCATCATATAAGGAATAGTAATTGTTAGTCCTATCTATAATATTAATACTAAAGCTACACTACACACACATACTTTGCAGCATGTTTTACAAAAATTGCGTCTAGGTCTTCCATTCACATTTGAATCAGACATTTTCGCTTAAAAGAAGCTTTTCCAACCCCTCTTTGTAACTTTGCACAGGTTGCTTACACAGTGCAACTTCAGGTTGGTTCTTCTTCTTCGGTAGACTGGTTAGCAGTCAATTCTTCCTCACTTTCGTCACTTATATCAAGATCCTCAAATTCCTCCAACACCAGGTAAGTCCATTCAGGATCCTGATACTTTTCGTTCAGTCTTTTTATTCGGGCACTTCTTTGCTTAGTGCTTTCTCCAGGGGACTCTGTTTTACTGGAAGCTTGTTTCCTTTGCTCAAGCTTCTCTTCTACTGTTTTCAGTCTCAGTCTCAGTCTTTTGATGTATCTTGGTTCTCTATTTTATTTTTCTTCTTGATCCTTTTAACTGGTACTGTTGTTGGGCTTTCATCCAATGCTCTTTTATTTTCGTTCTGTTGTGGCACTTCTGCTTCTGTTTCCTCTCTTTCTATCTGACTAGTCCCAGGTCTTATTTTGGTTTCTTCTGCCTGGTTGCTAAGCTGGCCTTGTTCAGGTGTAGACTGGATTTGTCTTTTGGACGTTTCACTTTCTGTCTCCTGAACACCTTTGTCTATTTCTATCTGATCCTGTTCAAGCACTTCGAACCTTTGATTTTCTTCCGCTTGAACTTTTGCCCTAACTTCTATCTGTCCCTTTTCAATCTCAGGAGTTCTTGGAGGTGTGTCGATTACCTGTTCTGTCCCTATCTGACCTTCCTCCTCATCAGATTTGACATGGATTTCGATGATCTGATTATCTTCTCCTATTCCTGTCTCCTCCTCACTATCCCACTCTCTATCTGGGTATGGCTGGCTTCTGGTTCTTATGGGATCAACTGTCAGGTCGATTACTGGGATCCATTCATCTTGACTGGTGCTCAGTTGTTCATCATCAGCTACTTCAGGACCAACATCTGGAGACCCCTCAGCTGGACAACCTTCAGCGTCAGTTTCTTCGTCTTCGGTTACCTTCTTTGTATGACTGGCATGGATCCACTTTGGTACTCCTGCACACTTCACCGCTGTCGTGGTCACCAGAATTACTTGTCTTGGCTTTCCCCACTTCGGTGCAAGGCAACTCGATCGGGTGTGCTTCTTAAGTACCACCCAGTCCCCTGGATTCAGTTTATGGACTGGAGTTGCTGGCCTGGCGACGGCGTCTTCCCCAATCTGGTGAGAGATAGAACGCACTTGGTCACCCAGTTGCTTGCAGTACTCTAGTACCAAATCATCAGAAATGCTTATCAGTTTGTGTCCTGGCACCCATGCTTGTCTCATTACTTTTCCCATCAGGATCTCATGGGGACTCAGGCCTGTTTTTCGGTCTGGAATACTTCTTATTCCCATCAGTACAAGAGGTAAAGCCTCTATCCAGTTCATGCCAGTAGATTCACACATCTTTCCTAGTCTCGACTTGATAGTGCCATTCAGTTGTTCCACCACTCCAGAAGCCTCTGGGCGATATGCACAGTGTAGTTTTTGAGTAATTTTGAATGCTTCACAGATCTGATCAATTATTTCATTCTGAAAATGCCCACCTCTGTCTGATTCAATTGTGACTGGAACCCTGTACCTAGGTATTAGTTCTCGTAGTAACAATTTGGCTACAGTGATGGCATCATTCTTCTTGGCCGGGTAAGCCTCTACCCATTTTGAAAACAGGCAAACAATGACAAGGACGTACCTCATTCCTCTACAAGGGGGTAACTGAATGAAATCAATTTGTAATCTTATTAAAGGGCCTTCTGCTTTCCCAATTTTTCCCAGTGAAACTACTGTTTTCTTCCCGGCATTGTACTGCTGACATGTCAAGCACCTCTGGCAGAGCCTCTCCGCTATCTTCCTGAATTTTGAATTGAACCATGTCTGTTTGAAGACACGAACCATGGCATCCCTCCCAATGTGCGTATTTCCATGTATTAGCTGGGCCATAGGAGCAAGCAAGCTGTCAGGCAATACAGGCATACCATCAGAGCAAACAACGACACCATCCTCATTTCTCTGTTGACAACCAAACTTTCTCCATTTTCTCTTTTCCTTTGGTCCTGCTGCATTCTGTAAATCTCTCAGTTCCTCCCATGTTGGCACATTCTCAAACACCATAAGTTGGCAGCTGTTTCCATTTCCCTCCAATTTGACATTGACTGACATTTGATGTCTTGCACAATGTTGGGCCAGTTGGTCAGCATATCGGTTACCTACTGTCACATTGTCATCGCCAGATTTGTGAGCAGCACACTTGACCACTGCCAATTCTTTTGGTAACTGGATTGCTTCCAGTAATTCCTGAACCACTTTTCCATTTCTAATAGGAGTACCTGAAGAAGTCAGGTACTCTCTTTGCAGCCATAACTGGCCAAAGTCATGCACAACCCCGTAACCATATTGGCTGTCAGTATATATGGTTACTCTTTTATTCTTCCCAACTTTACAGGCTCTTGCCAATGCAATCAATTCGGCTACTTGTGCAGACTTTACTCCAAATAGATAGGATGCTTCTACAGCACGGGATACTGTGACTACAGCATAGGCAGCACTTGAACCTCCATTCTCATGTCTCAGACATGAGCCATCTACAAACAGCTCGTAATCTTCTACAGGTAGTTGCATCTCCTTGATATCTGGGCGTGGTTTGGTACTAAACTCAGTCAGGTCAATGCAGTCATGCTCGACCTCTCCCTTTGCTTCTGCAATCAGTGAATCTGGTAATAGGGTTGCTGGATTCAATATGTTACAACGAGTAATTGTTACATTTGCAGCACCCACAAGAATCCTCGCATATTTAGTCAGCCGACTAGGTGTGAGATACTGGGTTTTAGTTCTGGTCAGTAAGATTACAACTGCATGTGGAACATCCACAGTTACAGGATGTCCCATAATGATGGATTCACTCTGTTCAAGACTCGTGCAAGTTGCAGCTACTGCTTTCAGACATCCAGGTAATCCAGCAGCCACTGGATCTAAAGTAGCAGAGAAGTATGCTACTGGACGTCTAGTCAAACCATGCTCTTGAGTTAGGACTGACAGTGCACAATTGTCTCGTGTATCACAAAATAGTGCAAATTCCTTTGAATAATCAGGCATTCCTAAGGCAGGGGCTGTACATAGACATTCTCGTAATTTAGTAAATGCTGTCATGCTTTCTTCATCCCATTCTACTGGGTCCTTTGCTCCTTTCCTTGTCATTTTTATCAATGGTTTTGCTAAGACTGCAAATCCCACAATCCATTGTCTGCAGTATCCTACAACTCCAAGGAACATTCTGATCTCTTTCTGAGTGTTTGGTAACTGCATATTTCGAATTATCCTAATCCTTTCTGAAGTAACTTTCCTGATACCCTTCTCTATCTGGTGCCCCAGATATTTTACTGAAGAGGTACAGAACTGTAGTTTGTCAGGTGATACTTTATGTCCTCCTTCACCTAAGTGGTTCAGTAAAGCAATGGTGTCAACAACACAGTCTTTCTGACTTTTAGACGCCACCAAGAGGTCGTCTATATATTGCACCAAAACTGATTCTCCAGGTAAGACTAAGGATTCAAGGCACTTTTTCAGAATCTGATTAAAGATTGAGGGGCTTTCTGTGTACCCCTGAGGGACGCGATTCCAAACGAACATGTGACTGTCGAATTCAAATGAGAAAATAAATTTGCTGTCGGGATGCAAAGGGATTGAAAAGAATGCGTGACATAAGTCAATGACGGTGAACCATTCAGCATCCCATGGAATCTGATATAAAATCACTGCTGGGTTTGGAACAATAGGACAGCAAGGAACAACAATTTTGTTTACCTTTCGCAGGTCCTGCACTACCCTGTACTTACCACTAGGTTTCTTGATGCCAATTATTGGGGAGTTACAAGGACTACTCAACACTTCTTGTATGATGTTTGCTTCTAGCAATCTTTTTATTTCAATGGCAACTCCTGCTTTCACTTCTGCACTCATTTTGTATGGTTTAGTATTTGGGTAAACTGTATCTTCCTTTATGGCTATTTTAATTGGGTCAACATTTGCCATTAGTCCTACATCTTTTCCAGTAAAATCCCATACTTCTGGTTTCACTGTCTGTTAGAGTTCTTCAGGTAAGTCTTGTATCGTCAGTCTTTTAATTTCTGAGTCAGGTCTTATTAGCATTAATTTGTATATTCCATCTTCGTCTGGGGTTTGAATTTCGACACCCTTTGGTGTGCAAAAGATGGTACAGTTCATTTTACACAACAATCACGTCCCAATAGGTTTACAGGACTGGAATCACAGACAACAAATCTATGCATTTCTTTGAAATTCCCTATTGTAATCTCCATGGGCTCGGTAACTGGGGTACTAATCAATTGATTAGATACGCCCACTACTTGGATCGCTTCTCCCGAGAGGGGTAGGTTTGGAACGTCTGCTGTTCTTACAGTAGAACGGGTGGCCCCAGTGTCCAACAGAAAGGTGACATCATTTCCTTCAACCTTTCCTTCAATGTATGGCCCTGACTGGTCCACCGGTAAGGAGGCGCCAAGCACGCACTCCTTGTCCTCCACCCTCAGGTACCGTCAGTAACGTTCATCACAGAGGAAGGTATCATTCAAGAAAAATTGTGAAGTTGCTGCATTTCTATCCTCTTTTCCTCCCCATACCTCGATGTCTTCACCCTGCTGCGCTTTGCCTTTAAAATTTGGTCTAGGTGCACGGGGCAACTGATTCGGTTTTACCTGTTGCTGGGTCTTTCTTGGTTTTTCATTCTGCGTCTGTGGATTTAAATCATTAATTTGGGGGTTATTATTTTGTGCGTATGGACACTCGTCTCTCCAGTGCCCTATCTGTCCGCACCCGTGACAGAGGAACTTCTTTTTGGCCTCCTCTCGGCTCATTTTTACCTTGGGCTTCCCTCCACCCCCAGAACCTTGGTTTTGGGTAGTACTATTCATTTTACCTAACTGCTTTTCTTGTTGTTCAGCTAATTTTACTTGTGCCCACATGACCTTTTCCTTTAAAGCCTTTCGTTTGTCAGCCATCTCATCTTCACAGTACTTGGCGTACCTTAAAACCTCATCTATTTTCTTAGACTGCCAACAGATTTTATTGTCTTTGATCCATTGGCAAATTTCAGGTCTTAAACCGTTTACAAACCTGTAAATGAAATGGGTCATGTCCTTCATCTCAATGTTATCTATGCCGCTGTACGTTTTGAACACCTGCAACAATCTTTCATAATAGGAATGCACAGTTCTATCTATTCGGGTCCACTCAGTTTCCTTTGCAGGCACTTTCCCTTTCAGATGTAACATTACTTGCTGGTATTTTTTCATTACCTCATCAGAAGGAGCCCCTGTAACAGGGTCCCTCGGGAATTCCTCACTAGGCCAAACAATGGCAATTTTACATTCTGTTCACAAGTCTACGGGAACTACGATATCGAAAAACCCATCCAGATCTTTCCACAGGCATTTTTGTACTTTCACAAACCTTTCTACCTGCCTGTACCAATCCACAGGTTTCTCTCGTATTTTTGGGAAATCATTGGTAAAGGACACAATATCCTGTCGGGACCATGGAACATGCACGTACTTTCCACCTGGCACTTCTCGCATAGGATACAATTGCTCTGGCTTGTCAGCTTCTTTTAAAACATTCAGAAGTCATCTGCTTTGATCTAATCTCCTCCTTTTTCTTTGCCCACCTGGCTTTCCATTTTTCCAGTTCTCCCCATTTTTGCAACAGATTCACTAATTCTTTGATCTGTACCTTCTTCCCTGACACATTCATATTTTCCAGATCTTTGTCTGAGAACTCTGCTCTATAGGGTTTTTGCAGTGATTTAGATTTCCCAATATCAATTCCCATACTAGCCGCGGTGTCCACTAACTTCCCATGGAACACCCTAGTATTACGGGTGATGCTTTTACAAATAAACAGCAGTTCTTCTTCAGAAAAGGTATTTAGTCTGTCTAACCCTACATTCCCAGCCATCAGTTCTTCTAATTCTATTCTTAATTTGTAAATATCTAGTGGTTTCGACGGGGAATTTGGTTTCTTTAATTCTCGACTCCATCTCTCAATCTCTTCAGGGGTTACTACAGTGGCACGTTTAGTACCAGAAGCTGACTCAATCTGCACTTCTCCTGAACTGAAAGGAGTGTTCCTTCTCTGTGAACCCCTTTCCAGCTCCCTTACTGGCAAATCCATCAAGGAAATTACAGATTCGCATTCGCTTGCCTGATCATCTACAATTAAGGGCTCTTTTCTTGGCTGTACTATAGCCGGGGTAATAATCGGTGTCTTGGGACACCCCTGTTTATCCCCATACAAAGGAACGACTGGTCCAATAGTTACTGGGATGGTCAGGGCTTCAGGACTTGTATTTAGCTGGGAGATTTTCTGAATTAATTCTGTTCTCTGTTTAATTAATGCCTCTTGCTCTCTCTTCTGCAGTATTCTTTCCAGGCTTATTTCTGGTACTATTTGCGGAGTCAGGGTTGGGGCAGTTGGATGCGTCATACTTGGTCCCTCACCATAATTAGGTTTCATGAATGGATTTCCTGTGCTTAAAGGTCTCGGCATCTCCTGATAAGGAGGTATTTGACAGCCGTCTCTTACATTTACAGGTCTAGGCCCCTCCTGGGAAGGAGGTCTCAGGCAAGCATCCCCTACACTAGAGGATCGAGGTCCTTCATTATAAGGAGGTGGATTTTTCATGAACAAGTCATCCAACAAATCGTCGTCTGAATCCCCACTGGTCACCCAATGTTTGTTTTTTTCTGTCTTTTTCCCTCCCACCGGGTCTCCTAGTGCCATCATAGGGTACAATCCTTCTACTATCATATTTTGCCTCCACTCTTTCATTCTTTTCTCTCGGGTTTCGGGTTTCACTTTAGGATACCATTTGGTTAACCCTTTATCCATTCGGGGTTTGTCCCTCTCAAAAGCCTCTATCTCCCATTCCTCTAAGGCTTCGTACTGTGTTAATCTGGGTCTGGGATGTAAATTGTTCATTCGGGTTCTCAAGTTAAACAGAATCCTGCCATTAAATGCACCCTCTAACGGAAATGCCAAAACTCCGTCATTTTTAGTGTATTCCACCCAATTCTCCAACCACACACAAGAGTGGTACCCTTTATCAAACATCATGAATGATGCGGGAGTGTTAGGTGGTGGAATGACAACTCGTTCTCTAGTTTTGATCGGCTTATCCTTTTTGAAATAATTTCTCACTTTGTTTACTAAGGTCATCTTCCTCTTGTTTTCGTACATAATGTCGTATCTACGACCTTTCCACTTCTCTTTTCCAAACCCTAAATATTTTGGATCAGGTCTAGTCTCCGGGTTAGTTATATGCCACATATACTTTCCCGCAAGCGACTTTGTTTACAAGTCACTTCCAATTCAATTGCGTCTTTTATTTTTCTAACGCCAATCAACACGGTGGTTGCAAAATTTTCTGACCAATGGGTGCGCGGCCTTTTCGCGAGACAAGTTCTCACGCTTCGGCGCTCACCGCTCCTTTACAATACCAGCTCCGCTACACACCCGCTGTCTCTACCAATACCAGTGCGGCACAGAGTGACGTCAGAGCAGCTCCGCAACTGACTCCCTCCTTCACAGGGTAACGGAACCTGATTTCTTTCTTAAAGTGCAAGTGCTTTATTTAATTTACAACGTAGAAACATTCGCCACTGTACTCGAGTGTCTAGACAGGAAAGATTTGTTTTACTGCAAGTAAACCTCTTTTGCATGCCCTTCTGTATATCGTTTTACTCCGCTAGAGCTACTACATTCTCCCTGCTGTTTGGCCTGTTCCTCTACCTTCCACCCTCTTGCCATCGGTCGCACCAGCCCCTGTCCTTCTTCCTCAAGGTGCACTGTCTCTTGTAACACGGGGTTTTTATTAAATGTGCGCTCACTAATTAGACATAATCTTGCCTTTCATGATTTTGTGGATGAAAGGCAGCCAGACTGGGTATTTATTACAGAGACCTGGGCCACTGATTCTTCTGGACATGACCTCCTCCTAGCCATTCCTGAGGGCTATTCTCTACATAGACTTGATAGACCTAAACGTAGAGGAGGAGGGATTGCGATTCTTTGCAAATCCTCCTTACTATGTACGGTTACTCCACTTTCCTCGCCCCAAGATCGCTTTGAAGCCCTGTACTTCTGTATCGCATGTGCCCCTTCAGTTTCCTTTACGGGGATACTGATCTACAGGCCGCCTGGTCATAGAGCTAACTTTGCCTCTGACATACTTAGGATCCTTGAGCCATACTTTGGAAAGCCCTCTTTCACCGTTCTGGGTGACCTCAATTTCCATCTTGATGAGGCCCAGTCTAAGGACACGCTTTCATTGGTCGAATCTCTTGGAGCCTGTGATCTTGTCCAGCTTGTGACTACAGCCACTCACACAGCAGGTCACATCCTTGATGGAGTTTTCTCTAATGATCGTAAACTCTCGAGTGGCACACCCTTACCATTGGTGTGGACTGATCACTTTGCGGTTCCTCTCTATTTAACCTTTTCCACCTCTAATTCCATTAAGAAGGGGACTACCCCTTTCGTTTCTAGAAGAAATCTTAGAAACATTACGAATGAGGCTTTTGTCCCTTTTGTTCCCACACCAGAGGCTCTCTCCCTTAAAGACGCGGATGAGGCAGCACAAGTTCTGCAGGACTCCATCACTAATGCAGTAGAAAAACTTGCCCCCGCATCCCTGCGATATGTAGCCCGGCGGAAGCCATCAGCGCCATGGTTTTCGGACCATCTGAGACTTCTAAGACAGGGTTGCAGAAGCAGTGAGAGGAGATGGAGGAAATCCTGGGACCCCATGGATAGGGAGGCTCATAAGTCTGCTCTACGGGAGTATAAGCTGAAAGTGATAATGGAGAAGCAGGAATACTTCTCCAATCTGACTAGCTCACTCACTTCCGCTAGGGAGCTGTTTAAAATCGCGGACTCACTATGCTCCCTCCAACTTCCTGACCCCGTAGTTAGTTCTCAACGTCTCTGTGACGACATTGCAGACTTTTTTCATAAAAAAATCTTTGACATTCATGCTTCCCTAGAAGTACAACGTTTCTCCTTGGTTGAAAATCATCTTCCTGGCATACGCTCCTTTGAGGCATTGGACATAGCTCCTTCCAGTCTCCTCTCCGATTTCCCCCCTATGTCTTTGGAGGGACTGAATCTTCTTTTGGACAAGACGAAGTCTTCTTCTCCATTAGATCCACTGCCTCTTAAAAAGTTAAAAGAGTGTAGGAACAGCCTCCTTCCTCCCCTGCTTGAGGTGATGAATAAGGTCATAGCTCAAGGCTCCTTTCCATCAATATGGAAGAAGGCCATTGTGAGGCCGCTCCTTAAGAAGCCCTCACTTGATCCTGGTCTTTTGAAAAATTTCCGACCCATTTCTCTGCTCCCTGCACCGGCTAAAATTTTAGAAGCACACCTGAACCGCCACTTATCTTCCTTCCTTGAAGTCTCGGAGTATCTTGATATCACCCAGCATGGTTTCCGAAAACAGCACAGCACAGAATCTGCTCTCACCTTTGTAGTCGATAACATCCGACGCAAGGTTGACGCTGGACAAACCACCATTCTTGTGCTATTGGACCTCACGGCCGCATTTGACACTCTGTCCCCTGTCATTTTAACATCTCGGCTTAGGGAGGCAGGTGTCACTGGCTCGGCCCTGAGTCTCCTCAACTCCTTTCTCCTTGATAGGGAACAGAGAGTGATGCTCGGCAACCACCTCTCCCCAGCAAAGTCTTTGCAATGTGGGGTGCCACAGGGGTCGGCATTAAGTCCGACCCTGTTTAACATCTACGTGGCCCCCCTTGCTAGGCTTGTAAGATCGCAGGGGATGGAGGTGGTATCATACGCCGATGACACCCAGATCATGGTTTCACTCACTCAGTCCTCTGTCATAACATCTGCCTCTAGCTTCAGGTCCTGTATGCAACATGTTGCAGATTGGATGGTTGTCAACTCGCTGAAGCTAAATGGCGACAAGACTGAGGTCTTGGTCTTTGGGAAGGACCATGATATCTGGTCGAGTGAATGGTGGCCCTCCTCGCTTGGCACCTGCCCCACTCCCTCGCAATCTGCCAGAAATCTGGGTGTGGTGTTCGATACTTCACTCTCGATGTCCCTACAGGTGAATCGGACTGTTTCAACCTGCTGGGGTGTGATCGGGACGCTCAATAGAATTCGCAGCTATTTGTCTCTTCAAGCACGCAAGCAGATTGCAGTCGCCCTTGTTGGGTCCAGACTAGACTATTGTAACTCGCTCTACATGGAATCCAACAAGGGCCTCATACATCGACTGCAAATCGTGCAGAATGCTGCTGCACGCTTTGTCTTGGATCTTCCTAGGTCCTCTTCTGCTACTGCTGCGAGGAGAGATCTTCATTGGCTGCCTATTCAGCACAGAATATATTTTAAAATTCTGTGCCTGACCTATAGAGCTCTCGAGGATGGATCTAATGGCGCTATCAGCTCCCTGCTTACCCGTTATCACCCTACTCGTTGTTTGCGTTCTTCGGGTTTACTTCAACTTGTTGTCCCCCGTTTTAAGCTCACCAGATGGGGAGCCAGGGCCTTCTCCGTCGTTGCGCCACAGCTCTGGAACATCCTGCCGATGGAGTTGAAGACCTCACCTTCTCTATCGCTCTTCAAAAAGGCCCTAAAAACGTGGTGCTTCTCTAGAGCCTACACAGGTTGAGCTGCAGGGTTATCTGCTATGAGCTGGATTTGGAATTAGGCGCCTTGACGCCCACTGGGCTAAGTTTGCGCATGACAAAACCCCCTTTACTTACTTACTTACTTACTTACTTACTTGTCTACTTTTCATACACTACGGATAGATCTCTTCTGCCTACCCTTCACTCAAGCATTAGAGAACGTGCTACTTCTTTGACTCATCCACTTCTTTCCGGGATATATACTAAGTCTAAAGTTTCACTAGTGAACTCTTTTGCTATCACTCAAGCTTAGAAGAACCTGCTACTCCTTCCGTGTGACCCTTACTAGGTTATATCACAATAGAAGTTTTGACAGCGAACTCTTTGCTACCATTTATTCAACTATTCATACAGAAACCCTAATTAGCGCTTCCAGTTCTGCCTAACCATGCACTAATTTTCCTCGAGCCACTGACCTCAGAGCGAAGTGGATTCTCCTCACCACTCGCTATTCAATTCCCCGGGGATTCCAAACAAACATATAACAATCACTAACGAGTGGATTAGTACATATATCAATATAACAGCAAGAAAACAATTTAAAACATTTTCAAAACAATAAAGCATTTGTAAATTCGTTTAGCAGCAAAATTTTCACAATTAGCAGCAAATAACCTACCTACCTATCTTAACTAGTCCCTAACCATCCTCTGGCTACCAGAAAAATACTGATAGAGCGCGCAGGTCACCCGACAAATTGTTTTACCATATACGTATCGGGCCCATAAAATTCAAATTTCCATATTTACTAATCGGGTAACCTTACACTCTACTACCAGTATCCCAGTTCCTTCCTATTTTATTTCCAGTGTACCCGACTTACCAATCCACCGTCACGGGTACCTATTGATCACAATAGATCAGAGAGCTAGCTGTAAAGAAAGGCAGATACCAAAAATACCTTTTCTATAATTTTGCACTCATAAAATAATCACAGACTCAGGAGGTTTTAAAACCTTTATCTAAATTTCATCTGATTCTGATAGCATAAGATTTACAATAAGTAAGCAATCAATAACCAAGATTACAAAGAGCACGTATCCATAAAGGAAATAAATGAGACCAACCATTTATAAGTCTAAAGGAGAGTAAGAACAGGGAACATACTAATATAGGTTTCAGAGTTTGCCTCAGTATTTTGTCTAAAGGACGGGGAACATAAGGAACATACTAGAATTTCACAGTGAAATATTTCCCCATAAAGAGGAACTATAGGTAAAGTACGAATGGACCATACTAATAAACCGGTGCAATTACTTGAATTGACTAAAGGATGGGTAAAGAAAAGGAACATCTATATATCATGAACTGAAAAAGAATGTACTTAAAGGATGGGTAAGAAATGGAACATGCTAGAATACCAACAAATAATGTATGACTGGTTCATTTAGTGGTGCGAAAAGCATGGAAAAATCAAATATGCAAGAGTATGACTTTATTGAAGCAAAAGAAAGGAAAAATATAGAACATGCAGAGTAGATTTTCAGCACTATATTTACCTAGTATGGTGTGAAGACCAACCTTGGCCACGGGTCAGTTAAGTACGGGAAGAACCCCAAGGAAGGACAGTCGCCAGTAGGCCAACAGGTGCAGAATGGATACCCCAGGACAGGACAGGAAAACCCAGATTAGGATCAGGACAGGACCACCAAGGTAAGACCAGCACCCGCAGTTCGGAAGCAACGCCTGCGCTCCACCCTCTCTGCAGCTATTAGTCAAAACCCCGATTGGGTTCTCGAATTCCCCAGCAAAGTGCTCCGCCAGCACTTAAGGTTTCCAAAACCCCGCTTGAGTCTATGGAAATTACGGACAGAGTGCTCCGCAGCAGTCTGTATCAGTCACCTATTGAGTGCGTTGGGTCAGTGACAGGTCAGCTATTCGGACAATTCAGACAATTTCGCTAGCTAAACCTAGGCTAGTTATACTGTTTTTCGGGTCAGTGTACCACCCCCCAAATGTTGCAAGTGCAAGAAATCCCCAATTTCGATTGGTCCTCAAGTAGGATAGGTTAACACACCAACCACATTTCATTTCTACAAGACCTAATTTACATACTCTGGGACCGCCTATTGAATTTGGGGTTCCCATGACTTAAGCCTCAATATTACAATAGCGCATCTATGAATTATGATACATTTAGAACAGCTCAGCTTCTTCTGCTAGGCGAAGGTGCATCTTCCCAGGCACATTTTGGCTGGGACTTCGGGTTGGCAGGGATTCAATGCCACCGGCAGAAGACTGTCATGCGCAGAAGGGCTGTTCAATATGTAATCGCAAGTGTTCCTCAGGCCCCAAAGAATACGATACATGAAAAGTAAGCGAAAACAATTTAGAAATACAGAAAAAATGAATACACTGTATACCATGAATAGCTACTCTTTACCCCTTACTTTATAATAACTATAGTATTAGGATAAATGCAGAACAAACAACTTTGCAAAAGCAGCTTTGCAAGCACGGAGCATATGAGAAAACAAAGCGGCCATATTAGCAGTATTGCGCATGAGCAAACTTTTCCCACCAGAACTGCAAGTGCGTCACATCACTATGACCGACGCATGCGCAGACTAATTTCCCGCCAAGCAGCGGCCATTTTATTAGCAAGCGTAATTACTGTTTAGTACACATAGGCAAGCGTCTCTGGGACACCCCCGTGTAGTGTAAAAGTGCAATATTAGTAAGACAAACATTTTGATTAGATTTATTAACACTATTCGAGGTTCATGAGTACAAGCAAGTCACGTAACGTGCGAATCCTTGCTCCATCACCAATACTATTGTCGTCACATGTCAAGCTTATGCTTACAGGGCGAGTAAAAACTCGCTCTGGCAAGTATAGGATCGCCGTAGGCCAGTCGTTCAGACCCTCACCCATAAGGAAAAGAAAGAATCAAGCAGTTTTCAAAAGCCAATTTTATTTTTCAGCTGCCCAGTGTTATTTTTCATCCTCTTCTTCTTTCTCGCAAAAGGGAGAGGGCAACTTCCATTTCGACCACTAATGCTTGAGTTCATATCTCAAGAATAAAATGAATTTTTAATGTAGTTCCTTTTTTCGCATCAAAGCACATTTTGCAACTCAAACCTTTCAACAATGCATTCTCAGACCAAATGCACCAAAATATGGCCAATGAATTCAAAACATAATTGAAGGGACATCTGATGGTATGAGAGATTGGGTTTGTGTACACTCCTGCGGGTTGTGCGGACATCCCATACTATTTCAAAATACTCAAAGTCAGGCGCGGTGCGTCCATTAGGGTTCTTGGGCGTTGCCCCTCTAACTCTGACTCTCTCACGAGTCACACAGTGCAATCCCTCCGATTCCCAGGCACTACAGGTCAGCTGCAAGACAAAGTCTGATTGACATCCTCCACCATAACACGTAACACAGCACAGGTGGTCGGCCAGCGGAGCGCACAGCAAGAGTGCGCATGTTCTGTTTAGGGCTTAAACATTTTGCAACCAGCCCTGAACATGCACACACTAGGCTGCTCATTAGAAGAGCAAGGGTTGTTCCATGCCGCTCTTCTAAGGAGCAGCCTAGTGCGCATGTTCGGGCTGTCCGCAAAAAATGTTAAGCCCTAAGCAGAACATGCGCACTACTGCTCAAGCCAATCCTGGCGCTGCTGCTGGAGCAGCGTCTGGATTGGCTGAGAGCAGGCAGTACTTGCCAAGGCGGCAACGCGGGAGTCGGACCCCGGCCAAGGAGGACTTGCAGAGGCGGCGCGGATAATTATTTTAATCTCCGCCGCGCATGACCCCTAACAACCCCCTCCCTCCCCCCCGCGAGTATTGGAGCGCGAGCCCCGCGACTGCTTCTCATGCCTCTCTGCGCTCGTGAGTTATTTTTAAAGCGGTTGAGCTGGCACCAGGATATGGAAGCTATGGGAGTGATGTTTCAGGTCCGAATCCTTGTGGGAAATACCGTTTTCAGGCATTGCACAAAAGCAGGCGGATTATCTCAAATATCACTTACCAGTGTTTGCCATCTGCGGAAATGTAGACGGCTTTTTGAAATGTTAATTTATCTGTATGACGAAATGGCAGCCAGGTAACTTTAGGAATTGGCCGGGCTTCGCTGTATAACTTGATCAAGTCAAGTCAAAAGGCTTTATTTCGATAAAAACATATCATAAAAGCATCTCATTAAAAAAAGCACATTATACAGTTAAAAACAGAAATTGATCTATTTACACCAGAGTTTTTTCCCTCTATTATATCTGGTATTTACAAGTAGATAGCACATTAAAATACCGAAAATTTAAGAATCAAATTTAACATTTCATTTCATTTAAGCCTTTTGTTTCTGAGATACCATGCCCATGAAAGGAATTTTGACAGACTGCAAGCATAGAGTGAGCGTGGATCTGTCGTTAAGATGCGCAGCGCGACAATATGAGACCTAGTGCCTAGTGACCGACACAAAGGTTTTAGCCACCTAGTTCTTGGGTTCGTATACACTGGACATTCAAACAAAAAATGCGCTATGGTTTCTGGTCTAGTTGGGCAGAAAGGACAGAATGCTGTAGTCTGGACCGGAGGTTTCCAGCAAGCTGTAAGGGCGCGTACTGGAAGAGCACCGACCCTAAACTTAAAGTAAAGAGCCCTATCGAAAGGCTTCCATAAAATGTCCAAATAGAGTTCGCGGATCGGCAGATCCTTGAACTGCAGGAAGTCATTCGTGAGCCTGCCCAAAGCATGGTCAGTGCTAGTTCTAGACGCAACCCAGTTCCAGTAAAGACTCTTTAGAGTGGCCTTAGGGGGAGAGGACCTACCAACCCATGCCTCGCTAAGACCCAGGTCCCCAAGCAACGTTTTTACATTTCTTAGCCACTTTACTTTATACCAACCAGATGATGCCATGACTTCAGTTAGCCCCTTAGCATATTTGGCCAGTTCAGGAGTTCGCCATATCCGAGCCCATAGGAGCAACGGTATGAACTTGGCCAAATCCCCAATCGGACGACAGCCTAGGTCGAGCAATAAAGGTACCATTGGGGTGCTTTGAGGAAGCGACATAAGGTCCCTAAAGAATTTATTTTCGGACCTTGTTAGGCAACTGTGCCCCATAGCTCTGCCCCGTAAAGAGCAGAGCTAACGCCCTTAGCTTTGTAGATATCGATAACGGGGGCTATTGGTCTTATCGAACAGGATCGCTGTTCCCTAAGCAATGCCCCAGCTACCCTCTTGTGATTTAGGAGCATTTTGCAAAGGTGGGCAGTCCACTGCATGGTATGCGATATGAGTATGCCTAAGTAATCAAACACTGTGACCCTTTCTAAATGCACGGAATTCAATGTAGGTGGGCTAGAGAGTTTTTTCGGGGGATTCATCACCAGGTACTTTGTTTTTTCGGTGTTAATTATTAGGCCCCGCTGCGAGCAAAAAGCCTGGAAGTTGTTAAGAAGCTTTTGGAGGCCCATAGGGGACTTAGATATTAGGAGCGTGTCATCCGCAAATAGGAGGGTAGGTATTCGCTCGCTCGCCAGGGATAGTTCATCTGAAGGATCTTTTAGCAGATGCTCTACCACGCCGTTCACGTATAGTGAAAAAAGGGTGGGAGCGAGAACACATCCCTGGCGGACCCCTCTCTCTACCGGGATTCTGTTGGTTTTCTCGCCCTCTGTGCCCCATCTTATTTAGGCAAAGTTCCCTTCGTGGAGCCTAACCAATATTGACAATAAGTAACGTGGGATCCCCAAATCTGAGAGCACCCTCCAAAGGGTGCCCCTGGGCACAAGGTCAAAGGCAATCTTTAGGTCGATAAACGCGAGATAAAGAATGCCTTTGCCTATGACCACCACCTTCCAATAAATTTGCATTAATCTAAACGCCTGCTCAACTGTGCCAGTGCCAGCCCTGAACCCTGCTTGGTAGTCGGAGAGGACATTGTTTTCATTGATCCTTTGCAGTATTCTCACTAACAGCACCTTCCCTACCACCTTCTGGGTTGAATCTAACAGGCTTATAGGCCGATAGTTTGAAGGATTGTCTCTCAGGCCCTTTTTAAAAATGGGCACAACTTCAGCCCCTTTCCAGGATTCAGGGATGCCAGCGCCTCTATCAATTGCAGTAAGCAGGGAATGGACCAACTTTCCCCATTTCAATCTGTCTGAGCGAAGAAGGTCCCCAGGGATGCCATCTGGGCCAGCTGCTTTTTGGGACACGATTGTGCTGATAGCATACTCGACTTCCTTAATTGTAAGCGGAAAGTCATTAGGGTCACCTTGCGGAGGGCAATAGCTAGATGGGGCCCAAGAGCTAGTGTCATATTGGCAGGTGTACAATTTAGAGAAGTGGTCAAACCATGCTTGGCTGGTGATGTTACATGTAATAAACTCGCTATCTGGTCTATTTCTAGCTCTTATTGTGTCCCAGAAGCGTCTAGCATCCTTGCTGGAACTAGCCTCTTTTAAAGTTTGCCAGTATTGATCTTCCCACTCCTTTTTTGCGTGTGTTAAGGCCTGCTTATACTCTTTTCGGGCGCTCTGTACCACAGGTTGAGATTTCCCTTTTATGGCCTTAATCAAAGCTAGTTTTTTGAGTTTGCAAGTAGGAGTATACCAATCGTGGGCGCCCTTTGGTTTCTGAGGGCCTATGATCTTATCCCCCCCCGTGTCTGTTTCCAAAATAGTTTTCCTATGGATTTGATGGTATCCTGGAAAGCAATTGTGGCTCTACCACGGAGCGGGTAAGCTAAGATGGTGTCTAGCTCCCCTTGTAGGGTTGTTAGTGCTGCATCAATAGCTTCTAGCTTTGCTTGATCCAAGACTACTTTGGACCACTTCAGACGTCTCCCACAGTTTGATGGGTAAAGTTCGGGGGCAAATTCCAGATTACTTGGTATTGTCTCTCTTGTTTTACCTGGCCATACACTCTTGAGGGTTAAGTAGAGTGGGTTATGGTCACTATCTACAGTGGGCAAGACAGCCATATCCTGAACAAATTTCCAAAGGGTAAGATCGAGAAGGATGTAGTCAATCCTTGACGTCTTGTTTACCCTGTTGAATGTATCAGTGCCCGTGGAGTCCGAGTTAGTGCGGCAGTTAGAAGCTCTTAACCCAAACTTCATGGTTAGTGCATTCAGCTGGATCACCCTTTGGGACCATTTTTTTATTGGTCGGATGGTTAACAGGGGTATACCCCTCCTTGGGTCGTCCTCGCCTATGCCCAAAATGTCCTCCGTCGCAAGAGGCTCAAACGTACAGTTAAAGTCTCCAGCGACCAGGACCTGTGTGCCATCACTACAGTGTCTGAGCTCGTTTTCAAGGATGGCTACAGTTGGAGATAGAGAACCATTTTTTGAGCCTCTGGCATAGATGTTAAATATCTCGATGGTTCGACCCCTGTTGGGGCCCCTCAGTGAGATTCTAAGAATGTCCAAGGAGTTGGACTGCTTTTGCGTGATGCAGCAGCCCAAAGAGATGCTTACCCAGATAAGGAGCCCCCCCCGAAGGGCGGCCCTTCCCAGTAATTGGGGATACTGCAGGTACAAAAAAGGTAGCGTATCCAGGTCTATGGGAGGGTTCTAGACTCCAGGTCTCCTGGAAAATGCAGATCTTGTGTGCCTCCACCAAGGTGTTCCAATCTGGTAGACCTAAATTCCTGCGGATACCTGCAATGTTCCAGCTAATGATCTTGAATGTTTCCGTGGGATCTAGTACTTGTGGTCTGGGGGAACTAATGCGGATACCAACTGGCTGGATAGCTGGCGAGGACCTAGTGGGTTGGCCCAAATCCAAAGCGTCTTCCAGATCGCTGAAGTGTGCTGCTTGGGTCAGGGAAACTAGCGTAGATTTTTTTTCTAGGTTGAGAGGAGAGGAATTGATGTGTCAATATCCAAGACCCCGGCCATAGTGTTCGTGCCCATTGCCAAAGTTTAAGGTGGAATGAGTAAAGTAGTCATCAGAAGGCCTTCCCCAGGGATAGAACCCACGATTCTGGTGTGGGGTCTGGGGTACTTGTTGTGGGTAAAAATGCCCCAAACCAAATGTTCTTATTCCACTAATGCCAGGCTCGTTGTATTGGTTACAGATAAAATTTACGGCACGCGTATCCCAAAAATTAACGAGGATACAGTCGCCTGGGACATCCTTGGTTCCTGACCCCACCCATCCGACTCTCCTAGCAAACAGGATCTTGCCATCCAGTTGGCTCGGTAGAGGCCTGTTATTATTTAGCCAATATGTAGTTTTGTTTTTGAGTTCTAGGTAAGATTCTTTTTTTCCAGTCGTTAGCCGGGGAACTCCTACCAGGACAACTACATAGGGCATACTAGCTGGAGGCAAGTCAATTCTTGGTTGCTCGCTAACTGTACCGCCCGATTTGTATACCGAGTTTGTTTTCTCGTTTGCTGCTTTAGTAGGGCTGTTTGTGGCATTGTGGGTCTTCCTAGGTGCGGTGGAACTACCAGCCTCTCCTTCTATAGCTGATGCATTGCTAGGTATGTTTTTATCTGCTTGATGTTGGGAGCTTTCTTTGACTCCGGGTCCCTTGTCCCTTGCTGCTATCGGATGCTTGATTATTTTACTCCCCTTTTTTGCAGCTCTTACTGGGGGACTATTAGTGCCCATTGCCCCTGAGTGGCTTATTTCTTTCGGGGAAGCTACATTGTGTGCCTGTGGCAGGTCTTTTGGATGTTGCTCGGTAGGATTAATTTTTGAGTGCAACTTGATAAGTGCCTTTACCGAGAAAAAATTATCAAGAGTCCTTTGTTCAAAACTATCCAGCCTTTTTGAAAGTACATTTATCCTCTCAAGAACTGGCAAGATTAAGGACTTCATGATCTGTTCAATATGCACAATAAGAGGAGTTTCCATAAGAGGGCTTGGTGGGCCTTCTTGGTTTGAGGGTTCTCCAAGTGGCAAGGTTATATTAGGATTGGGGATTCCGCTGTTGGTATGTACAGAGGATTTCCCTAATAGAGCCTCCAATCTTTGCAGGAAGAGTTCGGCAGGTATTGGGCTTCCCGTTTCGTCAGGTGTAATTACAGGGTCAGAAACATAGCTACTATTGATTGTATTCTGTTGGGTATTATTTTTTCCAACCCTTGTCGTTTTCTTAGGCCTCTTAAGTCCTGGACTTCCCTTGGGCTTTTGGGTAGGAGGCTTCTCTCTGGAAGCAAGATCAGACCTAAGCCTAGCTAGCCTGGCTAGCTGGCCTCTAGTAGTTACATGCGGGCTGTTATCGTTTTGATCTTCTTCAGAAAAAGTATTTAGAATTATTGACCTGTCGCTAGTCTCGCTATGTTTGGGGTCATCTAGATGAGACAGAGGGGTGATCGGTGTCTGAGACAGCCTATCATAAGTAGATGGGGGTGGTGTTGCACATGGTGCATTACTTATCGTGGGGGATGAGACCAGTGCTGGCATGTCCTGACGGATACCTGGAAGGGAGAAAAAGGAGGGTGCTAAGATTGAATCTTGGGAGACGGTAGTAAACATTGATACATTTGGGGGAGGCAGAAGTGGGAGAGAACCCGCAGACAATGACATGCGACATTCTGTGCTTTCTATTACATTAGCTACTACACCAATTGTCCTTTGGAGCATGCTGTCTATAGCCGTCAAGCTGGGAAGCTGAGTGTTAGCGGTTGTTTTTAGTTTCGATGCGAGGACAGGTCTTTGAATATTACGCCTTCCCATCCTCTAGCACTCAAATTTTTTTTTTATATCTAACCACTGGATATAAGTGTAGCACCTGCCAGAGTCTTAAGTGCGTAAGATCTAGGATAAATAAGCCAATATAAGGTACTTCAAGCATTGGCTACTTCCAGCTGGTTCTAATTATAGACCTTCAGGTTTTTTAGTCAGATCACACTCACAATTGTACAGGTAGAGAGTAGCAGGAAGATAAGGCTACCTGTTAGAGTCCTTTGGCGTTGGGCAGAGAGACCAAGAGGGGTGGCCAAGCCCAGCCTCTTCCGGCCACTAACGGACACAAACGGTCCCGCCCTTGTCCCGGGCTTCTCCCGCGCAGCGGAAGCTATTGTCAAGTTTTAAATAGTTACAGGGGGTTGTGGGCGGGGCTCGCCGGGATCGCTGGACCAGGTGACGGTGGTCAGGCAAGGACTCTTGGGAGAATGAGTCCCTGCCGCGTGGCGTTGCTCCTCGCCCCTCCTGCAGCCCACAGTCCTCCTACCGCAGGTGGCCCAGATGAGCGCCGAAGGTGGACACGGCGCAGCGGCACCCGCGAACCTGTTGCGGCAAGTTGTTGGGTTTAAGGCGGTATCCTGGATCCCAACTCCTGTGTTCCCTCCTCACAGGTCAGTGCAGTCACAGAGAGTTTCCCACTGGCAAGAGGCAGGCAAAGGATTTTAAAGTGCTTCAGGGGGTGGTAGGCTGGGCTCGCCGGGATCGCTGGACCAGGTGACGGTGGTCAGACAAGGACTCTTGGGAGAATGAGTCCCTGCCGCGTGGCGTTGCTCCTCGCCCCTCCTGCAGCCCACAGTCCTCCTACCGCAGGTGGCCCAGATGAGCACCGAAGATGGACACGGCGCGGTGCGGCAAGTTGTAGCATTAAGGCGCTATCCTGGATCTCAACTCCTGTGTTCCTTACTCACAGGTCAGTGCAGTCTCAAAGAGTTTCCCGCTGGCAAGAGGCAGGCAAAGGATTTTAAAGTGCTTCAGGGGGTGGTGGGCGGGCTCGCCGGGATCGCTGGACCAGGTGACGGTGGTCAGGCAAGGACTCTTGGGAGAATGAGTCCCTGCCGCGTGGTATTGCTCCTCGCCCCTCCTGCAGCCCACAGTCCTCCTACCGCAGGTGGCCCAGATGAGCGCCAAAGGTGGACACGGCGCAGCGGCATCCGCGAAGCGAGTGCGGCAAGTTGTAGCGTTAAGGCGCTATCCTGGATCTCAACTCCTGTGTTCCCTCCTCACAGGTCAGTGCAGTCTCAGAAAGTTTCCCACTGGCAAGAGGCAGGCAAAGGATTTTAAAGTGCTTCAGGGGGTGGTGGGCGGGGCTCGCCGGGATCGCTGGACCAGGTGACGGTGGTCAGGCAAGGACTCTTGGGAGAATGAGTCCCTGCCGCGTGGTGTTGCTCCTCGCCCCTCCTGCAGCCCACAGTCCTCCTACCGCAGGTGGCCCAGATGAGCGCCGAAGGTGGACACATCGCAGCGGCACCCGCGAAAGCGGGTGCGGCGAGTTGTAGCGTTAAGGCGCTATCCTGGATCTCGACTCCTGTGTTCCCTCCTCACAGGTCAGTGCAGTCTCAGAGATATAACTTGATCGTGTATATGATTCTGAGGACTTCTGGAAGTAGTGAGTGGCTTACAGAGTGTCACTCTTCGACTTCCTGACTGATGCTGCAATTGAGATGTTTATTACATTTATGTATATTTGTTTTATGTAGCGCGGATTTGACCCTGCGGGTTTCGAAGCATTGAACATCGTGAAGTCAGAGAAGCCGATATTCTCATAATACGAGTCTGCATTAGTAATATAATAGTGTACACGTTTTTATAACAATTGAGAGAAAGGATAACAAAACGAACTGGACTAGGCCGCATGGATGGTTGTTGTGTAGTGTTTTCTAGCATGTAAGTGTTTTGAATATAGTTATTTATCATCCCAATAGCAAAAATTGCTTTTATCTCCTGGGAGATAAAATTGTTTCATTAAAAAAAAAAAAATTACTTATTTAAAAATATATATGTAATTGACCACAGCACAGCGCATGCCTTCGTGATCCCCGCTCCAAAATACTCTTAAACCTCAATTTTTGTTTGGCATTAGCCAAAAAGTTGGGTCTAACTGCTTGGACTCATTTACATTCGCAGCCTCTTGTCCACCACCATCTTTCATTGGGAAGCAGCAGTATGTTACTAATTCATAAACCTGTGGTGCTTCAGCTGTTCCTCAAATGTCCACAGTTTTACTCACAATCGTGATATCGGACATGCATTAGGAAGTGGGTTCATATGAGGACTCATGTGAGTTGCTTTCCTGAGTTGCTTTGTCTGACACTAGTATCTAGTGATAATGACTTCATAGAGTGCTTCGCCTCGCATGGCTAGTATGCAGGATTAGGAATGGCTGCTTTTGACTGTAGGCATTTCCAACCAGTACAGAGGACAATAGAGTGGTCAGTTCAAACCGTGCACACAGTACAAAATTGCTGACACTCGTCCTGATCTTTTACGCCCCACTACTTTCAAAAGTCACCAGCCACCACTGTTCAAAGTACACTCCAAAAATCCATTCCGAGGAATCAATTGTGCACATTCTAATAAAGTATGACAAATACTTCTGCAAAATTCTTATTATTTTTTCTTGAAACTATTCAGGTACTAGAATCTCCTCCTGAACTCCAGTGTAATTATTATGGATCAGCCACCCTGTGCAGATTCTCGAAAACAACAGTCAGAATTTAACCCCTAGATGCACTTTCCTCTGTAACCTCGAAGTCACATTAAACCAGCGCTCTTACATTCACTGTTTCTATTATCCACTCTAACAAAACAAATAGAAGAATCGAAGTCAATCGCCCTCAGGGGACAGTGCAGTACCAATTTGATACATCAAAAATCATAGCAGGTTTTCGTAATTCCGGTTAGATACAATGGGCCTCATTTATGAGCCCTTGCGTCACTTTTACGCCGCCGGTGCGTCACTTTTTGTGACGCACCAATGGCGTAAACCATGCGCCTTGTTGCGCCATATTTACAAAGTGACGCATCTAGGTAGATGCTTCACTTTGTAAACCCCTGCGCCACATTATACCTGCGCCAGGTATAATGTATGCAAAGGGGGCGTATTGACGCAAGAAAGGGTCGTAGAAGTGACGCAGTGAAATCTATGAGAATTCACTGCGTCACTTCTAGGACACCGTTGCGTAAAAATCTTGCGCCTGCCTCACAGCAGGCGTAGGACTGACGCAAGCCCTTTCACATGGGGCTTGCCCCATGTGAAAGGAAGCATTGCTGGAGTTGCCTCAATTTTGTGACACATTCCAGCAATGCGTCACTTTTGCGCTTACAGATACGTCAGAAATACTGATGTATCTGTAACTCCTTGCGACATGATGCGTCATTCACTAAATATGACGCATCAGGTATGTCGCAAGAAGTGCGCACTGAGAAGTGACGCATCACTGCTTTCACGCAGCGATGCGTCATTTCCCATAAATGAGGCCCAATATTTGCATGCTTGCAATCGATGCAGTTAGGGCCTGATTCACAAACGTAAACTTACACTTTCGTGAAAGTTTACGAACGTTTTGAATTCACAAAGGAATTTTACGAGTAGTACCTTTACGACTGACAATCTTTTTCTGCAGTCTTAAAGATAATACTCATAAGTTTTCTGTGTGAATTCCCCAAAAAGTACACTTACACAAAAGTGTAAGTTTCCTTTTGCGAATAAAGCTCTCAGTGAGTAAGTATTCTCTTCGGCGTTTGCCCAGTCTAATAGTGTAAGCATTCACATAAATGAAAGGATTCCTGTATAAAATAATCGTTACTCCAATCAAACTTTTTTTTGTGCATTTACGCTGACAATCAGTTACTCTTTCCAACAATAGTGTAACGCACAATAATGCTTCCTCCCTCCAGAATGTGATGAAGTGTCCCTGAGTCTCCATTAACTACTAGATATTCATTGGCCTTGAGGTAAAGAGAGGGCAGGGCCTGAAGGTGTTGTGGCTCCTGTGAATGTTTCAAGACCCCTTGAAGAGTCAGGGTTCCCCCCTGCACTGCAGGCGATTGAAGGGACTATGTAGTGCCCCTGGATTCCAACCTGTGTGACAACTGTTGGAAAGTAAACAGTTTTTGTACTTTCAAAGAGGAAACAGAGAGTGATTGCACCACTCCTCTTCGCACTAAGGGGCAGATTTACAGGGCCCTTGCGCCACTTTTGCGTTATTTTTAACATGGGAAAAATGACGCAAAAGTGGCGCAAGGGGCTTGTAAATCTGCCCCTATGTCCTTTCGGTCAAACTGAGCAAACATTTTCTTTGGCTATTAGGACCATCTTTTATTTCTGTCAGTGGCTTCACTAGGGGGAGGGTTACCCATCACAACTTACCTAACCACCATCCCTTGTGCACCACCAGCAAATGGCAGCTGCTGCCAGGAATACCAGACACTGGCCTCTCAGTCTGGGACAGCGATGTTGATCGTTTCAAATTTTACTTACTTTTGAATTCCCTAAAATCATCTGATATTTTGAAGATGTATTCCTGTAGTTTTTTTATCATACAATAATACTCACGTCTAGTGTACACTGTGAAAAGAGCTGCCTCTGTAGATCTGTGTGAGTTTACATTATGGTAGGATGTTTACAACAGGCCATGATTCAGAACTGTGGAGTCCAGGATGAAAGTAGAGAGAATATCTCATAGTGCCAGCCAGTGGGTTGTGATGGGGTTCAGAATACATGTTCATTCAATCCTTGGCCTCCCACTTTAATTCCCATAGGCCTCTTATCTCCTTGATAAAAAAAACGGATTAAACCAAACTTAGGGGCCGATTAGGATGGCGGTGAATCTGCATCCTCCGGGCCGGCGGAAGCCACCGCCGGCCAGGAGGATGCGGATTCACCGCCGTGGACATTGGAAACACCCACCTCCACATTAGGATGGCGGTGGGATCAGCGGCAAACGGCAAGTCCATCCTCCGTTGATCCGCTGTGTATGCTGGCAAATATGGTGGCGGTGACTGCAAGACACCGCCAGCCATATTAGGATGCAGGCTGAAACATGCTTTTCCGCCGTGGAAAAGCATGTGGTCTTTTGTGTTGGGGGGCCCGTTGCGGGCCCCCAGGGTGTCGGAGGGTGGGGGGTGCACATGGGGGGTACCTATGGTACCCCCCAGCATTTACATGCACAAAGCGGCAGGCACCGCACGGTGCCTGCCGCTTTGTGCATGTAAATGCAAAGCATGCATTTTTAACCTAGCGGCGGGTGCTGCTTCAAGCAGCACCCGCCGCAAGGTTAAAGATACGGGATGTGACCGCCAGGGTGGCGGTCACATCCTAATTGCACCGGAGGGACCGCCCCTGCCCCTGCGGACGCTCCCTCCACCTCGGGGGTGGCGGACAGACGCCGGTCCGTCCGCCATCCTAATAGGCCTCTTAGTGTAAAGCTAGAACTTTATTTGAGGAACTGCGTTTGCTTGGTTGGTGAAAATGTGTTAATCGGTTTCAAGAAATTGCCTTTTAAAAAGAGGCATGGATAGGCCTCAGAGGTTGCATTTTAGAAATATCTGGACTGTTGAACCCCAGTGTTCAGCCCTGTCAATCCAAAAACTCAAAACATCCTCAAATCTGAATGACAGAGGGAGTTTTTTCTCCTGTCGGCCATTTCAGGATCGATGATCCAGAGTTGGATCTGAAGAAATGAAACAATACGATAGGCTTGCCACAACTTTGGGAAACATTTTTGAAGCTGTACTGGACTGTTCATGATCTCACAATCGTTATACCAATAAATACAAATGGTCCCCTGTAGTGTCTTGTGAGTTAACAATGACGGAACCCTTTTGGCTTCTGATGAAGTCCATCGAGCTATGATGTATTAGATAGAGTGTATTGCAGTGAAGGTTGCTTTAGAATGTTGTGTTCACAGTTTCACGCAGACAAATGCCTCATCAAAATTTTAACTTAAAAAAAAATATTGATTTTGCTGTGGAAGTCACAATCCTATCACTGGTTTCACAGTCGGGACCATCTTGTGTTTCCGCACATCCCAGACAGTGAACACAAATCTGGCCCAAACATCATGGGCAAGGGACTGTTAAACCAGGGAAACCTTCACAGATATGTGCATTTGTTGAATTTGAGAATCTCATTCTGGAACTGCAGTTCCAGGAATGATCCTTGAAGCTTTCCCTAGAGTAGCAGTAGGAGACATTGACACTTGGCCACAGCATCGCTGTGGACCAAAAATCTAATCTTTGAAACCCAAATCCCTAAAATGAATTTAAAATTAGGCTTATGTCCTGTTGAGTGGAGTTTGACCTCCTGTGCAGAATGGAGTTCAGGGCTTGAGCAGAGGCCACGCCCTGTGGCCAAGCACTGCTGTGCATGCTGATGGTTATGCTTTGTGGGGATTGTCTACCCACAGAGATTTGAGCACAGGGAAGTAAGTCTTGGATAAGGTTAAAGTAAAGTTATGGTGAGATTTGGTTATAACATCTCAACATATGTTTTTTTTAAAACTCAGAAATGCCTCAGAGAAACCATTGTTAATGTGCAATTATGTTTACAATTTAAAACCGAAAAAACACTGAAATTTGAAAGCTATGGTTAGAATCATAATCCATAAGCAGCACAACAGTCATGCAGACCAAACCGACTGGTAATGATTTTGTAGTCGTTTTACTAATAAATAACAACACCTAGAAGCAAAATGTAAGTAAACAACACATAATCAAACCAACAAATGATACAAATTTTACATTAATCTCTGGCAAAGTGGGAAGGGGTTTTGACTGAAAGTTAGTACCATAATAGTATAATAGCAACCTTGATATTGCCAGTAATAATCTTTCTTGTAAAAGTAGCGTCAAAAGGAAATAATGCATTTGGCAGAACTTTCATGTAAATGTCACCATCTACATGTGAATAGGCTATCAGTGAAAGGTTGCCCTGTAAATTTGACTTTTTCTTTCCTGGACCATGCTGGAATAATTATGTGATTTCAAGAACGTGGAATTATCTGTCCAAAACACTCACATGGAATGTGTCCAATAGGAAAAAAAAAGATTTCTAGAAATTCCACAGAAATAAGTTGCATTTTCATCATTACCCACAGCATTGTCATTTTACATGCTGGAGATAACCTCACAGATTACATTAGTAAAATATCATGTCTTCTCTGTTGTTCTTTATCATCTACAAGCAGTGTTGGAAGAATTCAATCTTCACAAAGTATTTTAAAATGGTATCTGAATCAACATCTTTGTCCTACAATATTTTCTATGCATACACATCTGTTAAACCTCAAGAATACTCCGATGGTATTTATGTGATCCTGAACTAGAATTAGGAGCTCAACCTGAATATTGTCTCAAGGTTTTTAGACACTTTTGATTTACCTAAAATCACAAGAATCGTCCCAGAATATTAAAGTAATGCATATAAAATTCACTTTTAAAATAATTGGAATGTTTTAGCTATTGTAGTGAAAAGCACCTTAACTATCCTCCTCTCTTCTAAAATTAGGGCTGTCTGATGAACTATAGCCAACAAAAATATCAGCAACAAAAATTTCAGCAACAAAAATATCATGGACACAAATATTGGCTTTATATATTTTGTACATAAAGTCAAAAATATCCACAACAAAAAGTTTAAAGACCAACCACAATATTGTCAAAACATGGGTAAGTATATTGAATTGTAACCATTACAAATGTTATGAACTTTGAAACATACGTTGAAATAATATATACTTTGAAAATTTTTAAACAGTTTTTGAAACATCATATTTAAACAATTTTAATTTTAATTAAATTAACTTTTAAAATAAGTGCAAGTATATTAATATTAAAACAATTTTAAAAATAAAGTAAGCTTGTAAAGGGTAAAATTCACTTCTTCCACTTCAATCCGAGCAAAAGTGAGGAAAGTATTCCAATTTTCAGGGAACATATTTACTACTGCGCTCCATCATAAACAATGGTATGGAAAGTGTTAGACTATGTCCACACCAACTTGACCAACAGTAATGACATTATTAGACTTTGAAGGGGTTAGATTTACTATTCCCACTCTGACAAGAGAAACAGTAGAGAACACGTTAGATTTTGGAGGAGTCAGAACTACAATTCCCACTCCAGCACAATGAAGAGTAGGGAAAATATTAAACTTTGAAACAAAAAAAACCAGTAGGTCCTGCCTATCAGAGCTTTTGTCATTGGCAATGATTTTTACCCACGTTGCACAGCAACTTGCCTATTGTGCAGCATGGCTAAAAATAATTTTGGAAAAAGCACTATGACATGGCTAGTGCTCAAGTTTTTATTAAAAAAAAATTGGGAGTGGTTTGGGAAGTGAGGCAACACCAAAGGAAGGAGGGTGTGAGGGGAAGATGCAGCAGGGCAGAGAGAACACATGAGGGGCAATGTGAAGCACATTGACAACCGAGGGTTGGCTGGAGGGGCAGGGGAGGTAAACTGAGAAAGAAGAATACTAATTAACAGGCTGCAATCTAGAGTGGTGGAGGTAACCTGCAACTGAGAACCTGGTGGCAGCTAGTAGGTCAGGAGATAGCCGACACTAAGGTACATCCATGGAAAGTAATGAGGATAATCTACATTGCTAATGCAGCAAGATACCAACTACCACAGGAATCCTTTGTAGAAACATAAACTCCTATGGTAAATCCCCTATTCTGAAGACCTTCTGAGGGTTCATCTCAAAAGAAGTATTACCAAGACTCAGGATTATTAGCGTCAATGATTTTGGGCATAGGCAATGAAAGTAGGGGTGCTTGGGATGCTGCAGCACCCAAAAAATAACCATGCTGGACTACCAGAGGTGAAGGAGTAATAATAATGCCTGTACAGTTTGTTTTTATTATCACATTTGCTGTGCTCTGAAAGACAGCGATCAAATGTCAGGCTATGTCTTCTGACAAATTGCTGCTTAATCTTTTAACATGGTGACTGGTATTTATTTTTCTCTGACTGAAAAGTTAGAGGGTTTTGTAAAGTGAACTATTGTAATGTCCCAGCTTTCTAGGTAGGTAGAATGGCAATAGGCCTGTTGAGTTGAAAAAGTTTCATTGCAGCTAAACTTTAAATTTAGCAGAAGGTCATCGTAATGTCTGAGGTGTATTTTGCCAAGGAGGGTTCTTTTACGTTGGGTTCATCTCAACAAAGAGATTTGGGTATTCACTTGGATCCCAATCATCCAGACCAGGTGTTTGGCACCCAAGTAGGGCACGTGGTGGATGAGGGGGTGCCATACATCACAGAGTTTCCAGGAATATTTAAGGATCAAGTGTGGACTCTCAAGGGATTCATACACATGATTGTGTTGAAAGATGTAGTGACGCCTGTAGCCCACAAACACTGAGATATGCCGTTAGTTATGAGGGGACCCTCTCATCAAGAATTACATAGATTGTGTGAGGAGGGGATCATTTAGGGATTAGAATCATCAGAGTGGTTAGCTCTGGTGGAGATGGCTAAGGAGGGGAATGGTGACATTAGATTGTATGTGGACCTAAGGGATTTGAATGCAGCAATCTGTGTGGATAGGCATCCCCATCCTAACACTGGAGAAATGTTGACTGCCATCAAAGGAGCAACACTTTTTTCCACTTTATATATTTCTTCAGGCTATCACCAGATTGTGCTTCACCCTGAGTTTAGACCTTTAACATCGTTTGTTACTGTCGAAGGAGCTTACGGATATAAACAGATGCTGTTTGGCCTAGTTTTGGTGGTGGCCGTTTTCCAGGGAGCTATGCACCATTTACTAAAAGGCACTCCTAATGTGAAATATTTTCAGGATGATATCTTGGTTATGGAGTTGATGAAATGGAGCATGACTAAACACTTAACACCATGTTGAGAATATTACAAGAGTGTGGGTTAACCATCAAGAGGGAGAAATGTCAATTTAAGGTGGAAGGTGTGGAGTATTTGGGACATTTTTATTAGTAGGGAGGGTATAGCTCCCAAAATAAAATTGGTGTCTGCTATCAAAGGTGCTCCTTCACAAAATTGCAAAGACCAGTTATGACCATTTTTGGGTCTATCTGAATATTATTCCTCTTTTGTACCCATATTTGCAGAAAAGGCAAAAAACATATACAGTCTTATGACGGAAATGCAAAATTTCTTTGATGTGAGGGAGGTTAAAAATGTGAAAGTGAGCATTGCCACAGCACCAGCACTTAAACCATTTGATACTAATAATAATTCAATCATAGTGAACATTGGTGCTAGCCAGGTGGGTGTGTTATTGCAAAGGAGAAATGGTTTGGACGTTACTATTGCCAACGCCTCAATTCCTAAAAGGGAAGCAGAGGAAATATATTTCACAATGATGAGAGAGGCTTTGGCAGTGCGGTGGTGAGTAAATCATTTCAGAACAATGCTTGGAGTACCTATTTCACAGTCAGAACTGACCATCGTCCCCTAGTAGAAATGATGACTACAAGTGGGGGTAGCAGAGCATCTACTAGAAGTGCACAGTGGTCAATGGGGATGTTAGAATACAACTTCCACATGGAATATATTCCTGGAAAAAAAGTAATTATTGTACGACTGTTTACCCAGATTGCCTTCGAGTGTTGTAACAAGTGCTTTGAGGAAGATGAGTGATTGGTAGTCAGTGTGAGCATGATTACGGAGGGCAGGGTATCTCTTGAGGAGTGGGTAGAAGCCACCAAAGAAGATAAAGTCTTCAGTGAGGTAAGGAAATATTTGTATGAGGGTTGGTCAAACAAGTGGAGTAGTTCTGCAGATGTGGAGTGTTTCCAAAACATTAGTCAGGAGTTGTCTTTTGTGAACAAAGTTCTTATGAGAGGGAATTTATTAGTAGTACATGGTTGCTTAAGGGAGTGTATAGTTAAACTGGCACATGAAGGACACATTGGAATGAGTGCTACTACGTGGCAATTGAGGGAAGAGTATTGGTGGCCTGGATCAGATCGAGAGGTTGAGAGGAACATCAGAGAATTTGTGTTATTCGATAGGAGTGATACGTGAATAAACTGTGAAATATCCTCCAGTAGAGACTGGAGGATTATAAATCAGATGGATCTTGGAAGAAAATTTACATTGATATTAGTGGTCCTTTGCATGTCATGGGAAGTTGCCCCAATTATGCCATAGTTATGATGGATTAATATTTGAGGTGGACCGAGGTAGGATTTGTGAGGGAAGTGACTTCAGAAACAGTGATTGTGTTTTTAAAGAAGTTGTTTATGAGAGAAGGGGTGCCGAAAATTATGGTTTGAGATAATGGTGTTTAGTTTGTGCCTCAGAGTATTAAGGACATTTTGATTGCAGTTGGCTTTATCAGGGCAGAGGATTGCAGAGTGGCAGTGAGGAAGTTGTTGTGGTCTTACCAAACAACACCTCATTGTGTGACAGGAAAATCTCCTTTTGATACAATGAGAGGTCAAAAAGCCAGGGCTTTGATGTCCAAGAGAGTGGAACATAATAAGGAAATGGTGGAAGGTGAATCTGGCAAGGATGATGATTTTGAGATGGGTGAGTGGTTTCAGGTACTAAAGGGATGCATGGAATAAAAGGGTCAATCTAAGTATTCCAAACCTCTTCAGGTTAAGAGGGTGAATAGGTACACTCTTTCATTGAGTGATGGAAATATGTGGAATAGGAATAAAATAGTGAGAGCTCCGTGGAGGAAAGAGCTAAATGGTCATAATAAACCAGAAGGCAAGTCTAAATCAAGAGTAAGTGATAAAAACATGACCAGAGTTCTTAGGGATCGCAAGGTGTTAGACCTGACATCATTGGCGTGAGTCTCCCTTCCATTTTTGACGGATTGCCTCCTCTGTTTTGATATGTTTTTGCTGGATTTATGCCTTGGGCACTGTGCCACTGCTAATCAGTGCCACAGTGCAAGTGCTCCCTATGTTAAATTAATGTACTGATTGGAAATTAAACAACTGGGTTATTTGATATACTGTCAGCCCCTGGTACAGTGCACCCTGTGTGCCCAGGGCTTGTAGATCAAATGCTGCTGGTGGGCTTGCAGCACTGGTTATGCCACCCACAGAAGCAGCTCGTAAAGTAAGTCTCAGGACTGCCATTGCAAGGCCTGTGTGCAGTCTAGCACTGCCATGTCGACTTGGCCAAGTGCACCCACTTGCCAGTACCTAAACCTTCCCTTTGCCTCATATTAGACACCCCTATGGTAGGCCCAAGGGTAGGGTGCATTGTAAGTATAAGGTAGGACATGCTCTGATGTGTGTAGCATGTTCTAATAGTGAATTATAGCCATTTTCGTTTTTCACTATTGAAGGCTACCTGTTCTCATAGCGTGTATTTAACAAGGACCCCCTGGGTACAAAAGAATAAGGTTCCTAGACCAGGGAAAGAGTAAGCAATTGATATGTAGCAATCTAGGCAACCATAACAAAATAAATCAATGTTAATTTTTATAAGGAAACTAGGCTACAACAATACTTCTTGGTTTCGACAATTTATTGACAATTAAAAAATTGACACAGTACAATATTTTAAAATTAAAATGCACAATAAAAAGTATAGTTTCCACAAAGAAAGATAAACATAATACACAAATTACATATTACATATTCGAATGCCTATGAAATTAAAAGAAGGTGCCAAAATAATTCTCTACGCGCGTTTCGGCGACCAGCGCCTTCTTCTGGAGCAGCCACGAAAATATAAGAGAAGTTGGTTATATTGATGTATAGGATATACTTTGCTTTTCTTGATTTCTGTAGTAAGCGATTCAAACCAGTCAGATTACTGGAGATGATAAGAAAATTTGCAATATGTATGGCTTCAGTGACGATATCTAGTATTCATCAAACGTTAGTATTTTATCTTCAACAGGTGGCTGATTAATTAGAAAGATATGGATTCGTCCCGCCGTCCGGAACCTTTAAGTCGCTTAAGCCAAGGATGGGCTTAGAAATTCAATAAAGATACGAGGGGAAAGAAGGGAAGGGAGAAGGACGTGCAGCCTGCGTAATCCTCCTGATGTGGGGATCTTATTGGCAGTAGCCTCCTTTTTTAGATTATTTCCAGAATGATTGGTGGTACAAGGTTAAGTTACTTCCAGAATGGTTGATGGCGCAAGGTTAAAATAACTCCCTGTCCAATATAGATTAACAGGGCTCTCGATTTCCGGCGGTGGGACACAGCATTTCTGCAGTCGTGTAGCGTAGAAATCAAGAAAAGCAAAGTATATCCTATACATCAATATAACCAACTTCTCTTATATTTTCGTGGCTGCTCCAGAAGAAGGCGCTGGTCGCCGAAACACGCGTAGAGAATTATTTTGCCTCCTTCTTTTAATTTCATAGGCATTCGAATATGTAATATGTAATTTGTGTATTATGTTTATCTTTCTTTGCGGAAACTATACTTTTTATTGTGCATTTTAATTTTAAAATATTGTACTGTGTCAATTTTTTAATTGTCAATAAATTGTCGAAACCAAGAAGTATTGTTGTAGCCTAGTTTCCTTATAAAAATTAACATTGATTTATTTCGTTATGGTTGCCTAGATTGCTACATATCAATTACCTGTTCTCATAGGCCAGAATGGGCAGTGAAGATTATTACATTCTTATAATCCTAACTGACTCAGGGAACATGGTAGAAATTCGAATTTAGTATGCCTGAACTGAGAATAATAAAATACATCTTTTAGTAAAGTTTATTTTAATATTCTGTGTTTGCAAATGCCACTTTTAGAAAGTAGGTATTTACTTCCCTAACCATTTGAGCCTGCCTCTGCTGAGTTGTGTATTCCTTTTCTGGGTTTGTGTGTGACAGGGCTGGGGAAATTCCAGGAGACAGTCTGGGACAGCCCAGTGGTGAATAGGGAGATTTCCATCCAGATGGGAGGGGGAGAGTGCACCTGGGACCTGAAAAGGGCTGGGCCTTCCCTCTACAATGCTGGCTCCACCCCCTGTAGCTTGTTTGATGTCTCTGCCCTGCACAGTGAAAGGAAAAGAGGAATCCTGTCAACAGAGTGCTCCAGAGCTGAATCTTCCCTCCCCTGTGCTGGCTCCACCTCCTGTTGGGCGACTGATGTCTCTGCCCGGCACAGTGAAAAGAAGAGAAGAGTCATGTCATCAAAGTGCTCAGGAACTGCTTTGAACTAGGCAGAGGCCTCTCTGCCTTCAGAGAACAAAGGATATTGGGGTATAAATATTGGGACACAGTCCCACAGACTTTAGATCACTTCTGGAACAAGAAACCTTTCTGCCAAGGAGAAGAACCAAGGAAGCTGCAGGAGTTGGACTGCCCCTCTGCCAGTGTGCTGTTTGCTTAGTTGGCCTGTAGTGGTTGCTTCATTGCCAAGGGAAAGGAGAAGGAACTTTGTTAAGACTTTCATCTACAGAATATTCTCCAAGGGCTTGAACTGTGCTTGCCTCCTGCTGAAGTCTCAGGGCCAAAAGACTTCACCTCCAGCTCCCTCCTGAATTTCCTTGCTGGGAATTCTGACTCCAGTCACTTGCGTGCCGCTGGGAGCTGGAAGCGCGACGCATCGGGAAGAAGGGTGTCGCCGCCACAGCTGAAATCATCGCAACGCCGGAGAAGCGAGCCTTCGTCCCATCTCCCTGGAAGCGTGTGTTCATCGAAGCTGCCTGCTGTCGCATCACCAGAGAAGCGTGAAGCAATCGAGAAAGTCGCCATCGCATCGCCGGAGAAGCGCGTCACAGGGCCTGTCGCGGCTCCAAAGTACAGAGTCACCGCAAGGCTGCCAGGGCGTCATCACATCGCCTCATCAAGGGCGCCATCTTCTCGCATCGCAACTGGATCATCGCATCGTCATCTCATCAAGGCGCCATCTTGCACACCGCAACAGGTCGAGAATCTACGCATCACCTCTGCACCGGTAAGGCTCTCGACGAGTCCCCTACTCTGCGCAAGCATTGAGGAAGGGCGCAACCGTTCCCCCGGGTCACGGAACCGACGCATCTCCCCTTCTGCGAGTCCTTTTGTTTACTTTGCGTCACGCATCCAGGTACTTTGTTGAGAACTTTGTTGCATCTACCATCAACTTGAACTAAGAGACTTTAATCATCTTTTAAGTAATCTTAAGTGTAGTATTGTGGATTTTTGTCGTTTGTGGTCTTGTGTTTAAGTCTATATAAAGAATACTTATTTTGATAAAACCTGTGTTATGTCCATCTGTAGTGTTATCACTGTATTACTGTGTATATTCACAAATGCTTAACACACTGCCTCTGAGATAAGCCTGTCTGCTCGTGCCAAGCTACCAAGGGGGTGAGCAGGGGTTATTAAGGAGTGTAATCCCCTTATCCTGACTTAGAATTAAGGGTCCCTATATGGAAAAAGGTGAATACCATTGCCAACTAGAGACCCCCAGATCTAACACAAGGGGATTAAGATTCTAGGGAATTTCGATGATTTTCTGATGTAAACCATGTCACGATTATGTCATTGTGTTTTATCAGGAGTCAGTTTGTGCACTCATTGTATAATTTTTAGGTCAAATTATGTGTGGTTGTGTTTTGTTGTTAAGCATGTTTCTGGCTTTGCTGTATTTTGTTTGGTTAATTGGGTGTGTCACTAATTTTTAGTCATATGCATTTACTTATAGGTTATTTTTGCTTTCATTTATTAATCCTATATTCCTTTGACTTTATCAGTTGTTCTTATATTGTCATTTTTGTTTTTGATTTTATTAAAGGAGGAAGATGTGTAATGTCCTATCTTTCTAGCTAGGTAGAATGTTATGCTAGCATTCTGCAGGCTGGCTGCGTCCAGATTCCAGAGCACTTATACTGTTGTCAGTTGATTGGGAGTCTCCCTCCAAGTCGGAAGAAATAATCTTACCGCACAAACCTACCTGTTCTCAGCAAGCGTCCTCTTTTCAACTATCTGACAATATTTCTTAGGTACAGGGAGTTTAAAAGGAAAGGCTGTAGGATATGTTTTGTGTGACAAAACAAAATGTAAATTGCTGTAAACGAACTGTACGAATATTTATAAGTACATCAGCAGTTAGGAAAGCACAAATGAACCACACTTTTTTGTAATTCAGAAGTGTGATTGAAGCAAAGATTATAAATGGATAAAAACAAATCAAGAGCCTTCTCTTGGTGATGCAGAAATGACAAATATTTGCAGAAACCCGAATTCCACCAACATTATTTTTGTGCAATATATCTATCCATCTATCTATCTATATAAAAGTGGATGCCTGTGCAAATGATATGGCAATTTCGATGAAAAATGTGCCATCTATAAATGACATTGCCCTACCACATAATACTTAAGAAAAATATTTGCAGCAGTGTGCTCTAAAATGCTCCACCTGCTACCTATCACACACTCTTATCACTCTCCTCCTGAATGGGCATGCCTCATTTGCTACATTTGTTCTTTGTGTGGCACTTGGAATTTTCTCAATCCCTAAGACTTCAGTGATGTAGCATCAATGGCAACACGCCCCCTCTGAAAATTGCTCCCGCTCCACTGATTTTGGGTGCAAAAATATCACATTGCCATTTCTGAGTACCTCAGAACGGGGACCATAGTGATAGTTTGGAACAAGTAGTTCTAGAAAGGTTTGCAAGAATACTATTTCAAATATAAAACTGAAATACACGGAGTAGGCATACAGCAATAAAAGAAGCATGGTGTAACTCTAAGCAGTTTTTGTTTCATTTTGTTTATTTGTACTTGTGTGTGGTTCTTCGTATCATATATGGCAGTTCAAGGAATCACGCATTGTAGTAGACACATTTCTTTTATTTGCAGATAAGGAGTGGGAATATATGACGTTATTAAATAGCAAATGTGGTGGACAAGTCTGCCATTTGTTGCAGCCTAATTTCAAATGTTCAAAGTAGCTTGGGTTTGAAGAGCCATAGGGGCATTTTGAAACATTTACCGTATTATAGCCTCCTTGCGTTTTTTAAACATTTCTTTTGAAGTCATCTTTGCTATTTATTGTATATAAACTTGGTATATGCTCAATGTAGCATGTCAAAGCCAGGCCCTGGAAGCCAACCAAGCGTAGTTAATACCCCAGGGCCTCAACTCTGTATAAAAACCTTCAGCATAAATCCCTTTAATTGGTGTTTCCTTTTCATCTTGCTTTCATCTTTTTTTCATTGCAACTCTTTTCCCTCCCGGACGTGGGTTTATCTGCCAGCTCGTGGACACCCAGTGTTTGGGTGTTATATGGTAAAACAAAAGCATATGCTGCAACAGAATGCAGCTTGTAAGCAGAATTTTAAAAGAATTCTTGTTGGAAATATGTTTATGGCCTCATTTTATACCAAAAACGTTTTTTTAAATTATATATAGTGCATTTGATTTACGAGTCTAATAATAACTTTCTTTCTCCACCTTCTTGTACTGTACTGTTGACATTTTCAAGTTCTGTAGATATCAGACTTTAGCATTGCCCATAATAATGGTGCTCTGTTTATCTACTTCAGAAAGATGGAAGACTAAGTTGACCTATTTCAGATACACAGCGATACACACATTCACACTTCCTAACACTCACAACCATACACACATTTAAGCCATCCACGGATTTAAGATAAAGAAACGTGTTGTCGGCATAGTAACTTTATATATGCAAAGGAGATCTTCACCAATAAAATACTGGTATAGCTACTCCCCCATCGTTACTTTTCTCCAAGTTAATCAATGTCTCAATTAATTATAGAGCTCGAGGGGAAAATTATCAAGAAATGGAGTTAAAATGATCGCCGCTTTAGCGGCAGGAAACTGCCGCTAAAGAGGCGATAATAGGCTTGATAATATGGCCTTGTGAATTCCCATAGAAGCCATGTTCGGGTGTGAACATGGGCTTCTATTGGAATTCTCAAGGGCATATTATCAAGCCCATTATCGCCGCTTTAGTGGCAGTTTCCTGGAGCTAAAGCGGCGATAATTTTAACACCATTCTTGATAATATGCTCCCGAGTTTTTACTTTTGGCTACTTGATTTGCTGGGGGTCTAGCTCCAAGAAGCAGGGAAACGCTCTATGGATAGTACTTCTAATAAACAGAAGCATCTCAAACATAAGATGTGTGCACAGGTCAGTGGTAGGATGTGGAAAAATAGACTTAGAAAGCCAGACTTCAGGACGTATATTCAAAGCATAGAATGACAAAATATGTGCTATACAGACACTTTCGCGGCGTACACAGGGAACTACGAAACAAAAGTAGCCCTAGTGAAAATGTTAAAAACCAGACTGCTTTTTTCCCTCTCTCTCCCCTCTGCTCTACGGGCCTGGTAAAATTAATGGACAGTGCCATTCTGCACTGTATTCTTTATTTATATTCTTTTTGCATTTGATATGTACAACGTTAAACTATGAGTAATGAGGCAATTACGGGATTTTCCCAGCGCAGATACAGTGTCAGACAGTTACATTCATCTCAAGAGGACATATTTGTAACAGAGTCATGGACAAAGTGAGTTTGTGGATTGGGAAAGGCCACGCCCAAGTAAAGCTGGCTGTGGCGGAGGTGGTGTGATGTGTTTTTTTTAGAACTAATCTACAGAAAGCTGTTGTTAAAGCCCTTTTAGGTATAGCACTGATACCTGCAGTAGGTACCTGTAGCTGGATCACACTCCATCGCATATGGCCTAAACTAGTGACTTTGTTCGGGTCCAGCACGACCAGATGACCACAGTTGGTGCTTTGTCCTTTCTGATGTAATTTTCACTCTAACCTTTAAAATAGCATATCTCCGATTAATCTGATTGGAATTTTGTTATTTTGTCTTCATTATTAAACTGTGCCCTATTTTTCTAAATTGGTATGGAATTTTCCTTGTGTTGTGTTTTCAATCTATTGCCATTTGAAGTGCTGTATTAATACTTTACACATCGCCTAAAGCCTGAGTGCACTGTGCCTAGAGACCAAAGGGTGGGAATGGTGCAGGGAAAACAAGCTGACAATGGAGTGTAGGCGGTAAGCGCAGTAGCAGTACAACAGACCATGAGGGCAGGATGGAAGGGGCAGGGGCACTCACACAGAGAATAGAGATCAGGGAGGATCAGGGGCTATAGGCTGTCCATGGTCCAAGAACAGCAGATATGAGTGGTAGTGGCAGCACAATGGGCTACAGAGGGGGGAGGGAGGTGACAGGGCCTAACACATGGAGACCTGAAAGCAGGCAGGAGGGGGGCAGGAGCACCAAGCTGATCATGGAGTGCAGGCCTGCAAGGGCAGTAAGTTGGTCATAGAGGGAAGGCAGAAGGGGTCTGGGCAAGATGACAGTGAAAGGTGGATGGCCAAAGGGGGGCAGGGGCAGAAAGCTGACTACATAGGTCAGGCCTGCAGGGGATGGGGCAGTACAACAGAATAAAGAGATACAACTGTAGGAGGCAGTGGCATGCTGACAGAGAACAGAGGCAGGGACAACAAGCTGACTATAAAGGGCAAACCTGCAGAGGCAGCTCAACAGCTACAGAGACCAGCAGAGAGGTGCAGGGGGAAACACACACATGGAGAATGCAGGACAAGGGTAGGTGGGCAGGGGAACCAAGATGACTAAAACAAGGAAGAATTGGGAATTTTGAATAGTCTTCAATCTCTTCCAGAAAGTTTGTCCTCATGAGACTAAGATCCTGATTACAAGAGTACCAAATGATTCCAATGCCTGCGCCATCCTCTGTTGGTAAAAGAATGAAATTATGAGTTGAGCTGAATTTATTGCTGTTGGAAAGTGGGTTATTGGTAGGGGCAAATGTAGGTCTGCCTCTGGAAATAAGACCACTAACACATAATAGGACTCAGCATAGGTCTTAGAAAAGTGTTCCTATGCTCAACACTTGGTAACGTGGCTGCGAGCAGACAGGCTTAACTTCAAACACAGGTATGTAAAGCATTTAAAAACACAATTTCAGTACATAATTAAGACACAAAACAAAATAAAAATCCAACACCAATTTATAAAAATAGGTAATATTTCTATCTTTTAAATGACATTAAAAAAAACAAATCCACTGTAGGGAACCAGAGATATGAATTTTTAAAGATTAGTCACTTTCTGGTGCTTAGAAACCAACAGTGCCCCTTTTAGTCATTTCGTTTTCTCTGTCAGGGACACACCTTAATAAAATGTTCTGAAGAATTTACTCACCAATGTGGTGGGCCACCTTCTTCAGCAAGCGGGGTCCAGTTAGAACAATTCCTGGAGTTCTGCTTGCGGGTCCCAAAGTATCCAACACACAATCCAAGGTTCTGGAATCTCCAAGAGGGTCCTTAAAAGTGGGAAACTTCAATTCTGTAATCCACTTGAACAAAACCCTTACAAATCCACTGGTACTCCTGGCTTTGAATTCTTTGTGGGGCTGTCCAGGTGAACTCTGTTAACCTGTAGCTTGCAGGGAGTTTAACTCTTGAGTCCTTTGGCAGCAAGGTAATCCACAGGGCTGCAGTTTTACTTGGTGCAGTCTTCAGAGGTCAGGCCTTAGAGTTCCTTGCACAGCAAAATCTTTTCAGCAGGGCCCTTCTTGCTTCAGTAAGTTTCAAGCAGCAGATCTGGAGGGCTCTGCCCCTCTCAGATACTTATTCAAAATTCTCTGGGTCAAGCACCAGGTCACTGCTGACCAATGAGAGCAGGGCAACTCCTCATAGTTATGACCACATCCTGTAGTGTGTGGCATTAGTTTGTCCCAGAGTGCATCATTCTTCCAAATCCATAATGGCTGATTTTCCAGCAAGGAGGTAAGAGCTGGCTAAACACACCCCCTGGGATGGCTTATTTCCATGGACTCTCCCCCTGCCATCTGCAAATACCTTCCTTAAGCCTAGCCCTGACTCTGGGTCAAGAGTGTCAGAGAAGCTGAAACCCAGGCCTCCCCTCTGAGTTTGAAGAGCATAGTTTACGACGCCACCTCCTGGCCTGGCATTCCTATAGACCAGAACACTGCCCTCCCAGCAGCCTGGCTAATCCACTTAACTCTGACCAATCAGGGCAGACCACTGAAAGGCTGAATTTGGACTTACAAACAAGAAAGTCTCATAACTTCTTGTATGTACACTTTAGGAGAAATTCAACAATATAATATTGTTGGATTTACTACTACCATTCTGGGAAGTCTTTGAATGGTCTGGCTAGTCCTCTCCTATCAATATTTATTAATCAATAACTTCCTACCATGTTAACCTATGGGCCATGGGGTTTGCAATGAGGAAAATGACATGGGGCACTTTTCAAGCACCAGGGCTTATAAAACCATATTTAATAAGTATTTCCCTAATTTCTACAGGACCCCCACCCCTGTGCAACTAGGGGAGACTTCAGGGGTTCTGAATCTGCAGATATCATGCAGATTATCCTTACCCAATTCTTCTAGCATCAAAGTCGAATTTGAGCAGCTCTTTAACACAATATGGGGAGTGAAATGTAAAATTTCACTTTACCCAGGCATATAAAAACTCATTTTATATGGGCGTACCTTATAGATAACTGACCCTCCACCCCTGGGTTACCTAGGGGTGACCCTGGGAGTCCCTAATATGCAAAAACATGGTGGGTGTTTCATTTGTAAGGGCCCCTAACCTTAAAGTCGAATTTGGGCACAATTTAAGGTTTAAAAGCTGTCCTGGCAACCAGTGCTGCTTTTAAACTGACCTCATGCTTCAGCACTGCACACATGCTGGTGCGGAGAATCTGCTGGCCTCTAAACTGCCATGCCCCAGGATACTGGAGACTTCTAGGTAGTTTCAATCCCCTGCCCTATTACATACTAGGGGCTTATGGGGTAGGTCATGCCAATTACAGGAGTACCCCACCATACCATAGTGTACCCTAGTGTATGTTAGGTGTCTTAACTGTATTCTAATGTGTTCCTTTTCGCTTGCCACTGGCCCTGGGCCTGGTTAAACAGAGCCCAGGGTCAGTCAGAGTCAGTTACCACCAGTTCCAGTCAGCAAAATGTTGGGGGGTGCCCAGGGCACAGTATGACTTTGCAACAATTGCATCTTTTGATTACTGAGTGGGTCAAAAGTTCTCACTGCTGTAATGTCCACCCTGTGCATATCAGTAGGTCAAATCATATGTACAGAGGATAAATACCCAGTAAATACTAGGACATGCAGATTTTGATGGAGAAAGCACCAAAATATGTTATGCCTTAGTTTAAAGAACTAAACTTGTAAGGCGATAATTATTATACCTGATACAGTACAATCCCAAGGGTATTGAACTTTTCTGAACCCGCCCCCACCTCACAGCTGCACGTCCCTCCCCCCTCCCCTACTTAATGGCGACCGCTGTTCAGTCCCACATAAGGCACGCCTAAGGCAAGCCTGTCTGCGACCCGTCCACGATCAGCGCCAGGAACCCTGGCACTCCGAGTCCCTGCTGTTACGACTCCACTGCCCTCCACGCACTCAACCCCGGGAGACACACCGACTGTCAAAGATCAGCACCTAACACCACCTATGGACAGTTCTCCTGCAGACACTGCCGACATTCTTTCACCACCAACAGCGCCGCCACGACCACCTAGGGACCACAGGACGACTGCCCCACCGAAGCCCTGACCTACAACCTCCTCAATGTGCGCTCCCTACACAAACACACTGTAGAGATCTGGGACCTGATCAACACCCTATCGCCCGACGTCGCTTTCTTCGCGGAAACCTGGACAAACGCCACCTTCGGCACGACACCGCCACTGCCATCCTCGACGGATACAAGATCCAGAGAAAGGACCACCCCCACCGCCCAGGAGGAGGACTCACCCTTGACCTCATCTTCGCAGGAGGAACTAACATCCAATTCAGCCACACCACGCAGCCCCTCTGGATGAACCACCACTGCGTACACTTCACCTTCAACACCACCACTGCACCTAAACCCCCGGGCTCTCTACTAAGGAACTGGAGCAAGATCACAGAGGAACACCTCAACACCACCCTCCTCCGAAACCTGCCCAGAGTCACAATCGATGCCAACACCGCAGACGAAGAACTCAACCGCTGGATCTCCAGCTGCAACAAGAAGCTCGCACCCCTCCGCCACCCCGCAAAGCAACGCCCCCTGAAGGTCGCCTTGTTCACCACCGAACTCCAAGAAGCCAGACGCTCCGGCAGACGCCTCGAGAAAACCTGGCAGAACCGTAAGACCATGGAAGACCGGGACAACTACAAGAACACCCAGAAAGAATACCACCGATGAGGGACACCAAGCAGACTTTCATCAAGAACAAGATCAACACCAACTCAACCAACGCCAAAGAACTTTTCAACGTTATACAACAATTCACCAAACCCCCCAACGAACCCACCGACGTGTCACCATCCCCAGAACTCTGCAACAAGCTCAGCTCCTACTTCCATCCGAAAATCAAGGCCCTCTACGACAACTCCAGCGGACAGACACCAGACACCACCCTCTCCCCACCACCGACAACAAGCCGACCGTCACTACCTGGAATCCCCCCACGGTGGAACACGTCACCGTGACCATGAACAAAACCCACTCCGAGCCCCAAGAACCCCTGCCTCCCACACATCTACCACAGGGCCGCCGCCATCACACCTAAACTAGGGCAGACCATCAACATCTCTTTCAAAACCGGCATCTTCCCTGATGACTGGAAGTGGGTGGAAGTCAAGCCCCTCCTCAAGAAGCCCTCAGCCGACCCGACGGACCTGAAAAACTAGCGGCCCATCTCTCCACTCCCCTTTGCTGCCAAAGTCACAGAGAGACTCGAAAACGCTCAGCTGACCGCCTGCATTGAAGAGAACTCCATCCTAGACTCCTCCCGGTCCAGATTCCGCAGCAATCACAGCACCAAGACCGCCCTCCTTGCCGCCACCGATGACATCCGCATGTTACTCCACCAGGGACACACTGCGGCCCTCATCCTACTAGACCTTTCCACGGCTTTCGACACTGTCTCACACCACACGCTCGCAGCCAGACTCCACTATGCTGGGATACAAGAAACAGCCCTCAACTGAATCCGATCCGTCCTCTCTGGCAGGATCCAGAGGACCAGACTCCCTCCCTTCCTCTCCAAACCCACAGAGATCAACTGCGGCATACCCCAAGGATTGCCACTCAGCCCCATGGTCAGACAGCATGGGCTCAGCATAGTCTCATACGCCGAGGACACCCAGCTCATCCTCTCCCTCATGAAGAACCCTGAAGACACCAGATTCGGCTTCCAGGAAGAAATGAAAGACGTTGCGGCCTGGATGAAAGAGAGCTGCCTGAAGCTCAACTCGGAGAAGACCGAGGTCCTCATCCTAGGTCCTTCCAAATCTGCATGGGACAGCACCTGGTGACCCGCCTCCCTCGGGAGCCACCCACCCTTACAGACCACGCAAAGAACCTCAGCATCATCCTGGACTTCACCCTCACCATGACCCACCAGATCAACTCCGTCACCTCCACCAGCTTAAACTGCCTTCGCATCCTCCGAAAGACCTTCAAATAGATACCACGCAAATGCAGAAAGACCATCACCGATGCACTCATAACCAGCAGACTGGACTACGGGCAAAGGCCCTCTACGCAGCAATCAACAGAACTCTGCTACACATACTCCAAACCATCCAGAACGCCGCAGCCAGACTGGTACTCGGGACACCATGACACAAACACATGACCTAACACCTACTTGACCCCCATTGGCTCCCCATCGAGAAGAGAGTGACCTTCAAACTTCTCACTCAAATCCCTCCACAACCTCGGACCCAAATACCTCAATGGGAGAGTGTCCTTCCAAGTACCCAAAAGGAACCTCTACTCTGCCGACCTCACCCTAACAGAGACCCCCTGCATCTCCAGAAACAGAGCTGGTGGATGAGCCTTCTCCTACATCGCAGCCAAGACCTGGAACGGACTCCCAGCAAACATCAGACGCTCCCCGAACCTGCACACCTTCAGGAAGAACCTCAAGACCTGGCTCTTCGACTGAACTGGAACTGTGCCCCACCCCCCAGCGCCTTGAGACCCTCACAGGTGAGTAGCACACTTTATAAAACCCCTGATTGATTGATTAATTGAGGTTTGATAGTTATCACCAACACATGTGGAACACTTGTAGCCAGGGCCTATGTGTTCAAATGAGGGCACAGAGGAAACAGAAAAACAGGCTTGGATTTCTAGATTATTTTCTGTGATGAGGTTGTATATTTTGAGAATTCTTTGTGTGCTGTGGCTTTTATCAGACAACAGTGAAATGCCTATCATTGTTTCATGTTTACTGGTTTGCAGCATAGGTAGATTGCAGATCTGTAACCTTATACCATGAGACTGCAAATTACACAATTCCATGCTTCTTAAGAAAGTCTGCAGGTGAAAGACTAATATTAGAGAACACAAGGTGAGCTAGAAATCCCTGTAGACAGACAGATTCTGACTCATATGTGGAGGCTCTGCATGGGGAGACAGTGTAGGAAGCTGGCTTTGTATGTACTGTACTAAAACAAGGTACTCTATGTAGAAAGTCCAGATGAACCTTATTAGTTTACAGGGTTTAAGTTAATAATCTTAAATGCTTTCCCTATGTGATAGTGTGGGTGAGTGGTTTAGGCTTACCAGAGGGTAGCGATAAGCCTTTGTTGAACACACTGTCAATAAATGTGAAGTGCACTCTAGAAGAAACTCGAGACCAATTTTAGATAAATAACAGCTATTTTAATATTTATTTTAACACCAAGAACTTAGTAATTGAGTAAGAACTTTGCATTTTATCAATTTTTGTAGGTAAGTAATAATGTCACACTTATGTGTTTTTATGCAGTAATACTTTCGAATGGAGAAAGAAACATACTGCATACAGGTATTTGCAATCAAATCTCCGGGGTCCCCTTTAGGACTTAATGTGCTAGGTGGTGAAGGTGCTGGACAGGTTGGTAGCCTAGCGCTCTACACCATAGGAAAACAGGGGGCCACATAGAAACAGGGTGCAGAGGGGGACTTGGGCACAAGCCGAGTGCTCCAAAAGGGGTGCTCAGTTCGTGGGGGTCCTGGGAGCAGGGAAGCACTGACAGTTGTCATGGACCCGGGCAGAGGAGTTCAGGTGCAGAGGGTTTTGGTCGGCTGATGCCTGTGCGTCAAAGGCACCCACAGTCCTCATTTAGATGCGCAAAGGAGAATTAAACATGACAGCTGGGCCACTCTTGATACTGGCCTCTGCAATACTGACTTCACTCATAGGTTGCTTGGTCTTTGTGGTGGTGGAGTCCAGATTGGACTCAAACAAGCTTTGGTTGCTGCAAGGGGTCTGTTAACCCGGCTTTTGATGCAGGGCAGCTTCGGTTAGTCCTGGTGTATTCACACTTGGTAGGGAGATGGATATGACCTGGCCTCCTCCTGGGTTGCTGCTACATTGGTGGACACGGTGGTCAGCAGAACAGTGAACCACCCATTGTTGTTAGTGCCTCCAGGTTGCATGGAAGTGGGTCTTCCACTTCAAGGGAGATTCTGATGGCTTGGAGAAGTGCTGGAGGCCCTCTGAGGTTTTTGGGGGATGCACAGCTGTAGCCAGGTTCGATTGTCAGACAGGAGTAGGCAGACAGGCAGAGTTTGGTGCCAAAGTCCACCAGTAGTCCTCACTTCTTCTGCTTGTCTTGATCCTTCTTCTTGTGGCAGAGGAATCTGAGTATCTGGTGTTAGGGGCTCACTTAAATACTGAATTTAGGGGTGCTAAGAGGAGTGAAAGGTTTTTAGCTAATGAGCTACTTATCCTTGGGGTCACTACCCCCCTGTATGGCCGCGTACTGTGGGGAGTGCGCATAACCCTGTCCCAGAATTCCTAATTCCCAAAAAATCTAAATGGTGGAACCCTTCTTTCGTGGTGCACATCAGGCTCCTCACCTTGGGGGTATGATTAGCCTGGTGGTGTAACACGCCTACTTGAATAGCTAATTTCCTGCCTGTCTTGGTGCCAAATGGGCCTCAAGGCAGGAGGTAGCATCTCCCAGGTTTCATGGAAGCCGGGCAGCCTATCAAAGTCCGCAGGGGCTTTGGAGCCTCCAGCCTTAGTATGCAGTTTCACTAACCATCCTTCTGGCAGAAGTGAAAACACCTCCTACCAGAGCAGGCACTGTTCCTGACCTGAAATCACAAAAATGGAAAGGAATGTCTTATAGTAATGTCCATATCAACAATTTATTGTTGTATTTCTTCAGCAAACAGTCAGAAGGCCAAGTTCCAATAAAATATTCAACTTTTTACTCCAAAATTGTTGCAGATGAATCAATATGTTACATATTCATGAAGTCTTTTCAGCCTACACGTTTCGTCCTATACCGGACGTCATGAGGGTTGAAAGAAAATATATATACACCGATCAATAAATTGAAAACAAATTTAACAAAAACATTCACCATGTAACCTGTACATGACAATTCAAGGTATCTTCTCAACCTGCCCTCACTCCAACCCTATAAAGCCTGCCTGTCTCCATTCTGATATTAACCACAGCCCAGGATGAACACCAAGATTTAATATTCTGTACAATAATTGCTAATTATCTTAAAAACATAGATCATTATATCACTCTTAACCTCTTCCATGCTCATGACGGCTCCTGGCCGTCATGAGTCACGGTGGGCATGTGTTCATGGCGGCCCGGTGCCGTCATGACCACACCCCCGATTGGAATGTCCCGCACTGCAGCGGAATTTGCGCCGCAGTGAAGGGGTTAAACCCCACAATACCCATTGCAACAACTGAATTTGTTTGTTGACCCTGTATTGCCCATCCTATAAACCATTCCACCCCCTAGTGACCAGTAATGTATAACATGACTTAATATCCAATTCAATCATCTGACACATACCTCTTTATTCAAATATTACAACCAGTAATGATAGATTTCAGTCTTAATAATCATTCAGTTGGTTTCGTCTTCTACTCCATTCATTTAAGTCTAAATGATGAACACTTCTAAAAGAATATATTAAACAAAAAAGAGTCACATTATTAACTCTACTTCCCATGTGTTACCCAATATCCCTAAGTTAAAAAAAGAAGGAAACAAAGAAAAAACATAATTATATATATTGATCTTTTATTATTCGGTCAACCTCTTCTGGCTTTCCAGACAATTCTAGCCAGAATAATATTCAATTCTGAAAAAATATGGAAAGGTCACATTAATGACTGAAAAGTCCTAATCGTTTTTACCTATTCCTGAATTTGAAGGGAGAGGAGGGATATGCCTCTAAAAATGCGATGATTATATTGTAGTTCAATTATATCCCACTTACATCATTAGTGGTGAGCCCTATGATCTAAACAGACAGATTCAATTATTTCATTATTGCGAAGTCTAATTCTGGCAATGGCATTACTCCACATCTTATTAAATCATATTTATAACATGTAAAAAAGTAAGAGTGAATGTACCTTATGAATATCGGTATTAGCGTATACTCTATTCCAGTTTCCTTGGTATTCAAGTCCAAAGACCCTGTACAAATTCTAAAACCTATAATTATTGCTCTTAAAGTCACAAAACTATTGATATTAGCACATCAATTCAATAGTGAGTCAAACATACCTTAAAATATACACATAAATATTCAGTCTTCGTAAGTAGTTTTCCACAGTATCCACTGCTCCACTGTATCTATTTGTTCCTAGTTTTGCATTATCTATATAAAAAATATAGACAAGTAGAGTAAAACTCTTCCATAATCACAACTACCCTATCCCATTATCTACCAAACCACTTCAACATTACTGACTTTACAATAACTAGTGATCTCAAATGCATCTAACTCACCAGCTGAGGCAGTGATAACCTTCCTCCATGAACAGCCGGTCCGATAATTCCCGCTGTCAAAGGTTTTCCCACTGACTTAACCTTTTAAAATCATGTCTCCATCAACCCGCTGTCAGCTGTCTTCACCCATTGACCCAATCAAATCATTTTTCACAAAACCTCGAAATCCGAATAATACTGATATGTCAGTTCGTCAGTTCATAAAGCTTTATTCGATTTTTATAATCATAAAAGCAGTGTGCAAAACGGCAAATACAACAGAATCCCGATTTAAAAACATGTTTCATAGTATAAAAATTATGCACATCCCCTTAAATAAAATACAGGCAGTAAAATCGTAAAAGCAACAGGTTAAAAAGATAAAACATTAAGATATGTGCACATACCACATCATAAGAAGATTGTTATTTCTGATATCAAATACACTGTGCAATTAAGCGAGCCATCAGAGTCCATGCCCAGCCTAGAAATTTCGCCATAGCTAATGCAATGGGTAGTGAGGTATCAGTACGCAAAATGCGTTCAGCCTCCGCCGCCACCCTTGTGCCTAGGAGCCTGCAGATTGGTGTCAGCCAAGCCCGACGCAGGGCAGCGTAGGCATCGCAAACAAAGAGAATATGTGCCGTGGACTCAGTAAATGAACTGCACCCCGGACACCTAGTTAGTGGTAATCATTTCATCGTAAAAGATCTTACTGGGAGTGTCCCCACCCTGTTATGAAAGTTCAACTTGCGGTCCTTGGGTATGGTAATTGCTTTCAGTATGATTCCAACCTCGGGGCGACTTTATGATCTAAAAACCGGCTGGCAAGGGAAGTAGACACTTGTTGCCTTGCGTTTTTTTCTCGAAACAAATCCCAGTATTTAGCCTTCAGCATGGCTTTTAATTTAAAGATGGAATTTACAGGATCAGTCCACAGTACAATCAACTCTGGCTCTCCTAAGAGGTTTCGGACTACCCATAGCCATTTAATGTGATGCACCCTGAGCATAGCCAGCAAGTTCAGGAGTAGACCATAGTTTCCTCCAATACAGGAGGGGACGCAATTTAGCTACAGCTGCAATGGGTTTCTTACCCAGATCCATTACCAGCGGACACATAGGGGTACTCTGGGGAAGTCCAGTAATATTTCTTAGAAACCTATTTTCAGAGATAGTAAGAGCTACAACGTTCTCACAACCCCAAACTTCCGAACCATATAATGCTGAACTAACAGCTTTCAGATTATAAATTTCAAGGGCTGGGCTAATAGGCTTGAAATTGGAGCGATTATACTCCTGACAGAGAACCCCCGAAATCTGTCTGAGTTTAAGTGAGGCTAAATCGATTTGGCAATCACACTTCATGCTATCTTGGAAGTTTACTCCTAGATAGGTGAACTCATTAACTACTTCTAGAGGTCCATCCTTCATATTAAAACCCCTCATATTTGCCTTCCGGACGTTGAACGCCATTAACTTTGTCTTGGACACGTTGGCCTCCAAGCCCCTCTCGCCACAAAAATCCTCAAAGATTTTTAGTGCCTTTTTAAGTCCACTAGGGGTCTTGGAGAGAATCAACGTGTCGTCGGCAAACATCAGGATGGGTACTTTTTCTCCAGCTAATGTAGGGGCATCACTTGGTGTTGTACTCATACAATCAGCTATCCCATTAATATATAGCGTGAATAGCGTAGGGGCCATCACACATCCTTGTCTAACACCACGTTCCACCGGGAATGATTCAGTGACTTCCCCGTGCCCCCCCATCTAATTTGGGTCTTATTATCTTCATGAAGCCTACGAGGCAAAGTTAGAAGGTCCAGCGGAAGCCCAAGCTGTTTCAGGACAAGCCATAATTTCCAGCGGGGGACTAAATCAAATGCCGCCCTGAGATCTACAAAGGCGGCATAAAGACTACCTTTGCCTAAAGTTACTAACTTCCAGTAAATTAAAATAAATCGGAAAACCTGGTCAAAGGTGATTGTGGCTGCTCTGAATCCCATAATCTACCAAACCACTTCAACATTACTGACTTTACAACAACTAGTGATCTCAAATGCATCTAACTCACCAGCTGAGGCAGCGATAACCTTTCTCCATGAACAGCCGGTCCGATAATTCCCGCTGTCAAAGGTTTTTCCGGTGACTTAACCTTTTAAATCATGTCTCCACCAATCCGCTGTCAGCTGTCTTCACCCATTGACCCAATCAAATCATCTTTCACAAAACCTCGAAATCCGAATAATACTGATATGTTTACTTTCTGGTCCATCATCCCTTTAACCAATCAAAATACACCATTACCTCTTAACGTTCTTTTTTTAATTTTCTTTCCGTCTCCTGCTTCTTTTTTAATCAATCCTTAAAATCATGCCTCCACCAATCCCCTGTCAGTTGTCTACACCCATTGCACCAGTCAAATCATCTTGCACAAAGCCTCCAAATTTGAATAATCTTGATATGTTTCCTTTCTGGTGCAACATCCCTTTAACCAATCAAAATACACTCAGCCCTTCAACGTTTTTTTTTTATTTCTTTTTATTTCCTGCTTGTTTTTTAACCAATCATATACGCCTCTCATAAGCATTCTCATTAACTTGAGTGACATCAAGTTTACTTTCTGGTCCTCCACCAATCCACTATTAGCTGTCTTCACCCATTGCATCAATCAAATCATCTTTCACAAAGCCTCCAAATCTGAATAATACTGATATGTTTCCTTTCTGGTCCAACATCCCTTTAACCAATCAAAATACACCATTACCTCTCAACTTCACCCATGGCACCAATCAATTTCACAAAGCCTCCAAATCTGAATAATCCTGTTATGTTTCCTTTCTGGTCCACCATCCCTTTAACCAGTAAAAATACACCATTACCCCTCAACGTTCTATTTTTAATTTCTTTCCATTTCCTGCTTATTTTTTAACCAATTGTATGAGTCTTTCACAAACTTCTCATTAACTTGACTAACATCGAGTTTCCTTTCTGGTCCTCACTTTTTGGACCAATGAACGCACTTGTTTTTCATGCATCCTATTACAAGCCTTCCGGTTTGACGCGGGCGATCCTAATCTATGTGGTATCAACACTCATTGGTTTCTGATCAAATCAATGGGATAACCAGTTCTATTCACCACCCTATTACCATTAAAACAGTAAAAGGAATACAAAGTTTTAAGTTGCTCTTAAATACACTTTTACCATTCAAGTGTAGAAATTAAGGGGCGTATAGAAGTTCCTTTCCGGTCCTTCACTATCTTTGGACCCGTGGACGCGCTTGTATGCGTGCCCCATATTCATCATTAAGCCTGCTGGTTCCTGCAGGGGGTAAGAAACACTTTTGTGGTGGCAGGCTGGAAGTATCCTTTCAGCCAACACACTAGAGGGCTAGTAAGGTTTGAGGGGGCACCTCTAAGGTGCCCTCTGGGGGCATGTCATAATAACTCTATTACAAGCATCAGTACAGATTTATTAGGACAAGGTGTTTAATACCAAACCCCAGTATTTTCAGGGAATCCATCATGTAGCTGGGGAACTCTTAATGACCAGTGTCCAGTATATATACATAAGATTGCTTCCCTGTTCACTTATACTATCTGGTAATTGAACTAGACAGCACAGGGGCATATCTGCTCATGTAAACATGCCCTCACGTAATATACTGCACCCTGCCTTAGGACTATAAGGCCTGCTGTATGGGTGACTTTCATATGTTACATGTAGTGACTTTGGCATGGCACACAGTGAGTGAACCATTGTTAGACTTGGCCCTTTTTGTAAGGTCATCCCTGAACTTTTTGCCTTCCTCCTGCCATTTTTGCTGACCTGGTGTTGGTGGTTTTAGGACTCGGGGGCACTTTATCACTGCTGTTCCATGTTAAAGTGCATGTGCTTTTGATGTAAACTTGGCAAGATTAGTCTACACCTGTTTGATGTATTTAATTTACCTATCAGTCCCTTGTAAAGTGGCATCTCACTTACACAGGGCCAGTAAATCAAATGCTACTAGTGGGCTTGCAGCACTGCTTGCGCCACCCACCAAAGTAGCCTTTCAAACCTGTGTCAGGTCTCTGCCATTGAAGGGCCTGCACGCGCAGTTTACTGCTGCTGTGGCATGGCACATAAAGTGGGTGTCACATCTGTGACTCCCCATTTACTACTACATATCATCCACCCCTAAGGTAGGCCCATCTAGCCTTATGGGCAGGGTGCACTGTAGGTAAAAGGTAGGACCTGTGCCTTAACTGTGTGGTATGTGCTGGTAGTGACAAACAGCCATTTTTTGTTTCTGACTACTGTGAGGCTGCCCTCTCATAGGAATGCATTGGGGATTCCCTGATATATGTTTCATTGGTAATTCCTGACATGAGAGGAGTAGCGTGCTCAAGTTTAGTATGTTTGGAATAGTGGTAATAAATGCTGCGTAATGGTGTTCGCAGATTTATTATCACTATTTTAGAGCTGCCACTTTTAGAAGTCGGCATTTCTGTGTGTCTGAATAGGACAGTGTCTGCCTTACACATTGCTGGCTCCGCCCCCTGTGGTGTGTCTGGGACCAGAGCCTACCCTGACAAAGGAGGTTGTTGTGCACTTGTTAAGTGCCCCCCAGAACTGGTTTAGACTGGGCTTAGGCCTGTGCCAGGGGGAAGAACAAAGACCCATGTAGTATAAATATTGGAGCTGTGACCCCATGTAATGCTGTGCTGGGTTCTTATTTAGGACCTTGCGGCCGGCAGGCTGCTGAAATGCAAGGAGGATCTGCCACAGGGGGACTGACCTGCTGCCCTGCTTGGCAGTTGAAGGGTCTGCTGTTCTGTCTAGGAGATCCAGTGTGCTGGCCTGCCTGTGCCAGCTCCGCCTTTGCCCTTTCTTGGAGGAAAAGTGTTGCCTGTTTCCTGCAGGTATCTGGAAGTGGGAGACAGGCGGAGCGCTGCACGTTTTGCTGATTTCCATGGTGCTGGAGAAGAAGAGCATTCTGCTGGCTCTCCTCTTTTCACAAACGTGTGATGAGGGTTGAAATAGGTACCGGAGACCGAGGCGAGGGCTCACCAGCTAAGTGGGCAGCAGGAGATGCCGCAGGTACCACGTTTGGGCAGGAGCCTACCCCGCACTCTGGTGGAAGTCGCTGCTCGTTGCCACTAGACCCGGAGGTCAGGTGGCGGGGCCCACAGCTGCCAGAGAGGCTGGGAGAGACATAGCAGGAACCTCGTGAGTTCTGTTGCCTCTTGAAGGAAGTCACGCAGCTGACCATGATTGTGGGCATGGCTAGCGGCAAGCTCGAGCGGAGTTGGAGCCTCGTGGGCTCCTTGAGCAGCCAGTGGAAGGACCGGAGCCTTGCGGGCTCTCTGTTGCAAACTTCCCGCCTCTCACCCATAGAGGATAGTTTCCCACTGAGAAGAGCAGAGAGACCCTGGTGCATAGGGCCTGTGAGGCACACTACTTGGGCCCAATTGTTGTCACAACTGCGCCGCCAGATTGTGGGTAGCTGCAACATCTGGGGCATTTTCTTCTAAGGAGACACAAGAGTGAGTTGCACCCTCGCCTCTATTGTATTACGGGCCTGTCGAGGGCATTGGTTTGGCTGCGTCTGTAGATAGGGGCTAGTGGAAAGCCTGTGTCCACGGAAAGAAACACGCAGTTTAGGAAGCCCCCTAAATGTAACAAGGCCAATGCGGGCGAGTCCATTACAGGGCCCCCGCTTGGGAACACTGACTGGGGGGACAGTAACCCTGTAGCAGGGGTACTATAGGTTTCTACTGCTGATGAGGTTTAGGAATAAATGGGGCCTGGTGTACTGCACTGCTGCTGATTATGTTTTGCATAACATGCTATACTAGGAAGTGCGATGATTCTCATACCTCAGGAGTTATGCAGACCCCCCAGGATACAGCGGCATGGATTAGCAAATTTAGCGGCACAAAAATGGAAATTTAGCGGCACAAATATGGAAATTTAGCGGCAATTTTGCGGCATTTTATTTGCCCATTTTTCCTACAACAAAGGGCTCAATAGCGTGGAGAGTGAGTAGCTGTCAAGAAGGGCATAGATCGGAGATTAGCAGAATGCCAAAAGGGTAAATAATGATAAGCCCTTAACAGTACAGTTAACATATCTCTCAATGCGCCTCCTGCAGAAAATTCCGGCCTGTAATTGCTAGCGTCTAGGATGCAATTATATTGGGTCGCATTAAATAAGGAGAATTAAATTCATCCGATTTTGTACAACTGCCGGCTGAACCTCGGGCCGCAGGGCACGGTATTCTTATTACACTCTTTACTTACTATCCCTATTCCAGTTTGCGCAACAGTAGGGAAGGTGTTGGAATTCATTTCCAATACCTCAGCGCCCCCTACAGAAAGTCGTTGTGATGACTTGCAATGTAAATGCATCGCATACTAACAACGCAGTCATTGTAACGACCGTGTTGTAATAGTAATGCGATGTAATGACAGCATTGTAAACGCTGTTTCCCGTCTCTGTTGCTCTCTTGTCTTTGTCTCTCTTTCTCTCTCTCTATTTTTTCTTTGTCTTTCTCTCTCATTCTCTCTCTCGTTCTTTCTCTCTCTGTCTCTCTCTACCTCCCTATCTTTTTCTCTCTCTCTCTCTCTCTCTCTCTTTCTCTCTCTCTCTGTCTCTCTCTACCTCCCTCCTTCTTGCTCTCTTTCTCTCTCTCTCGCTCTCTTTCTTTCTCTCTCTCTCTCTCTCTCTCTCTCTCTCTCTCTCTCTTGCCTGCGGAGGTAAATCCATGGAGCTGGAGACAGAGGCTGCAGCCCTGGACCTTGATAAAGCGGCCTCCAGTGACCCCATCCGTCCCCCGCCCTTCCTTACACTCTTTCTGCCTCCCAATTCTCCCTCTCTTAGTTGTGTTTTGCCGCTTTTAGCTCCTCTATCTTCCTTCCTGTTTCACTCTTTCCACTGTCCCATTCTGCTTTCTGTTTCTCATGCCCCCTCCTTTCTGTGCCTCATTCACTCATCCTCTCTCTCACACACACACACACATCTTTCTCTCCTTATCGATATCTCTCTCATCAGCCCAGTCTCTTCTCCCCCGTCCTCCTCTCTTTCCATCTTCGGATCGCTCTAGCACCCTGCCTCTCTAGTTCTCTCTTGTTGCCCTCTCTCCCTTCCTTGCCCTCTCTTCTCTCTCTAACTCTCATACTTTCGTTCTTCCAGACACTGTCTTTCTTCCCCTTCCTCTCTCGCCCTCTTTCTCGCGCATTCACCCTCCCTCTTTCTCTCCTGCTCACTCCTCTCTACTTTTCTCCAGATTTCACTTTCATTCACCCAGTTTCTCTCACCCCCTACTACCCTTTCCTTCTTTCCCACCTCTATGACTTCTTAGCTCACTCCCCCTCTCTTTCACCCCTTCTTTCTCGTCTCACCTGCCCCATACCCTCAGTTTTCATTCTTGCTCCCCCTCTTTACCTTTGCGCTCCACCTTTAACCTTTATCCTCCCATTTTCTTTCACCCCTACCCTTTCCTTCTAAACCCACCACTCTCCCTTGCTTTCACCGCTTTCCTCTCCTCACACATGTGCCCCCAGCCACTCTCCCTTGCTTTCACCCCTTTCCTCTCCTCACACATGTGCCCCCAGCCACTCTCCCTTGGTTTCACCCCTTTCCTCTCCTCACACATGTCCCCCAGCCACTCTCCCTTGCTTTCACCCCTTTCCTCTCCTCGCATGTGCCCCCAGCCACTCTCCCTTTCTTTCACCCCTTTTTTCTCCTCACACGTGCCTCCACCCCCTCTTTCTCTCTCCCTCCGGTCTGTGGTCCTCCGTGCAGGTGCCGATGGTAACTGCCGCTCGCATCCTCCGGAGAGAAACCCCAGGGTCTCGCAGAACGACAAAGATCTGACACTAGAGCACGAAAAAAGAAAAGCCCGAAATAAACCAGCTCTAGAAATGAACCGGAGGAGGAGGGGAGGCGCTTCTCCCCAAATGAAGGGCAGAAACCATCAGCACGCGAGGGGGCCTGGCTGCCCCCTGCCTCCGTGCCCTGTTTGTACGTCTGAGGTATGTTTGTGCCGAGGCTCACACAGCGTGAAACTGGATGAGCTGCGTCATTACAGACCCCCCAGGATATAGCGGCTTTTGTAAAAATGCCACACGATTTCGACAAAAGTGCCGATTTCGCGGGCACTTTTGTAAAAATCGCTGCATTTTCACAAAAGTGCCGATTTCGCGGCAAATCGCAAAATCACGATATCCTGGAGGGTCTGCATAGTGTGTTTATGCTACATGCAGTGTTGCCAGTAGTTGCTAGTTGTTTTCATTAATCATGATATATCTAATGGTTATGACAGTGGCTCATTTGGCCCTGTCATGTATATAATCCCGGTAAAGTCATACTAAGTGCCAGGTGGCAGAGAGTACATTTGTGATTACGTTCTAATGTGGTTTATGAGTAATAGAAAGACTATTTTTGATATAACATTGTGTGGAGTTTTTTTGTGGTGTGCCTAGTGTGTCGCTGGTGTGTGAGTGTGTTGCGCAAATGCTTTACACATTGCCTCTGGGATAAGTCTGACTGCTCTTCCAAGCTACCAAGGGAGTGAGCAGGGGTTATCTTTGGTGTGTAACTTCCTTGCCCTACCTAGAGTGGTGGTGGTGGTTTCTACCTGGCTTAGGTGCATGCCCTAGCCAACCAGAAATCCCATTTCTAACAGCCATGTTGTGTTTTCAGTCATGGTTTGCACCATCCGAGGACCAAGATCTAGCATCCTGCCAAATTTGATGTAATTCCATTCAGCAGTTTTTGCAGTAGCACTTCTTAACAATGTCTATAGCAAATGCATGGGGATTTTGTGTTTTTAGACCCCCATTTATTCTCACCTATCACTTGACGGATCACTACAAACTTTCCATGCACAAAGTAGTCAAAAAGTAGCACCTATTTCAAAAGTTTTGTGGAGAGTCATCAAATGATGCCAAAGATTTTAGTAACATAAGAAACGCTTTTCTTATGCAACAGCTGACCTAACTATAACTATCCAGTGGCTTCGACCACTGGGTAACATTTATGTTATGTTAATATAATGCAATATTGTGCACAAATGCACACTGGAGGGGTATCTTGTCACAAGGACAGGTCGCAGGCTAGAAGAGACGTAAAGTTAAAACAGCTCTGTCTTAAGTAGTTTTCTGATTTTCAAATGGTCAGCGCATGTTTGAATATGGGGTGGTAACTTGTTCTATTAAAGAGGTGCCAAGTACGAGAAAGACCTTCCACCAGCACATGACCATCTGACACACGGGACAGGGAACAAAGCTTTATCACTAGATCTCAGAAGTCTGAGTGGCCAACAGTATTTGAGGTTAGAGTTTAGGTAAGTAGGTTATTTCCCCATTAGTGAAATGTGAGTAAGACTGCAGATTTTAAAGATTGATGTTTTCTTGACAGGCAGCCAATGTAAGAATCTTTGAAGAGGCATAGAGGTGGAACCAGATGGAAGATTGCAAATGAGATGGGCAGTTGTGTTTTGAACAACTTGTAATTCCGCTAGTAATGTCTCATTTGCAGTGGCAAGTACTGTGTTGTCATATTCCAGTCTGCTGATCATAAGTGCCTGAAGCCAGGTTTTCCTCACTGAAAGAGGGAGCAAAAGAAAGGCTTTCCTCAGGAGGTGCAGCATATGAAAACAGGTGCCCGTGGTGGGCTGCAACTGCTCTTTCATAGGTAGGCTTGGTCCAATCGAACACCCAAGTTCTTAACTACCTGTTTGGGTTTTGGGGCAGCTCCTAGTTCTGAAGACCACCAATAAGCAGACCAGAGCTGTTGGGCCTTATCGAATAGCATGAGGTTTGGCATTGCCGAATAGCATGATCTCCATTTTTTTCTGCCTTAAACTGAAGGCAGTTAATGCTCATCCAGGCTGCAATTGTTTTAATCCCGGTTAAGAAGCGTTCTTTCCCTTTGACCAGGTCTTTATCAAAGGAAAGAACCAGCTGTGTGTCATCAGAATAGGACAGTATGTCAAGTCCACAGGATTTTACGATTTTAGCTAGGGGGCCAACATGAATAATCATTATATCTGGTGTATTGCCATCCAGAGAGAGTCTTATGTGGTCAGTGACAGCCACCAAGTCAGTCTCTGTGTTGTGTGCTGATCTGAACCCGGATTGCAATGGGTCCAGGATCTTATTGTCCTCTAAGTATTCCGTGCAAGGTGATGTCTTCAACACAATTGGTATTTCAGATGTTGGAGTGATGTTATCAGTGATGTCATAGAACATGTCAATAGTGATATAATATGTGAGGTAATAACATGCATTCCTCAGAGTGGAAGTAGTCCATCTCAGGTTTTTACTCCTCCTTGGGAATTGAGAGAAGACAGGAGTAGCCTTTCTGTGTGTTTCTAGAATGGGTAGGATTTACTGCTCAGTTAGTGGTGGGCACGATTCTCGCCAAAGTCTCGCCATTTACACAGATCACCATTTTTATGTCTCATGCTGTTCACCCCTGCCTGTGCCTGTACATTTTGTGCGCCTAATTACAAATATTTCACTTGCTTCCAACTACATCCTCTGATTTTCATCCACCTCACACCCTGTTATTCCGTACAAATGTCTTTCTCCCTCCCTGCCTCTCACGTTAATTGCCTTTTTCCAGAGTAAACTAAATACCACGGAAACCCGCATTTGGTTTTGAAAGCCGGGACCCCGTTGAGTTCTATCATTCTGCTCCGATCAGCACTGTAAGTGTAGCAAATGATTATCAGTCAGTTTCGCTCCGCCCCTTTTGCCTCAGAGTGAGAAAACACAGCATCAGCAAGGAAAACACACGCGCCGCGCGCAGCGCTCCCTTGCATCCTCATTCGTCACTGCACGCGCACCACCCACAGTGCCGCCTGCACAAGGCACTTCCGCAGAGTGCCGATCATCAATTTATATTCTCAGCTCCCGCGGAGCGCTTATTGAAGCACATTCTCCGGCACTAAAAGCCATTTCAGGGAAATCCATTCTGAATAGAAGCTCAGGGCATGTTGTGCTGATCTGTCCATATCGTAAAGGCTATGCTTTTAGCGGACTTTAGCAAGGCCTAACCGCCAGAAGTGCCCTCAAGCGGCAGCGATTAAAATGCTTTCATCACAACACAATTGCTTGTTTTCCTGTTCCTGCTCGGTTCGTCCAGTGCTTAAGGCCGAAACGATCAAAAGGCTGTTTTTCCATTTTGTTTCTATAAAGCTCTACTTTGATGCGTCTTAGACCACTTTTCATTTTCGTCCCCTGCATATACCTTTCTTTCACTACAATAAAAGGTCAGCACCTTTTATTTGAGCACTAGCCCAGTGTTCTTAAAGCTTCATTCATTCTCATTAGAGGTCAGGTTTCCTGGCGTTTGACTGAAATTCTATATACGTTTTCTCAGGCATTCTCGTAGTGTATAGAGCATTGACGCTTAGTTGAGGGAAATTGTAACTTTACCTGAGTAGCATCATTATTGTGGGATAACAGACTTCATTGCATCATTACTTAGCATAAATTCAGACACCAGAAATGTCACAATTGTGCATCTAGACAAATGTAACCCCCGGACTGACCTAATCCCGCATAAGACACTACAGCATTACACTTGACTTCACCTATGGAATCGTCAATTACATCAGTGTGATGACTGATGACATCACATATGACCAGGGCCTCTGGAATTATGTGGCAAGGGAAGTGTCAAATTATGCAGCAGGGTGAGTAAATTAAGTGGCAAGAAACCCCAAATGATACAGCATTACGTGGCACATTTTGTGATAGTATTACTTGATTATTTAAGAGTGTTAACACCGTCTGAGCATTAGTTGTACTTCATTAGGACCAGTTTAACATCTAAATCTAACAATAAGCTACACAACAGTGACCAGTAAACATGTGGGCCTCCCACTGCTCAATAACACTTGTCGCTATGTTTTTACTAACTTTTGAACCATTTAAGCTAGAAACAATTTTTTTTGTTAAAATCATGAACACATGCCCTTTCTTCTTTTGTCAGCATTTCTCTAGAGGTTAATTATACCGGGAACATGCTGGGCTCCTACTGCTGAGCAGCTTCTCCTCCTGCAGGGCCAGACACTCTCCTTCCCTCTCACAGCAGGCAGGTTGCTTATTGGCAGCAAGAAGAACCACTCCTCCAGCAGAAAGTGCAGATTTCAGGTGACACCTCCTCGCACGTGGTGACGGGCTGTCAGGTTGACATCAGCCCTGGTCACACAGCAGCCCTTCAAGTAGTCTGCAGAGTACTCCCTTGTTTGGTCTAGAATAAATTGGAACTAGGTCAAGTGGGGTGTTTAGATCCACTTTTATACATGTTTTCCAGACAGCGGATGTCAATCCACTGTCTAAGGCATAGGTACTCGCAAACATTTTCTCAGGGGGCCACAAAGTTTGGTGTGTGATGTGACCGAGGGCCGCATTGATGGCAGTTGGGGGTGGGTGGAGGGTGGGCAGTGGGAAGTATTGTGGGGAAGGGTTGATAGTAAGGTGAATGTAGCAGAGGCGATGCATATATTTCTAGTGTCTTCCTTGCACAATGTGAAACTTAAAACTTGGGATTAATCTCGGCTTCTCCATTTAACCAAATTGTGTGATTCTAGGCAATCAATTAATTTGGTTTCACCTCCTTTTTCTTCATTATCACATAGGAGGACCTCGAAATATATTTCTTCAGAATGGATTCTGTACAAAACTTTCAGTTTTATTTAATAAACTATAATATTGTTCATGTATAATAAAAACCCAGGTCACCCATAGCGTTCACATATTAACTGAATCAGCTCTTAGTTTACCATTGGCATTGTTATCAGAGTGTGGGATACAGTAGCGGCCCATCGAGGGAGTTCCGTGGGGCGGTGAGGCGGGGCGGGGGGTAGTAAATACCAATATATGGATGAACGGAGGTAAGTAAACAATTAAATACATTAAACGAACTTTGTTTCGCGTGCTGCATCGCATTTTGCGTGGAATGTCAAAACAGGAGTCCGCAGCTTACACTAAGACATATTTTTACAAAAGTGCAGTCTGTAGATCACACTTTCTCTGATACAGAGGAAAAGGTCTAGTTGCACTAAAGACTCAAAAAACATGTTATTCTGCTTCCACTGCTTTATTTGATACACCCAGCATGGGGACAGTACTTCAGTTTCCACTAATAGAGCATGCAGATAGGTTTCATGCATTATCAGAACAGCAGGGGTAGGCCTATGAACAGACACTAGATTAGGTAGACGCCAGGGCCAAAAGAAGACAGAAAAACAGTTTCACATGCAGCCTAACAATCAGGACAGGGATACACACTAGTTTACTGCGCAAGGGATATTCCCATCCCAAACAACTCAACAAATAAAGGACGCAAAATGTGAAACATCAGTCTCAATCTTCGCATTTGCTCAACAGATTTCAAACCTTATATTATCACTAAAGGTCTGAATCCAAATGCCTTGATAAAGCCATCAAACCAAAAGATGAGGCAACACAGTATTCCTGGGAACCTGGGTGCACAATATTGACAAAACAGACAGTGGCCCCCTTAAAGGAAATAAACTGAAAAATTAATTTATAGAGAGCAAACAATTACCTGAAGGTGTCTAGGCGCTAGCTCCTTGAGCAATTATGCAGTGAAGTCTGACTAGATAGGTCAAAGATTGAACAGACAAGTTTTTAGTGATTTTCTGAAGGCTAACAGTTGGGTTTCACTTTTTAAGGTTAGAGGACGAGAATTCCAGTTTAATTTTTTAAGGCTAGAGGAAGATAGTTCCAGAGTCTGGTAGTCCCACCCAAAAAGCTTCTGCGCCCAAGGAAGTGTTTTTAAAACATGGGGATCACCAAATTGTGAGCATGGGCAGAGCGTAGCGGTCAGGTGGGAGCATATCGCTGGAAATTCTGTTTAAAAAAACATGGGTCCTATACCCTGTACTGCTTTAAAACTATACAGACTGCTTTAAACTCAATGCGTCTTTTTACTGGGAACCAATGTAACTGTCTCAATGCTGCAACAGTGGATTTATGCTTGGGAATGTCCAGCAAAATATGGGCTGCAGCATTTTGTACAATCTGAAGTTTACTGAAAACTGTTGTCCTTAAATGAATAAAAAGACCATTACAGTAGTCAGCCCTAGGCAAGACCAGGGCTGAGATGACAAGTTTACGAAGATTAGCAGGTATGAACGGAAAGATTTTTCTGAGAAATTTTAATGAGTAGAAGGATGCAGAGGTAACATTGTTCACATGTCCTTCAAGTGTAAGCTTGGAATCTAAAGTGACTACTTAGTTTTTCACTTTATTTGTTGGAATAGGCAGAGCACCCAGTTCCGTAGGCCAAAAAGCGGGAGACCAAAAAGAGGTATTACCACAAAAAAGCAGGACCTCTTTCTTATTAGAATAACATTTTAGACAGTTGGCAGCCACCCACTGTCCAACTTGAAGAAGACAGGTGTGAAACTGAGAGGCTGTGTCAGAGGGAGTACCAGTCACCTACCGATACAATAATTTGAGTATCGTTGCTGAGAAACCCAAAGATCGAATCAGGGCAACGTAAATGTTAAAAAGAGTGGGGCTCAGTGACGAGCCCTGGGGTACCCCACAGGACAATGTAAAATTGGGTGATTTAAAATCAGAGAGATCAATGAACTGTTCTCAAACAGACAGAAAAGACTTGAGTAGTGCCAGAGTTTTTCCTTTTATGCCTATCCTGTCAAGGCATTCCAGCAGTTTTCTGAGGTTGACGGTGTCAAATGCGGCGGAAAGGTCAAGCAGCACCAAAGCTGCATTGCCCCCCCATCGGCCATCTGCCTGATCTATTCTGATGCCGGGATCCGTGCCAATTCTGTACTATGGTGCTTCCTGAAGCCATACTGGGTGGTATCCAGGTGTGCATGTTCCTCAGTGAAGTCAGAAATTACTATATTCATAGCCTTTTCAGCTATTTTGGGAGGCAATGAGAGTCTTGAAATCAGGCGATATTTATTTGTGTCAGCCCCGTTTAGATTAGGCTCTTTCAAAAGTGGAAGAACTGATGCTTATTTCCACTTTGAGGGAAAAATACCTGAGATAAACATTTGATTAAAACTGGTTGACAGGCAAGTTGCAATTAGTTCTGGCAAAGGATGGAAAATCTTAGGAGGACAAGGATCAAGAGGCGAGTCAGATTTGGGAGACAGAAGTAACTTAGAAACCTGGTCAGAGGTCAAAGGTGGAAAATAATCTAGCAAAGAAGGGTCGGTGGTTTCTGTGACCACTAGATGGGCCTCTTTAGATGCTTCAAAATCAGTCAGCATGCTTAGGGCAGAGGTTAAGCTCTGAAACGTGACTATAGAAAAATTGCTGTAGACTGACTCTACTTTGTCCTGAAAGAAGGTAGCCAGAGAATTACAGAAGGCTTGACTGACATTTGTATTTGCCACTTCAGAGGGTTTGGCTAGCTTCTTTACTGTGGCAAAGAGTTCTTTAGATGAGTTTTTTACAATGGCTGCAGTATAATAGTGAGTTTTTTCCCTATGAATTGATACTTTGTAGTCTAGCAAAGATTGTTTATAGGCGTCACTATCATTGGTGCAGTAGTGAAGTCTGCATCTCCTTCCGAGATGGCAACACTTTCGTTTTTGCTGCTTAAGTTGATCCGAGAACCAAGGTTCTGAGCATTTGGATCTCCGATTGGAACTGGTCTTTTCTGGTAGTATGTTATCAATCAAGCCACAAAGCCAGTGCTCAAATGCGGCTGCCACTGCATTTGGATCACTTGTGACCTCAGGGGGATTCAAGGTCAAAGATTTCTCCAGTTCTTCCATCGAAATCCGTATCCATTGACGGATCCATTTGGGAAACATGTCCCTCACATTATCTGAACAGAGTTGATGAAAATGAAGGGAGAACATCGCTGCTTTGTGATCAGACCAGGTCAATGGGAGAGAAGAAAGACACTGGAGGAGGTCGTTATTAGAGAAGACTCCATCCAACAAATGACCTGCTAATTGGGTACCAGCTGTGACCTTTTGTGTAATACCTAAGCTATTCATGGTATCTATAAAATGTACAGAATCCCTATCTAGCAGGTCCTCTAAGTGTAAGTTAAAGTCACCCAAGAGTGTAAAGTCATATGTCTGAGAAATAGCATCCTTGGACTCGCTCACTGCATTTAGAAAATCAGCTCTAGGGACTGGAGATCAATAGATTAGTAAGCTGTTAAAAGAGTATTGGTTATAAATGGAAATCTTAAAATCTAAGGATTCTAGGGTTGCCACGTTATTTTGGGTAAGAAAGGTCACTTCCCAGCTACTTTGATATATTATAGCAAGGCCACCACCTTTCTTTCCTACCCTATCTTGCCTTAAAATGGAATATCCTGTTGGAACAGCAATGGCTGGGTCTGACCTGATGAGACATCTGCCCAGGTCTCTGTTATGAACGCTAGGTCAACAGCGTGAGCATCTACAAAGGTGGCAAATTCAAGTGCATGCTTACTTAAAGATCGAGCATTAATTAGAGTGCAGTTAACTGACTTAGAATCAGAATGTACTCCCAAGACAGGAGATGAATTGGGTGTTCGCAGTTTCGACTTTAAATTACAGATGCGAAGGTTGCCCACAGAGCAATGAGAGCAGAGGGCACATCTGGAAGCAAAAGGGGTCCCCGGCAAAACGTACTTGTGCTATTGCAGGCTAGCAGCTTGAGTAGGATCTCCTTGAATCAAGCTGGGAAACAAAACTGGCAGCGTGACTAGCGCTAGTCATGGGTCAGGCCCGGACGAGCGCAGAGGGGCTTGAAGCCATCGGGGCGCCCGCTGCATGCCTCTGTTGGGCGGACGTGCTCCTGTCTGAGTTAAGTAGCCCTCCATAGAGGGGGCGTGACCAGTACAGCACGTGACACGAAAGAGGACCTAGAAATGGATGGATAACGTAAAAGGGGGCACACCTGTGGCCCAGACACCCTGCAAACCTCACACAGGCTCCTCTGCAGAGGAATGTACTGGAAACTAAAGCAGAACAAACGCAAAAGATGAGAAAGCAACAAATAAAATAAGATAAAAACTTAAAAGTGTGCCCTTCCAAGATGGCGCCCATTGTAGTTAGGGAGCTAGGCTCCTTCAAACTGAGGTCGGATGCCTAATGCGTCCGACTTCTACATGGAAATAAAAGTGGGCTGAGGTTGCAGCATTAGTGCTCAAATAGGCTGCGCGGAGGAGCTGTTGTCTTAGTTAATTAGCCCTCCATAGAAGGGGCATGACTAGCACAGCAGTGTGACGCATAAGAGGACCTAAAAACGGTAAACAACCTTTACAACGCAACTTTTACATCGCAGAGCCTTTACAACGCAACCATTACAACGCAAACTATTACAACGCATTGCTCTGGGGGGCGCTCTAGGATAGGGAATAGGTTAATTTACTATCCAATAACCTTCCCTAGTGTCCACAGGGACTGGAGTTGGAATAGTAAATTAAACTATTCACTATCCAGCACCCCAAAGCACTATGCGCTGTAATGGACTGCGTTGTAATACTTGTGTTGTAAAGGCATGCGATGTAAAAGCATGCGTTGTAATGTCATACATCCCCTAAAAACAGATGAAGAAAGTAAAAGGGGGAAAACCTGGGGTATAGACACTCCGCAAACCTCACACAGGGTCCCCTGTGGAGGAGTGTCCTGGAAACTAAAGCAGAACAAACGCAATAAGGGAGAAAACAACAAATAAAATAAGCAAAAAGCTAAAATCGTGCCCTTCCAAGATGACGCCCATTGTAGAGAGGAAGCCAGGCACCTCTGAACTGGGGTTGGATGCATAAGGCGTCCAACTCTTACAAGGAAATAAAAGCAGGCTGAGGTTGCAACGTTAGTGCTCGATTAGGCTTGAGGAAGCTTGTAAGTCTGTGCTTTCCAGGTAAAATAAACTGTACAAACCTGTGAACAAGGGAGACAGTTATTTATTTACTGTTAAAGTCAGTCAATATACGAAAATCAGTAATATGTTCTCCCAAAAAACAGTACAGTGAACGTCATTGGTGACAAAGTGAATAATGAGTGTGCTGGTGTCTAGGACAATATACAAATAATGTTGACTCATATTCCTTTGATACAAGAAATAGGAGTACAGGTTTGTGTCCTAATAAATACATCAATTGAAGTCAACGTAAAATTGAGTCAATATTTCGTCTCCCTAAGAAATGATTTCTAATGGAGTCTTCATCAGGAAAATGAGGTAGCAACCTTTCTTGGGGAATTAATATGAGTAAGGTAACCTCTTGTCATGTATTCTATGTAAGTTGGGAAAATAATTTTTTCAAATTCGCAGTGGAGCTCTCTGGTGCCGTTGGTACACAGGTGATCCTCTGAACCCACTTACACAGTATACCTGACAAGAGGTTTATTTGATCATGTAATTTTCCCACGAGAGGCTGCTCATTCGTTCCCGAGGAAGTCAGGATTGGAAATCATTTGTTTAGGGGGTAGAAAAATTGACAATAATATATGTTGACTTCAATTGATGCATTTACTGGTCCACAGACCTGTACTCCTATAATGCGCTAACATTTCTTACGCTGAAAGACCATTGTGTTAACATTGTATGTATAACTTCTAGATACTAGCATACGCATTGTTCACATTTGTTCCCAATCACATTCACTAAGCAGTTTTTTGGGAGCACTAACTTCTAACTGATTTTTATATATTGACTGACTTTAACAGTAATTAAATAACTGTTTTACTTGTTTACCAGTTTGTAAAGTTTTTTTTTTGACTGGGAAGCATAGACTTACAAGCGTTCCCCGAGGGAACCACTGTCTCAATTATTCAATCAATCAATCAATCAAGGATTTGTAAAGCGCAGCAAACCAGTAGTGAGCGTCTCTAGGTGCTGGAGTGCTAGTTGCTTCAGAGTGAACAGTTAATTCGATTAGCCAGTCTTGGAGTCCTTTCCTGAATTTCTATAGTGAAGGAGTGGTCCTGAGGTGCAGGAGAAGGTCATACTAAGCTTTGGCTTCCAAGTGTGAGAAGGAGCGTACTCCGCTGTTTCCTCAGAGAATGCAGGTGGTGTCTGCAAGGAAGAGGGAGGCAGATCATAGGTGTCTGATCGGTTGGTGGAAGGTAATGCGTTTGTTGATGTATGCTGGTCCCTTGATGTGCAGAGCTTTGTATGCATAGGTCAGCATCTCATATTAGCATCTCTTCTGGATCAGGAGACACCATAGCTTCTTGAGGTGAGGAAGGATGTTGGCTTGTCTGGGAAGGTCGGGGATGAGTCTGGCCACTGAGTTTTGTATTGTCTGTAGACTCTTCAGGAGGCATGTGGTGATTCCTACGTAGAGTGTGTTCCTGTAGTCCAGCCTACTGGTGATGAGGCACTGAATGATGGTCCTTCTAGTGTAGGCTGGGAGCCACCTGAAAATCTTGCGGAGCATTTGTATGGTGTGGAAGCAGGCGTATGAAACTGCATTTACTTGTTTACTCATGGACAGCTTGCTGTCCAAGATGATGCTGAGGTTGCGGGTGTAGTCTGTTGGGGCGAGGGATTGTCCTAGTTCAACAGACCACCATGCTTCATTCCATGGCTAGTTGTTGTTCCTAAAAATGATGACTTCTGTCTTGTCCTTGTTGAGTTTGAGGCAATTGTCCTTCATCCAGTCAGCGACATTCCTCATACATCTGTGGAAATTAGCCCCGGTGGTGAAGAGGTCTTCTGGCAGCGAGAGGATGAGCTGGGTGTTGTCAGCATGGGAAATTATGTTAAATTCATGTGATCTGATAATGTTGGCCAGGGGGGTCATGTAAGTGTTGAGGAGGATGGGGCTGAGGGGCCATCCTTGGGGGACACTACAGGTGATCTTCTTTGGTTCTGAGGTGAACGATGGGAGACGGATTCTCTGGGCTCTGGTACTTTCTTTTCTTTTAGTATTGATAAAGCCATCAGCCTGACCTGATTTGAGAGAAAAACACATATTTGCCAATCATGGGGATGTTTGCTTTCTGCAAGAGTTGCACCATAAACTCTGCATAAAAGAGGGAAAAAATCAAAATACAATACAGAAACTTTTCTATAATCCTTCCCAAAAGTACAATTGATCTTTGTTCAAACAAATATTGGAATGGACCAGAAATGGATTACATAGCACTTCCATAAACGCTGCTTTGCTTTTTGGGGTACCAAAGTTACCTTCTTAGTAAAAACATTGTGCTATTGTAGGAAAAATCTTTAGTTGAAGATCGTAATGTAAACTACAAAAGTCTCCAAATGCCTCAATTTTGTTAACTTTACAGCCCTCACATCAGTATAACATACCAATATAAAACATTCTTTACCCCGCTTGACATCACATATAACATCACAACAGACATCAATGACAGAATTTATGACAAGGTTGTGTTTTTCCATTTCTGTTTCTTCCATGGGATGCTCCCTTTATTGCAAGTAGAAGGCTGAATCGCCTCCATCATAGCAGCTGCTCTCTTGTGCATTGCCTACTGTAATGAAACCTGAGCAAGGTTTGTCAAAGTGCACCAAGCTTTTGAAGATATAAAAGTCTATGGGCCCGATTCACAGAACTAACTTAAGACAAAACCTAAACTTACTACCATTTTGGTATTCACAGAAGGCACTAACGCATGTTGGTATTCACAGAAGGCACTTACTCATTTCGGTATTCACAGAAGTTAGGAGTCCTAACTTTAGGACTCCTAAATACCTTCTGTGAATACCGAAAATCTTAAAGTTAGGATTTTTCTCAGTTTAGGAGTAGTAAACTTAGGACTCCTAACTTTAGGACTCCTAAACTGAGAAAAATCTTAACTTTAAGACTTTCGCCATTCACAGAAGGCATTTACGAGTCCTAAAGTTAGGACTCCTAACTTTACTACTCCTAAACTGAGAAAAATCTTAACTTTAATACTTTCGGTATTCACAGAAGGCATTTATGAGTCCTAAAGTTAGGACTCCTAACTTCTGTGAATACTGAAATGAGTAAGTGCCTTCTGTGAATACCAAAATGGTGCTAAGTTTAGGATTTTGTCTTAAGTTAGTTCTGTGAATCGGGCCCTATATTTTTTAATGATTAGCAAATTATATTAAATGGTAGCGCAGTTTGATGTAGCCATCAATTTAAAAAGGCATTCAATAAGCTATTTGAATATAGCAAAACAATTTCGTAATTTTTGTGCGGTCAGAACAAACACACATATACATTCATTACTTCCTCGTAAGTCTTCCTCGCCACATGAGTAACGTAGTGAGCTTCAGCTCCACACCAGAACCCTCCAAAGCAAAAAAAGGTTAGCCTCCCATGCCTCCCATCCCTTCCCAATATTGCCGACCCATTACACCCTTGACCTCTATAAGAGGCGGACCGGCCCAACCCTTCAGCCTGTTTTTTTACTTCTGCGCTGCAGATTCTCCAGTGCGTGCTTTCAGGTAAGTGGTTTCTGCTATAGCTGGAACTGGGTTCCCTGGTCGGTGGCCCTGCTCTAGCGGGCCCTAGGACTCTGGGACCTTCCTCCTTCCTTCCCCGGCTGTCTGGGCCGGTTAGGCTCTGGTTTAGCATGCCATGGGTTTACAGGGGGAAGGACGTGGGGTTCTGGGGCTCTTCCTAGTGTGGTGTGGTGCTGTAGCTCCCAGTGTCCTCTCCCCTCGTCCGTATGGGCAGTGTTTTTTGTTATGCTCCTGCCCGGACCCCCCCCCTTCCCTGGTGGCGCTCCTTCGGTCTCCCTTTATTGGAGCAGCTAAGCATGTGGGCATGGTGGGGGTGGGGGCGCCCGGAGGTCCGTTTTACGGTCCCCAGGTGCACCTCTGCCTCGTGGTTGTCTGGTTTTTCAGAGCCCCCAGGGGTCCTCACTGTAACCTCTTCTGTTCCTGTCCTGACGGGCTGGCGGGGTGCCGACTCCTCAATGGGGCTGTCTGGCCGTGTCTCTGGCCCTGGGCTGGGCTATCTCTTCCTTGCTCACCTTAGCGGGCCTGCCTGTTTGCGCATGGATTATTCTGGAGATGTCTGGGATTGAACCAGGGGCCTCATGCTTGCGATGCATGCGCTCTGCCACTGAGCTACGTCCCCATGTTTTTTATGCGTGCTTACGGCTCTTGGCTGTGGAGCCGGTCTCGTGGGGACTTACCGCATTTCTCCGCTTGCTGGGCGTGTCTCTCCTGGGAGCGCATGCGAGTTGCAGGAGGCCGCACACAGCGGCATTCTTCCTGATGCCGGGCTCTGCGGCCGTTGCCTCTGGGATCCCATGTGGGTCTTGGTGTTCTGCGCTCACGAGTTGACTTCGCAATTGGTTCTCGGCTGCCTGCGATCTGGATGCGGTCAGCTCTTTACAGGTTACTGTGGGGGTCGCGTTTTGTGTTGGGCCCTCGTGGGTCCTGGTCTTTACTTTCTGTGGCGTCCGGGACGTGGGCAGTTCCTGGTGCCTTTCCTCGCTGCTGTCTTTCCGCCCGTGCTTGTTGAGTACTGCACGGACGGTTGGCGATGCCACGTTTTCCCCTCAGGTCGCACGCGGCGTACCTGTCTGGGTTTGTCTATGGGGACGCACTCTTTCCAGCATGGACCAGCTTCTTGATCACAGTGAGTACTTGGGCCGGAGAAGGGATGTGTCCTTGGCATTAGCGGTCTCTGGTTCGAGTCTCGGCACCGACGCTCACCATCCTGTGATTCTGGTAATCTCGCTGACATTGTATGTATTTGTGATACATTAATTTTAATTTTTTTTTCTCTGCGGCATCGAGGGGGCCGTGGGTTTCTGTCCCGTGCACTGCTTGACTCAGCGTTGGCCATTCCGGATTTTTTATTCTGTCATTCTCTGTTCTTGGTTAGTGAAGGGCTCCATTGGGTGGTAATAAACACTTGATAAATTGCTATGTGTTTTGCCATTGTTTTACGTCCTGGTGAAATATTATTATGCACCCATTTGCCCTCTGGATTGTGTGTACGTGTCTGGGTGATACTGACGGTGGCTCCTGTTCACTCGCATCAGTTGCCGTGGCCTATTAGTTCGGTTCTCTGACTCTTACTCCACCAGCTGTGGGTTCATTTCCTGTCGATGGTTCTTTCTCTGTTGGAGTTAGGGTAAAATATAGATATTTTTATTGTTTGTTGTTCGGTTTCTTGCCTGTGTGCAGTGCTTCCGGTTCTGCCAGTGGTGACTGGCTCTAGCTTGCGGGTCCCTGCTGTGATCCTTTCTTGCAGTCCAACCGGGCATTATTCCATGCTGCGATGTAGGCTGCATTTCTTGGGCGCTGTTGGGGGCTGGGTCCATCTTCCCCCTTGCATCCGTGCTTCCTCGCAGCCAGGTCTGGTGGCCCTGTGGACTTCTGCGTTCACTGCTGCTGCCTATGTTGCCCTCGTGGTCGCAGGTTCGGTTTCCTCCTTCTGGTTGGGGTATGTCACAGGGCCAGGGCTTCGTTTTGTTTGCTGTGTTTGTTCCTGTCTTCTTTTTCCCCTTCCGGGCTTTGAGCCTGTGGTTCTCCCGTCCCATAGGTTCATTCCCTCCTGCTCTCCTTTAGGGTGCGGGGTCTGGGCTGGTTGGTCCCTGTTTGGGTGTCCGCCTGAGGGTTCCGGGGGCTGTTGGCGGCTGCGGCTTTGATAAGGACCGGCTGCTGTTGGCGCCGGTTTGTCCTTCTCTGGACCGCTTCTGTGGTCTCTGAGTGGGTTTTTGCTTCTGCTCCTCTGAGCTTCGCGTCCGGCTTCTTGGCTGTGCGGGTGGCGGCTATGCCTCTTGTCCGTGTCATGCTTCTCCTCGGCTCCTGACCATCCTGTGTGGCCCTTGTGGTGGTTCTGTGGGTCCCGCCTTCTGCCGCTCCACTCCATTGTCGGTCTTGGTTGATGGTGTCCTTTCTCTTCCCCTTCCTTTTGGTCGCGGGTCGGGAGCTCAGCTTTGTTTTCTGCCCTGTCTGCGGGTGTGGCCTGCGGTCTTCTTTTTCTCGGGTCCCCCTGCTGGGTGGTTCCGGTCTTCTCTGTCCTGGGGGGCATGCTTGGGTTCCCTGTCACTGCCAAGTCGATTGGTCCCCCTGCTGGCGGGTGTCTCGTCTGGCTTCTGTTGGCCGTTCCTTGGCTTGTCTGGGGTTTTTCCCCTGCCCTGCAGGGGCTTCTTGTTTCTGTTCTGGCCCTTTGCTTACGGGGGTCTGGGCTTATCTGGACTGGACGAGATGTTTGTCCTGTTGGTGGTACTCACCTGGGTGCTTCTCTCTTGTTTGCTTCGGGTCTGGTGGCTTTGTGGCCTTCTGCGTCCACACCCGGTGCCTGGGTTTGTCCTCATGGTCCCAGGTTCACATCCTGGTGGGTTCACTCCACCTTGCATTCTTCTGTGTTTGCTTGCTTGAGTGCCATTGTGTTGGGTGGCATGTTGCTTCTGTTCTTTGGCTCCAAGCTGCCCGTTCGGGTGGTGTTGGCCCATGGTGCTTTGGCTCTATGGTGTGTTTTGTGCTTTTGGGGTACCCTGGCTTGCGCTTGACTGGGGTTTGTCTCCTGTTTTTTATTTTGTCATGTCCCATGGTGGTACTCGTTCGATCAGTGCTTTTCCTTGTCCGTGGTTGCTGGTTTTTCACAGTTCTCCTTCCCCGGGAGGGGCCCTGTGCTTCCTGTGCGGATTTGACATCCTCTTCTTCTTTGTTCCTGGTTTTGGGGCCAGGTCTGGTGGCTTTGTTGACTATTATGTCCTATGTTGCGGCCTGTGTGTTGGCCTCATGGTCACTGGTTCTGTTTCCAGCAGGTCCATTTGTCCTTTCATCCTTCTGAGGTTGATTTCATGTTTAATGTGTTCCATCGGGTTGGGTGCCATTGAGCATCTGTTATTTGGTGCCTCTGTGCTGTCGGTTTCTGGGGCCTGCTGGCTCGTTGCTTTGGCTCGTTTCCCCGGCTCTTCTGTCCTTCTCGCCTTGGGTGTTTTTTTGCCTGTGGTTTTGCCTTCCTTTCCGCTCCTGTTCATGTCAGCCCTTCGTTGTTCGGCTGGGTCCGGCCTGGTTGTTGGCTGGCTGTGTGGCACCTGGGTACTCGCTTCTGCGCTTCGCTTGCTGCTTTTGGAGCGTTCCTGGACCGATTTGCTTGGCCCCTGGGCTGGTGGTCTCGCTCATGGTGTCGCGCTCCCTTCCGGGGGTTCCTTTGTGTGACTTGGGTCAGTGTCCTGCCTGTTTCTCTCCTTGCTGGTGGGGTTTTGGTGCCCTTCTATTTTTGTTTTTGTTCGGTTGGCGTGCTGGGTTCTTTTTGGCCCCTCCATCAGTTCTTGCGGCTCCTACCAGTCTGTTTGTTTGCATCTGGTTCCGCTGCTTCGGTTCTCAGGTGGATTCCGCTCTCTCGCTATTGGTTATCTGCCCTGCAGTGTTGCTGGGTTTTGGTCGGACTGCGTCTCTTCCTGTTGTGGTTATTTGTTGGGTCACTGTGGTCGAGTTGCCCCCTGTTTCTTCGGGTCCGACGTCTGGGCTTTTGCTGTCTTCTTGCTTTTGGCCGTCCGATGGGCGGTCTTTGTGTGTTTGGACCTGCTGGCTGTGTTCTGTTCTGGGTCTGTTTGTTTTTGCTTTTGGCCCCGTGCGGTCTGGTTTCATGCCTTCTCTGTCCTCCTTCGGTGGTTGGTTCTGGTGGATGTTCTGGCGGCCCTGTGTCTGTCTGTCCTGGGCGGGTTCTTCCTGCTCATGGTTGCCTCTCTTGGGTGGTCCTTTGACTCGCCCGGTCTTTTTTTAGTGTGCCTGCTTTGTTGGCATCCTTTTCTGGTTTGTTGGTTTCTTGTGAGTTTCCATGAAGCCGCTTGGCTTTGGTATGTGCTCACTACGTTACTCATGTGGCGAGGAAGACTTACGAGGAGGTAATGCCCCGATTACTCACAGTTAATCTTTCATTACTCCAAGTATAGTCTTCCTCGCCAAATGAGTTCCCATCCCTCCCTCCCTGTCTGGCTATCGGCTTCATGATTATGCTTGGTAGTTCAGGCTGAAGGGTTGGGCCGACCCGCCTCTAATAGAGGTCAAGGGTGTAATGGGTCGGCCATATTGGGAAGAGATGGGAGGCATGGGAGGCTAACCTTTTTTTGCTTTGGAGGGTTCTGGTGTGGAGCTGAAGCTCACTACGATACTCATGTGGCAAGGAAGAATATACTTGGAGTAATGAAGATTATCGGTAAGTAATCGGGGCAATATTTTTGTCATGTACAGGACAGTGAAGTGACATTGATAGTTTCCAATGATCATTCTAGCCAACTGATCAACATCTACTAAATCTGACACTGTCAAATGAAAAGAACTCAACAGCGGACCTTCCACTCAGCACCTCACGCTAGTTTCGTTTATTCAAGATTCCTGCACACAATAGCTCCAGCACCTGCCTTTGTGCGGTGCCCACTGTGTTCCAGATCCTTGGTTGATAAAGCAAAAAGGAGGACCGCCAGGTAAGGAAGTCCAGTCAATCTTGTTGTTTCAAAACCTTTATTTGTACTTCTTCTTATTGATTATAATTCCTTATTTACACATAGTGCTCAGCCAACGCGTTTCGTTCCAAACAGTAGGAACTTCATCAGGGCTTAATCATTTACTTCAGTAAATTCAACCTCCACAGAATCGGCTCGTTCAAGGAAGAAGCAGGATACGTATCAGGGTATTCATAAACGGGCGGGAGGCTAACGAGGGACTGCTTTCTCTGATACGAGGATAAATACGAACTTGCCTTGCGGGAGACCAGCACGTAATAAACATTGCTGATTGAATCTTCTGGCCGATTACGAATTTTTAAACAGTCCGAGAGACTTTAACATATGGGATAGAGACTTCGCTATATTATTGAATCGAGACGGTATTTGATAATATCTTGTGTGCCAAAGTGGAAACTTATAAGTGGATTGTGAAGCAGTGACTTATTGGAAATACCTTGAGGAAGGAAATTTCTTAGAGCTAAAGACTTTACGAGGTACCAGAACTGCTTGCGAAGTATGAGCCCTGACGAAGCCGCAGGTTAGCCAAACCACGGCGAAACACGTTGGCAAAAGGATTGGAAGAAAGCCCCACTGTTTATTTTTGAAGGAATTTGCTTTGTGTCTCTTGAACCTTATGCATACTTAGATGTAATTTGTATTTGTGTGCTCCAAAAAAGTATTGTTCTACAGACTCTCAATATTCATAAACGGGCACGGTGATGCCTTGTGGAATCCCCAAATCACCACCATACTAAGCTCAAATAAGGATATTGATATATCTGTGGAGGTTGAACTTACTAACGGAAATGATGAAGCCCTGATGAAGTTCTTGCTGTTTGGAATGAAACGCATTGGCTGAGCACTATGTGTAAATTATGAATTATAATCGATGAGAAAAAGTACAAATAAAGGTTTTGAAAAAACAAGATTGACTGGACTTCCTTACCGGGCACACCTCCTTTTTGTTTTACATCTCACACGCGTTTCGTCACAGATGAGTTTTCATGGCTAGCATTACTGTGAGAGCATGGAATACTGTTCAAATCTTGCTGGAGGATAGTCAAATTTATATTTAATAGCAAGGTATTGTGTGAAGAGTATTTAGTATCCAATAAAGGAAACATGGAGTAAAGGTTTCGAAGTCATTTAAAGCAGTCAAGAACATCAGTATTGTAGCCTCTGTTTTGAATAGTCGTTCCAATGGACAGCCCTGGTATAAGTGAATAAAGTAGCTAATACTATTGCTACTTATACTGGGGCTTTTAATTACTTTATGTTCCTTTGATTGGATAATAAATAGCCTTCAGCGTAGGGGATAGGCAAGCCTGCCAGTGACGATTGCTGGTAAACAGCTTCCAGTTAAGAGTGAAGGAAAGGGAGAATCTTTCTTTTCCTTTGTGAGCCCATCGGTTGAGTCTCTTTATATGTTAAATCATTTGTATTTATTTGCAAAATGTAAAACATCTGAGTCCTCATATATGAAACTTTCTGACCGCAGAATAGCATTTTTTAATTCACCTAACCCAATTTCAGACTCAGTAAAATGTTACTGAATCGCGAATTGGTTTTGGGAATAAATACCAATTCAGTATTTGTAAGAGCTGTGTTAAAGGCGTCCCTTCCAGATGCCAAATCTTTATGGTATGTATTATTATTTTGAAACCAAAATACAGTCACAAAAAAGTTATATTTTACAACCTCCTCAAAGGAGGTGATAAGCCTTTCACAAATAGGAAGGGGTCCCCTTGGGACTCTTTCCCCTTTATGAATGTTCCCAAAAATCTTTTTTTTATGAGCAGGCAGTGTTCCATTAGACCACTGCCAGCTCATAAAAAACGTTGGTGCCAATTTTAAATATTTTATAAACACATTCCGTTTTTCTTTAAGGCTTGCTCCCCTGCTGACCCCAGCAGTCGAAAAAGCCTGTCATTGTAGCCAATCATAGTGAGTCTCAATTTACAACCTACATCATGCCTATTAATGAAGTAAATCGAATTAATCCTCACTACACATCAGTATTTTTAAAACCAACCTAAATTGGTCGGTTCTCAAAATGCTAAAGGATTTGTTAGAAGTTGGCGTGCAAAATGCAACCACTTCTAATAAATAAATGTTTTGTGGATTGTTATTTATCACAATTTGCGATTCCTTAAATGGAATCTTTATACTTGAGGGCCTTACATCGCAGCCCCAGTTGAGTGCTCACCAGACCAGACGTAAGTGAACATTATAGTTAAAAATATAGGAATGACATAGGCTTTTCCAAGTTGAAAGACAATATTTTGTAGACATTCTTAATAATCTTTATTTTTTCGGCCTTCGTTTTAACCCACTCCTCACACAGTAGAAAAGTAACTTGCAGATCCCTTTTATTGAGGTCATCATTCTCATAACCGTGCCTTTAAGCACCAGACATATTCCTGCGTCATCATAAATAGATCTAGCAGATACTCCTATGACATAATATTGTGTGACCATAGTGATCCAGGTAGCTAGGTCAGTATGAAAGTTAGGGGCATATTTACTAGAAAATGTTGGCGAGCGGAGCTGCAACAAATATGGCAGCGCCATGCAGCAACATTTTCAAAATGCAGGGATGTGCCGTATTTACTATAATACGGAGCATCCCTGTGTTTTCCCTAGCATTGGTGCTAAAATTAACTGCCTAGCGCCAACGCAGGCACCATAGCGCAATGGTGCTTGCATTCCAACGAATGATTGTTTCTGTGCAGGAAGGGGTCATTTTCTGCGCATAAACAATCCATAATGGCTATTTATTAAAGGAGGAGAAATAAAAGCATTTCTCCTTGTGTGCCATTCTAGCCCCTGCTCTTGCATGGCATTAGACTTTTGGTGCTACCACAGATGTGCACCTCCTTGTAAATCTCGGTCCTCCTTGTAAGGCTGGAATGCCCACAGCAATATCCATTGTATGCCCCATTGCCGCAGAGGACTGCGCCGGAAAGGGGCATATTTACAAAGTGGCATTAAGCCACGCTCAGTGGCTTAGCGCCACCATGTAAATATTGAAAATGGTGCTACGCTACCAGAGCATCAAAAAAAGCGAAGCTCCGGTAGTGACAGGGGCTTGTGAATATGCCTCTTAGTTTTGTTAATTTGATTAACAGGAAGTGAGTAGAGGGTGATGCAAGGGTCCCTCATGACTGCCTCAGAGAGGAATTTGTTAATGAATTTGCTCATTCACAACACGGGTTCTGCAATTACACTTCGGCACAGATAATATATAGCTTCAACTGTCTATCAATGGCCTATTGTGCATGCTCTCTTCAGCGGTCAAGACCTTCTCATCTATAGCCAATGCAGCTAGGCTTAAACCTAATGATGCCAAAACTGAGGCACACTTACAAAGTCATGAAAATTAGTAGATTTAAGAAATCCACGAAGTGTATCCTTATAAAGCACATACACTTTCAAAACACATGAAGGCTTAGATGGGTTCATGCTTGACATTCTGTTTTTTTTCACTTTCAAGCACAAGCAGAGGGCCACCACCTTTGATTAACCCCTTCACTGCTTGGTCTTTTCCCCCCTGTGCTAAGCATTTTTTTGGCTATTTGGGGTAGTTCGCGCTTAGGCCCCTGTAACTTTTTGACCACATAAGGTATCCATGCCAAATTTGCGTCCTTTTCTTCCAACATCATGGGGATTCAAAAGGTATCTAGGGTTTGTGGATTGCCCTGGAGGGGACCCAGAAATTAGCCAAAATCGGCTAAATGTTGGTTTTGGGGGTAACATGGAAAAAAAGTGCTGCAAATGAAAGCGCCTGTTTTTTTCCCTGCAAATGGTATCAAAAAAGGATTTGTGGGGCTGAAATCACCATTTCCCCGGATTTTGGGGAATTACAGACTTTTGTCAGAAAGCCAACATTTTACACAGTTTTGGCATTTTTCTGGGACATAGCCTATTTTTGCTATTTTTTGTGCTTTCAACCTCCTTCCAGATAATGTTACAAATAGGTATGAAAGCTATAATGGATCTTGGAAATCTATACATTTTAAAAAAGTAGATAAAATTCTGAATTCAACAAGGGGTCATTTGTGTAGATCCTTCAAGGTTTCTCCATAGAAACTAATAGTTAAATATAGGACAAATTGAAAATTAAAAACACAGCCATTTGGGTCAACATTTTCACCTGTAACTTCTTCTAATTATGGCAGATGTTTGAAAGCATTATACCATTACATTTGCTGGACCTTTCTGGTTGTGGTGATATATATAGGGCTTGTAGGTTCACCAAGAACCCGACGAACCCAGAGCCAATAACTGAGCAGTGTCTTGCAATGGGTTTTTATTATGTACCGGGTATATGGCAATTATTTTGGGAAAATGTTGTGATAAATTAATTCAATATTACCTCATCTCAGAATTTCTATACTTAATAATCATAATTTCAGTCAAAGCAAAGAGAGGAGTCCGTGGTGCTTGAGTACAAAAAAAGGTCCAGTAACTCGAGTTAAGGGGAGAGCTCCAGCACCAAGCGGGTACAGGAGTGGTCTGCAGCTTTATTCACACATCAGAGTATTTATACAGTTGTCAGTCAATAGGCAAAAGAAGAAAAGAGAAGTGACAAGAAAAAGGGAAGTGACAAGCAGTAATTTCCAACAGATGTGTCAAGGTAGGGGCGTGTCTTGTGTCTCGTAAGAGGGCATGAGATGTGTGGAAATGTGTTCTCTTTCAGTTGAAGGCCCTTCCTCATTCGGGGGTTTGTCTCTGGCTTAGAGTCAAGAACAGGAACCATCTTGTGTAAAACAGGAACTATCTTGCTGGTTCTGGGAATTGGCTGAACCACAAGAGTCAAAAAGAGGAACTATCTTGTGTAAAACAGAGACCATCTGCTCTCTGGCTTGCAGTCAAGAACAGGAACTACTTCTTAAAACAGGAACTATCTGCTGCTGGTTTCCAGAATCGGCAGAACCACAGAAATGTGTGGTCAATGAACGGGGGTGCCAGAGGCAGGGTGTCTTGCTTGTGGGTCTGAAGACAAAATGGATGTCACACACAAAATGGGTGCTTGTCTGAATAAGAAAAATGGCTGTCAGGCAGAAACAGGGAAATGATGGGGCACAATTGTCAATTTTATTTCCACATTCCCTCCTTGCCCCAGAGTGTACCTACATTATATCTCAATTTGCATGAGATCCTCTATACATTCTTGTAGCATAATTCTTTGCCTTTCTCTCTGCTGGACAAGTGGTTTAGGAATGCAGTTTGCAGCGCATAAACCGCACAGGGCAGGACCACATTGGATGCAAAGGCAGCATCCAGTTATTATCAGGAATATTATACCTGCTGCTGACAGCAGTTGCCATCCCCAGGACGATATTATCTTCCAGAACCAATCAGACCACGTCCAAGTGCCAGGTTCTTGATGTAAACTTACGGCTATCTTGTGTAATTTTGTTATGGCCATGTATACAGATGGGGAATTATCAGGAATAAATATACAGCAGCTAGAGCCTATAATTTTACAGGCTCCGCCTCTGTCAGCCAGGATGATGTCAAGGACAAGGCGATTTTGGAGACTAAACAATCGTATGGCGGACTGCTCCTGGGTTAAGCTCCCCAGGGCAGACACCGCTTGGTTTACGCACACCAATATGGAGCTAAGAGGGAAATAAAGGCCTAGGTCGCCCTCCACTCAAAAAGTCACAACAACAATAATGACCTAGGTCTGGGGCATTCAATTTCAATTGAGCTGGGGTATCACTTGTCGTAATCTGTTACAGACAACCTCCCAATCTTTCTAAATGCAGAGTAGGGTATACGCCAGTCAGTAACCCACCTTTAAAAAGCCCGTCCCCTTATCTAGACAGATGAGAAACCCACACCTACATGTGTTAGAAAAACTGTGTTAGAAAAAATGTGCGAAAGCAAGATGGCACCTCACGGGCGCACCACCAATGGGAGGGACCCCTGGTAGGTACTCACCAGGACGGCCCTGTTATCATCATTGGTGCCATCGAGCTTAAAGAAACAGTGTCCAAGTGAAAACAACTGTGTTGTCAGTGATAAGTGCAGTGGAAACAATACAAATAACACATAAAGTGATGTCATACAACATATAACATACAACATAAACCCATGCATACAGCATGAACAGATAACTTTATTCTTGTTCTTTTATGCTGGTTGCGTATATTAAAAAAGTGAATATGGCCACTACCTATAGAGCCATGTTCTACTTGCCAACATGTTTCATTGCCATGGTACTTGTCAGGCAATTTCTTCAGGGCATATACTTTTAACGCCACTGCATTGGACACCAGGGTTTCAAACACTGTCACAAGAAAGAATAAAATATAATAAAATCGAGTTTTACTCCATTGCCACAAGTATATCCTTTAGTATACCACTACGCAAGCCAAGTAAACATTGCCATATTTACCCTCTAACGGCAGATATCCTTCATACCGGCCGTGAGGTCATGAGCACAGGTATAGGTGAACTCCTTGTATGAGTCACGTAACACCTCCTTTCGTTATCCTTAACTGTAAAACAACATGACAAATCTATGAGTACTTCTCACTTACCCTATTTCTTGGTCTAACTGTCTGAACATCTAGGACCCGTTTCGGTAGCCCCTCTTACTCTACTTTACCGATATTAAGGGTGTTGTCGTCCTTATCTCGTCCCTCGAACACAGCCCCCATCGATTTCACTGCATTTACGTACTTCCGCGGTTGAGTGTTCCCCCGGGATTGGCTGAGCTGCTCTCGCGTTTCTTAGCGGCCATTTTGGATAGGGATGAATCACATTCAACACTGATGAGCCTACGGTGTATTATAGTCTTCTCGCGAGATGCTACAACTCGGTCTTGGAGTGTTCTCTTTTTACACGTTTATTATTATCGGACTATAATTAATTCAACATTGCTGGTGCCCCTACGCCTGGGATTCTGCGAGCCGAGTATGTTATATTGTATAATTTCTTAGGATCATTTGCCTGCACTATTCGTTATATTCAGATAATTTCAAAAAAAGCCATCTGTACCCTTTGTTATGCAAGGTGTATTGATGTATATTTGAAATGTATTTATTGAAATATTCTGAATATCGAGTATGCATAATTGTATATTTCCATTAAGGCTTATGATCATTCACACACAATGCTCACTATATTCAGACTACTTCGGAAACCAAACAGTTGTGTTAGATGTACTGTTGGATGTTTATATTCAATTCATAATAAGGGCTCAGGTGTCTCAACCCACCTCATAGTTGTGAAGTCCCCATCATATCTATTTGCCACTCGGGATATTTTATCTGGTGGCCTCAATGACTACCTTTCTAGAAGAATGAAGTTATCGCAAAACCTTATCGTGAAGCAACCCCCACTGACGAAAAAGAACATCAGAAGAACAGTTTCAGTGTAACTTGTTCCATTCCAGGAGCTCGTTCAATCCTCTTTGTTCACTTCTTTCTTTGTAGATCCATCTGGCTTCTTTCGTTATTAGTAGTCTTTCGATTGTTTGTGCATCTCCAGTCACCTTTTCCAGTACCACCCACGTAAAGGTATGATTGTTCCTATGGCAATGTTGTACTAGCTTTGTTGTGAGCTTTCCTGCCCTGATGGTACTTAGATGTTCTTGTATTCTGAATTTTATCTTGTTAGCCCGATATATTCCAAACCACATTGGCATTGGAGTCTGAATACCACATTTATGGTATTGCAGTTGCTAAATTGTCTCAGCTACCATATTTTTCCTGACTGTAATGTTATGATTGATGTTTTAGCCGTTAGTGAACATACGGAGCAATTTCCACAGGGATAGTGGCCGTTAGGTATTGCATTGGTTTTTGGGTCTGTAGAGGGCTTGACCCTCGTATGGACCAACTTGTCTTTTAGATTGCAGGCTCTCTTAAATGCAAAACGTGGTGGGGGCATCTTGAATTCATTATTTGATAGTAGCGACCAATGCTTTCTAATAGACTGTCGTATTTTTGTGGCAAGAGGGTCAAACGTCATTACAACAGGAATGCATTCATTTTTCTTTTTTGTGTTAGTCTCCAGTAAGGCACTTCTAGGAGTGTTGAGGGCCCGCTTTCTGGCTTGTTTAATCACCTTGGTAGGGTATTTCCTGGCTTCTAATTTCTCACTCAGGATTTTCGATTGTTCGTTATATCCTGCAGTGGAGGAACAGTTCCTACGGTAACGGAGGAACTGGCCCACCGGCAGGTTATCTCTCAAGGCCCTGGGATGGTATGACTCATATGAGAGTAAAGAATTTCTGTCGGTGGGCTTCTGATGTACACTTGTTTTAAGGCCATTTTCTGTGGCTTCGATGTCTAGATCAAGATACACAGCCGTATTTCTGTTGTATGACCAAGTAAATCGAAGACTTTGATCCTGACTATTTAGCCAGTTTAAAAATTCAGTGAGAATAGTTTCATCTCCAGTCCAAACGCAGAGCACGTTATCGATATACCTCTTCCAAAGGCGTAAATTGCCCTTGAAAGGGTTGGTGTTAGAATCGATGATGTGCTCCTCGAACTGGCCTACATAAATGCAGGCCAAGCTCGGTGCCATGGTTGCGCCCATTGAGGTGCCAGTAACTTGAAGAAACATATTCTCCTTGTAGCTGAAAAAATTCCTGGTTAATGCCAGTTCTATACATTGTAGAACAAAACTTTGGGGGGCATCATAGAACCACTCTTGTTTAGCTAATGCCCGGGCTGCTGCCACCAGCGCGGCATCCTGCGGAATACATGAGTATAGTGACTCAATGTCGATGGTGACTTGTATTTCAGTAGATGGATCAAATGTCATTTCATTCAGTACGTTAGGGATATCCATCGTATCCCTAACGAAGGAATTTTGAGTAATCACTGATTCACGTAAAAAATAGTCCGCAAACTGAGAGAGTGGCTCCAAAACTGATTGTATTCCTGACACAATGGGCCGACCCGGGGGGGGCCGGGTCGGCTTGTGTATTTTTGGTAAAATATAGAAGGCCGGAGTTCTGGGGTTAGTATTCACAAGGAATTCCGCCTCCTTAGATGTTATCCACTTCTTTTCCTTTGCTTTGCCTACCAGATCCTTAATAGCTTCCAGTAGTTCTGATGTAGGATCCTTTTTTAGTGGCTGATAGTTGGTACGTATATTCAGTAGTCGGTAGACTTCGGCCTCATAGTCGCTGGTATTTAATACGACCACCGCTCCCCCCTTGTCTGCACTTTTTATAGTGATGTCAGCATTGTTTTGAAGGGAATGGACTGCCTCCCAGTCAGCTTTAGACATATTCTTAAATACTTTGTTGTTGTCATTCAATTAAAAAAATTCGATGCCTTGCAAAACCTTAGACTCAAACACGGCCACCTCTGGTCCTGATGCTCCACTGGGAGGACAGAAAGTCGAAGGTTTTTTCAAGTTGGTATGGAAACCTCCTTTCTCTTCAAATGGTTATTTCGCAAAGAATCTTTTGAGTTTGATTTTTCTTATAGTTTTGTGGAATTCCACTCTGCATTTTAAAGCATCGTGGGTTGGGGTCGGGACGAATCCTAAGCCCTTATTTAGGACTCGCTCCTCATTCACCGATAAGGGGTAGCTCGAGAGATTGACCACAATATTCATCATAGAGGTTTCTTCCCTCTGCTTCGAGTTTGCCGTGGGGAGTAAGTTTGCCATTGTGGTTGGGGGCGGTTGCCTCGTCCTCTCCCCGGTCCCTGTTGGCCAGTCCCCCTGGCCCCTCCTTGGCCCTGCTCTAAAAAAGTGCGCAGAAGTGTCCCAAGGTCGGCGGTGTTGGTATCCTGCTGGTTAAACCTTACTCTACTTGTCTGTGGTCCTGGTTCTGGCTCGTCTTCACTCGATGTATTATCAAATGTCCAGTTTGACGGAGTGTATCTCTGTTGTTGTTGTTGTTGTTGTTGCCTCCCACCCCGACCCCTACGTTGTCCCCCGAATTGTTGTTGTTGTTGGTCGGAGTTCATTTGATAATGTGAATCATTCACATATGGGAACGCCCAATTATGTGTAAATCTTTGCAGATTTCGTTGAAGTCCTCTAATTTTCTGGGTCACCATATAATTCTTGTACTCTTCCAGATCTCCCTGTATTTTACTGAGATGTTCTTTTACGTCCGTGAGGGTATCGTCACGGCTAATGCTCTCTTCGAGTTCTAGAATCTCTTTGAGTAACTCTTCACTCAGTCTTTGAGCCGTGCTAATTATAAGGATTAGCCAGTCTCTCGTACATTTGTTTGCGATGTAACTCCAGTCTAATCGAAATTTTTTATCATCTAGGAAAATCCTAGGTTCAATCCTAACCAGTAAGCTTGCTGGGGCGGCTCTACTCTGTAGTACTCTGACATTAATGCCCCATGTAGGGCAATTCTAATGTGTTTTTTCTTGAGATTACTTAGTTTTTCCCATTCCTCTCTTATTGAACTATTTCCTGCTAAAGGATTATCAGAAAACAGTGATGGTCCAGCTAGGATTGCGGCAATTTGCTCATCTGTGAATGCCAGGAAATTTGTGTCCATTCTATATTATATTCTGTATTAAAGGCAATACTACACAGGTTGCGCAGTGGAAGGATTTTTTAAAAAAAGGCATACAATTACTCAAAATGTAAAAGATTTTTTATTTTTAAGATTACTAAGGAAGACAACAGCCTCTAAGGTCCTTGTCAACCTGCGTATAAGCTTGCTGTTCTGTACAGGGCCAACAAAGAAGAAGAACCCTTTGTTAAAATCTGTATACTGTTCCCATGAGGTTTCTGTTTGGTCAACCAAGGAGGTATCGATCGTTCTTTTATGTCTGACATGGGGCACTAGGAGGTCTCGGTGGTAAGTGGATGGGGCCACAAAGACAGGGGGGTAACAAGAATGCTATATAGCAAGTTCCCCCCCAGTTCAAGGGCAGCTGCACATAGGCCGTTTGGTCACAGACGAAATAAGTATGGCGAATGCGGACTTTCCTCTGTCTTCAAAACTTATAGTGGTATGACAGTCACTGTGTCCTAATGGAACAGAGCCATTTTTCTGGATGCACAGGTGTCCTTTTACTGGTGAGACCGAGATGGAAGGGGGACCAGCATTCTTTTAAGGTTTGGTATTTAACATCTTGTAGGACATGGTCATATTCCCTTGCTTGTATTCTTCACTTTCTAGGACTGTACCTGTCTCCTGAGGATTTTCATCCTCATTTGGGTAACAGGCAGCATTAAGTACCCTGCTTAAGTTCCCCCAAGGCCACCCGTTCTTGCATGAATTATTTCCGTCAGGGCAGGAGGTGGGGGTAGTATCGTCAGCTGTTATTAGGGCGAACCAGGCTTCACAAGTCCCACTATAGGAAAATGGAAAGGGGAAAAGAGGCATTCCTCCCTTTTTCTGATGAGGTGGGAGGCGGCCACATATCCAGCAATTTGTGCTATTGCTGGCCTGATGAGTGTAGTGTAACATCTGTATAAAGGTATTGTTTTGCAAGGCTAGTCTATGGGCTTGTTCATGAGGGGGTAGGTCATGATATGTGTGTTCCTGAGTGCTGTTGGGTGCATGAGAGGTGTGTGGTGTTGGAGGAAAAACAGTGTGGAGGATCCAACCAAGACACGTCATAATGGTTATGAAGAAAAACAATATCATTAAACATATGATAGAACCACTACGCAATTTCTTAAAGTTCTTGTTTCTGCGTTTCATTCTATCTTTTTCCCACATAGTCAAGGTGTTTAAATCCATCCCCATGCTCCAACCACTTCACCACCGGACCTGCGCCCAGTGGACTTAATCAGCCAGAGTCCGGATGGCAAACCTCAACTTTGATTTATATTCTTGTTGTGGGGTCAGTTCCAAGGGCACAAAAGATTGTTCTGTTACAATGTCACTAGGGTTGGCAGTGTCACCGGCAACAGTGTCTCTTTGTCCAAAATATTTCCGGCAGTGGCTCGCGTGTAGCCAGCCCTTCCTGCCTTCGACCTTCACCGCCGTCCGCGTGGTTAGGAGCGCGAGCTTCGGAGTCTTCCACCTGGGCTGAAGAGGACTGGTCCTGTCGAAGTTTCTTATCATCACCCAGTCGCCGGGTCGGATGGTGTGTTCTCCAGGGGCGGTTTTGTCAGGGAAGGCTGCACGACCTGTGAACGACAAGATTGGAGTGCAGACATCAAGGAAGCCAGGTAATCAGTCAATATTCTGCTGTCTACATCAGTAATTCTTTTAGGCATTGGCGTACCCCACATATTTGGTGGTCTCCCAAAGACCACCTCATACTGAGATAGACCAGTTCTGGAATGTGCTACCATACACATGTAGAAGAGGGCAACCGGTAAGGCTACCATCCAGTCCACGCCTTTGTCTGTACATATCTTGGCCAATTTTGTCTTCAAAGTCTGGTTGTGTCTCTCTACTAGACCTGCTGCTTGAGGATGTCTTACACAGTGAAATTTCCAAGTGTACCCTAACAGAAGAGACACTTGCTTCATGAGTTCAGAGGAGAAGGGCTGGCCGTTGTCTGAGTAGATGATGCGGGGCAACCCATATCTCGGTAAATAGTTGCTTAGCAGTTGTCGTTGCAGTGTAATCTGGGACGGGATAGGCTTCTGTCCATCTGGTCAGAGCACATACTACAACTAGCACATACTTGTGACCTCTACATCTCTCCATCTGGATATAGTCCATTTGGAGAACTTTAAATGGATGGTCAGGGGGTTGGAATCCACCCTGCTCCACCTTTGTGCCTTTACCTGGGTTGAACTGAATACAAATCATGCACGTTTTAACTTTTTGTTTGGCTGCAGTTCTCAAATGTTTGTTGTGCCATATGTTTTGTATGCTGTCTAACATTGCTTTTTCTCCCAGATGCGCTGGTCCATGTATGGTGTTTATTATAACCTGTACCATAGCATCCGGCAGAAACCATACTGCTCTTTCAGGTGTCATCCAACCCTGATCTGTAAGGACCCCTCCTTTTTCCTTCCATTCTAGCAGTTCCTGTGGTGTGACTTTGGACATCCTGGATGTCAGAAAAGGGGTCTTGTATTGCATATTGGCGGTGTAGTATATTCAATTCTGTGTTTGCTGCTAATTTGGCTGCACTGTCTGCGGAATCATTTCCTTTTGATATTTCATCAGTTCCTTTTGTGTGCGCTTTACACTTTAATACTGCAACTTTCGCTGGTAACTGACTGGCCTCTAAGAGGGCAGTGATGAGTGTAGCATGCTGTATTTTAGACCCGTGTGATGTGAGGAATCCTCTCTCTTTCCATAATGTGCCGAAGTTGTGTACAACCCCGAAAGCGTACTTTGAATCAGTGTAAATATTAACTGATTTTCCTTTTGCTAAGTGACATGCTCGTGTTAGTGCTATGAGTTCGGCTGCTTGTGCCGACAGTATCTCTATCTTGTGTGCTTCCAAAGTGTTTGTACCATTTGTGATGGCATAGGCTGCTGCTAGTTCTCCAGTGGGGAGTCTCATGCAAGAACCATCAACAAAAAGTGCCATTTCTGACTTAGAAAGGGGAGTATCTTGTAAATCTGGTCTGGGTTTGGTCACTAAATCAATTATGTCAATACAATCGTGAAGTTGTGCAGTAGGAGAGGTCAGTGGCAACAGTGTTGCTGGGTTTAAAATGTTGCATCGTCTAATCTCAATATGTGGCTGAAAAAGCGTCATCTCATATCCGGTGAGTCTGGCTATTGTCAGATGCTGTGTTTGCGTTCTGTTTAGCAGAAGTTCTACTGCGTGTGGGACCTGGACTATCAGATGATGTCCCAATACAATAGCATTGCTTTGTCTAATAGTTTGTGCAGTAGCTGCTACTGATTTTAGACATGCAGGTAATGCTTGTGCTACTGGATCTAATGTACTTGAAAAATAACCACATGGGTATGTCTGTCTGCTTGAAGTTGGCTCAGGACTGATAGTGCTGTACCTGAGTTTTCTGTTACAAACAAGGTAAAATCTTTGGTGTAATCAGGTGTTGCCAACACTGGGGCTTGACACATAGCCTTTTTAAGAGACTGAAAAGCTTGCGTGTGTTCATCTGTCAAGGGTAATTGTGGAGTAGCGCCAGCTTCGAGTGTTGTCAGCTGCACTAATGGTTTAGAAATGAGTGCAAATTGCGGGATCCACTGTCTACAATATGAGGTGAGACCAACAAAAGCTCAAACTTGTTTCTGTGTTGTTGGTTGTGGTATTTGTTGTATGAGTTGGACGTGTTCCTGTGTAAGCTTCCTACCCTCCTTTGACAGCAAGTGCCCTAAGTATGCCACTTGCTGTAAACAAAATTGGAGCTTGCCAGGGGAAACTTTATGGCCATTTGCAGCTAGGAATTCTAGTACTAGTAGTGATGCTTCAGCACATGCTGCGTCAGATCTGGCCGTAATGAGGATATCTTCAACATATTGTAGTATGGCTGTATCCGTGGGCATTTGAATAGTATCCAATTGTCTTTTCAGTGCTTGGCTATATACACTTGGACTTTCGATGAAACCTTGAGGAGCTCTTGCGAATTGGAAACTTCGTCCTTGTAAGGAGAAGCCGAAAAGGTATTGACTGTCTGTGTGAATGGGTATACTGAAGAATGCGTTTTTTAAGTCAATGACAGAAAAATGCGTTGCTTCTGCATCTATGGCTGTGAGTAAAGTGGAGATGTCTGGGACCACAGGGTGTTGTGGAATGACACATTTATTGAGCTCTCTCAAATCCACCACTAGTCTGTGGGCAGGTGGTGTTCCTGGTTCCACTTTTTTATGAACTGGTAAAACAGGGGAATTGCAAATGTTCGAAGTTGTTTCTTTAATCACACCTGACTGTATTAGGTCCTGAATAATTAACATTAATGCTTGTTCAGCTTGAGGTGGAATTTTGTATTGTCTTATACGTGGTAGTTGGGCTCCCTCTTTCAGTGTAACCTTGTGAGGTGTTATTTCCATACATCCTACTGTGGTGGAATCAGTGGCCCAAAGGGTGTGTGGCAAATCTTTCAAACGCTCGTCTAATTCTCTACTTGTGTAGTGGCCCTTAAAATCTCGTAGAAATAATCTGACATCTTTAGGTGAACAAACAATAACAGCTCCTAATTCTTTCAATGTTTTTATACCAAGCAAATTTTCTGGACATGATTTTGTCAATATAAGATCTGTAGTTGTCATGAGGGGACCAACCTGCACGGGCAGTGGTTTTGATGAGGTGTTTGTCACAGGTTGTCCGGAGAAACCTAGAGAAATACTTTTTGAACCCGAGAGAGGAGCCTCTGGGACCTCTTGATGGCTTATTGTTGTTTTACTGGCCCCAGTGTCTAGTAGAAACTTCCTATCCTTCCCAAGAAGTCGGACCTCTATAAATGGGCCTTTCTGATCTACTGGGATGGGGATTAGGGGCAGTTTGTCATCTTCTCTCCCTGGGCAACATCATGAAAAATCTGGGTAGTATTCAGTGTAGTCGCTGTCTATAATGTTCATATGGGCCATTTGTGTTGTCGGTGGAACTGAAGGTGTTGAACTGCCTTGGGAAACATTCTGTTTTGGCTGATATGGACGAGGCTGTGTTTTACCAGTGGCCAAATTGTGCTTTAAGACAGGGCAGTCTTTAACGAAGTGTCCCGTCTTTTTGCAATAATTACAAGTGCTCTTCACGTTTGTCTGGCTACCTGGTGTCTGTTGGCGCTGGGGTGCAGTTTGGGCTACTAATGCTTTCATCTTGGTGTCTTTCATGCGTTTCTTATCATTTTCTTCTTCATCCCTAATGCGATTTTGGTGATATTGTAGCATTTGTAACACCTGTGGTGGTGTTTTAGCTTGCCAGGTACTTTCTACTTTTAGTACTCTTTCCTTAATAGCTGGCAAGGCGTTGTCTACTAATTTAGAAACAAACAGATGTGGGTAAGCTTCGCTTGTCGGCGTAAGGCCGCTATTTACCGCAAAACATTTTTCAAGTCTGGTGTAATAATCTCCTATGTCTTCACCATGTTTCTGTTTGCAGAAGGAAATGGTATCCCAGTCCTCCTTTTTTCACTGTCAGTAACTGTGGTAGCACCTTTAAAATAGTGCCAGGAAGTGCTTTTAGTTTGTCTCCTATACCTTGACCTGCTACTCTAGTATTTTCGTCATTCTGAAGTTCGGTCCATCTAATGTGTTCACCTGCTACTTCCCAATCTTTTTCTCTTAGTTTGTCATATATACCCGATGGCAACAATAATTTCAGAATTGCTGTGATATCAGAAAGAGTATATGTTCCCATCATTAATACATCTTCTAATTCTTTAAAGAATCCAGCAGGATCCTTTGAGTGGAAGGGAACCATCAGCCTGATTCATGTACGGGCCGTTTTGCGTGGCCCTAATAGCGAATCATAGCGACTCGCTATTGAGGACACGCAAAACGGCATTCATGTAGGAATTGCTAAATCAATAGCGATTCCTACATGTTCTCTATTTGCGAGTAGCAATTTGCTACTCGCAAAAAAAGGAATAACTCCCCATTCATTCCTATGGGCCAAAAGGCCCATAGGAATGAATGGGGAGTATCCCTTATTTGCGAGTAGCAATTTGCTACTCGCAAATCAGATAGCGATTTTAAGGGTGCCAGGGGTGTCCAAAGGACACCCTGTAGCACCCCTAACATGCACATTTGAACAGGTGTTGCACACACACATGTCCAAAGGACATGTGTGTGTGCAACATGCAACTTAGAAAAATGCTTTTAAAAGCATTTTTCTATGTTTTTGCTATTTACCGAGAGGTCTGACCTCTCGGTAAATAGCGGCCCAATTATGCTAAATCGCAATTTTTGCAAGTGTCATGAATAGCATTTAAGGAACCTCTAATAGAGATTCCTTAAATGCTAATCCTCGCATATTTGCTAATTCCTCATTAGCGATTTTTGCATTTGGGATTGTGAATCCCAAATGCCAAAATTGCACTCGCAAAAGGCAAGATTCTGAGAATCTTGCCCTTTGCGAGTGCAATTTTTCTTCATGAATCAGGCTGCATCTCTTTTATGCTTAGTAACTCAAGTTTTGTCAAGGGTACATAAATAAAAACGTGTTGTAGCGCGCCATTCGTGTCAGCTCTGGGGTGGACCTCTCTCATGGGGAACTGGCATGTTTGAGGAAGTCTATTAATTGGTCCACAAGTATTATTGAAAGATTTATATTCAGTCTTTTTCTGGTATTTCTGTCTAAAATCTATAAATGTGTTGAGAAAAACTGAACTATTGTGGAGGAACATGTTATCAGCGCAGTCAGACAGAAAATCTTCGAGTCTTGGATCATGTTTAAAATGAGTGTCATTGAGTGTGATGAGATGTTGTACCATGTAGAGACTTGCTAATCTTTGATGTGAGCGTGGTAATGCTAGAAAAAGTTGGGCTATGAGATCATTGTCATATATCTTATATTGAGAGACCCATAGGGTCGCAGTTCTGGCTATTTCCTCCTCCTCCGGTGTAAGCGGAGGTTCCTGGTCTAACCAGTAGTCTAATGCATTGGATGTATTTTCAAATAACTCATCTGGAGATGACCGTTCAGAGTGACCTTGGAGGAATGTAGGCGGGAGTGTTCGTGAATTAGGGGCGGAAGAACGAACGGGTAGGACTTTTTCAGTAGGTTCAGTAATTTCCTCCTCAAGTTTCTTATTCTCTTCATTTGTTTGCAAGTTTTGCAGAATACGGGTCACCTTACGGGCGAACCTGTCTAGTGCATCATTTATAAGTTCTAGACTAGTGTGGTCGGATGCGGAATCTAATAAGTCAAAAAGTGAAACTGGTACATTTCTTTCCTCTGCTTGTGTGTGTTTTATGAAACAGCAAAGGAGGAACCTATACATGTGCATTTTTACAGGGTGTGATCTTCTTGTAGTCATAGCGTTAATGGCTCGTGAGTTCTCTCCAGTACGAAGAAACTCAGAGGCCGCTTGAAGAAACGTGTCAATTGCTGGTAGATGTCTTATTTCTTCCCAGGAGTCATGAAGTATTTTACTTATTCGGCCCGCCTCCCCTGTGTTGGAGTCGGGTCATAGGGGCAGTCGGGAATTGTTTTACCTGGGTCTGGACCTACGGCACCCCCTTCTGGAGTGAGAGGTGGTGTGTTATGTTGTAAAAGGGGTGGCGGAGGCAGAGGGTGCTGAATTACTGGAACCTCATATGGAGGTGGAGTATCTAAGAGGAAATTGGTGAAAGTATCCTCTGGTGATGGGGCGGTAGGTTGTGTCTTAGGTGGTGCAATGTTAAGGTTTTCAGGTGCAGATGGCAATACAGGATAAAAACCAGTAGAAATGGCTGATTGTTCCCTTTTATTCCTTTCACTAACTACTTCTTTCCCTATTTCTTGTAACTGTTCTTTCTTGGCCTGCTCTGACATTCTCTTACCCTTTTCAACTTTATGCAATTCCTTCTGTTGCCTCCTATGGGCTTCTTTTCTCCATAATTCCACCGAGTCACTTTGTGACTGGCGGACTCCCTTTTTCTTCCACAACTGTTCCTCTAATTTTATAATACATTCCATGTCAAAAGTACCATTTTCAGGCCATCTATATCTGTGTTCTAGGTCTTTAGTATAATCCACCCATAAATCACAATGTGAGAAACCAACAAAAACATGTATCTTTACCGCACCCACAAAAGCTGTGGGTTCGTCTTTATACTTTTCAGCAGTACTCACCGAAAAAATAACTGGAAGGCCTCTTGAAGATCTTGAAATGCACGCAGCTTCTAAGGTGGGGCTCGCAGAACCTCGGACCCGTCTCTTCACAGGTTGGGCTCTGGTTCAGGACGTTCTGCAATTTTCCTCACCGCCTCGTGTGGATGCCGGGCCGCAGTCGGTCCCCCTCTTCGCCTCGAGGGAGTTAGCGGGAATTCCCCACGTTGTGCACTTTGAAGTCCGTCAAAGGTCAGGAGGGGACAGTACCTGGTCCAATATCGCCGGCGCGTGTGGAAAAGGGAACATTGCTATTCGGGCGCCAATTAATGTGGTAAATTAATTCAATATTACCTCATCTCAGAATTTCTATACTAAATAATCATAATTTCAGTCAAAGCAAAGAGAGGAGTCCGTGGTGCTTGAGTACAAAGAAAGGTCCAGTAACTCGAGTTAAGGGGAGAGCTCCAGCACCAAGCGGGTACAGGAGTGGTCTGCAGCTTTATTCACACATCAGAGTATTTATACAGTTTTCAGTCAATAGGCAAAAGAAGAAAAGAGAAGTGACAAGAAAAAGGGAAGTGACAAGCAGTAATTTCCAACAGATGTGTCAAGCTAGGGGCGTGTCTTGTGTCTCGTGAGAGGGCATGAGATGTGTGGAAATGTGTTCTCTTTCAGTTGAAGGCCCTTCCTTATTCGGGGGTTTGTCTCTGGCTTAGCGTCAAGAACAGGAACCATCTTGTGTAAAACAGGAACTATCTTGCTGGTTCTGGGAATTGGCTGAACCACACGAGTCAAAAAGAGGAACTATCTTGTGTAAAACAGAGACCATCTGCTCTCTGGCTTGCAGTCAAGAACAGGAACTATTTCTTAAAACAGGAACTATCTGCTGCTGGTTCCCAGAATTGGCAGAACCACAGAAATGTGTGGCCAATGAACGGGGGTGCCAGAGGCAGGGTGTCTTGCTTGTGGGTCTGAAGACAAAATGGATGTCACACACAAAATGGGTGCTTGTCTGAATAAGAAAAATGGCTGTCAGGCAGAAACAGGGAAATGATGGGGCACAATTGTCAATTTTATTTCCACAATGTATACATGGAAAAATTGGTATGAAAGACACCTATGTATTTCTGAAATGGGAACAAAATATAGAGTTTAGAAACAGTAGATATTTGCACATTTTGGAAATTGGGAGTATCATGAGAATTATAGGTCATTTTTCAAAATGACTTCTTTTTTACACATTGTCTTTCATTTGGCAGGCAGAAATGCACCGAAAGTCAATAGGTAATAACAGTTGTTCTACAATTCTGTGTTACCCGGAGTCTCCTGATACAAATGGTACCTCACTTCTGTGGGTAGGCCTTGTGCCCACAACAGGAAATGGCTCAAAACGCAACGTTGACTCACCACATTTTCACAAGGAAAAATGAACCTTTTTTTGCAAAGTGCCTAGCTGTAGCTTTTGAACCCTAGCTCTGCCTGCACCTAGGAAAACCTAGCAAACCTATATAATTTTGAAACACTAGACACCCAGAGGAATCCAGGATGGGGTGACTTAACTGGCTTTCGCCAGGTTCTGTTATCCAGAATCCCTTGCAAACCTAAAAACTTGTCAAAAAAGCACATTTCCTCACATTTCTGTGGTGGGAAGGTCTGGAATCTGCGTGGATCTACAAAATTCCACCGACCCTGCGTTGTCCAAAGTCTTCCAGGAAAATGGTACTTCACTTGTGTGGGTGGGCCTAGTGCCCCCGACAGGAAACGGCCCAAAACGCAAGCTGGAAACAACACATTTTTACAGTGAAAAATGAGCCTTTTTCTGCAAAGTGCCTAGCTGTAGTTTTTTAACCCTGGCTCTGCCGGCATCTAGGGAAATCTAGCAAATCTATACATTTTTTAAAACTAGACTCCCAGGGGAATACAGGATGGGGTGACTTGACTGGCTCTCACCAGGTTCTGTTACCCAGAATACCTTGCAAATCTAAAACAAATTTTTAAAAATCACATTTTCCTCAAATTTCTGTGGTGGAAAGTTCTGGAATCTGTGTGGATCCACAAAATTCTACCCACCCCGCATTCCCCAAAGTCTTCCAAGAAAAATGGTAGCTCACTTGTGTGAGTAGCCCTAGTGCCCGCAGCAGGAAACGGCCCATAACGCAAGGTGGACACATCACATTTTCACAGTGAAAAATTACCCTTTTTTTGCAAAGTGCCTACCTGTAGTTTTTATACCCTAGCTCTGCCGGCATCTAGGGAAACCTAGCACACCTACATATTTTTGAAAACTAGACACTCAAGGAATTCCAGGGAGGTATGGTTCAAGAGTATTCCCAATGTTTTCTTACGCAGAATCTCCTGCAAACCTAAAATTTAGCTTAAAAATAAATCACTTTTTTCTCACATTTGTGTGTGTGAAAGTTGTGGCATCACTGGGCTGGCACAAATTTCCTACCACCCAGTGTTCCCCCAGGTCTCGCGATAAAAATGGTGCCTCACTCGTTTAGGAGGCCTAAGTACCCGCGACAGGCAAGGGCCCAAAACTTATTGAGGCAACATCACAGTTGCCTATCACAAAACGACCTGCTTTTGCAAGGGGTGTCACCTGTGTTTTTGGCCCGTGCTTGGCAGCTATCTAGAGAAACCTACTAAACCCACACATTTCTGAAAACTAGATACCCAGGGGATTCCAGGGAGGAATGGATTACGTGGATCCCCCAACGTTTTCTTACCCAGAATTCCCTGCAAACCTCAAATTTAGCTGAACAAAATCACTTTTTTCACACATTTATGTGTGGGAAAGTTTTGGCATCACCGGGCTGACACAAATCTCCTACCACCCAGCGTTCCCACAGGTCTCCCGATAAAAATGGTGCCTCACTCGTGTAGGAGGCCCAAGTACCCGCGAGAGGCAAGGGCCCAAAACGTATCGAGGCAACATCACAATTGCCTATCACAAAACGACCTGGTTGTGCAAGGGTGGTCACCTGGATTTTTTGCTTCGTGCTCGGCGACCATCTAGGGAAACCTACCAAACCCACACATTTAGACACCCGGGGGATTCTAGGGCGATATGGCTTGCGTGTATCCCCCAACATTTTCTTACCCAGAATCCCTTGCAAACCTCAAATTTAGCTGAAAAAATCACTTTTTTTCACACATTTTTGTGAGGGAAAATTGTGGAATCACAGGGCTGACACAAATTTCCTACCACCCAGCATTCCCCCGGGTCTCCCAATAAAAATGCTGCCTCACTCTGTAGGAGGCCCAAGTATCCGCGACAGGCAAGGGCCCAAAACGTGTTGAGACAACATCACAATTGCGTATCACAAATTGACCTTGTTTTGCAAGGGGGGGGCCCTGGGTTTATGGCCCCGTGCTCAGCGGCCATTTAGGGAAACCTACCAAACCCACATATTTCTGTAAACTAGACACCTGGGGAATTCCAGGGAGGTATGGCGTGTGGATCCCCCAATTCTTTCTCACCCAGAATCCTTTGCAAACCTCAAATTTAGCTGAAAGAAAATTTTTTTCACACATTTTTGTGTGGGAAAGTTGTGGCATCACCGGGCTGACACAAATTTCCTACCACCCAGCGTTCCCCGGTCTCCTGATAAAAAATGGTGCCTCACTCGTGTAGGAGGCCCAAGTACCCGTGACAGGCAAGGACCAAAACGTAATGAGGCAACATCACAATTGCCTATCACAAAACGACCTGGTTTTGCAAGGGGGTGGCACCTGGGTTTTTGACTCTGTGCTCGGCGGCCAACTGGGGAAACCTACCAAACCGACACATTTCTGAAAACTAGATACCCAGGGTATTCCAGGGAGGTATGTCTTGCATGGATCCCCCAACGTTTTCTTCCCCAGAACCTCAAATTTAGCTGAAAAAATATTATTTTCACACATTTTTGTGTGGGAAAGTTGTGGCATCACTGGGCTAACACAAATTTCCTACCACCCAGCATTCCCCCGGGTTTCCGGATAAAAATTGTACCTCACTCATGTAGGAGGTTCAGGTACCCGCGACAGGCACGGGCCCAAAACATATTGAGGCAACATCACAATTGCCTATCACAAAAAGACCTGGTTTTGCATGGGGGGTCACCTGGGTTTTTTGCCCCGTGATCGGCAGCCTTCTAGGGAAACCTACCAAACCCACATATTTCTGAAAACGAGACAATTGGGGAATTACAGGGAGTTATGGCTTGCTTGGATCCCCCAACGTTTTCTTACCCAAAATCCCCTGCAAATCTAAAATTTAGCTGAAAAAATCACTTTTTTCACATTTTTGTGTGGGAAAGTTGTGGCATCACCGGGCTGACACAAATTTCCTACCACCCATTTGTTCCCTTGGGTCTCCCCGATAGAAATGGTGCCTCACACGTGTAGGAGGCCCAAGTACCCACGAAAGGCAATGGCCCAAAACGTATTGAGGCAACATCACAATTGCCTATCACAAAACAACCTGGTTTTGCAAGGGTGGTCACCTGGGTTCACCTGAGTGAGGTACCATTTTTATCGGGAGACCTAGGGGAACCCTGGGTGGTAGGAAATGTGTGTCAGCCCAGTGATGCCACAACTTTTCTACAAAGGTTTTTGGAAAAAGTGATTTTTTCAGGTAAATTTGAGGTTGGGGATTCTGGGTAAGAAAAAGTTGGAGGATCCACGCAAGCCATACCTCCCTGGTATCCCCCGGGAGTCTAGTTTTCAGACATGTGTGGGTTTTATAGGTTTCCCTAGGTGGCCACCGAGCACGGGGCCAAATACCCGGGTGACCCCCCTTGCAAAACGAGGTTGTTTTGTGAAAGGCAATTTTGATGTCACCTCAATACGTTTTGGGGCCTTGCCTGTCGCAGGTACTTGACCCACCCACACAAGTGAGGTACCATTTTTCTCGGAAGACTTTGAGGAATGTGGGCTGGGTGAAATTTTGTGGCTCCACGCAGATACCACAACTTTCCACCACAGAAATGCGAGGAAAATAAGTTTTTTGGGACACATTTTCAGGTTTGCAAGAGATTCTGGGTAACAGAAGCTGGTGAGAACCAGACAAGTCACCCCATCCTGCATTTCCCTGGGTGTCTAGATTTAAAAAATATATAGTTTTGCTAGGTTTCTCTGGGTGCCGGCAGATCTAGGGTTCAAAATCTTCAGTTAGGCACTTTACAAAAAAAGGGTCAGTTCTCACTGTACAAATGTGGTGTTTCCACGTTGTGTTTTGGGCCGTTTCCTGTCACGGGCACTAGGCCTACTCACACAAGTGAGATACCATTTTTCTTGGAAGACTTTGGGAAACGCGTGGTGGGTGTAATTTTGTGAATCCATGCAGATTCCAGAACTTTCCACCACATAAATGTGAGGAAAATGTGTTTTGTTTTTTACAAAGTGTAAGGTTTGCAAGGGTAGGTAGGTAAGTTTTATTTGTTGATTATTTAAAACCATTACAAAAAAGAAAAACAAATACAGGTCAAACACAGTTACTAGTTGAACATATAAGGATACAGTGCATAAGTAGAAATTGTGACCATTGATCAAAATTTTCCTGTCAGGGATTAACGTACTACTAATATTTTCATACATTTGGTGAGTCAACCTTCTCAGAATTAAAATGCGATTTGCTCACGAAGCAAAAGCTAAAGTGAAAGATGCTAGCAGCAATATTCGATGTCAATTAACCGTAAAAAAAAATATATATATATACACTAAAAAACCTTAGAAACAATCGTATTGCATTAACAAAGCTAAAGTGACTTGTGCGATCATCATCAAAGTGACCAGTGCTTTAAGTGCAATTAGGCTAGCAAGAGATATTCAATGGCAATAAACAGCCTAGTTAAAGAACAATATCACAAAAAATTCAATGTAATACAAAGTAAAAACTAAAAAGCAATGAGCTAGCAACAGATGTTCAGTAACATGACAATTGCAAAAAAAACACATTAAAACTGTTTACATAGGGGGGGAGGAGCTTCGCGCGATTCCAAGATGGACGCGTGAGCTAGGGGCTCCCGAGACCCTTTCCGCCTCCCGCGACTATCCTGTAAATGATCCTGACTACGACGACGGGTACTTTTTATTGATGCCCTGCTGATGTCCATGTCTTTTTCAAAAATCGATTTGGCCGCCGGATAACGGACTTGCTGCACTCTGGACTTTGAGGCCCACATCGTATGCCAGCCGGGGGCTTGGGTCCCCGAGGTACCCAGGTGGCAATTGAACAACAACGGCTGCTGAGCCACGCCCTCTACCCCTGGTGTACTTTCGGTTTCGTTTTTGGTCGCTGTTGTGCACGTCCAGTCGTCGATTGGCACTCCTGCTTTGTTTTCGCTGCCAACCTCTGGCCTGCGCTGTGTCTCTACCCTCTCACCATTTTGAGCTTGCCGAGACGGAGACTGTTTTGGCTAAATCCTATCGATCCAGTCGGAGCTCATTGCCCATCATGGCGGGCAGGGCGGTTATCGAGAAGCGCACTACTAGAGGCCCGTCCCGAGGGGGGGGTCGCCCAATCTCAGACCATCGATCGATTTACTAAACCTAGGGGCTCCCCGGGCGGGTCGAGTGGTGCCCTAGAGGAAGCCGGTGATGGCACTCCTGACAACGAGGAGCCGACTCTGAAGGACATTATGGGCGCTATTGCGAGTGTCCAATCCACCATGGGCCAGCAATACGAAACCTTGGCGGCCAAGATAGATACGGTGGCGATCGATGTCACCCTCATCAGAGCGGACCTGGGGAAAACCAACGAGCGTGTCAAATCCCTTGATATCAAGACTGCTTGTTTGACCACGGATGTCTCGGATCTCCAGACCACCGTTCGCAATCTTCGGACTACTTGTGATCTGCTCGCTAATCGGCTGGAAGATTTCGTAGGCCGGGCCAGACGCAATAACGTCCGCATCGTGGGTGTCCCGGAGAGCTCAGCTGATTTGCCGGTTGATATCCTGGTAGAGGACCTCGTACTGAAACATTTGGCACCAAAAGGCCTAAGTAAATTCTTTGCAGTGGAGCGCGCTCATCGTGTCCCGGGTGGTAAGCCGAAGTTGGGAGCTGCTCCCCGGCCCATTATTGCTAGGCTTTTCAATTTCCGTGACAGAGACGCTATCCTGCAAGCTTCACGAATGTCCGGTCCCACTAAATATGAGTATGCATCGATCAGTTTTTACCCGGACTTTACCCAAGCTGTCCAGAAACAACGTATGGGCTTGGCGTGAGTGAAAAGACGCCTCAGAGAACTGGGACTGAAATATGCTATGCTTTTTCCGGCCCGCCTGAGAATTGAGCATGAAGAGCGTGCGTTCTTCTTCGACCGCCCCGAAGTGGTTAGTGACTGGTTGGACACTTTACCTAAGCGTCAGGAGGGATCGGAGACCTCGAGAGGCGCTGAAGGAGGTTTGGAAGACCAGGAGCAGTGAGTCTACATCGGCGAGCCTGATCCTATGGCAGTGGCTCAGAGACTATGTTCGGTTCTGGTGTGCGTGCCTGGGGGTGGGGGGGGTTTTGGGGGATCTTACTCCTCTGGGGATTTTTCTCTCTTTTGTGTAGGTTAGTTTAATGGGGCGACAGGCACACTGCAAGTTGGGGTGGCTCTTAGGTCTCCGCAGGGGTGCAGGGAGGGGGGTTTGAGTTTGATGGGTTCACTGGGGGTGGTGGGGGGGTTCCTTTCTTTTTGTTTGTTTCTAGGCTGTGCTTTGTTTTACATTTGCTATCATGTGGCTGTTTCGAGATGGGGAGGGTGGTCTGTTTCCTTTTGGGATGGGGTGAGGGACTTCGGGTGTTCGAGCTGGAATGTTAATGGGCTTGGGGATAGGATAAAACGTGGGATTGTACTACAATATTTGAAGAGATGTTCCCCGGATGTGGTCTTGTTCCAGGAGACCCACTTGGTGGGCAATACATGCCATGCACTGAACAGACGAGGTTACCGTTTGGTGGCTCATTCCGGCTTCACCTCTGGATCGAGGGGGGTTGGTATCCTGGTTAGGAATTCCCTCCCCCTGGAGATTGATGGCACGGTGTTGGACGATAGAGGCCGTTATGCTGCTATTATTGGGAGATGGGAAGAGAAGTTGATTTCCATACTGTCTATTTATGTTCCGCCTGGCCTGCAGTCTACTACCTTCACTGATTTGGGTGAGGTGCTTTTGGGCCTGCCCGATGGCTTACTTGTTGCGGGTGGAGACTTTAATTCTGTGGTGAATGGTGAGAGTGACCGTAGCCCTCCCAGGCTCCTCCCTACGTCGCAGCTATGGATGGGTAAATTTTTGGATGCCTTTGGGTTGGCAGACTGTTGGAGACAACTGCACCCTGGCCGGCTTCAGTATACTTTCCACTCGGGAGCCCATGGAAGTCTCTCGAGACTTGATTATATCCTTGTGCCGGTGGTGCAGTTGGTCTCGGTGCGTGAAATTAAACATTTGGCTAGAGGGATTTCGGATCACTCCCCGCTATGGCTCCATATCGATATTCATCTGGGGGCTGGGGGCCGGATTGCCCCGATCCATCCGTGGCATTTTCACAACCCCAAAATTAGATCTGAGGTAGTCAAGTGTATGACCTTTTATTTTACTGAAAATGAGGGGTCAGTGTCCTCCCCGGTTTCCCTATGGGTGGCTTATAAAACTGTGATCCGTGGTCAGACCCTGTCTTTGATTGCCGGTGAGAGGAAGCGCAAACATGAGGAGGTGGTGAATTTGGAGTCTGAGATTGCTGTCCTGGAGGAACGGTTGGAAGCAGGGGTTACACCCGAGAAATTGCATGTCCTGGCCCTTAAGCAATCTGATTACAGGGCCTTGGTGACTGACTCGGCTGAGGCGATGAATCGGGTGCAGCAGGGGCGTCTATATGATGTGGGTGATAAGGCGGGGAAGTTGATTGCTTGGTTGGATAAGCGAGACAGAATGAATTGTGTTGTGCCTGTAGTTGAGAAAGTTGATGGAACGCGAGTCGTGGACCCGGTTGGGATAGTTGAGGTGTTTGCCCAGCACTTTCGGGTTGTATACGCGCTGGTTTCGGCCTTGCCGGAGGAGGATTCCCACTTGCTGCTTCGTGATCTTGAGTTGCCTAGTATCTCGGAGTCGGACGGGGTGTTACTGGAAGCTGATTTTTCCATAGATGAGGTTGCGCTCACTATACGCTCCCTTCGCTCGGGGAAGGCCTCTGGTCCCAACGGTATACCGGTGGAGTTATATAAGCTATGCCCGGATAAGATGGCGCCGTACTTGCTTCGTACGTTTGCGGCGTCGCGAGACCTTGGATTCCTCCCCAGGGACCAGAGGCTGGCCTTTATTGTGGTTATTCCTAAGGATGGCAAACCCCGCGAGCGTTGTTCATCTTACCGCCCGATCTCCCTTTTGAATGCCGAACCTAAAATATTGGCGAAACTTTTGGCAAACCGACTGGTCACGGTGATTAGCGATTTGGTCCACCCTGATCAGTCTGGTTTTATCCCCATCGCAATACTGCGCTCAATCTCCGTCGTCTTCACGGCGTCATCGCGAGGGCGGGGACTCTCAGCGAGCCGGCCATCTTGGTTTCTCTCGATGCCTCGATGGCCTTTGATACGGTTGAGTGGCCATATTTGTGGGCTACTCTTGCTAAGTTCGGGTTTGGTCCGAAGTTTATTGCATGGGTCAAACTCCTGTATGAGCAGCCGTTGGCGCAGGTTGTGGTTAACGGTAGAGTTTCGGAGCCCTTTGTTCTCGGGCGAGGCACGAGGCAGGGATGCCCATTGTCACCGTTATTGTTTGCACTTGCGCTCAAGCCCCTTGCTGCCTGGCTCCGCTGGGAGCCTTCGCTGAAGGGTATTCGGTGGTCCCCTGACTTCGAAGATCGTATATCGTTGTATGCCGATGATATTCTACTGTACCTGACGTCCCCCCGTAAGTCGCTGGGAGTCCTCTTTGATGTATTGAGCTCTTTTGGGCGTAACTCCGGGTTGGTTATCAATTGGTCCAAGTCGTGTATCTTCCCGCTGACCTGTGATCCTCTTTCTCTGCCCCGAGTGTGCCCGATCCCTGTCTCTAGTGCTGGTTTTAAGTATTTAGGGATCTATGTCTCACTTGACCCCGTGATACGCTATGAGCGTAATTTGTTACCTCCACTCGCCCGACTTCGGTCGGACGTCACTGCATGGTGTGGTCTACCCTTGTCCCCCCTGGGACGGGCGGCCCTGTTCAAAATGATGTCTCTCCCCCGGTTTTTGTAGGCCATACAGAACGCCCTTGATTTAGTTCCGGCTAGCTACTTTCGTGAAATCGAATGCCTTCAGAGAAAGCTAATTTGGGCTGGCCGACCCCGTATAGCGTTGGCTAAGCTTACGTTGCCCTGGTACGATGGGGGCATAGCGTTACCTGATATACGCAGATACTACTGGGCATCTCAGCTCAGTGCTGTGAACCATGCCATGTACGATCCAGTTTCGAATCCTGCATACGAGATGGACCGGTGGCTGTTACCCGGGGGGAACTACTACAGGGCTCTCTACTCTCGGGGCGCTCGAAGGAATTTGACGGTACCCACTGACGTGGCTGTCGGGTGTGGGGCAGCGCGACCGCGGCCACTGGGTGGGCAGACAGGCTGTCCAGGGCAACCCCTCTCTTTGCCGCGGAGAGACTTGGTGAATTGTGGACGTCCAAGGGTTTTGATAGGTGGGACTTCATCGGAATTAGCAAGATAGGTGACCTCTGGGTTAAGGACAGAGTCAAGACCTTTGCTGAATTGAAACAGGAATACAGTTTGAACGACTCGGAACATTTCCGGTACCTTCAGATTCGCCATGCCATTGGGTCTGTTTTTCCAACCGGTTCTGATATTCCAGAGCGCTTCCCCCTGGAAGACAGAGTGCTGGACGGGCATATTCCAGACAGCACTATCTCCCTCATCTATAAAAAACGTATTAATACTCGCTCTGACTTGCTTGTTCAGCTTCGTGATGCCTGGACTAGAGATGGGTTGGAACTTGATGATGAGGATTGGCAGGCTGCGATATCCTCTCCTAGGGAGGTTGCGATTCCGGCGCGTCTGCGACTCGTTCAGCTGAAGATTCTACACCGAGTATACATCACGGGTCCGCGACTGATACATATGGGATTTTCTGAGGATGGACTGTGTCGGCGTGGTTGTGGTATGCTTGCTACCTTCCTCCACATCGTTTGGGAATGTCCGGAAGCTGTGTCTTTTTGGTCCGGAGTGCATACGGTGATGAGTGAGGTGACGAATGTTGCGTTGCTACCTGAAGTCAGGCGCTGTCTGTTGAACATCTGGGAACCGAATGATTGCACGGTTGCTCAAACTCGGTGGGTTACACTGGGAAACATGGTTGCGAAGAGGAATATTGCACAATTGTGGGGATCTCAGAGGGCGCCATCGGTTTCCAAATGGGAGGAAAATATGGACTGGTGCATGTTCAGAGAGAAGACTGTTTATATCTCCCGTGGCAGGCCCAAGAACTGGGGTAGGATATGGGGCCAATGGAACTCATACCGTGGGGAGATATGTGATCCCCCCTTCCTTGATCCCCCTGACACTCCTTGTTCCCCTTGATTTTACGTTTCGGCTCCCCCCCTGTATCACATTATTGATATGTTTTTGGCTCTGGGTCACCCTTCTCCCCCACGCCCTTCTTTCTCTCCTGGAGGTTCTCCTGCTCTTCATAGTGCTTTTGACTGCCTCTCCCCGTATCGTATGGAACAGACATAATAATTTAGACTGCAGCCTTTTTTTTCTTTCTCTTTGCTGTTTTTGTTTGTTTGTTTTAAAAATGAAACCTTTCCACATCCTATTGTTATAGACCTGTCCTATATCGTGCATTATTGCCGCCGGACCTCTGGTTGTCGGCTGATGAGCTGTGTACTGCTATATTGTTTTTCAGATGTGTCATTGGTCGGCCCGGAGGCTAGTAGGCCTGTCATTGTATTCTCTTTTGTGCTAAATAAAGGTTTTTAAAAAACAAAACAAAAAAAAAACTGTTTACATACTGTCTTTATCTTTTGTATTAAAAAAATACTATGTTCGTTCTTGCGAAATACAAAACAATTAAAAGAAACTAAAGTGCAATGTGCTAGCAGCTTATGCAATTTTTTTAACCCATCAATAGTGGGTGCCAATCTTACTGGGATAGGAAGCACCGACAACTTTCCTCAAAAATAATAAGCAAAATAAGCGGGACATTATTAAGAAAATACTCTAAAAACAACATATATAAAAATTTAAAAAGTGCCCTTAGAATAATCCATCAACTCCCTAAATACAGCGACATCATCCTTACCCAGTCGTATCAATATAAACATTTGCTTTGTGTGTCGACCTTACATAATTTCTTTTCCGCTCTAGAAATGAATTGGACAAATTGATGGATAACATGAGAGTTGACACCACTTAAACAAAGTATTAGTGCCGTTCTACAGGTTCTAACTCTCATTTCTTTAAAAATAGGTTTTAAAATTATTTTCCGCTCCTGCAACATTTTTGGGCATAATGTTACAATATGCAAAAGGGTTTCATCATGCAGGCCGCATAGCCTACAATTATTTGTCGCCCATTTCGACTCCCATTTGGGGGTTCCATCTTTGGTTGGATATATTCCAAACCATAATAACATAAATTTATTTTTAATTAAGGATTTTTGATGAAAAAGTAAGTATGGTTGTGCCATTGTTTTCTCAAAAGTATTGGCAATGGTCCAGAAGTGAGTTTTCTTCCTCATCTCATCCTTATCCCAAACTTCTGATAACAAAGCCACAGTTTAATTAATTATTTTTTTATAAATCATTTTACTCATTGTTTCATCTTCCTATTTTGGGCATTCAAAAGTTAGGCGACACTCTACTAAATATTCCTGCCAACTTTTGGAATAATCACCTTTCGAAATCTCGCACCAGCACATATTGGCCAACGAGCCCTCATCGGCTCGAGATAATGCCAATAATGTTTTTTAAAATGTTGCTCGGCGAACAAGTATCTGATTCCTTAAGCCCAATTCCAATCTTAAATTGGCACGTGAGATGTGTCTAGGAATCCTAAAGACTGATGTATATGTCCTTGCAACTATGTCCTCCAACACTTTCACATCTCTACCCTTAAAAATTACAGACCAATAGTCCAGGGAGGGAATAAGTTTTGCTTTCATAACTTTAAGCAGGTGGTCATAATTGGGACATAGTAACTTGTCTCTCATTTTTCGGAAAGCGAAAGCATTATAGGCTTTCACACAGTCAAGAGACAACCCATTGATATTCAAATGCTTTACCCCTAGTTTGCCATTCCCTATTAACATTATTTTTGTTTTTTTTGTATTAATTGTTAAACTGTTTTGAGTCACATATAAATTAAATGAAGTTATTAGTCTTAGGTTTGCAAGGGATTCTGGGTAACAGAACCTGGTGAGAGCCAGACAAGTCTCCCCATCCTGGATTTCCCTTGGTGTCTAGTTTTAAAAAAATGTACAGGTTTTATAGGTTTCCCCATGTGCCAGCTGTGCTAGGGCCCAAATTCCACAGGTAGGCACATAGCTAAAAAAAAAGTCTGTGCCTAAAGGGCTTTTTGCTGCCCTGAGGGGGATCGGGGGGGGGGGGTTACCCCGATATGTCCCCAAGGGGGGCAGAAGGACTGTGGCTATTTTTTGGGGAGTGGGGGCAGATTGGGGGCTGTTTCATTGCAGTTTCGGTTTGAGTGAAATGACGTCAGCGCGACGTGCGTGCTGATAGTCATTTCACTGAAACGGGGGGGCCTCGGGAGCTGGGAAAGCTCTTCCCCAGCTCCCGAGGCTACAGGGGAGAAATAGAAATCCCTCTGGTGCCTGCACTAGAGGGATTTCTGGGGCCATGTACTATGATGACCTGGAGCCATAGTGTGCACACATCACCGTTGCGCACAACGGCTACCGGCCGTCGTTTGTATGTTAGGGGTTAACAGCCATTGAAGCCAATGCTGTCTCTACTGGAGGCCAATCAGTGATTCACCCAGCTCTAAATGAAATCTGAGAACCAGTTTCATGACTGGGCAGGATATCTGATGATTTATGGTTGGTCTTCTGGCCAGCCACACTGTAAAGGGATCTTATAGTCTTCACACATTTCTATGCAGAGCTTTATTTAACTTCTGGTGCTCATGTGTGATTTGGTTCATGCTGCCCTCTTATATCTAAATAACTGAAAATAAAAATAATTGTTTTCCATGCTGCAAAAGACCAATGAGGATACAACATCAACAAGGAAGGTGGGTCACAAGGAGTAAGGCACCGGACTGATGACTTTGCCAAAGGGAATAGCAACAGGTAGAAGAGTAGACCAGGAGAATTAGAAACATGCATTTGTAATGCAATAGGTGTCGCATTTACAAGAGTTTGAGCTATTGCCATTGTAAATTACCATGCCTTTTATTCATGTGTTGTTTTTAAAACAGATAAATAAAAGGCATTGTCATTTACACCACTGCCAATAGCTTAAACTCCTGTAAACGCCAGACCTATCGCATTGCAAATGCGTTTTGTGCTATATATATTTTTTAAAAGCATGAGGAGAGAGCGTGTCCTGTCTGCAACAGCAGGGAGGAAAAGTTGTTTCAGAAAAGAGTGCTTGGAGGCTGTAACTAAAGCCTACTGAGTAACAATACATGTAGCATGGGGTGTAGCCATGGGAGGTTACAAAATGAGACAAGGCGGTACTAAGGAGGAACTACAAAGCCTATTGAGCAATGAACAGCCACAGTTTCCAGTGGACAAGGACACAAGCCAATGAAAAATATGGGCGGAGAGTGGGTGGTACTTCAAATCCCTACATGAACACATCATGCCTCGCAGAGCAGCGCATGCACTGCTCAGGCTCGACCTAAAAAGGAAGAGAATCAACTATGTGCAGTGCTAGTATGCATTGATGACTTGTTGTGAATAGGGTGGGGTGGCTTACAGTGGTGGAAGTGATAAAGTTTGATACATAATAGAAGAGCTTTCATGGAGTGGAGCTCCAAGTAATCAGACAGTAGATGTTGAAGAAGGGTGTGCTAGAAAGATGGTGTGTGAATCTGTTTATCATATCATCTTAATATGGCGGTGGAATGAAGGGTCAGCAGTTGTCTATTAGAGCAGTAACAGCACAGATGTAGTTTTGGATAACTGGTTAAATTGAGTTTTTTTGTTTTTCATAGTTTTATATGGTGCAAACTTGACCCAAAGGTATGAGGTATCAGTGCGCTTTTCATGAACACCAGTTGCATTAAACAAGGACACCTTCATTTTTGTTAGGAACGGGAGCTTAAGTGATTTGTCCAGAATTACAGGATGTTGAGAGTCATTGCCGAGACTTGAACCCAGTTCCCCAGATTTGAGGTTGACCGCCCTAGCCGTGAAACCACACCTTCTCTCCCAGATTTGACAGAGGTTTGACGGTTTGGGTGCTTAAGAGGAGAGATTAGTGCACATTAATGGTTGGCGATATCGGGTATAGAAATTCAACTGGGATTGTACTTGTGAAGGAGGAAATATGGGCAGTGATAAAAGAGGTGGTGCTCTGGAGGACAGACAGTAAGACACTTTGTGAGATTCGCAGAGATCTTGGTCATTTGGGAAGAGAAGTAGAAGGCAAAGTGGGAGTCAGGAAGGCACAATTGCATTGTAGATGTAGAAAGAGCAGACATAGAATGCTTCAGACCCAGCTTTTGTGGGTCTGAGTTTTTGGTCCTGGCAGGTTGGCAGTATCAACTTTTGATTAGAGGGCAAGAGGTCATTATTGTAGACTCACTGAGGTGTTTGATGTCTGGGTCTAACTTTCCATTGAAAACTGTCTTGTGGAGCATTTATCCATTTGACTTCTCGAGCAAAACAAAACTTGAAAAAAACATGAACGCATCTATATAAATTGAAGTGTTCTCACAATGGACTGAAACTAAAAACGTGATTGTTTAAACATTGACAGGTGACTCTCCAGCTCTCTGAGTCAGAAAAGTTGCTGTGGATCTTTGTAATGACGAGCATTTCTTTAATGACAGGGCAACCATGAGTGCACTTTCATAAATGTTAAATGCTGAGTAAACCAAACCAAAACAGATTTTATTTGTGTGTCAAAGACACACATAAAAAGTAGAAAACAAAAAAAAATTGTTAGTCCAACACCGAATTTCGATACGGATAGCAAGCTATAGAAAAGACTCCACAGCACTACATAATAATTCTTTCCCAAGCATTTGTAGGTGACATACGGCTATACAACCTTCGTTAAAATATCTAGAGGCATATTTACAAGCCCCTTCCGCCACTGATGCGTCACTTTTTTTTTTATGCACTGGCGGCGCAGTGTGGTGTTCCATATTTAGAAGACCACATAAAGCCAACCTGCATTGCTTTTCCTGGCCTTGTAAATACGGCTCCTTTTTATGCAGAACTTGGCTTGAATGGGGTGTGCCATCAGCAGCGGTCGTTGCGGGTCAGCGTGGTGAGTCGGTGGGGGTGGGGGATGAAGGAATAGAGAAAATTAAATAAACAAATATATCCTATTCCTTTGTTTGTCGACATCCCCCCGCCCCACCGCGCTTACCTGCACCGCCCGCTGCTGCATGCCATGGGTGTTACTGTGGGTGTTCCCATGCAACACCCATGGATTCAGCCATATTCCCAGTTTTACAACATTTCTGAAACCTGGAAATGTGTCCGAATCCTACTCCTCCCCAGTGGATGTGTAAGGAGGCGCAAAGTGGAGAAATACTTCTATTTCTGCTCGTTTTTACTCTTTCTATGTTTGCTGCATTGTGCCGCACACATAGCAAGAGGAAAACACCTCACGTTATTGTTTTTGTGCAGGAATGTGTCCCTTCCTGCACAAAAACAATATACCCTAAAATGCAGACACCCTTGCACCATGGCACATGGGTGCCTGAGTTGGCGCATGGCTGCCAATTGTGAGCGAGTGTAGGGGAAAGCACAGGAATGCGTCATATTGCCTTAAATAAGACGCATCGCTGTGCTTTGAAAATGATGCAGCGTGGCGCAACGAAATGGCTTGCACTGCCATGCTTTGTCACTTTCGTGTAATTAACGCCCATTGTGCATAAAATCTTTATTAAAAATCTACGAGTAAAAAAATTATAAATTTACCCAAAAAAGTGAAATGTAGAAAACATTGTTTGACTCACTATCTCAAGGGTTCTGGTTCTCTGAGTCATACTGCCCTAATGGAAAATTCAATAGGCTCTGTATTGATCCAGTTCTAAATCTAAACAAGAGGGCTCTTTCCTAATGGTCGGTAACTAATATGAGATACGGTTCAAAGCCATAAGCAGTTTTTAGAATTGCAAATCTCATTGTTGATGGTTTTAGAAGCTTTCTAGATTCTCTGTTTAGAATCAAAAGCTCTAAAAAAATGTCCTCTTATCTGCTGCTCATAATTCTTAACTACTGTGCTTGGATTAACAAATACATTCTGGCAACATTGTAAAGTAAGATTTGTCTTTATATAGAACAACCAGGGTTTGGCCATCCCTCTGTTGCACTGAAGGAATTCCTTTATGACCAAATGGATTAACGAGCATGGGGATTAGACTATATGGAGATCCATGATAGAAGTGGTGAGGATGTAGCAGTGCACCTGTGTACTTACCTGTTTCCAGAGAACCTGAATACAGCGCCCTCCCAGCCATGCTGTAACTGACCAATAGAAGTTAATGCTCATCCCTAAACTGTGTGACCCTTTTTTACGTGATTTTATCTGACTTGGGGACACTTCTGCCTCATGACTTCTGTGCTCGCTCCAATCATAAATGCAATTCTACGCTGGATAAAAGGATCAGTACTGCACCACTGACCCTCTGTTTCAAACAAGGCTTCTGCCAGGGCTGTATTTTGATAGGAAATAAGACAAGTCCATGCTGTTAATGGCCACTAGTTGTGACTGCTTCACCAATGTCTGTCTGTTCCCACCCTCTGACACCTCGTCTAATGCAACACACTGCGTCTTACTGATAAAACATTCCCTGTCTCCTCAACCTGCCTGTAGAGTTTCTGGCATTGACAACAATCTTGAGCGTTGCATGCCAGTTCGCAAAGAGGGTTGGGTGAAGCATTTTCACGAATTGTGATAGAGATGACATTTACTCTCTGTTTCATCACGTGAGGAGTGAAATTGTGCTATAAAACACTTCCAAATGTATAAGGCAGGCAAACTTGCGAAACAGGTAGGTTTCAAATATTTGTCACAGATTGTGAACTTCATTAGATTTTTCATGGTAATATAATGCTTAACAGGGCTATAAGTGGGAGATGCCGCGCCAGGTGCAGGGGCGAGCAGGAAGAACGGACCACACGCGCCAGGAGCCATTGGGGGCACAGAGTGACGCCGCAGCACCCTTTCCGCCCGCAGTGTGGTAAAGTAAATCGTCACTTCCATCCCGCGGGACGCGTGCGGACGTGCGCCGGGCAAAGGGCGGGCCGTCTGTGGCCGTCTGGGGCAGTCTAAGGCAGGGCAGGGCCCGGACCCCTGGCAGTCTCTCACCATCAGAATTCCCAAGAACCGCGGTAAGAACATGCCCCGAGGTGGACTCAAAAGCAGTCTCCCAAATTTTCTTTTTAATCAAATACTATTTGTTGTGCTGCATTGTAATTGGGTTAACACCCATATTTTAATTTATCATTTTTAAACTTAACGAGTTCTTTCCCGATAAATTGTGTACTGTGAATTAGTCAGTGATGGATAAACGTAAGAGTACTATGGGTACTTTAGATGCTTACCTGCTAAGAGCTGAATCCCTAATCAATCAAGAATTCCACTTAGCAGAGCGTAGATTCTCTCTTGACCCATCACAACCCTTTCCATCCAGAGATGAGGATTTTAATAGCCCCTCACAATTGCATAATACACCCTCCTTAATTTTCTCCCCCTCGGATACAGACACCCCACTAAAATCACCCGACCTATTGGGTAGGGAGCCTTCTATCACTACTGTAAGTCTGAAAGGCCCCCAGACTCGATGGCAAACTAATAAAACGAAAAGCCACGTAGTGGGAATAAAGCAGAAGGGAGGAAAGTTGGCTAAAGAGGGAAAAGTGATGACCAGGGCTGGGAAAAGAACAACAACAATACAACTAGGAGAAACTCAATCTAACCCTGTAGACCTGGTAGGCGCTCCTAACGAGAACCCTGGAGTAATCTCACAAAACTTAGAGAAGCAAATGGAAGGCCTCATAAAAAACATCTTAGAACATAAAATTAGAGAGATGACACCCTCCTATCTTCCCTTTTTAAAGAAAAATTCGCTTGTATAGAGAATACGCTGACACTAATGAACGGGGATGTCGATGCAATTAGAGCTCGACTAGAAACTCCTAACATGAGCACCAGTGGCACTAACACCGAAGCATCGGCCAGGGACTACCCCAACCATTTGAGAAAAGAGGACCGATCTGTGACCTCCAAGGCACCTCACCAAGTGAAACACTTGCCCTCCAAAGAAGTACTCATACGGAAGGCAACTGGTAGCAAGGAGAACATGGGCCATCACGAGCAAAACATTGCAAAACCCCCTCTGGTTAGTAGTACGACCCAACCAAACACCGACATTCATACTCTATAAACTAAAGAAACTTTTCACTTGAAACCCGTAATTTGCACAATTGTACTAATGCTAGTAATGTATCCTGGTTTGTGATGATTACCATTTCTACTGCTATATTATTATGGGTCAATTTTTCGGAGGGGATGCTTTACTTTGTATGTTATTGACTTACTGAGTAGGAATGCAAATAATTGACCTCCTCGTATATCCCAGATCAACTTTTGCACTTCTTTGTAAATAATCCGCGTAAAGTTCCTCTTTTTTTTTTTTATTACCCGGAAAGTTCAAAACCTCTTTCTGAATTTAGCGTAATTTGTACACTGAGAATTATAGAGAAGAACTGCACTTTAATGCGTAATTTGCACAAATCACTTTCCTCTAGGAACAATTACTTATTTATCTATGTAATTTGTCAGCTAATTGCACCTTTTAATGTTAGTAATGTACCCAGATCTGTGATGATTTTTAAATGTTTTTTAATTGTAACCGCCTATATGGTTTTGCACAGCACACTGAATAAAGCATATTTTGACTTGACTATAAGTGGGTTGTAAAAAGTGGAGGGTCTCTAAGAGGGTTGTGGCTTTTGTAATTAAGAGGGTGGCTTAACACATAAAAGATAATTTTTGTGATTACCATGGTGTGCTGTCCAACTGGTATTTCGGTTCCACTCTGAGCTTTCCATGAACCCTTTTAATGAGCCCAACCACTCCCTCCCCAGTGTGTCTGTCGGACATTGGCTGGCATTTGGGAGGGTTAGAAAGGCCCCTGTAGTTCTTTGCACCAGAGGGTTTCCCTTCTTATTTCCTGAGGCTCGGGCTGAAAGGGAAGAGCATCCCAATTTGAGATTTTTTTTTTGTAATGAGGATTAGCACGCAGGGCACGCTGGCATCATTACATTCCAAAAGTGAAAATAAAACAAGCCAAACGACTTGTTTCTCTTTCAATTAATTCATATCTCAGCCTCCCAAGCACTAATGCTTTTGGGAGAGGTATCGTTGGAAACAGAAAAATCTCCCCTTCCCAATAGTACCTCTGCCCAGTGGATCCTTGCTTAGGGATCACCACGGGAGTGCACTCTCCAAATAGAGATCCACCAGGGATATGGAGTGGCCCCTTAGGCAAGGGCTTGTGCCACAAATACCTTCAGTCATACTACCTCTCCTTGGGGGCAGATGGGGGTAGTTACATGTGATCTGCTCCGCTGGGGACAGAAAGCCCACTGGACACCATGGATTTTTTTTTGTTGAAAAAATATGGTGTGGGAGCAGCCCACCAGGGCATGACCATGCTCCCATGCCAGTAGACATGATAACAGTATTTCTGCCTCCACGCAAGTGCATATGGGGGTTATTACCCCCAATCTACTCCCCCGGGGTGCAGAAAGCCCACTAGACACCAGGTTATTTTTTTTAAATAAAAATATAGTGTTGGGGGCTACCTACAAAGAGCATTGCCATGTCACCACCAAAAATAAAAAGTAAACAGTCTTTCTGCCCTCCCTAGAAGTGGATGGAGGTGATTACCCATATATGCCCCCAGAAGGGCAGAAACCCCACTAGACAGCACAATTTTTTTAAATACAAATATGGGGGCTACTAACTAGGGCATGGCCATGAACCCAGCCACTATATACACAGAAACAGTCTTTCTGCCTCCCCGGGGTGGCTGATGGGGTGATTGTTGCCTCTCTAGTGGGCTTTCTACCCTTTGTGGGGCATATTGGGGATAACCACCACTAATCTGCCCACTGGGGGGACAGAAAGCATAGTAAAAACAAGGGATTTATTTCAACATGGTGCCAAAATGAACAAAAAGGATGTTGTGGCCTACCCTGGCATTGAACCATACTCCTCCCCCAGATGTCCCTCTCTGACCCTTGAGGGGCATATTGGAAGTTTGTTCCAATTGGGGAGATCCCAGTCATTTTGAAAGGGGTTTGGGTGTTGCACATTGGCATTGGCCACACCCCCACCCAGAAAGGAACAAACTTACATTCTTGCCCCACCCCCTGGGGTAGACTGGGGTTTGTCCACAGTGTACCCCTGTGGGAGGGGGCAGAAAGCCACCTAGACACCAGAGAAATCAAAATGGTACTAAAACAAACAAAAGGTTACAGCTTACCCTGGCATCAAGTCTTACCCCACCCCATAACGGACAGTAGTATTTTCTGCCCCCTGGGGGCAGATAGGAAGTTTGTCCCAATTGGGGAGGTGGCCTCAAATCTGCCCCAGGGCTATAACGCTCCCTAGACACCAGGCATTTTGCATTTGGGGCAAAAGAAAGGGGCATGGATGCTGGACTCTGACATTGGCCACAACCCCAGCCCAAAGGGGACAAACCAGTATTTTGGCCTCCACAGAGGGCAGAGAAGGAGTCTAACCCCAATCTGCTCACAGAGGAAGAAAGTCCAGTGGGTGACAGGACTATTACTTTTAAATAAAATAATGGGATGGTTCTGGCCCATCCTGACATCAGTCCACAACCTCACCCCTAAAGCCTCAAAAGTCTACCTGCCTGGATGTATGATGGAATCATGCATGTCACTGCTGTGCACGCCTTTACAACACTGTCATTACAACACATGCATCTTCACCATGCTTGCCTTTACCATGAAAGTGTTTACCAGGCATATGCAAATGTAAGTATTTTGCACGTAAGTATAAACCCTTTATATGTATACATAAAGAATTTATACTTACCTGCAAAATAATTACATTTTCGTGGTAACGGCATGCTTTGCAAAGACATAAGCATGGTAACAAATTTACAGGTAAGTATAAATCCTTTTTACCTCCAGTAGGTCCCACACAGCAGGATTGTCAGAGGCCACGCCCCCTTTCTCCACCAGTCTGCAAATATGCCTCTTGGCACACTACTAGTTTGGGGATAAAGCCCCCTTGGCTCCAGAGGTACCTGGGGGCTAAGAAGCTCTCCTGGTACCTCCTGTAAGTTCTATGCAGTGCAATTCCTAAAAGGTGGTTAGACACATAAACACCCAGATAACCATAGAGATAGTCAACCAATCAATAACCCATATAGCCATTCACGTACCAACTAACCAGGTGTGGCCCATGCAGGTAAGCGAAGTGGGGCAGTGGGACCGAGTTGGGGAATTTAACAGACGACCACAAGGGAAAATTAAATAAATAATGTATTCTCCCTCATCATCATCTGATGAAATCCCCCCTCCACCTGGCCCAATTGCTCTTACCTGCACCGGCTGCTGCTACCACTAACACACTCATACACACACTTAGACATCAACTGACAAACAGATACATTCACACAACAGACACTCATCCATACATTCACTGAGACAACTAATCACTCACTTATAAAGTCAGTCACACACCCACTCAGTCATCCAAACAGTCACTCATACACCCACTAATTCACCAATACAACTAGCTATATATATTTAACACTCATAAACTTTTTTTTAAAACTCAGTCACTGGATGATGTCATCAGTCATGTCATTTGAGATGTCATCAGTGATGTCATCAATGATGTAACTGACCATGTCATGAGTGATGTAATATGTGAGGTCATAAGCAGCACTTTGCAGGGGCACAAGTTATAGCTAACTCAGGTGACTATAACGGCTGAATTTCTCTAGTTTTGTACGAGTGAAATGTCAGCCTAACTATAAAGTCCCTGTAACCTTGTTTTTTGGTGTGAATATATATATATATATATATATATATATATATATATATATTCACTTAAAAAACCATAGGTTATAGACCATATATAGTTAGGAATTAGCATTTAAAAAACTTTATTTTACTCACACAAAACCATTGAAATTCCATATATAGTTAGTTGCACTAACTATATATCGCGCACCCGCAATCCACTGCTGATGATGTCACATATTACATCATTCATGACATGGTCAGTGACATCACTGATGACATCACTGATGACATCTCAAATGACATCACTGATGACAACATCCAGTGACTGTATGTTTCTGTAAAGTTAAAATATGTCTTACATATTGAAGAATGAGTGGATGTATAAGTGTCTGGATGAAGGATTTAGTAGGTGCATGACTGACTGTATAAGTGAGTGATTAAATGTGTCTCACTGAGTGCATGGGTTAGTGACTAAACTGTTTTAAATTGTGCATCATTGTGTCTGTTGTTCTGTAATCTGATGCATGCGTTGATCATTAGCTATATGACTAACTCTATGGGTTATTGATTGCTTGCCCAAGTATTTGTATGGGAGACTGAGTGTGTGTGTGGGTGTCTGGGAGGTGTATGACTCTGTGCATAGATGTGTGAGCAGTTGATTCACTAGATGTATGGGTTCAAAAGTGCATGTGGAAACAGCTGTATGGGCGGTTGACTGTGTGCATGAGTGTATTGGTGAGTGAATGGATATCTCAGTGCTACATGTCAAAGTAAGTACATATGTAAAACACAGTACATGTGAGAGTTGACATATATAAATAACTGTGCATAAGAGCCAGTGAATGTGTGAGTGGCTGTATGGATCATTGTGAACTTGTATCAGGGATTGTATAACAGAGTAAATATGTGTTAGTATATGTTTTAATAAGTAAGGTGTGTATAACTATATAGTTGAGGAAATGGAGGTGTGATTGATTCTTTGCAAGACTGACTAGGTGTGTGAGTAACTCCATGGATGAGTGACAGTCTGTGAATGTCTGTTTACACTGAGTGTATCTAAGGTTATATTAGAGTCTGAAGAGGTTCATCGTATCATCACATGAATGATGTCATCAGTGATGTGATCAGTAATGTCAAATGAGATGTCATCAGTGATGTCATCAGTGATGTCATTTGAGATGTCATCAGTGATGTCATCAGTGATGCCACTGACCATGTCATGAATGATGTAATATGTGACATCATCAGCAGTGGATTGCGGGTGCGCGATATATAGTTAGTGCAACTAACTATATATGGAATTTCAATGGTTTTGTGTGAGTAAAATAAAGTTTTTTAAATGCTAATTCCTAACTATATATGGTCTCTAACCTATGGTTTTTTCAGTGAATTTCAATGGTTTTTTAATAGCAAATATCATAAGCTGTCGAATGTCAAGTACGTGGTAAGTAAAAACATTTTCGTGTTTATGCACACTGATCTGCTTTGAATGCTGCCCCCCCTCATTTCTATTAGGAGTACTCTCTCTTTGCAGATAGTGAAGGGTAGTTAACGCAGGCCTTTGCCCCCGTTGTAATCCGTCGTGCCTGCTTCTCTCTCCATTTGATTGATTGTTATCCAAGCATTTACTGTTTTAGAATTGGTTCTCTTTGGTTCATTCTCTATTTACAAACAAGCACAGAGTCGCAATACTCTGTTTAGTCTTTGCAGATAGTGAAAAATCGCGTAAAAAAACAAAAGGGATCGAGCAAAATCAGTAGGCCACTAATGGGATCTCTTTTTGACCTCGCTAAAATAGAAACATCAGGAACAACCCCTCATGAGAAATACGAAACTAGTGAGATGAACTGAACTCCACACCATGATGGCTGCAAGACAGCTCGGCTCCGCAACCCACCCCGCCCAAAATAACGATAAACTCTATGCAAATATTACAAATATATACAACACACCAGCAAAGTAACAGGGTAAAACATTTTATTAAATAACTATTTACATAACTATTTTATACTTTTTGTTGCCCGATCCGGCTAGCTCAATCGATCGAGCATGAAACTCATGCACTCTGATAGTTCAAAGTTTTGAGGAGTGCTTGTTAGACTGTCTGAAGCTTATTTGCACCTGCTACAGCTTCACTATTCTCAATGTAAGTGGGGGCTGTTTGAGGACGTGACTGCATTTGAAAACAATGTGATGCGGTGCCTCCCTGAAACGCTTGACGGAGGCCCCCGAGGGACGGTGTGATGGCGCGGACTCGGAGGGGGCGCTTGGCTCCGGCCCCCTCCCCAAGTCGTGTTGCCCCGGTGTGGCCTGAGATCGCCCCCGACATAGGTGGCCGGCTCCCGGGGTTAAGCGGAACTTTTTGCCTTTTGGTGACTCTTCCATTCTGGACCTTGTCCCACAATCCGTTTGACCTGAAGACACGCTGTAGTGGGGCGCCCCTTTACCGTTTCAGTTGCCATTCCGCCCGCTTTTGCTACACTGTGCCTCTTCCGCTATTCAGCTGTTTACCGCCCGCTCTTGCGACTACAGCGTTTCGCTCACCATGTAGTTGAGTTGCTCCCGCTCTTGCGGTGCAGCGATAGGCGGCTGCCACAGGACTCTCAAAATGGCGGCCGGCTCTTCAGATTTGGGCGTGGTCCACTAAAATGGCCCTGCGACACCTTGGAACTCGGACGCTTGTCTGCTAGGGCTTGGGCTCCATTCTCGAAAGCGTCCCCTCAGCCTTGAAGATTCTACAAAAGTCTTGGGGGCCCCCGACTCCCGCAGGCTTCTGGTGGGGAGCGGCTGCCATGATTGCTCGTGGAATGGCCACGACGGAGCTACGAGATATTGGTGCTCTCATGCTGACGCCAGCTTCAGTCTGAAACATCCAGAAACACTGTAGACTACCAATTTGATCAGTTCCGGTAGCGCCCCAACGTGACCCGGTAGAGAAGAACTTGCCCTCCCCTCTTTGACTGATGGTTCTTGTTGCCTGTCCCTTCTGTTGTCATTTAACAGAACTATTTAGCCTGCTGAAAGGGGTTGTGTTCCGACCGCTGGTTGGTGGAGACATTTTGACTATATTCTGGACCTGCGTTGTCGCGTAATGCGTCATATGATGCGCCGCGTTAGCGCATCCGGAAGTGCTCCGATGCGCGAAGCGCAGCTTCCCGGAAGCGATCCGGGGCGCGGCGCGCGGCGCGTAACGTAAGCATAACAGGTCATGTGACTTGTTAATAAAACTTTTCATTGGTTCATTTTACTTTTCGTATTCTAATGATGAAAGGCTTGGTCATATGACCTAAAAATTACACTTTTTATTACTTTCGAACATTATTTTTTCTTAAACATATATGTTATAATGTTCCAGGCTAATGTACTTTCCCGGAAAATTTACAACTGTCCTGCAAGTAAAATATATTCCTTTTTCGAGAAAAAGGGCGTTTCTTCGTCCCATGACGGAGCCGTTGAGCAAAAGAGGCTCGGCCTGCTGTCTTAGTCGCCGATACGCCTGAATATCAGATTCTTATCGATCACTTTATGTTGCAGGAGTAGAAAACACAACAGCCCTTGACCATTTATCTTTACTGCGTACCTGCGTATTATACCTTTTACCCTTCATGTAATTGGACTGCTTTATTTCACTTGCCTTTTACTGATTCGAAAACAGTGACTATTATTAAAAACTTTACCAATGTAAATACTACTACCATGTTTTCTTTTAAAAACCTTTATTGTGAAAATGTCAGTATACAAATACGGGGCTATAACCACGTGGGCCGGCCACGGAGCAAACTGTAATCGTATATGATGAGGAGACATTTACACTGTAGAGGAACGTAACGGGCGGGCCATTAGGTTGCAAGAACTAAGGTGTCTAACAGTTGCGGAATCGGTGGACGTACATTTTATAATTAAAAAACGACAGGGCCAGTTACAATAAAATTATCTAGATATACATTTGCGGGCAAGTACCATGGGTGACGTTAATTCGAACTTTCAATAGTACAGTAATCAATAACACATTAGAACTTAATATCAATAGGGATGTCGAAATATTCAATCAATTCTCGTCCCCGCCCGCCATGTGCTTCAAAACTGCATACATATCTCGTGATATCAAGGTTGTGCAACCAGTACACATCAAGGAGTTACGAGTCCCATTTATTCCGGCGCCATTTTGGGCGAGGACGGGCAGGTCCAGGATATAGTCAAAATGTCTCCACCAACCATCGACTATGATGATGTTCATATGCTGTATTTATTAGAGTAACACTCATCTGTCCACATGAAATTTATTTGCCACAATTACCATAACTATATTTTTTTCGGTTCCTCTGGAGAGTACATCGTGGCAGATGAGGCAGGTAACGTACCGGGCATTTACCTTTTTTGCATGTAGAGGAAAGGAAAAAAAATTCGAGCGTCCGAGTTCTAAGGTGTCCCAGGGCCATTTTAGTGGACCAGGCCCAAATCCAAAGAACAGGCCGCCATTTTGAGAGTCCTGTTGCAGCCGCCTGTCGCTGTAGCAGCAAGAGCGGGCTAAACTCAGCTATACGGCGCTCCATTGAAGTAACATAGACTTGCTGAGGATCTTTCATATTTTCAACACACACCAGTGCGGCAACTTGCTAGACACCACCTCGGTGCCATCCTGATCTCGGCGCCCCACTGCAGATGAAGTGCCTCCACATGGAGGGAGAGACTCATTTGCGCCGCCTCCCCCCCGCTTCTCAGAACTCTGAACTATGACACCACCTCGGTGCCATCCGGATCTTGGCGCCTTGTGCTGGTTCCAGCCTATTCACACATCGGTCCGCTACTGACGCCACCTCACAGGCCAACGGGGCGCCCCACGCCGACTTTCGGCGCAGCATTGTAGGATGGCCACACCAGTGCGGCAACTTGCTGGACACCACCTCGGTGCCATCCGGATCTTGGCGCGTTGTGCTGCCTTCGGCCTATTCGCACATCGGTCCGCTACTGACGCCGCCTCATCTTGGGGGCGACGCACAGCATCACATTGCTTTCCAATGCAGTCAGATCCTCAAACAGCCCCCACTGACTGAGGCGAACTCACAGGCCAACGGGGCGCCCCACGCCGACTTTCGGCGCAGCATTGTAGGATGACCACACCAGTGCGGCAACTTGCTGGACACCACCTCGGTGCCATCCGGATCTTGGCGCGTTGTGCTGCCTTCGGCCTATTCGCACATCGGTCCGCTACTGACGCCGCCTTATCTTGGGGGCGACGCACAGCATCACATTGCTTTCCAATGCAGTCAGATCCTCAAACAGCCCCCACTGACTGACGCGAACTCACAGGCCAACGGGGCGCCCCACGCCGACTTTCGGCGCAGCATTGTAGGATGGCCACACCAGTGCGGCAACTTGCTGGACACCACCTCGGTGCCGTCCGGATCTTGGCGCGTTGTGCTGCCTTCGGCCTATTCGCACATCGGTCCGCTACTGACGCCGCCTCACGTGCCAACGGATTTTCTACGCTTTTTATAGCCCTATGCCGCATAACAGGTCATGTGACTTGTTTATAAAACTTTTCATTGGTTCATTTTACTTTTGGTTTCCTAATGATGGAAGGCTTGATCATATGACCTAAAAATACACTTTTGATTGGATTAAAACATTTTTTTTTCCCAAACGATGAAAGCCCCACCTTGTTTCTGGATGTTTCAGACTGAAGCTGGCGTCAGCATGAAAGCACCACCATCTCGTGGCTCCGTCGTGGTCATTCCGCGAGCAATCATGGCAGCCGCTCCCCACCGGAAGCCTGCAGGAGTCGGTGGCCCCCATGACTTTTGTAGAATCTTCAAGGCTGAGGGGACGCTTTCGAGAATGGGGTCCAAGACCTAGTAGACAAGCGTCCGAGTTCCAAAGTGTCCCAGGGTCATTTCAGTGGACCAGGCCCAAAAAGGAAAGAGCCTGCCGCCATTTTGAGAGTCCTGTGGCAGCCGCCTATCGCTGCACCGCAAGAGTGGGCGCAACTCAGCTGAATGGCGGATTTTGGCACAGTGTACCAAAAGCGGGCGGAATGGCAACTGAAACGGTAAAGGGGCGCCCCACTACAGCAGACGAGCCTCCACCTGGGGAGGCCCGTTCACGCCGCCTCACCCCCCCCCCCGGGGCGCCCCACGCCGTTATTCGGAGCAGCATTGTAGGATACCAAAACCAGTGCGGCAACTTACTGGACATCACCTGGGTGCCATCCACATCTCAGCGCGTTCTGCTGCCTTGGGACTATTCGCACAACAGACCGCTACTGATGAGGCCTCCCCCCGCACCCCCCGGGACGCCCCACGGAATGGCAACTGAAACGGTAAAGGGGCGCCCCACTACAGCAGACGAGCCTCCACCTGGGGAGGCCCGTTCACGCCGCCTCACCCCCCCCCCGGGGGCGCCCCACGCCGTTATTCGGAGCAGCATTGTAGGATACCAAAACCAGTGCGGCAACTTACTGGACATCACCTGGGTGCCATCCACGTCTCAGCGCGTTCTGCTGCCTTGGGACTATTCGCACAACAGACCGCTACTGACGAGGCCTCCCCCCGCACCCCCTGGGACGCCCCACGCCGTTTTTCGGAGGATACCAAAAACCAGTGCGGCACCCAGGTAACATCACCTGGGTGCCGTCCAGAACTCAGCACGTTGTGCTGCCTTGGGACTATTCGCACAAAACACAGCTACTGACCATTGTTGCTTCTTTTTTAAAAAAAATGTTTAAATGTATTTACTGTTTTTGTTGCGTTGTATATATTTATAAGTTATTAAAGTTTTATAATCTTACTACTTTGTTGGAGTGCTATATATTTTTAATGTGACACATAATTGTAAAAACTTTGATGTACAAAGAGGCATCCCTGGAATCTTCCGCTTCAGGCTCGGTCCCCTCCCCAATCACAATACAGGATGGTTTTCAGATAGTAGGAACGCGTGTGGTGTGACGGATCTCATCGGGTGGGGGCCTTGATCTACTGTAACTCCTTTGAAGAGGGGTGATTCTTTACAGCTGGGGCCATAAACTACATCTGCATGGCTAGGTGATAGCCTGGGACCGGCCTGGACAATCGGACACAGAGGAAGAGGAGTGTCAGAGGGTGCGGTAGTGAATAGGGCGAAAGGGAGGTGTTGGGCGGGCACAGGGTGTGATTCTCAAGGAAGAGCAGCGCAGATGGGGGGAGGTTTATTGCCCATGCATAAGACAGAGAGCGGGGGTGACCAGTGCCTGGGGGAGATGCTTGCGAGGGTGGGGACCCATGCTAAGGATCGACAGCGTGCAGAGAGTGGGTCTGGTCAAGGCATCTAAAATGGCTGCCGTGCACGACAAAAGTGCGGCATTTGAAAAAAGGCAAGATGGCGCAGACAATGTTTATCAACAGTTCCTGATTTCCTTCAAATTGAACGTTAACAGACGTTATCTCTCCCACACTACCGGTCCCCCTGGGCTTAAACGCCGAGATGGTAGGGACTGCATCCCGTGGAGATAGGCCGAGACGTCACTCAGCAAAAAAAAAAAAAGTCTATAAACATACAATAAGTTAAAAGTCAATCATTCTTGTTTCCTTGTAGTACGCTCCCCAGTCCGCTTTCCGTTACGCGTACCGGGCGCACCCCACGATAAAAAACGATTTTTTTTTTTTTGCCCCGCGGGGCCCTTTTAAAGCCTCCACATCAAACCTAGGGGGTCAGGGAGGATCTACTATGCCCCCTTATAGTCATTTGCCCCTTCGCTTTGGCCTCCTCTTGTCTCTCGATCCTACCGAGAGACAAGATGGCGGCCGCTACGGACTGTTTGGAATGTTTACAGACACCGGAGAGCCAATCAGCTTCGTTTCGCAAAGCTCCGTAACGCGAAAAGTATGCGAACCGGATCGCTGCCCGGAGCGCTGTTACAGATATATATCTTTTTTTGAATGTTAATTTCTCAAAATACACTGGAGCACATATATTGAGACCTAGCAAAGGCACATCAGGCTAACAGTCCCTACAATTTTGCCAAGTTTCGTGCAAATCCATTCAGCCGTTCGGGCTAAAAGTGAGGCCAACCGCCCTATGGAAATTAACATGGGAAAAACGCGTTTTGGGACCCCCCTTTTTTCTTGGCTCCCCTTGACGAACCCCCCCAAATTTTTAGGGGCTGCTCAGAAACAAAATGTTCAATTTTCCTGAAAATTTCAGCCAATTCCGTCCACAAACGCCAAAGTTATTAGACATAGAATTTTCAAAAATCCCATAGAGAAAAAATCCTAACTATATATACCTACTGGCGACCGCCAGTAGGTAATATATATATATATATATATATATATATATATATATATATATATATATATATATATATATATATATATATATATATATATATATATATATATATATATATATATATATATATATATATATATATATATATATATATATTACCTACTGGCGGTCGCCAGTAGGTAGTTATAGTTAGGATTGGCTACCATAGGAAATCCGCAACATTCTATTGGGAATAACTCTGGCGCCGGTTGAGGAATTTGTGTGTAATTTTCCAAAATTTTAACCAGCTCTGCTGCGCTCCTTCCCTGAAAGTTTCGGGGGGATTCGTGAAGTGGGGGCTGAGAAAAAAGGGGGGTCCCAAAACGTGTTTTCCCCATGTTCATTTCCATAGGACGGTCTGACAAGTCTACAGCCCGAACCGCTGAACGGAATTACGCCAAACTTGGCAAAATTGTAGGGAATGGTACGCAGATGCGCCTTTGCTATATTTGCGGAAATTTGCTCCAGTGGTTTTTTTGAAAATTAACTTCAAACACATATATATCTATAGGCGCGCTCCGAGCGCTCACCGGTACGCGTACCGGGGAGCGCACCCGGCCCGCTACAGGAGTGCGCGAGCGGAAAGCTGATTGGCTGTCGGGTGTCTGTTAACATTCTAAACAGTCCAGAGAGTCTGCCATCTTGTGTCTCGGTACAATCGAGACACAAGAGGTAAAAAAGAAAGGGGGAAATAATTAAAAGGGGGCAGAGTAGACACCCCCTGACCCCCTAGGTTTTCTGAGGGGGGCCTAGAAGGACCTTGAAGGGCAAAAAAACTTTTTTTGTTTTTTTTTAATTTTCGCGGGGTAATGCTGGGTGCGCTCTCCGGTACGCGCACCCTGAGTGCACCACGGGGAAAAACAGTGTAAAAAAAGAGAGTAAAAAAATTGTCGCAAGGAGTTACAGATACATCAGTATTTCTGAGCTATCTGTAAGCGCAAAAGTGACGCATTGCTGAAATGTGTCACAAAAGTGACGCAACTCCAGCAATGCATCCTTTCACATGGGGCAAGCCCCATGTGAAAGGGCCTGCATCAGTCTTACGCCTGCTGTGAGGCAGGCGCAAGATTTTGTCGCAACGGCATCCTAAAAGTGACGCAGTGAAATCTCATAGATTTCACTGTGTCACTTCTACGACCCTTCCTTGCGTCAATACGCCCCCTTTGCATACATTATACCTGGCGCAGGTATAATGTGGCGCAGGGGTTTACAAAGTGACACATCTAGCTAGATGCATCACTTTGTAAATATGACTCAACAAGGCGCTTTTTTTACACCACTGGTAAAAGTGACGCATGGCCTCATAAATGAGGCCCTCAATCTTCTACTCTCACTTTTTCTTTCACTTTCTCTGTCTCTTCACTCCCTTACTCACCTTGTCTCACACTCACTTGCCTTTATCCCGTCTGTATCTCCACTCTTTCCTAAACATCACTGCTCTTTTCTTACCCTTGCACACCCCGTTCCTTTACTACATTTTCTTCACTTATCCTCATTCCCCATGTTCACTCTCGTTCTCCTCACTCACCTCCCACACTCACCTTCTTTCAGTCCCCCTACTTCACTTCCCTTCCCCTCTCGTCCCTTTCTTTGCTTTCTCACTCATTTTCCTCTCCTCTCTCACTGCACTCAACTTCAGTTACTCTTTTTCATTTTTTTAAGAATACAGCTCTTTTTTGAGAATTGGAGGTAGTTCTTAAAAGAACTTTTTTTTTCTTCTTTTTTCTTTTTTTTTCAACAAAAACAGGGAATGGGAAACTGCTCAACAGGAGCAAAAAAAAAATAATCAAAATTAGGGATGGGGACGGCAGCGGTGGTTCTCTAATGCTCGAACAATGATCATAATACTTTTTTCCACGTAACAAAGTAGGGCATCACAATGTTTGCATTTGATGGAGGCCTCATTAAAAACAGGCTGAATATTTGGGATCAGCTGCTCTGGTCGCCCCCTCACCGATGCAGTTGCTCCTCCAGTTGAAGTAGAGGTACCATCTCTTGGAGCCTCTCGTGCCAGAGCCCTGACACTCTCCCGGGCATAGTTCTGGGGGTGCCTCCTCTGGACCTGCCGAATCATAGCAGAAATACCAAAACTGTACTTCCTTCTGGGGTCTCCTCTGGAAAGTACAGTATGGCAGATCTTGCACTCCACCTTTGGAGCATTTACTTTTTTATGTCCCTCAGGAATATCAAAAAATTTCCAGATGAAATGTTCTTTCACCTTCGGCTGAGGAGGCTCTTCATCTATGAATCCATCTGACACCTCACTGCTGCTGGATGCTCTGGCAGCCATTGTATCCACAGATTATAAGCAGTGAAAAAAAGAGGTCTTGCTCTCACCAAAGTGAAAGAAGAAGTGAAGGAAAAGGATGGGGTTTTCATTCTTTGGAAAAAAAATCTGTTAGCAACCAAGGAAAATTTTTATTTTAAGGTCGCATGACTTGATGCGCTTACGCTATGCGCACCAGAGCGCTTCCGGGGGCGCTCACGCGGCACGAACATAGGCGCTTCCGGGGGCGCTTACGCGGCGCGAACGTAGGCGCTTCCGGGGGCGCTTACGCGGCGCGCCTGAGTGACGTTTTGGTAGCTTTACGAAAATGCAAAATCATTTTCATTCGAAAAATCAAAAATACTGCTTTATAAGTATGGTACAGAATGTCTTGCATTATTATTTAGTTTTCATACATATTTTTTTTACGAACGCAGAAATAGCGCTCTCGCTGCGCTCTCGGGAGAGCTTACCGGTACGCGCACCCTGAGCGATCCAAGACAAAATGGTACGGGTAAGCTTACCGGTGCGCGCACCAGGAAAAAATTATAAAAAAAAATATATACATTAAACAAATAATTTTTTTTATAGTTGTAAAAAACAGCTAATAATAAAAAAAAACGTAGGTTACAAAGTCGATATACACAGGATTTAGCTTTTAAAAAAACTATGAAATTCACTGAAAAAACCATAAGTTTCACATACGTTATAGTTAGGAATTAGCATTTTAAAAAACCTTAGAAATTCACTGAAAAAACCATAGGTTTCACACTCGGTATAGTTAGGAATTAGCATTTAAAAAACCTTTGAAATTCACTGAAAAAACCATAGGTTTTACACCAGTTATAGTTAGCTGAACATTTTACTCATACAAAACCATTGAAATTCCCGCGTTATAGTTAGTTGGACTCACTATAACTCGCGTGCCCGCAATCCACTGCTGATGATGTCACATATTACATCATTCATGACATGGTCAGTGACATCACTGATGACATCTCAAATGACATCACTGATGACATCACTGATGACATCACTGATGACATCATCCATGTGATAATACGATGCACCTCCTCACACTCTAATCTAAACTTTGATACATCCAGTGTTAAATACAAACTACCATTCCTGAAATTATTGACACACCAATACCAGTAACTACATACACACTCACTGATTTCTAGGTCTACACACACATCCACTCATTCACCCATACAATCACTCATACATACAGTCACTCATCAATAGAACACTATCATATCCACTCATACACCTATACAGACACTCACAAGCTGACAATCATCCACAGAGTTAATCACACACCTAGTCAGTTATGCAAAGAATCAATCACACTCCCATTTACTCAACTACACAGTTTTACACACTAAACGTTACTTATTCAAACATATACTAACACATACTTACTCTCTTTTACCATCACTGATACAAGTACACATTGATCCACACAGTCACTTACGCAATCACAGGCTCTCATGTATAGTCATTTATATATGCCAACTCTCACATGCACTGTGTTTTACATATGTACTTACTTGTACATGGAGCACTGAGATAGCCATTCACTCACCAACACACCCATGCACACAGTCAACCACCCATACAGCACTTTCCAAATGCACTCTTGAACCCATATACCAAGTGAATCAACTGCTCACACATATATGCACAGAGTCACACACCTCCCAACCACCCACACACACACACACACCCTCACATACAAATACTTAGGCAACCAATCAATAACCCATATAGCCACTCGTATAGCTACTGATCAACACATGCAGCAGCTTACACAACAACAGACATACTGATGCATACATTCAGACAGTTTAGTCACTAACAAATGCATTCAGTAAGATACATTTAATCACTTACTCATACAGTCAGTCACGCACCTACTATATCCTTCATCCAGACACTCATACATCCACTCATTCTTCAATATATAAAACATATTTTTACTTTTCAGAAACACACATTCACTGGATGATGTCATCAGTGATGTCATCAGTGATGTCATTTGAGATGTCATCAGTGATGTCATCAGTGATGTCATTTGAGATGTCATCAGTGATGTCATCAGTGATGTCACTGACCATGTCATAAATGATGTAATATGTGACATCATCAGCAGTGGATTGCGGGCGCACGAGTTATAGTGAGTCCAACTAACTATAACGTGGGAATTTCAATGGTTTTGTATGAGTAAAATGTTCAGCTAACTATAACTGGTGTGAAACCTATGGTTTTTTCAGTGAATATATATATATATATATATATATATATATATATATATATATATATATATATATCAAGCTCCGGTTCCCAAACGTGGTTCAAGAAGAACCGCACTCACAATGAAAGTCGTGGCACACACCTCGTTTATTTGTCGGTATCAACATATATATCAGTAAACAGGTCGCACCAACAGTTTGGCTGCGCATGAAGGTGGGAGGTCATGCTGTGCTAGTAACTGCTGGCGATGGTGTGCGCTATTCCTGTTGGTGCGCACAGGTTGGACTACAGGAAGCCTCATTACCAGGATACTATGGGAAGCTGGCTTCCCATAGCATTTTTTCACCTTAAGAAGTAATGGAATTATTTTGGGAATTTTACATAACAAGCATAAAATGAATTTCCAGAACGTACAGGATTTATGCCGGAATAATTAAAATTTTGCCCGGAATTACTAACCGTAGCGATACATTGGTGGTCCACAGAAGTCCAAATATTTAGAACCATTGATTTAGACAGTTCATGGAGTGCGGCAGGATCACCAGGAGCAATTCCAGGGGGAAGGAAACTGGCGGAATTTTGCAGATTCTTTTTTCAATAGGCTTTTGCATTCCGCAAAATAAAATTAAAATATTTCATCTAGCCCTTTTTGCAACACTTACTTAAGGAGTCTCAGAGTCCTTATCTTATCATGCCTTTTTTTGTTGTTTTTGTATAGAGCCGAGTGTTTGGAAACGATATGTGAGTTTACGGAACTGGATTCCAGGGTATTTCAAAAGCTTTTAAAATTCCATGGCTCTCCCCGTTGGGCCTACGCTTCGATTTTTAAATGGCTTTCTGCTGAGTGTTATGACGCGGAAAGACGGTGACATGCATCAGTGGCGTGATTGCTCATGGGCCAAGCGGGCGAATTCCTGGTGTGGGTGATTTGCTTCGTATGTTGTTGTTTAAGTGGGTTAGGTAGAAAAAATGTACTCCTGACAGCGCAGATTACATGTCACGGCCAACAGCAGATGGGTGGTAACAAGTGCGCCTTGCACTGGGGGTTCTATTTCGTTAAACACAGTGATGCCCCTGTTGCTGTGAAATGTTTGCAAACCTGCTAAAAGACAGAGGTGATCACCCATGAAGGCTGTTGGTGGATGAAATAATACATCAAAAAAGTGAAGTATACAATCTAGGAGATTCGCCTCAGCACATCAATGAAATACGCTAAATTGAACTATTACGTCGTTCTCCAGCCCCATACGTCATGAATGAAAATTGTATCCTTTCAGCCAACCCATTGCTTCAAACCCACCAATCAGATTTGCCGAAATTACAACTTAGATTGTTTTGATGAGTAGAGGCAGAAATATCGACCTGTAGAGAGATAGGATGGGAAAATGGTAATAAGGGCCCTGCTCCACTACTCCACTCTAAGTAGGGCACTGTCTCATCATAAAGGAATTATATGGTCCTGCGTCTATACTAATAACAAGGTGAAGTTTCAAATGAGTGAGAACAGTCTACCACACCTATCACCTTCAAACGAACTGACAAAAAGTAGCTGCACCACTTTCCAGGGTAAGATGTTGCTTTTCCTCAACCACCTAAGACCACATATAGGGGCCGATTAGGATGGCGGACGGACTTGCGTCCGTCCGCCATCCCAGAGGTGGAGGGACCGTCCGCATGGACTGCGGAGGTCCCTCCATGCAAATCAGGATGTGACCGCCACCCTGGCGGTCACATCCTGGATATTTAACATTGTGGCGGGTGCTGCTTCAAGCAGCACCCGCCGCAATGTTAAAAGTGCATGTGTAACATTTACATGCACAAAGCGGCAGGCACCGTGCGGTGCCTGCCGCTTTGTGCATGTAAATGCTGGGGGGTACCATAGGTACCCCCCATGTGCACCCCCCACCCGCCTACGCCCTGGGGGCCCGCAACGGGCCCTCAAAAGCAAAAGTACACATGCTTTTCCACGGCGGAAAAACCGCCGCGGAAAAGCATGTTTACTAATGCTTCCTAATTTGGCTGGCGGTGTCTGATAGACACTGCCAGCCAAAGGAGAGCTTTTCCGCCGCGGTTGTAATCCGACCGCGGCGGAAAAGCAGCGGACAGAATCCAAGACCCACCAGCCATCGTAATGCGGCGGTGGGTCTTTAGTGACTCCGCAGAGGATTTTCCGCCTCCTCCGGGCCGGCGGTGGCTTTCGCCGGCCCGGAGGAGGCGGAAAATCCTCTATCATAATCGGCCCCTTAATACGGTTCTTGTGTTTCCTAAGACTTTTGGCCAGAGCATAGAAAGGTTTGTGTGCAGTCCAATACCTGGCAAAGAACAGCTCTAGATGTTGCCCACGAAGCCATACAGCTAGAGGAGTGACGAGGAACAGAACAGCACACTCATCTCATAAACATCCATTCAGCTTAATGCTTCTCTTAATTGAACGTGACACTGCAAATTCACATGGTGTCTTTTATTCTCACGAGTTGTTCTTTTTGGAATGATATAGCTGTGATGCTGGGGAAAATATCTCATGCATTTCAACAAATTCCTGTCATTATTTCAACTCTGACTATAACCACTCCAACAGAGTACTTCTAATTCCCATAGGCTACCTTCTAAAAGTCCCTCTGACTAATATTGCCAGAATCATAGTGGCTTCAGAGGATGACAGGCTTAACTTTCATTCATCTTGTGCCAAAGTCTAACATTTGGTTATTCCTTTGATCAGATGTTGTCTCCCTTCAGGTTTATTATTGTAATACATGAAGTGTTTGTAAACATTGCATTCAGTCATTGCTGGTGTAACCTTCACAAGCGAGTTGCAGTGAGGTGTCGTTTAACCAAGTTCTAAATGGCTAGCTTGTGCTGGAGCACTTGGACCATCCGCACCTGGATTATGCCCAGCCCCAGGAACTCTGCTTCTCCGCACTTCTGCCGCTACCATGCTGTGACTCTCTGTGCCCTCAACACTGGCTGCTGCTCCACACTCTGCTGCCTCGCCACACAACACAACACAACACCAAGGGACTATTCTCCTGGGATTCCCGAAAGTTTTCATGCTCTTACTCACACTCAACACTCACTGTACCAACAGCGCCCAATACCCCACTCTTTCACACTTACACAGTCCTGCAACCACCCACACAACACTCCACACTTGAGTGCATGCTCCTCCACACTTTCTCACTCACCAAATGTACCACAGAGTTCTGAGACCTGCTGCAAGACCTCATACCTGCTTTTCCTCACAGAAAACTGACTGAACCCTGCATCGGCACCTGATATCACCCCAGCAATCAACCCCAGCTACAAGACAGCCATGGAAGAAAGACTTCACAAGCCGAGGGGTAGAATCGCTATCATTTACAAGAACACAATCAGCTGCACCACATCCATGGACATGTCATCCTCCAACATGGAGCACCTGTCGTTCAAGATCCATGTTACAGCCAGCTTCACCCTAAGTGGCACTCTCATCTACAGACTACCAGAACCACACACCAACTTCACCGAAACCATCATCGACTTTGTTGCACCACTCGCCCTCGATGCAAGCAATTACATTCTTCTTGAAGACCTCAACCTCCACCTGGAAGACCAATCCGACCCCACCTCAAGAGCACTCATTGAAGACCTTGGAATCCTGATTCTTACCTAACAAGTAAAGGGACCTACTTAAGTTGCCAGACTTTTCCCGGACCCTATTTTCATCAACATCAGCAACATCCAAGTTGATGAGCCCATACCAGTCTCCTGGACAGACCATGGCCATGTCAAGTTCAGCATCCCCACCCCAGTCCAATCCAATAAACACACACCACCACCAGCTCAGCCTACTGAAACTGAGACAGCTTTGCTGACAAGGACTGGAACACCACTCTCAAAACCTACTGACCAGAAGACAGTAGCTAATTATGTGAAATAGGGCACATTCCTGCCCTTTCCCTATCATGCAGCGCAGCAATGTGACTTGGCGTGCTACGTGATTTTTCATAAATATCCCCCAATTTCAAATATCTGTTTTTGAACACCTAGGATTGCCTTGATAGGTAAAAACCATGGAGAATCCAGTCTTTTCTGATTTCTTAATCACCTCATCATGAAAGCAGCCGCAGTCCATAGTGGGAGTAGCTGCCGGGCAGTGACGTGGGGAGAGGGAGGGGCAGGGTGGGTGTAGTAAACTATGGATTACGGAGGTTTACAGGTAAGTAAACATATAAATAAATAAAACGAATTTCGTTGCGCGCACTGCATCGCATCTGGGGATGCAGTGCGCGCAACAAAATTTGCGCACCCTGCCCCTCCCCACGTCACCGCCCGGCAGCTACTCCCACTACCGACCGCGGCTGCATGAAAGTCCTTGGTTTCTGAGAGAGGTAACAGGGAATATGTTTCACCGGGCTCGTTAAGCAGGGTCCCACAGAGGCAGAAACCTGTCACAAGAGTCATCAAATTCAACATATGCGCCACTTCCGAGGAGAACTAAAATTACAAGGCATCACTCATCCAAGGCAGCCCTATATCACATTAAAAGATGGCCTGATGAAAGCACGATCTGCAGTCAGAAATATAGTGACATTAACAACTTAATTGAGAAAGAAAGGCCTTATTTTTTTTGTTTAACAGACAGTTGCTTTTCTAACGATTTCACTCACATTGCACATGAGAAGCTGACTCACTCCATCGCAGTGACGATATGAGACAAGAGGGAGGCGTTTTTCTTCACTTTGATATAAAATTAATCGTATCAGAGGGTTTTCTTGAGTTTTTACGCGTTTTATGTCAACATAAGCTAGTGCAGCAGTGTTCAGAATATGGCAGGAAGGACAGAAACTGTGGAAGAATTTTGTGTGATGTCCGTATATGATGCGCGTGTATATGTTAGTTAATGTCCTGATTACACAGGGAGCAGTATTGACCACACCCAGGAAATAATGATTCCGCAGGGAGCTGTATTTAAAAGAGTGTGGCGAATTTCATCTACTATGGGATTGCAACTGAAATCTATATGACAACATGTGGGATTGGTGTGTTCTGCACCAAAAAATCGGTGTTTTTAATGGTTTATCCCAGGTAAATTTCGTCATATTTGGGCAGGCAAAATTTATCATGGGAAAATTCCAGGGTTAAGGTGTTTACTGCAAATCTCTGAATTGTAATACATGTGCGGATTGGAAATTAAACCCCAACTTTAGTTAAGTCGCTAAGGGAAATCACTTACAAAGTCAATGGTTGTCTTAAAAATCTGGGATGGATCTGGGATTGATGCAAGCCCTGCGGTTACTATATTAGACACCCCTGCACTAGCATTTGTTGAAAAATAATACAATATACCTGTATTAGTTGACAGTGCCTGTCTTTGTACGGTACAGATTTTCTGAAAGCTTTCCTCGATTTTTCATCCATTCATTGCTTTTAGTCAATAAATTAATGGTATATGTTACTACACTAAGGGCCCGATGTAGGTTGGATTGATTTACCGATTCATAATTACCGAATTTTACCGAATCGGTAATTATGAATCGGTAAATCAGAGGGGTGAGTATGTAGGTATTCCAGATGTGCTGGAATACCGAATCGGGGGAAATCGGTATTTACCGATTCGGTAAATACCGATCGGTAATGCCCATTCATTCCTATGGGCTTTGAAGCCCATAGGAATGAATGGGCATTACCGATTCGGTATTTACCGAATCGGTAAATACCGAATTTCACAAGGGTGCAGGGGGTGTCACTTTGACACCCTCTAGCACCCCCAAAACAGGTTTGGGTGCCATGTGGCAGGCATACCTGCCCTAAGGGCAGATCGGCCTGTCATATGGCACAGGTGTGCATGCACACATGTGCATGCACACCGGAATCGGTATTTTACCATCAAATTGAATTTGATGGTAAAATACCGATTCTGTAATGCTTGTGGGACTCAGAAGAGTCCCACCTACATATCAATTTTACCGAATCGGTAAAAATACCGATTCGGTATTTTACAGAATCGGTAAATTTACCGATCGGTAAATTTACCGATTCTGTAAAATACAGGGCCCTACATACCATTTCTCAAATACCGGTCGGTAACGGCCGAAAATACCGATTTTCGGCCGTTACCGACCGACCTACATCTGGCCCTAGATTTACACTTCTCAAATGCTTACATCCCAAAGGCTATGAAGGTGCATAAACCTGGAGGAAATGAATGCTAATTACACTGCGGAATTTCGTGTTATTCGAAACTCCTGAAAATACTTGAAATATCGCAGTATGCAACTTTGAATAGTTTTTGCATTCAATAGACTCGCCCGCAAAGAAATGGTCCACTATGAGACTTTTTTTATTTGAACCACTCTTGCCAGTATCTCGCAAGACTTTGTTTACCTGAAAACAACATTTGCATGGAAAAAAAAACACGAGAGAATGACAAACCACATTTCTCCTTACAAACATAATTTCAGAAATTTGTGTGGAATTTTATGACATTTCAAAAGGATAATAAAAAAAAGGAATTCTCACACCCTTAGAGTCACAGATTCAAAGAAGATAGGTGCTGGGGCAACAGAACACTGCTGGAATAAGGTCTGAGGACTAACAAAACACTTTCCTGAACAGTTTTGTTTAGAGCAATTTTCTAAACATACTAAGTAAGACCTTTCTTCCATGATTTAAATTGAAGCAGTTCACTGACTCCAAAGATGGGATTCTGTATATGCTTGATATACTTTTTATTTTTTATTTGGAGCTATTTTATTTGAGCCACCGGATCTAAACAGTAATAATGGTCCTTGTCTACAACATGGATGCAAGTAGGGCTCTGCTTTTAACAAGCATGGGCAAAGCCAATAGGTTTTGCATATGTGAAATTTATTGCTTTGTCAATGTTTTTGACATGTTTGAGATGAAAGACCTGCCGACTTGGGAAACTGAGTTTGAGTCTCAGCGTTGGCTCAACATCATGTGATCCTAGCCAAATCCCGTAATCTCCTCAGTGCATTAAAAAAGTAATAATAAAAAAAGTGTCCTTGTGCAATGCAATTGGTGTAATCTATGGGGCGTGCATAGGTAGCTGAGGGAGCATAGAGACAAAAGGAATAGGAAGTCTGCAAGTAGAGAGGAAATAAGATCAGTGAGTGTAGTCAAATGAGGAAATGTGCAAGGGAGGACAAAGAAAAGTTTGTGACGAGGAATAAGATGTGGAAGTGAGTGATAGCGGGTAGAGCGGAGCACTGGGACGGCACACAGCCGCTGGGGAGCAGAGAGGTAGTGGACAGAGCCAGGTCCTGAGCAGAGCACTGGGATGGCAGACGGTCGCTGGAGAGCAAGGAGAAAGCGGCCAGAGCCCAGTTCTGAATTGTGTGTGTGTGGGGAAGTGGTGTCAGTAGGCTGCGCTGAGAGCTGTCAAGGCTTTTTTTTTTTTCTATTGTCCTCATTTGTACATAGTCGATATATATTTGAGAGGTCAAATGTAGAGACAGAGACAAAACCCACTGAGGAAGAGGCCCGAAATCTAATGGCCTTAGATCACCAGATTTTGGGGACTCCCGATCACTTCATTCACTGAAGGCGTGTTCACAACACTTCGGGTACACACCTGGCCACAACCATTATCCCCATATTCCATCACTCTGTCCCCCAGGTTCGCTCTCAAGTATAACAGGTCCCGCAGAGGGTTCTGCTCTCGGATTTTCAGTCCATATCCAATGGACTATCCCTAACCTGTATGGCTAAACATAATCATCGGACTGAAGTCCCCTAACTTTTACTACAAAAAGAAAAAAGAAAGAGAAAAACCGTGTCTACCAAGGTATAGGTGGGGAGGAAAAAAAATAGGTCATTGAAAAGATGTTTACTACACTATACCTAATGTGGCCCTTCAACTACTACTATCTGGTTTTACAATAGTTGTCCCAAAAAAACTAGGTTTTTTTGTTGTGCGTATTGCCCTATCTAATTTGGCAACCCTTTGGACTGAGTTGATCCATTCACTCTCTGACGGAGGGACAGGTAAAACCCATTTAATACATAGTTCCCTTCGTGCCAGTAAAATAAGCACAAACATTAAGCTTTTACTCTTCTTTGACAAACTAGTTAAAGTATCCTCCTCTGGGATTACCCCAAAAATTACCTGTGGGCGACTCACCTTTCCTTCAACCCCCATGATGCTGAAAATCGTCTCGCCAACCTTCTCCCAAAATGATTGAATTGCAGGGCATCTCCAAAACATATGTACTTCATCAGCCTCTATTTTCCCACACTTTTGACATTTCACTCTCCTGGAACCAAACTTGGATAGTCTTCTCGGGGTCCAAAAAGCCTTGTGAACTGTAAATAAATGGTTTTTCCTTAATGGAGCAGCTTTAACACTTTGCCATAGTAGAGATAGAGATACTTGCCATAGGGTATCCCGATCGTAGCTCGGCAGCTCTTTCCTCCAAATAGATCCAGGCCACTGCTGCAAATCTTCATGGGATTGGATCATATTCCAGTACCATATGGCAATTTCCTTCCGTCCCACTGGAAAAGTCGCTGCCTTCCGTTCAAGACACCCGTTTCCAATTCCAGTTTTTTTAAGTGATTTAGCCCAGCTTAGTAATTGAAGATACTTAAATTTGGAGATGTCCCTCCTCGTTGCAAATAGAAGACTTGGCCATGATATTAATTCATCGTCCTCCAACAGCTCCCCCCACCTTTCTATTCCATTGTCTTGAATTGCTCTGGCTAGGGAGTCTTGTAAACAAATTGGGGTTCCCGGTGAGTTCCAAATTGGGGCCAAAGAACTATAATAGGGGATAAGTTGTGAAACTCTTATTTGATACCATCCCCTGCAGGCTGCTAGTAGGACTTTTAATTTCACTTTCTTATAGTATTTTGGGTCACCAAATTTAAACAAGAAGAATCTAGCTTGGGATTTATAAATAGCTGTTAAGGCCTGAAATAGTGGTGAAATTGCTCGGGTATCGCCCAGTAGCTGTCTGAAGATTTTTAGGTGGAATGCCCTCTGATACTGGAGAAGATCTGGTGTTGCTATCCCACCATTCTCTTTTTTAGCTCTAAGCTTTTGCCAAGCTCTTCAGGGGCTTTTTTTGCCCATATGAAACTAATAAAAAGACTTTGGACCTTATTTATCCATTCCTTCTTAAACTCCAGAGGAATAGAATTAAATAAAAACGTATACTTAGGTAGGATGGGCATCTTTACAAGATTAGATTTACCTAAAAAGGATAATGGCAAATCCTCCCATTTCTGTAGTAAAGTTCTTACTTTCGCTGTTACTTTATCAAAATTGGCCTTTGCTAATGATTCGATTTTTTGTACCACCTCTATGCCCAGATACCTAATATTTTGCTTAATCTGTGGACAACTGTAAAGTGTGTTCCATTGCATGATTTCAGTTTTGTCATGGTTCACTGCATAACCGGATATTTCGCCACATTTTTAATGATTTCCCAAATAGTCGATATTGAATTTTGTAAATGACCCGTAAAAATCATTAGGTCATCAGCGTAAAGGCTTATTTTTTTTCCAGTCATTACAAACAAAATAAGTTATTTCCTGAGATTTCCTTAGCTTAATGGCAAGAAGCTCGATAAACATATCAAAAAGCAGAGGAGAAGGGGGCACCCTTGCCTGGTTCCTCTTCCTATTTTAAATTGCGGTGAAAGGGATCCATTTACCAATACCCATGCAACTGGGCTATTATATAAGGATTTAACAACTTGTAAAAACTTATCACCTAGATTGAAGCGCCAAATTATTTCTTGTAGAAACACCCAATTCACCCTATCAAACGCTTTAGCTGCGTCACAGGTCATGATTGTTAACGGTTTGTGGTTTGTAGTGGCCAGGTCGATTGTGCCTATTAGTTCGTGGGTTAAGTCGTGAAGCTGTGTACCCTTAATAAAGCCCTTCTGGTCCTCATGAATGACAAGACCGATCACCCTCTCAAATATCTTGGTGATTAACTGTGTAAAAATGTTGTAATCCGAGTTGAGTAGGGAGATCGGTCTATATGATTCACATATCTTTGGGTCTTTATTAGGTTTTAATAATACGATTATGGTGGCTGCTTGCCATGATACAGGTAAAATCGATTGTGAGATGTAAATAGAATTAAACATATCCAAAAATATGGGCGCTAACTCTTCCTTTAAAATGGAGTACATTTCATTTGGTAGAGCGTCGGGTCCTGCAGCTTTCCCTTTCTTCAAGTTTTTAATGCTTCCATAAATTTCCTCAATTGTGAAGGGAGCTGATAGTTCTTTCCTATTTTTTTCACTAATACTTGGGAGATCAATATCTTGAAGGAAGACAGCTATTTGATCAATATCTGGGCTTAGATTCTAAAGATGTTGATAAAACTGTGAGAATGCTTGTTTAATCCCTCCCTCCTCTGTTATTCCTAGCCCGGTTTCCGGACATTTGATTTCTTTTATTGTATTCCTAGCTAGGTCTGCCCTTGTTTTCCAGGCTAATAATTTGCCACAGCCTTCCCCATAATCATAGATTGCAAATTTACTCGCCTCCCATTTTTGTTTTATCTTAATCTCTAAGTAGTCAGCTAAATTAGCCTTAGTCTTGGATAATTCCCCTTCGTTTATTATGTTATGATTATCATCTAGGACTCTCTGTGCTCTGTTGACTGCCTTTTCTAGAACCTCTAGTTCTTTTTTTTCCTTTTTCTTATGTGATGAACCAAGACCGATTAATATACCTCTGAGGTAGGCTTTAAAAGAATTGCGATTCTCCTATTTACATGACCAGAGAATCTGGATTTCATTAAAGACACGGAGGCTAACATTATGCATTAATCCTTTTAATGCAGCTCTCACACAGCCGCTTACGTCACAAAGGTAAGAACAAGAATTAGGTGACATCATAGTATCCATAAAGGCCAGGTGCCAAGGGAGATCAGCCTCTTTTAAATGCCTCGAGTGACAGGAGAAGTTGAAACGGAGGAACAAAGCTTGAACTTGAATGAGGAACTGGAGACCATCTTGAATTCCAAGTAGATTCATCAGTTAGAATTGTCTGAAATGGAAAGACGAGGTAAATCAAGGAGAAGGAAGGAAAGTGACTTCATGAGAAGCATGAACAAAAACATCACAATAAGAGAGCATTGTAAAATGGATTAAATAATTGTAAACCAGAATAAATAACAATTCACAATTACCCTCAGGGAGGGACGGGAGGGATAATGTTAGCCTCCGTGTCTTTAATGAAATCCAGATTCTCTGGTCATGTAAATAGGAGAATCGCAATTTCATTACAAGACAGGAGGCTACATTATGCATGTTGGTAGCCTTGAATAACTGCATCAGAAACATGTTCAATTGGTTTACAATAGTGATGTGCAAAGGTATAGGCGTTAGACCAATCAGCGGATTTAAGGATAGCATCCAACTTACCACCAGACCAGAAAGACTTGCTGCCCATAGCGCTCCTGAGAGAGTGAGCCTGGAACTTAGACAGGTCAATACCAGCAAGGTTCATAGCAATTTTAACCCACCTAGCGATAGAGCAGGATGAGATGGGTTTAAAGGGACTAACGTAAGAAACTAAAAGTTGATTTGCACCAGGAGGACGAAGGTTAGACATTCTGGAATCGTATTCCTTCATGCAATCAACGACACATAGTTTTGGGTGAGAATCAAAACGAGGGTAAAAGATAGAGTCAGACATGGTTTTAGTTCTTCTAAATATTTCGAATTTAACACCAAACATGTCGTAACATCTATTAGAGATGTCGAGAGCCTTGACATCAGAAACTCTGCGACAAGAAACTAGACATAAGAGAGAGGCGAGCTTAATAGAGAGACATTTCCTGTTAAGGAGAGAATTATTAGGCCATGAACAAAAAAGATCAAGCAATAGTTTAACATCCCAAACTGATTGATATCTAGGACGAGGGGGTCTCTTAAGACGAATGCTTTTAAGAACTCTGCAGATAATAACGTTTTTACCTACCGTCTTACCATTGACAAGAGCATGGCCGGCTGAAATTGCAGATCTAAAGCAATTAATTGACCTATAGGAAAGACCATTATCGTAGATTTCAACAAGGAAATTAACAATAGAGACTATAGGAGCCTCCACGGGATCCAGGTTCCTTTCCAAGCACCAACTAGACCATTTCTTCCAGATGTTATTGTATCTGTAATGGGTTCCGGGTGCCCATGACTCTCCGAGGAGAGTGAGAGCAGACGACGAAAGTCCAGACAGTTGGTGAGATTGCCTGACACTTTCCAGGCAAGAAGGTTCAAACTCCCTGAAACAACCAGGTGATGATCCTCTCCATCTGCGTTTAGGAGGAGGCCCTGAGTCGCGGGAATCAAGAAGGGAACGTCGCAAGAAAGTTCCAGAGCAGTGGGGAACCAGGCTTGAGACGGCCAAAAAGGGGTTATCAGAACAAGGGAGCATTGTTCCTGTCTCACCTTCTGAAGAACCCTCTGAATCATCGCAAAGGGGGGAAAGGCGTAAGGGCGAAGGGGAGCCCAAGGCTGGAGGAAGGCGTTCACAGCTAGAGCACCCGGGTCTGGCATCCAGCTGAAGTACTGGGGAAGTTGGAAGGTCAACCTGCTTGCGAAGAGGTCCACGTCGAAGGGACCCCAGAGAGTGTCCAGGGAATTGAAGATCGTCGCATCGAGTTTCCAGTCGCTGAAATCTTGAAGGAACCTCGAGTTCCAATCTGCTGAGATATTGGATTTCCCCGGAAGGTATTCTGCTCTCAAAGAAATTTTGTGTTCTAGACAGAACATCCATAATTTCTTGGCCAGGTCCGATAGGTCTGCGGACCTCGTGCCACCGAGACGGTTGATGTAAGAGACCGCAGAGACATTGTCCATTTTCAGAAGGACAGATCTGCCCTGAAGTGAGTGTCTGAAACTCATCAAGGCATAGAGCCCAGCGGTTAGCTCTAAAAAATTTATGTGGTGGGAGGACTCCGAAGGGGTCCAAACTCCGCCGGTGTCCTGGTCGAGGAGGCGAGCGCCCCAGCCATGGAGACTGGCGTCTGATTCCAAGACGAAGTCTGGGGTGGAACCAAAGATAGCCCTTCCATTCCATGCATCCAAATTGTCCAGCCACCAAGCGAGTTCCAGTCTCGCTGGCTGATCCAGAGAGATCTTGTCCCCATACCAGAGACCGGACCGGAGGGCTTGGGCTTTCACCCTCTGGAGGGCACGGTAGTTTAGAGGGCCCGGGAAGATAGCTTGGATCGAAGAGGAAAGAAGACCCAAGAGTCTGGCTAGCTCTCGTAGAGAGAGAGATTGATGTTTCAGGACAAACCTGATTTATTTTCGGATTTTCGCGATCTTCTTCTTCGGGAGTGAAAGAAGACAGCTTGAGGTGTTCACGGTGAAGCCTAAAAACTCCAGGGATTTTGAGGGAGTCAGGATCGACTTCTCTCTGTTTATAATGAAGCCGAGATCCTCTATCAAATCCATGGAGACCCTGAGGTCTGCTAGAATTTGTTCCTGGGTTTGAGACATGATGAGGATGTCGTCCAAGTAAATAATTAGGCGAACCCCTCTTGCTCTGAGAATCGAAACAATGGCTCTCATGACCTTGGTGAAACACCATGGGGCGGAAGAGAGACCGAAGGGGAGAGCTCGAAATTGGTAGAGGTGTCCGTCCCAAATAAATTGGAGGAAGGATTGGTGTTCCTTGGCCATAGGGATAGTAAAGTAGGCGTCCTTCAGCTCTAGCTTGACTAGCCAATCTCCTTGGAGAAGAAGGTCCCTGAGGAGATGGATGCCCTCCATCTTGCAGTGGCGATAGACCAGGTATTTGTTCACTTCCCGTAGATTTATGACAGGCCTCCAGCCTTTGTCCTTTTTCTCTACCAAGAAGAGGGTACTTAAAAAATTCTTTTGTGACCAAGGAACCTCGATAATAGCTCCCTTTTTCAGCATAGAGGAGACCTCCTCCTTGGCGATAGCTAGATGTTCCGGGGGGAGGTCCAAGGGTCTTGGAGTCGTGGATTGGCAAGGAATGTCCACGAAATCTATCATGAACCCGCGGACAGTTTGTAGGACCCACGGGTCTTGAGTATAACTTTCCCAGACATGGTAAAACAATTTGAGCCTTCCCCCGACCTTTGGAGGGGAGGGAGGAAGGAGGGCACTTACCTGAGGTGTTGGTATTAGGTGCTCCACGGGAGGGGAAGCCTCTGCCTCGGGAACCACGAGCTCCTCGTTGGGGGTAGAACTGCTTGTTCGAGGGGTAGTATCCTCTTCCTGCACCACCTCTTCCTCTGCCGGAGTTACAGGGCCGGAAGTTGGCACGGCCGAAAGAACGGCCCCTTCTTCCGGCCTGATCAAAAACATTAGATGGAAATACTTTTTTCAGGTTACTCTGAGCCCTGTCAAGCGCCGTAAAGGTCGCGACGTATCTGCCAATAGACTTAATCATATCTTGCCCGAAGAGTAGGCCTTGAGGTTCGGAAGAAGGTTCTTTGTCGGCCAGGTCCCCGAGTTTGGGGTTAATTCTGTTTAAGACAGTTTTCCTCCTTTCCATGTTGAGGCTCGAGTTGGCGTTCCCTAGGAGAACGATGGCTCTCTGGCTCCAACCCCTGATGAGCGCAGTGTCGAGGGGAGTATCTGAAATATAGGACTCCTCCGCAAGATCAAGGATTTTGGTGAGAGGGCCTAGGATGTCTAGTAGACAGTCCTGGCAGGATTTAAATGCTCTTTCGAGGCCCTTCCTAGGGTCCTTTCCCAGTTTAAAGAGAAATTTAATGAGGTCTGGGTCAAGGTGGGGGTCTGGCAGACCTTATCCCCAATCCATGGTCTCGGGCATTCAGCGCGCATAATGTTCCTTGTATCAATTTCCAAGGAGTTTCTCAACCATTTGGTTATAAACTTGCCGACATGTTCCTGGGGGGACCACTTAGAGCTATTGGGGCGTGAGATGTTGACAGGAGAAAACATTTCTCCCCCTAGGGGGTCAAGGATGGTATCCTTGGAGGAGGAGGGAGGGTCTAAATCTGGAAACGAGTTGGGGTCTGAGTCGGAGAGGTAATCATTAGGATCGAAAATGAACTCGTCGTAGGGTTCCTCGAAGGTCTCCTCCAGGTCAGAGTAGGTATCGGAAAGAGCACTAGCACCGTGACCAGTCGTGCCGCTTAGGACACCTTCCAGAGTTGTACCGCCAGGGGTACCCAACCTAGTTGTGCCGCGAGGGGCACCAATGCCTCTTGGAGCGCTAAGGCTTCCCGAATCCAGAGAGGTGCTTGGACCTCCAAAGTTCCCCGCACGACTATCTATAGTGTGCTTGGTTTTTCTAGGTGCTTTGAGCCTTGTAGGGTCATTAGGGTGTTGCCCAAGGTCGCTGAGGGTCCTCTTACGAGACATTACCTCGCTAAAGGTATCGAGCATGCATGCTCTCATTTCCTTTTTCAGAAAGCTTTTGAAAGCGTCACTATTGTGAGAGGGAGAGGAAGCAGTAGCATCCTCGCTCTCCATATCTGACATTTTGTTTGTGATAATGGAAAACAGAAGGCTTAACCTGCCTCTTATCTTCGCTCTTTTTTTTTTTTTTTTTTTTTTTTAATATCTGTATGAATGCCACATTTTTTTTGTTTTTTTTTGTAAGGTTATGCCTGCGCTTGCCAGAGAATGCCTTCGTTTGCCTTGTTTGCCCTATGGGCGTATCTGGGTAGGGTTGTGGTAAAATTTGGCCGAAGCAGTGGTTTGTCGGTAGCTCCCGAAAGCCTCGCAGCAACTGACGTGCTCGAGGCAGTGCTGGGAGAAGAGGAATGACCCTTAAGAGGCAGGGGGCGTTGCGCCGCCGCTGCCGAGGGTCATTCCTCTAATGCGGGACACGCGAGGCGGCGCAAGATACCGGGATGGTATCGGAGCACAGCGCGAGGGGAAACGGGCAGCGAGGGGAAACGGGCAATGGAAGGTAATCCATTTTAGAATTTAGGGCATACCTAAGGGCCGATTTTGTTTTAAGGAGTAAACGGGAGCCGAGGGCGGTCGGCGTGTAGGGCGGGTGTAATCGAGTGTACTGGGGGGGTACAGGGAAGACACACTGTGCGGGGAAGACAACCGAAAATTGGAAGTCTTGAGGGGTTACAGCAAGGTAACACAAACGCAGTAAATGGGAACACACGAGTCCCTACGGGGGTCAGCACGAGCATAGCATATATATAAGCAAAATGTAAGCAGTATCATACATATGTATGGGCAATGTTCAATAAGCAGTAATAAAGATCTATCAACATCAACAACTATCAATAACAATATCAAGTGTTAACATTAAAAAAGGCAAGGAGTAGTAAAGGCAACTTATCTGTTTGAGAGCCGCATTTAAAAGAGGCTGATCTCCCTTGGCACCTGGCCTTTATGGATACTATGATGTCACCTAATTCTTGTTCTTACCTTTGTGACGTAAGCGGCTGTGTGAGAGCTGCATTAAAAGGATTAATGCATAATGTAGCCTCCTGTCTTGTAATGAAATCCTAGACCGTGTCTAAAGGTGCAGACCCGAAGTTAATGTGAAGAATTCTTTTGTGGAAAGTTTTAGGGTGGTTATTATTGTTAAATCCAATAGTAAGGATCTATTCATATTCCATCTCCTTTCATCTGTATTATGTTTTATCTCAAGATATAAAACAACTGCAGAATGGTCTGAAAAATGTTCTGGTATGTGCAGTACCTTACTTATCTGCTGACTAATTGAAGATGAAACTAAAAAGAAATCTATTTGTGACCTATGGCCATGCTTTTTATTATAAAAAGTAAACCTCCCTGCTGCTTGACGAAGTTTGGGGCCCTTTGTAGACCAAATATCTATCAGGCCTAGGTCTTGCATTATTTGTTTCACTACTGCCCTCATTTTTGGGGTTGAGGCTGCTGACCTCTTAGAGGTAGAATCATGACTTGGATCCAAAATGGTATTAAAATCACCACCCATAATAATAGGAAGATTCACCTCAAGTAGATGTAAAAATAAAGTTTTCAGGGGTTCTGTGTCATCTTAATTAGGGCCGTAATACCCCACTAAAGCTACTCAGAGACCCTGTACTTTAAGCTTAACTATGATCCCACCTCCCTGATGGATCAACCAATGTTTCTCCCAGTACACTATGACATGTTTTTTTGATCAAAATTGCTACCCCTTTTGTAGTAACTGATTGAGATGTATATAAACAGTAATCTAGTTAAGGTAAATATTTTATTACGTCTGCCCATTCCTCTTTTGTCAAATGTGATTCTTGAACAAGTATAATATCCGAATCACAGAGTCTCAGATACTCTAAAATTCTTTGTCTTCTAGGTATGACTCTTAATCCGTTGACATTCCATGTCATTATCTTCAGACCGCTAATTTTATTCTGTATCGGCATACCAACAAATAAAATAAAACACTCTCCATGTTGCTTGGTAGATAAAAAAACCTAAATTACGGCTGTGACAATTGAGGACTTTTTTTTGTTTTTTTTCCCTAATTCTCCCTCACCCTTTGTGAAATTTTTCTTGAGATTTTTTAGACATTTTATTTCATTATCTGTAACCCCCCCCTCACCTACCCTGGGGAACCCTCCCTTTTTTCCTGAGGTATAATATAACACCTCTTTTTGAGCCTTTCCCTGTCTCAGCGGGCATCTGTGTTTTAAATAACTTACTGATGTGGCTTTCCTTTAGTTTCATCTATAAAGGCTCTTACTTCGTTGGGATCTCTGAAATTGTGCATTTTATTATTTAGCATCACTCTCAGTGCAGCAGGAAATCTAACTGTTGCTGTTGCTCCTAACCCTTTTAGTTCAGGGATAAATTTACCAAGTTACCACTGACGATAGAGCATGGTGCGAGAAAGATCCGATCTAATACGGTACGACCAATCATTTCTTTATATGATCCTGCCTTCAATGCCCCTGTGAGTATCTTTTCCTTCAATGTGTACGTTCTAAAATTTACGAAAATCCTCCTAGCGGACTTCCTGCCGGTACGAGCAATGAAGGGGTCGCGATGGGCTCTCTGTATATCTCCTTCTACAGAAGCTTGATCAAGATCACTGTTGTGCTCTAAAATAAACGAGACAATAAATTATTTAATGTTACCCCCTTCTGCCCCTTCTGGAACATTTAGGATTCTGATGTTATTGCGCCTCGCGTTATTTTCAAGAAATTCAATTTTATCTCTCAATTCTTGTTCATTTTTTTGTAAATTAGTGATCCCCATCTGATTAGAGACCACCTTTGCTGCAAGTTGACCGTATGCTTGCTCCATAACCCCAACCCTCTCAACTAAAGAATTGATCTTGACTTCCATCAACTCACATTGCCCTTGAATTTTTTTTGGGGTTTTCTTCAGAGACAAGGAACCTTTGTTTGATCTCTGCATACATAGTTAACGTTAGTTTCCCCAGATCTTGAGGGGATTCCTGTATCCGCTCTGAAGTTATGCCAGTACCATCGTCCGGGGGGCAAAATGGGAGTTCTGCCATAGGCAGACAACTTTGATCCCTCTGAGTACTTTCAACAAGGTTCACTGTATCGTCATCCGTGTCTACAGATGCAGAGTCCTCCAATCCTGCTAGCAATCCAAAGCTGTTTTTTAACGGGATTTGGGCGACAACACCCTCCTGGCGTGCTGCTTTTAAATCTTCATTCATTTTCAGGCTTAGTTCTGATACTAGGACAGACGAACTCACACTTTGATTTGGAGCTACAAAGCTAGTTGAGTAGTTGGAAGGAGACTGCAGGGATTTCACTTTTAAATATGAGCGTAGAGACGGTGTAATTTTTAGCTTTTTACCTTTTCCTCTAGGTGCTTTCTCTTTCTCTTTTTCTATCTCTTTCTCCTTACTTGCCGAGCTCCCTAACTTACTTTTCGTTATAGAGCCTTCTATTTCAGATATTGGAGAAGGTAACTTGTCCCCTTTGGCCTCTTTTAGGTGAAATTATTTGAACCGCCGGGTTTTCCTTTGCCCCTTTTACACTGACCGTCAAGTCTTCGACGCCCCAAACTCCTCTACTTCTTAGTGTATATCCATTAACTGCTAGAACTTTTGTTAACTTTTTTTTACTGCAATTTCTTCCCCCTGCTTCTCCTCTTTTTTTTAATCTCTTCTGCCTTTCTTGCCTAGCACCTCACTTAAACTCCCGCCCTCTGTTCCCTCCTTTATACCTTTAAGGTCTTTCTGACCTCCCTTCTTCTGTCTCTTTACCGGGGTCATGAGAGGCTGTGTGTGCCTTGCATTATTTAAGTCTCTGTCTGCCTCAGTCGTGATTGATTCCTCTTTGTTCAACCCAGGACCCAGATGAGGTTTCAAATTGTCTACAAGTAGAGGAAAATAAACAAAACGGGATTGCTCCCTGGCCACTAAAAACAAAGATTCCCCCCGTAAACCCCAGGGCAGAAACCCAGGCCTCGTGGCTGCAGAGCGGGTCCTCCTGAAACGCACCGCTGCTTCCCTCCATACACTCCCCAGCGCCGTTGTTTCCCCTTTCCCAGCCACGCTGAATGCGGCCCCCGGGGGATAGCAGGTCGGCAGACCAGTCTTTTCCCCGGGGTGTTCGCGCGAGACAGGACAGGCAGGAAGTTAGGTAGGGGGTTTAGGTTAGGGGTGGGAGGGGTTAGGAGGCTATTTAAGGGGACAGGAGGGGAAGGACTTCCTCTTCCTGTCCCCAGTGCCTCAGGGAAAGTCAGTTTGAGGATTAGCAGGCGGAGTGTCATTTAGATAGGCGGAGGGTGATTTAAAGGTTTCAGACGTCGCAACTGGTGCCCCGGTGCGGCGATTAGCTTAGGTTATCGGATTTCTTCGTAGGCGGAGAGGCATTTAGGCGGCGGTGCGTGTCGACGCTGGTGCCCCGGAGCGGCGAGAAGGGGTGCGATTGCTCACACATCTCGCGGACGGAGAAGGGGTGCGATTGCTCACGCATCTCGCGGACGGAAGGAGCGATCAGGATCTGCAATGGCCACGCCCGATGCAGAGGCGGTGAGGGCTGCGCTCCTAGTGCTCGGCCGGGCTGGGAGGGCTGATCTCCTCCAGCCCGGCGTTCTGGATCAGGCGTCGGTCGGGATGACCCGCACGCCTAGGTCCGCGTCTGCGGGGGTTGCTGCAGTCGTCGCTGCATGCATGGACGAGCCCCTTGGGGCTCGTGAAGGTCTGCCTAGGCGGGGGGGGGGAAGCGGCAGCAGGAGGCACCCAAGAGAGGGGAGAGGCGGCTGAGCCTCCCTGCCAGGATCGAGGTCGGGGAAATGGTGCAGGAGGGGGGGGGACGAGGGGGAAGGGCACGATGGCCCCCCGCGTGCCGTTTGGGAGCCTGGACAGGGTCAGGCTGCGCTGGCCTCACAGGCCGGAGGGTCAGGGATCAAGGGCCAGTTGGTGGGGTATGAGGAGAGTAGTGAAGGTAGCGGGGGGAGGACCTGGGTGAGTGGGAGGTGGCGGCTGGTGAGGGTTTTGCTCTCACGCTGTCAGAGGGGGAGTCTGGGGGGGAGGAGGTGTTCCCTATCCTCGAGCAGCCGGTCGACCTTTCGGGGGGCGGAAAGGGGTTGTCAGGCCTCAGGGTTCCAAGGGCAAGGGCCCTCTGAAAGCGCAACAGCAGGTTGGGCTGGGGCAGGCGGCGAGGAGTGCTGCGGCACCCGTGCCCAGGCAGGGAGTCGTGGGAGAGCTGGGGCGGTCTTCCATGTATGAACGGTGGGAGCACATGTCCGAAGAGGAGAGGGCCCGCGACCAGCGTCGCGTCATCGCGGAATATGAGAGGGAATGGCAGCGCTTATGGGAGGCCAGGGAGGCAAAGTAGGGTGGGGTGCCCAAGGGCGATGGGGCCTTGGCACCTGCGCGTGGCCGGGGGCCAGTTGGGGGGTCGAGGAAAGGGGGTGCCTGGGGCCCAGGGGCAGTGGGTCTGGGTGGAAGGTTCAGGGACTGCCTTGATGGCTCAGAGACCTGTTGGCACTGGGGCCTCCCCGAGCGCATACGGCTCGGGGGGGTGGGGACAAGCCAGCAGGGACAGCTGGGAGAGGCCGGGGTGGGCCGGCGGGGCGCAAAACGGCCTCCAAACGCCGGGACGAAGAAGCAGGGGGGTCCGCGGCGGCCTGCCCTCCATCGAGGGAGCGGGCACCGGCGATGTTGGAGTGCAAGTTTATGACGGAAGTGGTGCCGCTGGATGTGCAAGAGGAGTGGTTGGACTATGAGGATGAGGGGACGAGTTGGAAGAGGGTGAGTTGCATGAGACTGGAGGTGTGGGCAAGGCTAGGGCGGCAACTGCCAAGGTTGGTGTTTTGCAGGAGGCACGGGACGGCGCCAGTCGGGCCACCAAAGGGAGCACGAAGCCGGCGGACACACGGCGACAGGAGAGGGACGCTCCTGCAACCTTGTCAGGTGAGGGTGCTTGGTGGGACACCTGGACGGAGGGGGCAAAAGGGGGAAGGAAGAAGCCCTGCCGGTCGGTGGGGGTGGGAGATGAGTCTGTGCGGACGGGGTCCCCTGTTGGGGTGGAGCCGGTGACGGCTGATGGGGGGAAGCAGGTCGCGATGGCCAGCGCGCAGACTGACAAGACGGAGGACCTGGGGGGTAAGGAGGAAGGAGTTGAGAAGATCCGGAGGAAGTTGCCGTAAATGGGGCTGGCGATGCCTCTGGGATCACATTTGTCGGAAAAGACGAGGGGGAAGATTTGGAGGCATGAATATGTTGATGTGTTTAAGCTTCTGCATAGGGAGATTCAGGCGAAAGAAGGGTCTAAGGAAGAGGAGTGGGAGTTGACCAGGCGGCCGAGGGTGCCGGTAACCATGGAGAATTGGACGTCGACCTTTTTGATTTACGCGAGTATCTATTGCGAGAAGCACGGGGATCGGGCTATTGCACTGTTCAAGTATATGGACGTGATCAGGAAGGCGCAGCTACATTTCGGGGATTTTGCTTGGTTGAGCTATGACGAGGAGTTCAGGGCCAGGGTCAGCGTTAATCCGGACAAGCCGTGGGGGGAGGTAGACCAGGAGCTATGGATTCAATGGATGTCTTCGACGCAGGCGGCGGCTTCTACGCATACGGCCAGCGGTCTTCCGGTCACTTATCGGTCTTTTCAGTCGCGCCCTGCCCAGTCTGGGGCGGGAATTCAGGGAGTTTCCAGCGGGCAAGGGAATCAAGCTGTGTGGTATGGGGCAGCGGGGCAACAGTACAAGCCAGTGTCTTCTGGGGCCTGTTGGGGGTTCAATAAAGGTTTCTGCAACCGTCCCTCTTGTAAGTTTAAGCATGAGTGTTCGAAGTGTGGGGGGCGGCACACAGTCACTCAGTGCCTCACGCTGGCTACGCCATCAGAGCAGTGGAAAATTGCCAAAGGTAGGGGGCAGCCTGGGCTGAAGGGCCCATACTCCGGTTAGGGTGGAGGCCATGGGTCCATGGCTCTCCCGGTACCCTGATAAGGAGGCGGCGTTGCGATTGTATTGGGGGTTCATGGAAGGTTTTCGAATTGGATATCAGGGGCCGAGGGAAAGGCGTTGGGCGGAGAACTTGCGGTCCGCCAAGGAATTGACGGAGGAGGTGGCGCGTAAGCTGGAGAAGGAGGTTTCGGAGGGCAGGATTGCGGGTCCTTTTTCAGATTGGCCGATGTCGGATCTCATTGTCTCACCTCTGGGGGTGGTGCCCAAGAAGGACCCTGGGGAGTTCAGATTGATTCATCACTTGTCCTGGCCGGAGGGAGGGTCTGTGAATGATTTTATCGCGGAGGAGGACTCCAGAGTGCTGTATGCATCAGTGGATGATGCCATTGGTTTGGTGAGGTCCTGTGGGAGGGGGCAGAGTTGGCCAAGTGTGACATCAAGTCGGCCTTTCACCTTCTTCCCATTCATCCAGTGGATTTCCCCCTGTTGGGCATGCAGTCTTCGTGGACATGGTGTTGCCGATGGGTTGTGCGATTTCCTGCGCGCTCTTCGAGACTTTCAGCTCCTTTCTTCAGTGGGCCTTTGTGGACCACAGTGGGCACCGGCTGGTGTCCCACTATTTGGATGACTTTCTGTTTGTGGGTGTGGGTCGCTCTGGCGAATGTGGAGCGGCTTTGCATCAGTTCCAGTTGTTGGCACAGGATTATGGGGTGCCGTTGGCACCGGAGAAGATGGAGGGGCCTAGTTGTTGCCTGACATTCCTTGGGATTAAGCTGGATTCGGTAGCGTGGCAGGCGCGTTTGCCAGTACAGAAGGTGGCGGAAATGCAGGAAGCCTTGAGAGGTGCGCTCGAGGTCCGGAAGCTTGAGTTGAGGTCTGTGCAGCGTTTGTTGGGATTGTTGAACTTTGCTTGCAGAGTTGTGAGGGCTGGGAGGACGTTTTGTAGGCGGCTCGGCATGGCCATGTCGGGGGCGGCCCTCCCGCACCACAGGATCAGGGTCACGCTGGGGGTCCGGTCGGACTTGCGAGTGTGGCTGGTGTTCCTGGAAGACTTCAATGGTGTGTCCTTGGATTTTGTGCAGGACAGGATGGTGTGGCAGGTTCAACTCTACTCGGATGCGGCGGGAGCAGCGGGTTTCGGGATCTTCTGGGACGGCCGCTGGTGTGCAGAGCAGTGGCCAGCTCATTGGCTGCGCCAGGGCAGGAGCATTGCGTTTCTGGAGTTTTTCCCCTTGTTGGTTGCACTGTTGGTGTGGGGCCCAGAGTTCAGGAACAGGCCGGTGTTGTTTCATGTGGACAATATGACAGTGGTGGACTTGGTGAACAACCAAAAGGCGAGGGACCTGCGAGTGCTGCGCTTTCTGTGAAGTTTCATGCTGCTGTGTCTGCGTTTCAATGTGCTGTTTCGCGCGCAACATGTGCCTGGCGCGAGTAACGAAATTGCGGATGCGTTATCTCGTTCGCAGTGGCAGCGCTACAGGAAGCTGGCGCCGGGAGCGGGAGCTTGCAAGACCAAGGTGCCGGAGGGTATCTGGGCCTGGGGGGAGTGAGAGTGGTTGGGTTGGTTGAGAGGTCGTTAGCGGAGTCCACTAGGCGGGCGTACAGGTTGGCATGGGCTGAGTTTGGGGCCTTTGTGGGTGGGGAGCCGGGACGTGGAGGTTGCCCAAAGATGTGTGTGAGCGAGGGGTGGTGCAATTTGTGTTGGACTGCATGGATAAGGGATTGTCGCAGACGACGATTGCTGGCAAATTGGCGGGAGTTTCTTTCTACAGCATGGTGTATTTGGGTTTTGATCCAGCCAGGTCGGATCTGCTGAGCTGAATGTTGAAGGGATGGGGGCGGGTGAGGGCGGAAATGGGTGGGGGGGAGTTGCCCCGTGAGGCGGTCACGTTTGACTTGTTGGAGAAGGTTTTAAGGGAGTTGCATTTCTGTTGTTACGATGGGGAGGGGGTGGCGTTGTTTCGCCTGTGCATGATCTGGATGTTTTTTGGTGCGTTTTGGGTGTCAGAGTTGCTGGGGGCCCGGGGGGCGCCAGGACGAATGTTTGCGGATGTGCGTTTGGATGGGGTTCGGTTGGGCATATGGTTGGGGCGTTCCAAGACGGACCAGGTGGGTCGGGGCAAATGGGTGTGGCTGTCGGAGAGTGGATGTGCAGGTGTGTGCCCGGTACGGGAGTGGCTGGGGTTTTGTGGTCGAGTGCAGAGGTCGGATGGGGAGATTTTTGTGCACGCGTCGCAGAAGCGCTTGACAACATCCCAGTTGCTGGCGGTTTTGCGGTTGGCTTTGCGGAGACTGGGCAGGGATCCGGCCCGATTCAGCACGCACTCGTTTCGGATTGGGGCGGCCACTGCGGCGGCGGGTTTGGGTTGGTCGTGGGAGGACATCCGGAGGATTGGTCGTTGGCGGTCGCGGTGCTGTGAGCGTTACGTGTGCAAATGAGGGCGTGGGGCGTGCTGCTTGGCCGGCTGCACAGACTGTTGTTGTTTTTTCTTGTTTTGCTGGGATAGTAATCTCTTTCTCTTCGTAGGTTGTGTTCGTGGACCGGGGGTCAAGATGGTCACCTGGGTCGTTGGGCATTCTTTCGTGCACTGGGCTTCAAAATACGCTGCCAGGCAGGTGTACGGCCGTAGCCTGGGCCTGAGGAGCAGCCATCACGAAGTACAATGGTGGGGTACGAGCGGAATGCACTGGGGAGAACTGCTACCATGGCTAACAAGGAAAGTGTCGCAGCTGGGCTGCCCGGACATGCTTATCATCCACTTGGGGGAAAATGACTTGGTGAAGCAATCGGGGGTGTCACTGTTGCATTTGATGCAGAGGGATTTGGAGGTGATGAAACGCAATCTGGCTGGCGCCTGTATTGTGTGGACTGAATTTATTCCACAAAGGATTTGGAGGGGTGCACTCAAGCCTGCGGCTGTTGAAAGGGCCCGCAGAAAATTGAACAGCGCAATGAGACTCTTTTGTGCGGATCAGGGTATCAAAGTGCTGGCTCATGTCGGGCTTCAGCTGGAGCAGCCACTTCTTTTCCGAGATGACGGCGTGCACATTTCTCACATGGGAAATGCATTTTACCTGATGGAGCTGAGGGATCTGATTAGTTTTTTGTGGAATGAATCGATATGGTGTAGGAGAGACTGAGTTCGAAAGGTGCACGTTTGGTAGGGCAGGTATCCGCCCTCCGGGGGTTCCCTGGGTGGCAGGACCTGGGAGGGGTGGGGAGTCCATGACGGGCAGAATCACCCTTCCGGGGAGGGGGTTACAGGTGCAGGATGGGGGGATTGGTAGACGGGAGTGTGGTGGATGGAGATGATGGAGGAATTGGAAAGTGAAAGGGGGAAGTGAATGATATGCAAAGAGGTTGTAGTGTGAATTGGGAGTGGCTGGTGGAGCACGTGAGTGGATGATGGGTGAAAGGCAGGATGTTGGGGGGATTGTTTAAGTTAATGATGTTATGTTGATTTGTGATTGTCATGCCTGTCCTAATAAATGGCCTTTTACGCTAACTGATGCATGGAGTGGTTATTGCGCGATGCGGCCCCCGGGGGAAAGCAGGTCGGCAGACCAGTCTTTTCCCCGGGGTGTTTGCACAAGACAGGACAGGCAGGAAGTTAGGTAGGGGTTTAGGTTAGGGGTGGGAGGGGTTAGGAGGCTATTTAAGGGGACAGGAGGGGAAGGACTTCCTCTTCCTGTCCCCAGTGCCTCAGGGAAAGTCAGTTCGCCGCCCACCCACCCCACACAGCTTTGAAGGGGATGCGGGGGCGTTTGTTGAGTTGCCCCTTTGGTCAACATGCCAGTTTAGGACAGGATGGCACAATAGGGGGTGTTTGCGGGACCTGGGAGGGGTGGGGAGTCCATGACGGGCAGAATCACCCTTCCGGGGAGGGGGTTATAGGTGCAGGATGGGGGGATTGGTAGGCGGGAGTGCGATGGATGGAGATGGTGGAGGAATTGGAAAGTGAAAGGGGGAAGTGAATGATATGCAAAGAGGTCGTGGTGTGAATTGGGAGTAGCTGGTGGAGCACGTGAGTGGATGATGGGTGAAAGGCAGGATGTTGGGGGGATTGTTTAAGTTAATGATGTTATGTTGATTTGTGATTGTCATGCCTGTCCTAATAAATGGAACACTGAGGGAACTCAGATTCGGTTCCCCTTCAAGCAGCACAGCCAACATTATTTGAATGAATCCAATCAATCAAATCTTTATTCTGAAATTTCAACTTATTCTTTTTTCATGTTTTTCTTTTTTTCAATTTGCTGTTCATCACTTTCATTTAGTTACTTCAATTCATTTTATCCATTTGAATCCAACGTGAAGATGTTTCATGCAAACACAGGAGACAAGAGGGTTTCCACATGTCGCGTCTTTTATTTAAAAAGCACCCAGTGCATTTCATGATTTATCCCTTCTTCGGGGGTGTCTACAATTAAAATAAAACAATCCATGTATGAGACCATCATCACAATTATTTACTCATTGAATGCTCAATTCAAAAAAAGTTAGCACCATTTATAACAAAACAGAATATTAACCATAAAAGAGTTTAGTCATGCAGCAATTATTACTATTTGTCTCGTGACGTTAATTATACATGTCCTAATAAATGGCCTTTTACGTTAACTGATGCGTGGAGTGGTTATTGCGCGAAAGCGGCTTTCCAGTAAACAGTTGAGACAAATCGGTACACGGAAGGAGAAAAAGACCAAAAATTAAAATTAAAAAAAAACACTGCTGGCTGCTGCTCGGCAATGTTCTCGGCAATACGATAGCGACATTCACTCTGCTCTCCTTTCTCCTTATACCCGCAATCCTCTCTCTGTTTCCCACTTCTGCTAGGTCTCTAGGTCTTTGCCCCCCTACTGCTTGCTCTTGCCCGAGTTCCTAAGGTTACAGCCGCGGAGCGGTTTCTCCTGAACTGTACCGCTGCTTCAGTCCAAACACTGCCCAGCAAACCCCGGCTCTATCACTCAGGCCCCGCCCGCTTCTGCGCCGAGAATTGGCCGCTTGTTGATACTAGCGGTCGTGTGCGGTGTGTATAGACCAAACCTATGGGGGCTCCACTAAACCCCCCCGCCAAACCTCTCCGCCTCCACAGCTTCTGTAAAGGTCCCACGAACTCCGTGCACCATCAGATCCCGTTGATTCATGTCAATCTGCCACATCAAACGTGCACCCGCCGAGATGAGTCAGAGCTTCCGACCGCCTCTACTCAGCGGCCGCCATGTTCCCCTGTCAGATCCTAGAGCTGTCAAGGCTTGTGTTGTTCTCTGGACTGCTGTGGGTGCTACGGCTCTCATCTCATTGGATTTTCCCTGTGTGCGACTCACCATGTATCTTTCCTGCGGGCCCAGGCTTGGGTCTCTGTCTGGAGGGAAGATCTGGGTGCTGAGGCACAGGATGCGCTGCATGGTGAACACTGAGTATAAAGCTGTGACGGAGCGGTCCAAGATGATAAGAATCTGCGGGAGGGTGGAAAGTAGGTGGCGCAGGAGGTCAAGATGCTGCTGCTGGGCAAGAGGTCCAGGGGAGGAGGAGACAATCAGGGGTGCTGCTAGTCATAGGATCGGGGGCTGAACTGTTGAGTGACTGTGGACGCATGTGGATTTTTCTTTAAACTACTTGCGGCCTGTGAAAGGGCACTGGCAACAGGAAGCACTATTTGGTCCAAGCTCCCCTGCTTGGACTTATACTCTAAAGCCTAGATGGAAGTCGGACAAGAGGAGGATCAGGTGACCAATAGGATGACAGGAACCATGAGCAATGTAGGAGACAGCCAATGGTAAGTAACAGTAAGTAATGGGAGGACTCTGCGCCCCTTTAAATGTTGTTTTTAATTTCAATACATTTTGGAAGCACAGCACAAGTGCTGTGCAGGCAAAACCTAAAAAGGCGCAGTATGCCAAATGGTGCATTTTAAATAGAATTCTGAAATAGAGTGGAAGCCACTGCAGTTTGGAAAGATGTGGAAGGATGTGGTGCCACTTTTTAATTTTGCAGATCAGGCCAAGGCCTTGTTTCTGGGTTCCTTCATTTTGTGTGTTTTTTAGCATATGCCTATAGGCCAGCATCGAGTGGATTAGCATGATCCTCCTCACAAGCCTCAATGTTGTGTGGAGCTCAATTCACCAGGCGTGATAATATTGGGCCAGTCTAAGTTAGTTGTTTAAGATTCTATTCAGAGATTTGCTTATTCATGAAATAGATAAATGCTGAGGATTGTTTACATCTATGCAGCACAATATTTACAGGACATGTAAAGAGGAGGGGGTTGGAACAACAGAGACAAGCTGAAGAAGCTCTTCTTTTGAATCGATTACAGAAAAATAGTTCCACTTCAACTTCTAAGGATATTCTGGTGGCAGTTGCCACTGTGAGATCGCACTCCAGATCCCACCTTCACCACAGAGTATCAGCCATTTAAATCTAGATTATATTTTTAGATAACTCCACCTAGTAGCATCACTAAAAAGTTTATTAATAATAATAATAATAATAATAACCATTACGTTTTTATGTATTGTGCCTGATGCCGCATTGTCTAAGATCTTTCACTGATGAAAATTCTGTAGTGGATGAATGGGTAATGTTCAGGAGTGCACGTGTAGGCTGCAGGTGTGGACACATATGGTGTGGCAGCCTGACAGTGTAGTGCTCTCTTGCAATCTTTCTTTCTCCACTTCCACTTTTTTTGTTGCTGGCATACAAATTCATTCTTGGAACTGGCAGTGTCTGGTTGGCTGAAGGGATGCCCCCAGCCAGGCGGAACTACAGCTCCTGTCAAGGGCAGGTGATTACACTTGCTGTATAACCCGTAATCACCCTTGGGTAGCTTGGCACTGAGCAGTCAGGCTCACTACAGAGGTAATGTGTAGAGCAAAGGCACAGCAGCCACTCAAATACACTGAGCATCACAAAAGATTTCACACAGGATGGATGAAAAATATGTTTATATTTAACTCACATATTCAATCATTATAACATGGCTATCATATACTTTTGGGCAGAAAACACTTTCAGAAATAATAACAGCACGACTAGGCTCACTCGTATTGTTATGATATCAATATCATGCACACAGTGGACAATTCCTAATCTAACACCCCAATTGAGATAGGGCACCTTTATATGGTGCACAATATCAAAATTATACACATACATGAAAATAGAACACTTATTATCATCATTCTGAGCCGGACCCACGCAGGAAATCCCAATGTGAAAAGGTATTGTGCTTTTGCCCACAATCAATGCATAATGTGGCACCACTGGCCAGTGTTGTGAATCACAGGCACTCCACAAATGATCACTCCCTCTCACACATACTTACTCCCCACCACTACACAGTTCAACAGGTATCAGTCAGTCCATATGGTGCGCTCTTATACACACATACGCAGCACCCTAATATGGTGTCACTGGTGCCCACCAGGTCAATGGTTCACCCTTTGCAGACTCTGTGGCTCAAGCCTCCCTCTGGTTCACTAAGGTTGTCCTGCACCAAATGATGGAATATAACCATCTCTGCCGCCCGGACATTGGGCCCATGCGGCAGAAGTCACAATGTCTAGGTCCTCGGGAAGCAGGTGGGAATATGTAACAGTTTTAATTGGAAGGTAGACATACACAAGAGAGAGGATAGCAGCCACTAGGGAAGTTCACCCACCGGTCTCAAAACACAAAGGAGTTATGCAGTCTCTTGATCCACTTTTGAACTGTCTCGGAAGCATTTCTTCAACCCAGTCAATCTCTTTTGCTATTGCCTGGTGGCAAGACGTCTTTGGAAGTGGCAAGGTCTAGACTAGAGAGTGCTGTTGGTCCGCCACGATGAGGGTCAACAGGGAATAAATGGAGAGTAGCACAGGGGAGCCTCTCAATAGGATGAGGTGCCCCAATGATCCAAGTCATGCCCAGGAAGTACCGGTACTGCACTTGGTGCATGTTGGGATGAGTCGCACCAAGCTCTTCAGATTTCAAACACAATGAGTAGCAAAATTCCTCGCCTCGATGGAAAGGAGACACACTGACAGGTACATGTTAGAATGGATTGCATCAAGCAATTGCGGCCAGACACAGCAAAGAGATACATTTTCGTACCTCCCTGAAAAGGATGCACCATGTCCAGTGCACAATAATACAGCTGCACCAGGCCAGTCACACACACACAGGCACAAATTCATAAGACTCACACGAGGTAGCATGAGGCACTACTCTGTGTACACCCCCACCTCCGAGGGTCGCACCATTATGTGAATTTGACATTGCATGCAATGAGCATGCAGTCAGCATGTCGCACAAGAGAGATGCAGCTTGATAGACGAAATGGGCCACGCGGGGTCCTGCAACTAGTGATCCATTTTCCACCAACTAGACGCTTGTGAGTGTCAGGGTCCCCACAGCACAGAAACCACACATCTTAGAGGCAGGCACGATTTCTGGGGGTCAGCACTAGACAATCCCATCCTGTCATGTCGGATGCTGCCAAAGCATTCAGCTCCATAAAATGTCGATATATGTTTTTATACTAAAGCACATGGTGTTTCCACTTGTTTTTAAACGCTGGATACAGTTGCTATATAATGGCCCATCAGCGAGAGTCCGAGTGGGGGGTCTTACAACTGAGCCATTTAGCATACACAGAGGCACAAGGCAAGGCTGCCTGCTCTCGCCGCTTTTATTTGCAATTGTGCTATTACCACTAGCTTGTTTGATCCATCAATGCCACAGGAATCAGCCCTGAATTTTAATCCTCATCCGGTAGGAATTTCTCTATGTGCGGACGACATGGTGCTCTTTATTCGGGAATCACACGTATATCTGTCCCCTGTCCTGTGAGAATACATCAGTTTTGGCTTATTTTCTGGGCTTCTGATACCGTGGGATAAGTCAGTATTCATCCCACTGACCTCCAACACTGTACCCCCACATATGGAATACCCGCTCTTATGGTCCACAGACCCTGTGAAATACTTAGGAGTATGGGTGCACCGTGACCCGGAGGTTGTGATACGTGAAAATTATGGTACAGCCTGTGCTGCTTTTGAACTACAGGTTGCCAGGTGGGCCTTGCTACAGCTCTCACTAGCTGACCGTATTGCCATTGTAAAAATTATTGTACTGCCACGATTCCTTTATCTATTCAATAATATTCCAATACGGCTGCCGGCACAACTCTTTCGTACACTTCACTCCCATCTGCTTAGACTCTTATGGAATGGTAAACAGGCCTGGAATGGCTGGTACACACTTACTCTGGATTATGCACAAGGTGGGTTCTGCGCACCAGATTTCTACCTTTATTATCTATGTGCACAGGCACAATACGCCTACCACTGGTATCATCCACATGCTTTTACACCACACGTCGCTGTTGAAGACGGGGACGCGCATCCAGTTCCACTCTCTGGCATTATTACACATGTACATAGGGGTACGCCCAAGATGGAGATAAACACAGTGGTCACTACCATAGCTGCTTGGCAATCAATAGGCAAACTTGCGAAGAAACTCGCGATATATGCCCCGGCCCTGCCGATTGCACATCATACCTCACTCTCAGTTATGCAGGAGGCAGGATCCATCCGTTTATTGCAAGAGGTGGGATATAAAACTATGCAGGATATCTTCCCAGATGGACATTTCCTTAAGACTGACGACCTCCAATACATAACAAATCAACCCCCCTAATCCGTTTCACTATCTACCGCCTGAAACTCGCACTCCAAAAACACTATCTGGCAGATGCATCAAGCAAAATACCTCCCGGTAAAATTGCGAATCGATAAACCAGGCCGATACCGAACGCAAAACCTGGAAATGCAATGCATCAAGGCAAAACCCTTAAAAAATAAAGAATCGGTAAATACCTCACGCGGTAAAATACCGATTCGCATAATAGTGAATCGTAATACAGAGAAAGAAACCATCCTCCGGAAATACCGAATCGCTAATAAAGAATCGCTACGAAATACATCAAAAGTCGCAAATACCGAAAATGGTCAAAATCGCTATTTTGCATGAGCAAAATAAGGGGAATCACAAACTGGAGGTAAAGTTATTTGAAGGCAGTAAAAAACAAACAAAAAAAAACAGGTGCAGCCACTCTGATATCCTTCAAATATGTCTGCGGAGACCCTGTAGGTCTTCCAAAATGGCTGCCCCATACGTGCTTGTCAGGAGAAGGAGAATCAACACCCTTGCACAGTGCAGGAGGATGATCCAGGACAGAGTCTTCAGGGTGCGCATCACATTGCTGGGCCAGACAGAAGAGCAGATTTATGACAAGTACAGGCTCAACAGGGCCATGATCATGCGCCTCATTGCCGACCTTGAACCACTGCTGCAGCACCAGACCCGTAGGACCAATGCCATCCCAGCCCATGTCCAGGTCCTATGCAGCCTGCACATGCTGGCGTCAGGAAGCTTCCAGGGGGTCATAGCAGTAGCTGGAGGCGTGTCTCAAAGCGCACTATCACGCTTCTTCCACAATTTCCTAGATGCCATGCTGACAATGATACATCACCACATTACCTTCCCCACAACCCCACAGCGGTTAAACCGCACCAAACAGGAGTTCTACCAGGTGGCACAATTCCCACATGTGATAGGGTGCGTGGACTGCACCCATGTCCCCATCTGTCCCCCTTCAGCCAGCGAATACATCTACCGCAACCGGAAGTCATACCATTCCATCAACGTCCAGGTTGTGTGCAATGCCAAGCATATCATTACGGACATCGTATCACAATTCCCAGGAAGCACCCACAACGCATACATATTCAGGCACAGTGGCATCCACAGGCGCCTGATCAACGGGGAATTTGGATAGGGTCACCTACTGGGTACATACAAATGCCTCCAATTAAACACCATCTTCACATATGTAAATGTAACCATGCAACTAACCATTTTCTCCCCTCCTTGCAGGTGACAGCGCCTACGCCTTACGTGATTATCTACTCTCTCCCTACCTCAACCCTGCAAAACCTCAGGAGCAGCGCTACAACGCAGCACATATCAGCACCAGGAATGTGGTAGAGCGAACCTTTGGCATCCTAAAGAGTCGCTTCCGGATACTGCACAAGACAGGAGGTGCCTTGCAGTATGACCCAGTTACCTGCTGCCGGATAATAGCAGTCTGCGCCATGCTGCACAACATTGCCACACGAAGGGGGATACCAATTGAGGTGGACGGAGAGGACGACTTACGGGCACAGCAACCCCCCCCCAAACCAATAGGCACACGTGCCAAATACAGCTGAGGGACAAAGGAGGCAGATATACATCACAAGACATCATTTCTGAGACAGGTATGAAAGAGCCAACACAACATGTATATGTTTGCTATTGTTTAATGCACATGAGTACCTGTCAGGTGCATATGTATGGTACGCCAACATGACGCAGAAGCAAATCAACAAATCTAAACATGTCCGTTGTCATCACGGGTGTAACATGTTGCTGTACTGTTGGCCCATGGTTAAGTCACCATGGCCAGGGAGCCAATGGATCATGGCTATTTGCGCCTGCCCCGTACCCCAGCCTCCTGTCCAGTGACTCGTCCATATCTCCGCGATGTGATTCAGTGGCTGTGGTGCTCCGTGCACTGTGCCTCCTTTCGCTGGCCTCCGGAACAGAGGCGCTGCTCACGCTTGAGGCAGCCTCACTCCCCTCCTTCCCTCCCAAACTGCTGGCACTAAAAGTCCCAGACTGCAGATGCTCCACTGCAGTGGTCACTCTCTCCAGGGACTTTGCAAAATCCCCGCAATAATGGCCCAAATCGACCTGCAGGGACACAGATCTGCGCGACAGCACAGCTGTGCTGTTGCACAGCTTAGTGATGGCTCTATGGTGGCAATGGTGCGGACCATGGTCTGGCGATGCCTACAGCGCTCGATCTGTTAGCCTGCAATCACAGCACGTGTGAGTTCCTGCAGGCACTGTTTGATGTCTCTGTTGCCCTCGGCCACGGCTGTGGTCATCTCGCGCATTGCGTCTGTCATGGTGCCTATTTTGTGTGTCAGTTTCACCATGTTGATGTTCATAGCACCCATGTGTCTCCCCTGCAGGCGCTGGACACGCAGCATCCGTGTCTCCACCACTCCGTATCCGTGTGCTGGATCTTCTGCTCTTTCCACAGCTCTACCTAGGGGCCTGGCCCGCTGCCTGACTCGGACACGTGCTGCTGCTTGGGTGATTGGAGCAACGACTGTCTGTCGTGGAACATTTGTGTCAGCTGGCCTCTGCTCTGACTCCATCACCTGCAGGGAGGGGACATTTGCCCTGCGGCTCTGTGCAGTTGGCCGTGGTGGTGGTGATGTCCAGCGTGGTGGTGGTGGTGATGTCCGGCGTGGTGGTGGTGGTGGTGGTGGTGATATCCGGCGTGGTGGTGGTGGTGTTGTGGCTTTAGGTTTCTGCGTGGTCTCGACATCTGTCACCACTGGTGTCTCAGAGATGACGAGGCGTCCGCTGTCATCTGAGTCGAGGGGTGATGCATCTGTATGTGCAACAGTGCATAGTTATTATTTTGCCATGATGTATCAGTGTTGCATGATTTAACCTACATAAAGCAGTTTTTGCACTGACTTATGGCCATGTGCAGCTGGTTTCATTTCTATTACATCAGGGGTCAGACATGCACTCATTCATGATATGACTACAACTCCCATGATGCACTACTCTGGTGAGCGGATATGCATTATTCGCTGCTACATCTTCACTGTGATTGGCCTGGGGGGATGGCAATGGGTGGACTACACGCTGCATATCTGCGCTGGCATGCATCTTACCTTCTCCTCCTCCTGCTGCGCCGGATGTATCCAATTGAGTGACCCCCACTACAGCTTCTGGCTCAATTGTTGCCACGACGAGGTCCTCAAGGGCTGTGTTTGCACTCACGTTGGATGTTCCCCCTCCTGTGCCAGCTGCATCCTTCACCCTTTCGGCAGTCCTCTCCTTTGCCCTCTTCCTGAGGTCATACCACCTCTTTTTTAAATCGTCAATGCTGCGGTGGGTGACCACTACAGCATTGACTCTGTCTTTGATGCGCAGCCACAATTTGCGCTTTTCTGCCTCAGGAACTTTTTGGGACAGCCTCCCAAACAGCTTGTCGTGTTTGCTGCTCACCCCCTCGATGAGCAGTTCGAGTTCCTGGGTGCCTCCTTGTTCTGGGGTGCATCCTTCTCCATCCTGGTAGTCTGCTCTCAGTTTGAATGTGTTCTTACTCTAGCAATCCTCAGCTCCTGTGCTCTGCCTTCTCTTCTGAGCTCCTCAGGGCACTGAATGAAGCATGGGCTGTGTTGCTTCCTGGCTGTGATGTCATCAGCCTGCTGCCGATGCGACTTTTTCATTTTTCCGGAACCGCTATTACCGAATTCGCTAATACCGATTCGGTATTTGCTATCTCGGTATTTGCTCTTCTTTGAAAAGGTGTCTCGCAAACGTGTTTTGCGGAAATTTAACGATTTTTAGCGATTCGGTATTAAATACCGAATCTGTTGATGCATCGCGGTATGCGACTCCTTATTAGCGATTCCTTAATTATCGCTAATAAGGACTCGTATTACCGATTTTTGATGCATATACCTATGAGTCTCATCCCTTAGAAGCTCCTACACAGCAATCTCTGCAGTTCCTGCTGGTGACACCTTCGAGACATAGACTAGTAACCAAATTATATAAGCTGGTGCAAAATGAAATAGTGCGTTGCGAGGATCGCAGTCTGCGACAATGGAACACTGCACTGGACATCCCGCTGACCTTATCAAAGTGGGAACACATTTGTACATTGACAGGCAAACTAACCCGCAATGGCAACCTAAGGATAATTTATTTCAAATACATACATCAGATCTACCATACACCCTCCAAACTGCACAAAATAGGCCTGTGTGATACCAGTAACTGCAAGCGATTCGGTGCTCATGAGGCAGACTTCTAGCACTTGGCCTGGTAGTGTAATCTTGTCTCACAATACTGGGAAACCGTCATAAACTGTTTACGGGTCTTGACTAATCAGATGGTACAATGCACGCCAGTGGTGTGCTTTGTTGTGTTATGTGCCTCAAGTCAAGGGTACTGTGGGGAATTTTTTAAGAATTGCTCTGTTATTAGCAAAACTGTGAGTATCACTAATATGGGAGAGTTCATTAGCCCCCCAAACTGATCACTGGCTGAAAGATATGGTGAACTGCCAAGAAACATTGGAGCTGTATGCTGAAGAACTTCCGTCTTCATCTAAGCCCAAGGATATTTAGGAACCATCACAGCAATATCTGTTAGCGAAAAGTCAAGGTGATGCCGGGTCGGATGATTAGAGAAGAGACTGTTGCAACGTGTTACTACTACTTTTAATATGTATAAGTGTTAGCTGACCGTGTCCATCCAATTTAAGCTCACAATGTAGAAGCAATCACACTAGTTTGCTGTTGTACTTGTTTTCTTTGTATTGCAATATGCGGTCCTACATGACGGATCTCAGCTATTATTGCTGCTTGAAAATTAATAAATAGAACTTTTAAAAAAAAGATGGTCTCCACACTACAGTTACTATTCAAAAATAATTTATTAAGTATGATGGCATACAAGCTTCATTCACCAAAGGTCATAGCTTCTTCTCAATGCTCAACTCCCTTAGCATTCAAAGACACTTTCCAATGCGCATAACATGGTCTGATCCATACCAGATTTTCTGGATGGTAGCATAAAATATATTAACAAAGAAATCTAACTGTGTTAAACCTATATAGTCAAGGCAAACCCTGCATACCTGGCATGATCCCAACTTTCTTGGATCTACGTTGGACCAGTGGGGGTTCGCACTGGTAACGCTGTGGGGCGGGTAGGCAGGGCAGGGTGGGGGGTAGTGGAGCTCGACATACTACGGGAAAGATTAGAGTAAATAAATTAATAAACAAAACCACTCACTGTGTACTCACCGCACCGCCAAATTAGCAATACGGCGAGTGCAATACAAGTGGTTTTATTTATTTATCGCCTCAACCTGCCCCGCCCCCACCCCACCTCACCGCCCCACAGCGATACCTGCGAGAGCCGCCAATGTGTTGGACGCTCTAGCTTATTTATCCGGAGGTAAGCCAACCAGAAATGTTTGTTCAGTAGCTTGATCTAGAGTGGCTCAAACACTAAGCATGTTCTTCCGAGCTAGTACAGTGAGAGATCACCATGGGGACTGTGGTAGAGTTTCACACAAAAGTGAGGTTAGTGTCCTACACATGCTGGGGAAAAGCCTCCAGTTTATTAGGGAGAACAGATATGTGTTATGTGCTTTTGGCATTTGTACAGTGCAGTGTTAGCCATTAATGTGGCTATCTGACTCTGGTGACTCTCTGCGCGTGCCTCAACATGGAAGCTCGCCAATACTTCCTTAGACAAAGTGATCTTCAAAAGTACCTTGACAAGAGAGATGAATAGTTAGATGGCTTATCCTTCAGATTCTTTAGGCCCCGATTAAGAGCTCCCAGGAGGAGTTGGTGATAATTATCTCAGTGAAAAAATCTTATGCCCTGGTGATTGGAATTTATTGGGTGTGATAATGATGGTCTGTTACAAGTTTATCACCTTCAAAATGGGAAATAACGCAAAGATGGTGGTGCTCATGTACCAATATTATTGCACCTGGTAATTACTGGACGTGGTACATTCTAATAAAGTCCGGCGACTCCACTAAAAGAGATTTGCCCAAGTGTTGGAATTATCTGACTTTCACTCACTGTTTAAAACATTGGATTTTCATTGATTTTAGGATTTTGTGGAAGAAAAAGTGTTTTTCTAAAAAATGTTAAATGAGAACGTCATAGTTTAGCTTTCCTGTGGCCCTGCAGTCGGCTGATGTGATTCTGTTTATTTTTAATATGCACAACGAGTGTACATTGTGCTAGAGGTGGCCGATCCGCTCAAAGCTCGACCCACAAACAAGCCTGAAGCCTGACTCTGGATCAGCTCGAGGTCCTGTTGGAACCTCGAGATCATAACGAGCCGAGCTTTCATGTGGCTTCTTACTGCCACCCTCTTCTACGTTTGAGGTAATTGGAGATACAGATACTGATTTAGTTGCGGATTTGTTTGTACTAGGTGAACCCCAAAAACCTGCATTAATCGTGGCTTCCCGGCTTGATAAATTGTGTAATCTTCGCCAAATGTTTTATTTGACCGATCCTCCTTTATCTTCTCTATCGCATTGAAAGCACCTTAAAAGAAATGAGTACAGAATCCAAGCTGTACATAAACCTATTGGGGCATATTTACAATAAGTGGCGCATCCCTGCATATCAGCAGGGATGCGCCACTTATTGTGCGCCATGCCTCCGCCACAATGGATTGCCCCATTTACAATGCGGCGCACCATGAGGCAAAAACGGCACAGATGCGTCATGCATCTGTGCCGTAAAAGTGGCGCCTTGCTGGAGTTGCGTCGCAAGTGCGATGCAGCTCCAGCAAGGCTCTAGGGTGCCCTATCCATCAAATGCTTTGTCAATCCTTACGCCTGCTTCAAGCAGGCGCAGGGTTTTGTCGCAGCATTGGCCTAAAAGTGACTGAGTGAAATCTTGTAGATTTCACTCAGCCACTTTTAGGAGGCGTTCCTGCGCAGGAACGCCCCTCCCTGCGCAGGAACGCCTCCTTATGGCGCAGGGCTTTACAACGTGATACATCTCCCAGATGCGTCACGTTGTTAATACCCCGCACCAGGGTGCATCTTTTGCGCTGCCGCTGCGTCTCAAAAGTGACACAACGGCGGCGCAAAAGAGGCGCAAGAGGCTTGTAAATCTGCCCCAAAGTGTTTAATTTATTAGGCTGTAATGTTGCTTTATGTTTAAGAATCTGGGCCACATACAGGATGTGACAACTGTCTTGCCTTGTAGTTAATTAATGGCAGTGTCACCAAGAAGTGGGTGGGGACAGAATGGTTCTCAGTTCATGTTTACATTTATGACTTTTAATAATTACTTCTCAGTGCAGTGCGATGATGTTATCAACGAAGCTGCCACATGTTAAATAAATACTTAAAAAAATAAAAAAAACAAGACTCTTCATTATATTTTTGGTGATGGTTGTTTTATGATTTACATGGCAGATATTTTCAAGCCTCCATTCGTGCACGGGCTCTAAGGGCCAAATAAGAACCTTGGCTCTCCTATGGCTCGGCTCGCCTTCTTAATTTGCTGCATCATCCGCCTCAACATGGTGCAAGGAGAGAGGGTTAACATTAGAGCCTTGAAAATGGCCTTTACAAGGATGAAACACTTGTTGACAAAGTCACCAGCTGTTAATGTAATTTGTCCTCAGGCATAAAATCAACCAAGAAACGAAGAGAGAAGAACAAAACTCAGTAGACTGCGGGGCATATTTGCAAGCCCTTATTGCCACAGGAACATCACTTTTAACGATGTTCCTGTGCAGATAGGGGCTTCATCTTATTTACATGGCAGCGTTAAGCTGCTTAATGTGGCTTAAAGTGGCCTTGCAAATAAGGCACACTTTCACGCTATACTTAGAGTGAAAGGTGTGGGCAATGGGTGTTGTGATTGGCGCAATACCCATTGATTTTGATTCTGCCCCTTATTTACTAAGGTGGTGTACACAGGAGTTAGCGCCAAAATTAAGGACAGGGAAAACCTGGTCTTAACATTCAATGTGAAGCACACTAGAAACAGAAAAACGCCATGAATGATTGTTTAAGTGCAGGAAGGTGTCCCTTCCTGAACATAAACAATCACCCAAAAAAATGACGATTTACAACTATGTATATATAGAAGTTACAAATCACCATTTGTGATTGTTTATGTGCAGGAAGGGACACCTTCCTGCACATAAACAATAAACACTCAATGCAGGCACCCTTGCACTATGGTGCAAGGGTGCCTGCATTGGCGCTAGGCAGCTAACTTTAGCACCAGTGATAGGGAAAGCGCACGGATGTGCCGTATCTTTGTATATACAGTACAGCCCTGCGTTTTTGGAATGGTGGAGCATGGCGTTAGCATTTTGTGCTTAACGTAATGCTCCGCCATTCCTTTGTAAATATGCCCGAGTATGTATCATATACCTTGTGCAAAACATACCAGATTACTAAGCAAATTATCCTTGGAATGTTTTGATGGTGTACAACCTGTGGAGTATAATGTAGTGTACGGATAGCTGGTAAATTGCCACATCAAAAGCCATTATAATGAATGGGGTTTGCACGTGGACTCTAATGATGTGATTACATTTAAATGGAAATAGGAATATTATGTTTACAAAATCTATAGCTTTGTTGTCAGCACTTTCTATAATGCATAACATTGTAGCCAGGATCGCAGCCTGAAGATGCCACACACTTATACATGTGTTTGTGACCAGTCTCAAGTCCTCCCCCACCCCCGTCCTAACCCGTTCTTGCAAGAACAACCTGTACTTTAGATCTATGTGCATCTTGCTGTGTTGTGTTCTATTGTAGCTGCATTCTTCTTCCCTTATGACCATGCCTCCAAATATAATCATTTGATTAGATCTGGCGCCATCCAATACCTTTTTATTTGAGTAAACTTATATGTATGATATAATTAATATTAGGCGCTTTCAGCTAGGCCTCTTCATCCTCTACCTGTTAGTGTGCCTGTGAGAAACTGAGTCAGTATGTTGTGCTCACTTATGTAATTGTAGCACCCTGCATTAACGCGGGTGACCCATATGGTGATTTTAGGGGTTATATAACCATAGAATGCTCCCTAAGTGGAGCCTGTGGAGAGCAGCCTTAAGGCTTAATCTAGGAAGAGTGCAAAGCAGCTCGGTTTACCAGTATCTAATCTTTTAGTATGGGCTAAATTAAAAAGAACCACGCAGTGTATTTATAAATATAGATATTTATTACAATCATTCAATAACACTTTACAATATCTCCCACCCAGAGATATAATCACAATGCACACTATAATTTGGACATAGAATAGGAAGTAGCACCAATACACAGTGGTCCTCGTGGTGAGACTAGACCATATATCAAAATAGTGGGGTGCCAACCATGACCTAAGTCGAGACTGAACCAAGTAGATATAGAAGAGCCAGGGACCCAAGGAACCACCCCAGGTGAGAGTCTAGAAACCCCACGATGGTCATGTGCAATGCGGATACACGACTGCATACTCAATACTACTGAATGGGTATGCCTTGGTTGCAGTCTTACCACAAGAGGATGAGAAAGAGTAGGTTGGAACACCCATGTGAGTTCAAGTCAAAGAGTACCTGAAAGCAGAGGGGACAGAATCTATGCCACCCAGGGCTGACCAGGAAATATGGAAGACGAAGGCCACTCGAGTTCAAGTATGCAGGTAAAAAGATGATGAGGAGCTTCCAGCACTGTTACACCGAGTCGGTAGCTCTGCCTGAGCTACTATGACATTGAAGATGACAGAGTCTGTCCGTTCCAACCAACCACATCAGCGCTGATCTGTTATAGCGGGGACTGACTCACTGACAGAACCTTTTGATGCATCCGACTTTGTTGGCACGAGTTGGTCGGGACAACCGATGCGGTTGCCAAGCGTTGAAGCGATGCAATGACACTGTGCACAGTGGTTCGGTTGTAGAGACCCCAACGAGGGATACTGGCCTCAACTTGATGAAAGGACAGCTCAGGCCTCGAGGGAGAACAGAACCACCACCTGTGTTTCTGAGTCCCATGACCAATCTATGGACCCACCCACAGGTAAACTTTTAAGTACCCTAAGGTGAGGGTTGGGATGATTCAGGGGTCCCTTCCATAGGAGGGAGCGGACAGTGGGGAGGATGTCCTTTATCCAGTTTTTTGCCAGAGCGGGAAGCCATCGGCTCCCTGATCTTGTTTGAACTGGAGTATGCAAGGAGGGCACCAAATGTGTCCTTCCAGCAGACTATGTGGCGCCGGCTAGTGCCCCAACCCAGGCCTAATACACTAAGTCCTGTGACAGTAAACCTATTGTCCTACCTTTCCCCGCTCGGCGCAGCAGCAGGAGGGCAGAATTGTGCCTGTTTTCGGCAGCAGCCGTAGGTTGCTGTCAGTCTCTGTAAGATCAGTTCCGGGAGCATGGAGGGCTCCCTGGACGGGCCCTACCATGGATGAAATCATACCTCCAACACCGGATACAGTGTTAGGGAATGACTCCAACATATTTGATAGCAAACATGCCCAGGTTCGTTCCAGCCAGTTTAGAAATGGTCATTGCGTAATGATTTATGGCCCCTCAATATCGTAACAGCTGATTCACTCACAAAGCCTGGAGAATGGACACTGGGGTTTATAGGGAGTCTGCTTATGCAGGGCCACCCTCACACTCAGAACCAAGCACACTGCCTTGGGACTGAAAGGCCTGCTAGAGGGGTGACTTATAGGTTTCAAGTGCAGTGGTATTAAATATAAGGAGACATATCTTTTTAGCGAGGTGTGTGCAGCAACTCGCACAGGATCGCAATGGCAGGCCTGTAGTCATAGTTTGTAGCGTCCCCTATGGGTAGCAGAAAACATTCTGCAGCCCATGGGGGACCCCTGGTGTACCTAGGCCCTAGGGATCTTAGTACCATTGTTACTAAGGTACACCAGCAGCGAATTAGGAAAGTACCAAGGTACTCACCATAGCCAATTTAGGGAGGAAGCACAGTGACTGGGGTCCTCATTAGGAGGATCCCAGTCAGACTAGTCAGAAACACAGTATGACACCAGCAAAAAGTAGGTGTAACCATGAAAGCAGATACTACTTTCCTACATCCCCCCCCCCAAACGTAAGGAGAAGAGACTAAACTTGCCCAGTTGAGTCTTCATTTTCTAACTGAAAATGTTTGGAGATCCCATCTGCGTTGGCATGGTTACTCCCAGGTCTATGTTCCACTGTATAGTCCATGCCCTGTAGGAAAATAGACCACCTCAAAAGTTTGGAGTTTCCACCCTTCATCTGTTTAAGCCACAGGAGGGTCTTATGGTTTGTCTGAACAAAGAAGTGGGTGCCAACCAGGTGTGTCCTCAACTTCTTCAGGGGCCAGACCACAGCAAAGGTCTCCCTCTCTATAGCTGATCAACCTTTCATCCTGGGGGGTCAACCATCTACTTATAAAAGCTACTGGTTGGTCCTGGCACTCTGCATTAAGTTGAGATAACACAGCTCCGACCCCTATCTCAGAAGCATCTGGCTTTGGAATAATCAGGACTCTGCAGGATGGGAGCAATGCACATGGCCTGCATCAGGTCCTCAAATGACTTTTGACAGCTTGCTGTCTGCAGAACCTTCTTTGGCATTCGTTTGGAGGTGAGATCATTAAGAGGAGTCACAATGGACCTATAACTCCTAACAAATCTTCTGTAGTACGCAGTCAGACCCAAGAAAGCTCAGACCCGAGCCTGAGTAGCCGGAGCAATCCAGTTCATGATGGTCTGGATTTTGGTCTCCAATGGTTGACCCTGGCCTCCACCTACCAGGTGGCCCGAGTACACAACCTTACTCTGCCCTATCTGGCACTTAGAGGCCTTGGTAAAGAGGAATGCCTTCTGCAAGGTCTCCAGAACATTCCTGAGGTGGACCAGGTAATCATCCCAGGTGGATCTAAAGACACAACATCATCAAAATAGGCTGCACTGTAAGCTTCCAGACTTGTGAGATTTTTGTTCACCAACCTCTGAAATGTGGTAGGTGCATTCATCAAACCAAAGGGCATTACCATAAACTGATAACGCCCACTTGGGGTGGAGAAAACTGCTTTTGGCTTGGCATCCTCAGAGAGTCTGATCTGCCAATAGCCAGCAGTCAAGTCAAATGTACTCAAGTACTTGGCTGAGGCCAAGGTGTATATAAGTTCATCTGCCCATTGAATTGGATGGACAGTCCTAGTGACTGCATTGAGACCCCCTGTAGTCCATGCAAAACCTCATCTCTTTCTTACCATCTTTGGTGTGTAGTTTTGGCACCAGTACTACTTGGCTAGCACAAGGGCTATCTGAAAGTTCAGTGACCCCAAATTCCAACATTTCCTGTACCTCAGTCCGAATACATTCTCTGGTCAGGCTGTCTGTAAATGTTGTTCTTTTCAGACAGACTGTCACCTGTGTCCACATCATGGGTACACCAGGTGGTTTGACTTGGTGTCAGAGAGAACATGCCCTTAAACCGACTTAAGACTTTCCTGCAGTCAGCTTGTTGCTGGGCAGTGAGGCTGACTGCCAAGGCTACTTCTTCAACTGACCCTTCAACAGGGTTCTGGGAGAAAAGATCAGGGGGAGGGTCACTCTCTTCTTCTTGTACCTCATCAGTGGCCATCAGCAAACCTGTCTTTCCTGTCCACAAAAGGTTTCACGAGGTTCACATGGAGTACCCTATGGGGACTCCTGGCAGTGCCCAGGTCCACCAAGTAGGTGGCCTCACCTTTCTGTTCAAGTATGGTGTGGGGGCCACTCAACTTGCCTTAGAGAGCTGCTGGGGCAACAGGCTCCAACATCCACACTTTCTGTCTAGGCTGGTAGACAGTCAGTACAGCCTTTTGGTCAAGGCAGGCTTTTTGTAGTTTATGGATGGCCTCTATGTTTTTACTTGCCTTCTTCATGTACTCAGCCATGCAAGAACTCAGGCCAAGGACATAGTCCACAATGTCTTGCTTGGGGGGTTTGAGAGGCTTCCCCCATCCGTCCTTTACCAGACATAAGGGACCCCTAACTGGATGCATAAACAAAAGTTCAAAAGGGCTGTAGCCAAACCCCTTTTGTGGGACCTCTCCGTAGGCAAAGAAAAGGCAGGGTAACAAGACATCCCATTTTTTCCTAAGATTTTCTGGGAGTCCCACGTTCATACCCTTTAGGGTCTTGTTGAACCTTTCAACAAGCCCATTGCATTGTGGATGAGAGGGTGTGGTAAAATTATAGTTTACTCCACACTCTTTCCACATTGCAGTGATGTAGCTTGACATGAAGTTGGTACCTCTGTTAGTTAGGACCTCCTTAGGGAAGCCCACCCAGGAAAAAATTCCCAGGAGGGCCCTAGCGACCACGGGAGCTGTAGTGGTCCTAAGGGGAATGGCATCTGGATACCTAGTTGCATTGTCCATCTCCACTAGAATATAACTGTGTCCAGATGCTGTTGGAGGGTTTAAGGGACCAACAAAGTCTATCCCTATCCTCTCAAAGGGAACCCCAACTACTGGGATTAGAATTAAGGGGGCCTTTGTGGTGTCACCTGACTTACCACTGGCTTGGCAGGTAACACAGGAGCGACAAAACTCCTTGGTGTCTTCAAACATGTGGGGCCAGTGAAAGTGAGGGACAAGCCTGTCCCAAGTCTTACTTTTCCCAAGGTGTCCTGCAAAGGGAAGGTTGTGTGCTAGGGACAGAAGGATGCCCCTGAACTTCTGAGGTATGTCCAACCTCCTGTTGGTACCAGGCTTGGGGTCTCTACTTTCAGAGTACAAGAGCCCATCTTTCCATTAAACCCGGTGGGACCCACTGACATCCCCTGCTTCCTCAGCAGCAACCTGCTGTCTGAGTTGTTCAAGAGGGAGGCATGATGTCTGCTCCAAACTCAGTCTTGCCCTGGAAGGAGGCCCCTTTGTCCCCAAGAACACTGTCTGGTCAGGCCTACCTTACTCTGGGACAGTTCCTTCACAGGGACCGAGATCCTCTCCCTCAGGAGGCTTATCTTCACTGGGACTATTTTTTCAGGATCCAGTGCCCTTCAGTGCTGAGCTGTTTGGCCTGAGCCCTGGTGACATCAAACACACTGGCAGAGATGCCCATCATATCTGCATGAGACCTGAACTCCGATTCAAACCAAGCTGAAGTCTCTAACTCATTGCCCAACAGACAATCCACCAGTAGATCTGGAGAAACGACAACTCTTTTAGGGCCAGCTACCCCTCCTCAGGTGAGGTACACAACTGCCATGGAATGGTTAGTCCTGATGCTGCTGGCGTTGGTGACTTGGTACTGCTGGCCAAATATGAGCTGTTCCGGTGACACAAGTTTCTATGTCACAATTATGACACTGGCACCTGTGCCCCTGTAAGCCATAGCCTCTTTTCTATTGATTAAAGGCTGCTGCCTGTACTTGCCCGCCCAAGTTAGTGGGACTTACCAGTAAGGTGGAAAAATCTATGCCACCACGACAGACAAAACCAGCCTGAGCAGGAATGCTAACTAGGCCAGAACCAGCCTCAGAGCCAAGGTTAACCCTATTAATCCCTTGGGGCACTACTAACACTTATACTGGAGCTAGGGGTGCAGTTGCCTTAGGGGCAGTGGTAGTATCTTCCTTGGCTTTAGGACAATTAGCACCTTTTGTCCAGTGGTTCTTCCCCTTACAAAAGTAGCACCAAGGCTTCTTCTTGCCCTTTTTGAAGGTTTGGGACCCACTTCAGATGCAGGTATTTGGGGGCCTGGAGAAGACTCTTTCTTGTCTTTATTTTTGTCCCCACTCTTTTCTTGAGAATTGGAAGAATCTGACTTCTTCTAGTCACCCCAACCACCAAGGTTTCTTTGCTTCACCCTGGTATGGACCCATTTGTCTGCCTTCTCTCCCAATTCTTGGGGAGAGGTCAGATGAGAGTCCACAAAGTACTGGTGAAATAGTTAATTCTGACAATTACTGAGGATGTTCTCCCTCATGATCAAATTATATTGTACCTCATAAGTCCTGTGCCTTGCTTCAATGAAGTCAGCCTTCCAGAGCCTAAATAGCATCATCTACAAAATCAACCCAGTCTTGAGTACCTACTTTCTGGGTATTTCTGAACTTAAACTCACACATCCCAGACAGCCAGATAGACATACTTGCAGAGGCGGGCTGAAATGGTTAGGCAAGCAAATGCTAACTTTCTAAAAGTAGCATTTGCAAACACAGGATATTAAAATAAACTTTACTAAAAGAAGTATTTTATTATTCTGAGTTCAGGTATATTAAACATTAATTTCTACCATGTTCCCTGAGCCTGCTGGGAATATAGAGTGTAATAATTCCAGCAGCTCATCTTGGCCTAAGAGAACAGGTAGCCTTACAATAGTGAAAAACGAATTTGGCAGTAATTCACTATTAGGACATGCCACACACATCAGAGCATGTCCTACCTTACACTTACAATGCACCCTGCCCTTGGGCCTACCATAGGGGTGACTAATATGATGTTAAGGCAAGGTTTAGAGGCTGGCAAGTGTGTGCACTTGCCCAGCCAGCATGACAGTACCAGACTGCACGCAGGTTCTGCAATGGCAGATCCTAGACACATTATAACAGGCTGCTTCTGTGGGTGGCGCAACCAGCGCTGCAGGCCCACTAGCAGTATTGGCATTTACAAGTAGGTCAAAGGGAAATCCCTGGGTATGCACTATAGCACGATAGCAACTATTTACTATATTGCTGTATAGGTTCTAACCATTCATACGGCCATTCATTCTAGCATTCTGGCACGGGCAGAATTCTCCCACGGAGGGGAACAATAGGTAAAGAGTTCCACACTAAAAAGTGAACGTTCACAGTCTGTTTATTTTTTATAAAATAAAAAAGAACCTCTGGTTACACAAAATTACACAGAAATTGATTAAACATCCAAAGAAAAACTCTTTGAACAAGTACAGTAAAATTTAAACAAATAAATAACAGTTCATTGCACAAGGAAAACAATACCAAAACCAATAAAGATTATGCAACACAGGAGAAGAATAATCATCCCAAGTAAAATACAAAGACAGATAAATCCTATTCACAAACCCCCTAACACTGTGGCCTTAGGATACTCCTGCCACTTTTTGAATCCACTGGCCCTTTCTTAGATACTGGTGGGATAGTAGAAAGTATTAAAAATACATTAACATCTGTTACTCCCTTGGCCTTGTTTGGATTTGGTAACAAATGCGTCGACGCGTTTCGGTGTTATACTACTCGATGTTGTAACACCTTCATCAGAACCTGCCGTCTCTTTGGGGTCACCGGCTTGTGGATGTATATTTAAAAGTCTCTGTGGGGATATACGGAGAAAGAAACAATATCAATCTTCTGGGGGCATATTACAGAACACCTGTTCTTCAGCATCTCAGTTATTGTCCCCCATTACAACAAACACCCCTAATGCTTACTCTCGTGGAAGGTGGGGTTTTATACAGGCTATACCACCTGTTTAATCAATTTATGGTTTTGAACAGATATTCTTCATCAGGTATATAGCTGATCAGACAATTGCACTCTCATTCTATAGAGGGTTCATATTACAACCATTTCGTTGGCCCTTTGTAATTCACATGACTCTTGTGGTATTCGGTTTTGCCCTCCGTTTCTTTTTAGTGTGGAAACATAGGGGGGCTAGAAGGTATGTAGTTACCCTTATACTCATTATATCATTCACACTACTACCATCTTATTGGACTGCCACTCATCATGATGTCACTCTTACCCCATTCCTCTTGTGGCCAAACCCCTGGGGAGAAAACAGCCGTCCGTGCACCTTCTCCGGACTTAAGCTGTAGATTGTTTTGATGTACCTGTGGGGTGAGAATTAAGTTTCATTGATTTTTCCTGGCTGCTTTATTATGATTTAAGGGATCATTTCTCCTTGCCTCCATTTACCTAAGGGGTGATGCCACTTCCCAAAGTAAGTGAGTCTTTCTTCTGTGTAATGATCAGGTTGATTTAGATCCCCTCCATGAATCGGATTCCTTTTAAAATTAGGAAGATATCTGTGTAGGCAAACGAATCTTTAATTAGCCATTGTCCCTGTATAATTATCTGCCTGTTTTTATAGACAGGCAGATAATTATACAGGGACACAGAAGAAAGACCACTTTATTGCCCTCAAAGGGAGTTCCGGGTTCGAGGTGGTAGTAGGAGGCAAGATGGCGGCCGTGAGGAGCGGCTGAGAGGCAGCATCGGACACAGCGCGGACACAGCCTGATGTAACCTGATGTAACCTCGGTACTCCGGCTCTTTTTCCCTCCCTGCACCTCCTGTATCCCAAAAGAAGCGCCACGAATTTACCGTGTCTGCCAGGTATTCAGTGCACTCAGTGAGCCGAGTGAGGGCAGACGTACAGCGACTGCACGGAGAGAGACGCCCAGTTACAAGCGGCATAGCAGCAAACGGGTTTGGCGGTCAAATCACCTGGGTGCTACCTGGATGTAACTTTGATGCTTCTCCTGAGCGGTCCTTATCGTGGGGTGCTCCCCACTGGTCTGCGGAGGCTCGTGGCTTCAATCCTGCTAAGGATCGGTTTGGCTCGCAGTCCCAGCAGAGCTCGCGTAGTCAGGAGGCGGAGTTACACAGGACCGGCGAGACCTGGTGAGCGGAGTGGAGCTGGAGGCGGCAGCTGCAGATCTGACAGGCCGGGACCAAGAGGCTGGGAGGCTCGTACCTACGGGGGACTGGTCAGGGCGAGGCAGCATATCTCTCTGCGTGTAGTGTTTGCTTTACCGATGGCTCCCAAAACGAACGCCGGAGGTAAGCCACTGTCAAAAAAGAAAGCGATGACTGATGGTGTTGTTGTGACAGGCAATGCGGACAGCTCTATGAGCACTGTGCCTGCAATGAACGCTGGGACTGAGGGAGCGATATCAGAAGCGGAATCTGGGCGGGCGAAGCAGCAACTATCCTCAGGGCAGAATACCCATAAAGAGATGCGCCCCCCTTCCGCTAGAACCCGACAAGCCACAGCCACCGCGACTATCAGTGTGGTAGAGATGTTGAATCGTAACGAAAGAAAAAAAAACTGAAAGAAATGGAACTGGCTACAGCAGTGCCCCCTGTGGTACATGTGGTACCTGAGGTACCCGTGGCGACATTACCGGTATCGACATTACCGGCTACCGATGTAGCTGAAGAGCCTGAAACCGATTCAGAGATAGACCCCGCATCACAACTAGCATCACAACCAGCCCCACAGCCTCAACAACAGCCTCAACCTCAAAGGCAGCTGCATCAGTCATATCAGGAGTCATGTCAGGAGGTCGGAGCCGTGGGTGATGTCTCGGGCAGGGCTCAGATCCTGATGGCGCAACCGGAACCTCTAGCTGCTGTATCTTTGGGGGTTGACGAGGCAGCTGGTAACGGGGATAGCGAGATTACAACCCCTATATTATTAAAGGATACTACAAATTCAACAACGGAAGGGATGGTAGAGCTTAATCCCTTACCCTCATCAACCAACAGTGGGGACATTCAAGGGGGTTTAACAACAACAGATGAAACATTGAGAGAGACTATCATGCCTACCACGGTCCCGGAGGAACTTGGTGGTTTAACGGCAAATGCAAATGCTAACTATCCCGGGCTCACTCATGGCGAAAAGGAAAAGGAGAAGACCCCCAGCGAATGTTTCTTCTCAGTGACAGAGGAGGCCAACTGGTCGGAGGATGAGGAGCCCCATAGTTCTGATATCGACTGCAGTAACCCTGAAACAGAGAGTGATAGTGAGACAGGGTTGCCTTCAACTACTATCAAAAATATGCCTCCTCAAAGGGACCAAACAGCATTAACTTGGGATCACTCTCCAACAACATCCCTACAAGGGAACTCCAATCTGGGCACGGATAACGCACAGCATCACGAGACTACGCAGCTGTCAATGATGTCAATGATGGCAATGATGGAGTCAATTCACCAAGGAATAACAGCTCACAGAGAAGAGACCCGATCAGACAGCCTTAAATCCCAAGCAGCAATGAGAAAGATGAAAGCAGTGGTTAGGAAGCTCTCGAAAGCCTGGGTGAGTGTTGGAGATAGGGTCTCAAACCTAGAAGAAAGGGTAGTTGCCACCGAAGTAGAGGTTGCTGCAGCCACGAACAAAGTGGAATCTCTGGGAGCGCAAGCAGTTGATGTCCAGTGGAAGCTGGAGGACTTAGAAAACAGGCAAAGAAGGAACAATCTTAGGGTCCTTGGTATTCCGGAAGGGATTGAAGGTCAGGATGTCAAAACGTTTATAGTCAAAACTTTCGAGAAAGCTTTCCCAGATATCGCCGGTTGGAATTGGTCCACTGAAATTCAGAGGGCGCATAGGACACCCTTCAAACTGAGACAAAACGCCAGAGAAGGCGATAAGCCCAGAGCTATCCTAATTTATATAGGTAATTTTCTTCTCCGTCAGTCCATATCAGAGAAAGCGAGGCCGGATGCCAAAAGAACCTTTGAGGGAGGGTCCTTCTTTGTAAGGCCGGATTTTTGTCACTCCACCGTTGAACGGCGCTGGAGATTAAGACAATTAATTAAGCCTTTCCAGGACAAAAAAGTGCAGGTCTACCTTATCAATCCTGCTCAGTTAAAAGTAATTCATTTAGGCAAGACCATGTATTTTTCCTCGGAAATCAAAGCTCAGGAGTTTCTAGACTCATTATAGCATGCTACTTAACCTATATAAGTCTAACAGGGCTAAGGTTTGATTATTGACTCCGTCTGAAGTCTCAAGTTTAAGTTTAAGTTTAAGTTTAAGGTTTATAGAGGTAAGGGTGTCACGATATGGTGGTTTATGGTCATACACGAGGTCGAGGATGAGGTTTAACAAGTAGATTGCGCTGTGTCCACTGCTGGGCTGCACCCATCACACGCACAGACTCAGTCTGCGCGCCTCACTGGGGGGCGGGTTGGGGTCAGGGGGTTCAGGTGGGTTGGGAGGGGGGGAAGTTTGGAGTGAGGGGGGAGGGTGGGGCAAAGGGGGAAAAAGAAATAAAAAGAAAGTTCATGCAATAAATGTGTTTACTAATATAAGTGAGATGCTCAAAGCGGTTATGCATATTGATGTTAAACTTAGGACAAAATGTGATTGGTTAGTGTGTTGGCTTTGTTCCCTACAGGGGTATGTCAAGGATTAGGCTAAAGTTATTCAGACCACATAGGTGGTCTGAATAACTGGAAAAAGAGGGAAAGGTTCGAGGAGTATGTAAAACTAATTAGGGCCGATATTGTATATTTACAAGAGACTCACCGACCCTGGAAAAAGAAACATTGGTTAAATCTAAGGGGGTATGAAATTCTGTCCTGTTCCTCACAGACTTCAACTGTAAAGGGGGTAGCTATTATAGGCCGGGTAGGTCTGGGAGGAGTAAAAAAATCAAAGGCCGATGCATTGGGCAGATGGGCAATATGCGAATTGAAACTAGGCATAACTCTATGCTCAGTCTACGGGTCTAACCTGGATGACCCGGGGGTGATGGATTACATCGAGAGGGAACTTACTAACTGGCCCTCACCTATAGTAATGTGCGGTGATTTTAACATCTCAGCTGATTTCACAGTTGACACCCCATATACTGGTCGTAAGCCCGGGGTATTTAGGGCGGTATCCTCCATAGTTCAATCCTATGGGCTGAGGGATGTCTGGGGCAGCCAAAAGAAAGATGAACCTGGGTTTACATACTTCTCACACCCATTTAATAAACATACAAAACTGGATTATTTTTTAATATCAGCAACCTATCTTTGTAACGTCGAAATCTCAATGCTTCCTATGCTAATATCGGATCATAATCCCCTTGTTCTGACCATGATAGTTAATAAACAAAGGGAAAAAATCAGACCCTGGACCTTTGATAGAAAACTTTTAGCCGATAGCAATTATATAGCATATATAAAGAACTGGTCCCAGTCTTTCTTCGATGCGAATAGATACAGTGCATCCCGGGCCATGGTCTGGGATAGTTTTAAAGCTGGTTTGAGAGGTGAGACAATTAGCTTCTCCGGGCGGTTGTGGAAAAAAGTTAAGGAAGACAGAGAGCGTCTTTTGGCTAAATTGGCGGAGGCAGAGGAACAACATAGGAGAGACGTCTGCCATGGGATTCAGGGTACTCAGAGCTTAGAAAGGCTAAACAGCATAAAGGCAGACATCCAACGGCAACTGGCTAAAAAAGCTGCGCCAGAGTATCAGACCCGTAGAGTTGGAATGTATGAAACAGGCGAGAACGCAGGTAGGGCTCTAGCGCTACGGATAAGACAAGCCACATCAAAAAATACTATCACGGAAATTAAAGAAGGTGATCAGATTTATAAAAAGCCAACTGAAATTCTGGAAGTTTTCAGGAGGTTTTATCAGGATCTCTATAAGGAAGAAACGGATATAGACGATCCAGGTACAAACTGGCAGGATACAGGCATTAATCTGACGTCTAACGAGAGGGAATCCCTAGAGCAGAATATCACTATGGACGAGCTTTTTCAGGCACTAAAAGATCTATCTGCAGGCAAGGCAGCAGGGCCCGATGCCATACCCTTGGAGGTTTATAAACATTTGAAGGAAGAAACGGCACCCCTTCTGTTAGATCTATTCAATGGGGTTATAAACACAGGGGCCATACCAGAATCTTGGACCAAAACCAACATAGTGGTTTTCCACAAAAAAGGCAAACCCAAGGAAAGTCCCGGCTCTTATTGGCCCATATCGTTAATAAACAGTGATAACAAATTATATGCTAAAATACTGGCCACACGGTTGGGGAGGATTATCGCGAGTCTCGTCTCTCCCTGGCAGCACGGTTTTATCCCTGGTAGGGGCACTACCGACCATATTAAAAGAGCTATAACTCTGTTCGACATTCATGCCGCAGGGGGGGGGGGGGTCGCGATGATCCTCCTCGACGCGGAAAAAGCGTTCGATCGTGTCAGGTGGAGCTTTCTCTGGAAAGTGATGGCTGATAAAGGATGTGGTCCCAGATTTCTGCAGGCAATAAAGGCTATGTACTGTAATCCAACCGCTAGCATCCAGCTTATGGGCGAATGCTCCAACCAGATCCATATTTCGAGAGTCACGAGACAAGGGTGCCCGTGCTCACCCATCCTATTTGCATTGTATATAGATCCCCTGATTTGCCTTATTAAGAACAATATCAATATAAAGCCAATTGTCACTAATGGATTTGAAACCAAAATCCTCGCATATGCGGATGACATAGCCATCACCACTACTGATACTGCTAGCGCCATGAGGGAAATAATTAGTATCACATCTGACTTCGGAAGGGTATCTGGATACCGACTTAATGTGGCAAAAATACAGGTACTATGTTCAAGAAACACAGTCAAACTGGATGATAGATATGTGGATTCAGTAGTATATCTAGGAATAACAATCAATGCCCAGCCAAAGGAAATTATTAAAGACAATTTTTTGCCATTACTGGGGAAAATGAAACAGGACTTAAAAAGAATTGACACCCTCCATCTATCAATTATAGGCAGGGTCAATGTCATCAAAATGACAATGTTTCCGAAGATCCTATATAAATTTAGGTCCATTCCCTTTAAAGTAGATGACATATTGATCAAGGAAATGGAGGCAATCTTTATGAACTTTGTCTGGCAATATGGTATGGTGAGGAGATCAATTAAACTCATGTCTTTACCCCAGGGAAAGGGTGGGTTAGGTATACCTAATCTCAAATTCTATAACTGGTCTTGTCTCCTCACAGATATGGCTATACTCTTTTTTCCTGACGATACGATACACTGCCAGCGTGATATCCCATCTATATATCAGCTGGCACTAGGGATTGAAGCACATGGGGTATTGCTAAGGAAATATGATAAACGCTTCTACAAGGCCTTAGGCAATAAAATACTGGAAGATATTTGGGGAGTATGGGCGACCGTACAGAAGAATCAGAGCATCCTGAAGTTTAACAAACATACTTTACTTTGGAAATCAGGGCTATTCCCGCACTTAAGTAGAGATGGCCCCTGGAGACATTGGGAAAGACAGGGAATCAGCACATTAGGCCAAGTGATGATGAAGGATGTTCTGAGGCCCCTTGATCTTTTGAAGTCACGATACTCACTTCAAGGTTCCCAAGAGTTCAAATATATACAGTTGACTAACACAATCAAATCAAAAAGACCCACCATAAACATATCAAAAGACTGTACATTAATAGACTATATGAAGGGAGGTGGCCGTAGCATTAGGATAATGTATGGACTATTCTTGAAAACGCTACCCGATGACATGCTTAAGACAGAGGCTACCTGGGTTGGAAAATTGAGAGATCCTGACATCGATCTGGATAGAGCTATTCTTATGGATAAAAGGTTCCTACGATCTTCAAATCTAAGAGCACAGCACTTTAAAACCCTCTTTAAATTATACTATACACCGGCAAAATTGTATGAATGGGGAAAGAGAGCGGATAACAACTGCCCTAGATGTGGAAATGGTCCTGCTGATCTACTACATATGTTTTGCAGTTGTGAGAAACTAGGGCCAATTAAAAAGGAAATCGAAAAGTTTTTAGAGGGGCTGCTAGTTGTCAAAATAGACCTATCCCCTACACTTTTAATAATTGGGTGTGATGCCAAATTAGGTTTAAGTATAGAGTCTGAGGCACTTGTTTTTATATCAACAGCTGTTTTTAGAATATTAATTGCTGCTGCATGGAAGGATGCTGGGGCTCCAACCTTTCAAATGTGGATGTGTAGGATGCTCGGGATTCATAATATCGAATCGGAGCTATATGCCCTAAAGGGAGCGAAATCCAGGGAAATGGGACTAAGGATCTGGTCGCCCGTTGCATCATGGAGGCGGTCAAAAAGTGGGGGTCTATAGTTTTCTAACACCCATGTAGACACTGCTGATACTTTTAGCATATTTACCGCATTTAGGACCTTATGTTTTAATAGTTGAGATCTTACTATGTATATTCATCATTTGTATGTATATTTATATTTCTGTGTCAATATCTATTGTTATGTATAGAGAATATTATATTGTCATGAACTTTCAATAAAAAAAATAAAAATAAAAAAGTGAATGATATAATGAGTATAAGGGTAACTACATACCTTCTAGCCCCCCTATGTTTCCACACTAAAAAGAAACGGAGGGCAAAACCGAATACCACAAGAGTCATGTGAATTACAAAGGGCCAACGAAATGGTTGTAATATGAACCCTATATAGAATGAGAGTGCAATTGTCTGATCAGCTATATACCTGATGAAGAATATCTGTTCAAAACCATAAATTGATTAAACAGGTGGTATATCCTGTATAAAACCCCACCTTCCACGAGAGTAAGCATTAGGGGTGTTTGTTGTAATGGGGGACAATAACTGAGACGCTGAAGAACAGGTGTTCTGTAATATGCCCCCAGAAGATTGATATTGTTTCTTTCTCCGTATATCCCCACAGAGACTTTTAAATATACATCCACAAGCCGGTGACCGCAAAGAGACGGCAGGTTCTGATGAAGGTGTTACAACATCGAGTAGTATAACACCGAAACGCGTCGACGCATTTGTTACCAAATCCAAACAAGGCCAAGGGAGTAACAGATGTTAATGTATTTTTAATACTGTCTACTATCCCACCAGTATCTAAGAAAGGGCCAGTGGATTCAAAAAGTGGCAGGAGTATCCTAAGGCCACAGTGTTAGGGGGTTTGTGAATAGGATTTATCTGTATTTGTATTGTACTTGTGATGATTATTCTTCTCCTGTGTTGCATAATTTTTATTGGTTTTGATATTGTTTTCCTTGTGCAATGAACTGTTATTTATTTGTTTAAATTTTACTGTACTTGTTCAAAGAGTTTTTCTTTGGATTTTTAATCAATTTCTGTGTAATTTTGTGTAACCAGAGGTTCTTTTTTATTTTATAAAAAATAAACAGACTGTGAACGTTCACTTTTTAGTGTGGAACTCTTTACCTATTGTTCCCCTCCGTGGGAGAATTCTGCCCGTGCCAGAATGCTAGAATGAATGGCCGTATGAATGGTTAGAACCTATACAGCAATATAGTAAATAGTTGCTATAGTGCTATAGTGCATACCCAGGGATTTCCCTTTGACCTAGTTGTTGTCATTGTACCCTGTTCCCTGGGGATAGTGGGGTACTCTCTCTCTTATTTATTGGAATTTACAAGCCCTGGCACTCCTGGTGCACTTTACTGGGGACTGACAGTAAATCCAATGAGCCAATCATGGAAATCAATCACATATACATTTTGCATTGGGAGACTATATGCACTTTAGCACTGGTCAGCAGTGGTAAAGTGCCCAGAGTCATTAAACCAACAAAAACAGGTCAGAGAGAGTATTGGAGGAAGGCAAAAAGTTCAGGGATGACCCTGCCAAGAGGGCCAAGTCCAACACCGAGGGATCGGAGACGCAGCACTGCGGGCCCAGAACTAGTTACCGGAAGCAACCAGTTTAAATCTGGCCATAGGAACCGCGTTGCCTGTGCATACATTGCCTGCTCCGTTTTTGGCCCCACGTAACTCTGGTGCGACGGACCTGGTTGAGACGCGGGTTGACAGCGCCGCCATGGGCCGCCCAGATCGCTCACAGCCTAAATTGAGCTTTGATAATAGTAAAAAAATCCAAGGCCACGGACCCACCGACTTGTGAAGCGAACAATGGAGCAGGGAACATGACAGATGGAGAAACGACTGAACCAGACATTCGCTGCATATTGCTAGCTATGAAAAAGAACTTGCAGGGTGGTATCACTTCCTTAGGAACCAAAATGGACGCCCTCACGTACCGCACGGACCGGATGGCAGAACGGCTCGACAAACACGCCGAACGCCTAGATATGTCAGAGCGCCGCATAGGGGAGGTGGAGGAGGCACAGACGACCTTGGACTTGGAGCATAAACAGCTTGGCAAGGTGATCCAACTCTTACAAGACAAGGTTGAAGACCTGGAGGCGTGGTCGCGCAGATGCAACATATGCATCACGGGCCTTCCGGAGAGTACTCAGACGGGTAACATGGAACTTTTCGTGGAATCACTTTTGAAGAGACTGCTGGGCGAGACTTCCTTCTCGGGGATGTTTGTCATTGAAAGAACGCACCGTACCCTGGGCCCGAGACCAAAACCGGGGGCCCCTCCACGCCCCATTGTGGCCAAGCTTCTAAACTATAGGGATCGCGACATCGCGCTGAAGCTTGCCCGAGAGAAACAACCACTCACTTACGAGGGCAGCACACTATCCTTGTTCCCGGATTTTACAGCAAAAGTGCAAGAGGCGAGACGCCAGTTTGTCCCGATGATGCGACAATGCCGAGATCTTGGAGTCGATTATGTGATGCTATATCCCGCTAAATTAAGGGTCAACAGACAGGGAAGATCTACTATCTTCACGGACCCGAGAGCGCTGCAGAAAGCCATGAAGGACTGGCGCAGGGAAACACAGCATACATCGAGAGACGGATGGCTAGACGAAGCTTCAGGTGGACCTATGGAAGATCAGGACTGAGACTGTGACCTGCTGATGGGTGAGGTACTCGTTCTCCAGAGAACTGTGAATTAGAGAGACACTCCTTATGTCTTCTGTCATTGCTGATTTGTGGATTGGCTGAAGTCTATGCTGGGCCTGTAATCTACTAGGCTTGCCGAGCTGGCACGGGCAGCAGTGAGTCATGTTGAGCGGAGGGGGACGGAGCGCTTTCCTTCTGGAGATATATTTGCAATACCACTTTACTTGACCCTCACCCTCTAATGTACTGTGCATATGATGCTTGAGACCTTGTAGATGTCATGGAATGACACACTTGCCTTAGGCGGGGAGTACTGATGTTAGCCTTTGTTATAGCACATACTAAAATGAGACATAATTGATGGCTGAGACAGTGGAGGATGTAGGGTGATGGTACAATCCGAGGCCAGGTGATAATATCCTACATTGTCATAGGAGACTTCTTGATAATTAGGAGGGCACTGGCTATTGTTTGATGTTTCTTTTCAGAGGCGGAGGAGCGGGGCGAAGTGGTGGGATTAATGAAAGGACACTGCTATAGACTTACTATGAGCAGGCTACCTACGCCCCTGTGTGTAACACTTTTCCCCGCCATGCTCCCATTATTGGGAGCATTATCTTTGCTATGTGGTGATTTGTTATTTGCATTTGGTATTGGTAATGAGGATGACGGGGGGAGAAGGGAGCGTATGGAGTTAATTAGGGGGGTGGAAGGGGATGGGTTGGTAGAGGAGCTGGGACGCGGCCGTGTTGGGGATGGGCAGGCATGGGTGGGGGTTCGGGCAGAATCATATTTTTCTTTTTGTTGCTGTTTATGAAAGTGGAAGAATGTTCAGTTGTTGTATGTTTGAAACTGAGTTTTATTGGCGAGAGTACGAAAAGACGGACACATTGGACACTGGCACGTAGGATTACACCTAATTGCATATACTCACCTCGACTTCGGGTGACATACTTCCCACTAGCTTCCCACTATGACACAGACGAAACGCGACACTGACACGATCACATTGTTGACATGGAATGTTCGTGGTCTGAATGACCACAGAAAAGTCAGACGTGTGCTCCAGTACCTCTGTAGACATGCAATAGATATAGCACTACTTCAAGAGACCCACTTGCACCCTGATAGCTCGATTCTCAATTACAGGGGTTTGTCCAATAACGTCCACGCTGCCGGTTTCACCACTTATGCTAGGGGCGTCCTGACCTGGGTGAACCCTAGGGCCTCCTTGACGTTGACCCCGATAGACACTGACGGAGAGGGGCGCTATGTCATCTCTAAATGCACTGGTAAGGGAATGACATTACACATTGTCAATACTTATGGCCCCAACTTTGACTGCGCCTCCTTCTATAGGAGATTGGCCTCTAGGGTGCGCGACCTCTGCGGCGATCATGTTCTCTGGGGGGGTGATTTTAATATGGTTAGGCAGCCTGCGCTAGATAGATCTGACGGACCCGACAGGCGCCCTTCGACCTCTGCTAGAGTTCTAGAGGCAGAGATGACTCGGCTGGGACTGCAAGACGTCTGGCGTGCTCGGTACCCATCTAAGGGGGGGTACACGCACTACTCTGCTCCGCATGATGTCCATACCCGCATAGACTATTGGTTAGCCACATCGCACCTCCTCTCTATGGTACGGACGTGTACGACGCTGCCCCGAACCTATTCTGATCACTCTCCGGTTCTAGTTGCTCTTCGCGCTCCGGTGGGACGCCCCCCCCTTTTTCCTGGCGCCTCTCTCCTTACTCCTGGCGCCTCTCTCCTTACTCGCTCTTGGACGACGCCTTCCGAGAAGAGTTAGCTACTGCAATTGAAGAATTGTTTGATAAAAACGTCGGCTCTGTGGACTCCTTTTAGACGGGATGGGAGGCCTTCAAGGCCTACATACGTGGAGTGGCCATATCTAAGCATGCGGGCATTCTAAAATCCATCAGGGGTTGTTTGTTCTTGCTTGAAAACAAGATTTAGGACATCGAGGCGCGTTGCCTTCACGGCTCAAGCGAGGAGTTGCAACGGGAATTGTCCTAAACGATCCGCGAATACCACGAGGAAGCGGACTCTGAGGTGAAGCATCTGGGGAAGTACGCCATTGCAAGAACATATGGCGAGGGCGAGCGCCCAGGTGTGATATTGGCGCGGATGGCGAGGCAGCGCAGACAATGCGTGGCGACTCCTGAGTTGCGATCCCCGCAGATGGGGAGCAGATACCAGACAAGCAGGTTGCGGCCTGTTTCAGGGATTACTATGCCTCCCTATATGCCTCTAGAGGGCCGGCTTCACAAGAACATATATTGGACTACTTGACCCATATCCAACTGCCTTGGCTGACTGACACCCATCGCCAGTTTTGGCCCGGCCGTTTGAGAGAGAAGAGGTAATTTGTGCATTGTCATCCATGAGGGCTGGCAGTGCGCCGGGATGTGATGGCCTGACAGCGGCGTTTTACAAAACCTATTCAGATTTGCTTACCCCTCACTTGTTGACGCTTGTGTAGCAAATGGCGGAGGAGGGCGAGATGCCCCCTACGATGCGGGAAGCAATTATAATTGCTATTCTTAAGCCCGGGAAGCCCCCGGAGGACTGTGCATCATATCGACCACTCTCATTGCTTAACGTAGATGCTAAGATTTTTGCGAAAATCATTGCTAACCGCCTCAGCCCACTAATTCCAATGCTGGTTGCCCCAGAACAGGCAGGATTTGTACCCAATCGTAACTTCACTTACAACCTGAGGACTGTGTTCGCGGCATTTCAACAAATGCGCAAGGACGTCCCTGCGGTGGCGGTTTTCCTGGACATGCTAAAGGCCTTTGATTCTGTCGAATGGCCTTTCCTCCGGCTGGTGCTGCGGCACATGGGAGTGGGTGACCTTTTCCTACAACTACTGAACACGCTCTATGCCTCCCCCTCGGCTCAGGTTTGCATAGACCCTCTTACAACTGAGTCTTTCAATATCGGCCATGGCACTAGACAAGGCCCCCCCTTTCCCCCTTCTGTACGCCTATAGTCGCTGAGCCTCTAGCTTGCGCATTGCGTGAATATCACAGTCATCGCGGTATTCGTTTCCCCACGTACAACTTAATCGTATCTACGTACGCGGATGACACTCTACTGTATGTGCGGCACCCGAAGGATAACCTATCGACAGTGCTGCGAGAGGTGGTGCTGTTTAGTTCATTATCTGGTATTCATGTAAACTGGAGTAAGACGCTAATGTTCCCTCTTACTTCTGCCACTAAGAGAATAGACTTGGACTATCCAATCCAGTGGACCACAGACTCGGTCCGCTATTTGGGAATTAGGCTGCACACGGACTCAGAGGTGGTGCTTAGGGAAAACTACGGGGTAGCTATTTCTAAGTTGGAAGACAATGTGAACAAATGGATACACCTCCCACTGTCATTGATGGGTCGCATATCCTTGTTGAAAATGATTGTGCTCCCACGTTTCTTATTTTTATTCAGCAACATACCCATGGTCCTTTCGGGGACGTTCTTTCGTCAATTGCATTCCTTGGTGCTGCGTCTCACGTGGTCCGGGAAACAACCTAGAGTAGCATGGGACATTATGGTACGTCCCTATGAGGAGGGCGGCCTAAATGCTCCTGATCTCGAGCTCTATTATCGAGCCGTGCAGAGCACACACACGTTTGGCTGGATTCATCGCCCGGCAGGCGCGCCACATTTGCGCATAGAGGCGATAGTAGCTGACCCGACCCCACTACCGGCGCTGATGTCCCGCCCTAGAGATCGACGAACGGGTATCCTTGATTCTTTGAATGCCGCTACTCACGCCTGGCACCACCTGATGGATGCTTAGGCCTGCTCTCTGCTCTATGCACCAGAGGCACTTCTGTCCTGGTGTTCGTGGCTCGACCCCTGCAGAGATAAAGGCGTGGTGTCTGCCCTGGCCAAACTGGACGTCGTTCGCGCGGGCGATCTATTTGCGGACGCACCTGGGAGGAAATAGACCCGGAGGGCGCTCCTGACACCCCTCTTCTCTCTCAATTTCAGTTCCACAGAGTTCGGCATGCTTTCAAGGGGCTGCTGGGCGAAGATATGGCTGAACCCCAATTGGTTTAGGCATACGATTATATAGTGAATGCTAAAACGCCGGCCAAACTAATCACGAACCTGTACCGTACTACGCTTACGGAGTGGACAACAAATTACACTAAGCCTCGCCTGGCTTGGCAAGCAGACCTGGTGATCGAACTGCCGGAAGACAAATGGAAATACTGCTGTGCCAATGTTAAAAGAGTGTCTCTGAATGGTCGCCACCGTTTGACGCATTTTAAATTCCTAAATAGGGTTTACCACACCCCCGAGCGGCTGTCGCGCTATGGGCTTAGAGACAACTCTAAATGCGACCGATGCAGTGAACAGACTGCCGATTTTTTGCACTTAGCTTGGCTTTGTCCGAAAGTTTCTGATTTTTGGTGCGCGGTCTACAGGGAAGTAAACAGAGTCACTGGGTTTACGCTGACCCCTGATCCCCTGTTGGCCCTACTGGGGTATTCTAAAGACGTACCGCCTGACAGACGATTGCTTATTGACATGGCTTTCCTGATTGCTAAGAGGTGCGTTGCGCTTCACTGGATGTGAGGACCGACTCCGACGATAGCTAAATGATCACGCGACATGTTATACTGCTGTACGCAGACGGAGCTATATTGAGAACTACTTTCCCCCGCAACCGCCCCAAGAAGTACTGCGCACTGTATTTGGAGGGGAGGAATGCTCAGGAGGCCCTTGACCCGACAGAGATGCGCGCAGTGGAGTTAGGGGGCCGGAGGGATGACATGACACAACCCACTGACGCAGTAACCACTACCTAGGTGAAAACAGATGCAGACTTCAATTAGGGGAATTGAGCTGACACTGAGGGGACTGTAGAAGCCCAAGGCGAGGTGGAGTACTGCGCAAGTGCAAGCATGTAACACAGCAATGGGGGGGGACTGGGTCAAATTCACTGTTTACCATGTACATATTGGTCAGCAATAATGACGCCCTTGATTCGTACGTACCTGCCTTCTGTCACTTGCTTGTATAACTTTGTAATGCCTACTACATGCCACTTGATTGTATGCTTTTCTGAAATGCCAATAAAACAAATTAAAAAAATAAAATAAAATTGTCAGCATCCTCCTCTCAAACAGTGAGGAGCTTGTCTCTTCCTTTGTTAACAAAGAAGAGCCACAGTATAGCTGACCATTGCCCTTGGGGGACCTTCTGTACTTTAAAGGCCCTCTCCAAGGCAGTGATCCATTTGTGGATGTCATCCTACATTGTGGTAAGGAGCAACGATCCTGCTCAGGTTCCTAGTGTCAAAGGAGGATCCCCTACTCTAGCCCCAATGTTCTCCTAGCCTTTCGTACTTCTAAGGCCTCCTTATCCAGGGCCAACTGGTCTCGCCTGAGCTTGAGTCTCAAGGTCTCGTATTCCCTTTCTAATGAGCTATCCCTCTTGTCAGAGACGGATGTCCCTACAGAAGTACCAGAGGCAATGGGTTCTGCAGAGGAAGATCTAGCCCTCCTCTGCCTATCATGCACCCTCCCAGGTGGAAGGAAGAGGGACCTAATTCTAGGGATACCCTCTGTGCCATCTACACTATCCTCTAGGCGTTCGGAGCTCCCCAGGTGAGTCTCATTAGACTCCTCCTGGTTAGGGTCAAGATTGAGGTCAAGGAGGGGTGACCCTCCTGTCCCCTCTTCTGACCCCTGCCCACCCATTCGGTCCTGCTCCTCTGACCCACCAGCTTTCTGGAGGTCATCTTGTAGTAGAACCACTAGAAGGTGCTTAGTGGCAGGGCTTTTACCTGTCTTCAGTTTTTTAAAAGAACACAGGCCCTCAGTTTCTGGAACGTGAAGCCACTGTATCCAGAAGGTACAGAGCCACTGGCGTCTCCTACTAAAGACATACAAGTCATAGTGTGGTGTTGCATCTACCTAACCTAGTGGGAACTACACGTCTTAAGATTGGGGAAACAGTGTGCTAGGCCACTGACAACCAATCTGCAAAGTTCCATAAGTGTTACTTGTTTACATAGTATTATATGTTCCTTAATTCTAGTGATGGTTTTTCAATTAGACCACACTCATATTAACTGGTACACCAATGTGAGAAACCAGGTCAGTATATGGTGCTCACTTGTGTAAGTGTAGCACCTTGCACTAACCCGGTCGACCCTTATGGTGATTTTAGGAGTTTATATAACCATGGAAATCTCTCTAAGTGGTAGCTGCAAAGAGCAACCTTCAGGCTTAATCTAGGAGGAATGCAAAGCAGCTCGGTTTACCAGTATCTAATCATTTAGTACAGGCTAAATGAAAAAGAACCACACAGTGTACTTATAAAAATAGATAGTTATTTAAAAAAATGACTAACGTTACAATATCTCCTACCCGGAAATATAATCACAATACACACAATACTTTGGCCACAGAATAGCAAGTACCACCAATACACAGTGGCCCTGGGGAAAACCAGACTATATATCAAAATAGTGGGATGCGAACCATGACCTGATTCGGGACTGGAACCAGGAGACATAGAAGAGTCGGGGACCCAAGGAACTACCGCAGGTAAGAGTTTAGGAACCCCACAACAGTTGTGTGCAAAGAAGATAAACAACGGCAAACTCAATACTACTCAATGGGTGTGTCGCGATTGCAGTCTTACCACCGGAGGACGAAAAAGAGTCGGTTGGAACCCACATGTGAGTTTGAGTCGAAGAGTACCTGAAAGCGGAGGGGACAGAGTCTATGCCACCCAGGGGTGACCAGGAGGCACAAAAGAGGAAGGCCACTCAAGTTTAAGGTTTGTAGCTGTGCCCAAGCTACCATGGCATTGAAGACGACAGAGTTGATCCATTCCAACCAACTGCGTCAGTGCCAATCAGTGTTAGTGGGGACAGGTTCATTGACAGAACCTTTCGATGTGTCCTCCTCTGTTGGCATCTGTTGATCGGGACAACTAAGGCAGTTTCCATGCGGTGAAGCAATGCAATGACGCGGTGCACAGTGGTTTGGTTGTAGAGACCCCAATGACGGATACTGCCCTCAACTTGACGAGCAGACAGCTCAGGCCTCGAATGAGAACAGAACCACTAACTGTGTTGCTGAGCCTTGTGGAGTCAGTGGGAGCCCAGGATCGGCAAACCGGTCAGCTGTGTTGCAGTGTCTGTGGATGCAGGGGAGTAACTCCCTCACTCGAAGGGAGATTCCTTCTGCTGTCTTTGATGTCCACAGGCTTTGGGAGGACCTGTATGGAACACAGGCACAGATGCTGTAGCGAGCATGCAGTATGAGGAGGCCAGGAGCAGCAGGGATCTTCCCAGGTGCGATGTAGGTACAGAGAGAGAAGTTCAGCAGAGTCCAGAGCACCCAAACGGTTGAAGTAGAAGTGGAGTTGGATCTGAATCGAATGCCATGATGAATCTAGGGTCCCAACCAGAGTTAAGTCCTTAAGTACCGGAAGGTGAGGGTTGGGAAGATTCAGGGATCCCTCCCGTAAGAGGGGTGGGATAGTGGGTAGGATAGTCCCATGTCCTTTGTCCAGTTTCACACCAGAGTATGGAGCCAACAGCTCCCTGGTTTGAACTGGAGTATGGGAGGAGGGCACTAAATGTGCCCTTCCAGCAGACTATGTGGCACTGGCATGCGCCTCCACCCGGCCTAATACACTAAGTCCTGTCTGGGAGGTGGACACCTCCTGGTGACACGAAACCTATTGTCTGTGTCAGGAGGGTAGACTTGTGTCTGTGGTTGGCAGCAGCCCTAGGTTGCTGTCAGGCTCTGTAAGATCGGTCCTGGGAGCATGGAAGGCTCCACGGAGGGGCCCTTCTGTGGATGGAATCATATTGCCAACACTGGATCCGGTATTGGAGGTATCGGAAGTGCATATGCTTAAAAGAAACTCGGAAGATCTTGAAAATCACAACCGCAGAAATAATCTGCATATTTACGGACTTCCAGAAAACGTGGAGGGCTCTAATCCGCCAACTTACTTTTCAACCTTTCTGCCAAAACTTTAGTATCTAAACATCTACTCCTCTCAACATACAAATAGCTCATAGACTAGGTCCTAATGTTTCTGCAAAACCAAGATGAGTTATTCTATTTTTCTTGCAGTTTGGTCACAAGCTGTTCTTTTCTCAGGATGTTGCTAAAGTAACTGCTGATCTTCAGAAATAATTTCTGGAAATGCGTAACCAGTTGAGAGCCATGAATGCATGTTATGGTCTAATTTACCCCTGCTTATTTAAAGGGACTTATAGGGATGAAACAACAACTTACAATGAGCCTGCTGCACTTCAGAATTTTCTTCATTTGCATGAGGGACAGGTTATGGACCCTTCAAGGATTATCTGATATATTTTTGTATTTTCTGTCCTTGTACTCTGTTTGAGGATTATATGATTTTGTCTCTCTTTAATGTTTTAATCCCATATTATTTCCTCTTTTATCACAGGTTGTCCTTGCACTTTCTCATATTCTCATGTGGTATTCCCGCATATGTCAAACTTACCCTGTTGTCTGTTGGAGTTCGAATGTTGTAGCTGTCGTCTATTAATGTTGCAGACCCCCTGCACGTGACATGTTTTGCAGGTATGTCCCTCATTTGTATGATTTGTACTGTCTTTTTGTTTCCTGTTTTTCTGTTTTCCTGTCACTACCTAATCTCATTCTACTACTCAATTTTCTGATGTCTCTCTCCCCTCTTTTTCTCTTTTTCTACTTAAGGGGTCTTCCTCTCTCCCCTTTTCTCATTTTTCCCATCTATATGCTATTATTCTATTCTCTTTACTATTTTGCTCTTTTTCCATTTAAGTATGACACTGTAGACAGAGTAATTGTACGTCCTATTACTTTAATATTCCATTTCGGGTCACCCCATGGAATATTAAAGGGTTAAATAACCCTATTAAAGGCAGAGTATTGTCTCATTTACCCAGACTCAATATAGATGTTGCTTGTTACAAGAAACTCACCTTTCAGGTACAGAATCAGCTAAGTTGAAAAAAATTTGGGTATGCCATTTGTTTGCTGCACCTGCTAAGGGGAAGAAAAATGGTGTACACGTCCTTTGCCATAAGAAACCTCAAATTTCTGTTGTTTCTCAGGAGACCGACTCCAACGGTCGTTGGATTGTTGATAAATTACTGATTGATAAGATACCTTTAACAATTTTTTACTTTTATGGTCCAGTTTCAGTTGACAGTACTTTTTTCCCGAAAATATCTGATAAATTAATTAATAATAAATGATGATGATAATATTTTTGGTGGTGATTGCAACCAAATGTATGATTCTGTATTAGATAGAAATTCAAAAGTCAGGTTCATTCATACTAAAACGTACTCACAAATTCATAATTCACTGGTAGACAGCTGGAGGTTATGTCACCCAGAACTTCAAGAGTATACCTTCTATTCAAACTCACACCACTGACAATTAAGGTTGGGCGGTAAATTCTGTTCCGCTTGCGGAATTTGTGAAATTTCGGCAATTCCGCATTCTGCGAGGAATGTGGAATTCCTGAACATTCCGCGATCCGCAGCGTACCGGAATTCGTGGGCATTGGTGAGTATTGAGTATTGCACAAAACGGTGGGATCTTCTTTGGATAAATATGCTGGGCATGATTTATTCTGGCACGTCGCTCCTGTCAGAAAAATTAAACCTCAACAGGAAGCACTTACAGATAAAGGAGGTGGCCGAGTTGAAGCTCAAATTCAGTAACGCATTAATCAGCCCATAAAATTTGTGAGCACGATTGTGGCTGGGCAGGTGGACTTTCTTCTCCCCATATCTACCTTCAAAAATGAGCTGTGATTCTTGATGGAGGTCTTTGCATCCATGATCTTCTCTAGCGCAATCCCCGTGTAGTTCCTATGACCAGGAGGTTCTTTCTCCTCATCTGCTGCTCTGATCATTCTCTGACCTTTTTATAAACAAGAGGCATGTGAACACGCCTAGAAGCCCTGCCCCACACACACTAGTGGTATGCAACTTATTCCGCCCTTTTCCCACTATGATGGACAGCTCACTCAAGGGACCCCGGTGCCTTTCAGCACGGTGGCAAAGTTACAGACACTCATGGTCACTGGAGACAACTCTTCTGGCCCTTTACACAGCTGTAGTGTAGGAAAGGCACTATACATTGACCAACGAGGTAACACTTACTGATTAGCGAATAGTACTCCAGTTGAGTAGAGGTATTGCACAAAACGGTGGAATCTTCTTGGAATATTATGTGCTGCTGGGCAGGATTCATTATGGCAAGTCGCTCCTGTCACAAAAATTAAACCTCAACAAGAAGCACTTATAGATATAAAGCAGGAGCCCAAGTTAAAACTCAAATTCAGTAACGCATTAATCAGCCAAAAGAAATTGTGAGCACGGTCGAGGCTGGGCAGGTGTGATTTCTTCTCCCCATATCTACCGTAAAAAATGAGCTGTTATCCTTGATGGAGGTGTTTGCATCCATGACTTTCTCGAGCGCAATCCCCGTGTAGTTCCTGTGACCAGGAGCTTCTTTCTCCTCATCTGCTGCTCCGATCGGTCTCTGACCTTTTATTAGCAAGAGGCAAGTGAACTCGCATAGAAGCCCCGCACCACACACACTAGCCTTATGCAACTTCTTCCTGCCGTTTTCCCACTATGATGGACAGACCACTCAAGGGACCCCAGCGCCTTTCAGCGCGGTGGCAGAGTTATAGACACACATGGTCACTGGAGAAAACTGTTCTGGCCCTTTACGCAGCCGTAGTGTAGGAAAGGCACTATACATTTACCCAGCAAGGTAGCACTTACTGATTAGCCAGTAGTACTCCAGTTGTGTAGAGGTATTGCACAAAACTGTGGCATCTTCTTGGAATATTATGTGCTGCTGGGAAGGATTCATTCTGGCGCATCGCTCCTGTCACAAAAATTAAACCTCAATAGTAAGCACATACAGATATAAAGCAGGTACCCAAGTTAAAGATCAAATTCAGTAACGCATTAATCAGCCCAACAAATTTGTGAGCACGGTCGAGGCTGGGCAGGTGTGCTTTCTTCTCCCCATATCTAACGTCAAAAATGAGCTGTGATCCTTGATGGAGGTCTTTGCATCCATGACTTTCTGTAGCGCAATCCCCGAGTAGTTCCTGTGACCAGGAGGTTCTTTCTCCTCATCTGCTGCTCTGATCAGTCTAAGACCTTTTATGAACAAGAGGCATGTGAACTCGCATAGAAGCCCCGCCCCATACACACTAGCGGTATGCTACGTCTTCCCACCCTTTACCCACTATGATGGACAGCTCATTCAAGGGACCCGGCTCCTTCCGGCGCGGTGGCAAAGTTACAGACACACATGGTCACTGCTGGAGACAACAATTCTTCTGGCAGCACAGCAATTCTGAGAGCTCGTGGAATTCTGCGTGCTCGCGGAGTTTTTTGCCGTTTCTCTGAACTTTGCGTAGCGCGACTAACCAAATTCCACCAACCCCTACTAACAAGCCCATATAGACTATATTTTACTTAGTAAATCCCTGGCTGAACAGCTCATTTATTCTGACATAGGATCTATTCTGATTTCTTACCATGCCCCAGTGTGTACAGATCTTGATCTCATTTCTTTCTCCCCCATGCAGCCAGATGGTGTTTTAATAATTCACTTCTATTAGATAATACATTTACCTCTCAATTTGAATCTTTTCTTTATGATTTTTTTCTTTTTAACACTACCCCAGATACTTCCTTTGTAATGGTTTGGGACTCTTTTAAATCAGCAGCCAGAGGATTTATAATTAATTTTGTTTCACAAAAGAAAAAGCGTATACAGGTACAATCAGACCAATTGCTTGCTAAAATTAAATTCCTGGAGTATGCATATTATAATTCTAAGAAGGATAATTCTCTAACACAGTTAATTGATGCTAAAATGCAATTTAATAGGTTGACGACGAATGCTGTTTCCAATTTTTTATTGAAAGCAGTACACATTATTATCGTGGTCAAAATAATATGGCGAAGTTACTTGCACATTATTTAAAAATTAAAAAAATAGAACCAAAATTGAATCTATCCGGAATGTTTCTGGGACTACTTTCTTTAAGGATAAGGAATTCAACAAGAATTTGTCAATTTTTATACTACAATATATTCTTCTGAATTGCAACTTACAGAATCTAATCTGACTGATTATTTTCAATCCATTCCTTCCCCTCCTTCCCATCATATTCATTTTGATTCATTAGACTCTGATATTACAATTCCAGAGCTATCTCATGCAGTTTTCATTTTACGTAGAGGGAAGGCTCCTGGCCCTGAAGGCTATACTATAGAATTTTATAGTAATTTTTCTAAACTGCTTCTTCCATATCTTCTACTTCTTTATACTTTTTTTTGTTAATGAAGGGATTTCCTGTGATTCCTTTCAAGAAGACATGATTTGTTTAATCCCTCAAGATAATAAGGATCCCTCTCAATGGAAACATTATCGTCCTATTTATTTTGTGAATACTAATTACAAAATCTTTGCTAAGATTTTGGCTTTACGTATTGACCCTCTTTTACCTGATTTGATAGGATCTGAACAAACTGGTTTTATTAGGGTCGCTTGGCTTCAGACAACGCTCCGGTCTTTTCAACGTTCTTAGCAAGTCTCCAACACTAGATCATCCCTTTGCCGTTATTGCCATTGATGAAGAGAAGGCTTTTGATCGACTCGGTTGGGAGTTTATCTTCCAGGGTTTAAAATGGATTGGTTTTCCTCCTAAATTGATTACCCTCATATCTTTGCTCTAGCCTGGCCCTAAAGCTGCCATTTTCGTTAACGGCATTCTTTCTGATTATTTTTCTTTATACAGAGGTGTTTGTCCTCTTTTCCCCTTTTATTTATTATAGCATATGAACCTTTTTTTAACCAAGATAAGGCAAGATAGTCTCATTAGTGCTTTCCCTCTGGGTTCCCAACAAACTAAAATGTCAGTGTATGCTGATGATATTCTTTTTGTGCTGATCCCGTCACTTCCCTTCCACTGTTTTTCCAACAAGTATCCACTTTTTCCCAGTTGTCCGGGTATCGGCTTAATGTGGATAAATGCAAAGTGCTACCCTTGTATGTTCTGTGTAACAAGCAACATTTTCCTCACACTGGGTTCACTCGGCAATCCACTAAGCTAAAATACCTAGGTGTATGGTTTTCACATAACATTAAAGATACTTTAAAAATAAACTTTGATTCTATTCTCAAGTCACTGACTGCCAGCATTGACCGTTGGCATCCACTTTTTTTTATCCTGGTGGGGTAGAGTGGACTCAATTAAAATGATGCTCACTCCTCTTATTTTATATCTTCGTACAATGATTCCTATCTCTATCCCTGATTATTATTTTAAGAGAATAGCTTCCCTCGTATTAAAATTTCTATGAAAAGGTAAACCTTCTTGTATAGCCTTGTCCTCTTTAAAGAAAGATAAATCTAATAAGGGCCTTAAATTTCCAAATTTTAAACAATATCATTATGATTTCTCCCTAAAACAAGCTACTAGAAGGAGCTCTTCTGGTCCCCTCACACATCCCCCTTCATGGTTACAGCTAGAACAATCCTTTATTGTTCCTTTTACCTTTAAGGAGATTCTTACCTTTACTTCTCCTTTAGCTCAATTTCGATCTCCAGTCATTTCCCACTCTTATAAAACCTTGAATCCTCTTCTACCATTATGTCTTCCTGCATCTATTATTTATAAATAGGGCTCCTGGTGTTATGGCATTTATTTTGTGGCCATTTCCATCTATATTTATCCTTACTTATTTTTGGGCCATTTTATCTGTATATACCCATATTTATTTAGTGTTTTGCGTATAAATGAAGTTGTAAAACTGTACATTTCCATATCTATTCAACTGATACTTTGATGTCTGTCGTGTTTTAGCTATTTAAGCTGCCAAATATTACATAACAATACATCTACTGGTTAATACTAGCATTATAATAATAAATGTAGTTGACATATGCCATTATTTAAAGAAATTTTATCCTCTTTTTTAATTTCCCACGCTGTCCATCTGCTCAGCTCCTGGCCTATAATCCATGAAAGACCGAACGAAGAGTCACTTAAAAGAAGCACAATTTTCTGTTCTTATCTACTTTTACAAATAAATGCAGACTGTAAACATTGTTTTTAGTCTGTATTTATCTGTAAAAATCTGTTAAAATGGAAAACAGGGATCCTTAATTATAAACAATTATCCATCTGGCACAATAAAGCCTTATGTATTAATAGTCGTCCATGTTATTGGAAATCTTGGCATTCTAAAGGTTTATGTTGGATTTCTCAGCTTTGTTCAAATGATAGGCTATTGTCTTTCTCTGAACTTCAGTCATAATTGTCTTTACCATCTTCTTCCAAAAAACAATATCCTCGTCTATGTAATTCCTTTAATCATTATATTTGTAATTTACCATCTACTGTCTCTTCTTCGTCAATCACATCTAGGCTCTTTCCCTTACTTACTGTCAGCCCATCCGCATCTACCATCTATAAGTTATTACAGCTATTTCCGGAAAGGCTCAAATTAAAAGTTTAACTTGCCTGAGAGCAAGATTTGGGTGTTTGCTGGCCTACCACTTTTTGGGATAAGATATGGCTTAAAATACATAAAACTACACGAGCTGCAAACACAACTCAGGCTCTCTTTTTTGTTTATTGCCAGTCACTTTTCACACCTACTGTCTTTAAATCCTTTGCTCTAAACATTTCCTCTACACACTGGTCCTGCTCTTGCCCTGTTGCTAATCTTAAACATATGTTGTTTGAATGCCCTGCTATCCATCATTTCTGGAAATTAGTCGGGTCTCAAATTAATAAAATTTTTAATGTCACCTTTTTCTTCATCTTCCTTAATATTCTTTTAGGTAGCCCAACCCCTCAATGGCCTCGCTCAAGTCCTGTTTTTTTATTAATGGATTTATTACTGGCTGTAGCATTTAACCTAATTACATCAAATTGGAAACAGGCCCATAATGTCCCTTTTAGGTCTTGGTTGAATGTCATTTGTTTTCATCGTGGATTAGACATAAAGTACGTAACTTCTATCTTCCTCACAATGTATGGCTCCCATCATCTACATATTTATCTCTTTGTATCTCTTCCAATGGGATTAATATCTCTGATCCAGATGAGGTACGTAAACCACCTTGATTTAAATTTTCTTTACAACATTTGGTGATTGTATTTTGTCAAATAACAAAATTGATAGACAATGCTTTAGATCTTAGAGGATCATTACGCTGTGGCCACCACTGTAACGGTATACGGGACCGCCCACCAGTCGTGCGGCGGTCCTGCAATGCAAATTAGGATGCAACCTCTACTCTGGCGGTTGCATCCTGCATATAATGCATTGTGGCGAGCAGTGCTGTCAGCAGCATCCGCCGCAATGCACAATATGCATGTTGTACATTTGCATGCACAACGTTGCAGGCACCGGGCGGTGCCTGCCACCTTGTGCATGCAAAAGGAGGGGGTACCATGGGTACCCCCAAGTGCACCACCCACCCCCCAACCCCTGGGGTCCTGCAACGAACTCCCAAAAGTAAACTCCTCCTGACTTTCAATGGCGGAGTCTCTGCTATGGAAAGCTCTGAACTGCTGGGCATCCTAATATGGATGGGGGTGTCTTGCAGACACCACCACCATATTGTAGCCCTTTTCCGTCCGGTCACATATCCAACTGCCAGAAAACCGGCAGACTGTCTTTCCATTTGCTGGGGTCCCCTCGCCATCCTAATATGGCGCGGGGAAATGGTAGGCGGGCGGTGGAAAATGTCAGGCAGATCGCCACCGCCATCTGGGCGGTGGCGATCCAGTATATAACTATAGTAAGTTATATATGCCCTATCCTCCCTTTCTTCCCTCTCTCCCTATTTTGCTATACAGTTTATTATGACATAGAGTTCTGTATCTTTTTTTGTGTGTTTGAACATCATTTATCTCTAAAAAATCGATTTATATACATAACTGTTACTATGTATTGTTTCTTACAATGCATTTAACCCCTCCCATGCTCGTGACGGAACCGTTCTGTCACGAGCCTCGGGTGGGCTGTGCTGGTGACGGAACGGTTCCGTCACGGCCCCCTCGCCGCACCTGCGCGGCGCGAATTCCGCGACTGCGCTGACGTTCTAAAGAGCGGGCGGGGCCGTGACGGAACCGTTCCGTCACAAGCACAGCTCACCCGAGGGCCTTGACGGAGTGGTTTCGTCACGAGTGCGGGAGCGCCGCACGGCCCCGCCTCCCCCTTAGCGCTGCGGCGGAATAGCCGCCGCAGCGAAGGGGTTAATAATTGTTGTATCTCTACTTTTTCTCTAATAAATTCAAACTTTTAAAAAAACTGATTATTTTAGTTGCCTCCTGTCTAAAAGTGCCTCTGTTTCAATATTAGTCAATGGAGAAACTAACTTCCTCCGATTTTTCTTCACTATCACCGTCTTCGGTGTTTTGAAATTTTGGCATGTATGTAGGAGGGATGTGAGTAGGACTTGCAGAAGGGTAGAGAGCAGTCACACCAGAGTAGCAATCGCAAATGGCTGTGGCAAGGTCTAGTACAACAGAAATCTGAAGTTGGCAGATCACCCACGCCTTTGTTTTCCTTCGGATTATGGGACTTGCAATTCTAAATTGATAATGATAAAAGCAAATCTGCATTTCGCAGATTGCAGAAAATACATCTAGTACTAGATAGGCTATGAATGCCCGATGTTTACAAATAAAGATCCCAGTAATAGTTTACATACTAATAATGGAAATAAATGGTTAAAAGGATCCTATGCATATGTAGTACTTGACAATATTGCAGATATTCGTTGATGTATTGTCACAAGTAGACTGGACAGTAGGCTCTCTTGTCTTGATCCTTAAGTGCTAGTGAATGATCATTCATAGGAAAGAATTATGCTTACAGAAGGACAGATATGTCACCTGAGGAATTTTCCCAAAGTGAACAGTGTATTTGTCAATAGTAGTGTCACCCTGCCACAGTGTGCTCATGAATTGCTGACTGGGAGGGCATCTGAAGAACCATTCGGATATGCTAGATGTAATAAATTACAGGAACTTCAGCAACAAAGAGATAAAGACCAAAGAAACAGATCTCCAGGAGAGAACTATTGAATTAAATCAACAACAAGTGTAAACCCACAATTAGTTGGCAATGGTCTGAACGTTTGTCTAAGCAGGGACCCTTCCTTCTAGTCAGGATAAGGGAGATACACTCCTAAAATAACCCCTGCTCACTTCCTTGGTAGGTTGACACGAGCAGTCAGTCAGTTAGAGGCAGTGTGTAAAGCATTGGCACATAACCAACAGTAATACAGTGAGAGCACTTCTAAGGGACACCACACCAGTTTAGAAAAATATGCAATGTTTTTATATAACCAAAACAAGACAAAAAACTATAAACATCCCCCATACAGTTCTCAGAAATCTTCAATAATCAGAATCGACTGGAGATACAGTACCTTGAAGTTTTAGCTCTATCTGGGCCTATCACGGCGTCGTGAACAACAAATCCAAACAGTTCTGGCTGACCGCGGCATTGCGGCCAGCTACGGTGTCGGGAAGACCTGGAAAACAGTAACTTTAGAAATGAAGGGCAGCAGCAACCTCTTGCTGAGCCCCCAAGTGCCGGCGTCCACAGGCATCTGTGCCGGAGGTCTGTCCAGGAGTCGTCGGGCCCTTAAAGTCACACACGTTGTAGATCAAACTACTCGCGGTTGAAGTTGGGAGCACCAGCGTCGGCGGGTGTCAGGGCTGCAGTGCGAAGTGCAGTGGTGCGGTGTGCGGTGCCCTCAGGTCGCAGTGCAGGTAGCGGGTCAGTGATGTTGTCCAGCAGCATTGGTGAGACCAGGGCTGCGGTGCTAAGTGATGCGGTGCTCATCGCGGTACTGGCAGGTCACGGTGCAAGCAGCGGCGTTATCATTGCTGGAGCACTGTCGTCGGCTGACGAACTGGAGTCTGTGGCGCTGGTAATGGTGGGCCAAGGCTATTGTGCAGGATGAGGATGGTGGGTCGTGTAACTTACGAGCGGTGCCCTCAAACCACAGTGCAAACAGCGGTGTCGATGTCGGGGGGCGGCAGCATCAGGGATTTCAAGGCGACAGCGTGAAGCGAGGCAGTGCAGAGCGCGGTGCCCACAGGTCATGGTGCAAGCAGCGGATCAGTGGCGGCGGCAGGTGGCAGCATCGGTGAGAAAAGGGTTGTTGTGCAGCGTGCGGCGGTGGCCTCTGCGGTGCCTTCAGGACACGGAGTCAGAAGCGGCATCGTAGACAGCGGAGGGTTGATTTTTTCTTCTGTTGCTACACAAAACACATTAGTCCCCAGTGCTGATGGCAGAAGAACTTGAAGTCTTTGCTGTTCCTGAGACTTCTTGAACAGGGGCCAAGCTCTACCTCAAACCCTTGCAGAAACTCACAAAAAGAAATTGCAGAAAGTTCAGTCCAGTCCTTTGACTGCCCAAGACAGAAGCAGCCACTGCAGGCCAACACAGCAAAGTGGTAGTCCCTCCTCACAGATTCTCAAGCTCCTCTTCTTGGCAGTCTTCTTGCTTCCAAAAGAGTTTAAACGTTTAGGGGTGTGGGCCCCAATATTTATACTCCAAATTCCTTTGTACTCTCAGGCAGAGAGTGTCTGTGCTTAGTCCAAATCAGTTTGGTTCTAACTGCTAACTGGCCCAGCTTCCCAGCAGAAGGAGGAGACAGCATTGTCCAAGGCAGACAGGGCCTACTCAGGTGCAAGGGAAATCTCCTCCCACCACTCTAAATGCAGACAGGGCCTATTCAGGTGCTAGTGAAAATTCCTCCCACTACCCTGAATGCAGCCCAGGTCTATTCAGCCCAGCCCTAACTCATCCAGACTCTCTGGAGCCACTGCACATCCCATCCCCTGTCACTCCAAAGCCAGACAGTCAATACACATCCTAGCAGAGACACACTGGATGGCTAAGCAAGAAAATACCTACTTTGTAAAAGTGGTATTTTCAAACACAGAACGTAAAAATCACCCTCACTAAAACATGTAGTTTTACACTCTGAGTTCAGGCATACTAAACGTTATCTTCCTACCTGGTCCCAATGGGAAGTTATATTTATAAGATGTTATAAATAAACTCCCATTTATTCTATGGGACAGATAGCCTTTCCATAGTGAAAAACAAAATGCACTGTGATTCACTACCAGGACATGTCACACACACCAGTACATGTCCTACCTTTAACATACACAGCAGCACCCTGCCCACAGGGGTACCTCGGGCCTACCTTAGGGGTGACTAATATGTAAGAAAAGGGAAGATTAGGGCCTGGCAAATGGGTGCACTTGCCAGGTTCACATGGCAGTTACAAACTGCGAGCAGACTCTGCAGTGGCAGGTCTGAGTTACCTTTTCACGGCTACTCATGTGATTGGCACAATCAGTACTGCAGGCCCACTAGTAGCATTTGATTTACAGGTCCTGGCACACTCAATGCACTTTACTGGGGGCTTACCAGTAACTCAAATATGCCAATCAAGGAAACACCAATCCATAAGACAAATTTCACAGAGAGCATATGCCCTTTAGCACTGAATAGCAGTGGTAAAGTGCCCAGAGTCCTAAAACCAACGACAGCAGGTCAGGAGAAAATAGAAGGAAGAAGCAAAAAAAGTTTGGGGATAACCCTGCAAAAAGGCCCATTTCCTACAGGTAGATCGTGAAAGTTTGAATGCCGTTAGAGATTGGGGGAAGTCCTGGAATATTCAGATTTTTTTGTCATTAGAGAAGCTTCATTTTTGTGCTATAGGAAAATAGCTTGTAAAATGTACATTTATTTCACCCGAAAAATATTTTTCACTTTCACAAATTTCCGATGGACCCACTGCATCCTAAACATGTTAGTCGATTGCCTTTTGCAGAGGCAGCATCATCAAGCTTCATAAGCATTGAGGGGTCTGCGCATCTTTAAACCATGAGGTAGACAGTGCAATGTCTTTTTTAATTAGGTAGCAGAGTGTTCGCGAACGGGCTCTTGGGAGTCCTCAATAAATAGAACCAAGCATAACTGTTTGCTGTGACATGCTTCAGTGGATTGTCGTCGCCTTTGGAAAATGCCTTTGTATCATTATTACTGCATTCTTTTAGCACTTATGTTCTATATAAAGAAATATCTTACAGTGGTTTCATTCATATATTATGAACATCTTTGCAGATAAAGCTTATATATACATATATATATATATTCACTGAAAAAACCATAGGTTTCACACACGTTATAGTTAGGAATTAGCATTTAAAAAACCTTGCAAATTCATTGAAAAAACCATAGCTTTCACACACGTTATAGTTAGGAATTAGCATTTAAAAAACTATGCAAACTCATTGAAAAAACCATAGGGTTCACACGTTAAAGTTAGCTGAACATTTCTCTCATACAAAACCTTACATGACGTCACACCGAAGCTTTAATGCGACACGTAACGTCAAAGCATATTTGGACCGTATGCGCGGGTACGCGCTGAGTATGATAAGCAGTACAAACTATGGTGCGATCACCCTCTCAGTGACAAATCAGAGCTCAGGGCGCGCTAAGGAGAATGATTAGAAGTGCTGACTCATTGCAGATCTGATTCTGGGCTTGCCTCTGCGCACATTATAACACCGCCCCCATCTCTCTCTGTTGGTAATTGTTAGTGCACACACTCATACTTGCACATGCACGGTACACGCCCGCCCACACTACCCACATGCCACCACCTAGCATGCTTGCTATCATTTAGCCTGGAAACCAATACATTACCCAATGGCATGTCCCCTAGGGCCATCATTCTTACAGACCGCAAAAATGCTACCAATGACGGCCCTGGGCTTGGTTTGCTCAGCCCCCGCGGTTCCCATATAATGCGGGCACTGACGTGAGCACGCTCTCTTTTGCCTGCCTCTGCGGCGGTGACAGACAGACTGTCGAAAACACCCCAGACTCAGTGAAACCGCAGCCTTTGAAGACACGACAAAAGACGACAGAAGCAAAGGTAAGAGAAGACGTCACAACATCAGCTTCCACTGTAAATTGTATATGCATAATGCTATTTTTTTATCCTTCATATGGCTTTCCTACCCCTCAATGGTTTTAAATTGTACTTACATAATTGAAATATTTCTTTATAAGTCACGAGGTCCTATACACCTCTAATAAAAATTGTGCGTGCATAAATTTCTGTGTCGTATTTCTGTACTACGCCACGTGCTTAGGCCTCTATTATTATTAATTGTGCGTCCATGATAGTATTTATTATTCTGCGTCACGAGGACGTCCCGGGCCTCTATTAACTTATTGATCTTCCTTTGTTTGCTTGAGCTGCAACAGTCTAACTACGGAATATTAAGAACTCACATTAAAATTCACTTTTGATAGTAGTTACGCAACTCAGTTTACGATGACTAATCAAAACGTCCTTTTGTTTCCTACACCAAACAGCGTTCAGAAGCAACCACAGCCTATCGAGCAACAGCAATGGAATTCTCTGCAACTTATTGAATATACTTTGACGTATAGAAGCAGAGTTCAAGTCGAATGGTGACCTCCGGTCGCCAGACTCTTTATACAAGGTAAGCACAGCAGCCTAGATCCACAAAGCCTTCATAGCAATGCATTAGAAATAAGTCGCCATAACGGGCGTCAGTAACGCAGTAGGCACTTCCATATAGACACCACTTGAACGCGGCACTATAACAACTGAAATATACTAGGTACACTGCAATCGTAAAACAGTAGTGTTAGCTTTATTTGTGAAACGAGAGCAACCTTGGCAACAAAATTATCGCCACTTTATCGGCAGCAAACTGCCGCTAAAGTGGCCATAATAGGTTTGATAATATGCTCTATTGAATTCCAATCAAAGCTCATGTTAAATGTGAGGGACATCTAACATGAGCTTCGATTGGAATTCCATAGAGCATATTATAAAACCCATTATCGCCACTTTAGCGACACTTTCCTGGCAATAAAGTGGCGATAATTTTGTCGCCCAGGCTTGATATTATGGCCCAGAGTGCATAGTGTACAGTAGCTTCTCTGTAAAATCTATAATTACCTCCGAGCAGTGACAACAGATAGCTTACAATAGTCTGACAAACAGATCCACAACCTTATTACGCCACTTTTGAGTCACTTTTAGCATGGGTAAAGTGATGCAAGGAGCTAGTAAATATACGTCTAACTTTTCAAGAAAAAATCTCAACTCCAGACTCTGCGACACCGTTTTAATGTTGTTTTCTCTCTCTCTCTCACTCTCTGTGACATCATTTCTCTTTCTCTCTTGAACTTAGGCACTGCTGTCTACTTGGACGTGTAGAAGAATTGTTCAAGTGAAATTGTGAAGTCTACTACCTTAGGTGTTTGGCCGCAAGGTTTATACAACGGTAAGCACAGAGGCCTAGATCTGCAAATCCTTCATAGGAATGCATTAGAAATAATTCGGCATAACAGGCGTTAGTAATGCAGTAGGCACTTCCATATAGACACCACTTGAACGCGGCACTATAACAAGTAAAATTTACCAGGTACACTGCACTCGTAAAACTGTAGTGTTAGCTTTATTTGTGAAACGAGAGAGGGCCATATTATCAAGCCTGGGCGACAAAATTTTCGCCACTTTATCGGCAGCAAACTGCCGCTAAAGTGGCCATAATAGGTTTGATAATATGCTCTATTCAATTCCAATCGAAGCTCATGTTAGATGTGAAGGACATCTAACATGAGCTTCGATTGGAATTCCATAGAGCATATTATCAAACCCATTATCGCCACTTTAGCGACACTTTCCTGCCGATAAAGTGGCGATAATTTTGTCGCCCAGGCTTGATATTATGACTCAGAGTGCGTAGTGTACAGCAGCTTCTCTGTAAAATCTATAATTAACTCCGAGCAGTGACAACAGATACGTTACAACAGTCTGACAAACAGATCCACAACCTTATTACGCCACTTTTGAGTCACTTTTAACATGGGTAAAGTGATGCAAGGAGCTAGTAAATATACGTCTAACTTTTCAAGAAAAAATCTCAACTCCAGACTCTGCGACACAGTTTTAATGTTGTTTTCTCTCTCTCTCTCACTCTCTGTGACATCATTTCTCTTTCTCTCTTAAACTTAGACACTGCTGTCTTCGACGTGTAGACGTGTAGAAGAATTGTTCAAAATAAGTTGTGACACCAACTGCCTGAAATGTTTACCCGCAAGGTTTATACAATGGTAAGCACAGAGGCCTAGATCTACAAAGCCTTCATAGGAATGCATTAGAAATAAGTCGCCATAACGGGCGTCAGTAACGCAGTAGGCACTTCCATATAGACACCACTTGAACGCGGCACTATAACAACTGAAATATACTAGGTACACTGCAATCGTAAAACAGTAGAGTTACCAAAACTTGCAGGGGCATAGTATCAGGAACGGCAATAAAATTATCGCTGTTTCAGCGGCAGGAAACTGCCGCTAAAGCGGCGATAATGGGCTTGATAATATGCCCTTGTGAATTCCCATAGTAGCCCAAAACACCAGAACCTGGACTGCTATGGGAATTCACAACACCATATTATCAAGCCCATTATCGCCGCTTTAGCTGCAGTTTACTGCCGCTGAAACGGTGATAATTTTATCGCCGTTCTTGATAATATGCCCCGTAATGCTTCAGCTCATTTACTCACATCGACATAATTCTAAACTCTAATTTTCTTTTTTCTTTTGCAGATTACCAATCGGACACCTTTTGGAATCCATTTCACAATTTGTTTATAACATTGTTTAAGTTATTTTTCCAGTTCTAATATAGTTATAATTGAGTTTCGTTTATATTTATTGTTTAATAAAAGTTAATTAAAAAAAAACTACATACTTCTTTTATTTTGTGGGGGAGGGGTATGACTGTCCACAATAAAAATAATGTTGAAATACTATAGTAAGATATTCAAGACTAGGATTGAAAACTACTGAGTTCTAACTAACAGATATAATAAAAACAAAGGTGAGAAACTACTAAAATGGCGGTGGACGGAATACGTAATCAATGTTTGGCGCCTTAGCATTACCTTTCAAATAAATATATAAAAAATATGACTAATAATACTGTACAAGGGGGGGAGGAGCCAAGCTCGCGAGCGAAATGGTCGCCTTATAGCTCGGCTCCGTCAGCCCTCCGGCCTGACTCACATATCCTGCTGCATATCCTGCCCAGAGACGACATATTTTCGAAGAAATAGAAACGCAACATTTCGCTCTCACTTACCGTTTGACCTGGAGGCTCCGGCTTGCAGTGGTTCCGGAGCTGTGCCCCCCGAGGGAATCGGGGCCTTTGTGGAGCTGGGACCGGGGCATCGCCTATTGTATCCGGCCCGGCGTGGTGGTAACCGTCGGCCCCGGCCGAGAGACTGCACCACTGGAGAGAGCCACTGTGAGAACTTCCCAGTGACCCTGAACCGGGCCTGCCTTGGCGGCCGTGAGGCTGGTGCGGGGCGCGGTGCTCCGTGGACTGACCGTGTGAAGGGGTCCCCCCGCCGCTGCTCCGTCCATCGACCCTAGACCCTCGCGCTCGGGCTCTACCTTTGAGGAGCGCCAGCTCTCGTATAGGCGACCCTCCGCCTCGGGCGGCTCTCCTTTCTGCACCGAAGCGGCCGTTCCTGGGACCCCCCAGACATCTGTAAAGTCCTACATTTGTGGACTGCTCCGGGAGTGGCGGAGAGAAGTGAGGGGGCTGATTCTACAAAATGGCTGCCGATGACCTGAGATGTGGATTTCCTCTTGATGGCGGTCTCCGGTTGCTGGATTGCACGGGAGCATGGTCATGTGGGCGGGAGCCTACGATTGGAGACGTTCTTGATGCTTTGCGATCTTTGCACGCGACCTTGGCCCCCGGTGCTCCTGGAGACTCGTTGCGATCCGCCGCCATCTTGGGTGGACGCTTCTTCATGATCCCCTCTTGCCTTGGTGATGCCATTGCCTCGCCCCCCTCGGTAGCTCCGAAGGATGCTGCTACTGTCCATCGACGGATTTACAGGCCGATGGCTTTGGAACCTCCTGCTCTTCGATGTCTGGAAATTGGGGACTTGGATGTCATGCGGAGACCCGATCATCCCCGGGTGCCTGAGAAAAATGGCGGACTGATGCTTGTTTCTGCCTTGACGAGGTCTTGTTTCTATTTTTCTAGCACACCCCCGCCTTTTCGACCTGCGGGACTGAACTCTTGTCTTTTGCTGCTCCTGTTGCTGTTGCTGAGACATTTGAACTGTTTATTTGACCTTTTGTTCACTTGCTTATTGATTGACCTCTCCGACCTGCATCTTTCTTGTAATTTTTTTCATTTGTGTGCTTGCCTCGCATCGTATTGCTCACTTCACACTGTTATTTGGTGGGTGGTAATTGCGGTGAAGAAGGGATTGGGGTAAGATGCATGGCTCCTGTTGGATTATTGGTAAACGGATTCGTGACGAAGTGGCTCATATCCATAGTGCTTTGGGAGACCTCTCTGTAAGTTCTGTGGCGCTCGAGTTCATGTCGTTCTGGTGCACACGTATTATGATTGTATGGTTGGGCGGAGGGCTGTGACCGACCGTATTTATTTCTGCCATCGTGCTCCTCCCTCCTCTTTACTACCTTGTTTTCATATCTTCTTTTTGTCTCTTTCTTCCTTTTCTCTCTTGTCTCTACTGCATTTCGGGTTCTGGTTTAGGGCGACAGGCGCGCTGTTTGGAGGGTAGGCCGTAGCCTTCTGCAGGGGTGCTGGGTGGGATGGGTGGGTTGGGTCTTCTTTGATGTTTTATTTTTCTCAGTTCTATGGCCCTTTTGTGTATCTTTATGGGAGTGCCGCGTCTGTCCGAGCCCTCCGTGGTATGTTTAGGGTGGGGTCAGTAACATCGCTGCTCTTCTTTTATAGTTCTGTCGCTTTCCATTGCGACTCCCATGCCCTCCTCGCTGCTACTATTCCTGCTCTTTTATATGTGTTTCGCTACAGGGCGCCTGTTTCAGCGCGGCATTCTTCTCTTTAAGTCTGTGTTTTCTTTCCCTCTCCTCTTCCTCTCCCCTCTCCCCTCCTCCCCTCTTCCTTCTTTCCCGAGGTTAGTGTGACGGGCTAGTTTTGTTGATGTCGCTATTCCGGTCCCCCTGTTCTGTATCCAATGTGCTACTGGGTGGTGGGAATGCAAAGTTGTTACTATTTGCATATTGATTTGTGTTCATCACATCTGTTTTTATACCGATGTCTACATTGCTGACACTTCTGCATTGCTGCCCTTTATCCTTTTGTTGCTAATGATCGGTTTTGGGAATCCGGATACTTCTTTGTTGTCGCTGAGCCTGTCATACGCCTTCTTGTTATAATATAAAATTAACCTTATTTTGCTCCTGATTGCCGGCCGTCTAGATCCTCTTGCCTCCACCCCCCTTTTTTACGATTATATTGAACGCACCTCTTTACGTCTGATTCTGTAACTTTTCATTTGTACTCTTTGACTGATTTATCGTATCGTGGCTGGCCGGATCGGTTGTAGGCCCTGCTTTGTATATCCTTTCTGTACTAATAAAGGTTTATAAAAAAAATAATAATAATACTGTACAAAAGTACAGCAGCGGATGTCACACACGTACCGGGAAAAGAAAGCGACAGATTTACTAACTGATATAAAGAAAGGTTTGCTTGTTGAACTTGAAGAAAAAGAAAACGTGGGCTTCGAAACGATGTTGAGCATGTGAAGAGAGTACAACTGCTACACCAAAAAAAAGGAAAGCTTTACATACTATCATAGAAATGAAGGAGCATATTATCAACAAAAGGCGATACATTATCGCCGCTTTTATCGGCAGGAAACTGCTGATAAAGCGGCGATAATGCGCTTGATAATAGGCCCTTGTAACTTCCCATAGCAGCCCAGGTTCTGGTGTTCACCTGGGCTCCTATGGTTATTCACAAGGGCATATTATCAAGCCCATTATGGCAGCTTTATCGGCAGTTTCCTGCCGATAAAAGCGAAGGTAATGTATCGCCTTTTGTTGATAATATGGCTCATTGCTCTTTTTTTGACCAGTAAACTTACGTGCATATTATCAAGGACCGGTGTTAAAATTATCGCCGTTTTATTGGCAGGAAACTGCCGATAAAATGGCGATAATGAGTTTGATAATACGGCCTTGTTATTTCCCATAGAAGGCCATGTTAACACCAGAACATAGGCTTCTATGGGAATTTACAAGGACGTATTATCAAGCCCACCCTCCCAACATTAATAAAAAACCATAGGCCCTTGTAAATTCCCATAGCAGCCCAAGTTTTGATGTTAACCTGGGCTGCTATGGTTATTCACAAGGGCATATTATCAATCCCATTATCGCCGCTTTATCAGCAGTTTCCTGCCAATAAAAGCGACGATAATGTATTGCCTTTTGTTGATAATATGGTCCATTGCTCTTTTTTTTGACCAGTAAACTTAGGTGCATATTATCAAGGACTGGTGTTAAAATTATCGCCGCTTTATTGGCAGGAAACTGCTGATAAAACGGCAAAAATGTGCTTCATAATACGGCCTTGTTATTTCCCATAGAAGCTAACACCAGAACATAGGCTTCTATGGGAATTTACAAGGACGTATTATCAAGCCCACCCTCCCAACATTAATAAAAAACTCCAGACAATGCAGGTACCCGGAGCTGGAAGGTCATTTTACATATCACTGCCCCAGATATGTGGCGTTCCCCGCAACGTGTACGGGGAGAGAGAGAGAGCTCAAAACATATATATTTTTTAAAAAGATCTGAGGGGGGCAGCTCACCGAGACTGCGGGGTGTAGGGCCATAACCCCCCCTGCATACTTCAAAATTAAAACCAGAGGAGTGGCGTTCGCCAGTGCTCGGGGCACCTTACAAGCCCCCACTATGCAGAAAAATTGCCCCCGTAATTTGCCCCCCCCGGGACCTAATGAATAAAACGGACTTTAAAAAACAAAATTGAGCCTAAAGATCCATATACCACCCCGTGACCAAGACTATAGGCTCAGAATGTTTCTACCCTGCCCCGTTTCCTTATTTCTCAACTTTGTTTTACTGTTTTCTTCTGATTCTGCTCTCCCGACAAACAACATGGCTGCCAACACTTCCTGGTTTGGAGTATTCACAGCCAATCAGCATGCAGCTCCTGCTCGTAATTGTACATATTTCCATACGCGTACGCCGCGATTTTTCTTTAAAAAATAAAAAATAAAAAATAGAGCCTAAACATTCATGTACGACCCCCTGAGCAAGCCTAGTGGGTCAGAATGTCTCTACCCTACCCCTTCCCTTATTTCTGAACTTTGTTTTACTGTTTTCTTGTGACTCGGTTCTAGCGAGGCACAAGATGGCCACCAACACTTCCTGGTTTCGAGTGTTGACAGACAGTTCACAGCCAATCAGCATGCAGCTCGCGCTCGTAATTGAACAGATTTCAGTATGCGTGCTGAACTCCGTCTCTAGATATCGCTATGATTTTACTTGCAATTTTCTCAGAAACTACTGAACGGATTTACACCATTTAACAAAAAGCACAATCTGCGAACAGAACTCTACCTCTCTGCCAAATTTCGTGTAATTCCGTTCAGCCGTTCGGGCTGTATCCCTGGCTAAATGTCCCTATGAAAAATTGCATGGGGAAAACACGTTTTGGGACTCCCCTTTTTTCTCGGCCCCCACTTGACGAATCACCCCCAAACTTTAAGGGAAGGAACGGAACGGAGCAGGCCATTTTCTTGGAGAAATTCACGATGATTCATCCACCAGTGCCAACGTTATTCCAGATAGAATGTTGTGGATTTCCTATGGAAAGTAGTTCCTAACTATAACTACCTACTGGCGACCGCCAGTAGCTAATACATATATATGTATATATATATATATATATATATATATATATATATATATCGTGTAAAATCCCTCCTCACGAAGAAATCAGAGGCCAAAGGGGAATCCAAGATGGGATAACACGCTTTATTGAGCAAAATGCAGCGGCGGCGGATGCATTTCGGCACTACGCCTTCCTCAGCGCCCTTGACTGCAAAGCGTCCTTCATCCTCTTGCCCAAGTCCTGCTGCTCAATGAAGGCTTGCGCGCCCTAAAATCTCCTCCCCCATGTTGATTTGACACACCTGTTGGTTGCTGGAATGAATGCTCAGACTTCAACTCCCAGAATGCAACATATATATGCATCTGGGTCGGCGGTGTGGGGAAGTGAGGGACATGCTGTTGCGGGCATGACAGTCATGTGCAGGTAAGTAGGTGGTGAAGGAAGCTCCGGGAAAATGCACAAGTAGACGGTCACCACCTTGGGTCCCCTAATACCGCTACAGCCAGCAGAAACAAGACCGCAATAGAGCAGGGGCAGTCACTCAGTAGCATAATGCCCAAACAGAGGTAAAATACCTCATACCGCTCTTGTCAGCCTGGAAACACTGGCGGACACCGGACATCTCGATCTCTCGAGCCTGGTAAACGATGTCAAACAACGTGGTGTCAGTAGTAATCCGGGTCTCTTCTCGTAGCAGGGCGATCTGTGCTGCACCCCTGACAAGCGCAGAAAATATGGCGTAAAATCCATCCTCACGAAGAAATCAGAGGCCAAAGGGGAATCCAAGATGGGATAACACGCTTTATTGAGCAAAATGCAGCGGCGGTGGATGCATTTTGGCACTACGCCTTCCTCAGCGCCCTTTACTGCAAAGCGTCCTTCATCCTCTTGCTCAAGTCCTGCAGCTCAATGAAGGCTTGCACGCCCTGAAATCTCCTCCCCCATGTTCATTTGACACACCTGTTGGTTGCTGGAATGAATGCTCAGACTTCAACTCCCAGAATGCAACATATATATGCATCTGGGTCGGCGGTGTGGGGAAGTGAGGGACATGTTGTTGCGGGCATGACAGTCATGTGCAGGTAAGTAGGTGGTGAAGGAAGCTCCGGGAAAATGCACAAGTCCACGGTCACCACCTTGGGTCCCCTAATACCGCTACAGCCAGCAGAAACAAGAACGCAATACATATATATATATGTTAGGAAATAGAATTTATAAAACACTTAGAAATTTAGTGAAAAAACAAAGGTTACAGACATGTTATAGTTAGGCTGCCATTTCACTCATACAAAACCAGAGAGATTCAGCAGCTATAGTTAGCTGAGCTAACTATAACTCACGTGCCTGCAAAGCACTGCTGATGCCCTCACATATCACATCACTCATGACACAGTAAGTGACATCATTGATGAAATCACTGATGACATCTCAAATGACATCACTGATGACATCATCTGGTGACTGTGAGTGGTTCTAAAAAGTTTGAGTGTTAAAGATATATACAGCAAGGTGTACTGATGAATCAGTGGGTGTATGAGTGCCTGTATGGATGATTTGCTGGGTGCGTGACTGACTGTATAAGTGAGTGAGTATACATGTCTCAGTGAATGTATTGGTGAGTGACTAATTTGTGTAAATGTCTGTATCACTCTGTCAGTTGGTGTGTAAGTGGCTGCATGCGTTAGTCTATATGTACATGAGTGGCTTTAAGGGTTATTGATTGGTTGCCTGAGTACCTGTAAGGGTGTATGAATGTCTCTGTGGGTGGGTGAGGGGCTGTGTGAGTCCATGCATGGGTGAGTGAGTGGGTGAATCACTGGATATATGGGTTCATGAGTGTGTCTGAGGGGGGCTGTATGGGTCAGTGAGTGAATGGATGTGCGAGTGGTATGTGGGTCAGTAACTGCATATGTGAAAGGCAGTATATGTGAGTGTTGGAGTTTATAAGTGAATGTATGTGTGAGTGAGTGTGAGAGTGGCTGTATGGGCGAGTATGTGCTTGTGTCAGTGACTGTATAGGTGAGTAAGTATGTGTTAGTATCTGTATGAATAAGTGAGTTAGTGTGTGTAAAACTGTATATGTGAGTAAGTGGCTATGTGATTGACTTTATGGGTGACTGAGTAGGTGTGAGTAGCTCTATGTGTGTCTGACAGTGTGTGAATGGCTGCATTTGTGAGTGAGTGGGTGTATGAATGACTGTATGAGTGAGTGAGTAGATGTGTGTCTAAACCTATGAATCAGTGAGTGGGTATGTAAGTACATGTATGGGTGTGTTCATTGTTTCGAGAGTGGTAGTGTTAAAGTTGGAGTGGGTGTATGAATGGTTAAATGGGGTGGGAGTGGCTTTGTCAGAGATTCTGTGGATGATGTCATCAGTGATCTCATTTGAAATGTCACTGACCAAGTCATGAGTGATGTGATGTGAGGTCATAAGTAGTGCATTGTGAGGGTGTGAGTTATAGTTAGCTAAGCTAACTATAACTGCTGAATTTCTCTGGGCTGCAGGAGTGAAATATCAGCCTAACTATAATATCCCTGTAACCATTGTTTTTTTTCACTGAATTTCTAAGGTTTTTCAAATTCTATTTCCCAACTATAACGTCCCTGTACCCCTTTGGTTTTTTCAGTGAATTTCTAATGTTTTTTAAATGCTAAATCCTCACTATAACATCCCTGTATCCTTTGGTTTTTACAGTGAATTTTTAAGGTTTTTCAAATTCTATTTCCCAACTATAACGTCCATGTAACCTATGATTTCTTTATTGAATTTTTAAGGTTTTTAAATTTAAATTTGTATCCAAAATGGCTCTATAAGGGGTATTTTAATAAAGTTGCATTTTCTACAGTGGATTAATAAGACTTATTTTTATTTTTTGAATTTTTTATATTTGCAACAACGTCGCAATACCCACAGTGACGTTGTGAAAATGGCAAAACAAAAGCAGACAGTCAATAACCACCAACACATCCAAAAATACTCTGAACATTGCCCTACACATATTACTATATTCATACTTCTTTTAAAGCATGTTTAAATTCATATTTTTCAACTAAGCTTCTTAAAAACCATCTTTCAGACTTATTTCCTGTTTTCCCAATTATTCCGGATGTTCTGATGACGTGTTAAGCGCGATGTTTGTACCTTTTCCACAAAGTATAAAACACATGTATCCTCACATACTACAATATTGTACCCACTACAGGTTTATTACAGTATTCTCTAAAGTCATGTTTTTCTAGAGAGTTTATACAAAAACCATCTCTAAAACCTATTTTCCATTTTCGCAGTGACTCCGGAGATTGCGACGACATCGGTATCTGCGATCATTGCGGACATGTCGTGAAAATGGAAAACAAAAGCAGACATTAAATGGCCACCAACATATCCAAAAATAATGTTAAAAAATCCATTCTGAACATTGCCCTTCACATATTACTATATACATACGTCTTTCAAAGCATGTTTAAACTCATATTTTTGTACTAAGTTTCTTTATAAACCATCTTTTAGACCTATTTTCTGTTTTCACAGTTATTCAGGACGTTGCGATGACGTTAACTGCGACGATCGCACCTTTTCCATTAAGTGAAAACACATATGCACAAACACTACAGTATTTTATACACTAGGGGTTTATCACTGTGCACTTCATTTTTCTCTAGTATATTTGTAGAACAACCATATCTAAAACCTATTTTCCGTTTACGCGGTGAAACCGGATACTGCGATGACGTTGGTAATCGTGATCCTCACGGTTACGTCAGGAAAGTAAAAAGCAAAAGCAGGAATTCAATAGCCACCACCACACAAAAAAATTATAACTATATAATTCATTCTAACCATCACAGTAGATAACTAACTATATAAATAACTCTATAAAAACATTTATCAATATCTAAATATCTCTATAATAATGTATTAATGAGTCATTATTTTATATATCCACCACTGCTCACTATGGTGTTGATAGTTGCGATGTCCCCATGATGATACAAGGGAGGCTGCACTGGTGTTCGCGGCGTCCCGGCGAATATCACGCGCAGTTAGAAATCTATTTTTGACACATATCTTGTGTGACTAACACCATCATTTCTCAACCATGGGGGTCAGAGTATCTCCATCCTGACTCCGTATGTGAGCTTTCACACAGATTTTGAGCCCTGAGAACCGTTTCCGATAGATAAAATGGTGGCAGCAACTTTCAATTAAGATTGCGTCCAGCCAATCAGAGCAGCCCCATTTGCGATTTGTTGCAAAGCCTTTCCGAAATATCCATGACCAGAGAAATCACTATAGTTTTAAACTTACATTTCTCAACAACTACTGAATAGATTTTCACCAAATATGCAAAAAGCTCTTCCTTGAACTGACTTATACCTCCTTGCTTAATTTGGTGTAAGTCTGGTCATTGGTTCGGGTTGTAGGTGTGGCTAAAGGTTTCCATGGTAATTAACATTACAAACGAAACCTTATTTCACACCCCATATTTCGGCCCCACTGCAAGGATTACCCCCAAACATCCCATAACAATAGAACCCACCGTCGCACCTTTTTGGGAAAATTTCATATACAAATTTATACAAATAAAATAGCCCCGGGAGGTAGCGGTCCCCAGGGTACGGGGGATCCACAGGAGATAGCAGGAACCGGTCATGGGGTGTGGTGTCCCCAGCGCCATCTATGGCTCCAGGAGGTGGGCTGTGTGGCTCCCCTCCTTCCTTCTTGTAAGGCCTGCCCTGAGGAGGTGGGGCCCTGGGGCCGAGAGCAGTGCCCCCTCAAGTTTTTACAAAAAGAAGTTGGTCTCTGTGAGCTGGTGGTCCCGGGGCCTGGGGGGATCCCTGAGGCCCCCCATTACAAATAAAATAGCCCTAGGGTGGTGGTGATCCCTAGGGCACGGGAATCTATGGGGACTCCCCAATTTATTTATTGATTGTAGCCCCGGGAAAGTGGTGGTCTTCAGGGCCCAGAGAGTCTGAGAGGCCCCATTTAACAATCAATAAGACCTGATGAGATGGTGGTCCCTGGGGCATTAATACGCACCCCCTTCTTCATTTTCAAAAATGCCCCTGGGTCCTGGCCCACCCGGGGGCCAATTCCTAAAGTAGCACAGGATGTTTTAAATAAAAAATAGTTTCAGCATGAGCCGCAGATCTAGCACGTCTCCTACCGAAAAAAAACAAAAAATGCTCTTACGCCTGTGGGGCCCCAACAAGAGGCTTAGGGTTGTGTGGGTATTTTTACCCTGCCCCCTTTTCTTTTTTTAAAAAGTTTTTCTGGGACCCAGTTCAAGATGGCTGCTGGTTTTAAGTGTAACTTTCCCAACAAAATATTTATCCAGCTCAGCTTCTTCCTGCAAAGTTTTAGTTTGAACTGTCAAGAGGGGGCGATCAGAAAAACAAATGAACCCTTGCATTTCACATAGACTTTTTTTGGGTTACAGCCAAAAAGACCTGAAAGGAATTGCACAAAGTTTGGCAGGAGGCATACTTTTTGTGATTTGGTGTAAATCTGTTCAGTAGTTTAGGAGAAATGAAGGTGCACAATTATTTGTATATTTTGACAGATGGGTATGAGGGCCTCTGGTATGATTCCAGTGAGCACAGTTTCACAAAATAGAGCCTTTTGATAGATCAAGGGCACTTTTTTCCCTGTGGGCCTTCTCACTCCTGCAGGAGTGAGGTTCCAGCGGGAGTGAGCGCTCTAATTGGCTGGCTGAAATATGAACAAAAATGTTGTGGCGGCCATTACAGGACTCATAGGCTTTGTCATCTGTTCTGAAAAGGATTAAAAAAATAGAAAGGGGCCGGTTAGGTATACCATGCCCCTTTGAGCTTGTGGGGGGAGTCAATCTTTTTTTCCAGCTATAATCCCACGATACTCCCACAGGATTGAGGGGAAAAAATATGTGGCCCACACGGAGGGCCAGGGCCTGGAACTAAATAAATAAAGGAATTTGGGGAGGGGGCATATGTGTGACCCCTGCCCTCAGCCTAGTTCGGCCTGGGGACCCAATCCCCCAGGGCAAATTACAGCCCCATGACCCCATCCCCCAGGAGCCAGCATAAGTATTCAAGGGGATGGGACATGCAGCCATTCTCCCGAGCCTCTTAAAGTCCTGGGAACCCCCTCTACTAGGGCCAAAATGTTTAAAAAATAGGAGGATGCACGGTCCCTTGCTCTGATCCTCTGAAAGCTCCAGGGACCCCATCTACCGGGGCTGGTATATTCAAAGGGGTGGCATCTTGGCTTCTCCCTCCCTAAACCAATAAAGGCATCGGAGACTTCATCCATCGGCACTGGATCAGTCACTGTGTCCTGGGAGCCCACCCCTATGACACTGTTTCTCTGCCAGCAAGAGCCTGGTTAAGGAGAACTTGCCAGCTCCCACCCCGCGGAAGATGCAAATATACTCCCACCGGGTGGGAGTAGACATTTGTTTCCCTGCTCGTGCTCTAGCAGGCAGGGAATCTTAGATTACTCCCTTCTGGTGGGTGCATACAAAAACAACTGCTCCCACGAGGCGGGAGCAATGCTGGGTCCTGATGCACCCATGATGGGTACATGCTGGGAATCGGCAGGGCTGCAGGGGCCCTGTGGCTGCCCCCAAATCCCCCAACATATGGTCTTTTAGGTTGCCACAGTGGCATCTGGGCACCACCCTAAGGGCTCAGGGATAGGGTCCCCATGGCCACTAATTGGAGAGGGAATTTGCGGGGAGTCCCACCTGGGGCACCCACTGGCTGGATTTCATTGGGTGCTGCAGGACGAGCCACAGGCCTTGTTAGCTCTCCTGGTGGGATCTGGTCATTTGTTTTATATAGGTGGCGTGCCTCTGTGCCCACCCATGGCAACCTACTGCTGGCAGCATTGAGGACCACAGGGGGAGTCCCACAACCCTACAACCCCAGTCAGCTCAGCAGCCAGCACCATATGGGGTGCTGGCAGGAGCCTGCTCCTTTCCTTTCCTTACTGCTCCCAAAGGCCGGAGCAAACTTCTGTTCCCAGGGTATGCGCACACTCTCCCCCAGGTAAGTAACCACAGTGTCCTGGGGTCCAATTCCCGGGACACTATACACTATTAGACCTCAGGGGATGAGGTTCCTGGGGCTGACATTGGCACAGGGCTGTTTTGTAACCAAAGTACAATTTGGGGTACCCAGCCCCCCATTTTTAAAATTAATGTAGATAAGGGGGTCCCAAGGGCATGAGGAAGCTTGGGGAGAGGGCCACTCAACCCCATCCCCTTTTTAAAATATTGACCCCAGGAGAAAGGATCCATGGGACCCTAGAGTTGCTCAAGGAGTGGATGGAGCCCCATGCCCCACCCCTTTATTTGTAATTCAGCACCAGTGGATGTGGTACCAGGGGCTCCATGATGCCCACAGGAACGGGGCAGCATTCCTCCTTCCCTTTATTACTTGTAGAGGGATATGCAAACCCCGCCCCAAAAAATGATATATTTTGACCACTGGGACCGGGGTCATTTAAAGACTTAGGGCCATAAGTAAAAAACCTTTGTTTGAGATAATAATCATCTCGATTCACAGAATCAGTCCATTTGTGACGCGCCTGGAGACTCAGGCCACAGCTTGGGGAGATCACCATCGCCGTGAGGGAAACGGCCAGCGCAGCAGGAGCCTTCTTGCCAGCCGTGAGGGGAGCGGCTCTCAGGGCTTACGAAGGACCGGGCTTACGAAGGACCGGGAACTACATCCCCCAGAGTCCTCTGCACCATCGCGTGGCTGACGCAGCAGAGCGCGAATGGAGGTGCGATTTAAGCAGCGCCAGTACCACGCACCGCGGGACGCCCCTGGAGACTCAGGCCACAGCTTGGGGAGATCACCATCGCCGTGAGGGAAACGGCCAGCGCAGCAGGAGGCTTCTTGCCAGCCGTGAGGGGAACGGCTCTCAGGGCTTACGAAGGACCGGGCTTACGAAGGACCGGGAACTACATCCCCCAGAGTCCTCTGCACCGTCGCATGGCTGACGCGGCAGAGCGCGACTGGAGGCGCGATTTAAGCAGCGCCAGTACCACGCACCGCGGGACGCGCCTGGAGACTCAGGCCACAGGTTGGGGAGATCACCATCGCAGTGAGGGAAACAGCCAGCGCAGCAGGAGCCTTCTTGCCAGCCGTGAGGGGAACGGCTCTCAGGGCTTACGAAGGACCGGGCTTACGAAGGACCGGGAACTACATCCCCCAGAGTCCTCTGTACCATCGCGTGGCTGACGCGGCAGAGCGCGACTGGAGGCGCGATTTAAGCAGCGCCAGTACCACGCACCGCGGGACGCGCCTGGAGACTCAGGCCACAGCTTGGGGAGATCACCATCGCCGTGAGGGAAACGGCCAGCACAGCAGGAGCCTTCTTGCCAGCCGTGAGAGGAACGGCTCTCAGGGCTTACGAAGGACTGGGCTTACGAAGGACCGGGAACTACATCCCCCAGAGTCCTCTGCACCGTCGCGTGGCTGACGCGGCAGAGCGCGACTGGAGGCGCGATTTAAGCAGCGCCAGTACAACGCACTGCGGGACGCGCGCGGGCGGTCACCGGGCTAAGCCCGGGCAAAGGGCGGGCCGTCTGTGGCAGACCGAGGCAGGGCTGGGCCATAGACTTTGGCGCTGGACTCAGAGGTAACTTCTCTATTCCACTCCCTACAAACACAGTGAGACTCTACAATACACCTGGGTCTAGTTTAGTTGTTGAGATAAGCTTAAATAATAGTAACTTTAAAGTGACGAGTGGGGAAGTTGCATATACCGTGTTATATATTTGACTTGCATTGTGGTTTCCCCTATTGTAGCTTGTAGCATGTCGAAACATAGTGTTCTACCTGTTTCTGGTACCTTGGATAACTACCTGGTCAAGCTGGTTAATAAAATAAATAGTGATAGATGACAGTCTCTAGGTTTAAGCTGCGACCCTTTACCACCTACCACGTGTACCACACCGGTTGTAGTGGGTCAGGGTGACTGCAGCAATCCCATTAACCCTGAGGTTTCTGATAGGGAAACATCTGAATATGTTGAGCTGGATGTTTCGTTAGATATAGCGGCACAGTCTCCCCCGACCCCTGCCCCGAGAGCGGTTAGAGCATGCCGAAAAACACAGTCGAAACGTATGGGCACCCGCTCCATTAGGAAAAAAGTGGTTACACCTATCAAAAATTTAGAAAAGGAAGAAGATGTAGCAGTGGGTCCTAGCACTGTAAAACTGGATGATGAACAGCTCAACCAGTTAGCTAGTCTCATTGACCTAAAGATCAAGGGTATGATTAAACCTTTAGTAGCAAAACTTGACCGGATGTCTGCAGAGGTAAATAGATTAGGTGGACTTTTGAATAAGTACATGGACGCAGCAGGGGCTGCTACAGTTTCCACCAAGGATAGCAGTACACATTCAGTTGTGCCTCCTGTGTGTGTTGCTAGTCTCACAGAGAATTCGGTTCCCTTAGCAACACCTCAAAGTTTGGCACCAAGTATCTCTATTTCGGAGCCAAAAGTTATTGGAGTCATGAGTGAGAAACAGGGTCCGCGGGGTCTAGCAGGGAGTATAAGTTCACAAACACAGCCCCATAAGAAGAGAGAGTTTCGACTAAATTTACCAGTTGAGGCTTGCCCCTACACGATAATTCTTGCTAATGTCCCGAAAATTAAGGCGGGTCAAAATGAACATTGGACCTCATTAAGAAATAAAACCCTTTATTATTTGTCTAACAAAACAGATCTGGGTAATCATCCGGAAAATAATATTAAGATGGTCAGAAGGGTCCCTTGGGTGGGAAAGACTAAAAAAAGCCTAGAGGGTGACTGTGTCGTCATCAGCTTTAGATCCCCCAGGCTGGTTGACGACATATTGAGACAGGCAGGGTCAGCCAGAATTCGAAATGATTACGTGAACCTACTCCCATTGGGCTTCTTTTATCCACCACAACAGAATAGACAAATGAATTGTGATTTATATAAAGGGAGACTGCCATATGATTTTTCCGTCCCAGTTCTAAACAGATTTGATAATCTCTCAAATTTGGGTGAAAACGAGTGACTAGGGAGCCAAACTACTATTACCACCCCTGTCGCTGCAGTCAGTGCCCCCATCGCAGCGTCAACGGTTAGAGCTAAAGGTCCCCGGGACACCGTGATAAAGCTGGTAACTTGGAATGTTGCTGGCCTTAAAAATAAAATAGACAACCCAACGTGGAGAGAGTTCATTAGCATGGGCGATATTATTGGACTGCAGGAAACCTGGGATACAGGTAATATACTGAGTCTGGATGGTTATTCTTGTTATTCCATCCCCGCAGTTCAATCTAACATGGGGAGGGCGAAGGGTGGCTTGGTCACCTTAATTTCGGCTACCATTCCTGGAACTCATACTCAACTAGACACTGGTTCACGAAATAGTTTGGCAGTACAAATCTGTTTGAGTGGGGTGGGAACTATTTTAATTGTTAATTTTTATAACTCCTTTGATAGAGTCACCGCGACCGACCACTTGGCCACATTAAATTTGTTCTTAGCAGATTATAGGGAGGTTAATAAAACTCACTGCTTCTTTATAATCATGGGAGACTTTAATATTCATGGATGTCCGGATGAGTGTCTGTCCTTAGACCAATTAGAACCTGTAGAAATAGGGGACACTCAATTTGAACATTCTGTACAGGGTGGTCTTCTTGAGACAATCCTGGCAGATAATGGTCTGATGCTCCCAACAATGTTGGACAAGGAGATACCAACTTTTAAGGGGAATGGTTGTCATTCTGTTATCGATTATATCTTCATTAGTTCAACATTAGGGGACAGGATACAGGGATATCTACCCGTGTGGTCACACTTCAGTGACCATAATCCAGTGATGCTCAGTGTTTCGGATCTGATCATAAAATCCACGATAGATCAAAATAGAACGGACAAATCAGATATTCGTCCGACAGTTCAGGCCCGTAGACTTAGATGGAGTAGAATCATACCTGGAGACTTCCATGCTAAATTAATATCTAAAGTAGGACTTGAGTTGGAAACATGTTTGAACTTGGAAGCAGGGAATGAGGAGGTTTTAGAGGCCTATTCAACAATCTGTACCCAGGTTTTGCAGAGCTTACACAAATGGGGCAAGTTAAGGATCCTGCCGAGCTGGGGTGGTTTGATCATAACTGCTCGTCAGCAAACCAAAAACTAAAAGCCGCACTGAATTGTAAACCTGTGAATAGGGTTACTGTGGCTCTATTAAGAAAAAGTTATAAGAAAGCCCTGGACACGAGAAGACGGGAGATCAGGGAGGCGGCCTGGGTAGAACTGACTTTCGTAGAACTGCTCAGGAATAGTGCTAAATTCTGGGCTGTCGTAAACAAACCTTTTTTCAGCGATTCCTGCAACGACAAACTAGATTGTGGTATTCAAGAACAGGCGTGGTGTGCACATTTTAAGTCAGTCTATGAAGGGGAACATGTAGGAGTGGGGATTACACCCACCACTATTTCAGATCCCTATACTTTAACGGTCACAGAGTCAGAGGTGACACTTGCTGTTTGCTGGCTGGAGGCGGGAGAGCCCTCTGCGTGTCGTTCTGCCCTCTAAGACTGCTTCCTCTTTTCTGGAGACCTCGCGGTACCCGCTGCGCGGGTCCCGCTTCGCCCGTGTGCCTGGGCGGCTGCTTCGCTTTCTTGTGGACTAACACTCTGGACTGGAGGCGGACAACAGGGCTGCGAGCGCCAGGTGAGGTACAGGGACTCCATTGCCCAGGAGTCCCTGCGCTGTCATCACCTGCACCTGGTCGCTCTCCCTGTTTGTCCCGCCCCTGAGCGCCGAGTCAAAGGTGCTTGCGGACCAACGTTCTGTGGGAGACACTTGCTGTTTGCTGGCTGGAGGCGGGAGAGCCCTCTGCGTGTCGTTCTGCCCTCTAAGACTGCTTCCTCTTTTCTGGAGACCTCGCGGTACCCGCTGCGCGGGTCCCGCTTCGCCCGTGTGCCTGGGCGGCTGCTTCGCTTTCTTGTGGACTAACACTCTGGACTGGAGGCGGACAACAGGGCTGCGAGCGCCAGGTGAGGTACAGGGACTCCATTGCCCAGGAGTCCCTGCGCTGTCATCACCTGCACCTGGTCCCTCTCCCTGTTTGTCCCGCCCCTGAGCGCCGAGTCAAAGGTGCTTGCGGACCAACGTTCTGTGGGAGACACTTGCTGTTTGCTGGCTGGAGGCGGGAGAGCCCTCTGCGTGTCGTTCTGCCCTCTAAGACTGCTTCCTCTTTTCTGGAGACCTCGCGGTACCCGCTGCGCGGGTCCCGCTTCGCCCGTGTGCCTGGGCGGCTGCTTCGCTTTCTTGTGGACTAACACTCTGGACTGGAGGCGGACAACAGGGCTGCGAGCGCCAGGTGAGGTACAGGGACTCCATTGCCCAGGAGTCCCTGCGCTGTCATCACCTGCACCTGGTCGCTCTCCCTGTTTGTCCCGCCCCTGAGTACCTCCTCCCCATAATAGGAGTGGTAGGAGCCGCTGCGCGGGAGCGTGCGGGAGCGTGCCCGGGAGAAGCCGGGGACAAGGGCGGGACCGTCTAAGGCCGTCATAGGCCGGAGTAGGCCGGGCTGGGCCTACTCTCTTGATTTGGTTATTTGAACCCTGGCCCAATTTGCTGCCATAGCCCCTTACTGACTACTATTAAACATCTGTTGATATGCCGTCCCCGGTAAGGGAGGGTACCCCCATGAAGCAGGGAGGAGCTAAAAATAGGACCTTAGAGAACTATTTTCCCCGGGCTGTGGGGGATGGGGACAAGGAGAGCACCTTAACCCGGCTAAGGGCAGAGCGGAGACGCTCTATAGATAACCTGAAAAACAGACCCCTTGGAGAATATCCCACCACGCCTAGTGAAGAGTCGACCTCAATAGATGATGTCCCATTCCTGTTGAGGGATGGTACGATCTCCCCATCTGTTCCACCCACGAGTCTAATCCCAGCCATCAGCTCAAGCCCTAGTAGGGTGACTATTGATCTAGTCTCTCAACCCCCCCTAGCTCCGAAAGCTGGGAAAGCTAAATCTAAGCCAGCCACCGTACAAGGAGTACAAGTAGTACATGGGCCCCCCCCAAACAAACGTAGGAGAAAGTCGAAGGGAGCCCAGGGCAAAAATAAATCCAAAATCCCTCATTCTGATTTTGGGAGGTCATCAAAACCCTTAATACCGACTGTGAGGCTAGTGGACGAACTACACCCCAAACCTACTGTACAGGAAGGCTTGGCCCCTGCTCTGATAAATGACCCAGGAAATAATATTGCTAATGTCCCCCTTTCGGTTGCCCCACTCGGTAACCTGGAATTCCTGCTTAGGTCATTATTATTACCAATTAGTGAGAGTATCAAAAAGGTCGAGATTGGACTTACCATCTTGGAGGCTACATTAAGTAGCATGAAAATCTCGGCTGGCCACCAAGGAAGATCACCGAAGCTTATTCCCACTCCACCGGCCCCCCATCAACCCCCAAATAGTGCAATGAGCTCAGCCCCCTTACAGGCCGCGAATGCTGCGGCCCCTCCACAACCCTCGAGGACTAATCATGCATCAACTAAGCCCTTTAATTCTAATAGGCCCATTCCCCCTGTAGACCCCGTCCCCCTGGCACAGCCCGTAGACAGCACTACACTGACTCCCCTAATGCAGCTTCCACCTAGACCACGTAGACCTAATTTATCCCCGGAGTCAAACGATTTTACTGTAGTTATGGCGGGCGTCACCCCACTTGAAGTAGGTGAACCTGAGGACTTTTGTTCCCTAAAAAGCAGGGTAATCAAGTGGCTTAACAAAAACAGACCCCTCCCGGTACACCTAAATAACGAAATTATAATGGTCAGAAGGGTGCCATGGGTGGGGAGAACATATAAATCCATAATAGGGGATTGCATATTGGTGAGCTTTAGGGATGCCGGTACTGTCTCTCACATATGCCAAGGAAAGAATAGATCTAGGGATTCTACCATTCAAACCCTTCATGTGTCCTTCTTCTTTCCCCCTATCCCCGCTTCTGTACATCCGTTCCAAACCTATGACAACTGGGAGAGGGTTGGTCGGAGGGGGAGACATCACGAATTTAACCCCAGGCCACTGTTTGGCCGCCCAGAACCATCCTTTCACTCTTTCAACCAGTTTAACTGTCTGAATGGCCTTGAGGGGGTGGATTGACAAACGGATAATGTCCCTCTGGGAGACGGAGAAAAAGGAGCTCTGGCAGAGGAGATGGAGGAGCATAGTCCCCTGGCACAGCAAATTCCATCGAGTTGTGTCGGGAAGTCCGCGCTAGATGGACCTAGGGCTATAGATATTGAATGTATAGGAGGGGGACATGGGCTGGACTCGCAAGAGTTAGAGTGGGAGCCACAAACGAGGCCTCATGGGGGACTAGAACTGAGTGGTGAGGCACTGAGATTGATCTCTTGGAATACAGCAGGTTTGGCAGGCAAATTTAATAACAAAGAGTGGCTGGATACGTTAGAAAAATCCATGTAATCTGCGTGCAGGAGACATGGGCCCCGGTGAATAACTATCACTTACAGGGGTATAAGTGTTTCTTTGTACCCGCGCAAAAATCCAGATCAGGGAGAGCCATGGGTGGATTATCTATTTATATAGATCTAGACCTGCCGGGTAGCTGGTCTTCCCCAGATTGGAACTCCCATGGGATCCAGGCAGTTCGGTTCCTCGGGAAGGGGCTAAGATTTACTGTTTTCAACATCTATAATAACGAGATAGCGGGAAACCATACCACACTAGTAGCTGAACTGGATTATAGGCTGGGTCAGGAAATAACAGTCCAGAAAAAGGGGCAATCATATGCGCTGCTAGTCATGGGAGATTTTAACTGCCATCTTTGTCCGGCACTGGTCCAAACAAACACAGACTGGTCCCAATGTCCCATGGAGAAGGGGCCGCATTTTTCCCATACGCCGACAGGGTCATCTTTTAGTACGCTCCGGCTCAAGTATGATCTTGAGCATACTATTAACATGATACGCACACAGAAGGATGGTACACTCCCACCTACATTTAAGGGCAGGGAATGCACATCCGTCATAGACTATATCTTGGCCTCGAGATCCCTGCTAAATAAGATAATTAGTGTAGGGATAGAATGGAGCAGTTTTAGCGACCATAACCCACTTGTTATGGAGCTAATGTATAGGGCGGGCTCTAGAACTAGAGATCACCGCACAATTACGGAGAGGGTAACAGATCAAGGCAGGAGATTAAAATGGTCCAAAATAGATGGGGAAAAGTTTTACAAGGCCCTGGTAGACATGGGCAAATCTGCCATCAATGACTGTCTAGACACAGAAGTCCACGGTTCAAGGTTACTGGAAGCATTCGGTCAGATTGCTAACCTGATCGATGGCCTACTTAAAACTAGTGCGCCTACAAGGAACCACGATAACCCTCGGTGGTTTGATAAAGATTGCTCCAAAGCACTGAGGGAGTTGAAAAGCTGTCTTAAATCTAAACCAAGGGAGCCTCAAAAAATTAAGGTGTGTAGGGAAAAATACAAAAAAGAGACCAAGAGGAGGAAACTTGCCTTGCAGGCAGAAGCATGGGCAGAATTAAGAGAAGTAGGGGAAAGAAAGGATCTAGCGGGTTTCTGGAGAATTATCAATAAACCGACCTTCCAGGAAAACGATACCCCGGAGATAGGGTCCAACATCCTCCCAGAACAGTGGGTCACTCATTATAGGGGTCTATATAACCATGAGCCTGGTACTCCTGCAGAGTTATCTGTAACTCCAACTCAGGCCTCATTGGTTGTATTTACCATTAAGGAGATCACTGCTGGGATAGAGAGTCTGACTAAAAACAAAGCCCCGGGCCCTGACGGAATTCCTCCCGACCTGTTTTTGAGCAGCATAGAACTATGGGCCCCTTTAATGACCAGGGTTATAAATACTGCAATCATTTGTGGTCTCCCACCGTCCTGGTCCAAAGCGATCATTGTGCCGATTTTCAAGAAGGGCAATAGGGACGATCCTAAGTGCTATCGCCCTATCTCCCTGATTGACGTATCGGCTAAACTCTTGGGAAGGGCGATCCTCAACAGACTGTCTGAGTGGACCGATGAAAATAACATCTTCTCGGACACTCAATACGGATTCAGGACAGGGAGGTCCACTAGTGATCAATGCCTGAACCTGTATATGCTGACTGCCAAATATACCCTGGCCAGTGATGAATCGATCTACATGGGATTCATGGATTTGGCAGCGGCATTTGATCACGTCAACAGGGAGAAATTGTGGTACATGATGTCAAGTATGGGGATTGAGAGCGGTTTAATTGATATTAACTCAGCTATGTACTCTAGCGCCAGGATGCCCGTAGGGTTACAGAGCGCTTTACAAATGCTATAAATAAATAAAATAAAAAATAAAATATTCTAAGGGAACTGCATAGTGACACCACGGCTAAGGTTCGATTTAACAGGGAGGGGGGATTGACTGACTCTTTTCCCTGTATGAGTGGAGTCCGACAAGGCTGCATTCTCGCCCCTTTTTTGTTCTCCCTTTACATTAACAATTTGGAGCAGTTTCTGTTAGGTCTAAAGGTAGATTCTCCAAGGGTGGGGCAGCGTCATATTCCTGTTCTGCTCTACGCAGATGACACGGTCCTGATTGCACGCACACCCAGGAGCTTACAAATCCTGATTGATGGATTTGTAAAGTTCATGGGTACCCTAGATCTCTCTGTTAACCTGGGTAAATCGTATGTGCTCCTGGCTGGTAAAAAAACTTCCTCTAAATTTACCTACACAATAGGCAGCCACACAGTAGAAGAGGTTAAAACGTTTTCTTATCTTGGTGTAACCTTCGATGGCGCCTTACAGTTTAATTCCCTAGTGGAGGAGCGCTGTAGTAAAATGATTGCCTCTAACGGGGCAATAGCTAGCTACGGCAGGAGGCTAGGCAGGGAACAGGTGATGAATTTGTACAGCTCCGTATCATGCTCCAAAGTAATTTACGGGGCAGAAGTATGGGGCTTTGCGAACACCACAAGAATCCAACGGGAAGAAAACAAATATCTGAAATCCATCCTGAGGGCACCCCCAAGTACTGCTGGAATTGTAGCACATAGGGAATTAGGGAGGCCATACCTAGATGACTTGGTAAAACTTAGGCCAATTGTGGCCTGGTTAAAAATCTGGGCTAATCCTGATGCGTCTCTTAGCAGAGAAATCCTATTGGACTGTTTTGAGAGGGATAAATGTATGCGCATTCCCTGGCTCAATTATGTAAAGAATACCCTAGAGGAACTAGGCTTTGGGAATCTCTTCACTAACCCCGCAACAATTGTAGCCCAGCATAAGATGCAAATAAGGAAAACCTTTCTCGAGCAGAAAAGCCAGCGCAGAGCTGAGGCCGAAGGGTTTAAACAGACAGTGAGGGCCCACAACTTGGTGAAGAGCGTGGAGGGTATGGAGCCTTATCTGTACCTTATGCATAATGCACAGGATAGATTCCTGATGTGCCGTTTCAGACTGAACTTACTCCCATTTATGTTGGCATCACCAGCAGGATTTACACCATCAATTGAGCAGAAGGGACCCTGCGGCTGCGACAACAGGTCTCCGCAGGATTCCCTTCACTTTGTTTTACTCTGTCCTTTTTTTACAATGCCCAGGCGTAGATTTCTTGTAAATGTTTTAAAAAAAGCTAAACAGGAACATGCCAGGGAGGCATTAGTCTTTTTACAAAAAGCATCGGACCCCTTAACTTTGTGCTGTATAATGAATTTTATTAAGGTAGCGGTCCGTTTAAGGCTAACCAGGGGAGACGAATGAAATGTCTTTGATTTTACATTTTTAAAATTGTTATATATTTTTTTTTTTTTTCTGTTGGTGTTTCATGTTAACACTAATATTTTGTATAAGGATCTTGAAAATGTTTAATGACTTTTTTATTCATGTATATATGTGTGTGCTTTTATGGTGTTTTTTAATCACCGAATAAAGATTCCTTGAATTGAATTGAATTGAGTCAGAGGTGGCAGACGCAATCGGGAAGATGACTAGTAATAATGCTCCGGGTCCCAACGGCGTTCCTGCCGACCTCTTTAAATCAGATGTCAAGACTTGGTCCAGAGTTTTAACCAACGTTTTTAATAGGGTCTGTTTGGCAGGTATACCGGACACCTGGTCCAAATCGGTCATCGTACCCATTTTTAAAAAGGGAAATAGGGGGGATCCTAGTTGTTATCGCCCTATCTCCCTCATTGATGCTGCAGTGAAGGTGTTAGGGCGAGTGGTCCTTAGTAAAGTAACATCTTGGCTGGAGGACACAGATACCCTTTCATGCCTACAATATGGCTTTAGGAAAGGTCGAGGCACTATAGATCAGTTCCTCAACCTTCAACTGTTAATAGGGAAATACACTATTGCTAAAAGGGGCACCCTGTACTTTGCATTTATGGACCTTTCCTCAGCCTTTGACCGAGTCAATAGGTCCAACCTCTGGGAATTGCTCCTCAAGTTAGGGGTTGATAAAAACATTGTGTATTTTATTGCTGACTTACACAGGGATCTTACGGCTACAGTTAGGTATGATCGTTTGGGTAACAGCACGGGTAAAATTGGGATCTTTAATGGAGTTAGGCAGGGCTGTATTTTGGCCCCCTTACTTTTCACCCTTTACATTAATGACCTTGGTGCTGTTCTAACCGAGGCGTGCAAAGACATACCTAAGGCTGGCAAAATTTCTATTCCGGCACTACTTTATGCCGATGATGCCGCCTTAATAGCACGCACAGCAGGGGGGGTTGCAACGTCTTTTAAATGTATTAGCTTCTTTTATGAAGGCGCTGGATCTCAGTGTAAATTTTCTAAAATCTCATGTAATGATTGTGGACAGTAAACCAAAAAAATCAAGTCTATGAACTGTGAAGGGAATGTTTTATCTATTCATACCAGACGACCGCATGTAATACGAGACGCAGATTTTCCACTATTGGTTAACAAACTGCCATTCCTTATTGAAAAATTGAAAAACTTGGTGTATCTTTCATGTATGATCTCCTTATTTATTGAAGATATTTGAATTTCAAGTGTGAAGACCAATGTGAAGCAGTACCAAAATAGAAAAATTCGATAAAAAGCCCTGAAGAAGTCCGGCCACGGACGAAACGCGTTGGCTATTGGTTTTAAACATCAACTTTGAATAAAAGAATCTGCTTACAGAAGAAATTTGGCTTTGGAATTCTTGGGAGAACTAATGGAGTGTTTGTGATCATATGCATAAATAGCATCTAAACTGTTTTGTTTATTATTTTTGAGGTGTGCAGGGTCACTTTTGTGAATGTTTTATCTAGGGTTACAAGATTTCCCTACTTAGGGGTGATCTTTGATGAGAACTCTACCTGGTTGCCCCAGTTGGCTGCCAAACGTAATGCCTTTGCTAGGTCTATTTTGGCTGTCTTAGATTTCGCCCGTAAACTGGGTGTGAAGCCTATAGAGGCAGTGTTGAAAACTTATGAGGCCAAGTGCACATCAATAGCCATGTACGCAGCGGACCTGTGGGGGCTAAAAAGTGTAAAGGCCTTGCAGGTGGCTGAGGACAAATTTTTGAAATCTATGTTATGTGTCCCCCCAGTCTACAACTGGATATATTGTTCACCAAGAGTGTGGGGTTGAATATTTGGAAGACCGCATAGCCTTAGCACCGCTACTGAAATGGATCTCTATTTGGCTGAACCAGGATCTAGAACTGAATCATGAGATCCTGAGGGACTGTTTAGCATTGGAGCATGGCCATTCTATTCCCTGGTTGAATTACATTAAAAAATTAGCAACTAGATTAGGCCGACCGGAACTGTTCAATTCCCCAAACAAGCTGCTGAAAGGGGACATAAAATGGGCCAAAGAGACTTATAAACAATTGGCATATTTGGCAAGAGAAGAAAATGAACTATGTAAACCAACAGTAAGGGCTCATCAATTGTTAACAACCACAAGAGGCATAGAACCGTATTTGAGAATCGTCAATAATATGAATCATCGATTTTTATTGACCAAGTTCAGATTGAACAAATTCCACCTTCTCCTGACAGAACGACCAGGCTGGACTAAGGATTCGGAACTGGAGATTTGTTCTTGTGACGGTTTCTCCATCAAAGATACGATGCATTTTATCTTTTTTGTAAGCATTTATGCCCTATCCGTAAAAAGTATATCATTCCCCTCATTAAAGATAAGGGTTTTAGACAAGTTAAACCTGCCCTTTTATATTTACAGCTGTTGTCAAATGTATGGGAGATTTTTAATATAGCACATTTTTTGACAATAGCATTGAGATTGAGGAGGAAAATTAATTGGATACATTGTACATAGCTATGCACTTAGGACCCAGGACTCAGCGTCGTCTTTCTTTTAATGTGCTTTTTGTGCTGGTTTTACTGTTTTTATTAGTATTTATAATGTATGTTTTCTTTTTTAAACACTTATGAAATTGCCATGAATCGATTATTAATCAATGTATTATATCCTTTTTAACTTAATGTCTTGACTCTGATGAATTTTGTAGTATACTTTTATGGTTTTTGTTATGAACCGAATAAAGTATTTTTGACTGACTGACTGTAAAAAATGGTTTTTAAAATGTACAAAAGCTAAATTGCAATTCGGTAACCTGTTATGGAATCGCAATTTGGGTTTGTGAATCAATACTTCGAATGGGCATGTTTAGGGCGTCCCTTTCTAATACCAATTTGCAGTAGTATGTATGACTGTTTTGTGACCAAAGTACGATCACAAAACATTAATTTTAAATCAACACCTCAAGGGTGGTGGTAACCTTTTGCAAATGAAGATCCCTGTAGTCAGTAGCGTGAGGTAAATTATTGAAAACAGGAAGCCGAGGTACAAAGAAGGTGCAATATGAAAGTGCCATCTGTCCCACCCAGCCCCCCCCCCACAACCCCCACCTACTTCAGCGACCCAAACCTGCCAAAGCCATCCCTTTCCAGAGTATACAATCCCCAACATGGAGAACAAAATATACATAACATTTTTTGGGGAACACCCATGGGGGAACACCAGAGCGCTACTAGCCTCTCACATAGTAGGAGGTGGCTGATCAGTTCGAAAGACATGTGCGAGGATATAAGAACAGGTACTAATAAACATTGCATCAAAAATAATCATAAGGAAGTTTGTTGCTGCCCCTAAAAGACAGCTAGTGTGAGTGTTCGAGGACCACAGTGGATGTGTGTAAAATGCATCTCCCCGGCAGGAGAGCCCCCTAGTAATCACCATATAAGCAGCCAGCACCTAAAATAGAGGCACGAGAAGATGACCGCGACCACCCACCCGCCCCACAGCTCTGAGTGCCAGATTATGAAGGAGAAAGACACATCAGAGTGCGTATAGTTGGTATCTGGCTCACTAAGAGGACTAGAAACAGGGGTAGAGTCTGCCACCCTCGATGCAGTCGGAGCCTGCAACAAAGGAGGGTGAGCATGAAGAGCATAGACAGTTCAGATAGAGTCAGCAAGTAGTGGCCAGCATAAGTCCGACCAGACATTAGTATGAGCAGAGGGTCACAGCATGAAAATTCAAAACATGCCACATATGCTGAACAGTGATCATAGACATAGAGTATCCCCAGGCACACAATCACTGCTCCTTCACTTCAGCTTCTTAACGTGATCTATTGCTGCCTTGGGAGATGTGAAAATTTTACAATCCCCATCCGGGCCTACCCGTAATCAGGCAGGGTACAGCATGGCATAAGGAATGCCTTCAGCCTGCAAATTATTTTTAACTGCGCCAAATTCCAGTCTTCTTGACTGGACGACAACCATAAAGTCAGGAAAGAAAGACAGTGCTTTCCCTTGGTGATTGAGTGTGCCCTTTTCTCTCGCAAGCCTCAAGATGATATCCCGGTCCCGATAGTTCAATAGGCGGGATATTATAGGGTGAGGTGGGGCACCTGGTGCCGGTCTCACCGCCAGTGAATGGTGAGCCCACTCTATTATAAACATAGGAGAGTGATTTTCAGGGCCAAAAATTTCTTTGAGCAGCCTCCATCCTGCCGGTATTGGTGAACTCTGGCAGTCCTGTGATGCGGATGTTATTGCGGCGAGACCGGGCCTCCAAATCTTCATTCTTCACTTGAATAAGCGATAGAACCTTCTCTATGTGAAGCACCTTGTCCGCCACCTCGCTAAGGCCATCTTCGTTTGTGGAGATGCGCTTTTCTATCTCCCCCACCCCACAGATAGGTTACTGCTGAGATGCGGGCCAGATCCGATGCACAACCATCATTCCTGATGAGACTGTCAAAATCGCAGCCAGCAGCACAGGGGGCCTGGGAACGCCAATTTTGGAGGATATAGAAGCCACAGATGGGTCCGTCAGAGCACACCGTAGAGGGAAACCTCCCAGGCCTCAGATCAGGTACATGAGGTGTGTAGGACCTCGCAGCTGCTAACCGCCTCCTACCACGCACACAGGCCGCAGCTCACAGAGCACGACCTCCCGCTCAGGCCTTCACCTGCCTCCGCAGCGAAAGGCTCAAGCCAGTCCGCACCCCACTCACCACCGCCTGCAGCTGGTGCCGTCAGTCTTATGGATCACTGGCCTGAACACGCCAGGAGTCTATTGCGCCACCAGCCTGACCGCAGGGCAGAGTCTGCACCGATGTGGCTCCACCGGCCCACGAGAGCTCCGGCAGCCCCAGGTAGGGACCCCTCAGCCCGGTGTGCCAGGCAAGGGCAATGACAGCAGCCGCTGCCCCAGGTCCCGCCGGAATCCACAACAACAGCAGCGGCCACTCACAAGTGGGCAACCGAAAATGGCGCAAGAGGGAGTCGCTCTCCTCCGCATCTCCCAGGGTGACACAGGCGGGTGGCCACAGCACTCTTCGGCCTGCGGGAACTACACAGGCAGGACCCACCCTCTATTAGACCTCTGTGCACAGCGCAGTGGCAACGGAGCGGGTCAACGTCAGGCATCGGCGGTCGTCATCTAGCCGCCTGGCAGTCATTTCTCGATCTTCAATTTGCAGCCGCCGCAATGCCCCCGGGGAACCACAATTTTGCCACCAGCCTCAGGATGTTGGCACTGTGCAGGGCAGCCATTAGCAGGCAGTGATACGTCGATTTTGGGCAGATTCTAGGCGGATTAGGGATCAGCCGGGCGAAGCTGCACTAAAGTGCGACCATCTTGCCTGGCGCCCTCTAGCGCCCCCGTTATAGTGTACACTTGAGCAGTATACAGTGGAGTATTGTAGAGTAGAGTGGAATAGATTGGAGTGCGGTACAGTGTAGGGGTGTACAGTGGAATAGCATTGACTGGAGTGGTGTCAAGTAGAGTGGCGTATGGTGTAGTGGAATAGAGTTGTGTGGAATACTGTAGAGTGGAATACTGTGATGTGGAGTGCTGTAGAATGGAGCAGGGTACATCGTAGTGGTGTAGACTGTAGTATCATACAGTGTAATGGCATACTGTGGCGTGACATAGAGTGGAGTGTTGTAAATTAGAGTGACGTACAGTTTAATAGCGTGGAGTGGCATACAGTGGAGTGGCATACTGTTGAGTAGTGCACAGTGGAGTGATTTAGAGTAGAATAATGTAGATTGTTACTGGAATACAGTGTAATGAAATAGAGTGGAGTGGCATATAGAGAGTGGAGTGGCATAGCACACTGAGTTTCGAACAGTTGAAGAGTTTAGTACGGTACAGTGGATTGGTGTAGAGTAGAGTGACATACAGTGGAGTGGCATAAAGTGGAAAGGTGCAGAGTGGACTTATGTAGGGTGGAGTCAGGTACAGTGTAGTGGCATAGATTGCAATAGAGTAGAGTGGAGTGGCACATACTTGAGGTGCATATAATAGAATAAGTACACTGGCGAGGGGTAGAGTGGAGTGTCATAGAGTGGAGAGTGATATAGCGTAAAGTGGAGTAGTGTACAGTGCAGTGGTGTAGAGTGGAATAATGTTGATTGTTACTGGCGTACAGTGAAGTGACATAGAGTGAAGTGGCATATAGTAGAATAGCATAGAGAAGAGTTGCATAAAATAGTGTGTTATACAGTGGAATAGCATAGAGTGTAGTATGGTAGAGTGGATTGGTGTAGAGTGGAGTGGCATACAGGGGGGTGTTGAAGAGTTGATTGATGTACAGTGGTTTGAGGCAGATTGTAGTGGCCTAAATTGCAATAGTGCAGAGTGGAGTGGCATATAATGGAATGGTATATAGTGGAATTAGTACACTGGACTGGGGCAGTGGCATAGAGTGGAGAGGCATAAAGTGTTAGAGCATAGAGTTGAGTGACATACTGTGGAGTAGCGTAGAGTGGAGAAGCGTAGAGTGGAGAAGCATAGAGTGGAGTGAGGTACAGTGTTGTGGTGTAGAGTGGAATAGTGTAGACTAGAGTGGCTTAGAGTGGAGCGGCCTACAGTGTAGTAGCATAGAGTGGGGTGTTGTAGAGTGCAATATCGTAGAGTAGAATGCTGTAGAGTGGAGCGGAGTACAGTGTAGTGGGGTAGATGTAGTGGCATACAGTGTAATAACATACTGTGGAGGGGCATAGAGCATAGTGGCGTACGGCGCAGTGGCATAGAGTGTAGTGGCATACAGTGGAGTAATGTACAGTAAGGGGTGTTCAGTGGAATAACTTTGATGGTTACTGGCGTGCAGTGTAGTGACACTGAGTGGAGTGGCATATTGTGGAATAGCATACAGTGGAGTGGCATAAAGCGGAGTGTCGTACAGTGGAATAGGGTAGAGTGTAGTACGGTGGATTGGACTGGTGTAGAGTAGAGTTGCATAGTGTGTAGTGCTCTACAATAGAATGATGTATAGTGTAATAGCGTAGTGTGAATTGCTAAGGAGTAGAATGGTGTATAGTGGAGTGACGGACAGTGGGTGGCCTAAAGTGCAGTTGCATACAGAGGAGTAGCATACAGTGCAGCAGTGTACAATGAAGTGGCAGACAGTTAAGAGGCATAGACTGTAGTGTCAGAGTGAAGTTGTGTACATTGGAATACTGTACAGTAGAGTGGCATAGAGTTGAAGAGCGCACGGTGTATTGGCATACTCCGGAGTATCATAAAATGGAGTGGTAGACAGTGTAATAGTGTATTGTGAAGTGGTGTAGAATGGAGTGGCATGGAGTGAAGTGGGGTAGAGTGGAATGGCATACAGTGGATTAACGTACAGTGGAGTGGCATATAATGGAGTGACATAGAGTGGAGTGGTGTAGAGTGTAATAGCCTAAGGTTGAGTGGCATAGAGTGGAGTAGCATAAAGTGGAGTGTGGTAACTGAAAAAAATGCAGTGTGAAAGTGTGTTAACAGAGGTAGATATAATGTGGCTGGAAAATAGATTATTTTGTGCGATTGGTCATTTTTGGTAGTATGTGTGAACAGTGCAAGTAGTGGTTTAAGTTATCATGTTTAAAATATTTTGTTATATATTGTGCCGTGGTATACAGCAGTAAGTTTTCAGTATATTATGGTAAAAGTGTACAATAAGGCAGTATCTGATTGGCTACTGGCTGTGTTTACCAAAGGTAAAAGTCAGCCATGTCATTTTCAGCACATTTTGGGGTCGATTCCGATTCGGGAAAAACCACTCCGAATAGCCGTAAGGAGCGTTTTTCCCGTACGAATTGTACCTTGCAACGTACCCTGTTCGTACGACGAAGTACGATTCGTACCAGGAGCTAGACTCCGTACGAATCGTACAGAGACTGTACGAATCAAATCCCCGTACAAATCTCCCTCGGAACCTGCTGTACGCGACATCTGTACGGTTTGCGGCTGGTTTTTCTGACCCAGCTAGTACGATTCGTGTCGGGTACGCACCGTACGATGCTTTTTATACAGGAGCCGAAAACATCCAGAGAAGCAGAGTTCGCCTCGAAACAGGTACCGAACGGCCCCCAAGGTACGGTGCGTACACCCCATGATCGCAGGGGTATGCACAGTACCCCTGCGATCATGGAATGTGCGCACCGTACCCCGTAATCATGGGGTGTACGCACCCTACCCCATGTTCGCTGGGTGTACGGTGCGTACACCCCTTGATCGCAGTGGTACGCACCATACCCCTTCGATCATGAGGTGTACGGACCATACGGTGTGTATGTGATTGTGTGCTTTTCCATACGAATCGCCCTTACCTGACGTGGACCGTACGAATAGTATCCTCATACCCCGGTCCGGATCGTACTCGTCGGGTCGTACGGCATGTTTACGATTCGTACGGAGAGGGCTCCGGATACGAATCGTTCGGACGTTTTTTTTCCAGGATCGGAATCGACCCCTTTATCTGTGTTCTGCATTTCGGGCGTTTTGGGGTTTTATCTTAGATTTATTTATTTATTTATTTATTTATTGGTACTTGTAAAGCGCAGCATATACCCTCAGGTGTCTTGGCGCTGAATAATCTTGCCGGCTTGGTGAAACTGCCTTGCTCTAATGATACTTCTAAACCTGGAGTCTCTTAGCAGTTTATTTATTAAACAGCCAAGTCTTCAATTTCTTGCGAAATTGAAGTAGCGTGGGACAAGCCCTGATATCTTGGGGTAGGGTATTCCAAAGCTTGGAAGCCGCCACTACAAATCGTCGGTCTCCCCACATCACAGTTTTGGTTCTAGGTACCGTCAGTTGGTTGCTGTTAGTAGAGCGCAGTTGGCGTGTGGGTTGGTATGGTCGTAGATGGTCTTTAAGGAACTGTGGGCCCTGTTTGTTTAGGACTTTATATACAATACACTGGGATTTGAATCTGGCTCTGTTCTGAATCGTCAACCAGTGTAGTTTAGGAATGGCATTAGATAAAGGAGCAAATTTTGGAATTCCCAGAATGAGACGTGCTGCTGCATTTTGTATAGTCTGCAGTTTTTTTAGGACTCTTGCTTGGGCATTGATAAATAGCCCATTGCAATAGTCTAAAGATGTCAGGACTAGTGAGCTGACCAGAGTTTTGATGGCGGTAGTTGGAAGATAGGGACTTATCTTTCGGATCATGCGCAGTTTATGGTGTGCAATTGATGCCACTTTGCTGGCATGGTCCATAAAATTAAGATGATTGTCAAAAATTATCCCTAAATTCCTTACTTTGGTCACTGGATTAGGGGGAATGCCAAAAGTTTGTGGCCACCACGGGTTAGGCCATTCTGGTGAGAGTTGCCCGAAAATCATAACTTCGGTTTTTTCCGAGTTTAGTTTTAGGCAATTTGCTGTCATCCAATCCCCCAGTTCTGTCAGTCCTCTCTGGAATGTTTTAGCTACCTCCTCACCGTCTCCCCTTATAGCCAACACCAATTGTGTGTCATCCGCGTAGGAGGTAAGGCTCATCCCGTGTGACTTGATGATATTGGCCAGGTCCGACACATATATATTAAAGAGTGTCGGACTCAGGGATGAGCCTTGAGGAACCCCACACGGTTGCGACAATTTGGCAGATTGATAAGGGCCCAAAGAGACAGCCTGCGTTCTCTCCGAGAGAAAGGAGGCAAGGAGATCTCTTGCCATGGAGGAGATGCCCATTTTTCCGACACGGCCGACCAGAGTACCATGGTCGACCGTGTCGAAAGCTGCTGAGAGATCCAACAATACCAGCACCGCTGTGCCGCCTTGGTCTCTTATTGTTCGGATGTCTTCAGTTGCCTTAATAAGGGCAGTTTCAGTCCCATGGTATTTCCTAAATCCATACTGAGTATCGTCTAGGCAAGTAACTGGTTTTATTGTTGTAACCTACCTATTACCACTTTATTAAAGTGTTAATAGGTAAAGAAATGTATTTATAATTTTCTGTATCATTTTACGGCAGTTTAGGGAGAACTTGACATTTAAAACAAAAAAATTGGAAGTAGCCCAGTAATTTGTAGCTATTACAGTGGTACTCGATAGACTTTTTCCTAAATATTTAAATATGTTGAAAATTGGAAAATACTCTGTAGTACCCTGTATTTGTAAAATATGGGGTGTTATAGTGTATTTTAACATGTTTATTCTATTTGTATTTTTTGGTACCACAGGACTTCCAAGGTAGTACTGCAGTGCTCCATATATTTTTCATTTAAGAAATATATAGAAACTTATAAATATTTTCCTTCGTATTATCAAATTCATAAAGTAGTAATAGGTAGGGGAAAAATATTAAACCAAATACTTGCCAATATCTAAGCACGAAATACAGGACCCAGGCAAAGTGTCCCTAAAAACAACATGACTGCCTTTAACTTTTGTAATTTCAGCCATTAGCCAAACTCATAATGACTTGTCATCGCTATGCACCATGGTACTTTTATAAAATAAAGTGTAGTTTAGTGAAAATACAACAGATATCACTAAGCTAAAATTCCTTTTACCGTCAATATACTTACTCTACTTACTTGTACTAATTAAAAGGATCATCGGTGCACCATAATGTTTAATCCTGCAAATTTCATGTGAAACCGTTCAGCCGTTTTTGCGATATGTTCGCTCGCCATACGGAATGCTTTCAATCAGGGAAATAGGATGACAACTATGGGCTCTCAATAAACTGAATTGAAACCGTGAAACAAATGTACAAAAATCAGTATTGACGTACAAGTAGGATTCCAGATTACTGGGTCCCGAGACCTAGCTCAAGTTGTGGCAACTGACTTCAATGATCAGTGAAGCCTTGCAAGAAAGAAAATGTTCTTTCTAGTGTCCCCTCACTCACCAGGGTTGCCCCACGGTGACATGCTTCATCATTGGGGCCATCCCAGTTCTCTACGAAAAGGGGCGTGCTGCGACTCACGGACTATGCAGGAGCACTTTTTGGTGAAAGACTATGTGTTGTGCAGACAAGTGGTGGAGTTGGTGTAGGTGAGTTAAAAATACCGTGCTTAGTGGGCCTCAACAGATTTATTATGCTCCTAAACAGGTATATTAAAAGTGGGGTGTGTATCACTGTTAATCAACCTATAATGAGGATTGGTTCAGTGAATGGTCAACATGTTTCATGCTACCCCTAGCATTTCTTCAGGACCATACAGGGACCAGCCCTGTATTTGCCACTCCTACGTCCCCGTACTAGGGAGTAATTAAGTAAAAAACACTCTTGTTTACCAAAAGCATGCGTTCATACTAGAAATACATACGTTTGTACTGATTTCAGATTCTGTGAAGAGAAAACACACAAAATTAGTGGTCATCATACCCTTCCAAAGGGAAGGGTCACATAGTATACCTTCATGCCGCAATCATCCGTTAACACCGTGGATGGTTGCATCATATTGGTGCGTGTAGACTTACATGCCCGGTGTTGACCGTTTGATCCGCAAAGTGGTTGTGAATTCACACATAAAAACAACACAGGACTTAATGTGACTGGAACGATAGACACAAAAAACATATAATAGATACATAAATTAATTAGGACTCTCGATATTTACTTGGTATTGTGCTTAATAGCACTTCATGGTCTCTCAGGGGGTGCGATTTCACCTTGTGGACACACTGCTGTTGGTCCGTAAAAAAGTAAAGATCGATAAATGTCAGTTCCCCCAAGTAACTCTCAGTTTTGTATGAACGCGAAAATCATTCGTCCAATGCCAAATAGTTCTATTAGAAAAATCACTTCCTTGTAGATGAAAACGCTCGGTTATACCTATTTTCTGCCTCCCCGGGACTGCATCTCAGTCGTGTGTGGCTCCGGAGGTGAATATGTGGAAGAAGACTTCCGGGTTTGCTACCTAACCGCTAGACCGGGAGGTCATGGCGGCCATCTTGCGAGTATGTAATCTCGTGTTACAATAAAGGATATTAAAGAAAAGTGAGAATATTGTATGTACATCATCTTGAAAAGAATAAGATCCTGCACAGTGTGAACCCCCATAGGCACCATATTAAATTATGGAAGCGCTACATCGACGACGTTCTAGTGATATGGGAAGGAAGTGTGGAAGAGGCACACTGTTTTTTCAACTGGCTAAACCAACAGGACAAATTCCTGAGATTTACCAACACTATGAGCAGATCCCACTTCGTATTTTTGGACTTGAATATTTTGGCAGATGCAGGAACCTTAATAACGACTACGCATTTTAAGCCAACTGCAAGAAACTGCTTATTGACCTACGACAGTTTCCATCCGAGACATCTCAAACAAAACCTTCCATTTGGACAGTTCTTAAGGTTAAGGAGGAACTGTACTAACAAACAGGACTACTTAATGCAGGCAGAAGACCTAAGCAAGAAACTAAAAGTAAGAAACTATCCTAACAAACTTATAAAGAATGCCAAGAAGAGGGCCGGAAATAATCACACAGACGCACTTTTGGAACCCAAAGTAAAAAATGCCGCTGAGAACAAAAGACCAATTTGCATCACAACTTTCAATAAAGTGTCAGACCAAGTGACTAAAATAGTGAAAAAACATTGGCCTATTGTCAACAGTGGAGACCTTGACATACCTTTGCCAATGTTTAGCCATCGCCGAGGGATGAACCTGAGAAACTATTTGGTCCATACCCGCCCAAAACCAACTGACACTACTATCAGACTACAACCTTTACCAAATGGCCACTACCCGTGCAACAACTGTAGTGTTTGTCATTTGACGTCAATCACCAAGACAGCCACCTTCAATAAAAACACCACATGACAGCTAAAACAATTATCAAATTGCAATACTAGTGGTGTTGTGTACTTGATTACCTGTGTTTGCAATTTACATTACGTAGGCATGACCACACGCAAGGTCAGCACCCGGATAGTTGAACACAGGAGTAATATCCGGTGCAAACAAGCAACTACACGCATGACAAATCACTTCATTGAAAAGAACCATACACCCAACGACCTAACATGGGTAGTGCTGGAATGCATTCAAACCAAAGAGAACCAGGAAAGAATACTCCATGAGCGTGAACAAAGATGGGTGTTCAAACTCCATACGGATACCCTGGGGCTCAATGATGATATCCCGTGGGGCGCTTTCAGGAATTAATACATCTTTTTCACTCCACATGGGGCGCCTACATGAATTCATGACCCACATCTAAATAAGGCACCAGCACCAATATACAACAACCTTTTATGCATTGAATACCAACCTTACTATGCAGTACGGGATTAGTGCACAAGGAAGAACAAGCAAGGTCTGTATGACATGTGCAACCTAAATGGAAATTAAATAACAGTAGCACTATGATGCCTTTTAAACCCCTCCTGGCCTTTATTTATTTATTTTCATAAGTAGCTGTCCACTGACAAAGCCACTCCCCTTTTGTGATTTCTTAGGGGCAGGGAAATCCGCAATATCGATTAATTTTGCAAGAATTAATTTTCACAGAGTTACAATCATTAAGATTAATCTTTACCAACTTTTACTATCATCTTGTAAGAAGGGATAGTTCACCCGTTTTTTCTCCCAAATTGTAGTTTTAAAAGCATCTTACTGAATCGAGTGGTTAACCCCTCTCTCACGTAACTCGCCTCGCATTTACAGTGATATTCTCACTTTTCTTCAATATCCTTTATTGTAACACAAGATTACATACTCGCAAGATGGCCGCCATGACCTCCCGGTCTAGCGGTTAGGTAGCAAACCCGGAAGTCTTCTTCCACATATTCGCCTCCGGAGCCACACACGACTGAGATGCGGTCCTGGGGAGGCAGAAAATAGGTATAACCGAGCGTTTTCATCTACAAGGAAGTAAGTGCTTTTTCTAATAGAACTATTTGGCATTGGACAAATGATTTTCGCGTCCATACAAAACTGAGAGTTACTTGGGGGAACTGACATTTATCGATCTTTACTTTTTTTACGGACCAACAGCAGTGTGTCCCCAAGGTGAAATCCCACCCCCTGAGAGACCATGAAGTGCTATTAAGCACGATACCAAGTAAATATCGAGAGTCCTAATTAATTCATGTATCTATTATATGTTTTTTGTGTCTATCGTTCCAGTCACATTAAGTCCTGTGTTGTTTTTATTTGAGAATTCACAACCACTTCGCGTATCAAATGGTCAACACCGGGCATGTAAGTCTGCACGCACCAATATGGTGCAACCATCCACGGTATTAACGGATGATTGCGGCATGAAGGTATACTATGTGACCCTTCCCTTTGAAAGGGTATGATGACCACTAATTTTGTGTGTTTTCTCTTCACAGAATCCGAAATCAGTACAAACGTATGTATTTCTAGTATGAACGCATGCTTTTGGTAAACAAGAGTGTTTTTTACTTAATTACTCCCTAGTACGGGGACATAGGAGTGGCAAATACAGGGCTGGTCCCTGTATGGTCCTGAAGAAATGCTAGGGGTAGCATGAAACTTGTTGACCATTCACTGAACCAATCCTCATTATAGGTTGATTAACAGTGATACACCCCTCCCTTTTAATATACCTGTTTAGGAGCATAATAAATCTGTTGAGGCCCCCTAAGCACGGTATTTTTAACTCACCTACACCCACTCCACTACTTGTCTGCACAACACATAGTCTTTCACTAAAAAGTGCTCCTGCGTAGTCCGTGAGTCGCAGCACGCCCCTTTTCGTAGAGAACTGGGATGGTCCCAATGATGAAGCATGTCACCGTGGGGCAACCCCGGTGAGTGAGGGGACACTAGAAAGAAAATTTTCTTTCTTGCAAGGCTTCACTGATCATTAAAGTCAGTTGCCACAACTTGAGCTAGGTCTCGGGACCCATTAATCTGGAATCCTACTTGTACGGCAAGACTTTGGAGGGCGACCTAGTCTCCTATTCCTCCGTTCTCCCCCCTGGTTTATACCAAAAATCAGTATTGCCAACGACGCCGTTCATGTGCTGAAAATAACAATCATTGTATGCTCTAGAATTTACTATAACACAATGAATTTACTAAAGCCACGACTTAAGTCCCTGTAAATAATACAGACTTTCAGTGCTTTTATTTTGTCGATATACACCAAACAATGCAAAGTATTTTCTTTATGTCAATGAAACACTCACTCTTCCTCTGCTGATGACGGCCCCCATCCGTCATGCACTACGGCGCTCGTGTGCTGATGACAGCTGGGGGCCGTCATAAACCAGCCCACTCGCGATTTTGCCGCACAGGCGCAGAATTGCGGCAGCATGCAAGGGGTTAAATGGAGCAGGAAGTGAGCATTTGCCTAACCCGTGAACAAGGAGTGTGTTAACTGAAACAAGTTGGGTGTTACTTTGCTACCGTGTGTGAATCGACATACACTGGACTGAAATAGAGTGTCGGCTCTGTAAACGATTGTCTCAGGATTACTGGTACTGAGGATTATTGCAGCTCTTTGTTGGATATTTGAGGCTCACTACCTCGCCAGACACTCCTCACATCTAAGAGGCGGGAGCTAACGCGGCTTTATTGGGTGGAAAAAAATATATAGATAGATATAGATATTGATATATAGATATATAGAAAGAAGTTGCCCCAGGAAAAATGCACTCCTTCACACAGGAAAACGTTATTCTTCAAAGACTGAGCTCAGTAACTTGCATGAACAAAGCAGCAAAGGTCTCATGCCTGATGCGTTCCGGAATACATTTTCTTTCCCAAAGGCAAGATGAGCAGCACACAACAAGCATTCACTGCTGATTTCTTCCCACTCTAAAACACATCTCATTCTCCTCAGGTGAGTAAAAGCATGTGCTAAGCATTATGGGATCTGTAGTCCAATATTACCCTTGTGGGTTTGCAAAGTTTGTATGTTGCCAGAAATGTCTTTTACCTGCTAGCACAACTTAGATCACCCTTATCTTAAGCCTTTGGTGTCCTGTTGATCCACACAATGTTGCCTAAATGAGCAAACTGCAGCCTGCAAGGATATCACGACGGTGCACTTCACAACCGGACCAGCTGTATTTATGTAAAGAAAGTAGTTGCCCCCAGGTGAAATACACTCTTTCAAACAGGAAAACGGTATCCTCCAAAGACTGAGTTCTGTAAGTTGCATGAGCAAAGCAGTAAAGGTCTTTTGCCTCATGCATTTCGGAATCCATTTCCTTTCTCAAAGGCAAGACGAGCAGCACACAACAAGCATTCACTGCTGGTTTCTTCCCTCTTTAAAACACATCTCATTGTCTTCAGGTGAGTAAAAGCATGTGCTAAGCATTATAGGATCGATAGTCCAATATTATCCTTGTGGGTTTGCAAAGTTTGTATGTTGCCAGAATTTCTTTTACTTGTTAGCGCAACTTACAGCACCATTATCTTTAGCCTTTGGTGTCCTATTGATCCACACAAGGTTGCCTAAATGACCAAACTGCGTCCCGCAAGGATCTCACGGTGGAGCACTTCACGGCTTGCCCACTCGTATTTATGTAAATAAAGAAGTTGGCCCCAGGCAAAATGCACTCCTTCAAACAGGAACACTTTATTCTCCAAAGACTGAGCTCAATAAGGTGCATGAACAAACCAGCAAAGGTCTCATGCCTGACGCGTTTCGGAATCCATTTCCTTTCTCAAAGGCAAGATGAGCAACACACCACAAGCATTCCATGCCGATTTCTTTCCTCTTTAAAACACTTCTCATTGTCCTCAGGTAAGTAAAAGCATGTGCTAAGCATTATGGGATCGATAGTCCAATAATACCCTTGCGGGTTTGCAACGTTTGTATGATGCCAGAAATCATGAGCGTAGGAAGTGTGGGGGACGCGGGGGACATATCCCCCCCAGATTTTAGATTGGGGGACACAGGGGGGGGACAAGGGTGTGGGGACAAGGGGACAAAAGAATTTCCCCTCTCCCTTCTGTTATTCACACGGCCATTAGCGCGGAAAGCGCTACCTAATGGCCCTGCACTTGACCTGCCTGGAGTCAAAGAGGCCACCCTCCTTCTGCCCTTTGTTATGATGCAGGAAGGCTCTGCAGCGGTCTGGGAAGGGCAGAGAAGGGAAAAAACCCTGTCTCTTATCCTTCATACCCAGAGAAGGCAAGCACAGTGCCCACTTCTCCTGATCTGCCTCTGGCAGCTCCCTCCTCCCCTCTCTCGTTATTCCTCCATCTCTTTCCGTCTCTGTCTCACTCCTCCTTAAGTTCTGATTTCAAGAGACAGCTCTTAAACTCTCTCTTGCCTCTCCTTTTCTATTTGTTTCCCTGTGAAATGGATCCAAAAAAGGCGGAACACTTTGGCTGGAAATGTCCTCATTTACTGAACTTTTATAATTCCAAAGAAAAACCTCAGGACAGAGAGAAAAAAATAATTAAATACCTTAATAAAGCCATACAGAGGGATCAGCAGACAGGCCAGATTGTTATTTACACCCACACACATTAGCGCCACTTTACAGAGTTTGCCAGTGAAAGCGCTACTTTCTTTTTATCTTCTTTCTTTGAACAACATTGTTTTCCCAGGGTGGGGAAGTGCACCATTCCTAAAGGGACTGCAATACCTGGTAGATGGGTGGAGTGGAAACGTTTAATATGATCGTTTTCAACTGTTTTAATTATTTTAGATTATAAAATGTGTACTGTGGCTCTATGTTTGGGGATGTTGTCTTTTTTAAACCAAACTGCTTACATTTTGAAAGGATATAAGCAATGGAAATTGAAACGGGTTCCATACTGGTCCTGTAGCCATGTCCTGAATTTTTCAAGCAAAATCTCTTACTGATTTCTGAATAATGAGTTTAAAACTGTTAAGGTAACCATGTTGTTTCTAAATACATTTCACATGTGTTGCTTATTTTTGCATTCCTTATGAGTGTTTGTTTTTTCCAGGGTGTTATTCATTTTTTTCAAGCAGCATTTTACTGTTGTCTAGTGCATAATTTGAATTGAGTTGCAGCACAATTGAGTTGGAGCTGAAGGCAGTGCAAGTTTCTCTCAGTGGGGCAGTATGGTGTTTAATGTGAAAGAGGATGTGGCACTCTGGCCAGAGCTGCTGAATTTGGAACTGGAGCACCATTTTCAGCCTACATGGCCAGTCCACTGAGACTACACTCCTGACAGAGCTCATTCCGATGCTACACCTTAGATGGCCCCAATAAACCTTAGAAACCCTGGCTTCTTAGCACCCGCAGGTGGACCCTTGTGGGGGCAAGTATGGCTTAACCTTGAAGGTCTGTCCACCACAATCCATTCTGCAGCACACCTCCAGTCTTGCAAGCAGGCATACGAAGAAGCACACCCTAGATTGATAGTGACACGGAGGTCACATGATCCTTGAGGCCAGTCCACTGCACCCATCGGTACCTCCATTGGCCTTTTTCAGCAGTAGTAGTGCAACTCACCAGGGATCGGCAATGTAGGATTTGCATGCACACCAAACTTAGGGAGTGATTATAATGGAGGTTGGACCGCCACGTCACCCCATCAGTGGCGGTCCCACCGCCATCGGTGACTGCATCACCACCAGCCATATTACAATGGCGGGTAGTTCCCTAGCGGTTGGAAAGACCAACCGCTATGCACCCGACTGACTCCTTGAGCCCACCATTGCGACGGAGGGGCTTGTGGTTCCTACAATGCTGGTGGTGCCTACCAGGCACCGCACTAGGGATTACAATACCCTTTACCTTCCAGCCTATACATGGCGGTTCACCCCTCATGGAAAAGTTGGCGGAAAGGGACATTGGGGGCCCATAGCAGGCCCCTTTCCCCCCAGCCCCCAGACATGGGACCCGGGGGGCATCTAAGATGCCCCCCTACATATCACTGCACCATGTGGCAGGCACCGCATTGTGCCTGCCACGTAGTGCAGTGATATATGTAACATGTCAGTTTTTACATTGCGGTGGATGATGCAGTCAGCAGCACCTGCTGCAATGTAAAAGATAGGCACTGCGAACGCCATAGTGGCGGTCGCATTGTAATGCCTATCGTGGGGCCGCCACCTTGAAGGCCAGCGGTCCCATTCCCTGATTCGATGGCGGACGGACTGAAGTCCACCTGCCATTGTAATCAGCCCCTAAGTTTGCAAACTTCATGGTCTCTGCTTCATTCACAAACACTTTTAACATGTGCAGTCTGCTTTCGGGCCCTGGAGTTATGCAGCAATGGAGGCCAAAATTATGTTGCAGTGTTGACTAAATTATGCAACAATAAAAAGGTTGCAGAGTAATGCGGTGCATTTTTGATACTTTATTATTTTAACATATTTATACATACTAACAGCCTCTGCAAAGCTTTTGCCTCATTAGTACCTGTGTAAAATACAAATGCAGTAGTGGGGAAGGTGACCAGTCAACCTTTGCCAAGGGCCCTACACTTCACAGCAACATAAGTCACATTTCTTTTAGTAATTTTTGATCCGTCTGAGCTACAAAATTATTTTGGGGCAAAAAGTTAGATTATGCAGCAGATGATGTATTATGTGGCAAATATGATACAGCCATAGTTAAGTGGAATTTATTTTCCACTTAATTTTGCCCCAGCATTGTAGTTGATCAATTTGTAAGTTCCCCAAACCCAAAAGTCGAGTTTGGGCACAACTTGCATTTTAAAAGCAGTCCTACAACACAGGGCTACTTTTAAACTGACCTCAGGCTTCAGCAGTGCACACATGCAAACGCAGAAAGGGCTGCTGGCCTCTAAACTGCCATGCCCTATTATATTCAAGGGACTTTAGGTAGTTCTATTCCGCCTTCCCTATTATGTACTAGGGACGTGTAGGAGAGGTCATGCCAATCATAGGGGTACCCTAACCCATAGTGCACCCTAGTGTATGTAGGTGTTTTCACAGTATCTTTAAGTGTCTCTTTCAGAATAGCACTGGCCCTGTGACTGTTCAGGCAGAGGCCAGGGTCAGTCAGAGTCAGGTACCACCAGTACCAGTCAGCAAAACGTTGGGGAGTGCCCAGGGAACAGGATGGCTTTGCAAACCTAAAGAAGCACAAACTCAGAATTTAAAAAATAACACCATGGTTCGGGGGTTCTCTTTAATAACCAGAATTGATTTATATCCTAATGAACCCATTTTCCAACATTAGGATAAGGAAAGACTGGGGAAAAATCATAACGTTCTAATCTATACCTTGAAGTTTTCATGCAGTTCTTTGATGACGGTTAATAGCTCACTGTTCAATGTTAGGAATTTAACTTATGAACTGCAAATACCAAAATAATTGCTCAGACAAAAGCAGTAACTCACTGACCTATGTACATGATATGCATTTTGTGATCAGCGTGGTACACGTTCTTTGCAGCAGGCACATTACCCCGCTGTGGCTACCTTACCAAGAGTCAAAACTTCCACTAGACAAACCTCTGACCTCTCTCAATAAAGAACATTAATCACCAGAGTTATCTTCAGATTTTCATTGTTGCCTGAATATTGCTGGATACCAGGAATGAAGCAGCAGATATTTTTCAAACCATAATGCACTTGCAAACACGACGCCCCACCCTAAGTCAGCGACCTTTGTTTGCTTGGTGAATGAAGATGCAAGATTCATATACATACATGTTTTTTAACATTTGGTCTGATTACTCTATGACTGTAAATAACAATAAAGCATACATGTAAACTGTGACAACATGCCTGCTTTTCTCAATATTTCACTTCGAAAGTATGCAATTGTATTTGTTTAACAGGCGGTGATTTGTATAGGGTCACTGGGAAGTCCACAAGGTTGTCCCTATCCCCCCCAGTATTTTAGTGTCTCCTACGCCCCTGCCAGAAATGGCTTTTGCCGCTCGTTTTTACTCCCAGTCCACCAGGAACAAACGGATGCGAACCCTGAAGTTAGTGCCAGATATTTCTATTTCTTTATTGCTCTTTGCCACCATGACCGCCATGACACATTTCGGCCTGACTCGGCCTTGATCACACACACAAATATATATATATATATATATATATGTTCAAGCAAATGTCCCTTCTGGAGGAGGAGCGACCATTCAGCTGGTGCCGGTGCCGAGTCAAGGACAAGACTCGTTACAATTTTCCAAAGCAATTTGAAATGAAACACCGCACTCTTCTAGGTTTTGATTAAGCTTATTTAATCCATCAAGGAAACGACTTCCTCACCTACGCGTTTCAAACAGATTACTGTTCTTGCTCACGGTAGTTACAAGTCCATTTTTTCTTTTTACTATTTATACCCTCCTACCCATGTGGCAATTAGGATGCATTATGGGAGGGGTAGTTTTTAATGAAAACAAACCATGTCAGGTCTCTTTTGCAAGATATAACAGTCTAATTGTTTGACTTTCAGATGACATAATGGCTGAGTGCCTATGGTTTTATTGAGATAAAACCATTATATAGCGGGTCGAGTTATTATCTCGCTCGCTGCATACATGTACAGTTATAGTACATTGTGGGTGATAGCTAAGTGCTAATTGTGAAAGTCAATGATTTATAACTTGGTCCAGGACTCTGACATTGTTTAAAATAAACGCTGTAAATAACAAACAATAAGTTTTTTATACTTATACATATGTACTCAGTTTAACCCTATATATTTCAGACTTATAAGCATTATGTACTCAAAGGAGTCAAAACGTTCGGTTCAAGTTTCAAGTTTTCATCATAGATTCAAACACTCTTAAATGAGAAATGATATTTAAGAAGAATATTATCTTATTTACACGGAGGTCTTCATACATCTAGTCATGTGAGTATGTTGGACTATTGGATAATCATAAATGTACATGAAGTTCTTCGTCCCCGTTCAATCCTTGCGGGGTCTTAGTTTTGAACTTTATTATTCATTTTGACTCCAAACGTCTGAGTTTCTGCAGGCGATTGCCGCCTCGCTCATTGTCCGGTATCATTGCCAGTCCTGAATATCTTACATTTAGCCAGGTTTTGTTTTTGTGCGTCATGAGGTGTTTTGCCATGGCGTACGTTTGGTCCTTGTTTTGCATGGCTCTGATGTGTTCTAACATCCTTTTCTTTAGGGCACATATGGTTGATCCAATATATCTCTTACCACACTCACATTCCAGGAGGTAGACAACATAATGGGATTCACAGGTGATCTTGGTCTGAATTTCAAAGGGTTTGCCTTTCGGATCAGTTATGGCTTTGAGATTTTTTCCGATTTTACACGCTTTGCAAGACAAACATTTGGTGAACCCTTTTTGTCTTTTTTCCAGCCATGTTTCTTCTCTTCTGTTTACGAAATGGCTCTTGACCAGAATGTCACTAATTGATGGTGCTTTTCTGAAGGAAAGAAGGGGGGCATCTCCTATTATGCTTCCAATGTCAGGATGCTTTTTCAATACACTCCAGTATTTTGTAACCGCTTTTCTTATGTTTATACTTTCTTTTGAGTATGTCAGGATGAGGCATGGCTTCTCTTCCTTTGTTGTTTCGATAGCCTCTTTTTTCTTGACTATCAGTGTCTCTGTTCTCGTTTTTTCTCGTGCTCTCATTTCTCCTCTTTTGATTGTATTCATCTTGTATCCCCTTTGGGAAAACCGATTGACTGTTTCTGCAAATTTGTTTTCCATTTCTGTTGGTTCTGAACAGTTGCGTTTCATCCTTAGAAACTCCCCATATGGTACATTCGATTTCAAGGATGTTGGATGAAAACTGGTCCCATGCAGGATACTGTTAGTGGAGGTTTTTTTGCGGAAAAGGGTAGTGTGTATTGTGTTGTCTTTAATGTATACCTTTGTGTCCAAGTAGTCTATTTCTTTTTCTTGGATATTGAAAGTAAATTGTAGGCCCACATTGTTCTGGTTCAAGATTCCTATGTATTCTTCCAACTCCTCCCTGGTTCCATTCCACACCAGGAAGAGATCATCAATAAATCTCAGCCAAAGAACAGTCTTGGCAGTATATGGTTCGTTTTCTTCTCTCCAAGCTATGTGTTTCTCCCACCATCCCATGGTGAGATTAGCATAGCTTGGAGAGAAGGAAACTCCCATAGCAGTTCCACAGTTTTGGGAATATATTCCATTATTAAACAGGAACACATTGTTAGTTAGGCAAATGCGTATCATGTCCAACAGCATAGCCGAGTGTTTAAGTTCCCCTATTGGTCTCTGTCTGAAAAAGTAAGCAATTGCATCAAGACCTATGTGGTGATCTATCGATGTATAAAGTGAAACTACATCGATTGTAGCTAGCAGATAAGTTGATTGCCATTGTGTGTCCATTATAATTCGAAGAAAATCTCCAGTGTCCTTGATGAAGGAATTCAGTGTGGGTACTATGGGAGCTAAAAAATGATCCACATAAGAGGCAATATTTTCGTACAGTGACCCACAGCTGGAAATAATCGGTCGTGCCGGGGGTTTACACAATGTCTTGTGAACTTTCGGCAGAAAGTAGATAGTAGGTATTATGGAATTTTCTACTGTCAAAAACTTGGCTTCTTCCTGACTCAAAAGACCACTTTCTTGCCAAGTTTTAATTTGACGATGTATTTCTGTTGTCATTCTCGCTGTTGGATTAGCTTCCAATTTTGTGTAATTCTTAGTATCTAGCAGTTGTCGATTGGCCTCTTCTATGTAGTCAGTTTTATTTAAGACCACAATATTCCCACCTTTGTCAGCTGGTTTTATTTCAATTTTTAAGTTCATTTTGAGAGAGTTCAATGCTTGACGTTCCCCCCAAGTAAGGTTTTCTTTGTTTTTGTTGTTAACATTCTTCATTTTGTCCAGTTCCGCAATGACTAGGTCATGAAATGCATCAATTTTGTTACCAGGATGTAGGGTTGGGCAGAATTTTGACGGGTTTCTGAAGGATGTTTTTGGATGTTTATTATGTTCTATATCCATTTCTTTCAAGATTTGTGTTTCCGTTAAGGAAATATTGTCATCCTCAGTTGCCAAATTGTGAGCTACTACAAGTGCTGGAAGATCAGAGATTGTGTATCCCGCCTCATCTCCACTGTTGGTCACATTTGGCTCCTGTATGCTTTTTTTGTTATTTGATTTGGCAAAAAAAAATTTTAATTTCAATTTCCTTACATATTTGTATATGTCGATTTTCGTTTCCACTTCATCCTGTAGTTTTTCTGGGCTGAATGTTAATCCTAGATGTATGAAGACCTCCGTGTAAATAAGATAATATTCTTCTTAAATCTCATTTCTCATTTAAAATTGCTTTGGAAAAATATATATATATATATATATATATATATATATATATATATATATATATATATATATATATATATCAATCACCAATCGACCTGAGCCACAGAGTATATCCCGTAGACAATTCAGGTACAGACCACAGAAGCGTGATGATTACATTCTCAGTGCTTTATTTCTCCGATAGTCAGCATGACGTGTTTCGGCTGTTACACTGCAGCCTTGATCACATGACCCCTGGATACAAGTTAGTGCTCAAATAGTGACTTTCTGGCTGAACAGATTACGTGGCGTGTGATGTAGAGCTAAACAAAATACTTCCGATGTCAGAACATAATAAAGGATCATTCAAAAACTCTGTAACTTGCATATAAATAATTAAAATCTTATAAATATACATACAGTACACAAAAAACTGTAAAAAATGTTAAAAAATATATATATATACGATTTGCAAAGCATCAGAATAAATAGGAGTAGTTAAAACTGTTTAAAATACAGCATCAACCAAATATTTTCTACTAACATGTTGGCCAAGTGGCCCTATGCTCTGTCATTGCATCATATACCAGATCCTGAGCTCTCATGAATACATTCAAAATTGCCTTGTAATTAAGCTTGGGCGTAATTTGCGAATTTGCGCAAATTCGTAATCGCGATTCGCAAAAATCCGCCAAATTCCGCAAGCTTTCAATTTTTTATTTGCGAGTTAGCGAGATTTTTTTACTAGTTCGGGAACGAGAACTTGCGCATGCGGTCGCAACGGTCGCGAACATGTTGTTTCCACTTAACCAGCCTGCTCGCGATGCCTTTTTCCTGTTTCGGGTCACAATGAAGTGTTCGCGTTCGCAATTTCCTGTTTCGGGTCGCAATGACGTGTTCGCGTTCACAATTTCCTGTTTCGGGTCGCAATGATGTGTTCGCGATCGCGGCGTCGCTCGGCCAGCTACCAAAATCTCGCAGCACATGCGAACAGGGAAAAAACTCATCAGCGAACGCATATTCATGATAAGTCAATCCCGCGCGCGCGAGATCGTATTTTTGAAGAGCGAACAAGAAAAGAAAATCCGCCAACTTGCGAATTGCAGATTATTGGGCAATTTTGCGTGAATCGCGGATCGCGAAATTGCCCAAAATTTGCAAATTCCGTGACCAGAACAAATTTTAGGCCCATACTTACATGTAATCGGAACAGAATCATAAAGTGCTTGTGCAAAAAAGTAACCTAATGTGCAAAATGGTGCAAAGTGCAAAAATATCACGGAGTACTTGATATTACAATTTCATATAAAAAATCTCCAGGATAAAGTAGTCAATAAAACATTAAGTAGCGGAAGCTTTGCAATATTAGGCAGAATATGCTTGAGTCATAACTCAACCCCAACATTTAAGTGCAAGTGCATAAGACCCTTAAATCATTCTTTCTGAATTTCATGTATGGTCACTACAAATAAAAATTCATAATTTTATATATAATAATTTATATTGTTCAAGATACAGCTCTCTCTAATAAAAGAGAGGGACCCAATAACCCAAAGGAGTAGGGTACCAATGAGGACAAAATGTAAAGAAAAATTTTGCCGTTGGGCAAATTTAAACACCACGCATACTAGCATTAATCACAGCAAATATACAACATACAGGGATGAAAAAAGAGGAATTGTAAAAATAAGCTCATAACGCTGAGGAAGGGTCTCCTATGTAACAACACAACTATTGTTTTATGTTTTAGTTTTTATTATATTGATATCTGCCATATTGTGGGCAATTAAGAAACTTTGATTGATTTGTTAGCAATATTTAGGCAACTCGGCAATATTTCTGCAATAATTGGGCAACTTAGTGTCGAGTAAACATCGTTCCCGAGTCTTTTTTCGCTATCCATTCAGGTTGCGTGAAGTCCTTCCTCACTATTCATAGCAGTTGTGGGTACCTGTAGTCCATCTTCTCTAGCTCGATTCTTTGGAGCTAGGGACTTCCGGAAGGACCGGGAAATGTCGCGCTGTGTGCTACGTAATTGCCCGCGGTTTGTGGCATTTAAAAGCGGAACGAAACCTCAGTACTTATTCTTTATCCATCTGAAGAGGCGTGTGCCCTGATGGTTTGTGAGTTCTGATTTGAAGCAGGTAATTTTGCGAGATTAGGGATATTAGCTGTGAGAAAGAGGAGTTAGATTTAAATTTGAGAACTGCGTTCATTCTATGTACTTCTTTGTGTACACATAGACTGCGGGCGGCTCGGCTTTTTTAACACGACGGGATTACGAAGTAACCCGGATGTTTGAGTTCTTGTGACCCTGCATTACGAAAAAATCCACCGTATTTTAAGGTACTACTCACCCTAATTTAAATCTGTGGTATACATGATATGTTGTTCATTTTTACATATATACGCACTACCATTACGTGCAATGAATCCGGTATTGGCCGCAGATTGACTATGCTACTGGCGGCAGAGCAGTATACAAGGGTTATTGTCACTTAGGATGGTACTGTTACAGAGCTCTGAAAATCTGTGCCAGATAGATAGTTAGAGCCTGCTATTTTCTTGTTCCAGATAATTCCTGGCGCACTCTGATGAAAATATGCCCTTTTGACTTGCGACCAGACAGTAGGAACAAAGCAGTGGAGTGATTATAAAGAACGAAGGTGTGTTGCAAGACACAATATTTTTAGCTTTGAATACCACCTACATTTTCATATTGGTTGACATCAGAATTGTGTTTTCCTGTCTTTTTATATTTAGTGTATAAAAATACGAGCGAGACCCCGTGCAACCAGGGGATTAGGGTACTAGTAAGTAGTGAAAAAAAGGCAGAAATCCCTTGGTGATACAACCTATCGGTACACTATGATGTATATTTACATCATTGTAGCCCATGTATAAAAAATAGATATTAGGCACAAAATGCAATTTTCTTTATGTTTCCTTTTTATTTAAAAAAAAGATTTTTAAGATATTTGTACAAAATTAAAAACAATACATTACAAATACATTCAAATGCATATACATTAGCACCACTTCATATTAAAATCAATCATTAACTAAAGAAAAATATACTGGTTCATAAAAAATACTAAAAAGAAGAATCATACAGGAAAAAAGAAATATAAGGAGAGAAACAAGACAGACAATCCTATTTGTCATATGGATACATATCAGGGAAACAGAATTATAGAAACCACTCCAGGACACACTCTAATTTTGTTATCTATGGAGTAAGCTCAATCCCTTGATTATGTTACTCTAGGCGTCGACGCGTTTCGATGGTTTATTTACAATTGACCATCTTTTTCAAGACAAGATTGATATGTCTCTCCTATATCAGGCACTGGGTGGTTGCCGTTTTCAAGGAAATCCTTATATCATACTCGTTTATTGTCTTCCATTTGTCCTAGTTACATCTTTATAGTTTTATGATTTTGCGGTTCTTTACACAAAGCTTTTATTTATAATGATCCGTCTGTTGATGACAGTTCTCTCTTATTGGGGCTTTGGTGGACACCATTAAAATCATGTAAAAAATGATGCTCGTTTCCTGGCTCTTTTTAGATTTTTATTGATATTTCCCAGAAGGATCCTCCTAATTTCCGGTTATTATAATCTTCTGGTAAGTAGTTCTGTGGAATATAGCTCTTTCTTCTACATATCAGAAGGGATAGATGGGTTCTTCCCTTGTCGTTGTATAACCGGGGTGGTTTATCTTAAAAATCCCTTGTCCTTCTTGGGTCGCTCTTCATAAAAGCGAACGCCGGGTCCTGCATCGGTCTGAATTCTTCCCTCGAAACCAGTGCCGCGAAAAAGGCCTATATTTCTTTTTTCCTGTATGATTCTTCTTTTTAGTATTTTTTATGAACCAGTTTATTTTTCTTTAGTAAATGATTGATTTTTATATTTAGGACTTTACATTTATTCTTTTCGAGAAACAGACTTGATATATTGGAGTTCGTTTGAATCCTATATGAAGGTATTTAGTGGCTATTTGCAAGCAGAAATGTTATGTGCAGGATACCCTACAAATACTGCCATGTTATCTTGTTGTTTTAATGATCGTTTGATACACTGGGTTTGCCTATACTAGGTGAGAACAGTATATGACACACTGATTGACATGAACAGTTTATTTGATTCAAGCCATACCATAAAATTAAGAGAGCCTAAGGGCAATTACTTTTTTTGTACCTGTATATAATAATGATACAAATGTAACTGTGGCAGGCGCAACAGTGTCCTGTTTCTAATATTGAGTGTAGCAGGTTTCATTCTATGTTAATAAATGAGACAGCCTTTTACCTATGAGGTTTAATGGACAGATTTATATCTCTCAACACCCCAAGATAGGTATTATAGGTTTCTTAACCATATATCAATTAACCCCTTCAGCGCTAATGACAAGGGTAACTCGTCATGGACTTTCCATTGATTTCAATGGAAAGTCAATGGGAAGAAGAGGGAGTACCTTAGCAGCCAAGTGGTTAAGATGATTTTAAGAAGTATGAGTGTGTATATCATGTTTGACTGGTTTAATAAATAACAGGGATTTGAGCATTGAGTATATGTAAAAGTAATTTTTATCTGTATATGATTAAAAGTGTGTAATATTTGTATTTGTATTGTTTTTATATTGCAGATATAGTATGTGTTTCTGGGAACAAAATTATTTTTCCTCAAGAAGGTGTTGGCTACTTAATAAATTGTATATTAAAGAAAGAGGGAGGAACCCTACTTTTTGTGAAAATAGGGACAGGGTAAGTCAAGTGAAAAAGTCCCTAATAACCAAATATTTGGGGGTTTCGTAGAAGACAAGGGCACACAATTTAGGTTTAAAACTCGGAAAAACAACTAGTTTACTCAAACCAGATGTAAGGTATGTATATACAGAACAATTAGGTCAACAACTGATAGTAATACAAACAGATTTAGTAACAGTAAAAGGGATTTTTAGAAATACATTTTATTACATCATTTCATCAAACAACAATACAGAATGTCAAGGATAAAAACAATAAAAAAGTTTCTTTTCATTAAAAACATACACACATAACAAAGTCACAAGTTGATGTCATTGAATTTCTCAGTTTTTTTTAGAAAACATAGGTCGACGCAGCGTTTCGGTGATTTGTTTATACTGTTCACCTTCTTCAGGACTGTTTTCTACAAAAAACAATATGCAATTATTCTCTAAAGCTGTTGTTGATGACTATTGCTCTTGTAAATACAGCATACCATGACTATATTAAAAAGACGCAATTGAAAACCTAAATCATTGACCGCCCTCTATTATCATCTCAAGCATTTCTCTATATCTGCTACATTTTTATACATTATCACATTGTTTATAAACAACATTCACAGAGAAAACATTACACATCAAATGTTGAATTAAATTTACATAGATTTTTGTTTGAATATCAAGATAGAGGCTTTACTTTGATAATGTTACGAAAGCATAAGAATTGTGAATGTTTTCGAAAGTTTAGGACATTTTGTCTAAAATATCGGCAACTAAAGAGACACGAATATGTTGCGGACATTTATGACTCCATCAAACAAAATAGATAAAGCGTATTGACAGTAATTTCTTAAAATATCTAAAATCTCGTAAAATGACGAATAAGTGTATATTAGATTCTATCAAGACAGGTATAAATAGAATGAAAAGTCTTTCTTTAATCAAACTTTATTTTAGTGCGCCAAGAAAAATCCTAGTGAGGGAGACCAGGCCAATCCGCCATCTTCCAGCAAAGTATCAACAGACTAATTGTATAGTCTTTGTCTCGACCCATTATCAGGCAAGTCGGTGTGGATCTCTGTCATTAATCCTTAGAGATGTTTAAGTCATTACCTGAAGAGGTGACTTACACAAAAAATGTTTCTCTTGTCCACAGAATTGAATTTATATGTCCCGGTGGCACCCACAGATGGTCCTCATATTAACAAAACCCTTTACAAAATCAGGGTAGGTAAAACTTGCAGATATAGTGTTATCTTTTAAAGATTAAAGAGACAGATGTTTGAGGGATTCCTTAACACTATATATGTCCTTTCCTCTCATACTTTATGTATGTAGGTATCATCCTTGGACCCATATTTAGAATTATATTACTGATATTGATGTTACTCTGGTGCGAGTATATACCAACACCAATAAAGGATACTCTGTGTGGCTATTCAGCCAACATAGGTATGTTAAAACCTATAATTATACTATAAGTGATGTTTCCTCGAGATATTGATTGTAAGAGAATAGGAGGCAGACCCTGTCTAATTTCACTAACAAGAGGGGTCTATTTCTGATCATCATAATGATCGTAAACAAAAAACTATGTAAATTTAATTCAACATTTGATGTGTAATGTTTTCTCTGTGAATGTTGTTTATAAACAATGTGATAATGTATAAAAATGTAGCAGATATAGAGAAATGCTTGAGATGATAATAGAGGGCGGTCAATGATTTAGGTTTTCAATTACGTCTTTCTAATATAGTCATGGTATGTTGTATTTACAAGAGCAATAGTCATCAACAACAGATTTGAGAATAATTGCATATTGTTTTTTTGTAGAAAACAGTCCTGAAGAAGGTGAACAGTATAAACAAATCACCGAAACGCTGCGTTGACCTATGTTTTCTAAAAAAACTGAGAACTTCAATGGCATCAACTTGTGACTTTGTTATGTGTGTGTTTTTAATAAAAAGAAACTTTTTTATTGTTTTTATCCTTGACATTCTGTATTGTTTTTATGATGAAATGATGTAATAAAATGTATTTTTTTAAATTCCTTTTACTGTTACTAAATCTGTTTGTATTACTATCAGTTGTTGACCTAATTGTTCTGTATATGCATACCTTACGTCTGGTTTAAGTAAACTAGTTGTTTTTCCGAGTTTTAATCCTAAATTGTGTGCCCTTGTCTTCTACGAAAACGCCAAATATTTGGTTATTAGGGACTTTGTTCGAATTTTTACGAATTGCCCACCGAAATGCGTCGATGCATTTATAGGAGGAAATTACGCTAAGTTGGGGGAAGCAACAACTCTGACCACAATTGACTCATGTATCAGAGCTGATTACTGTTTTGACTATTGTATTTTCCTTTCCTCAATAGGAACTAATTTTCCTTATTGTGTTTCCCATTTGTGTGTTTTTTGAAATTTTAAATTGCGTATATTCAAATGTGATTTAGAGTGTATTGATGATATAAATGTATTATGTTTTTAACATTTGCTGGAATAAATTGTATACTTTTTTATGAGCTTATTTTTTACAATTCCTCTTTGTTCATCCCTGTATGTTGTATATTTGCTGTGATTAATGCTAGTATGCGTGGTGTTTAAATTTGCCCAAAGGGGAAATTTTTCTTGACATTTTGTCCTCATTGGTACCCTACTCCTTTGGGTTATTGGGTCCCCCTTTTTTATTAGAGATATTGTGCACAGTCCTTGTGGCTGGAGAGTTTTTGTAAGATTACGACCTTGAGTCTCTAATGGATCTATTTAGGACCTTTGGGTCTAGTGATGACCAATTAAATCGAATTATCAATACTAAAAATGGGAATAGGATTACGATTGTGTCAGGTAAAGGCGAAAATTGGGGGAAATTACTGAACCTAAAAAAGAAGTTAATCCGCACTGAGGCACATGCGGATTTTCTAGTGGAGTATGTGAAATCAGGTACTATTCCAATTGGTTTACTAGTGCGGAATGAGCCTGGGCTGTTCTATGAAAATAGAAAATTTCTGGAAACGTGGGCAATGATCTCTAATAGATTCAGCCGAGATTGGACGCTCTTGACCATAGAGACAGCTCATGAACTTATCATAATTGAAAAAGAAGCTATAGAAAAGTTAGAGATAGAACTAAAAAATGGCCCGGCACTTGAAGAAGCTAAGAAAAAACTTGAAAACATTAATAGAGATGTGGAGGGTTACAGTGAATATCTATTCAAGAAGAAAACTAATGAACTAAAAAAGGATATTGAAAGATTCTCCGAGGAAAGGATTTACGTATTCCTTAAAGAACAAAAGAACAATGTGATTTGGGAAAGACCTCAAAATAAACAGGTCTATAGAAGAGGAGGAAGAAAGCAGATAACTTTCTCTGATACATCAGGGTCTAGTAGTGGTGAAGATGATGGCCCTCACAGAGAAGATAACACAGGGAGAACCTACACTAGAGATCAGGGATCTTTTTTAGACTCACGCCTGAAGAGAGGCCAACGCTTCAATGGGAATGGGGGGAGGGGTCAATTCAACCGGGGCCCTCCACAACAGCAGAAAAACATGAGGACGAGAAACAAACGGTACTGGCGACCGACCGAATACCAGTAATCAATTTATCCAATAGGGTTTTAAATGTGATGGAAATGAGAATTTTAAGTAGGGGCCTTAATGTTGTTCCTTCTATGGGTGTGGACACTTTCCAGTTAGAGAAGGACATGCGCTCTTTTTTTACAAAAGTTAGGCTTAGGAGATTTTTTGAGGATAGGGCACCCACAGAACGTGAAAATGTCTCAGGATTGAAACCGAAGTCTTTCTTTACTCCTTCATTAGCCATGGTTGGTAGGAATATAGAAGCTTTTGTAACAGCTGTAGAAAGTGGCATTCATAGCATTTTAAGCAATACAAACAGGCCTAATACTTACAACATAAATAGAGAGGAAAGAACAGCTTTAAACTCTTTGAAAGAGGACAGGTCCCTTACTATCAAACCTGCAGATAAGGGGGTGGGGTAGTTGTTTTTAATACATCAGACTATGAGGACAGAATGTATAAACTGCTGGATGTTAAAGAACATTACGCCCGTACTAAAGCTAGCAGTATCACTAGGATATCAAGGGAATGCATGGCTCTCCTTGAAGAGGCTAAGAATCAGAATTGGATTTGTGAAGACGAAATATTGTTGAACCCAGAATACCGGCCATATATGGCCATCCAAAGGTGCATAAGCGGATGGATGATCCGCCTATGAGAACTATAGTGAGTAATATTGACTCTCTCCCTGAGCCCATGAGTACATATGTGGACCACTTTCTAAGACCGATCTTGTGTGGTCTCAAATCTTATGTGAGGGACTCTGCTCATATGATCTCTCATTGAGGGCAAAAACTTTTGTAGGGAGACTCAATGTCTGGTTACACTGGCATTGAGTCTCTCTATACAAATATCCCACAGGAAGATACAGTGAGGGTGATTGAGAATACTTTAGAAAGTCATGACTTAGGTGGGGCAAACAAAGAATTCATTGTCAAGTGTGTGAGACTCATCCTGATGAACAATGTGTTCTTATTCAAGGATGAGTACTTTAGACAGCTGAAGGGGACCAGCATGGGGGCCACCTGTGCCCCTAGTCTGGCCTGTCTCTATGTCGGTCAGTTTGAGGTCAGACATATCTACAATGATATGGCCCACTTTTTCGAAAATGTAGCGGGCTGGTACCGCTACATTGTGATATCCTTTTTATCTGGGAAGGCTCAGTTGAACTTCTTGATGAGTTTTTAACATGGTTAAATCTAGGTGACCCTAATCTTAGGTTCGCCTCTTATCATAGTACATACAGGGTTGATTTCCTAGATATTTCTATCAAGGAAGTCAATGGAGTTTTAGAGGTAGTTTAGAGGTAGAGCTGTTCACTAAACCTACGGCAAAAAATACCCTCCTCCATTTTTCGAGCTTACACCCCAAGTCACAAAGAGAAAGCATTCACTTTAGTCAATTTCTCCACTTAAGGAGAAATTGTTCAGACCTTGATGATTTTTATAAACATTCTGAGATTCTCAAAAATAGATTTAAAGATAGGGGCTATCCCAAAAAACTTTTGTCCAATTCACTAAAAAGAGCAAGATTTTATGATCGGGATGCCCTCATAAATAAGACTGAACAAAAGAAGGAGCCTCTCAAGAAGGTTGTCTTTGTCAGCAAATTCTCCACTCTTAGCAGTCAGATGTAGTTAACAAGAACTGGCACATATTAAACCATGATGAAAATGTTAAATTGGAAAAGCTTTTATTCGATTTTAAAAAGAACAAACATTTACATGACCTTCTTGTACATACATATAGAGAAGATCATCAATTAAATCAAAGAACTATGAGTAACACTATGGCTGTAGGAAATTTTAGGTGTGGAACTTGCAACATCTGTCCACAATGTCTTCAAACTACTGAGATAACACACAATGGTCTAGTGTTAAAGGCTAACACTATGAGCAATTGTAAAAGTAAGAACGTTGTATATCTCTTACTATGCCCGTGTGGCCTTGGCTATGTGGGGGAGACTGGCAGAGAGGTTAGGGTTAGATTCCAAGAACACAGGTCTGCTATAAAAACAAAAAAGATCACGGCACCGCTAGTGACACACTATATTGAATCTGGTCACGGTGAAAATGATTTCCTGTGGTTTATCCTTGAAAAAGTTAAAATAGGCAAGAGAGGTGGTAACCTGCAATCAAAGCGCAAAATGTGCGAACAATGGTACATTTCTTATTTGAATACCATACGGAATGGTTTTAATTCAAAGGAGGAGTGGGTTCGATTGATAGGGCCTACCTGAACCAGTGCTTTAGATATATGTGATCATTTGATTATCCGGCTTTTATTTACAGATGTTTTTAGAAATTATTTGTAGCGTAACTGCGCTCAAATATGATAGGATCCTCCTTTCTTCAAATCAAGTGGGGCCTATATTTAAGCTGGCAAGATGTGGCCCATTCGAGCATTTTCTCTGTTAGCTCTGATTATTGCTAGTACTATTCAAAGAAGACATTGAGGAAGGGTCTCCTATGTAACAACATGACTATTGGTTTATGTTTTATTTTTTATTATATTGATATCTGCCATATTGTGGGCAATTAAGAAACTTTGAAAGATTTTTTGGCAATATTTAGGCAACTCAGCAATATTTTAGGGTTGTGTGAAGTCCTTCCTCACTATTTCTTAAACAAAACAGAATCCACTTAAGAGTTCCAGTGGCCCCTACAATGGTGGGGAGCACTCAGTGTTTTTAAAATACCCCTCACACACCAAAAGGACCCTTGGTGTCATGCTTCATCATCGGGGTCTTCGCACCCCTCTACGGGATGCGGCATGCTACTACCTACGGCTACGTGGGAGCACTTATACACAGACTAAGGGGTCGATTAGGATGGCGGATTGAAACGGGTACCGTCCGCCATGGCCGTGGAAAAATCACTCTCGGCCGCCCCGCAGAGAATCCGCGGTTGCGATTAGGATATCCATGTCAAGAAACTCCGAACGCGACGGACGGATCACATCAAACACCGTTCGCGGCGGACGGAACCAATATAAACCCACCGCCGCGGACGGACATGACCGCGGAAACAGGCCCAACCGCCGTCATACCTGCGGAGGGTCCGTCTGCGCGATTAGGATAATGCCGCCATTCCAACGGAACTCATCGCCGCCCTCCACCGTCACGGAAACAATACCTCCGAAAACTGACCATGACTGCGGAAGTACCACAGAAACACCATCCGTGCCGTCAAACCAATTACAAAATGGCAGACGGAAGTAAATAGAAAATACATTAAACAGAACACCCAATCACCAGAAACACCCACCCCCAGCAACTACACACCCCAATGACACCCCCCCCCAGCTCCGAAAAATGCACAAAAATCACCACACCCACAGAACACCTGATTGCCTACAACCATTGGGACACCACCACCACACAGAGTATAAAAAGACACCCTCCCACTACCACAGTCCTTTGCATCACAGCATAGCTGCAAGCAAGAGCCACATCACCACGAGCAGCAGAAACACACATACTACCTGCTCACAAACATACACACCACACAACCCAACCCAACATCATCCCTACACACCACACACCTGCACATCCCACCCCACCACACCAACACCTTGCACATCACACACCATGGCACCCAAGAAAAATCCTAAATTCACTGACACTGAGTTGAAGGTCATGGTGGATGAAATCATCTGTGTCGAACCACAGCTCTTCGGCAGCCTAGTCCAGCAGACAACCTTGGCAACAAAAAACCACATGTGGGACAGGATAGTGACCAGAGTGAAAGCGTCAGGGACCGTGCCACGCACCAAACACGACATCCAGAGGCGGTGGCACAACCTCAAGGCAAGGGTGAAAGGCATCAGGGCGAAGAACCACCTGCGGGCAAACCACACTGGCGGCGGCACTCCCCCGGAGCCCTTACCATTTGCTGAATGGGAGGAGAAGGTACTGGGCATACTGCACCCTGAGAGCCTGGAAGGAATCGAGGAGGGAGAAGAGGCTGGTAAGTACAAACAAACGACCACAATCACACTGCCATGGTCTGCCATGCACAACTGACAAGAAACATCTCCCTGGCCCCAATCCATGCATGTGGACCACACAGTCACCCAAATGTGAAGTCCTCAGCTCAAATGCACCCACCATGACCAACCACAAATGTTGCCTCCTACTTTCCCATGCTTGCATGTTGTCAGAGCAACCAACACCACAACTCCCAACAGGCCCCCATGTCCACAGGGAGGGTGTGGTGGGTGGGGGGTGTGAGAGAGGTGTGTGGGGTGTGTGGGAGACCAGCACTACAACTCCCAACAGGCCCCCATGTCCACAGGGAGGGTGGTGGTGGGTGGGGGGTGAGAGAGACCAGCACTACAACTCTTAACAGGCCCCATTGTCCACAGGGAGGGTGGGGGGTGAGAGAGACCAGCACTACAACTCCCAACAGGCCCCCATGCCCACAGGGAGGGATGGCGGTGGGGGGGGTGAGAGAGACCAGCACGACAACTCCCAACAGGCCCCCATGTCCACAGGGAGGGATGGCGGTGGGGGGGTGAGAGAGACCAGCACTACAACTCCCAACAGGCCCCCATGTCCACAGGGAGGGTGGTGGTGGGTGGGGGGGTGAGTGCGAGAGGTGTGTGGGGTGTGTGGGAGACCAGCACTACAACTCCCAACAGGCCCCCATGTCCACAGGGAGGGTGGTGATGGGTGGGGGGTGTGAGAGAGGTGTGTGGGGTGTGTGGGAGACCAGCACTACAACTCCCAACAGGCTCCCATGTCCACAGGGAGGGATGGCGGTGGGGGGGTGAGAGAGACCAGCACTACAACTCCCAACAGGCCCCAATGTCCACAGGGAGGGTGGTGATGGGTGAGGTGTGTGGGAGACCAGCACTACAACTCCCAACAGGCCTCCATGTCCACAGGGAGGGTGGTGATGGGTGGGGTGTGTGGGAGACCAGCACTACAACTCCCAACAGGCCCCCATGTCCACAGGGAGGGTGGTGATGGGTGGGGTGTGTGGGAGACCAGCACTACAACTCCCAACAGGCCCCCATGTCCACAGGGAGGGTGGTGGTGGGTGGGGGGGGTGTGAGAGAGCGGTAATTGATTAGTAATGTTGTAACCAAAACCATGTCATGTCCACAGCATTGATCATGATAATCTTGTCCCTCAGGTGATCGCAACTTGACTGGTGCAAGCACCAACCGCCAGCACCAGTCGCCCCCCTCACAGCACGGACTCTTTGGGGACGAGCCCATTGCCAGCTCAGACGCAGAGGACGAAGCGGGACCAAGCAGACTTCCAGGCCCATCAGGCTCACAGGACATCACAGCCTCCACGGCCTGTGTCACCACACCATCACCTGCCATAGTTAGCTGTGCAGCCACCACCACCACCTCCACCGCCACCACCACCACTCCTGCCTGTGCCACCCTGCCTGACCCATCAGCCGATGATGGGCCATCTACATCCCAGGCAAGCAGGGAGAGTGAACGTGAGAGGACACAGGTGAGGGCACAGCACACAACCAGGAGTGCAGTTGTCCGACGAGGTGGGGAAGGACACCCACCCCATCCTGCCGCCGAAACCCTGGAAGCCATTGCAAGAGTCAATGCCTCCTATCAGCGGGCACAGGAACAGTCTGAACGGGCCCATCAAGACTCACAGGAGAACAGCAATCTGTTGCGGTCCATAGATACGCGCATAGGGCAAATTGTGGACATCATGGGCCAAGCAACTGCCCTGTGGAGGGACAGGCTATCCCGCGCACCACCACCCCCCCACCCCCTCACCCTAGTACCCAGCGGGACCGCTCCCCAACACCACCTCCACCTACACCTGAGCCCACGGACATGGAGGTGACCCCTGACCAACCTGCCCCCACAGCTGTCCCCGCTCCAGCTCCAAGACGGAGGGGCCGTCCGAGGCTGGAAGCAGGTGAGAACAGTGGTGTTGGCCCATCTACCCGCTCTAAGAGGGGGCGCCAATTACTTCACCCTTGTCTGAGCCTGCCATTCACCCTGAAAACTATCCTGTCCCACAATGCCAACCATTGCCACACGTCTGTTGGACTAGCTGGACATCACACATTGTGGTGTCCACACGGGGATTTCATCTGCCATGACCTTCAACTCTCACCCCTCCACCAACACTTCTTTGTAAATATGCACCAACAACAATCCTCAACCTGTAAATAAATATCACGTAGACACTCAATGATGTGTTGCCTTCATGTTTTATTCACATGAATGTCTTAGAATCTAACGTTAACAGGTGCAGGGATCAATGTTGTTGAGAATCATGCCTCTGTGGGAGTGACCTAGGGATAATGAGAGAACAACAAACACAAGTGAGGAAAGAGATTCACACCCATCTCAACAAACTGTACAGCAACATCCCACAAACCACACTCATCAACAATTAAGCAGATCACAGGACACACATCAGGGAGCATACCATGTACCCCATCTAACACACACATTTGCTAACAGAACATACCAGAACAGGCTGCATAGACACACCACAACCACACTCCACCACCAAACATACATCACGCATTGTCTGGCTGTACAAGCGGTAGTTACTCACATTCAAGGGAAATAGCAATCAATGAGCTGACGCCTCTGGTCCACACCTTCTTCCTCACCACTATCCTCATCAGTCGACATGGGTGGGATGGGAGGCCGAGCAACCTGTTGGTCTTCAGGGTCCATGATCAGTTCTATGTTATTGCGCAAGGCCAGGTTGTAGAGCATGCAGCAGGCAATCACGATTTTGCATACTTTGCCTGGTGAGTATGGCAGGGCCCCTCCGGTTTTATCCAGGCATCGAAACCTAGACTTCAGCAGCCCAAAAGTACGTTCTATCACTCAACGTGTCCTCCCATGGGCATCATTATAACGCAATTCACCAGGGGTAGTAGGATTCCTGATGGGGCTCAACAGCCACGGCCTGTTTGGGTACGCCGAGTCGCCTAGGTGGAGTGATGACAGACACAAATGTCATAACCATGAATTGTGGAAACACCATGCCACACATATAACACAATTGTCCTCACAACACACTGACAACACAATTGTCCTTTCAGCACACTCACCTACAAGCCACGCACGTTCTGACGCAGATTAGCCATCAGTTGGGAGACAATGCTGCTCCGCATGATGTGGGAGTCATGGGCTGAACAGGGAAATCTGGCACACACATGCGAGATGATGTTGTCAGCCAGGCACACCACTTGCACGTTGATCGAATGGTAGTGCTTCCGATTCCTATATACAGCTTCACGTGCACGGGGTGGTATGAGACCAATATGTGTCCCATCAATTGAACCCACCACGTGTGGTAACTGGGCCAGGGCATAGAAGTCCCCTTTGACTGCTGCCAACTGTGCCTGACGTGGAAAATGGATGTAATCATCCTTGTAATGCATCATGGCATTCAGGACATCCCGCAGAACCATGCTGAACATGGATTGTGACATCCCTCCCGCATGACCAACGGTGTACTGGAAAGTGCCAGTCGCAAAGAAATGTAGTGCCGCCATCACCTTTGCCGTGGGTGTGAAAGCTCCAGGATATGTCCTGCGTGGCTCCAGATGAGGTGACAATTGTGTGACAAGCTCCTGCAATCTCAGTCGGTCAAGCCGGTATTTGCGGATCACCTCCTCGTTAACCATGTCCTCCAGCACAGTGTATGGTCGATGCACATTTGGAGCCCTCCTGTGTGGAAGTGGATGGCAGCAGATGTCAAATGACAACGCATAGCTGTGCAACACAATCACATCTTGAGCACCACAATGCTAATAATACATGTTGCAGACAGTGATGATACGTGTGACCGCCACAATATCTCAGGAAATAGAGTTGACTACACACAATGTACAGCCACAAAGAACATCCTGTGGGCTAACATGTACAATGTAACGTGCACACATGTTAAAACATCTTGCAAAAACACATGACTGAGGGCCCATATGTGGACAAGCGTCCACACAGAGACACATGTACGTGCACAAACAACATGAATTTGGAAGACACCCTACTTGTGTTCATGCACCCATGAACACACAGACAATGACTCCTCAGCTGACATGCATGGGCACACAACAACAGACACGCATACACAGAATGCATGTACACACACATCATTGTTACTTGCACACACAAACAACACACTCACAACAGCTAATGAATGTGTGTACACACCCTTGCGGTACTGTGTAGATGTGTAGAAATGAACACGTGTGTCCACAAGACCAAAACGTGAACACGCCGCTATGCACATCTGACGCTACTTTGGCCCACAACACTAGCCTTTGTTAACCACTGACAAGGTCTACAGTCTGAGCACAAATGCAAAAAATGGACATGAATGTCGCACGTGGACATGGTCCATGGACTACACCCACCCACCGCCAGTCCAGGCACCGCCCAGTCCTGGCGGTGGCTGACTCGCCTGGACTGGTGGTGGGTGACCGGCCTGGACTGGTGGTGGCTGACCGGCCTGGACTGGCGGTGGCTGACCGGCCTGGACTGGCGGTGGCTGACCGGCCTGGACTGGCGGTGGCTGACCGGCCTGGACTGGCGGTGGGTGACCGGCCTGGACTGGCGGTGGCTGACCGGCCTGGACTGGCGGTGGCTGACTGGCCTGGACTGGCGGTGGCTGACCGGCCTGGACTGGCGGTGGCTGACCGGCCTGGACTGGCGGAGGATGAGGCAATAACACTGTAAGGGGTTGTTTCAACTGCCATTTCAGATTGCATCATCAAATGTATGTGTTTGCCTGCACCGCCACCGCAGAAGGCGTGCACCGCCATAGCGGCGCCAGTGAGTGACAGATTTCAAATCATGCACCGTCGCGGTAGCGCGCACATGCGGTTGCCGGTGTGTGAACGTGACGGTCCGTGCACATGTAGCCAATGGGAACAGGTTACGCGTTGCGCGTAAGCGCATTCAAAAATTACGGAAGACGTGCTCCGCCACAACAATGTGAGTCATTGGCTCTTTTTGAATGAAGCATCCAGGGAAAACCAATTGCTGCACACGTGTGCCGCTGATATGAGTTCAGGGCCCTATATATGTGTGAAGATCTCCTGCACACATTCACTGCTTCCAGACACTTCTGCCTGCGACCGTCACCTCGACCTGCTGCTCCTGAGCTATCCAACAACTGCTGCCTGCGACCGTCACCTCGACCTGCTGCTCCTGAGCTATCCAACAACTGCTGCCTGCGACCGTCACCTCGACCTGCTGATCCTGAGCTATCCAACAACTGCTGCCTGCGACCGTCACCTCGACCTGCTGCTCCTGAGCTATCCAACAACTGCTGCTGTACTGCCACAGTCGTGAACCTTGCCATGTAGGGAGTGCGAGAGACCCGGTCTCGTCCCTTCACCGCAGCGGAGCTGGATGTCCTTGTGGACGGTGTGCTCATACACTATGAAAGGCTCTACGGTGCCCCCGGACAGGTGGTAAGTGAAGTGGGTAACATGTAGGTGGGCATGAGGTGGTCACTGACTCCTTGCTTCTGCAAGCTTGGCGGTGTGCTGTGGGAACTTCACATGTGTTGTACTGCGCATGGCTGCATGAAGATACGTGTTTCTGCAATGTATATGATTGTCAAACATTCCACTGACGTTCCCTTCTTGTCTCCCATCCTGGTAGGTGAAGCTGCACCTTCTCAAGGCCGTGTGGAAGACCATAGCACGTGATGTACAGGCAGTGGGGGTGTGCAATAGACGACACACACACTGCCACAAGCGCTGGGACGACATATCCAGGCTCAGCAAGAACGTTGCGGAGATGACACTGGGGATCATTCCGAGAACAGGCCGCCTTGAACGACGCACCAAGACACCTCTAATGCACCGCATAATTGCTGTGACGCATCCTGACCTGTCCGCCCGGCTGAGAGGGGATCAACAGCAAACTAGCGGTAAGCAGACTGTATGTGTCAGTGACTTGTAAGTGAATGCATGTATCTGTGCTCAGACACAGTAGTGACATCCGTGGTGCGTATCTTTAGCATATATTGCATGTTGGTGACATTAGCGGAGTGAGCGGTAGCACCCATGTCCGCCAGGTGGACATGCCAGTTGATTTGTATTTGAGGGTTCCAGGACATGCCGTTTAGGTCTGGTGTCCCATGGCATGACATGTGTGGTGGTCTGCATGCACTTGCCCTGTTTGGATGATGTACAGGTTTCACATATACCCACGGATCTATGATGTGTGGATGTGTGGTAGGGGTGGTTCGTGTACAGGATGGGTGCTACATGTCAATCGACTGTACGGAACGGTGTGACTTTGAAACCTTCCATATGTGAGTGTGTCACTTAGGTTAACATCTCTTCCCTCTCTCTTCCAGCTTTGGCCGAGGGAACTGAGACACAGACGACGGAGATGAGTGGTGGCAATGCATCCGGATCCGAGATGACACACACGCAGACTGACACTGAAGAGGGCAGCCACGGAGAGGGGGACAGAACCGTCTCTGAGGACTCACAGGTGGAGACACCATCGCCCTCATCCTCAGAAAGTGTTGGTGAGTCAGCACTGTTGTCACAGACAGGGAGTGGGCTATCAACACCTTCAGTCGGGACACAGCACACAGGGCCCACACTGCCACCCACTGCAACATGTACTGCTCGTGTTCGCCAGAGGAGGGGGAGCAGAGTTGCCTTCGGTGCAGGAACCGCTGCCCCTGCACCTGTGACACAAAGTGCACTTTGTGCAGAGGCTGTTGACCTGCTGCGACAGCTGTGTGTAGGGCAGACCAACATGATCAATGCATTCCAAGACCACGATAGGAAGTTGGGTCAGGTGGTGGCATTCATGGAGGGGATGCATGGCGATGTTGCTGGTCTCCACAGAACAGTTCAGTCATTGGCAAACACTGTGTCCTCAGCCATTGTACAGTCGCATAGACAGGGTGCTACTTCTGTACCACCATCCACACCACTTGATGTTACAGGGGAGAGTGAGTCACCAGACCAGGCCTCTTATTCAGGTTATTACACTAGGAGCAGCCACAGGCAGCAAGGCAGGGCACGGAGGGCACAGACACCATCCCCTAGGACTGGGATATCTTTCTTTGAAGACGACGTGAGCAACACTGGAGTTGACACACAGGATCATCAAGGGGTGTTGTTGGAAATGGAATCACATGCTACACAGGCATTCCCTACAAAAGGGACTCCCAAGCCAAGGCGACCTCCCAAGAGCAGGGACACTCCCAAGGACAAGGACATTACCAAGGAAAGGGCACCTCCCAAGAGCAGGGACACTCCCAAGGACAAGGACAGTACCAAGGAAAGGGCACCTCGCAAGAGCAGGGACACTCCCAAGGACAAGGACAGTACCAAGGAAAGGGCACCTCCCAAGAGCAGGGACACTCCCAAGGACAAGGACAGTACCAAGGAAAGGGCACCTCCCAAGAGCAGGGACACTCCCAAGGACAAGGACAGTACCAAGGACAGGGCACCTCCCAAGAGCAGGGACACTCCCAAGGACAAGGACAGTACCAAGGAAAGGCCACCTCCCAAGAGCAGGGACACTCCCAAGGGCAAGGTAGCTTCAAAGGAGAGGGACACTACAATAGACAAGTCTGCACCCAGGGAAAGGGCACCAGCAAGGGATCAGGGACATTCCAGGGACAGGACACCTCCTACGTCCAAGGCACATCCCATGGGCAAATGTTCTCCCATGGACACGAGCGCCATCAAGGACAGGCATATTTCACCCCTGGCTGCACTGAGGATGATGTTTAAGGAACGTACAACACATGTGTCAGCAGTGGAGTCCCCCCATACCTCTACTCCCATCCACGCCCCGCAGAAGCAGAGGAAGGAGTACACTGTTGTTGCATCCCCATTACACATGATGCAGAGGGCAGAAGGCAGGCCCACAGCAAACGGCAGGCAGGGTCCAGCACGTCCCCAGAGAGCAGACCACCACAAGCACATGATACACCTTTGTTGTCTGATGATGCCACTCCACTTACCAGTGCAGTCATGTCCGGGGTGCCCCTACGTTTCACAAAGAAACGGAGACACACACCAGTGAGACCTGAGCACCTCAATGTCGCTCCAGTACAGCTGTCCCCAGCTCCCAGAGCCACCCTGCCTACTGGCCCATACAGCCCTGTGGTTCATCATTTCAGTGGTCCTAGTGGATCATCTGCAGTTCACTCTCATGTGTCAGATAGTGGCACTGTGTTTATTGTTCGCTGTCATGCATCATGTAGTAGCACTGTGTCAGTTGTGCCCTCTCTTGTTGCAGGTACTGGCACTGTGTGTGTCCGCCACTCTCATGTGTCAGATGCAGGCATGGTATTTTTTGGTCAGTGTACAAGGACATGTCCTGGCAGTGTGTCTGGGTCTATGGCTCATGTGTCAGTCAGTAGATCTGTGGCTGTGTCTCACACTCCTGTTTCTGGTGCTGGCGGTGTGTCTGGGTCTAGGGCTCATGTGTCAGTCACTACAGCTATGGCTGTGTCTCACACTCCTGTTGCTGGTGCTGGCGGTGTGTCTGGGTCTGTGGCTCGTGTGTCAGTCAGTAGATCGTTGGCTGTGTCTCACACTCCTGTTGCTGGTGCTGGCGGTGTGTCTGGGTCTATGGCTCATGTGTCAGTCAGTAGATCAGTGGCTGTGTCTCACACTCCTGTTTCTGGTGCTGGCGTTGTGTTTGGGTCTAGGGCTCATGTGTCAGTCAGTAGATCGGTGGCTGTGTCTCACACTCCTGTTTCTGGTGCTGGCGGTGTGTCTGGGTCTAGGGCTCATGTGTCAGTCAGTAGATCGTGGCTGTGTCTCACACTCCTGTTGCTGGTGCTGGCGGTATGTCTGGGTCTGTGGCTCATGTGTCAGTCAGTAGATCGGTGGCTGTGTCTCACACTCCTGTCGCTGGTGCTGGCGGTGTGTCCGAGGCGAGTAGTTCAAGCAGTCCACCAGATTCTGTGGTGTGAGGTTTAGTTGCCATCACTCACATGTCATTTAACTTTGTGTGTAGATTGACGAATGTAACCACCTAGATATTATTGTTGTCCTTGTCACGGGTCGCTTGACACACGTACTTGGGTTGCCTCTGATGTTCCTGCTGTGGTGTACACACACACTGCCCTGTTGCTGTTCTGATACTGCATTGTGCCCTCTCACGTGCTGCCTCTGATGTACCTGCTCTGTTGTAAACACTGCCCTGTTGCTGTTCTGATACTGCATTGTGCCCTCTCATTTGCTGCCTCTGATGTAGCTGTTCTGTGCAATGGACTGTTGATGCACTTACCCCCTCTCATGTGCTGCCAATGATATAGCTGGTCTGTGCAATGGACTGTTGATGCACTTGGCCCCTCTCATTTGCTGCCTCTGATGTAGCTGTTCTGTGCAATGGACTGTTGATGCACTTACCCCCTCTCATGTGCCGCCAATGATGTAGCTGTTCTGGGCAATGGACTGCTGATGCACTTAGCCCCTCTCATTTCCTGCCTCTGATGTAGCTGCCGTGTTGGCCACAATGCCCTGTTGCTGTTCTGATACTGCATTGTGCCCTCTCATGTGCTGCCTCTGATGTACCTGCTCTGTTGTAAACACTGCCCTGTTGCTGTTCTGATACTGCATTGTGCCCTCTCACGTGCTGCCTCTGATGTACCTGCTCTGTTGTAAACACTGCCCTGTTGCTGTTCTGATACTGCATTGTGCCCTCTCACGTGCTGCCTCTGATGTACCTGCTCTGTTGAAAACACTGCCCTGTTGCTGTTCTGATACTGCATGGTGCCCTCTCACGTGCTGCCTCTGATGTACCTGCTCTGTTGTAAACACTGCCCTGTTGCTGTTCTGATACTGCATTGTGCCCTCTCATTTGCTGCCTCTGATGTAGCTGTTCTGTGCAATGGACTGCTGATGCACTTACCCCCTCTCATATGCTGCCTCTGATGTAGCTGTTCTGTTGTAAACACTGCCCTGTTGCTGTTCTGATACTGCATTGTGCCCTCTCATTTGCTGCCTCTGATGTAGCTGTTCTGTGCAATGGACTGCTGACGCACTTACCCCCTCGCATATGCTGCCTCTGATGTAGCTGTTCTGTGCAATGGACTGCTGATGCACTTAGCCCCTCTCATTTCCTGTCTCTGATGTACCTGCTGTGTTGGCCACAATGCCCTGTTGCTGTTCTGATACTGCATTGTGCCCTCTCACGTGCTGCCTCTGATGTACCTGCTCTGTTATAAACACTGCCCTGTTGCTGTTCCGATACTGCATTGTGCCCTCTCACGTACTGCCTCTGATGTACCTGCTCTGTTGTAAACACTGCCCTGTTGCTGTTCTGATACTGCATTGTGCCCTCTCATGTGCTGCCTCTGATGTACCTGCTCTGTTGTAAACACTGCCCTGTTGCTGTTCTGATACTGCATTGTGCCCTCTCACGTGCTGCCTCTGATGTACCTGCTCTGTTTTAAACACTGCCCTGTTGCTGTTCTGATACTGCATTGTGCCCTCTCATTTGCTGCCTCTGATGTAGCTGTTCTGTGCAATGGACTGCTGATGCACTTACCCCCTCTCATATGCTGCCTCTGATGTAGCTGTTCTGTGCAATGGACTGTTGATGCACTTACCCCCTCTTATGTGCTGCCTCTGATGTAGCTTTTCTGTGCAATGGACTGCTGATGCACTTACCCCCTCTCATGTGCTGCCAATGATGTAGCTGTTCGGTGCAATGGACTGTTGATGCACTTAGCCCCTCTCATTTCCTGCCTCTGATGTACCTGCTGTGTTGGCCACAATGCCGTGTTGCTGTTCTGATACTGCATTGTGCCCTCTCATATGCTGCCTCTGATGTAGCTGTTCTGTGCAATGGACTGCTGATGCACTTACCCACTCTGACGTGCTGTCAGTGATGTACATGATCTGTTGTACCCAATGCCCATGCTCTTGGATATTCTGATATTATGCACCTATTATGTTGAATAAAGCTAATAAATCATGTTTTGTGGTTTGTCGTTGTCATTCCTGGTTGTGTACTTGAATTGTGTATGTTTTGGTGCGATCGTCAATGTATTTCCTGTGACATGACACTCCCCCTTCCAACGTCACTGCCCTGCCAGGTACTCCCCTTCCGTCAGCAATTGGTGAGTTGGCGTACCTGCGTCGTCGTCGATGATGGTCCATGACTTGCTGGTGGTGGAGCACGTAGAGTATCGGAAATGCGTGCAGCGCTGGGTCCATGAGGGCGATCTGATTGTGGTGGGTATCTCCGCTGTGGTGATTCCGCCGTGTTCAGGCAGGTTGTTTTTCCGCAGCGATTTTATGTGTTTTCCGCCATCGTGAATTGGAGGACGGTCGGAGACGTCATTCCGTACGGCGGTGTGTCTGGATTGGGTGCGTCCGCAGCGGGGTCGGGTGTACTTCCGCGGCAGTGCGTGCTCCTCCGCCGCGTATGGAAATTTGACTGTGTTTCCCATCCTAATATGGCGGACGGAGTGTCAGCGGCAGGCGGACGGAAAAAAGGCTTTTTCCGCCTACTCCAGGACGGCGGTCGCACTTACGTCCGCCATCCTAATGAGCCCCTATGTGTGGTGTGTGTAGGGTGGTGCTTTTATGTGAGTAGTGGGGTTTGAAAGTGATAAGTGGTTATTAAAAAAATACCTGGCCGTGGGATAAAGATTTTTTTTTAATATGTCCCCGGCTGGTATTGTTAAAAACGGTGTGGTGTGAGGTTACTAATGTATAGTGATGTACATTAACCTCGCAAGTGCGTCGACATGTTTCAGAGTCTAAAACTCCTTCTTCAGGACGGGGTTGTGTAAACCCCCACCTTACTCACATGAGATAAAAAGTGTATTATACATAAAAGTGAAAGGGACTATTTGTACCTAATTCACAATGTATTCTTAGTTTCTCGCCCAGTTGGCGTAGCTGTAAAGAAAAAGGAGGGAATAATGTATTGTAATTATTTTTCACAAAACTATTCACGGTTCTCCTGGTAAAGTGTCCACAGCAAAGTGATGGGAAGCCGATATCTAGACAAAGTATGCCATGCTATTAGTGATGGTGCCCCCTGTGCTTCCTCACTATCCATAGCGGTCGTGGGTACCTGTAGTCCATCTTCTTTTGCTCGATTCTTTGGAGCTAGAGACTTCCGGAAGGACCGGGAAATGTTGTGCTGCGTGCTACGTAATTGCCCGCGGTTTGTGGCATTTAAAAGCGGAACGAAACCTCAGTACTTATTCTTTATCCATCTGAAGAGGCGCGTGCCCTGATGGTTCGTGAGTTCTGATTTGAAGCAGGTAATTTTGCGAGATTAGGGATATTAGCTGTGAGAAAGAGGAGTTAGATTTAAATTTGAGAACTGCGTTAATTCTATGTACTTCTTTGTGTATACATAGACTGCGGGCGGCTCGTCTTTTTTAACACGACGGGATTACGAAGTAACCCGGATGTTCGAGTTCTTGTGACCGTGCATTACGAAAAAATCCATCGTATTTTAAGGTACTACTCGCCCTAATTTAAATCTGTGGTATACATGATATGTTGTTCATTTTTACATATACACGCACTACCATTACGGGCAATGAATCCGGTATTCTATTGGCCACAGATTGACTATGCTACAGGCGGCAGAGCAGTATACTAGGGTTTTTGTCACTTAGGATGGTACTGTTACAGAGCTCTGAAAATCTGTGCGAGATAGATAGTTAGAGCCTGCTATTTTATTGTTCCAGATAATTCCTGGCGCACTCTGATGAAAATATGCCCTTTTGACTCGCGACCAGACAGTAGGAACAAAGCAGAGGAGTGATTATAAAGAACAAAGGTGTGTTGCAAGACAAGATATTTTTGGCTTTGAATACCACCTACATTCTCATATTGGTTGACATCAGAATTGTGTTTTCCTGTTTTTATATTTAGGACTTTACATTTATTCTTTTCAAGAAACATACTTGATATATTGGAGGTCGTTTGAATCCTATATGGAGGTAATTAGTGGCTATTTGCAAGCAGAAATGTTATGTGCAGGATATCCTACAAATACTGCCATGTTATCTTGTTGTTTTAATGATCGTTTGATACACTGGGTTTGCCTATACCAGGTGAGAACAGTATATGACACACTGATTGACATGAACAGTGTATTTGATTCAAGCCATACCATGAAATTAAGAGAGCCTAAGGGCAATGACTTTTTCTGTACCTGTATATAATAATGATACAAATTTAACTGTCTTATAAATCAGTTGTGAGGGGGGAAGGATCACTTGTCCTGCTAACCTGGATTTTACAGGTTGGTGGAAAGTCCCTTGGTAAAAAACCCTCATGCACGTGAGTAGATGTTTTTCTAGCGGTATATCTTGATTCTCCGCTATGTTACTCTCGTGTCTGCATAATCATAGGGTTAGTAGGTATGCAGCCTCCACCTGGAGGTAGTTAACCCAAGGTTAAAAGCAGTAGTGTCCAGTGATACGTGGTGGTTGTGAGATTAAAATAACTCGGACAGCCAGATTGCGGTATTTATTATTCTGGATTCGAGTTAAATGATGAAAATATATAATGGATATGCGTAAAGAGAAGTATTAGGGTTCTCACGCTATCAATTTTCAAGAATTTAAAAGGTCACATCTTTCACCCCTGTTCGCCTAGGAGAGGTCAGTGGGCTTTCTTCAGGACCGAGTGATAAGTGGATTGTAAAGCGACGTACTAGTCCTTTACACCTTTGAGGTACATTTAGTGCCTGTAAATATAAATGGTGTAGGTAACCTTGGGGAAGGTAGTGGGACATGAGACGACAGTGAACATTTCTCTATTACTGTACAATTTAAAATGGCAATACTTTTTGGATCACTACATCCTGCAGTCAAAACCACATACTCAAATCACCGGTTGACCACCTAGTTTCTTAATCGTTATCAAAGGTCTGGTGCCAAATTCTATCTCTTGATGGGTGTGTCGAGTAGTCCCATCCTGTGCTATTCATGTCTATATATATACTTGTCACTTTATCGTGGTTAAGGATGACTATGTTCAGTTGTTAATTCATGGTTTCCCTTGTAGGTGCCATATTTAACTCGACATTTATGTATGGCACTTAAAGGCTAGTTATTGACGTGTCACTTTGCACTGTTTTATTTCATGTGTGCACTCTGTCTATTATAATTGAGTGTGTCTATGTTCAAAGTTATAATGCGGCGTAATGACTATTCAATAAGTTTGTTGCTAGCGTATAATTTAAAGCTGGCGTGTCTTTTTTGTCAGAAAATGATACCAGTCATAGCGCATTCACAAACATGCCCCTGTCTTATCATGCTATTTTTACTTTTGAACGGCGACTACACGTACCTCTGCACCGTTATTACGTGCTTCCTCAGGTACCAGGGAGTCTCTAGGAGGGGGGCCTTTTTCTAAAAACAATGGTAAGCAATTGTTTAAATGTGGAAAGGTACTTATCTTTTAGGACGCCAGTCTTTTCTTCGACATCACTTGTACCTGTCGCTCCTCGCCTCCCGCGCCGCTAGTGCTGACTCTGCCGTCCTGGACCCGGTAGGGTTCCTGGGCACAGATGGCTGTTAAAACTGCTTCCGCGATGATAGACACTGTGGATAGACTATCGATCGTGGGGGATTCTCTGTATATGTTTCAACTGCAGTGTATATTATTTTATTAATGTTTTATACCTCCGTGTAAATTTCTGTTTCTCAAAACCATCTTGGGCATTTTGTTATAATCAGTGTTAGCTGGAACAGCAGTTCAACATGGCAATACCATATAGACTAGCTAGTTAGGCTGTAATTTTATGGCGTCTATTGGCAGTGTTTAGTGTCAAAAAGTGTGCCAATAAATATAGGAGTATATCATAATATTTTACGTCGTTTTTGCTTTACATTTTTAGTCATCAGGCAATACGAAAAAGTTGGGTTGTCCTCCTTATTTGTTAATATGATGGGTAATGTTGTTCATACATGTTCAGCTCACCTCTCATTGTCTATTTCATTTTCTTATCTGTTCAGGCTGACCCATGGGATGTTATCGTTAAGGCCCCGTACATCGGTGCCTAATCTGTGTACCCACCTTTGTTCTTTTTCAAAAAGAATACGCTCAGCATTGTGGTCCTTAGTTTTTAGGGTTTCCAAAATCACCCACTTCAGGTTGTCCACTGTATGGCCTTTTTCTAGGAAGTGTGTAGCCATTTTTGTCGTTCCTTTTTTGCAGTTGACATTGCTTCGATGCTCAATGATTCTCTGTTTTGCCTTCTTGCAGGTCATGCCTATGTAGGTCAGATTACATGGGCATGTAATCATGTATATAACATGACTTGTATTGCAATTTGTATGGTTCCGTAAGGACCATTTTAAATGCGGTAGGAGCTGTAATTCTTTGACTGGTCTAGTTAATGAGCAGACTGAACAGGCTCCAGACTACTCGACACACCCATCAAGAGATAGAATTTGGCACCAGACCTTTGATAACGATTAACAAACTAGGTGCTCAACCGGTGATTTGAGTATGTGGTTTTGACTGCAGGATGTAGTGATCGAAAAAGTATTGCTATTTTAAATTGTACAGTAATAGAGAAATGTTCACTGTTGTCTCATGTCCCACTACCTTCCCCAAGGTTACCTACACCATTTATATTTACAGGCACTAAATGTACCTCAAAGGTGTAAAGGACTAGTACGTCGCTTTACAATCCACTTATCACTCGGACATTTATGTATGGCACTTAAAGGCTAGTTATTGACGTGTCACCGTGCACTGTTTTATTTCATGTGTGCACTCTGTCTATTATAATTGAGTGTGTCTATGTTCAAAGTTATAATGCGGCGTAATGACTATTCAATAAGTTTGTTGCTAGTGTATAATTTAAAGCTGGCGTGTCTTTTTTGTGTCAGAAAATGATACCAGTCATAGCGCATTCACAAACATGCCTCTGTCTTATCATGCTATTTTTACTTTTGAACGGCGACTACACGTACCTCTGCACCGTTATTACGTGCTTCCTCAGGTACCAGGGAGTCTCTAGGAGGGGGGCCTTTTTCTAAAAACAATGGTAAGCAATTGTTTAAATGTGGAAAGGTACTTATCTTTTAGGACGCCAGTCTTTTCTTCGACATCACTTGTACCTGTCGCTCCTCGCCTCCCGCGCCGCTAGTGCTGACTCTGCCGTCCTGGACCCGGTAGGGTTCCTGGGCACAGATGGCTGTTAAAACTGCTTCCGCGATGATAGACACTGTGGATAGACTATCGATCGTGGGGGATTCTCTGTATATGTTTCAACTGCAGTGTATATTATTTTATTAATGTTTTATACCTCCGTGTAAATTTCTGTTTCTCAAAACCATCTTGGGCATTTTGTTATAATCAGTGTTAGCTGGAACAGCAGTTCAACATGGCAATCACCATATAGACTAGCTAGTTAGGCTGTAATTTTATGGCGTCTATTGGCAGTGTTTAGTGTCAAAAAGTGTGCCAATAAATATAGGAGTATATCAGAATATTTTACGTCGTTTTTGCTTTACATTTTTAGTCATCAGGCAATACGAAAAAGTTGGGTTGTCCTCCTTATTTGTTAATATGATGGGTAATGTTGTTCATACATGTTCAGCTCACCTCTCATTGTCTATTTCATTTTCTTATCTGTTCAGGCTGACCCATGGGATGTTATCGTTAAGGCCCCGTACATCGGTGCCTAATCTGTGTACCCACCTTTGTTCTTTTTCAAAAAGAATACGCTCAGCATTGTGGTCCTTAGTTTTTAGTGTTTCCAAAACCACCCACTTCAGGTCGTCCACTGTATGGCCTTTTTCTAGGAAGTGTGTAGCCATTTTTGTCGTTCCTTTTTTGCAGTTGACATTGCTTCGATGCTCAATGATTCTCTGTTTTGCCTTCTTGCAGGTCATGCCTATGTAGGTCAGATTACATGGGCATGTAATCATGTATATAACATGACTTGTATTGCAATTTGTATGGTTCCGTAAGGACCATTTTAAATGCGGTAGGAGCTGTAATTCTTTGACTGGTCTAGTTAATGAGCAGACTGAACAGGCTCCAGACTACTCGACACACCCATCAAGAGATAGAATTTGGCACCAGACCTTTGATAACGATTAACAAACTAGGTGCTCAACCGGTGATTTGAGTATGTGGTTTTGACTGCAGGATGTAGTGATCGAAAAAGTATTGCTATTTTAAATTGTACAGTAATAGAGAAATGTTCACTGTTGTCTCATGTCCCACTACCTTCCCCAAGGTTACCTACACCATTTATATTTACAGGCACTAAATGTACCTCAAAGGTGTAAAGGACTAGTACGTCGCTTTACAATCCACTTATCACTCGGTCCTGAAGAAAGCCCACTGACCTCTCCTAGGCGAACAGGGCTGAAACATGTCGACCTTTTAAATTCTTGAAAATTGATAGCGTGAGAACCCTAATACTTCTCTTTGCGCATATCCATTATATATTTTCATCATTTAACTCGAATCCAGAATAATAAATACCGCAATCTGGCTGTCCGAGTTATTTTAATCTCGCAACCACCACCTATCACTGGACACTACTGCTTTTAACCTTGGGTTAACTACCTCCAGGTGGAGGCTGCATACCTACTAACCCTATGATTATGCAGACACGAGAGTAACATAGCGGAGAATCAAGATATACCGCTAGAAAAACATCTACTCACATGCATGAGGGTTTTTTACCAAGGGACTTTCCACCAACCTGTAAAATCCAGGTTAGCAGGACAAGTGATCCTTCCCCCCCTCACAACTGATTTATAAGATTATATTTCAAGGAAACTGGATGGATCACAATAAATTTTCCTTCTCCCTCCTCAATGTTTGAAGAGTAACTAGCTGCGCACAGCAGTGGGAGCTATCTATACACTATCGGATGATAGGTAGTGATAACACTATACCATAGAGCATAGTTCTTCAATCTGTGGGGCGCACCCCCCTTGGGGGGCGCGCCACCATCTCAGGGGGGGCGCGCACTCCACTGCAATCTGACCTTCTGCCCATGCTTTTGTCTTGCTAACTCTCCTAGGAGGGGGTTAATTGATAGCACTGAAATGCTTCAGCTGCAGTGGGAGGCAGGATGTCTCATCTGCTAAAACCGAAACTGTTCCTTCACTTTCGATATCATAGCAGACCACTGCAGCTGAAGCATTTCGGCACTATGAATTAACCCCCTCCTGGGAGAGTTAGCTGTTCACAGAGAGGAGACAAAGTTTCCAGCAATGTTTTAAAGCATCGGCAAGGTGGGCTCCGGCCCAGGGCACCAGCCTTTCAAAAGGGGGATGGGGGTGTGGAGGTGACTGAAAGAGCTAGCTCTGTTCTACAGAGTCTTGCCCTCATGACCTTGACATTTTTTAAACACGTTGTAAATAGCGTTTTAACATCATTAATTTTTAATGTGTAAGAGTATATCACAGACATTTTGCAGACAAAAGTGTGTTTATGCGTCATGCAACATCCATATGAAAAGTTAATTTTAGATCAATACAGGACCTCACATAAGAGAAATGGGAGGGTGTGACAGAGATTATTTGCAGTAATGTTAGTGAACTCCTGTTGTGTTACATACTGAAAACACACGTCACTATCCCTGAATATCAGATGTACACACATGAAAGAGCTGAGACTGAATCATAAAATCAAAGCTGGTCAGAACTGGGGCCCCCAAAATACATTTGGCCCAGGGCCCCCCAAAATCCTTAAAAGGTCCCTAAAAGTTTTTCTTAAAATTACAAAGGCAGGCGTGCAAAATGCCAACCAGCCATGTGCTGTTTAAACAGCCTGCGAATTGCTTGTCTTGATACTAAATAGTATGTATTCATACACTACTATGTATTCAGGGCCGGCTTTAGCGCTAGTGGCGCCTGGTGCGAGAATCATTTTTGGTGCCCCCACACCCCAGGACTGCCTCCTCGGATTCTCTCACTACCACCAGGCATATGTGCTATTCATAAGTTAATTAATAAGTTATTGCTAAACACAGCGCCTCCCCATGAGGTCGGCGCCGCATCCATAGGTCAAGCATTCTAGTAAAAACCATTTGTGCACATTTTATCTTGGAAAGTGGTGTTTTGAGCTGTGTAATAAGCCTCTGTAATTTCACCACACCCACTCACAAACCTGCAGTTTACTAAACACTCTTATTGTATTGAACATTATTTTCTGGATATACCCGGAATATGCGCATGGCGGGTCGATTTCAGAAATTTCCGTCAGGTGGTGGGGGGGCCCAACATCAAAAAAAATTCAGCTGGGGGGGCTCAGCCTACAAAAGTTTGAAGACCTCTGCCATAGAGTAACAGAAACAGACATCATCATGGCGGAGAATTTCGGCCTCAGTTACTCTATAGAAGAAATCGATGCAATACTTGCCAGACCACCGCTCTTAGCAGATAGAAATCTGACTCAAACTCTGGCACCACCGAGTGGGATGAACTCTCCGAATTAAAAAAAGAACAAGTAAGAACAGCAGTGCATGGAATCATTATGACAGAATATTTAAGGGTCAATGCGGCACCACGAGGACTCTGGGTGACAAACACGCCACGGATCTTTTTAAAAGACCTAGCATTTGGTAAAGACTGGTCCGCAATATCGTGGAAATGTACCAGAGACTATCTGGTCTTGATCATCAAAACCGCGACGAGGCTAACGGATGAATTGACCATAAAGATCCAACTAATAGAATCTCAACTTAACAACATGGTCCACATCACAGTCTACAAGACCAAGCTCGATGAAATAAACAAAGAGATGAGCGACACACAGGAATTCCTTACACAAACCAAATTACAAAAATTAGCAAAGGAACTGAAATTATTTTCTATTGAACGGATTCATCCTTATAGTAGTAAAGACTATAAGAGTAATGACAACGCGTCAAACTACGGGTCTAACAATGGCTCATCCGGAGATGGTAGTGACTCCAGCGGAGATGAATACCCCACCTTTGGCAAACGAGGCTTTCAGAATCGAAGAGGCAACCGAAGAGGACGCAATATGTGGCCACATTACCAGATGGGCCCCCCGAATTTTCCATTTCAACCATTCAATCCCCACTTTCAAGGCTGGATGAACCCATACTTCCAGGGACCACCGCCGATGACCCATCAACACCAACCCCAAACAGGACCAAATTTCAATCAAAGGGTTCCTTTTTTAGGGGGAGGCCATGCACCTCAGAGACAAAGACGAAGAGGAGTAACATGGTCAGATCAGCCACGCCAGGTCCATACCAGGAGCGTCACGAAAGCAAAGGCAGGACCGAGCACAGCTCCCTCATTGTAAATTTGACAGACAAAATATTATCCTCCGATGAAACCAGAGTCTTAAATAAAGGCCTAGGCTATGTACCTACCCCCAGCCTTGACATTTTCCAAACCAAGTGTGAAATATCTGAATTCTGAGAAAAATGAAACTTAAGGCTTTCTTTTCCAACCAAGCATTACCAACAGCAGATGGGGACACATCTTTAAGACGAAAATCAAAATTCTGTCCACTAAACTCTCAAGTACCGATGGAAATCGCCACCTTCGAACAAGCTGTGATGAAGGAACTGGATGAATTAACTGACCAAACAGTAAAACCTTTCCAGAACATAACTAAGTCTGAACAAAAGGCACTATATGCATTGAAAAATGATGAGAGTATAGTAATCAAACAAGCGGACAAACGGGGTGGAGTAGTCCTCTTTAGCAAAGAGGGCTACCATAAGCAATGTCTAGATCTCCTTTCGGACCGCAAGTTTTACGAAATCATAACAGTTGATCCCAGGCCTAGGCTACAACGAACAATCTCACTAATGGTTGAGGAGGCTATAACCAACAATTGGATTTCAAAAAAAGAAGGAGAGTTCCTGGAGACAAAAACTCCAAGGATACCATACTTCTACTCCCTCCCAAAAACCCACAAGGCACGCCATCCCCCGCCCGGAAGACCGATTGTCTCCGGCATTGGGTCTTTGTTGGAACCTTTCTCTCAATTTGCTGACGAATACCTTAAACCGTTAACACAACAGACTCCAACCTACCTAAAAGATACAAGGGACCTTCTTAATCAGCTGACGCAAGTAACCTATTCAGAGAGCACAATGATCTTGGTAGGGCTTGATGTAGAGAGCCTCTACACAAGTTTGCCACAAGAAAAGACCCTTAACACACTAGAAACTCTTCTCTTTGACATTGATTGGCACTATAAAACTCCACGACATTTCGTCCTGGAATGCTGCAGGCTTGCCTTAACTGAAAATTTCTTTGAGTACAATACCACCCTGTACAGACAGTGCCACGGAACTTCGATGGGCAGTATATTTGCCCCAAGTGTGGCAGGGCTATATGTTAGCAATTTTGTGAAATTGATCGTCAACAATCAGCAAAATCCTTACCAACACCAGATTTATTTCTGGAAGCGCTATATAGACGACATTCTCCACATCTGGAAAGGCGACATGGAAAGTCTAAGAAATTTCCACACTTGGCTAAATGCACAAGACGAATGGTTGAAATTCACCTACACTGCCGATAAAAAGAACTTAGACTTCCTAGACATAACCATCTATGTCGAGAATGACCATCTCCACACAAGGACCTTTTTTAAGCCGACTGAAAAAGAACAGTCTATTATCCTTCAACAGCTATCATCCACGCCCATTGCGAGAGAATCTCCCTTACAGCCAATTTCTCCGCTTGCGGAGGAATTGCAGTAAGACTGAAGAATATAAGTCTCAAGCCAACGACCTCTGCAAGAAGCTAGAAGAACGTCATTACCCGAAGAAGGTTATTAACACTTGCAAAAAGAGAGCCAGGAATCAAAATCGAGACGGCTTATTGGAAACATCCATGAGAACACCGGAAGAAGATCTTCTTACTTGCGTAACAACTTATAGCCCAGTCTCGAATAAAGTTAAGAAAATCATAAACAAACATTGGAGAATACTTACCTCTGCGAATATCTCATGGCCCAAACCACGTTTTGCTAATAAACGAACAAGGAATCTCAAAGACCTACTGGCCCACACGAGACCAACACCCTCTGTTCCACGGAATCAACTAACCTTATGGAACCTTCCACCAGTTACGGGACATTACCCTTGTGGAGCCTGTTCAGTCTGCTAATTAACTAGACCAGTCAAAGAATTACAGCTCCTACCGCATTTAAAATGGTCCTTACGGAACCATACAAATTGCAATACAAGTCATGTTATATACATGATTACATGCCCATGTAATCTGACCTACATAGGCATGACGTGCAGGAAGGCAAAACAGAGAATCATTGAGCATCGAAGCAATGTCAACTGCAAAAAAGGAACAACAAAAATGGCTACACACTTCCTAGAAAAAGGCCATACAGTGGACGACCTGAAGTGGGTGATTTTGGAAACCCTAAAAACTAAGGACCACAATGCTGAGCGTATTCTTTTTGAAAAAGAACAAAGGTGGGTACACAGATTAGGCACCGATGTACGGGGCCTTAACGATAACATCCCATGGGTCAGCCTGAACAGATAAGAAAATTAAATAGACAATGAGAGGTGAGCTGAACATGTATGAACAACATTACACATCATATTAACAAATAAGGAGGACAGCCCAACTTTTTCGTATTGCCTGATGACTAAAAATGTCAGCCTGAACAGATAAGAAAATGAAATAGACAATGAGAGGTGAGCTGAACATGTATGAACAACATTACCCATCATATTAACAAATAAGGAGGACAGCCCAACTTTTTCGTATTGCCTGATGACTAAAAATGTCAGCCTGAACAGATAAGAAAATGAAATAGACAATGAGAGGTGAGCTGAACATGTATGAACAACATTACCCATCATATTAACAAATAAGGAGGACAGCCCAACTTTTTCGTATTGCCTGATGACTAAAAATGTGAAGCAAAAACGACGAAAAATATTCTGATATACTCCTATATTTATTGGCGCACTTTTTGACACTAAACACTGCCAATAGACGCCATAAAATTACAGCCTAACTAGCTAGTCTATATGGTGATTGCCATGTTGAACTGCTGTTCCAGCTAACACTGATTATAACAAAATGCCCAAGATGGTTTTGAGAAACAGAAATTTATACGGAGGTATAAAACATTAATAAAATATTATACACTGCAGTTGAAACATATACAGAGAATCCCCCAAGATCGATAGTCTATCCACAGTGTCTATCATCGCGGAAGCAGTTTTAACAGCCCTCTGTGCCCAGGAACCCTACCGGGTCCAGGACGGCAGAGTCAGCACAAGCGGCGCGGGAGGCGAGGAGCGACAGGTACGAGTGATGTCGAAGAAAAGACTGGCGTCCTAAAAGATAAGTACCTTTCCACATTTAAACAATTGCTTACCATTGTTTTTAGAAAAAGGCCCCCCTCCTAGAGACTCCCTGGTACCTGAGGAAGCACGTAATAACGGTGCAGAGGTACGTGTAGTCGCCGTTCAAAAGTAAAAATAGCATGATAAGACAGGGGCATGTTTGTGAATGCGCTATGACTGGTATCATTTTCTGACAAAAAAGACACGCCAGCTTTAAATTATACGCTAGCAACAAACTTATTGAATAGTCATTACGCCGCATTATAACTTTGAACATAGACACACTCAATTATAATAGACAGAGTGCACACATGAAATAAAACAGTGCAAAGTGACACGTCAATAACTAGCCTTTAAGTGCCATACATAAATGTCGAGTTAAATATGGCACCTACAAGGGAAACCATGAATTAACAACTGAACATAGTCATCCTTAACCACGATAAAGTGACAAGTATATATATAGACATGAATAGCACAGGATGGGACTACTCGACACACCCATCAAGAGATAGAATTTGGCACCAGACCTTTGATAACGATTAAGAAACTAGGTGGTCAACCAGTGATTTGAGTATGTGGTTTTGACTGCAGGATGTAGTGATCGAAAAAGTATTGTCATTTTAAATTGTACAGTAAAAGAGAAATGTTCACTGTCGTCTCATGTCCCACTACCTTCCCCAAGGTTACCTACACCATTTATATTTACAGGCACTAAATGTACCTCAAAGGTGTAAAGGACTAGTACGTCGCTTTACAATCCACTTATCACTCGGTCCTGAAGAAAGCCCACTGACCTCTCCTAGGCGAACAGGGCTGAAACATGTCGACCTTTTAAATTCTTGAAAATTGATAGCGTGAGAACCCTAATACTTCTCTTTACGCATATCCATTATATATTTTCATCATTTAACTCGAATCCAGAATAATAAATACCGCAATCTGGATGTCCGAGTTATTTTAATCTCACAACCACCACCTATCACTGGACACTACTGCTTTTAACCTTGGGTTAACTACCTCAAGGTGGAGGCTGCAAACCTACTAACCCTATGATTATGCAGACACGAGAGTAACATAGCGGAGAATCAAGATATACCGCTAGAAAAACATCTACTCACGTGCATGAGGGTTTTTTACCAAGGGACTTTCCGCCAACCTGTAAAATCCAGGTTAGCAGGACAATTGATCCTTACCCCCTCACAACTGATTTATAAGATTATATTTCAAGGAAACTAGATGGATCACAATACATTTTCCTTCTCCCTCCTCAATGATTGAAGAGGGACAAATTTAACTGTGGCAGGTGCAACAGAATCCTGTTTCTAATATTGAGTGTATCAGGTTTCATTCTATGTTAATAAATGAGACAGACTTTTACCTATGTGGTTTAATGGACAGATTTATATCTCTCAACACCCCAAGATAGGTATTATAGGTTTCTTAACCATATATCAATTAAGATGATTTTAAGAAGTATGAGTGTGTATATCATGTTTGACTGGTCTAATAAATAACAGGGATTTGAGCATTGAGTATAAGTAAAAGTAATTTAAATCTGTGTATGGTTAAAAGTGTGTAATATTTGTATTTGTATTGTTTTTGTATTGCAGATATAGTATGTATTTGTGGGAACAAAATTCTTTTTCCTGAAGAAGGTGTTGGCTACTTAATAAATTGCCCACCAAAACGAGTCGATGCATTTATAGGAGGAAATTACGCTAAGTTGGGGGAGGCAACAACTCTGACCACAATTGACTCATGTATCAGAGCTGATTACTGTTTTGACTATTGTATTTTCCTTTCCTCAATAGGAACTCATTTTTCTTATTGTGTTTCCCATGTGTGTGTTTTTTAAAATTTTAAATTGCGAATATTCATATGTTATTGATGTATTGATGATAGAAATGCATTATGTTTTTAACATTTGCTGGAATAAATTGTATACTTTTTTATGAGCTTATTTTTACAATTCCTATTTGTTCATCCCTGTATGTTGTATATTTGCTGTGATCCATGCTAGTATCCGTGGTGTTTAAATTTGCCCAAAGGGGACATTTTTCTTGACAAGATACAGCTCTGAAATAACCTCTTACTGTGATATAGCCTAATTACTATGCCTACCAGATTGAGGGCAATTTTCACAGATACCCAAAATGCAACAAGGGGAAATTAATCATAGTGGCAAGATAGCTAAAAAACGGTAGTCTAATCTCAGACATTACAGAGAAATACTTCCAAGATTATATAGACTACTGATTGAACTTATGCAATGCTTGATACATCATTAACATGAGGGTTAATTTAGTTTCCTACTGCTGTTTAAAAGAAATTATAAAGATCTTCCCCTGTGTTCAACCCCTTAGGGATCCTAGTGTCTAATAAAAGAATGTACTTGGTTACTAATTGTTTTAGGAGTTTTTCCTTGTTGCCACCCCTCACACTTTTGGGCACTGGATCAATGATAAAATAGCTCAAGTCGTTCAAATTTTTGTTATGTACCAATTTGAAGTGACGGGCTACAGGATAACTGTCATCAGAGTTAACAATTGCCCTTAAATGCTGCAAAATGCGGTTGAAAGCTTGCAAATTGGTACTATCAATATATTTCAATTTACATGTACATTCTAATACGTAAACCGCATAATCTGTGCGGCACGTATATAGACCCTGAATTTTGATAGGGCTTGGATCAAACGCACTCCAAAATTCACTGGTGTTGACAACAAACTTGGAGGTTCTGCAAGGGATGCACTTGTGGAACCCTGTCCTGCCGGATAACTAATTCTTAGAGCTAACCACTTCCGGACTGGATTTCACTAGGGCATCCCTCATCGAGGGGGCCCTTCTTAAGGTGATTGCTGGTTCTTCAGGTAGTAGCTATATATATATATATAGTTAGGACCTATTATCCATAGGAAACCCGCAACATTCTATTGGCAATAACTTTGGCGTCGATTGATGAATCTTTTTGAAATTTCCTAAACTTTTGGCCCGCTCAGTTCCGCTCCTTCCCTAAAAGTATGGGGGTGATTGGTGAAGCAGGGGCTGAGAAAAAAGGGGGGTCCCAAAAGTGTTTTCCCCATGCGATTTCCCATAGGACCTTTAGCCACGGCTACAGCTTGAACGGCTGAACGGAATTACACCAAATTTGGCAGAGAGATAGTCCTCAGATCCGACTTGTGCCTTTCACTTATCTGGTGTCAATCTGTTCAGTAGTTTCTTTGAAAATTATGGTCAAAGTCATTTATATATCTATGGGCGTGGTGGATCCGCGGATTGTGCGAGGATTGGGTTAGTAGGATAAGCGCATCGTCCCGATCATGCGTTGAATTCTAATTGGTTGTCAAGCGGTTGTAAACATTCTAAATTAGAAACGATTGGCAGCCATTTTGTGCCTCGGTAAAATCAAGGCTGAGAAAGTCATTGAGATATGTGTGCAACGTGTGAAAAGGGGGCAGGGTAGACACACCCTGACACCCTAGGTCTGCTCAGGAGGTCGCTGAAGGACCTCTAGGGCAAATATTTTTATTTTTTAAATTGCGGGGTGCATGTAGGATCCGCGCATTTCGCCGCACAAAAATTTAAAAAACGTAGCTCGGGCTCTCGCGGTTTAAAGGTTATTAGTCCCCGGGCGGCCAAATTCCGGGGGCATTTTTAAAATAAATAGTGTGGGGTCTCAATCCTCCACATAGTGCCCCAGGGACCGCCACCCCTGGGGGCTCTAAGTTAATATATGTAGGGGGGCTCACTGTCCCCCCCGCCGACCCGCCGACCGCCACTCGTTGCGGCTTGTTAAAAACTGTGGCAGGGATGTAGGACCCCCACAGACCCGGGGCTTTTTTAATGAGGAGGGCCGCAGATGGCCCTGGGGAGCGCCACCCCCAGGGCCGGGTTTGTAGTGTCCCGAGGTGTCCACCCCAGGACACTGCTGTTTGCAATGGCAGGGCGTGAGCTTCGCGGCTACCCACTTGCCATTGCAAACTGCTTTCCTATTTGGAAGAGAGAGCAGGAAACCTGCTTTCTCTCCCAAATAGGAAAGCAGATTGCTTTTCCTCAGGGGGAGCAGCATGTTAGCAAGTAATGCTGCTTTTCGAAGGACGCAGGGAGCCGGCTGGTACCGTGGGGGCATTGGTGCTTCCTTCACGGTTTCCAATGTATTATATAATTCTCCAAAGGTGTCCTTCATAAGCATTGGGAACAGTCCAGCCCGAACTGCCAAGCCATGCCTTACCTGGACCGGAAACAAGCTTCCTAGGACCGGTCTGAACTGGGTTGGTGTGGTGAGCAAAAAAACGATGGATTTAGGCCCAGATCTCAGTACTGGGGTGAATGTATGGCATTGTTCTGCATTCTGTCCATCAATTGTTGTTTTTGCATTTGTCACCCCGAGTGGGACGGGTATGCTCAGACGTGAGTCCCGTGCTCTCCACACCACTGGAGTCAAGCTATCCTGGCTGATGACAGCTGATAGCCAGAAAACGGTCCTAGGATGCTTGATTCCGGTCCAGGGAAGACATGGCTTGGCAGTTCAGGCTGGACTGTTCCCATGAGGCACAGGGTCAAAGCTGATTTGCATATGGCCATGTCTGAACTGGGTTGGTGTGGTGAGCAAAAAAACGATGGATTTAGGCAATGTATGGCATTGTTCTGCATTCTGTCCATCAATTGTTGTTTTTGCATTTGTCACCCCGAGTGGAACGGGTATGCTCAGACGTGAGTCCCGTGCTCTCCACACCACTGGAGTCAAGCTATCCTGGCTGATGACGGCTGATAGCCAGAAACCGGTCCTAGGATGCTTGTTTCCGGTCCAGGGAAGACATGGCTTGGCAGTTTGGGCTGGACTGTTCCCATGAGGCACAGGGTCAAGGCTGAATTGCATATGGCCATGTCTGAACTGGCTTGGTGTGGTGAGCAAAAAAACGATGGATTTAGGCTCAGATCTCTGTACTGGGGTGAATGTATGACATTGTTCTGCATTCTGTCCATCAATTGTTGTTTTTGCATGTGTCATCCCGAGTGGGATGGGTATGCTCAGACGTGAGTCACGTGCTCTCCACACCACTGGAGTCAAGCTATCCTGGCTAATGATGGCTGATGGCCAGAAACCGGTCCTAGGATGCTTGTTTCTGGTCCAGGGAAGACATGGCTTGGCAGTTCGGGCTGGACTGTTCCCATGAGGCACAGGGTCAAGGCTGATTTGCATATGGCCATGTCTGAACTGGGTTGGTGTGGTGAGCAAAAAAACGATGGATTTAGGCCCAGATCTCTGTACTGGGGTGAATGTATGACATTGTTCTGCCTTCTGTCCATCAAATGTTGTTTTTGCATTTGTCACCCCGAGTGGGACGGGTATGCTCAGACGTGAGTCCCGTGCTCTCCACACCACTGGAGTCAAGCTATCCTGGCTGATGACGGCTGATAGCCAGAAACCGGTACTAGGATGCTTGATTCCGGTCCAGGGAAGACATGGCTTGGCAGTTCAGGCTGGACTGTTCCCATGAGGCACAGGGTCAAGGCTGATTTGCATATGGCCATGTCTGAACTGGGTTGGTGTGGTGAGCAAAAAAACGATGGATTTAGGCAATGTATGGCATTGTTCTGCATTCTGTCCATCAATTGATGTTTTTGCATTTGTCATCCCGAGTGGGACGGGTATGCTCAGACGGAAGTCCCGTGCTTTCCACACCACTGGAGTCAAGCTATCCTGGCTGATGACGGCTGATAGCCAGAAACCGGCCCTAGGATGCTTGATTCCGGCCAAGGGAAGACATGGCTTGGCAGTTTGGGCTGGACCGTTCCGATGAGGCACAGGGTCAAGGCTGATTTGCATATGGCCATGTCTAAACTGGGTTGGTGTGGTGAGCAAAAAACGATGGATTTAGGCCCAGATCTCTGTACTGGGGTGAATGTATGACATTGTTCTGCATTCTGTCCATCAATTGTTGTTATTGCATTTGTCACCCCGAGTGGGACGGGTATGCTCAGACGTGAGTCCCGTGATCTCCACACCACTGGAGTCAAGCTATCCTGGCTGATGACGGCTGATAGCCAGAAACCGGTCCTAGGATGCTTGATTCCGGTCCAGGGGAAGACATGGCTTGGCAGTTCGGGCTGGACTGTTCCCAAGAGGCACAGGGTCAAGGCTGATTTGCATATGGCCATGTCTGAACTGGATTGGAGTGGTGAGCAAAAAAACTATGGAATTAGGCCCCGATCTCTGTACTGGGGTGAATGTATGACGTTGTTCTGCATTCTGTCCATCTGTTGTTGTTTTTGCATTTGTCACCCGAGTGGGACGGGTATGCTCAGACTTGAGTCCCGTGCTCTCCCCACCACTGGAGTCAAGCTATCATGGCTAATGATGGCTGATAGCCAGAAACCGGTCCTAGGATGCTTGATTCCGGTCCAGGGAAGACATGGCTTGGCAGTTCGGGCTGGACTGTTCCCATGAGGCACAGGGTCAAGGCTGATTTGCATATGGCCATGTCTGAACTGGGTTGGTGTGGTGAGCAAAAAAATGATGGGTTTAGGCCCGGATCTCTGTACTGGGGTGAATGTATGACATTGTTCTGCATTCTGTCCATCAATTGTTGTTTTTGCATTTGTCACCCCGAGTGGGACGGGTATGCTCAGACGTGAGTCCCGTGCTCTCCATACCACTGGAGTCAAGCTGTCCTGGCTGATGACGGCTGATGCCCAGAAACCGGTCCTAGGATGCTTGATTCTGGTCCAGGGAAGACATGGCTTGGCAGTTCGGGCTGGACTGTTCCCATGAGGCACAGGGTCGAGGCTTATTTGCATATGGCCATGTCTGAACTGGGTTGGTGTAGTGAGCAAAAAAAAAAAAAAAAACGATGGATTTAGGCCCAGATCTCTGTACTGGGGTGAATGTATGACATTGCTCTGCATTCTGTCCATCAATTGTTGTTTTTTCATCTTTTAGCCCAGCACTGACCCTGAAAAGTAGTTCCAAGCATACTTACAAGTAATTTGTATTTCCTTCCATTGGAATCCCATTCCTATAAAACAAAAATGAATACATTTAGATTTGGGGGTCAGGCTCTAGGGGATGGGCTCCAGGGCCCAAAAAAAATAAAAAGAAGGGGGGCAACGTAATGTAATGTAATTTAAAAAATAAAATATCTAAAAATAAATGGTTTAAAAAATAATAGTAAATCAGCATCACAAAAGTAAATATAAGAATAAAAATTTTAAAAAATTGTCATTTACAAAACCTTTAAAATTAATTGAAAAAAATATAGGTTTCATACATGTTATACTTAGGAATTAGCATTTAAAAAACCTTTGAAATTCACTGAAAAAAGCCATAGGTTTCAGACATGTTATAGTTAGGAATTAGCATTTAAAAAAAACCTCAAAATGTTCTGAAAAAAACACAGGTTTCAGGGGTGTTATAGTTAGTTGGACATTTCACTTTTACAAAACTATTGAAATTCCCCCGTTATAGTTAGCTGTACTAACTATAACTCGCGCGCCCGCAATCCACTGCTGATGATGTCACATATTACATCATTCATGACATGGACAGTGACATCACTGATGACATCTCAAATGACATCACTACACTACACAAACAGCACTGCACTACCGTAAACCCAAAACACTACCCCAGCACTACCCCTACACCACCCACACACCACTGCACTACCCTAAACCCTAAAACACGAGGGAAACTCTTCCAACAAAGTTAGCTGTTTCAAAATGACACCGTCATTAATGTGGTTAGGATGTGAAAAAGTCTTATACATCTTTTGGCACATTCGCTAGCCTTCTGGTCAAACCATACATTATTGTCTTCAGCTCTTTCAAAAAAAAATTCTTGTGCAGAGAGCTAAGGCATCGAGCTGAGGCAAACTCCAACCGCTTCTGCTGTATTGAAACGAAGCTCCTGCATCAGTGAACTCCACATTACATGTTACTGTTCCATGTGACATGAACAATAGCTATTAGACATGAATGACTAAACTGTATAATGAAAATAAAGGTAGGATACGATTACCACACTGTGCCAACCAGTTCCTAAACAATGTCGTGTTTTTTGATCTTGATCGCCAGCTTGTGAACACAGGCTGAGGAAGAGTAAATTTGTGTGAAAGGGCTTTGTGGATAACAGGCAGGCAGAGAGAGACGTATGCACAAAGAATAGACATGGTTTCAAAATGGATGTCGGGTTTAGGCTAAGTTAGCAAGTAAATAGCGTTTTTGCATAGGCCATACATCACCGATCCCTGGTTAGAGTGGAGGCGTAAGGGGCAATAATGAAAACAGAGTTCAAATGCGTGAGCATACTTAGAAAGTTATTATATGAAAATAATTCAATTTAAGTGTATTAAAAAAATGTAAAGGAAAAAGTCAAAAAAGTTGGAAAAAATCAATCCAAGAATAACGAGAATCTCTTACGAGTCTTGGAGATTGCAGTCCGGAAGTTCTTCAGTGGCTTGAGATGCGTAATGTTCCAAGAGGTCATTGTTGCCATCGTGTGAGAAAAGCTAAGCAATCCAATTCATATCCACGAAGGGAGAGTAATGTTCCTCGAATGTTGGAGCGGCAATTTGAATTGGCAGGCAATCTGCGATGTTGTCAAAGGTTGCACGTTGCAGGAGATCTTTCGTGGCTGCGCAGAAATCCCATTCCGCCACAATACCTTTTTGCGTTTCATCCGCCATTTCTCCACTGCCTGAACGATCAAGTTCATGGTTTTCAAGATACTCCATTATTTGCTGGATATCGGGAGCGATTGTTGGACTGTTGGCAGGCATAGATCCGTTCGCCAGTCGAATGGGTAAGTTTTGCAATAAAAAGATCGCTGTACGCAAACTGCATATGTGTAAATAAATGTCATGTTGTAGCTGGCTCTGATAATAGATAGAGGCAGGCAGCCGAAAAGTTGTTCCATTTTTTGACAGTATTGATGTAGCTTCGCGTAGAGGCGTATTCTGTATGGACATTGTTTTTAGCACAGGGAGCACAGCCATTCTTTAGAAGCAAAAATAGAAGTAGGATGGCCACAAAGACAGCGAGAATTATGAGCACTGGTCCTGTTATTCCATAGATGATTGAATTAATGAAGTCTTGTATTATACCAAAACAGTTTGTGAGAAGGCCAGAGGAGACTGTGTTACAAAAGTGTGCCAGACCTTGAGTGTGAGATGTGTTGAAAATGGCGTATCAATTTACAAAGTGTAATGGGAGGTTCATATTTAAAAGGGACTGTATTTTACTTGAAGTTCGTGTTATCTGCAGTCGATAAATTTCTTTTGCAGAAGTGAGGGACACTTCTGTTCTGAACAAAAGCTGTTTCACTTTGGTTAGTTTAATGAAATCTGTTTTCAAAGTAGGCTTTGAATGTCAAGTTGAAGTTTGGGAGTTGTTTGGTGTGGGTGGGAATAGACATTGCCACAGGAAGTTACTCAGTTTGAAACAATAAGGACAGACGGTATGCCAGCTCATATTCTGCAGGAGTACATGTTATTGAGAAGCAGATAAGTGCTGTGAGAAAGCTGTGTGAATGTTGGGCTGATTGGGGGAGTTGGCGGGGTTTTAAGAAAGCACGCAAGATTGGGGGCTATAAGCTTAGAAGCGTCATGCGGTTGTACATTCTTGGATAGTTATGAAGGAGTGCCATTGTGGTTGCACTTTTCACCTGTGAGAAAAAGTTCTGTATCCTCTTTAAGACAGCGATATGTAAATGGGAGAAACCACTGCTTGTGATTAAACGCGCTACCTTATATAATCACATGCAACATGACAAACAACATGTACACCTAGCAGACACAATAACACTACGTACTGTGGGAACCGTGTCTAGCCATGTATACAAACCAAACATGGCATGGCACCTCTGCCACCCAATGCAGAATGTGGGGAGAGATGGGAGCAAAGTATGTGCAAAGGTGGGAAGTGATTCTCTATTATAAAGGTATGCAATGCAAAGTCTTTAGGGGATTGCTGGACAGATGTGAGTATGCAGAGCACAGACATGTACATGTGATCATACACTTAAGGTCTATTGAGTGAAGTAGACAGTGGACGCAACCATGATAGTACAGTCAGTAGGGAAGATTACGAAAACATAGCGTGCACGTGCCCCCTCCCCCCCAAATCTTTAGCATAGTGAGTTGGCTCGGCGTACGCAAGGCTAGCGTAGGGGTATGAATAAGAGAGAAAGTTTGTGTGGGTGTGGTTTTGCTCAGGAATGGTGAACGTGTCTGCCAGGTCTGCGCAGCTTACACTGCAATGAGGTTGAACCTGTGAGCGAAGGTGCGTGCATGAATGATGCTCTCAGCCTGCTGGTATCCAGAAACTGTCAGGGCTGCGCTACTGCATTATGTGAAAGAGGGCCCACCACGTGCTGGCGGAAGCTCCTGGGCTGAGGTCTGCGAGGTCGGAAGGTTCCTGAGATCAACGCTGGCTACCGCGACACAGGCACATAGCGCCCAGCCTGAGGCCCAGCACAGTGGAGTGTTCTGTATACTACTAACACTGTAGTCCAACAGGTACCAACAGTGGAACGTTGTTTTGATACCATAGTGGACGATGGTAGAACTGTATCTCAGAGTGGAAATGGAGGTACTCCCTTCGACCATGTGCAACCAAGTCTAGGTCCCAATAGTGGAACGGTGTCTTGATCCCACAATGGACGGTGTTAGAACTGCATCTGAGCGTGGAGATGAAGGTCCTCCCTTCGACCAGGTGCAACCAACTCTAGGTACCAACAGTGAAACGGTGTCTTGATTCCACAATGGACTATGTTAGAACTGCATCTGAGAGTGGAGATGAAGGTACTCCCTTCGACCAGATGCAACCAACTTTAGGACCCAATAGTGGAACAGTGTCTTGATCCTACAATGGACGATGTCCGATATTACCTTCTGCTTGCTTTTCACAGAACTACCTACACTGAGGTGCATCACACTCTGTGCTTCCGTAGTTAACCGCTGCACATGATTATTGGGCTTGGCTGACAGCAGTCACTGGACTACACCGCAGTACAGCAGGTCCGAACAGTGAGACAGGGTCTTGATTCTATGATTGAGAATGTCAGAAGTTAAAGTCTGTGATAATTTCTGTGTGCCCCCTCTGACTAGGTGCAGCCAACTGTAGGTCCCAACTGTGGAACGGTGTCTTGATCGCACAATGGACGATGTTAGAACACCATCTGAGAGTGTAGATGAAGGTACTCCCTTTGACGAGGTGCAACCTACTCACAGCAGTGGAACGGTGTCTTAATGCCACAATGGAAGATGTCCAATATTACTTGTTGCTTGGTTTTTATAGAGCTCCCTCCGTTGGGGTGCAACAGACTCTGTGCTTGGTAGCTAACTGTTGCACATGATCATTGTGCTTGGTTGACACTAGTCAGTGGGGTACACCGCGGTACAGCAGGTCCGAACAGTGAAACGGGGTCTTGACTCTATGATTGAGGATGTTAGAAGTTCAAGTCTGTGATTATTTCTGTGTACCCCCTCCGATCTTGGTGCAACCAATTCCATGCTTTAGAATTCAACGGTACGTGGATGTGAGGCATTAATGAATAGTGCCTCTGGCCTACACTGCGGTCAGCAGGGCTCACAATTTAGATCGAGTGGTGAATGTTTAATTACAGAATCCAGTAGTCAAGTAACTAGAACGTCTATTGAAATAGACACAATATCCTTTTAGTATACTTGCTTGATGATTTTTTGTTTAGATGGCTTATAGGCCTATAGGTTTACTACAATGACCAAATTCATCTTGCAAGTCCAAAGGAACACTGACTAGTCTACACTGTGAACAGCAGAAATCGCTATTCGAATTGTTTTGATTTATTTATTGTAGAGATTTCTGTAATTTATGTTGTTGTATTTTGTGAAGAGGAAGTGAGAAAAAGTATTCATGGTTGTCTGTGTGTGTACTGCCTTAAATTAACACTGCAGACAGCAGTGTTCACAATTCAGATCGCATCGCTATTGTAGATGACGCAGTCCTGTGGGAAAAGACATTACTCCAGTGCGCTCTGTCTGCACTACGTATCATTACAGGCTTCGCGCACGCTTTTTGTTCCTTTGCTTATGACAAACTGGGGAGTTCAAGTCCACATTACGTAGCTGTGGGTCCTTGCTGACCGCTCTGTTGGCATACACTGCAGACAGAAGTGTTCACAATTCAGATCAAGTGGTGATTGTTTTGTTACAGAATCCAGTAGTCAAGTAACTACAACGTCTATTGAAATATACACATTATCCTTTTAGTATACTTGCTTGAAGACATTTTTTTAGATGACTTATATCTTTAGTACAATGACCAAATTTATCTTGCAAGTGGAAAGAAACACTGAATAGTCTACATTGTGGACAGCAGAAAATCGGAATTTGAATTGTTTTGATATATTTATTGCAGAGTTTTCTGTAATTTATGTTGTTGTATTTTGTGAAGAGGAAGTGAGAAAAAGTATTCATGGGTGTCTGTGTGAGTACTGCCTTCAAATAACACTGCAGACAGCAGTGTTCACAATTCAGGTCGATTCGGTATTGTATATGACGCAGTCCTGTAGGAAAAGACATTGCTCCAGTGAGCTGTCTGCGCCATGCATACGCATCATTACAGGCTCCGCACACGCTTTTTCTTTGCTTTGCGTCTGAGAAACTAGGCAGCTCAAGTCAATGCCACATGGCCGTGGGCCCTAGCTGAACACTCTCTCTGGCCTACACTGCAGACAGCAGTGTTCATATTTGAGATTGAGTCGGTATTGTAGATGACCCAGTCCTGTAGGAAAAGACATTTCTGCAGTGCGCTCAGTCTGCACCACTCATACGCATCATGGCTGGGTCCACACTTGCTTTTTTGCTGCTTCACGTACTGCAAACTGTGGAGCTCAAGTCAATGCCAAGTGGCTGTGGGCCTTTGGTGACCGCTCTGTCTGGCTTACACTGTAGACAGCAGTGTTCACAATTCAGATCAAGTCGCTATTGCAGATGATGCAGTGTTGATGGCAACAGATGTTGCTCCTAGTACGGCCCACCCGCAACACGCATCATCGCTGGCTGTGCACATGCTGAATGCTTTTGATGTGGCTATGTGAGTGCACTAGAACTGATGGAGCGTTTATGATATAATCTTTTTGTGTATTATTTCAATCTATTGATTGTGTCTCAGTATACCACAAGTTGTGGTTCTTTTACGATATAAATATTTTCTGTATTATTTCACATCTACTGTCCCTACCTTACTGCAGCACAAATTATTGATTATTTTAATATTGAATCTCTGTGTTTGATCCAATGATTACTGTTGTAGTTGATGCTAGCAGCAACCATTCCCTCAGGGCTGCTCACCCCACACGCATCCAGCACAGGCGTCACTGGATATGTGACGCTGGAAATAAAAAGGAGTCGCGTGCACGTGCCCGTACCCACTTCCACTATCTATCGGTGTCCGTGTGTTCATTATCTATGCATGATACTGCCTCTGGGCCATACTACATTACATATGTTCTGTGGACAGCGTATGCAACCATGTTACCTCTGGTAGTGGAGAAAACTTTGGTTATGTAACTTTTAGGTGTATGGCTATCACAGGTGGAAGGCTACTTTACAAAGTATGAATATTGATGAAGATGATGGTTGCATGTTGTGCGTAGTGTAAGATATGTGTACATTGCAAAAAGTTTAGAAAAAAGCTCTCTAAGCAGAAGAGGTGTATCAAATGCAGTACAGAGATTGACTAAAATGGGTGGCATTTTCCAACTGTTACAATGGGAAATGTTATGAATTATTGAAATGCTTTTTTTATGTTAAGTCATTTGAGATGTCATCAGTGAAGTCATCAGTGATGTCACTGACCATGTCATGAGTGATGTAATATGTGACATCATTAGCAGTGCATTGCGGGCCCGCGAGTTATAGCTAGCTCAACTAACTATAACTGGCGAATTTCTCTGGTTTTATATGAGTTAAATGTCCAACTAACTACAACGTCCCTGAAACCTATGTTTTTTTCAGTGAATTACTACGGTTTTTTGAATGCTAATTCCAAACTATAACGTCAGGAAAACCTATGTTTTTTTCAGTGAATATATATTATTATACACACACACACATATACATATATATTGAATACTCCAATCCCGGTTTCCTCGAGGCTTGCACGTGGTGGTCTCAGAAGAGTTTCACGGACTCCCTACAATGACTGCAAAATCCTTCACTCGTAACTGAGGAATACTCAGACACCCAAGTATGCCAAACAATACAATTTATTTGGCTCCTCCGACGTATTTTGGCATAATTTGATTGATCACAGTCAAATTACGATACCCAAGCGATCCGTGCACAAATACTAATTTAAAAGTAAAAAGGAACTTATACCTGTGTATATACAAAGACGAGAGCTGCTGTATCCGCCATCTTTGACTGGACCACCTTCTCCATTTCTGTAACTTCGATGTTAATACCATCTTGTAAAATAAACCAAATTGTTCCAATGGCTTTTCTTTCCATTAAATCGCATGCACATTTCTGATTTCAAAGCGATCACTTAATACATCATTAATTGATTAAAATGCAGAGTATTGTTGCAATGCTCATTCAATGTCATCGCTAGTGTAAGCTTATATGTCGTAAAATGTAGAAAGCAAAAAGATATTGACATTTATTTAAACAATATATACACAACTATACACTTTGCCAAATACAAGCAAATATTATATACCTTAAAAACAGCAGGTGATAATGAAGAACCAGCATAAAATGGTCATTGCCCCAATAAGCTGTAATAAGCATGCTTTGAATTCATGCTGCTAAATAAAAAACTATTACTTATTCTGCCAAGTGGGCAAATCATGCATAATCAAAATGTAAAACACATGCAAATTCCACATGCATTGGCTTGTAACAATTTGCCTCCAATGTCATGCTGCAAATCGAAAGCTAAAAAATTAATTTTGCCCAAGTGGGCTAGGTGCAACAAATAGTTATATATCAGTGTTCAGAACGCAAAATTCTTGTGATGTTTGGCGAAAGATGCTTGGGCACATACTCTATGCCCCATTTGATGCAGACACCTAAGTGAAAAAAATATATAAATGGAATAAAATCAATAAAAAAGGCAATACTGCCGTCTCACAAAAAAGTTTTTAAAAACTGCAAATTCCATCATCTTTTTCTCTTAATGGTTCTAGTTACCTCAGATGTACCGCTAATTCTTCACTGGAATTGAGACCCTGCGGTGTCATGGTATCAAAGTTGATAATATATCTAGATTCCAACTTTCGCACTTTCTGTTCTCAGTTATCACCTCGTATATCAATTTCTACTGAATCAATCACAATCATTCTCTGCACTTTTCATTGTAAATTTGAGCATCATAATGAATGGTGTGCCACTTGATAGTGTTTATCGGTATGTTTGGTAGCCTGCATGTGCTCCAAACTCTCTTTCTTGCCCTGTGAATGGTTCTACCAATGTACATCCTATCACAGGGACTCAATAGACAATATACACAATATGTTGTATTGCACATTAATCTTTTCTTAATTACAAATTCTCTGCTTGTACTCACAACTTGGAACTTACACCAACTAGTGCTGCCACTGCATGCTTTACAGTTCTTACGGCAAAAGATCCACTTCTACCGCGATCGTTTGAAATACTACTGTGGGTAATTACCACATTCTGACTAAGATTGTCCCTCAGTGACTGACTTTTCCTGTAAGTGATCTGTGGATTTGTCACATCGTCAATTTTTAACCCCTTGCATCTGTGTGACGGCCAGGAGCCGTCATACGCAACAGTGGGCATGAGCGTGGGACAGCTCCTGGCTGTCCTACACCCACCCAAGAGGGGAGTGCTGGCCCTCCCCCATGTTCCGCCCTTTTAAAAAAAACACAAGGGAAGGCAGGGGAAGCCCTTCCGCTGCCCTCCCCACCACACCCTTCATGTCATCTAATGACATTAGCATGCACAGCGCGATGAAATTAGATTCGATGAAACCAGACACCCTGGAAGCCATTTGCTTCCTGCACGTCCAGGAGGAGGAGGTGAGTTTCTCTTCGGGGAGTTTTTTTTTAAACAAAGAGGCATCGAAGGAAAGGAAAAGGTTTTCCTTGCCTCCGATGTCTCTTTGGAGCATTTCTGCTGTACAACCGTGCATGGGGCGCGATTGTGCAGCAGGAATGCCCACTAGACACCAGGGGTTATTTTTTTTTTTTTTTTAGCAATTTCATCTTTGCCTTGGGTTATTTCTGTCCCCCCTCCCCCCCCTCCCCTTGGGGCAGATTGTTTCTTATTTTAACTTAACCCCCACTAGGCCACCAGGGATTCACTTTTGCAAACTTGAAGTTGGGAACGGCCTCCTTGGGCAAGGGTTGCTCCCCTTAATGGAGGTCATTATTTTGGCAGTTTCTGCCTCCCTTGGTGGCCGATCAGCCTTATGTGTTTAGGCCTGGGGGCAGAAGCCACTAGACACCAGGGATTTATTTTTTAAATCAGTTTTGGCGAGGTCGAGGAGCTACCCCTTGGAGAAGGGTCGCTTCAGTTTATTGAGGTGATTGTTTGGGCTGTTTCTGCCCCCTTGGGAGCAAATCAGCTGTATGTTTTTAGACCCAGCTGCCCCCCAAAGGGGTCAGAAGCCACTGCCTACCAGGGATTTCTTTATGGATCAATTTTGGAGATGTTGGGGGGCGGTTCCTTGGGCAAGGGTTACTCCCCATTACTGCGGTGATTATTTTGGCAGTTTCTGAGCTGACTGGGGGCAGATCGGCCTCATGTTTTTATGCCCTTGACTAAATGTTGTTGAGGAGTGGACCCTTGGGCCCCTTGAGAAAGGGTCACTCCCCATTACTGGGGTGATTATTTTGGCCATTTTGCCCCGATTGGGGGCAGATCGGCCTTAATGTTTTAGGCCCTTTGCCCCCAAGTGGGGGGGGTGGGGTGCAGAAGCTACTAGACACCAGAGATGCCTGAATGTTGTTGTAGGTGAGCGGCCCCTTGGGCAAGGGTCACTTCCCTTTCAGGGGGTGATTATTTTGGCTGTTTCGTGGGTGCTGATCAGCCTTATGCTTTCAGGCCTACTTGCTAAAGCCATACACACTGGGGACGTTGCTTTCACTAAGTTGTTTTTGGGGAGAGGCCACTTTTGGGAGTGCATGTTTTTGCTTTATTTTTAGGCCCTTCTGCACCCCAGCTTGGCAGGTAGATTGTGGTATATTATTTCATTTGCATATGTGATTGTAATGTTTTATTTCTCCCTTTTATTCTAATGCAAATCTTTTGATTCCTGTTTGCAGTTTCAGCAGTGGTTGGTCTGCAGTTTGCGTAGTTGCAGGTGTTTGGTAACAAGAACATTTTTGTTGTGTTTACTCCAAATGAGTATTATTGTCATGAATAAATGTAAGTGGTGTCATAATAGCAGCAAATGTATTCCATGTTTTGAGTGTGAAATTGTTTTTGGATTTGCACACGGAGTTTATTGCGCTGTCTCATGTGCAATTTTCTTTATCTTGTTTAGTGGGATATTGTTGGTCCCTGCTGCGTCTGTGCAAGTAGGTGGTGGTGATTCTAGGTGTTCCTGGCAAGTTAGTGGTATTGATAAACCCACATTTTGTTTATTACTTATTTTACAAAGTGTTTGTCGTTGTTGACTTGTTTAGTAAGTTACCTTTTTTAGTAAGGATTATTGCAAGTTGCAGGATTACTGCTCAGCAGGTAGTTGGTATGCTTTTTTAATCTTCCTCTGACCGTGTTTATGAGACTGGCAGTGCATTTGAGGCAGAGGATGAAGTGCAAGATTCTGGTAGTGAGTTTTCTGTCCATGAGGAATCATCTGATGATGAAGCTGCTCTCAGTGCAGATGCAGCTACTCTCAGTACGGATTAAGTGCCTGTTTTAGAGAAGGACACTGATGTGTCGATGGTGCAGCAAGGGGCATCTGGATTGCAGCCTGGGGATTCAAGGCTTCCCATTGGAAGTGCTGGACTCTGGGTTGATCCAAAAATGGTGCACCCGGTGTTGCCTGCCTTTAGTGGTGATGCAGGGTGTAGAATGAATTGTCAATTTTTTTTTGCCTATATAGTTTTTTCAGTTGTTTATGGATGATGTATTTTTAGCTGAGATTGTTGAGCAGACCAATTTGTATTCTGACCAGTTTTTGAGGGACAACTGTGCCAGACTTAGGCTTTGGATGCTGCATTCTGTAGATAATGCTTGGCGGTGCCATGAGGTCACACTTACTGTGACCGTCTTTTTAAGATTCGGCCTGTCCTTGATCCCTCTTTCGATCAATTTTCATAAACTCAAGACCTGGCTTTTTAATCAGTGATCCCCCCCTCCTTGGCTGAATATAGCAGATATCTTAGCGCCGAGATGCCCAAGGGCCTTCGTTCGCGCTCTATAAGTGCTATAAATAAATAAATAAATAAATAAATAAATCTATACAAGCTGTGATTCATTGGTTCAGGTTTTTACTCTTTCAATTATTAGCAGTGCATTTCTTTTTTGTGAAATAAGGCAGAATAAAGGTCAGAAATGAGCAGGAACCGGCAGAGGCAGAATAAAGGTCAGAAGGGAGCAGAGAGAGGCAGGATAAAGGTCAGAAACAAGCCGAAAGGCAAAATAGAGGTAAAAGGCGAGCAGCAAGAGGCAGAGTAAAGGTCAGAAACTAGCAGAAAGAGGCAGAATAAAGGAGAGAAATTAGCAGAAAGGAGCAAAAAAGGTCAGAAACTAGCAGAAAGCAGCAGACTGAAGGTCAGAAGGGAGCAGAAAGAGGCTGAATAAAGATCAGAAATGAGCAGAACGAGGCATTACAGATGTAAAAAAACAGAAGCAAGATGCAGAATAAAGGTCAGAAACAAGCAAAAAGAGGCAAAATAAAGGTCAGCAAAGACCAGAAAGAGGCAATATAAAGGTGAGAAAGATAGATAGAAAGAAAAGATAAAGATAAAGCTGAGAAATGAGCAGAAAGAGGCAGAATAAAGGTTACAAATGAATAGAAAGAGGCAGAATAAAGCTTAGCAACAAACAAAAAGAGGCAAGATACAGGTGAGAAACGAGCAGAAAGAGGCAGAATATAGGTCAAAATAGAGCAGAAAGAGGCAAGATAAAGGTCAGAAAAGAGCATAAGGTGGCAAGAAAAAGGTGAGAAACAAGCAGAAAGAGGTAGAATAAAGATCAGAAGGGAGCAGAAAGAGGCAGGATAAAGGTGAGATATTAGCAGAAACAGTTAGAATAAAGGTCAGCACTGGCAGAAAGAGGCAGGATAAAGGTGGGGAAACTAGCAGAAAGCGACAGAATAATGGTCAGAAGGGAGCAGAAGAGGCAGGATAAAGGTCAGACACAAGCAGAAAGAGGCAGAATAAAAGTTAGCAATGAACAAAAAGAGGCAATATAAATGTGTGGAATAAGCAGAAAGAGGCAGAATAAAGTCAGCAATGATCAGAAAGAGGCGGAAAAAGGTGAGAAATGAACAGAAAGAGGCAGAATAAAGGTCAGAAGGGAGCTGAAAGAGGCAGTATAAAGCAGAAAAAGGCAGAATAAAGCTCAGCAATGAGCTGAAAGAAGCTAGATAAAGGTGAGAAACGAGCTGATAGAGGTAGAATACAGATCAGAAACCAGCAGAAAGAGGCAGAATAAATGTCAGAAGAGAGAAGAAAGAGGCAGGATAAATGTTAGAAACAAGCCGAAAGAGGCAGATTAAAGGAGAGAAACAAGCAGAAAGACACATAAAGGTCAGAAAGGAGCAGAAAGCGGCAGACTGAAGGTTAGAAAGGAGCAGAAAGATGCAGAATAAAGGTCAGAAACGAGCAGAATGAGGCAAAATAAAGGTCAGGAGTGAGCAGAATGAGGCAAAATAATGGGCCAAAATAAAGGCCAGAAACAAACAGCAAGAGGCAAAATAGAGGTAAAAAACGAGCAAACAAGAGGCAGAATAAAGGTCAGGGGCAAATAGAAAGAGGCAGATAGAAGCAACATAGAGGGCAGGAGAGAAGATGCAGAAAAGTGAACAGAAAGCGAGCCAGGGTGGCACAAAACAGAATGCAGCAGAGGGTAGCGGATAGCAGGCAACATGAACAGGAGGACCATCACATGGGGAGCTGGCATGAGGATCTGCTCCTGTGTGCCCCCTACTTTTTATATTGCTAACCCACTGACAGACCCACCCATACACTCACACACCCACGGACAGACCCACGCAGAGACTCATGCAACAACTGACAGACTCAGAAACTCACCCACACACTCCCAAGCCCACTCAGACACTCACACACAGATCTACTCAGACACACACACATCTACTCAGACACTCACACACCCACTTACAGACATACTTAAGAGATTCACATACCCACTGAGAAAATCACACACATACTCACAGACCCCTAAGACACTCACATATCCACTCACAAATGCATGCACCCACTCACAGACCCACTCCAAGACTCACACACCCACTCACAGGCCCACTCAGGCATTCATGCACCCAGTCACAGATCCACTCAGACACTCAAGCACCCACTCACTCACAGATACACTCAGAGGATTTCACACACTCTCACAGACCCATTCAGGCACTCATCCACCCACTCAAATACTCATGTTCCCATTTACAGACCCACTCATGGCGGTCTTCGTATAACACACATTGGCAGGCGCGGATCAGAACCTTTGATCAACAGATACACTCAGAGGATTTCACAGACTCTCACAGACCCATTCAGGCACTCATCCACCCACTCAAATACTCATGTTCCCATTTACAGACCCACTCATGGCGGTCTTCGTATAACACACATATGGCAGGCGCGGATCAGGACCTTTGATCAACACGCTGATTTCTTCCTTCGCGGACACTTTACTCCCAATTCATCAGATAATGTGGCGTGGCACTTTTTGCCAGCCCCTAGATCAGATCCACATCAGATCCGACAATTAGAATCCTATACAACGAGGCTGAATTCCGTTGTTAAGGGCACCAATTCCTCGAAGTTTTTGACAATATACATGACGCCTACAGATCTACTTCAATCGAAACCATTGTAATTTACTCCCAAATTCCATTTTAAGACGTTTGTGCCCTGATAGCTTCTATACTTCAATCGTGCATGGGATATCAACTACTATCTATGATGAATCCTGCTCGCATATAGTTAACTATCCATAACTTCTTGGTGGCTCGTATCCTTTCACATGCCTCTGACTGTCATCGCATCAGAACCTCTTACTTGGATTAGGGATATATTTTTTAATCAGTTTTCAGTGCAATAAGATGGTGACCGGATGAAGGCCATATCGCCGAAACGCACGTAGTTCCAATCTACCGCTTTGCCTCCATCAACTCTTGTCTGTGTTTTGTCTGTACTGTTTTTTATTCTCTGTACAATGAATGTTTAAATGAATACTATTTTTTTATATTAACTTTGAATCATAATATATACTATGCAGTTGAAATAGAGATATAAAACAAAGCAAAAATTGAAAATATCATTCATAAATAAAATGAAATGAATTTTGAATATTTTGGTTTCACAAATTTGGTTTATGGGTGATAATTATTTTTGCTAATCTGGTGGGGTGGTACACATTTGTTTTAGCGCTAGAATTGCTTATGTCAATTGTTTGACTGACTTAGCTATAGACCCTTACCTGCAGTGTTCTTTTCCCTATGTATAGCGAGTCTATTAGATATATAGGGGTCCCCGTTTTTCAAACTAAATAATTCTCATAGCCTGTCTATGAGGGGAGGTTATTTTGTTACATTTAGCACAAATGTCATTGTTTTAGTCCATGACCACTGTTAATTTTTAATTATTATCACTTTTTTCCTCCACTCAGAGTATCATACACCCACTCAGGATCCACTGACAGACTCACACACTGACATGACATACTCAGACATTCACTCACCCACACTCAGACTCAGAAACGCACCCACATACTCTCAAGCCAACTCAGTCACTCACACACCCACACACAGATCTACTCAGACACTCACACACCCACTCACAGATCTACTCCGACACTCATGGACCCACTCACAGACACACTCAGATACTCACACACACACTCACAGATCCACACTGGCACTCCTACACTCAATTACACAACCATGTACAAACCATACAGTCCCTCACGGACACATACAGACACTCATATACCCTCTCACCTACCTATAAAGCCACTCACACACCCCCTCTCAAAGGTTACAGGTTACAGTCAGGAAATAAAACATTTTTAAAGGTGCAATTCACTGAAAAAAACTAAAGTTACAGGGACATTATAGTTAGGAAACAGAATTTAAAAATCTGTAAAAATTCACCGAAAATAAAAACAAAGGTTACAGCAACGTTATAGTTAGGAAATAGAATTTAAAAAACCTTAGGAATTCACTGAAAAAAACAAAAGTTAAAAGGACTTTATAGTTAGACGCAGATTTCACTAATACAAAATCATTGAAATTCATCAGTTATAGTTCCCTGAGCTACAATGTTGATGCCCACACTTTCAAAGGGGGTGCAATGACAGGCAAGGGATTCAGGGGAGCTTTCAGCTTCTGCCATGTTTTCCCTCTGGACAGGCTTGTCTGCAGAAAGTATCTGAGGAAAACTTCATTCAGGGTCAGTAAAGGTGGGGACAAAAATGGCAAAGGTCTTGCACTGCCCTAGATGCCCTGTCAGGGGTATTTCATGAGTCAGCTACAGTAGGAAGTCCCTGTAGCATTGAGGAACTACCAGTTCCCTTGTTGCCCCATGCACAGGTACCTTAGGCTCACTCTATAGGAGGCCATCCTCCAACTAGATGCTGTAATTTCCAGAGGAATCACCAGCTGCCTGGGTTTTGGCCTGTTGCCTCATGCCCCTGAGGGTTGAGTTCTCCTTCTGTGCCTTACAGAACTCCTCCCTGGTCCAGCAAGTTCAGGCAGGTCACCAAGAGAGACAATGTCCCTTGCAGTAGCCTCTGGGGCGACCTCCTCTAGCACCCCATCCACCTCATTTGGGAGACATTCACAGGTTGGCAGCTGTCTGTGCCATTTTTCTAGGCTCCAGACTTCCTAAATTCTTTCCTGGGCAGCAATAAACCTGATGGTTGCACAATTTCGCTCAGGCAAACCTAACATTTCCACGTGTGACATGAGCTCCACTTCCTTCCAGGGATTGTGCTCAAGAATATTTCCTAGCAAACAATTCACAGGCATGGAAGGGCTCATAGCAACTTTCATAAGGCCTGAGACCACCCTCCACTACTCAAATGGAACATGAGCCACAGGTTAGTGACCCTCCCGGTTGTTTGCTACTACTACCAGGTCAAATGTATTCAGTATGATCTGCTCTGGGGCCACCTGCTGACTCCTTACTGTAGTCATACTTGATACTGTGACCCTCAGAGCCTCAACTCCTTGCCCATTGATGGTGACCCTCTATCTATTATTTGCAGTATTGGGAAGCATGTAGATTTTAGGCACCATCTTCATGTCACCCAGTGACACCAGGGTAACCTCACTGACCGAACCCACTGACTGGGACAATCCCCTCCCCCAGTACTACACTAGCCAACACTGTGGTTTTTCTACCAGTGGGAGGCTGTGACCTCTTAGGAAACTTGAGATCACCCTTGTAATGCCCACACTCATAACACTCATAGCACTTGTGAGTAGACTTTTTTGAATTTTTACCGGAGAACCTTTCTTCTGGTGGCCAAATTGGAACTGGGACCATTTTCTTTGAAAACCATTTTGGGGGCCTTGAGAGAACTCCTTCATTTTGTCTCCTACCTCCTTCTAATGGTAGGAATGCTGACCACCATTTTGGGAGACCCCCCTATATTCCATATGCCTTCTTGGAAACTATGGTGCTGACCCAGAGGTCGGCCTCCTCAGCAAGCTTCTTAGGGTCAATCAGCTTGGTATCAACTAGGTGTTGGCGCAGCTCTGTGAAAGAAATATCAGGCATGTGCTCCCTCAAACTTCGGTTGTACAGCAGGGTATAACCTTCTACCTTGCAATCCTTCTCTCCTCCATGGACAGTCTCTTCTCCTCAAACGCTCTTTCAGCCTCAGCTTTCTCCTTATCTAGCTTCAATTTAGCTAACTCCAATTTGAGCTTTCTCTCCTCTTTCCTATCCTCTACCAATTGTGGGGTTGGGCCCCTGGCAGACACACTGCTCCCTGCACTTTCCGGGTCATCTAGGGCATCCAAGTCATCTGCTGGGGTTAAATGGGGCCCCCCTGGAAACTCATATCCTGGGCTCGGTCCTCCCCTCCTCCTCTGTCTGTGCTCCTTCCTCCCCACAGCCATCCACCTCATCTTCCGATGAGGTGGCCTACCATCTCTAAACCTCCTCAAAGACCCTGAGGGCTACCTGGAGATACAATCTGGAAACCTTCTTGTCTTCTTTCAGTCCCTTCTGTTTGCAGAGTTGAGCAGCACAGGCCTGCTAAGAGTGTTAAAATTGCAGGCATCCATGGTGCAAAAATGAAGGTAAGGCATTTAAATTTAGAAAAGGGGGAAAATAGTAAATTGAGAAAAGTAACGGAAAATGTAAAACTCATAATGATCTTAGATGTGGAATAGTAGTGTACACCAAATCACTGTATGCTACTGCACAAACACAAGTCCTATCCCCACCTCTGATCACTAGTGTTATAAATTGGGTTCCAGGTTGACTAGGGTAAAGTTCAAGTTCAAGTTCAAAATTTGTATAGCGCACTACTCACCCAGAGGGTCTCAAGGCGCTTGAGGGAGGGGGGGTACTTTACTTATCGAATATCCAAGTTTTCAGTTGTTTTCTGAAGGAGAGGTGGTTCTGTGTAATGCGAAGGTGGGTGGGAAGAGAATTCCAGGTCTTGGCTGCTAAGTAGGAGAATGATCTTCCCCCCATGGTGGATCTTTGGATGCGTGGGATTACGGCGAGGGCTTGATTGGACGATCATAGTTGGCGGGTGGGGGTGTAAAAGGACAGGCGCGTGTTGAGGAATTCGGGTCCTAGGTCGTAGAGGGCTTTGTGTGCGTGGGTGAGGAGACGGAACGTTATTCTCTTGTTGACGGGGAGCCAGTGGAGGTCTTTCGGGTGACCGGAAATGTGGTCTTGGCGGGGGATGTCTAGAATGAGTCTGGCGAGGCGTTTTGGATGCGTTGGAGTTTTTTCTGTAGTTTGGCTGTGATTCCGGCGTAAAGGGTGTTTCCGTAGTCCAGACGGCTTGTGACCAGTGCATGAGTGGCCGTCTTTCTTGTTTCAGTGTGGATCCAACGGAAGATTTTATTGAGCATACGTAGGATGTTGAAGCATGATGATGAGACGGCGTTGACTTGTCTGGTCATCGAGCGGGAGGAGTCCAGGATGAAGCCCAGGTTACGTTCGTGGTCCGTAGGTATGGGTGCGTTTCCCAGGGCCGGTGGCCACCATGAGTCGTCCCAGGCGGAGGGGGATGATCCTAAGATGAGGACTTCCGTTTTGTCCGAGTTCAGCTTTAGACGGCTGTTCTTCATCCACTCGGCTACTTCTTTCATCCCTTCGTGGAGGTTGGTTTTGGCGGTGTTTGGGTCTTTGGTGAGGGAGAGGATCAACTAGGTGTCGTCTGCGTAGGAGATGATGTTGAGGTTGTGTTGGCGTGCGATGGATGCGAGGGGACTCATGTATACGTTGAAGAGGGTGGGACTGAGTGATGATCCTTGGGGTACGCCGCAGATGACTTCGGTGGCCTCTGAACTAAAAGGGGGGAGGCGGACTCTCTGGGTTCTTCCGGCGAGGAATGAGACGATCCAGGTCAATGCTTTTCCTTGTATTCCGACGTTGCTGAGGCGTTGTATAAGGGTGCTATGACAGACTGTGTCGAAGGCTGCAGAGAGGTCAAGTAGGATGAGGGCGACTGTTTCTCCGTTGTCCAGTAGGGTTCGAATGTCGTCTGTTGCTGCGATGAGGGCGGTCTCGGTGCTGTGTTTGGCTCGGAAGCCGGACTGTGAAGGGTCGAGGGAATTGTTGGATTCGAGAAAGGCGGCGAGCTGACTGTTGACGGCTTTCTCAATGACTTTAGCAGGGAATGGGAGGAGCGAAAATGGGCGGTAGTTTTTGAGTTCGGTGGGGTCTGCTGTGGGTTTTTTCAGGAGGGCGCTGAGTTCGGCATGTTTCGAGCTTTCCGGGAAGGTAGCGGAGTTGAGGGAGCAGTTGATGACGTCTCGGAGATGAGGTGCAATAATGGAGTCTGCTTTGTTGAAAATGTGGTGGGGACATGGGTCGGTTGGCGATCCGGAGTGGATGGAGTTCATCAGGCGGATGGTGTCGTCAGTGGTGATTGGGTTCTAGGCGCAAAGGTTGTTGGAGGGGGGTTTAATTTCGGAGGTGGGTGGGGTGGACTGGTCACCAAAGCTGTTATGTATGTCAGCGATTTTGTTGTGGAAGAACGAGGCTAGAGAGTTGCAGAGGTCTTGGGAGGGAGTGATGTCGTTGGTGCCAGCGGTGGGGTTGGTGAACTCTTTGACGATGTTGAAAAGTTCTCTGCTGTTGTGGGCGTTGTTGTCGAGTCGATCCTTGAATGCTGTTTTTTTGGTGGAACGGATCAGTTGGTGGTGTTTGCGGGTGGCGTTCTTGAAGATGGCCAGGTTGTCAGTGGTTGGGTTTTTTCGCCAGGCTTTCTCGAGGGTGCGACAGATCTTCTTGGATTTCTGAGGTCGTCATTAAACCAGGAGCTTTTTTGTTACCTTGCTTGATTTGATGGTTTTTCAAGGGTGCTAATTCGTCAGCGCTGTGGGTGATCCACTGTGTGAGGTTGGTGGCTGATTGGTTTGGGTCCGATGATTTGGCAGGAGGGTTTTGGTGAAGCGATGTGAAGAGCTGGTCGGTGGTAATTTTGTTCCAGTTTCTGCGGGGAATTGGTTGTGGGTGGTTGTGGGTCGTAGTCTTTTTGTAGTTGAAGTGAACACAGCTGTGGTCCGTCCAATGGAGAGCTGTGGGGTGATTGAAGGAGATGTGCTTGCTGAAGGTGAAGATTGGGTCGAGCGTGTGCCCGGCATAGTGGGTGGGGGTGTCGACAAGTTGATTGAGTCCAAGATTGGTGAGGTTGTCCAGGAGGGTGGTGGTGTTTCTGTCATTGTTCTTTTCCAGGTGGAAGTTGAGGTCTCCCAGTAGAATGTAGTCCTTGGAGGGGAGGGCGTGAGGGCTGATGAAGTCAATGATGTCTTCGCTGAATTGTGTGCAGGGTCCTGGTGGCCTGTAGATGAGGGTGCCTCTGAGTGTGGTCTTGGGATCGGTGTGGATCTGGAAGTGGAGGTGTTCGGCGGCTGTGAGAGTATCGTCGGAGCTGGTCGTGATGCGGATGGTGTACCTATGGACGATGGCGATGCCTCCTCCTGTTTGGTTGATGCGGTCCTTTCGGATGATCTTGTAGCCGTCCGGGATAGCTATGGCGATGTCGGGCGCTGATGAGGCGTTCATCCAGGTTTCTGTAAGAAAGGCGACGTCCGGCGATGTGGTGTCGAGTAGGTTCCAAAGTTCAATGGCGTGTCTGTGGACCGAGCGGGTGTTGAGAAGGATGCACTTCAGGTGGAGAGGGTCGGAGGTCTGTTTGGAGTTTGTGGATTTGGTGTGGGTTCTAGTGCAGTCGAGCTTTCAGGAATGGCAGGTGAAGGGTCCATGGGTGTGTCCTGCAGCGGCGTGGTAGCAGTTTGGGAGTCAGCCGGGGTTAAGTGCTGAGAGGGTGGCGGCGTCGTACGTTATGCGGGTGGAATGGATTTTGCGGGGCCCAGGGGGTTTGGCGCTGGGCGCGGACCAGGCGCGGACGGGCGTAGATGGGCTTACCTTTGGCGGACCTTCGGCGCGCATGGGGCGCGCCCGCTGCGCGTGAACGCTGCGTGTATGATGCTCTGACATAAGTGGATAGTGGGGGGGGCGGAGCGAGGGAGGGTCAGCTGGGAGGCGGGAGCGGGGTGGAGAGCCTAGCTGGGAGGCACAACAACAAAATGTCCGCAAAACAAAAGCGAAACAGGATGTGGGCAGAGGCACCGGCACAATCGGGTACAGTCTTCCCAATATAGCGCGATAACAGACTTCCAATAAAGCGCTAATATATCACACAGGCAGCAAAGATATAAGCGCGATGTGGGCTATGTGATCAAAGCGCTACGATAAATATTCAGGCAGTCAATGCAGTATTTGGCAATACGAGCAAGCGCTATAGCATACAATCAGGCAAAATGCAATTTAGTCAAAATGCAGCAATGAGCAGTCAGGCGCTACGATACCACAAGAGCAGGGAGCGAGGTGAGCGACCGCTTCTGAGCGAGTCAGGACGGTCACAGAGCTGGAGAGAGCAGGACAGCCCTTACCTTCAGTGGGAGGGAGGGTCAGCTGGGAGGCGGGAGCGGGGTGGAGAGCCTGGCTGGGAGGCACAACAACAAAATGTCCGCAAAACAAAAGCGAAACAGGATGTGGGCAGAGGCACCGGCACAATCGGGTACAGTCTTCCCAATATAGCGCGATAACAGACTTCCAATAAAGCGTTAATATATCACACAGGCAGCAAAGATATAAGCGCGACGTGGGCTATGTGATCAAAGCGCTACGATAAATATTCAGGCAGTCAATGCAGTATTTGGCAATGCGAGCAAGCGCTATAACATACAATCAGGCAAAATGCAATTTAGTCAAAATGCAGCAATGAGCAGTCAGGCGCTACGATACCACAAGAGCAGGGAGCGAGGTGAGAGACCGCTTCTGAGCGAGTCAGGACGGTCACAGAGCTGGAGAGAGCAGGACAGCCCTTACCTTCAGTGGGAGGGAGGGTCAGCTGGGAGGCGGGAGCGGGGTGGAGAGCCTGGCTGGGAGGCACAACAACAAAATGTCCGCAAAACAAAAGCGAAACAGGATGTGGGCAGAGGCACCGGCACAATCGGGTACAGTCTTCCCAATATAGCGCGATAACAGACTTCCAATAAAGCGCTACTATATCACACAGGCAGCAAAGATATAAGCGCGATGTGGGCTATGTGATCAAAGCGCTACGATAAATATTCAGGCAGTCAATGCAGTATTTGGCAATACGAGCAAGCGCTATAACATACAATCAGGCAAAATGCAATTTAGTCAAAATGCAGCAATGAGCAGTCAGGCGCTACGATACCACAAGAGCAGGGAGCGAGGTGAGCGACTGCTTCTGAGCGAGTCAGGACGGTCACAGAGCTGGAGAGAGCAGGACAGCCCTTACCTTCAGTGGGAGGGAGGGTCAGCTGGGAGGCGGGAGCGGGGTGGAGAGCCTGGCTGGGAGGCACAACAACAAAATGTCCGCAAAACAAAAGCGAAACAGGATGTGGGCAGAGGCACCGCACAATCGGGTACAGTCTTCCCAATATAGCGCGATAACAGACTTCCAATAAAGCGCTAATATATCACACAGGCAGCAAAGATATAAGCGCGATGTGGGCTATGTGATCAAAGCGCTACGATAAATATTCAGGCAGTCAATGCAGTATTTGGCAATGCGAGCAAGCGTTATAACGGATGTATGACGTTACAACTCATACTTTTACAACGCATACCATTACAACGAATTTTTTACAACGCAAAAACTTTTACAACGCATGTATTTACAACGCATGTTTTTACAACGCAGGTACCTTTACAACGCATACCATTACAACGTAAGTATTGGTAAGTATATATTATTTCTTTTAATTAAAAATAATTGAAAATAATATAATTTAATTTAATTTAATTTAATTTAATTTCATTTAATTTCATTTAATTGATTTAATTTAAATTTAATTTTATTTTATTTTTACCCTGTACCCCTGTACTCCAAAAACTCAAAACTGACCCTGAACCCTAAAAATACCCTGTACCCCAAAAACCCAAAACTGACCCTGAACCCTAAAAATACCCCTTTACCCCAAAAACCCAAAACTGACCCTGAACCCTAAAAATACCCCTGTACCCCAAAAACCCAAAACTGACCCTGAACCCTAAAAATACCCCTTTACCCAAAAAACCAAAACTGACCCTGAACCCCAAAAATACCCTTTTACCCAAAAACCCAAAACTGACCCTGAACCCTAAAAATACCCCTTTACCCAAAAACCCAAAACTGACCCTGAACCCTAAAAATACCCCTTTACCCAAAAACCCAAAACTGACCCTGAACCCTAAAAATATCCCTTAACCCAAAAACTGAAAACTGACCCTGAACCCTAAAAATACCCTTTTACCCAAAAACTGAAAACTGACCCTGAACCCTAAAAATACCCCTTTACCCAAAAACTGAAAACTGACCCTGAACCCTAAAAATACCCCTTCAGCCAAAAACTGAAAACTGACCCTGAACCCTAAAAATACCCCTTTACCCAAAAACTGAAAACTGACCCTGAACCCTAAAAATACCCTTTTACCCAAAAACTGAAAACTGACCCTGAACCCTAAAAATACCCCTTTACCCAAAAACTGAAAACTGACCCTGAACCCTAAAAATACCCTTTTACCCAAAAACTCAAAACTGACCCTGAACCCTAAAAATACCCCTTAACCCAAAAACCCAAAACTGACCCTTAACCCTAAAAATACCCCTTAAAAAAACCCAAACATATAAAATTTTAAATATAATTATATACTTACCAATACTTACGTTGTAATGGTATGCGTTGTAAAGGTACCTACGTTGTAAATACATGCGTTGTAAATACATGCGTTGTAATGGTTTTTGCGTTGTAAAAATTTCGTTGTAATGGTAGTGCATTGTAAAAGTTGCGTTGTAATGGTTGTTTCCCGTTATAACATACAATCAGGCAAAATGCAATTTAGTCAAAATGCAGCAATGAGCAGTCAGGCGCTACGATACCACAAGAGCAGGGAGCGAGGTGAGCGACCGCTTCTGAGCGAGTCAGGACGGTACTAGCTCTGGTCAAGCAGTAACCACAATCCTAGTCAAAGTAAGTCACAAGCACACTCTAAATTAACCTGTGTTCACCCTCTGGTATGTTGACACAGAGCAGTCAGGCTTAACTTGTAAAGTATTTGTGCAATATTTTAACCAGTAGAACAGTGAACACACCATACAAAAAGATTCCTCACCAGGTTAGGAAAAATAGCTCTTAATTTAATAAATAAAACAAAACCAAAACAACAAAAATCCAATATGTAGAAATTTAGACATGATTTTTTAGAGAATGAACTGTAAAAAAAGTGCTTAGAAGCAATAGGTTCTGACTTGGAATATCTGCTCACGCCGGACAAAGTCAAGAGTTCAGGCCAACCGCAATGGCTCATGCCAGAAAGAAAGTACCATAATCCTGGTCGCATCAACAAATATGCGTGGTGCAGCCAAATCGATGCATTGGTATCATCCTGCAGCAGAGTGGATGTGTCAATTTTCACCACGCAGCAGCATCGATGTGTTGATTCTGAAGGTGATGCGCCAGTTCAAAAGGCGATGTGTTGATTCTGCTCCCGCAACAGAAGATCCATCGGTTCTGAAGGCGATGCACTAGTTCTGTTTTCCCAACAGCAGCAATGCGCCGATTCTGCTCCAACAGCAGAGAATGTGTCGGGTCTGCTGGAGCAAACTCCTTAGACCCACTTCCAAGGGTCCAGGACTGGTGTAGCACCACTTGGCAGGGCAGACTCACAGATTGCAGAGTCTAGATGCAGAAGCACGATGGTTGGAAGTCTTTTATGTTCCTGAGACTTCAGATCAGGAGGCCAACCAACAAGCCCTTGGATTCACTCTGTGCTCTGGGGACAAGTGATGCAGGTTCAGTCCTTCTAACATAGGCAAGGAGGGCAGGTGGCAGCAAGGCGGCAAAACAAGGCAGCACTTCTTCCAGAGCAGCAGTCTAGCAGAGTACCAGTGCTTCAGTAGCACAGCAGTCCTTCATCCTGGCACAATATACACAGGTCCAGATGTGTACTGAAGTTGTAGAGCCTGGGGTCTAGTTTGTATGCCCAATTGTGCTTTTGAAGCATGAAAGACTTCAAAGAAGAGTCTATAAAGTGCACAGACATCCTCCCTTTCTGCCTTTTCCGGTGTAAGTGTGAGGCTGTGCCCAGCTTCTCCCTCACATCCTACCAGAATGGTCCATCAAGTCACACTTACGCTCCCATTTTGTGTGGCTGTCTAGACGGAATACACAAAGTCCAGCTGTAACCCAACAAAGACATGCAATCAGAGACAGGCCTCAGGCACACAGGGCTAAGGCCATGAAAATACCAACGTTCTCATTTTGAAAATTGAAACAATAAATTCGACTTTGCCATTAGGGGTTTCAGCTTATTATATGTCATAAGAAATCTCCAATGTTATCCTGTTAGAGGGGTAGACCTCACAGCAGTGAAAAACAAATTTGGGAGTTTTTCACTACCAGGACACTTAAAAGCATTTTTCCTACCTTAAAATTACATTGCACTCTGCCCTATGCGCTACCAGGGGCTTACCTTAGGGGTGACCTATATGTACTAAAAGGGGAGTTTAAGGCTTGACGAGGGGTTTTAAATGCCAAGTCGGCATAGCAGTATAACACAGCATTCAGGTTGCAATGTCAAGACTAAGACTTGTTTTAGAGGGCTACTCAGGTAGGTGGCACAACACATGCTGCAGGCCCACTGGTAGCATTTAATTTACAAGACCTAGGTATACAGTATACCACTGTACAAGGGACTTATATGTAAAATAAATATGCCAATTAGGTATATGATAAGCAAATTATGTTTAGGGGAATGGTCTCAAGCTCTCTAGCTCTGGTTAGCAGTGGTAATGTGCACAGGGTCCTAAGGCCGGCAAAATCAGATTCAGCAAAGTTGGAGGCAAGCAGGCAAAATGTTTGTGGGAAGACCATCCTAAAGCTGACAGGCCTAACAACAATGTATACTTACACCACTCTATGGACATACAACAATATTATGCGCTGTAATTAGTTTGTGAACTAAGCACAATGAAAATGGGACATAGCCAAAGATGGCTGTTTTGTCATGTGGAGTTATCAGGCCTGATTGAGAAAACGCTATCTTTACATGTTCAAGTTTTTAATTTGCTTTCTCTCCCCTTTAACACAATGACATTTGACACACATTCATTTGCATGCATACATAGGATTTTATTCCTCAAACTCAGTTTGCTTACAATATCATTTTGTAGGGACCATATCAGACCACCTTGATCACTCTCTCCACGGTTTAGGTTCAGCGCGCAAGATGTTATTATTTTTTTTTGCCACTCAGTGACTAAGCTATCACAATAGAATAAACAATAGTGGCCTAACTGGGGCTTTGTCATAGTAACATGGAGGATAGTATTGTACATACACATTAATTCAGAGGAGCATTTAGCTCGCACTGAGAGGTTGGTCCATGCTGGTATTCCAGCTCAGCTGATCTCTGTCAAATCATGAAAGGGATGCTGTCCTACACCACACCGAGACAGGCAGCTTGCTGACACTTACCCACAGATAAAGGGGAGTTAGACCACCAGGATAGTGATAGGGTTCTAGATCTGTTACCACAAATTCTTTTAGGGATTAGCGTTGTCATGTTCTGAGGTTGTACACCCATTTGGTATCCAGTGAGGTGAGGTTGCAAATGATGCACTGTTAGCTAGCCGGACTATAGGACACAACCCAGTGGGTGCTCAGAATCCGCCTTGTACCAGTCCAACATTTATGTTATCCAACAAACGCACAGTTTTACTTAAGAAAGTACAAATCAACGTGCACGCATTGCACTTCTGCAAATGTCTTGGGATGCCACTCTCACACACCAAACATGGGACCAACAAATGAGGGCTCTGGGGCATTCATATTATTGGAAGCTAGGGACGATTAGATGACTGGAGACAGTGAGGAATAGGGTGGAAGATTTGAAAAGTCAAATGGCTGGTGCCCAGGTTAACAATAGTTCCACATAGCCATCCCATCCTTGGCCAGACTTCCTATATGCTGTTCTTTCTCTCCTTTCGACTCGCACTCCTCCAACAAGGACCTTCGTCAGTCTAGAAATTGAAATCTCAGGCCCATACATATTAATTTTAAATTATGGTCAAGTTTGAGTTGTGTATTTGTTGCCTTTGATTCATTTGAGACATGCTTCACAGGAGGAAGGGAGGAAGAGGATCCATTTTAACATGCAGCAGTGGTGACAATGATAACATAGAGTATTTAAAGGACAGTAGAAGAGGCCATTAAAGCTCTTTCATACTGATTTGTTGCTACTGATGGCGTGTAGATGTACCTTTTTTGAATTTGCAATTGGTGTCTGTTATAACTTACAGAAGAGATACTCATCGCCCTCTCCTAGCCATTACTGAACCACACTTCATTATAAATCCCATTTCCAATATGGAAACAGCCTTCCCACCTAGTTCTGACATTTGAATTTCTCATCTGTATCCGAATCTGATGACTACCATTTGTATAATCTTACACACTAGGGCTCTCATTTACTAAAAATGTGTGTGGGCGCTCGCACAACACAATGCGATGGAACGACAGGATACATTTACTTAAAATTTTGAAGGTCAGCTAATGCAGGGCTAAATTTGATTTTGTTACCTGAGAGCCTGTACAAACATTATTTCATAGTCATTGAGGTACTCTTTCATCTTACAGATTCTAGGTCTTAGGGATCAATTGACACTCACTGTCATTCACAGAATGATGGAGAAGCTGCAAGATAGTTGATATTCAGTAGAAGCCTGCAAGAGATTGTCAAATGCAGATGCATAATTTTGCCTGACAGTCAGTTCTTTCCACAAAGAACCTAGCCACAAAGCTAGTCTTAATCAATGATAGCCACAAAGGGGGAGGATTGATTTGTCCACGTCAAGATAATAGAAAAGTGCAAAATCCGCCTCAACACTAACTGTTGACAACATTTCCACATGTTTGTCATTTCTAAGTGATCCCATTTAGTACCTGTCATTAAGTATGCGTGAGGCTGTGAGATCTATTTGTTGTACAGGAGTGTTGCCCCCACTCCTCTTTGCAAACTGAGGATGATCCTCAAATAATGCTGCAAGCCGTGCTTGATAGGGCAGTACTGAGAGGGACACACAGTGAAAGAGAGCTAAAAGTTGTGTGTGTGTGTGTATATCACAAATACACTAAACCGGACCCTAATCAATGGTTTACTCAGAGAACTCAAAAGATGTTACTGTTATTCGAAAGACTATTGTATGAAATTCATATATGTTATGAACGGCCTCAAATAGCATTTTTGGCCTAACTGTAATAATGGCAATTGACTCCGCAATCTGCGAGGCCGTTTCTCACTGATAATAGGAGGCAATATCAAACTGCCCAGTTCTCTAGTGTTTTGGTTCATAAACTAGCCCAATCCACACTCTATTAAATCTCAAAAAGTGTAAATGAAAAAGCAGCATCTTTTTTACTCATAGCTCTGGATTCTTTGGAGCAAGTGCTTACAATTACCAAAGCATGAGAGCTTTTCATGACTTGACCCTCAAAGTGTCGGAGAAGAGAAATTAGATCAGTAAAACTCAAGATAACTTGACCACAAAAGAAAAAGGATTAAATCCAGAAGATTAAATTGAGTGAAGAAATGTCAGAGCATTCAAAACTGAAACAAATGTCATATATGAAGGTGGTGGAAAAGACAGACAGGTCCTCTTCAAGAACACCAAGGAGGCCAAGCAGACATTCATCTAAGAAAATGACCTCTTAAACAGAGCCTTCTATATATACAGTTGCGACGGAGAACTCCACACAAAAAAAGATTGGGCAGACCTATCTTTTAATGTGCAGAGTACTCCGCCTCCACTACAGAGTCTTCACAGTTGTAAAACTTAGGGGCATACTCACAAGGATTTATCTCAGAATTATTCCCACTTTAACGCATCAAAAGTGGTGATAGAATTAACACCCCATTCATAAGCTAGTTCAAACTGCAGACAACACCAGTATTCCCGCGATAGCTGCCCCCGAATTTATCTACACAGTGGACACCACAAACACTAATGAGATGCAGAGTAGGCATTCCCATGCAAAAACACACCAGAAAACCACAACACCACAATCACAACGAACTGCCAGATCTGCGAAGCGAATCAAAAACAGTGGATAACCTGTGGAGCACCTAGGGATTTTACACCTGCCTTTTGCTGTTGTTAAGCAGGACGACTACCAGCAGCATGGAAGGGAACACAGCCAGGAGCCTTTTAAGATGCAGTTATTCCAGATGGAAGGTGTCTTCCTAAGTTAGCACCACTAAAATGACAGTATTTATGTTTAAAACAAATATTCAGACTTCGAGGAAGCTGATTGCCGAGGCCACCATGCTGCCAGTCTCACAGTGACACCTGGCTTCCAGCAGGGGCAGTGTTGGGAAGGGAGCTAAAGGTAGTGATGAAGGGACTTCTCAGCCGATAACTGGCCATTCACAACGTATCGCTGGCTAACGCAGGAATTTAATTCGCCATTGCGATAATTAGTACCTGGGGTTTCACACCCCTTCCCTGTTACTATGGCCATGTACCGCAGCCTTGAAAATAGCCCTCTAACATGGCGATATTAATCAGGGTTAGGCAGCGTTAGCTTTTCTTGCGATGACTGACGATGGCAATAGTTATTACCCATGTTTGTGAATATACCCCTTACTGTTAACTCATAGTTTGTGAATACCTCCCAAAAAAACGTGCACAAAAATGTATATTTCCTCTTGTATATGAGGCCCTATGTGCGTGGATTCCTGTGCTGAAGGAGATTGCAATTCTTTTTGTTCTTTTGGGAGTACACGTCCCAAAAATGTAGCATCCAAGGTATCAAACAAGTCAAAAGCAATAAATGAGGAGGTGATCATACTGCTCAAAAGAGATGCATCGTGGGTAGAACATTTGGAGACCTTTAAACCAGGTGGTCACGATATTGGAAGTGATTTTTACATTTTTGGGGGATTTCACTCTTTAGTGTGGAAGTGAAAACACTTGCCTTTTTATTTAGCCTATTGGCTCTTTTTCCTCTCCTTTTTGTTTTATCTTTCATCTACTTCGACGTGAATCTTTTTGATGTGCACTAGCTAGTCTTTTATTTTTATTTTTTAGAAACCACTCCCAAACTTTCCAGCCCAGACAACTCTGCACTATGATTTTTTATCAGGACCAATTTGCCACGAGCACAAACATTGAGCTAAGCATCCAGCCTTGGGTTTGTTCTGCTCACCCCTGTTGGGACTACAGAACATAACGTTATGCCACCACCTCTGTGTCACTGCATTTATGCATATCCAAGGTTACATGTTGTGAAAGGAATCGGCAGGCTACAATAACTCAGGTTTATAAGAGAAGCTAATTTGGACAGCGACATGACTGCTCAATATTATGGCTTACTCCTCTGTGTGACGCTTTTGAAACACCGGCCTCACACCATAATGTTGTGGGTTTGTGCTGCTTTATGTTTCGCTGCTTCCTAATCTCTAAAGTCTGGCTCAGGTGCGTATGGTTTTCTTTACTTGTCTGGATTCACTAATTAAAGTTACTAATATGCTCTTGATATCTCAGTTTCCAAACCTACATCTCACCGCCCCCAGTCTAAGAAGGTTTATGTAATTTCCTGGTCAGGGATTTCTCTGTGGTCACACAGGAGGTGTACCATACACTTTGGTTTTGATGCCTACAAATAAAGGTGTGAGAGTGACTGATGTATTAGCTTCACATGCTCATTTTAGGGGTGGCATGGAGAAAAGGTGGTGTCATGCTAAATACATATAGTAATCAGTTGACTCCATGTCATCGGGACTCCACATGTCCATTGCTGGACTTTGCTTTTACATATCATTCTTATAAGATTGGCTAAATTTAAATGAACCCAGACTACAACTCCTAGAATGCACTTATATGTTAAATCAAAACCCTGAACAGGAAATGTTCTTTTATGGTGACATTGAGTCATCTGGTCACCCTTTCAATACATTATTAAAACAGGTGCTCCTAGAGAACATAACATTTTGAGCTGTTGTCACTATCTTTCAATGCTCTTTCAGATAACTGTTGAGCTATGTGCATATCCTAATTTTTGGTGGCTGAAGTGTTTCACAACATGCACCAAATACTTTAGGCTGAACACGATGAAGTAATCATGGCAAGGCCGTCTTGTTTTTTCTTTTGGTTTCCCTATCTAGTGCTCTAACAAATTGAGTTTGCACCACTTAGCTTCTGATGAAGATCACAAAGGACCCAAAACCATGAAATGCACTGGTCGGCCAATAATGCCCCCTATATCTTTTCTTAACCGGGCATTTGTTTTCCTTTTTCTTGCATGCTTGAGCTTCACTTTGTGTTGATTGTGCCTCTATAGTGTTTGAAATGTGAGTTTATTTTTTAGGTCTCGCCTATTATATCCCGCAGGGATAAATCGGCGAGATTTATAGTAAGCGGTTCAAAAAGTCTACCAAACTGCGGATCGCGTACAGTTCATGTGAGCTATGCACGTGCACAGAACCAGCCGCAACCCACCAGCGAGTCCACCGACATCCCTTCTTCACAAGACCTCTGCGACAAACTCAGCACCTTTTTCCACCACAAAATCAAGAGCATCTACGACAACTTCGACGAAGACAACCAACACCCTGAACCCTCACCAACCACCCCCGGCACCCTGAAGCCAGCGATCGACAACTGGACAGCCCTCACCTCCGAAGACACACTGAAGACGATGAAGTCAATCCATTTCGGGGCCCCCACAGACCCCTGCCCCCACCACATTTTCAACAGAGCCGCTGACACCATCTCACCCATGCTCTGCCACACCATCAACCGCTCCCTGGCAACTGCCTCACTCCCTGGCAACCGCCTCATTCCCTAGCGACTGGAAACACGCTGAGATCAATCCCCTCCTAAAGAAACCCTCGGTAGACCCCACTGACCTCAAAAACTACACACCCATCTGCCTGCTCCCGTTCCCAGCGAAAGTCATTGAGAAAGCCATCAACAGCCATCTCGACACATTCATCGAAGAGCACAACATCCTCGACTCCTCCCAATTCAGCTTCAGAAAAAAAACACAGTACGGAAACCCCACTCCTTGCCGCATACCATACCATACTGGACAAAGAAGAAACAACAGCCCTCATCCTCCAAGTCCTCTCAGCAGCATTCGACACAGTCTCTCACCGCATCCTAATAGGCAGACTCCATGACACAGGGATCCAAGACAAGGCCCCTGACTGGATCTGCTCCGTCCTCTCCGGCAGAACACAGCGGGTCAGACTCCCCCCTTTCTTCTCAGACCCCACACCTACCACCTGCAGAGTCCCCGAGGGGTCCTCCCTCAGCCCTACGCTCTTCAACGTCTACATGGCTCTGCTCGCCCCCATTGTCAGAACCTACAGACTCAACATTGTGTCATACGCAGACAACACCCAACTCATCCTCTCCCTATCCAACGAACCCAACACCGCCAGACACAACTTTTGAGATGGCATGGAAGCCGTTGTCAAATAAATGAAAAACAGCTGCCTACAACTAAACAAAAACAAAACGGAAGTACTCATCATGGGCCCAAACCCAGATGCCTGGAACGACACCTGGTGGCCCCCCGCCCTTGGAAGCCTGCCCACCCCCACAGACCAAGCCGCAACCTGGGAATCATCCTGGACTTAGAGCTCAACATGGACCACCAGATCAACTCTGTCTCATCCTCCTGCTTCCACACCCTCCGCTTCCTACGTAGGACCTTCAAATGGATTCCCTTCAAACACAGAAAGACCCTACTCACGCCCTGGTCACCAGCAGGCTCGACTACGGCAACGCAATCTCTGCCGGAATAATCAAAACCCTCACCCGCAAGCTACAGAACATCCAAAACGCCGCCGCAAGACTGGTCCTCAACCTGCCAAGCCACTGCAACATCTCCCAGCACCTGCGCACACTCCACTGGCTCCCCATCGAAGCTAGAGTCACCTTCAAGATGCTAACCCACGCTCACAAGGCCCTCCACGACACCGGACCAGCATACCTGAACAGCCGACTCAAATTCCACGCATTCCAAAGGACCCTACGATCAGCCCAGCTCTCCCACACCAGAAAAACCAGATCGGGAGGCCGCTCCTTCGCCTTCCGTGCAACCAGTGCCTGGAACAACCTTCCGCTCCACCTCAGACAGATAACATTGCTCCCCCTCTTCGCAGGAAAACTAAAAACCTGGCTCTTCGACAGACCCCCTTCTTGATGGACTGGAACCTGTGATTACCCACCACACCCCCAGTGCCTTGAGACCCTTACGGATGAGTAGTCGCACTTAACAAACACCTGATTTTATTTGATAGAAGATGATAACTAATGTTTGCATGAACAGCAGGCATCACTAAAACATGTCAAACAATGGCCTAACTGGTGCCAAAACATACCATATTTGGCAGTACATGCATGACATCTTCAGTTCCCTTTTACTCTAGTGATTGCTCACCATACTTCTATTGCATTTAGCATAGATTCAAACATGTGGGCACACATAGGGCAGGATTAGAACGACAATTGGAGCAGTACATACAACTCTTCTTTCATATTCCTTTTGAGACACAGACTCTACATCTCCAACAAACTAATGCTTTTTTGGGGGTAGGAGGAATGCATCCAAGAAAGTGACAATTTTTCAATCAGCCACATCCTCACCACTGCATTTCTTGAAACTGTTGCTTGCTCCACTGGGTATTTGGACCAACTATCGAGTCCAAGGTATTGTATGGACAAAATATAATGTCAAAAATATCAAGGACATGAATATAGTGAAGATAAGTTTCAATCTGTATGCAACATTTTACTATACTTAACTCAATTTATATGTACCTTGATGAATGATATATATTCAAGGTACATAGATGCTGAGTTAAGAATAGTAAATCTACACCTACCTATTTGCACTTACCTTCTCAATATTTTGATACTCTATATTTTTGACACTATATTCTGTCCACACAATCTTTTTGTACACAATATTCTGTCAGTGATCCTTTCACTGCAACAAGGCTGTCTATTATAAACTGCAGAAACTATACAAACGTTGTCTTGCCATCCGGAGAATGTTATGCTACGCTGGTGAGGGTGTGTGAGGGTGAGTGAGGGTGAGGGTGTGTGTGGGTGAGGGGGTGTGATGGTGAGGGTGTGTGAGGGTGAGAGGGTGTGAGGGGGTGTGACGGTGTGTGAATGAGGGTGTGTGAGGGTGTGTGAGGGTGAGGGTGTGTGAAGGTGAGTGAGGGTGAGAGGGGGTGAGCATGTGTGAGGGTGAGGGGGTGTGATGGTGTGTGAGGGTGAGTGAGGGTGTGTCAGGGTGAGAGGGGGTGAGGCTGTGTTAGGGTGAGGGGGTGAGGGTGTGTGAGGGTGAGGGGGTGTGAGGGTGAGTGAGGGTGTGTGAGGATGAGAGGGTGAGGGGGTTTTGAGTGAGTGAGGGTGAGTGAGGGTAAGTGAGGGTGTGTGAGGGTGTGTGAGGTTGAGTGAGGGGGTGTGAGGGTGAGGGGGTGTGAGGGTGAGGGGGTGTGAGGGGGTGTGAGGGTGTGAGGGTGAGGGGGTGTTAGGGTGAGGGGTGTTAGGTGAGGGGCGTGAGGGTGAGGGGGTATGAGGGGGAGGGGGTGTGAGAGTGAGGGGGTGTGAGGGTGAGGGTATGTGAGAGTGAGGGGTGTGAGGGTGAGGGGGTGTCGAGAGTGAGGGGGTGTGAGAGTGAGGGGATGTGAGGGTGACGGGGTGTGAGGGGGTGTGAGGGTGAGGTGGTGTGAGGGTGAGGGGGTGTGAAGGGGTGTGAGGGTGAGAGGGGGTGAGGGGGTGTGAGGGTGAAGGTGTGTGAAGGTGAGGGGGTGTGAGGGTAAGTGAGGGTGAGTGAGGGTGAGAGGCTGAGGGGGTGTGAGGGTGAGTGAGGGTGTGTGAGGGTGAGGGTGTGTGAGGGTGAGGGTGAGTGAGGGGGTGTGAGGGTGTGTGAGGGTGAGGGTGTGTGAGGGTGTGAGGGTGAGGGGGTGTGAGGGTGAGGGGGTGTGAGGGGGAGAGGGAGTGAGGGTGAGGGGGTGTGAGGGTAAGGGTGTGCATGAGGGTGAGGGGTGCGAGGGTGTGGGGGTGTGAGTGAGGGTGTGTGAGGGTGTGTGAGGGGGAGGGTGTGGGGTTGTGAGGGTGTGGGGTTGTGAGGGTGAGGGTGTGAGGGTGAGGGAGGGTGAGGGTGATGGGGGTGAGGGGGTGTGAGGGTGAGAGGGTGTGAGGGTGAGGGGGTGTGAGGGTGTGTGAGGGTGAGAGGGTGTGAGGGTGTGGGGTTGTGAGGGTGTGGGGTTGTGAGGGTGAGGGTGTGAGGGTGAGGGAGGGTGAGGGTGATGGGGTGAGGGGGGGTGAGGGTGAGGGGGTGTGAGGGTGAGGGGGTGTGAGGGTGAGGGTGTGTGAGGGTGAGAGTGTGTGTGAGGGGGTGTGTGAGGGTGTGGGTGTGAGGGTGACGGGGTGTGAGGGTGACGGGGTGTGAGGGTGACGGGGGTGAGGGTGAGGGGGCAAGGGGGTGTGAGGGTGAGAGGGTGTGTGAGGGTGAGAGGGTGTGTGAGAGGGTTTGTGAGGGTTTTGGGGTGTGAGGGTGAGGGTGTGTGACGGTGAGAGGGTGTGTGAGGGTGAGAGGGTGTGTGAGGGTGAGAGGGTGTGTGAGGGTAAGTGGGTGAGTGAGGGTGAGGGTGGGTGAGGGGGTGTGAGGGGGTGTGAGAGTGTGGGTGAAGGAGGGCCTTGAACACCAACACTCGAGAGTGCAGGGGCTCGGGGGAAGGCCTCACTTAATGGTGGAGCTGCGAGGGAGGGAGAGCAATTTCACTGACAATGAGTATACCTAAAGGTGAGTTATTTGGAATTTGAAAAAAGATCTGAACTTGTAATGTTCTCTCTTTAGTTGAATATTTATTTTTTTCAGAATGTTTGGGGTATAATCTGTTCCTTTTGGAAGTGTTTTAAAAATGAAAGTGGTATGGAGCTTGATGGCGATGTCTGTGTGGCTGTTGGGTGACGGTGTGTGTGTAGTGGCGGTTAGCTAGTGGTGCGTGTATAGTGGGGGTTGCTTGCGGTATGTGTACTGGGGTAGGTTGGAAATGTGCGGGTAGTAATAATGTGATTGAAGTGTTTTTTGGCTGGCAAAATGTGTACAATGATTTGCAGGATGCGTTTGTATGTACATTGGCTGCTGTCTGGGGGAGTAGTCGTGTAATTGCTGTGTCTATCCTGTGGGCGTAGGGAAGAAAAGGGGCCTTGAATTGAGTAGTTTTTTTATGTGAATGTTGTGATGGGGCAGCAGCTAGTTGTGTCAATGGTTTTCTGTCGTGTATGAAAGGCTTGCGAATGGACTATAAAGTGGTTGATGCCTTGCTGTGGATTTAAAGCTCAAGAGCTATGCATCTTAGGTTCAGTATTCTGATATTCCAATTATCTTAGTAACAAATAAGTTTTGCATTTTGATTTATGTGAGATTATTTATTAGTAGCTGTTGCAATTTGAACTTTCCACTCACCCATTTGCCAAGTCAACCAGTATGTGTCCATATTTGAGTATTGGCTGGGTGTGCATCATTAGTTTTCTTTTCTAACCTTCACTGCCAGTATGCATATTGTCTCTAGGGAAAATCTACAAAACCCAGATACAAAACCCAGACATTTCTAAAAACTAGATACACACGTGTGTGGCTGGGCTTACTACCAGTGAAAGGAGTGGATCTTACTAGGAACCATCCAAACTAGGGATCATCTTCGAATAGCCCTTGGTTTGATTTGATTCTGTTGCAGGATTTGGACAACCGACAAAGAGCATATGTTTCTGCAACCAGAAGAGTCTGCTATGACATCATACTCGACTCCTCCCTCACCAGGACCCGACAGATAAATGCTGTCTCCTTCACGTGCTTCAACACCCTCAGCATCCTTTGCAAGACTTTCTAGTGGATCCCCCCTGAATCCAGAAAGACTGTCACCCACACACTCATACCAAGCAGACTGGACCATGGAAATGACCTCTATGCCGGAATCAACAAATCCCTGCTCCGGAAACTCCAGATGATCCAGAACACCGCTGCCAGACTCGTCCTCGGCAACCCACGACATGAACACATCACCCAAAACCTTTGAGACCTCCACTGGCTCCCCATCGAGAAGAGGGTACCCTTCAAGCTACTCCCTCACATCTACAAATCCCTCCACAACACCAGACCCCAAAACCTCAATGAAAGAGTCTCCTTCCACATACCCAAGAGAGACCTCCGCTCCGCTGACCTCACCCTTGCCGAAACCCCATGCATTTGTAGAGCCGGAGTGGGGGGAAGAGCCTACTCCTACATCACAGCAAAGACCTGGAACGAGCTCCTGCTCAACATCAGATGTTCCCCACTCTGCACACCTTAAGGAACAGCTCCAAGACCTGGCTCTTCGGCTGATTCAGAGCTGCACCCCACCCACCCCAGCACCTTGAGACCCTCATGGGTGAGTAGTGCACTTCACAAATCCCTGATTGATTGATTTATTGATTGATTAATGGATACTTTTGTAAGACCACCGTCATGACAAAAATGTACAGGTGTAAATGTTGTCATCAATTGCAATTTTTTCTGACTTATAACATTTGTTTTTATCTCAACACTTAGGGCCTCATTTGTATGCCGGTTGGCTTGCCACTGACAGCCTGTCGACAGTGGTTCAACCGGCTGACAGCCCTTCAGTCCGACGGCCAGATTATGATACTGGCGGACGGATAGTTTGCTGTCAGGGGGAAGGCTGCTGCCTTCGACAGGATCTAGGATCCTGGCGGAGTGATGTTGGAGTCCTATCCCTACAATGGAGGCTGTGCCTGTTCAGGCACCACCGCAGGGATTAGGGTGTCCATTTCTGACTGCCTTTTCATGGCGGTCCAACCGCCATGAAAAGGCAGCTCGAAAGGCACTTTGGGGGTCCCAAGCAGGGCCCCCGTACGTCGGGGACCACTGCACACTGAAGTGCACCCCCACACATCCATGCACCATGTGCCAGGCAGCACATGGTGCCTGGCACACGGTCCTTGGATCTGCACAAAGTGGCTTTTCCTACTGTGGCTTGTGCGGCGGGTCTTTTCCAGAGCCACATCGCAAGCCGCAGTAGGAAAAAGCACTTTCCAACCACCTTCCCAGCAGTCCGATAATAATTGGGCAGGTGGGACCGCCGACTCATTGTTGCACGGACACCTGTCTGCGTCGATGGCAGTCAGATGCTCATCCTACTGCCCTAGTAATGAAGGCTTTCATTTCTGTTAGAAAACCATGAGCCGTCTACATGCTGAATTTAGACTTTTGTTTAGTATTCAGAAATGTATAACTTCCTGGATTCTTTTTCTACCTCAACTGCAAGTATGTTAAAATTGCAAAACAAATTGGTAAAATGAACAATCAATTAGAAAAATGCAAGAACTGAGCGAAAAATTGGTTTTATTTTACAACTTTTGTTGTTCCTGAAAGCTGGGAAAATGGATAACCTTAGCACAGTAGGCATTTGTTAATGCCATTGGTACTGACAAAAACATATGCCTTCTTGCACAACAGTTTTTTACTATTTTTCCACAAACAACACTTTTGCTCTATTTTGGCAATTATTTTGCTTCCCAGTTCTGATGCTCCTATCCAAGCCAGACACTTCAAATAAGGAAATTCCAAAATATGCACAAAGGGGTAACAGTCAATCCCCAAACTGCAGCACCGGTATCTTTAGCCAGGAGCTGCAACATAGCAATCTCATATCCGAGGTGGTGCTGGTGAGATAGGAGTGTCATAACTCACTATATATTATATCATCGGAGGAACACAATATCTGTATGACATAATTGCAGTGGAGCTTTGAGATCTTGGAATAATTTAGAAACTCACACTACTAGTTGTGACACTGCTTCTGTTGCTTTTGAGCTGGGTCTGGTTGCTCAGTGGATTAAAGCAGCCACTGCAGGGGCCTGTGTTTTGACCTCATGGTCACTGGTTCAAATCCCATTGGGTCCGCTCAGCCTTTTATCGACCTGAGGTCGATAAAATGAGCACCATTGAGTTGGGTAACAATAAACATCTGTTATTCAGCGCCAGGACACCTACGGGTAATTGTGCGCTTTACAATTACACATGTTATGTTATGTTCTGCCCTGAAGAAGTGTAGTCATGGACAAAACGTGTTGGCTGCTTGAATGTCATATCTCTGTATATACAGAATAGGTGCATGTTGTAATTTGGGGTCCGTTGTCATATTCTGGGTTTGACAAGTATTTGTCAAAAACGCTCACTCTCCTACTGAGTAGGTCCCCGTTGCTTTAAAAAATTTGTTAGGAGCACCTCCCTTATGTCAGTAATGTGGCCCTCCAGTGTGCCAGGGCCACCATTTTGTTATGGATGCCCCTGTATGCTATAGATGCCCCCCTTACACCAAATATCGCCTACAATATGCCCTTGTCAGACTTCCATTGATGCCATCAATACACCATCTGAACCCTCTTAAAAAATAAGAGTCTATCATGGCCAGTATTTAGTCATAGGAGTCAGCCTCCACCCCTCCATGTGAAATGGTTGTGCCAATAATTCTCTCCAATATGCCAGTGACAGTATCTTGCAATGGGTATCTGATTTACCAAAAAGTACCTTCAGGACTAGGACAAAGCTAGCCAACATAAAGCACACACACACTCTCCATGTTCACACATTGTCTCACTCTTTCACTCACAGTCTGACACAATAATACATACTGTCAAACACTGTTTCACTCACTGTGACACTTACCCTCCTTCACTCTCACTCATTGTCTCACTCACAATATCACACTGTCTCACAGTCTTACTCATTGTCTCAAACTATCTCACTGTCACAGTCACTTACTGTCTCAATCACAGTCTCATTCACTGTCACTCACTCTATCTTACTTGCATCCTCACACACTGTCTTGCTCACTTGCTACAGTCTGACAAGGTTAAGACTCACAAGCTCAGACATGCTCACACATTGTCTCACTTTGTGTATCCGTCACTTTGCGCACACACTCACTGTCTTGCACACTTTCTCGTTCACTGTCACTCACTGATACTCACTCTCACACTCAATCTAAGTCACGTCATGAGGCGGCAACCGCAGGAATTGCCAGCACCTCCCCCCTCTTACATACCACCCCAGGAACCGACACGGGTGGCAACAGGTCGGGCTACGCCACTGCATTCACATGCAAACACTGTGTCTGTCTCACTAACTATGTTGCACTGTCTCATTCATTATGTCTCCAGCATCAAAGGGTCCATGCAAATACACTGTTCATGCTACATCTTTGAGCATCCTGCGTTTTCACCCCGCCTTTTCTTAACTATGTGACAATTTAGAATAAACTTGCATGAAAGTCTGATTTGCCTGTAGCCGTGAGATGAGGTTGACCTCTGCATCTACACTTACCATTTCTTTTTCTTTCCTCACTCAAACAACCGGCATAGCCTTTTGAACCACCAATCTGGTCTTGAGGAAGTAGCTATGGACAGCATCCAAAAAATACTTGAGATAGACTTGCATTAGAGAACCAACCTTAACACTGGTTGTTTTCTACGGCCTTTTCAAAAACGTTTTTAGCAAACCTGAAGCGTAAAAATGGAAAGTTTGCAACACTTTCAACTTCCAGTCCCTCCTTTGTCTAGCTAACCCAGCTTTACTAAACCTCAAAACATTTGCTTGTTCTATATTGAAGCGAAGTTGATTCCTCCTATTTTCTAGATTAAAACTGAGTAGATTCCTCTTATTTTCTAGGTTGAAACTGTGTTGATTCCTCTTAACATAGATATATGCTGATGCCAGCATAGGCCGCTGGCCAAACACAACAAAGTCTGTGAAAGCAGTGTTGTCTGAACAAAAAAGGGTTTAATATTTCATTGTTTTGAGTTTGGAACGATAAGCGCCAAGGCTGTTAGCACAATCAAGAATCTAAAAGAAGAAGATAAAAAGCAGAGGAGTGAGAGAACCAACATTCTTGCTCAACCTAGCCGTTTGACATAAAGAGCTCAAAACTTGCATTATCCACCATAATTTACTGAAACAAAGGAGTTCTATTTATGTCCTGTCTGAAAATGTAACCTATGCAAAAACTCAAATCTGATCTTTATGTTGGATTAACAAAACCATTACAATATAGAACCAAACATATTGCATTTAAATATAAGCCATGCAGTAATTGGGCATTCAAAATAAACAAGTTATATTAAAACTCTGAAGTTTCTATTCCTTAAGCTATCTCTGAAATGTATGGAAACTACAAACATAAGGTTATGCCAAGAGGAGATAGATAAATATAGATCTCAAAATAAAAGCTTTAAGACAATATTTAAAAAAAATAACCAGTTTCTATGTTAAATGAAAATCCATCTGTTCTTCCCCAAAGCTTTTGCCTCACCTCCTTCATTTTTGCTGGACTTCTTTTTGCTCTCCTTAGGACTCTACTCACTTTACCATTGCTGACCAGTGCTAAAATGCTTGTGCTCAAATCCCTTAAACCTGGTTAATTTGCCTTATACCCAATTGGTATATTTAATTTACTTGTAAGTTCCTCGTTTGAGTACTGTAAATTAAATTCTGCCAGTGGGTCACAGAAAGTATTGTGCCAACCGCATAAGACGCGCTATAAAACATGTTCCAGGCCAGCCACTTCAGCCTGAATGCAATTTCAAACTACCATGTTGACTTTCCATTATAATCCCCTAGCCAAGCCTTAAATTCCCATTTTATTACACATATGTCACCCCTAGGGTAGGTCCTAGGTAGCCCACAGGGAAGGGTGCTCTGTCGTTAGAAGGTTGGACATGTGCTTTTAAGTTTTCCATGTCTTGGTATTGTAAAATTCCTGAATTTGTTTTTCACTCCTGTGAGCCTACCACTCTCTTAGGATAACAATGGTGATCCCTTATCACATTTAATAAGCTGCAATTTCCAAATGGGAGCAGGTGGTCATGTCAAGTTTGGTGTCTGTGAAATTGTAATGATAAACCCTTTTCAAATGGTAAGGTCGAATTTTTCATTACAATTTTGAAAATGCCACTTTTAGAAATAAAAAAACAGTTAAAAAGAAGATGAACCGATTGAAATTTAATTAATTGGATTCATATTAAGGTCATGGCTGTGCAACTTGGTGGAACCTGTAAAAAAGTCCCCCCCCCTGTTTTTATTTTTACTTTTAGAAAGTTGGCATTTTCCTGCCCTTTTGTGCCTGTAGCCTGTCTTTGGTCATATGACTGGATGTAGGTGACAGTTAGCTTTTTGTGAATTTCTCCCAGACAGCCGCAAAACAGAAGGATTAGGTGTGCCTGGATGTGCAATCTGTTACAGTATGGGGGCAGAGCTGAGTATAGTCCCACTTACAACTGAATAGCCTGTGCTCTGCCTTCACACAAAGGGCCTAATGGCCCTACATTGCAACTACTGCCAGCTTGGAGACAGAGTAGGAGAGACATGGCATTCAATACACTTCAAAGTCACTGTCTATGATCTTCTCCCACCTTCCATTACCAGGGAACGAGGGTATAAAATAAAAAAGAGGCCCCTAGACACCAATTCTTATGTATACTTCTAAACCTTTGGATACTCTGCCAGGGTGAAGGACTGCTGTTCTGCTGAAAGGACTGTGTGAGAAGTTGGCCTGATATATGATGCTCACTAGTTCTAGTGATCACCTTGTATCAGTCCAAACAACCCTTATGGTGATTGGTTGTAAGTCAACCTTATAGACCAGCTATCCTAATGGCAGCATGGACAAAGCAGTCTTAGGCTAAACTCTTTTGGCATGTGAAGCCAGCTGTTTTACCACAATATAACCCCTTGAATACCAGATGAAAGGACACCACACAGGTTGTTATGAAAATAAACAGTATATTTATTAATAACAACACCTCTGAACTCTTTATGAGGTCAGAGGGCTAAGCACATGACAATCTCTTTACGAAAAATACGACAAGTTGCACAAAATTACAATGGTGCCCTAGGTGCACGACAAACCATATACTAAGTAAGTGGAATGTGAAAGTCGATAAAAGGAATGGAGCTGTCCAGAGGCTGTAGGATCGATGGGGCCACGCTACACTAGCTTCAGGTAAGTAATAGGAGGCCCACGGAACGCGTGTGCAGAGTGTGAACTCACACGCGAGATGCGTAACAACGTCTATGGACAGTACAGTTCAAGTAAAAAGGTGAGTACGGACAATCCTGACTAGGTAGGACTAAAACGACTGTGGAACGGGACACTAGGACAGTTAAACTACCGTTGAGCACCGAAATGCTCTCGTTACCTCACCCACGGGCTGCGGGTGCATAGGTGCCAAAGTGTGTCGGGTTCTCGCGTTGAAGTCAATGGAGCCTGAAAGAAAAGATGCTGCAGGCGACCAGGAGGAAGATGTCCGGTGCGATCGAAGGGTGGATCGGTGAAGAAGGGGACCTGAAAGCAGAGGGGACAGTGTTCAAAGTCACTAGCCAGTGACCGGTGTGGAACCAGGAAGGAACTAGGTGCTGTCGTCGCGATCAGGTGAAGAGTGGATGCTTGACTCTGCAGCCACGTGGACCAGGAGGTGTCTTCGATGACCAGGATGGAGGCACGAGCTGTCCCACGCAGGCTCTCGCTGTCGGCGGTGTCGGATCCGGAATTGGAGTCAACAGGCCTTGGCAAAGGCAACCCCCGCGGTGAAGGGAAAAGACATCTGGTGCGGACCCGGAGAGTCCGGGGTGCCCCTCTTTTTGAAGGGAGCAAGGGCCAGTCTGGAGCAACCAGACCAGCAGCAAATATTCAAAGGTTCATCATCTAGGAGGCCACTAGCCAGCCGGCAAGTGACCAGACAATGCGTTGAGCAGCAGACAAGCAGAAGGGCCCCACGCAGATCTCGTGGATGCTGGAGGGCTGATCTTCGGTGCAGGGGCTGCTCGGGGCTGGGGCTTCTCAATCCCCAAAGCACTTGGTCGAGTTTACCTCGGGAGTCATGCTGGAAGCGAAGTGCAGGTTCGTTCAAGATGGCCGGTCCCACGTGTCTCGTCACACCCACGGGTCTCAGCTTTGCTGCAGATGTGAGTTGAGGTCGGAGAGGTCTGGGAATCTGGGTCTTGTCGGGCTCTGAAGTCTGGATCCTCGAGGGAAGACGACAAAGTGAAGCCGCTGGATGCTTGATGGTGCCTGCAGTTGCAGGGTGGACACACCTTGTCCACAAGGGAGATTCTTCAGTCTTCTGTGGAGCAGAACGTCGAAGTCCAGAGTTTCTTCTTGTAGAATTGTTCAGGATAATCTAATTTGGAATGGGACCAGCTCCTACCTTTATCCTGCTAAAGGGGGCTGCACTACTGACTAGGTCCCTCCCCTGGGTGGGACCAGGAAGAGGGGTGGCTACACCCCCTATCCTTTGTCCGGTTTCCCGCCAGAGCTGGGGCAGGGATGCCCCAGCAACTGGTTTGAACCGGTGTATGCACAGGGCACCTTGTGTGCCCCAGGCATGTCTCATTCCTTTCAGGCCTATCCTCCCCAATACACAAAATCCTGTCTGGGGTGGTGCTAGCACGTCCCAAGGCAGGAAACCCTTTGTCCAAGCCGCCCTCGCTGGAAGGACTCCCAGCAGCAGGAGGTCAGACTTGTGTCTGTGGTGGCAGCATCCATTTTGTGATGCCAAGGCTCGAGTTAACTTTAACCGGGGTTCACAGTTACATACATGTCGTGCCCCTCTAGAAGGGTGGAATGCTACCCCCGTCGCCGGAATTGGCGAGGGGGTAGTATTCCAATTCGTATGACACCTTACTCGACATGTTTTGATAATGTTATACCAGAGTTAGCATTTAACCGCGAGGTTGATAATGCACTTAAGAGTATATGGTATAGCGTGATCATGGAACAGTTATTAGGACTTGGTTACGCTAGCTGCAAACGGGCTCAGCTCATGCCAGAGCACCATCTCACATAATTCCAAGCACTCTGCCTTCAGGATTGATAAGGCCTTCCATAGGAGTGACTGATAGGAATATATGTGTCCATTTTAGGGTTAGATATAGGTATACTATATCTACAGCAAAGGTTGTTTACACCACCTTGCCCCAGCTGTCATGCAGCCAGTTGTGTCAGTTTTAGATGGCCATCCAGGGGTGGCATAATACATGCTTCAGCCCCTGGTAGGCCCTGGATACACCTTTGCCCTGGGTACAGGGACTGATAAGGTGGCCCAGTACCAATTGGTAAATGCACCTAAAGTACATGGTTGTTAATTTAGAGAGAGAACAGCTAGGCTGTGGGTCTGATTAGCAGGCCCACAGCCAGGGAAAGTCGTAAACCAGTGAAGCAAAAAGCAAAAATCTGGGGTGACCATAGGATTGCAGACCCCACTCTCCTACATAACCCCCCCCAAACTTAGGGACATTAAACTAACCTTGACCAGGTGAGTCTTCCTGTTCTAAGTGGAAATACCTGGAGAGACCATCTGCATTGCCATGGTCAGTCCCTGGTCTGTGCTCCACTGTAAAGTCCATCCCCTGTAGGGAAATGGGCCACCTAAGAAGTTTGGGGTTTTCACCCTTCATCTGATTTAGCCATAAGAGGGGCTTATGGTCGGTCTGAATCTTGAAGTGAGTTCCAAACAAGTATGGCCTCAACTTCTTCAGGGCCCAAACCACAGCAAAGGCCTCCCTCTCAATAGCTGACCAACGTTTCTCTCTAGGGGTCAGCCTTCTGCTTATAAAAGCAATGGGCTGGTCATGACCATCAATATTCAGTTGAGATAGAACAGCTCCCACACCCAACTCAGATGCATCTGTTTGGACAATGAAGGTTTTGGAGTAGTCAGGACTCTTGAGAATAGGTGCAGTACACATGGCCTGCTTTAGGTCATCAAATGCCTTTTGACAGCTAACTGTCCACTGAACTTTCTTTGGCATTTTCTTGCTTGTCAAATCATTAAGTGGTGTCACAATGGACCCATAATTTTTGACAAACTTCCTATAGTAACCAGACAGGCCCAAGAAAGCTCTGACCTGTGTCTGGGTGGTTGGAGGAGCCCAGTCCTTTATGGCCTGTATCTTGCTCTCCAAGGGTTAAACCTGGCCTCCACCCACAAGGTGGCCCAGGTACACAACCTGACTCTGCCCTATCTGGCACTTAGTAGCCTTGATAGTGAGGCCTGCCTTTTTCAGGGGCTCCAAAACTTTCCTCAGGTGGATCAGGTGATCCTCCCAGGTGGAGCTAAAGACAGCAATATCATCTAGATATGCTGCACAGAAGTCATCCAACCCAGTGAGAACTTGGTTCACCAACCTTTGAAAAGTGGCAGGTGCATTTTTCAAACCAAAGGGCATCACCACAAATTGGTAATGACCTCCTGGGGTAGAAAATGCTGTTTAGGCCTTGGCATCCTCAGCTAACCTGATCTGCCAATAGCCAGCAGTTAGGTCAAATGTACTTAAGAAAGTTGCAGAAGCCAACTCGTCTATCAGTTCATCTGCCCTAGGTATTGGATGGGCATCTGTCTTAGTGACAGCATTGAGACCCCTGTAGTCTACACAAAACCTCATCTCTCTCTTACCATCCTGGGTGTGAGGTTTAGGCACTAGAACTACAGGACTAGCCCAAGGGCTCTCTGAGGGTTCAATGACTCCCAATTCCAACATTTTTTGAACTTCTTTCTTTATGCAGTCCCTGACGTGGTCAGGTTGCCTGTAGATTTTACTCTTGACAGGCAGACTGTCACCAGTGTCCACCTCATGGGTGCACCAGTTTGTCTGACTGGGGGTCAGTGAGAACATTTGTCTAAAGGATTGAAGAACCTGTTTACAATCCTCTTGTTGATGTTCAGAGAGGCTGTCAGAAAAGACTACACCATCTACTGACCCATCATCAGGGTTCTGAGTGAGCAGGTCTGGTAGAGGGTCACTCTCTTCCTCCTGCCCCTCATCTGTGGCCATAAGCAAGCCCATGTCCTCCCTGTTGACAAATGCCTTGAGCCTGTTTACATGAAGCACCCTGTGGGGGCTCCTGGGAGTTCCCATGTCTACCAAGTAGGTGACTTCTCCCTTTTGCTCAATGATGGTATGGGGTCCAGACCATTTGTCTTGGAGAGCTGCTGGGGCCACTGGCTCCAACACCCACACCTTCTGTCCTGCATGGTACACAGTTAGGACAGCCTTTTGGTCATGCCAAGCTTTTTGAAGTTCTTGGCTGGCCTCCAGGTTTTTAGATGCCTTCTCCATGTACTCTGCCATCCTGGAGCGGAGACCAAGTACATAGTCCACTATGTCAAGTTTAGGCTTTTTGAGAGGTAACTCACATCCTTCCTTCACCAGACATAGGGGTCCTCTTACAGGATGCCCAAACAGAAGCTCAAAAGGGCTGTAACCAACCCCCCTTCTGTGGGACCTCTTTGTAAGCAAACAGGAGGCAGGGTAAAAGGATGTCCCATCTTCGCCTGAGCTTTTCAGGTAACCCTTTTATCATCCCTTTGAGGGTCTTGTTGAATCTCTCAACAAGCCCATTGCATTGTGGGTGATAGGGTGTGGTGAATTTATAATTGACACCACACTCCTTCCACATAGCAGTCAAGTATCCTGACATGAAGTTTGCACCTCTGTCAGAGACAACCTCCTTAGGAAACCCCACTCTGGAGAAAACTCCAAGTAGGGCCCTGGCCACAACAGGAGCTGTAGTGGTCCTAAGGGGAATAGCTTCTGGATACCTGGTGGCATGATCCACTACCACCAATATAAATCTGTGCCCAGATGCTGTTGGGGGGTCCATTGGTCCAACAATGTCTATCCCCACTCTTTCAAAGGGTACCCCCACCACAGGTAGTGGTATAAGGGGGGCCTTTGTTGTGCCACCTGATTTGCCACTGGCTTGACAGGTGACACATGAGCGATACAACTCTTTAGTGTCTTCAGACATATGAGGCCAGTGAAAGTGTGGGGCAAGCCTGTCCCAAGTCTTGTTCTGGCCTAAGTGACCTGCAAGGGGAATCTCATGGGCTAAGGTGAGAAGGAAACCTCTAAGAGACAAGGGGATGACCAGCCTCCTGGTAGCACCAGGCTTGGGGTCTCTTGCCTCAGAGTATAGGAGTCCATCTTCCCAATATACCTTATGGGCACCTGTAGCATTCCCTGCAGCCTCAGCAGCAGCCTGCTGTCTGAGGGGTTCAAGAGAGGAGCAGTCTAATTGGGCCTGCCTCAAGTCTGCCCTGGAAGGTCCCCCTGTCCCAAGAAACTCAACCTGATCAGGTTCAAGCTCTTCTAGGACAGTTCCTTCTGGGGTCTCTGGGTCAGCCTCCTGAGAACGCTGATCCTCAACCTGAGGCAGGGGGGAAGGCTCTGCATTAACCCTACCATTCCTTCTCTTGGGTAGTGTCTGGTCCATTCTTCCAGGATCCAGAACTTGTTCAGCTGGGCATTTCTTGGCATGTGACCTAGTCACAGCAAGGACATGTGAGGAGAGACCTAGCATTTCTACATGAGTCCTGTACTCCACATCTGACCACAGTGAGGATTCCAAATCATTGCCTAAAAGACAATCTACTGGGAGGTCTGAACTAACTACAACCCTTTTGAGGCCAGTTACCCCTCCCCAGGAGAAATTAACAACTTCCATACTGTGATTGGTAGTGACATTGCTAGCATTGGTCACTAGGTAATCTGAACCTAGCATGATCTTGTCAGGGTCCACAAATGTTGGTGTCACCATAGTGACACTGGCACATGTGTCCCTGGAGGCCTGAGCCATTCTTTCCATTAATTAAAGGCGTTTGTCTGTATTTGCCCAGAGTACTAGGACTTACAGTAGGGGTCATATCCATGTCCCCAGTACAAACAAGAACTGCCTGAGTAGGAATTCTGACTAAGTCAGAACCCACCTCAGTTCCCAGGGTTAACCCAACTATAGCCTTTGGAGGTACACTACCACTACTAACTGTACTAGGGGGTGCAGGTGTCTTAGGGACAGTAGTGGTAGGAATTTGGCCTTTCTTGATGCACTCACTAAACCAGTGAGTCTTACTTTTACAGTATTGGCACCATGGTTTCTTAGGACCATCATTCTTCTTCTTTTGGGAAGTTTGGGACCCACCCTCCTTAAGTGGTTGGGGCCCTGTTGAAGACTTCTGGTCATTTTGCTTATTCTCATTACCCTTCTGGTCTGCTTTCTTCTGGCCACCACCCTGGTTCTGGTTCTGCTGCTTGACCCTTGTCCTGACCCATCTGTCTGCCTTCTTTCCCAATTCTTGGGGAGAGGTCAGATCTGAGTCAATCAAGTGCTGTTGCAACAACTGGTTCTGACAATTATTTAAGATTTGCTCTCTCATAATTAGATTATACAATCCTGTGTAATCAGTAACTTTACTTCCCAGCAACCAGCCCTCCAGAGCCTTAGTGGCACAATCGACAAAGTCTGTCCAATATTGAGCCTGAGTTTTCTGGGTATCCCTGAACATCAACCTGTACTGTTCAGTTGTTAAGCCAAACCCATCAATCAGTGCAGTTTTCAAGACTTGGTAATCATTAGCATCCTCATCTCTAACAGTGAGGAGCTTGTCTCTACCTTTACCTTCAAAGGAGAGCCACAATATAGCTGCCCACTGACTCTGGGGTACCTGCTGTACTTTGCAGGCTCTCTCCAAAGCAGTTATCCACTTGTGGATATCATCTCCTGTCTTATAGGAGGGCACTATTTTACTCAGGTGTCTATTATCAAAACTCCTGTCTCTATCCAGAGGGATATTGCTGCCACCAGTGGGGACTACCCCACTCAACTGTTGCTCTCTAGCAAAGGCAAGCTTCTCATTGGCAAGGGCAAGTTCTTCCCTTTGGATCCTCAGATTAGCTTCCTTCATCTTTGCCTCATGCTCTCTCCTCTGAGGGGAAGTCATCCTCCTCTGAGCAGATGCATGAGAGGCACGAGAGTGCACAGATCTAATGGAGTCCCTAGAATGAGACCTATCTCTTCTAACTCCATGGTTAGGACTGCTTAGGTTCAGCACTGGGAGTCCCCCAGTACCTTTCCTATGTAGGTCTAAGTTGGCCCTTGTGAGTCTGATGACTATCACAGAACCTTTGTCTGCCTCATCCCCAGAGAGTTCCTCATCCTCCTCCTCCTCATCTACATCTTCTGTTTCAGGGAGATCTGGATCACCACGAGTACCTTCTAAGGGGGGCATGCTCCTATCTGGATTAGAGGGGTCTGTGTTAGCAGCCCTTCTGGCATCATATGTCTCTAAGAGACCTAACAGAAAAGGAGTCGTAGGGTTAGAACTCTGTTTCAATTTCCTGGAGGTACACAATTGTCTCATCTCCTGGAAACTGAGAGCTGCATATCTGGAAAGGACCTGTGGAGGGTCACTAACCACTAGGGGAGTCTCTGAAGTCTCTCCATGGGTAGACATGCTTTCTAGTGACGTGTAAGTGATGCACCTACCTACACTATGGGTTTTCCTACTGATCCCTTGCTAAGAGTTGTAGTCAGGGTGTGCTAGGCCCTTTCTACTACAACAGCTGGTTCAGTAGACCTCAGAGTATTTCTAAGCTTGTTATATGTACCTAGGTACCTCATGTGATCTTTCAAATGATATTTCAAGATTATATGTGGTAAAAACAACAGCAAGCTCAAATCCCAACCGCTGCACACCAATGTGAGAAGTTGGCCTGATATATGATGCTCACTAGTTCTAGTGATCACCTTGTATCAGTCCAAACAACCCTTATGGTGATTGGTTTTAAGTCAACCATATAGACCAGCTATCCTAATGGTAGCATGGACAAAGCAGTCTTAGGCTAAACTCTTTTGGCATGTGAAGCCAGCTGTTTTACCACAATATAACCCCTTGAATACCAGATGAAAGGACACCACACAGGTTGTTATGAAAATAAACAGTATATTTATTAATAACAACACCTCTGAACTCTTTATGCGGTCAGAGGGCTAAGCACATGACAATCTCTTTACGAAAAATACGACAAGTTGCACAAAATTACAATGGTGCCCTAGGGGCACGACAAACCATATACTAAGTAAGTGGAATGTGAAAGTCGATAAAAGGAATGGAGCTGTCCAGAGGCTGTAGGATCGATGGGACCACGCTACACTAGCTTCAGGTAAGTAATAGGAGGCCCACGGAACGCGTGTGCAGAGTGTGAACTCACACGCGAGATGCGTAACAACGTCTATGGACAGTACAGTTCAAGTAAAAAGGTGAGTACGGACAATCCTGACTAGGTAGGACTAAAACGACTGTGGAACGGGACACTAGGACAGTTAAACTACACTTGAGCACCGAAATGCTCTCGTTACCTCACCCACGGGCTGCGGGTGCATAGGTGCCAAAGTGTGTCGGGTTCTCGCGTTGAAGTCAATGGAGCCTGAAAGAAAAGATGCTGCAGGCGACCAGGAGGAAGATGTCCGGTGCGATCTAAGGGTGGATCGGTGAAGAAGAGGACCTAAAAGCAGAGGGGACAGTGTTCAAAGTCACTAGCCAGTGACCGGTGTGGAACCAGGAAGGAACCAGGTGCTGTCGTCGTGATCAGGTGAAGAGTGGACGCTTGACTCTGCAGCCACGTGGACCAGGAGGTGTCTTCGATGACCAGGATGGAGGCACGAGCTGTCCCACACAGGCTCTCGCTGTCGGCGGTGTCGGATCCGGAATTGGAGTCAACAGGCCTTGGCAAAGGCAACCCACGCGGTGAAGGGAAAAGACATCTGGTGCGGACCCGGAGAGTCCGGGGTGCCCCTCTTTTTGAAGGGAACAAGGGCCAGTCTGGAGCAACCAGACCAGCAGCAAATATTCAAAGGTTTATCATCTAGGAGGCCACTAGCCAGCCGGCAAGTGACCAGACAATGCGTCGAGCAGCAGACAAGCAGAAGGGCCCCACACAGATCTCGTGGATGCTGGAGGGCTGATCTTCGGTGCAGGGGCTGCTCGGGGCTGGGGCTTCTCAATCCCCAAAGCACTTGGTCGAGTTTACCTCGGGAGTCATGCTGGAAGCGAAGTGCAGGTTCGTTCAAGATGGCCGGTCCCACGTGTCTCGTCACACCCACGGGTCTCAGCTTTGCTGCAGATGTGAGTTGAGGTCGGAGAGGTCTGGGAATCTGGGTCTTTTTGGGCTCTGAAGTCTGGATCCTCGAGGGAAGACGACAAAGTGAAGCTGCTGGATGCTTGATGGTGCCTGCAGTTGCAGGGTGGACACTCCTTGTCCACAAGGGAGATTCTTCAGTCTTCTGTGGAGCAGAACGTCGAAGTCCAGAGTTTCTTCTTGTAGAATTGTTCAGGATAATCTAATTTGGAATGGGACCAGCTACTACCTTTATCTTGCTAAAGGGGGCTGCACTACTGACTAGGTCCCTCCCCTGGGTGGGACCAGGAAGAGGGGTGGCTACACCCCCTATCCTTTGTCCGGTTTCCTGCCAGAGCTGGGGCAGGGATGCCCCAGCAACTGGTTTGAACCGGTGTATGCACAGGGCACATTGTGTGCCCCAGGCATGTCTCATTCCTTTCAGGCCTATCCTCCCCAATACACAAAATCCTGTCTGGGGTGGTGCTAGCACCTCCCAAGGCAGGAAACCCTTTGTCCAAGCCGCCCTCGCTGGAAGGACTCCCAGCAGCAGGAGGTCAGACTTGTGTCTCTGGTGGCAGCATCCATTTTGTGATGCCAAGGCTCGAGGTAACTTTAACCGGGGTTCACAGTTACATACATGTCGTGCCCCTCTCGAAGGGTGGAATGCTACCCCCGTCGCCAGAATTGGCGAGGGGGTAGTATTCCAATTCGTATGACACCTTACTCGACATGTTTTGATAATGTTATACCAGAGTTAGCATTTAACCGCGATGGTTGATAATGCACTTAAGAGTATATGGTATAGCGTTATCATGGAACACGTATTAGGACTTGGTTCCGCTAGCTGCAAACGGGCTCAGCTCATGCCAGAGCACCATCTCACATAATTCCAAGCACTCTGCCTTCAGGATTGATAAGGCCTTCCATAGGAGTGACTGATAGGAATATATGTGTCCATTTTAGGGTTAGATATAGGTATACTATATCTACAGCAAAGGGTGTTTACAACACCTTGCCCCAGCTGTCATGCAGCCAGTTGTGTCAGTTTTAGATGGCCATCCAGGGGTGGCATAATACATGCTTCAGCCCCTGGTAGGCCCTGGATACACCTATGCCCTGGGTACAGGGACTGATAAGGTGGCCCAGTACCAATTGGTAAATGCACCTAAAGTACATGGTTGTTAATTTAGAGAGAGAACAGCTAGGCTGTGGGTCTGATTAGCAGGCCCACAGCCAGGGAAAGTCGTAAACCAGTGAAGCAAAAAGCAAAAATCTGGGGTGACCATAGGATTGCAGACCCCACTCTCCTACAGACTGCCACTCTTCTGGACTGCTACTCTGAATGGGGTACTGCCCTACTGTGCTGACCTCCTGCCTGCTGCCCTCTTGCATAGCGCGGAAGAACTGGACCTGTAACCGCATCTTGAACCTAGGACTCCAGAGTGACTCCAAGGGCTAGTCTAATGATCCCCTGATCTGAGCCTTAGGGACATACAAGGCTCCCCACACAGCTCCTGGACCCAGCTGGGATGTATGACTGTACAACGCGTACCGTTACAACGTGTCCCTTTAGGACGCAGTTTTAATAACGCAAGTCGTTACAATGACTTGCGTTGGGGGGGCGCTGATAGTGAATAGTTTAATTTACTATTCCAACACCAGTCCCCGTGGATAGTAGGGAAGGTGTTGGATAGTAAATTAAACTATCCCCTATCCTAGAGCGCCCTCCAGCGAAAGTCGTAACGACTTTCGTTGTTAAAACTGCGTCGTAACGGTAGCGCGTTGTAGCGGTTCCGTTGTAAAGGATGTTTCCCCCCAGCTGTAGTGAGTTCCGGAGCCCATCAGGTCCTGGGCCCTTGCTGTGGCTCAGTGAGCTTACATCAAGCTTTTTGGGCTCTTCATAACTGTGAACAGGCCTAATTGCAATGAGACTGCGCTGCTCTCACCGATAATCAGCACAAAGGGCTGCCAGCCCGCCCCTTTGCACTGCATCGTCGACTTCTTGCAGGGTACAGCCAACAGGAACAGGACTCATGGCGCTAAACTTGAGAAGGTAAAACTTCAGTGGGACTAATCTGAGACTAGACAATCAGCATTCCATTGTGGTTGGCACGAACGTTTGACTGTGACTCAATCCAACATGACCATATAGCTGAAGTTGGCGCTTTATCAGTCAGTCAGTCAACAAAGCTTTATTTCGATATAAAATATCTTAAAAGCAATTATACATTTAAAAACACATTTCATAATAAATATAGTTAAAAGAAAACAAAAAGAAAAAGAAAAATTACATTAATAATCATTTTTACAATGGAAGAGTACAAACGTATTAAACTAAAACAGCTTTGATAAAGACTTAAAAATTAATAATCATACACATTCATCGTAGGGCTTTTAATCTTATGAGCCAAGCCCAGCTTAGAAATGTTGCCAACCCGCAGGCTAAGGTTGTATTTGTTTCTGTTTTGAGGATTCTGAGAGCAGTAGAGTGATTCCTGATTTCAAGCTGTCGGCACACAGGTTTTAACCATTTCATTCTGGGTTTAATATAAGCCGAACATACAAAAAAAAGGTGTGGAATATTTTTAACTACACCTACACAGTGTGGGCAATCAACAGGTGTTTGGTGGGGAGGGCTCCATTTACTCCTGCGTTCACGAACAGGGAGAGAGCCTAATCTGAACTGGATAAAAAGGGCCCTATCTCTCGGTTTCTGGATAAAGTCTAGGTAGAGCTCAAGGCGAGGCACCAGCTTATGTTGGCGAAACTCGTCAGTCAGTCTACCTAGATTGGGATCTCTATGTTCCTGGTTATCGATCCATGCCCAAAATGCTCTCTTAGTTTCTCTTTTGGACAGCGGGATCCCTGACTCCCATACAGTTTTAGGACCAGTGGCCAAAAGGAGCCTTTTTACATTCGCTAGCCAACCAATCTTATGAGATCCCTGTAGATTCATTACTTCTCTAAGGCCATCAGCATATCTGGATAACTCGGGGGTGCACCATAGTCAAGCCCAATAAAGGAGGTGACGCAAGGTGATTAAATCCTTGATTGAGGGACAACCTAAATCACTCAAAAGTGGCTTAGTGGGGGTCCCCCTGGTAAGCGAGGCAAGCTCTCTGAAGAACTCTTTTTCTGCCGTGTCAAGCATGTCTACGTTTCCAAAGCCCCAGAGTTCGGCTCCATATAATGCACAGCCCACAGCCTTTCAGCGTAAATCTCCAGAGCTGGGGCGATGGGCCTGGAGGTTGAAGCGCGATGTTCCCTCCCTATCACACCCACTACCCTCTTATGGCTTAGGGCCATTTTTTCAATGTGCGGCTGCCACTTCAGGTTATCTGAAATTCTAATCCCCAAGTAATCAAAAACTTTCACACGCTCTAGAGGTACACCATCAAGTAAAAGGGTGGATTTAGACAACCTACTAGGGTTGAAATAAAGGAGCTTTGTTTTCAAAGTGTTGATTACTAGGTCCCTCACCTTACAAAAGAGGCAGAACCGATCTAATAACTTCTGTAGTCCCGCTGGGGTTTTTCATACCAGCAGTGTGTCGTCCGCAAAAAGTAATGCGGGGACTTTAACACCTGCCAAAATGGGAGCATCGGCATTGATTTCAGATAAAAAGGAAACAACCCCCTTCACAAACAACGTGAACAGGGTTGGCGCCAATACGCATCCCTGGCGGACACCTCTGTTCACGGGAATTTTATCTGTTTTTTGTTCCTGAGTGCCCCATCTAATACGTGCATAGTTTCCATCATGCATGCAGACCAGGAGGTTCAAGATGGGCGGGGGAAACCCCATCTCCTGCAAGACCAACCATAGGCGGTCTCGGGGAACCAGGTCAAAGGCGGTCTTCAGATCGATAAATGCTAGATAAAGACAGCCTTTGCCAATGGTTGCCACCTTCCAATATAGAAGTACCAGCCTGAAAGCCTGGTCTATTGTGCTTGTGCATGCCCTAAACCCGGCCTGGAATTGCAAGATAATATTATTCTCCTCGGCCCACGAAAGGATCCTCTCCAGGAGGCGGTAATTGGCAGGGTCCCCCCTGGACCCCTTCTTATAAATAGGTATCACTTCTGCTCCCTTCCAGGAGTCTGGGACTGGAGATCCTTCAAGCAAAGCATTAATCAGGAATACAAAATAGGTGGCCCATTGCTCGCCGTTTGCTCTAAATAAGTCTCCCGGTATACCGTCTTGGCCCGGGGCCTTAGCTGTAACAATTTTGTTTATGGCCGCCACCACCTCATTTTTTCCTATGGGGTCAAAGGGGCCCAAGGGGATCGGAATAGATACCATAGGGCAACTAAAGGACCCACTTCTCTCCAAGATCTCGTCTCCTGCATAGAGTCTCCTAAAGTGATCAAACCACTCCCCATCAGTAATATGGTTAGGGATTTGATCGGGGTCACGGCCATTGGATCTTCTTACCAGGGTCCAAAAGAGCTCGCCGTTCTTAGACTGGCTCGCTGTCTTTAGGCTAGTCCAGTGTGATTCTTCATATGCCCTTTTCGCCTCTATGATGGCTCGTCTATACTGTAGTCTCGCCATACGCACCTCAACAGTATTGTGGGATTTGATGGCAAGTATCAATGCTATATTTTTCCTCCTACAATCCTTGTTAAACCACTTCTCCATTAGCAATAGGGCAGTGCTCCGTGTTTTGCCACAGTTCCAACATGGAAAGAGATAGAGGATTATGATCACTATCAATAGATGGTATAACAATCATATCACTCACATATTTCCATAGCCTCTTATCAACCAATATATAATCAATTCTGCTCGGACATGACACCCTGTTATATGTATTAGCTCCCAAGACATCGGAGGGTGTGCGCCCATTAACAGCTCTTAAACCAAGTTCCAGCGTTAGGGCATTCAATTGAATGACCACCGGCGACAATTTCTTCACTGGCAAAATCGACACTGAAGGTATACCCCATCTTGCATCTTCATCATGGGTTCCCAGAATGTCATCAGTTGCCAGAGGTTCCAACGTACAGTTTATGTCGCCGACAATCAAGATGAAGGAGTCAGAGGGGCAGGTGAGGAGCACTTCAGACAAGATGGAAATAGTTGAAGATTTTTCCCCCCCTTGTGTACCTCTTGCATAGATGTTAAAGAGTTCTAAGGTGATATTGCCCTTTATGCCCCTAATTGTTAGTCTCATTAGGTCTGGTGTTGGAGAGGGATGGTGGACGATTTTACAATTAAGCGCAGCCTTAACCAAGACCATGAGTCCTCCAGATGGGCGTCCGTGTCCAGAAGAGATAGCTGGTATATGGAAGCAAGAGTAACCGGGCTTATACAGTAACTCAAGACTCCATGTTTCCTGGAATACACACAAATCATAATCATCGATAAAAGTATTCCAGTCCGGAAGACACAGCTTGTTACGTAGACCCGCTATATTCCAAGAAGCGATTTTAAAATTCCCAGTAGAACCTCTGCATGGGGTCATGCCACCTTGGGATAAATAGGTGGCCCGTCCATTCTCTTTATGAACCCCCAAAGTCACTGGAGCAGTAGTTGGCAATTCAGGACCTGGACACAAGGCTGGTTTAGATGGGCTAACAATACTACTGCTGGGGGTGCAAAAGTGTTTATAGGTACCCCTTCGTGAGCCTGAAGTCAGTCAACGGCCTCCAGACCGCCAAACCGATTTTGAGTGGAGGTTTGGCTCGGGACTGGTGACGACTTCAGCCTGCCCCCGTTAATCAGTCCCCTCCCATTCCGCTGTACTAGTGTCCACCCAACATCTACAGAAGGAAAATAGTCCCGGGGATAAAAATAGGACAATGGGAGGGATAAGATGGAAGCTCCTAGGCTATAGTATTTCCAGTTACAAATGTACTCCACTGTCCTAGCATCTTTGAAATTAACGAGAACACAATCCCCCCTGATATCCTTAGCCATATGTCCCACCCAGGACACCCTTCGTACCATGAGTATTTTGCTCGAGATGTGCCTTGGTAATGGTCTATATTTGTTTAACCAATCAGCTACTTTGTTCCTCAAGGTCATAAATGATTCTTGGCCGGGTTTGCTCAAAACCGGGACCGCTGCTAAAACCACCAGATAAGGGCTTACTTCCGGGGGCAAATCGATGTTAATTACCCCCCCAGGAGCCTGGACTACAGGATCCCCATCTCCCTCTTTCGGCTGAGCTAGTTTGCACTCAGTTGGTTTATTAACTACTAGTACCGCAGGTACCTTAGTTGGAGGAACAACTGGAGCCTGCGAAACAGTAGTCGGAGCTAGCGGGATTACCCGATCATTAGCGACATTCCCTCCCCGGGAGTCGTTTGAAGGAACATTGACCCTCGGGGTAGTTACCTTCTTTAGGGAGTCAGCAGTTCTCAATGACGCAAGCTCAATCTTACTTAATTGCTGTTCAATATTGGTTAGTCTAGCTTCCACTGGGCGAAGAAAGGATTTCAATAGATCACCCATTTTGACCAATAAGGGATCCTCCATCCCCGCCCTTCTCGCTGAACTCCCTGGGCTCTTGCCTCCTGCCTCCGCCTGGGGTACCACTCTCATGGGTGTTTGGTCTTCACTAGGTGCGGCTACAATTACTGAAGTAATCGCGGCAGATTGGTCTCCTACAACAGTAGTTACTCGGGTATTTTTGGTCAACTTCCCTTTCTTTCCACCAGTGTCTTTAACCTGCCCTTGCTTATGCTTTGGGATAGCCCCTTGGCGTCTCTCTCGTAGTTGCCTGGTGTTGTACTCCTTAACGGGACTAGCCACAATAGGTAGCTTGAGGGGTGTCATCAGTAGTAATTCAGAGACCGTAGACTGGTCCCCTGTGGAAAAATGATCCAGGTCACGAACTGCCAAATGAACATTTGGTGATTCGGGTATCACGGATACACCGATGCCACTGATTGGAACCATGGTGTTCTGGTGTCCGTGCATTGGCAATATACCCCATTGATGATCTTCTGGCAATTGCTAGGTCCTGTGAGACCCGCCTCTCCATCAGCGTAATTCCCTGGTATATAACAGAATTAACCCTGACGATGAAATTGTCCATGGTGCCAGTTAGGTTTACATTGGCCGCCTTGTTCCTACCCTCCTTAGCTGCCATATTGTTGCAGGTAAGACGAAAATACAAATAAAGTACTTACAAGAGGGTCCCCGCGTATAAAGATGTAAGAGGGGTGGCCCGTCCCGTCCTTAACCGGTCTTTAACGGGCCCGCCCTTGGCCCGGGCTTCGCCCGGCGCGCGGACAGCGGAGGTGATGATGCGCTATGTAGGTGCCGGTCAGCTGCAGATGGTTCCCAGGTGTGGGCTTGGTCAGCGGGCCCCTGGGAGTCGTAGTTCCTGCTCCTATTGCCACCAACAACCAAAAGAGCGAAGCGGCTCCCGCTGCAGCGGGAGCGGCGAGGCGCTATGTAGGCGCCGGTCAGCTGCAGATGGTTCCCAGGTGTGGGCTTGGTCAGCTTGCCCCCTGGGAGTCGTAGTTCCTGCTCCTATTGCCACCAACAACCAAAAGAGCTTTTAAGCACTACATTACACGTTATTCTTTAAAAACTCATAACTCCGGTTGTACTGGTTGGATTTTTGTTGTTTTGTTCGTGTTTCATTTATTCAATTCAGCTCTATTTTTCTAACTTGGTGTGGGGTCTATTTTGTGTTATGTTTACACCGTTTTTCTGTTTGAAGTGCTGCACAAATATTTTTCGCATTGTCTCCAAGTTAAGCCTGACTGCTCTGTGCCAAGCTACCAGGGGGTTGAGCACAGGTTAATTTGGGGTTGCTTGTGCTTCACCCTGACAAGAATCGTGGTTGCTGGTTGACCAGGGCTCACACCCCAGTCAACTAACAACCCAATTTCTCACACGACCCGATTGACGTGCAATATTTGTCATCAAGGTCTCATCTATCTAATTAGAACCTGAGCATATTTGTGGCCATCTGTCATGTATGTTTTTTCATTTTATAAATTTACATAAATGCAAAGCAATTATGAATACCATAGCCTAGGAGAATATTTGCCTTCTTATCCAGGATAATAATATGCCTCCGTGTCATCTGTGTGAAAATTAACACGTGACAGCTTTACTGTTATCAGTTTGTATTCGTTTGGCAGATATCAAGATGCATCAGGTCTTTTATTGGCGGATTCTGCTAACTGACGCCATACTGCTTAATCATGAGTCAGTAATAGTGCATACGTGAACTCTCTTCAGAATTCAATAAGTTAGTGACCCAGGTACAATTCAAGTGAAGTTGTATGTAGGTGAAAGCATCACCACTCAAAATGGAACTGAATATATGTGCGCTTAACACCAAGAAACACACACAGGGTGGTCCAGGATGGCAATGTGACTTGGCCCCGAGCTTCAAGGTGGCTTCAGATTTAAACAGTTATTTACTTTTTGAAAACTGATAAAAACTAAATTGTGAATTAGTTCAGCCACTCTGATTCTCTGAGAGGTATTGATTTCAAAATCAGAATCCTGGCCTTAGGCCAGAATGGGCTTAATAGGGAAAAGAAGTCCAGACCCCACTGGGCAGTAATACAAAGAGGTAATTTGGTTGATACCACCTGCCTCAGGATGGGGAAACAGCGCGTTGAGGAACCGACATGCAGTGGATCTACGAAAGCTCCCAAGAGAGAGGAGACCAGGGTGGAGAAAGTGGAGTGGCAGCTCTGTTACTGTGGTATGGAGTGGAGACACAGAAATCAAGTGAACCAGTCGGTATGAGAATGAGTGTGGGAGAAAGAGATTGTGAATCAGAGTCAAGAGGTGAGTGAGAAGACAACAGGAATTTAAGAATGAGAGCAACAGACAAGGAAGAAAGAAAGACAGGCAAGAAGAGGAACCCTGGTGGGGAGTGTATTGGGAAAAGATTAAATAGGGGGAATAAGAAGGAACAAAGGGAGAAGGGAAGTAAGGAAACTGTATTGGAGAAAGCAAGTCGAACATATTGATGGGAATATGAGAGAGAGTAGTAGGAAGGTTTGAGTAAAGAAGGAAACTGCAGGAAAAAGAGAATAACTTACATTTAGTCGAATAATTGAAAGAAAGAAAAGAATGTGAGGAAGGAGAATAGAGGATTGAAGCCAGGGAGAGGAGTAGAGGGTCGGGATAGAATTGCGAAGACGTGTAAAGGAGGCTGAAGGAGAGAAAGAAGGAAAGATGAAGAAACGGCAGATAACAGTAGCAAAGACAGTCGTAAGAAGAGGAGATGAGAGAAGTAAGAGAGGATTTGTAAATCAGTACGAATAACACGGAGCGAGGCCCTGGTGAGAGGGAAAGATGAATGCAGAAAAAATAAGGAGGGGAGAAGGAGATGGGGAAGGAGGGAGGTAAGAGGGAGCTTCATTCATATTCCTGGGTGGCAGGCTCTGTTTTCAAGTCCCAGGATGTGATGTTGATGAAAGACATTTAATTCAATTTCAACAGAGAAATTGATTAATGGACTGGATTAAAATAAATCTCCGGTGTCCGGAGTCTCTGCAAGACGCATACCAATTCGGCTTTATCTCCCGGCCTTTTCTTCTCCCGGTGCACTTGACACCTTGACAACACCAGCTTGTGAGGGAAGAAAAAAGCGGGAGGGAGATTGGATACGGGCTCAAAGAAAAACGGGAAATGGAAGCGCGGCGGCGAAACAAACTTCTCTATTTAATTAGCCTTATTAATTTTTAACAGAAATAGTTTATCTCACTAGGGGAATATGCTGTTCTTGTAGCACTTGCCAGTTTGTTTCCCAGCGCGTTGCTTAGTCTTGTGGTAAGAACTGCCTCACACAGACGTGCGCGCGGAGTGTTGGAGCTATGGATCCCTCCATCCCTCCCCCCAACCCCCCCTTGAGTCAGCAAGGAGGAAGGGAGGTTCAATCCACAAGCTTTGATTTGCGTTAGCTTTGAAGCTCCCTGTGCGTCAACCTTACGTCGACACTCGCCAACCACAGTGCAAAGGTCAAATCAGCATTCATGAGCCCAGAGTGGGCAAACACGTAATGTTAACCACTGCTTTAAAATGCATCCATCACTGTCTGCATATCCCGCCTTTCCTTCCAATGCACACAACCCACTGATGCAGCGCTTCTCCTTCCGACATTTAAGAGTTGCACCATTTTTTTATTTTGAACACAGCACAACGAATCAAGGCATTAAAGATCGGAAAATAGATCAACTGAATTATTCCCAATTGTGGAATTTCACGGTAGAATGATGATAAAGCAGATTGGTTGAACAAGGAATGAGCCCTGGATTCTATAATATGGATCAAAGAGCCGAGGGGATTTGGAGGCTGATGGAGGAGGTGATAGGGGTACCTGGCTGTTAAAGGACTAGCGCCCCTCAAACGATATGAAACGTGATGGAAGGCTCACAGTAAATGTTTCAGAAAGCATTTGGACTGGGGCAGAAATGGGCGAAAACCTTTTACCCAATTGTTGGTGTATGCAGGTACCGCATAGGCATTCATGCCACTGGCTGGGCCATAAGCTTTTTCAGGGCCTCCCTACAGACAAATAAAACAGTTCCTCAAATGTTTTGCTTTTATTCTGAACACCACATTAGAGTGCGCAGGAAACAAAAACTGTGATGCATGCTAACCCCAGCCCCCACATCCAGGCTGACATGTCCTCTTGTCTTAGCTCATACACCAAGGGGCTTATTTATGAGCCCTTGTGTCACTTTTGCGCGGCTGGTGCGTCCGTTTTTGTGACGCACCAGCGGCGAAAAAAATGTGCCTTGTTGCACCATATTTACAAAGTGATGCATCTAGGTAGATTTGTCACTTTGTAAACCCCTGCGCCACATTATACCTGCGCCAGGTATAATGTATGCAGGGGGGTGTTCCGACGCAAGTAAGGGTCATAGAAGAGACGCAGTGAAATCTATTAGATTCCACTGCCCCACTTCTAGGATGCAAAGGCGTCAATATCTTACGCCTGCCAAATTTCACATGGGACTTGCCCATGAGTAATGACCCATTGCTAGAGTTGCGTCACTTTTGTGACACACTCCAGCAATGCATCATTTTTGCGCCTACAGATACATCAGAAATAGTGACGTATCTGTAACTCCTTGCGACATGATGCGTCATACTGTAAATATGACTCATCATTAGTGTCTCAAGTAGGGTGCAATGAAATGTGAAGCATCACTGTTTTCATGCAGCGATGCATCACTTTTCATAAATGAGGCCCTAAATATTTCCAGGCAGGATTTCAGCTAGAACACAACAATAGCCTTCAGGGGGGGGTCCGAGGGATAAGAGTTTAAAGACCTGCAAGAAGTAGTTCCCCCTTTACACATATATAAATCACAAAGTGAACTTCTTGGGTCTATTAAGGCTTGGAAATAACAAATGTTAGAGTGAAGTGCAACTGTATCTCAATAAGAAAACCCTGTTGGGAAGCGATCCTTTTTAGGATGAATGCCCTCACTCACCTAAGGTGAGATGCTTGCATTTGGGTTTTTAGCATTCCCATCTGCTATGTGAACAACAAAAACATTCCAGAGCTCCCACCTCTCAGAGGGGTGGTCGTAGCCCTCAGTGGGACTAAGTTTTCCCATTGGGAGGAGTAAGCCCAAATGATGAAGAGAGCTCAGCTAGCCCAAAAAATCTGTCTGCTGTCCTACATATCTTCAAATGTCTGCCAGTCGTTTATCTAAACATTGTCATTCCCTGGCCAAACAAGGATTTCTTACAGTCCAAAAGTCTTCGGATAGCCTTTTGGCCTCTGCTTTGCTCAATTCTGACTCCAGTATACCCCTGACTGCACCCCCTCAAAAATATCCAGAAGTTGGCCCTGGCAAAATTCAATTCTCAGTGCTTTTGTTCAAGGTTCTAGAAAGTCATGAGCTACAGGAGGACTGTTAGAAATGGGGGGATCTAGTTGGCAAAGGTTTGTCCACTTCAGCCACGAGCAGGCACTGCGTCGATTCTTTGGCAGCGGCGATGCATCAGATAATTCACCTCACACCTCTGCGATGCGTTGGAAACAGGTGTTGAGTCGATTTTCCCAGTTTTGCAGTTTCTAGTCCCAAAACAACCTCCAGAGGTCCAGAACACTGGCAGGCACCTCTCAGCAGGTCCAAACACCCAGGAAGGGAGCTCAGGTGGAACTGGGGGTGAAGTCTTTGTGTCCCTGAGACTTCAGAACAGGAGGCAAGCTCTATTTCAAGCCCTGGGACATCTTCCTCAAGCAGGGGACACAGCACACAGCAAAGTCCGTCTCCTTTTCTTGGTAGAAAGTAGCCACTGCAGACCAACCCCAGATAGCAAACAGAAAAGGGGCAATATTCCTCCTCAGTATCTCCAGCTCTTCTCCTTGGCAAATGTTCCTCTTGATTCCCAGAAGTAATATTTGAAGTCATTTCTATCCCTGAGATTACCAACAGGAGGCAAGCTCTACTTCAAGCCCTGGACAAAACTCTAACAGCAGGATGATGAAAGCACAGTCCAGTCCTTTCACTAGACAAGACAGAAGCAACCACTGCAGGCCAACCCCAACAGCACACAGAACAGGGGCTGTACTCCTCCTCCAGCTTACCCGGTTCTTCTTCCTGGCAGGTTCCTAAGTTCAGCAGTTGTCCAAAGATTAGAGGTCTGAGCCCTACTTTTTATAGCACAAATTCCTTTGTTCTCTGGTGGCAGAGAAGCTTTTTGCCCAACCAAAACCAGTTCTGTCCTCTCTGGTGCAGCTTCTTGGCAGGAGGTGGAGACAGCATTGTCCCAGGCAGACCAGACCCATTCAGGAGTTAAATAAATCTCCTCCCCCCTACTCTAAATGTAACCCAGCTCTATTAAGTCCAGCCCTGACTCATCCAGGAAAGGTAGAACACACATTGAGGTTCTGTAATTCTCGAGCCTGACTCCATTTTGTGTTGCCCTCACGTAGGCCTGTGAAAGAGGCCCGGCGTACAAGTGACCTGGCCTTCTGAGTTCATGTATACATTAACTCGGTTTCTTTCGACTCTGAAAGAACTGCAGAGAAACTGACCTCTTCACCTGAAACTGGCCTCGCAAAGCCAATTTCCCTTGGTTTGATCCTTGTCTAAGATTGCCACTTAATGTTCAGGACCTCGTTAACCTTTAGTTTCCTTGCACATGTTTTATCTTGTTCAGCATCTATTACTGTTTCCTTTATGTTCTGACATTACATGGGTTGTGCTTTTCAATTATAAATTTGTCCAGCTTGCAAAGATTGAATTTGGGACATTCCTAATAATTAACTTTTGGGTTGGGTTACTGTAAATTGGGTTTTTGTTAATGTGATACTCAGTTAGAAAATGTGCCCTATTGGTTAGAATTTTGCGCAGTGGGTGTACATTTATAATGAGAATATGGTGTATAAAAGGAGATGTCTTGCCTTAGTAATTTGAACAGTCTCCTAGGAATATACATTGTGATGTATTGTTGGGATTTCTGTTACTAGCTGAAGCTAATAAACTTGGTCTCTGACGCCACCCAGAAGTATTCCGTGTCTCTGTATACCAAGACAGGTGGAACCCGAAGATTTCAGGTGTGTCCCTGGCACCGCTGGTTTCTGACCCGGTTCTTCAACATCAACCCCCCAGTGGTCATCTGAGAGAATGCACATCCGCAGCCCCTGTCATTCAAAAGCCAGGCAGTCAATCCACAAACCAGCAGAGGCACACAGGATGGCTAAGTAAGTAAATACCCCCTATCTAAAAGTGGTATTTTTAAACAAACAATATAAAAATCATTTATACTAAAAGATGCATTTTTTTATTCTGGGTTTAGGCATAGTAAACTCCATCTTTCTATCTTGTCCCAATGGGAAGTTGTATGTATAAGATGTTATAAATGAACTCCCATTCTATCCTATTGGACAGATAGCCTTTCAATATTGAAAAATGAAATACACTGTATTTCACTGTCAGGACATGTCCTACCTTTCACATACACTGTACCCTGCCCAGTGGATGCACTTGCCAGGTCGACATGGCAGTAACAATAACAAACTGCAACAATTTATATGTATGGGTTGCATGGTTGGGGGCACTATTTTAGTGTCCCATTATTGTGCTTATTGTATCACGTGCCACGGGAGCTGGGCGCGTTACCATCGAGCACGCTTTTTCAAAGCGTCTAATGATCGGAGGAACTGTAGTTATCAAGGTGTGCAACCCATACATATAAATTGTTGTTTATGATTTGGCTCCGCCGGGTTAGCACCAACATTATATTGGAACAAAAAGGATTTGTTCGAAGAGAAGGACACGAACCACGTGCAAGATGTATCATCTCATTTCACTCAGCAAGTTTATTTTATTGGGATCGTCAGAAGCAATCTGTAATGGAATCATGCAACATTGAACTATGCAAGAGTTTAGATATGCGCCGCAAGTTTTGAACTATTTAGAGACATGTCGATATGCTTTTAATATGCGTACACTGGAACAGACTTTTTTCATTGCTTTAATGGTTAGGATGCAGCATGGTACTCGTAGTGCGGTAGGAAGCTCCAATCAAGTGAGGTTCCGGCAGGTGAAGATGACGTCGTGTAAATGGGAAGGCTCATTTTAGAGGAGGGGTGGTTATTTTGCTTTAAAGACCACATGGTTCCGATAGCGGAAGGATATTCTTTGTCAGATCAGGAAGGACGATGGATGTTTAGTAACAGGTATGTGATGGGAGTTTATAGAATGAAAGCGTTCGAGCCGTTCTGTTTAACATGCAATGATACAAAATAACTGCAAAAGGAAGTTGTGTTTGAAAGGGAAGATTGATTAGTTATTCAGCACGGCAGGGGAGCGAAGAAAGAGTGAGAAGCATGTTCCAGTTACGTGGGGGGAAGCGGGTAGAAGGAAATCATCTTCGTTTGAGGGGCTGAGGGAACCACTATGTGGTGAATGGGTTTAAAAAGGAAAGGGGGAGTCTACAAGAGGTAATAACACATGAGGACACATGCGACGAGCAGTAGGAAAGTTTAAGAATCATACCAGAATTTAAAGTACAACTGCATTTTTTACCAGAAGAGATAACATTATTAGACTTTCAGTTTGAGTTGAGCGCGGCATTGGATTACATAATCGATGTTAAAAATGAATCTCAATTGATAATCATGTAATGATCTACATATAATGGCGCACAATATATTAATACTTGTTTACATTGATTTTACATTTACCCCTGACGAAGGGCCCATGGAGGCCCGAAATGCATTGGGTGTTTTTAAATAAACTGCTTTGGATGAAATGTGCACTTGTACGTATTTTTGAATGAAGAGGCACGGATGGCCCATCTTAAATATGAGAAACCCAGGAAATTGGCTTTAAACTTGCACGTGGATTAAAAATGATTATAAACGAGCAAAGAAGTTAAAATATGGATGAATAAGATTTAAACGGATGAAAATGAATTATGAAAACTGCAAATGCAGCAGCAATTGTGCCATGGTTGGGGGCACTATTTTAGTGTCCCATTATTGTGCTTATAGTACCAAACTGCACACAGACACTGCAGTGGCAGGTTGAGTTACATTTACAGGCTACTCATGTGGGTGGCACAATCAGTGCAGCAGGCCCACTAGCAACATTTGATTTACAGGCCCTGGGCACGCACAATGCACTGTATGTGGGACTTACCAGTAAATCAAATATGCCAAGCATGGAATCATCAATACTTAAACACAATTTACAAGGAAAGCATGTGCACTTTAGCACTGATCAGCAGTGGTGATGTGCCCAGAGTACTAAAGTGAACAAAATCAGCAGGGATAAACCCACTGGACAAGCAAGGTCTAACAACGACCCTCCAGCAAATGTCGCATTCTGCAGGTAAACCGATGTCTTCAGTGTTATCGTACTTCTCCGAAGTGCCAAGGAGGAGAGTTGAGTCTTGACTTTCTTGAGATAAGGTTGTCCATCTTTCAAGGGCTAATGTGGGTACTGTTTAATTGTTAGGACTCAGATACTATATGACACAATAAAATAACACTCAAGAAAGGTCACTATCCATTGATAGATGTAGTTTAGAAAAAAGGTAGATTTTTGATGACACTGCAGAATAATAGAACAGTAGAAGATGATGTTCAACAAACCAGACCAGATGGCGCCCCCGTAACTTTGCGGGCCGAGATTAGGATACAGATGTTATGGAGTTAGTGACTCCAGACTTTACTAAAGCTGTAACGTTTATCTACATCCCCCACATTAACTGTAGGTTAATGCTCATAGTAAGTCACATTCTCATTCGGAAATGCTCGTGGACAAGTTACTGTGCTCCTGTTTATTGTGAAGAGGTAGATTTTCAAACATTTAGCGCTGGGTTACCATAAAAAAAGTAATGCTAACCAGAACAAAATGTTTTCCTTCCGGCACATGAACAATCACTAATGGTGATTTGCTGTTTCTATGTGTACTGCAGAATGCAACACACTTAGAAACAGCAAAAACGTTGTGCCTGTTTAAGACCAGGTTTCCCCTGGTCTTACTTTTGGCACTGTCCCATATTTACGCCACCCTTGCAAATAAGGGACAGCGTAAAAAAGCAATGGGTGTTGCGGTGGAACGCTCACAGAAACACTCATTGCCCACCCCTTTGTCGCAGCGGACTGCTCCAGTTAGGGGCATATTTCCAAGGTGGCGTGAAACCACTTTAAGTGGCTTAACGCCACCTTGTAAATATGGAGCAGGGCATTGCGCCACAGGAACTTCAATAAAAGTGACGTTCCTGTGGCACAATGCCCTAGTAAATATGCCCCTAAGTCTTGGTCGAGTACCACATTCAGAGATAGAGGTCAGATAGCTGAGGATGCACTATTGCATCTCTAGGCTTTAAAAAGAATTGAGAACACTGGTTTAATAATTTATCAATGTTTGTTACACAAATAGCTGCTACCGTTGACTTCCCCTTTGATATTCTTGGTACTGCCTCTGCCATTCCTCATTTTTGAAGCCAGGATGGCAGCAGCTGGAACAATAAATAAATAGCACTTCAAGAGCAAGTAGGAGGCACTTGAGTGGCTAATAGGACAAACCTATGATGTAAACAGGGAACAAAAGGCATGCACTGTCACTTCCGCTACCCCTGGCATCTTAGATAGTCAACATCTACGATATGACTCATAGAAATTCAATATATATCTGCTTAGAACTGTTTGTACCTTTTGCATACCCATGTTTATTAGAAACTATTTTTAGAATCTCATTTCACAGCCTAAGAGCTGAGCTCAATATTAAAATAATAACAACATCAATGCCATGCAAAATAATGTTCTGGCTTAGTATGTTAACATTTGTTGCCTCTCTTTAGGATGATTGATTAGAAAATCAGTAATATGAGCCTTTTACTAACTTTTACACAAGAACATGGTATGGACGATGACGCTGCCAAACCTTAATGGATTTTTAATAGCATTTTTCGCCTACTATTGATAATCGTTAGAGTATGGCAGTTTTAAATATAATGTGTGCCTCACTTCTGTAAACACCTGTCTATTTTTAATTCATGCTTCAGATGTAGTCGCGAGCGAATAAATGTCACTTGATGCAAGTTAGGGAACCACATTTCCATCTTTAAAGTGGAAATAAGGTTAGATTGCCAATCTCCAGTGATTGCCAAACCAGTAAAGTCCAGAGGCGGTGAATCATCTAGAGAGTGATGTCAGGAGACAGGAGTGACTGAGTTTTTGATGGGAAGAATGTATATTGTGCGTGAAATACTAGAATGAATCTCAAAAGTTGGCAATCATTATGAGAGAGCGCAAATCAAGAAAAAGTAGAAGTGCACCATATTTACAAGCACGTTGCATCAGTTTAGTAAAGATTATATAAGAGTGTCGAATTTATAGAGTGAAAATATATAAGAGTGTTTAATTAAAATAGAATGCATATATCAGTGTGAAAAGCTAATGTAGAAATGTGTAGGCCACATGGCAGTTCACAGAGAATGAAAAGGTGCTGTTACACTCTCACATGATATGGATTTTTAATGTTGTTATAATTCAAGGTATTATTGATCATAGAACTGAAATATATATTTTATAGAAGTGTTCATATAACCATTGTGTGTAATAAGTTAGAATACTGTTTAGACTAAGAAATTAAAGGTTTACAGAGTGCACAGGCCCGTTTCATGTAATTCTAAAAGGCCTGAATAGATGAGGTCATTTCTTTTGATCTGCATGTGTTAGTTAGAGGAAGGTCATGTTAAGCATAAATTGCAGAGACTGCTCGATGGTTTACGACTTAGAAGATACGGTGGAGGCCGGAATTTGGGGCCCACTGTACAAGTGTCTGTTTGCAGGTGCGAGGAGGTTCCAATCAAGAGAGTGATGAATAGAGTTTTGATCAGTGAGCCAGGCACAGGCCTGGAGGAGGCTTCAGGAATTTCCTGGGGGGTACCGTCCTGCCGGAGAAGAGCCTGAGAAGCAAGGTCAACGCTAACGATGGGCCCAGAGGAGTATCAGCATGGAAAATGCCAGAACCAACACCACGTGAGGGGCGTCTCTAAAGGGCGTTTCTATTGTAAATGTGATTTTTGTATTAGGGACAGCACCCCTGGGTGGAGTTAGGGCAGATGGTCTGAGGAACCTAAGAGAGCGGATGGGTAGGCAGATAGGTTAACTGCGTGACATCGATTTACAACGAAGACTAAGGGAAGTGGGTGATCTTCTTTGGAAGTCACCACGGCTGACACCTTTTTTTTTTAGTTAAGATTTCACTAAGTAGGGATGTCACTTAGTCTAGTGTAGGGACAGTCTAATCTGTATTTTCTTCCTTTCTGTAAATGACTCACAAGCTACAGCTTGTGTCTATTCTTGCAACTCTGATGATCTTTGAATTGGTTTTGGTGATATTCTTCTGCCGACTAAGAGCATTTAGAAAATTTATGTTTGTATTGATACCAGTATATCTTTTGAACCTTATATTGAGATGTTTGTATCTCCAGTTAACTTTGGCTTTGTAATAAACTTTTAAAACTTACTCGTAGTAGGTGGTTCTTTGGAGTGGTGTAAGTCCTTATTGATTGACCTAGTAGTGGATTGCCTTTTACTCTATGACAGGTATCAACGGTTCAGTCGACCTGAGTTGGGATCTAGACCTATAGCAATAGATCAGAAATCCCGCAGTATCAATTATGTGCCACAATTAAGTACATTGCTGTTTTCTTCGCCGTGCCTCTGCAGCTAGGGACCAAATGGATATCCATCCTCTTTTATCTTGCTCAATACAGGAACAATCTAGCCTGTGCTTAATTTGAAGAATAAGGATTGCCGGTGCCCAAAACTCTGCTCAGAAGCCAGCGGCCAGGTTGGTTACGTGTCAATTCGTCAAATACCAAGGCCGCTTAATCTTCAATTCACCTTATATCGCTTTAATCCATCATCAGACACCATCTTTCCCTTTACCTCAATCTTGCCATTTCCTGCATTCTTACTTTTGTGAAGGTTTCTCCATCTTTCTCTTCCTCTTTCATTCTCCATTTTGTAGTTTCTCCCCCTTTCCTCTTTGGAAATGATCGATGAGGAAAAACAAGTGCTGGCTCCCAAACAAGAGTGCCTGTGGCCCTCACTGGCAAAAACTGCCTCAAATTAAGCACTAAATTAGCTCCAACTGCTTGAACAAGTCCAAACAATCCCAAACAGCGGCACAGTGATCACAGGACCCATATTAGGGCATTTCTTCATACTTAGAGCACATATTTCATCGTTTACCCAAACCACCACCAAAGCCAGCTGTTCGTTTTAACACCTGGAGGGCTTCTGGAGCTTGAAACCTATGCAGACTCACCACTGCAACTGCCATCTATTTGATATCCGCGCTATCATCATGAGCAGCAAGTATTAGACAGTAAAGTACCACTTATCCCAGAGAGCAATATCTGAGGAGGTCAGACCCTATATTAAAACCAACACACATGTAAAAATGGGTCTCACCATTACTCAATCGGCCCAAAAAGATTATCAGGACATTCATAATCTTTTAAATGGAAAACTGTGCCACAAAATATGCATAACTGAACCTAGTTTGACACTAACTCAGCCACCTACATGTAAGACTAAGCCATGTAGGTTTTAAGATATTCTACAGGAACAGAGGAGTAAAGTTAGAGTGAGTTGTAGCATTAGGGTATAGCTCTGAACTACAACCCACTTCCTCTACTTCAACCATGCTGTCATTTACTGCACAATCAACTTACAGAGCTCTTTCGTGGTTGCAGTAATCTATTGCCTGTCAATAAGAACTTTTCTTTCTTCACGAAATTCCTCAAAATGACTCCCCACCTGCAAACAGGCAAGAAAATATTTTGGAAGTCATTAAGAGTTTGGCAGAGTGAGAGCTCATCCATAAATTATTTGTGCTCCTACTCTGCTGAGTTCATGGTTCCCCTAGCTCAATAGCTTTGATGGAACAACCATGTGTCCAACAGCGTAAATGGTTCTGCCACTGGAAATATTCAACCAGACAGCTCATCATGTACAGGCCGCCTGATTACAGTACCAGTAGACCCACACTGTTTTGGGGGAAACTACTACCAATGATATTCCTCACTTGGATCAACCATGCATCGTGGACCTGCACTTGGTAAATTCACTGTAGGGACAGCTGATTGTAAAGGAGGCATATTTTTGTCCCACTCTCCTTTCTTTTTTGTTTATCTCAAACATACTCCAAAAGGTGTATGGTGCCAGGCTAACTGACTGAGGGGCATATCATCAAGCAGGGCGTTAAAACTATTGCAGTTTTAGCGGCAGAAAACTGCAGCTAAAGCGGCGATAATGGGCTTGATAATATGCCCTGGAGAATGCCAATAGAAGCCTATGTTCACACCAGAACATGGGTTTCTGTTGGAATTCACAAGGCCATATTATCAGTCAGGAAGGAGAAGATCCATTGGAGTGCATGTCTTTGGATTCTGATGTTGTGTAGGCATTAGATGAGGATGGGTTGGGGAAGGGGTCCATGTCATTTGCTGCAGAGGGATCCAGGATGATGAGGGTCACCATATCTCCTCCACCCAGAGCCATGCGGCTGTCATGAGAGTGATGAGGGCAGATTCCGAGCTGTGGTTGGGTCTCTAACTAGACTGATTGGTGTCAAGGAGTTGGTGGTTGTTGAGGTATTCGGTGAGGTGTATATTGATTATTTTCTCTATGAAAGCAGGGGGCTAGTTGTGTAGTTGGTGAGTATTGAAGGGTTTGTAGAGGGTTTCTTCAGCAAAGGGAGGACAGTTGCTTGTTTCCAACCATCTTGGAGGTTGCTGAAGAGTTGGAGGCATTCTGAATAGGTGTGAGCATAGTGCTGATGGGTTGTAGTTCCATTGAGTGGGTAGATTTCATGGTGGCAGTGTCAGATTTAAACATGTTTCCTCAGGAACGTCATGCAAATGATGAAAAGATCCTCAACTTCCCCTGGTCATGCACTGTATCCAACTTAGTCAAAGTACTAACAGTAACTCGGGGAAGAAGGGAGAAAAAATGAGGACGAAAACAGAAAGGTTCCAGGTTTAGGTACAATTAGAGGATAGGCATAGAAGGAATGCATCATTGAAATCCACTTTAAAAACAAGCAATAACAGCTTGCTGGTTCTCTGACATGCCCAAAAACGTATACACTTTAACAACAGGGTATCAAATCTATTCCTATCTTTTTTTCAGGAATTAATGTAAAATAATAAAGGAAAATCAGACCTCCATGAACCTGGAGATTCTGTCAGATAAGTATGAGGGCAGTGTTATTAGACAAATAGGAAACAACGAGCAAGTGCTGCATATTATATAAAGCTATGCAACTGGTTCTTTGTGCTTTGCTTTCCATAAAGCAGCAAACCTCCCAGGGGGGTCAGGAGCCTACCATGTTGAGGGCGAGAAAGCCGAGAAGACTCTCCAAAGGACAGGAGCATTATGCGGTTGTAGAGAAACCGGAGCGTAAGAGCAGAGTCAGGAGCCAGAACGTCTAGAAGCAGGACCCCGAAAAGACAGGGTGAACCTGGGAGGAGCTGCGATGGCTCAGAAGTGCAGAAGGGAACCCGGAAGTGAACTAAGCCTTCCCGGAACAAGAACGCAAAGCATCTCTGCTCGGGAGCTGCTGGCTCTTAAGCTCCACTGTTGCCTTCTACGCATGTGCCAGAGCAGGAGACGGCCATAACTGTAGTTCACTGGCCGCTCGCACCACTCGCACTCTGCAAACCTGACAGTCTGCAGTTTCTTCTGGGGTGATGACGGGGCATGTGGTTAGCATGATTTTTTGGATAAGATCAGGAGGCATTTGACAAGGTCTTTCAAGTCTAGTCGCGGGTTGAAGTTACTGTAAATGGCAAAGATTTTTTTGCTGAAGAATTGAGAAAGATTGTTGCAAAGGTCTTGTGAGATGGGGATTGAGTTGGATGCGACTACTGGTGAGATAAATCTTTCACAATTGTGAAGATTTCTTTGCTTCTTTTTGTTTCACAATTCTTTATTGGTTATTCAGAACAAAACACTATGAAAAATGGAAGGTGAGAAACATGAGATGCCATTTGTGAGGCAATAGTACAGCATGAAAGATTATAGTAAAAAAGTTCAATAAAATACTGGCCATATGACATGCTGAGTTCCCACGGAACAGGGACACTGGTAGGGCGAGAAAGCACAACATCAAGGACTGCTTGTGGATCCAAAATTGCATACAAAATATTCAATGGGATAACGGGTGGATCAAATGGAAGGTGAAATGTGACAGAAGAGTACAAAGGGGAAAAGAATAAACAAGCAAGGAGTCCATACTCGTATTAACACCCACACGTCCAAGGGGGGAAGGGGGCAGAACGGGAGTGAAAGGGAAGAGAAAGAGGGAGGAAGGAAAAAGATGGAGATGCAAAAAGATAGGAAACAAGAAGGAAGAGAGAATTGGAGAAGGCGGAAACAAGAGGTAAAGAAAGAGCCAGGAATATAGGCACACATCTGCATTGGTCATGACCAGGTAGGATCCCATGGGTTATGTCGATGTGGTACAATTTAGCAACCAGAAACCAGTTATGGATGGGTGTGCATGCAGTTAAGGAGTAGTGGGCATCTAGCAAGCCTCACCCTTTTTGTATCCTGTGGACGGAGCTCGGCTCCCTGCCTGAAGCTGCCGCTGGGTTCCCCGCTGTCACCGCAACGACTGGCCGGACCCGCTCCGCGGGTCCCGCTGCGCGGTTGACAGCCTTGTCAACAGCTGTCCAGCAAGCGAAGGTTTGGGCGTTTCCTTGTCCGGCAGGGCTGCGAGCTTCCAGCGGGGGACTCCAAGGACCAGGAGCCCCCGCGCGCCCGTCACCACCTGGGCTGCTCTCCCTGCCGGCTCCGCCCCTACTCCTTACTCTCCCAACTACATAAACAACGTGACCCTCCCGCTGCGCGGGAGCGCGCGGGAGGGCGCCGGGAGAAGCCCGGGACAAGGGCGGGACCGTCTGTGGCCGTCCGGGGCAGGAGGAGGCTGGGCCGGGCCAACCCCCTAACATCCCTTATCCTACGTTGCGGCATAGACAAGGTATTATTATTGACTCATAGACACTATTGTAAGAACCTTTGATATTCTGTGCCTTTGTACACTGTTGTTCAATCCCCAACTTATAGTATCCCTCTATTTTCCTCCTTGCCGCCAGACGGGGGTCAGTGGGTCCTTCGCAAGCACCCATTGAATCGCCCAGGCGCAAGGTTGAGTAAGGGGGGTAAACGAGGTTGGGTTGGGTCCAGTTCACTTGAATATCTGTCCTATATCCTCGCGAACGCGTATTCTGAGGCTCAAATACCTGCCCTTACAAAATGGCCCTTAGATCTGGAAAACAGCGTCTAGTGCACATTCAAACTTCGAATGGGGTAGTCTCAGGCCCTTTAGATGCCTTTATTACGAGAGCAACCGGTATACTGGAAAAAGAAATTGAACTGGTTGAACATAGATTGTCTCTGGACCTAGTTACTGGTAAACGCTCTTCAATAGGTGATTTGGCTCGTGTCAAAAGTCCCCTAACTAATGCAGCATTTAATTGCATTTCAACATCAGACACCGACATAATTATCCATGAAGAAGGGATTGAAGTCCCCACATCTAGGCTACACGAAAACATGGACGTGACCTCCAAAAGTAATGTGACCAGCATAGAAGAAAATAGCCAATCTTCTGCGCTTGAAACCTCCCAAATAAATGCCTCTACTTTACCTTGCACTCCTGCCCCACCTATAGAAATCATCAAACAGGTACCACGGAAAAGAAAATATGTATCCAGCCCCAAGGGAGGGAAGACACAGAAACAACCTAAAATAGATTCCGAGAATAGCCCCTCCCACTCCCAGTCCATCCAAATACCACAGATAGTGTACTGTCCATCATTGGCCCACTCAGGATCCTCTAACCCTTGTCCAACTTGCTTTAGCAGTGATGACATCCTGCTGGCAAAAATGGAAACTATAGTTAAAAATTTATTGCTTCCGGTGGTAGAAAATATAAGGATATTGTCCGCTAAAATAGATGTCCTAGAAGCGGCAACCAATATTAACATGGACCTCTTACAAAATATATCTGGCACTAAGCCAAGAGGCCAAGTCTCTAAAGGGGGTCCTATCCAAAGCAACGGGACAACCACAATAAATCCCGCAGTGATGTCATCCACTAATACTAATATTAATAAGAAATCTCTAACAGGGCCAAAAACAACTCCCATATCTAGAGCCACCAATAAAGACACGTCGAAGGTTAAACCTGCAGCGGTGGCCAACAACGCTTATGGGGCAAAATATAAAGCTAATACCGCTCCAAAGCAACCAATAAACAACACAGCAGGCGCCCCTGTGTCAAATAGGGATAATAAAACACCAAACCTAGATAAGAACAGGAGGTTAGATAATAAAAACTTACATAAATCCCAGAGAGTCAACCTACCCCCAGAAGCGGCTCAGTACACTATTGTATTAACAGGAGTGGCTCCACTCAAAGAGGGCACTAGAGAATCCCAGGTGGATCTGAGGAACAAGGTTACGTTCTGGTTGAATAAACATCGCCCACTCCCTCCGTCGTCCCCCACCGAGATCTTGTATGTAAGGAGAGTAGATTGGGTTGGAAAAGAAGAAAAAGATCTAGAAGGGGATTGCATCTTAATTTCTTTTAGAGATCCATGGGTAGTGGATAGAATCCAACGGAAAGCTAGATTTGCCCGTTTGGGAGATGTCCAGACTTTACATCTTGGCTACTTTTATCCCTATATAAATCAAAGAAGCCGAACGGGATATAACCCATGGAAAGTCAAAGGGGGAAGACCCATAGTGCCTGTAATATATCACCCCCCATATTACCCCCCCCTCTACAACCATTTTGAGGCACTGTCTGATCTAGAATGGGTTGACTGACTACGTGCATCTAACAAGTCACCCAAACTAGCACTGGTGAAAGACGAGGGAGTCCATACCTCATCTATCTCCACCCCAGAACTGGTAGATGAGTGCCACCCAACTCACGAAACTAGCGGGCCAGTAAAGGGTTTTCTTGGGGTTAAAGGCACTACCCCGATTGTAGAAGAAGTAGAACTAATAAACAACCACCTATCGAGCCCACAATCCCCGTCTACTGATGGTAACAGCCCTACAGAGATAGACCTGATAAGTTCACATTTGGTGTCTTGGAATATCGCTGGAGTCAAAGCACGGCTGGTATCTGACGACTGGTCGGAGTTTATAAGTAGCTATGAGGTAGTGATACTACAGGAAACATGGGCTACAGCCCCGTTTTACATGGCTGGCTATATTAATTTTTTTAAACCAGCAGTAAAAGGTGTAAAGGGGCGGGCGTCTGGGGGTTTAACCACATGGGTTAAACAGTCCTGGGGGTTTACAGCTTCTGAAATGTATGTGGACAACCCTGATATACTGGTTGTAAGGCTGAGCAAAACAGGGGGGCAGGACATGCTCATCATTAACATATATTCCAGGGGTCTCCCAGGTGGCAGATGCCCCAATTTGATCGGCGAACTGGATACGCTGTTAACGGGCTGGGATAAAGCCTCCTTCATTATGTTAGCTGGCGATATTAATTGCACAATTGAGCCTTTGTATCAGCCAGAGGATAATTGGGGGTACGAAGAAGATGTCACATGGAAAATTCCTGAACTTTCAAACAAGACCATAGTCAAAGCAACGGAGGCGGCCTTGAACTGGTCTTCCTTCTGCCTCACTTGGGGTTTAAGGGCTGTGAACGGTCGCACAAAATCAGATTTTGGAGCAAACCCTACCTTTGATAATGGCGTAAGAAAGAGTCGCATAGATTACATCTTTATAAAAATGGAACATTGGAATGTTATCAATGACATGGAAATCATAACACGACCTGAGAGTGACCATAACCCCCTGTCCTTGAAATTCTTAATGTGTGATCAGATAAAAGCAATGGAACCCGATCCTAGGGGGCAAGGGGTGATAACGGTATCAAATGATCGGAGGAGAGTGAAGTGGTCACTAATCTCAAACGATGTAATGATCCAGACCAACATTGAAAAGGTAGTGACTTGTGCTCTAATTAACATGAAGTCTATTGCTGTTGAAAAGGACCAGGAAGCTTTACAAAAACTGATGGGTATTCATGATAATTGTTTTTCTGAACTTAAATTTATCCTATCAAAACCATGTAACCATAACATCGGACACTTGAACCCCCCAAGAAGTAAGTGGTATAATAGAGCATGTAGAGATGCACACACCAACCTCATAGAAAAAGTTAAAAATAGAGATATCTGTGCTGTTAAAGAGGCAAGGAAAGCGTATAAAAAAGTTCAATGGGTGGCAAAAAAGGAATGGGAAGACGAGTTTTGGGCAGACCTTCTGGAAGCTAGTAAATCAAACGACCATGTCAAATTTTGGGACATCGTCAAAAGTGGTAAAGATGGCGAGTTTTGTACCCCATCAAACCATGTTTGCCCGGAAGACTGGATCAAACATTACTCTACCCAATTCTGTACAGTGGCCCATGATTCCCCGTCCAGAGTGTCAATGCTGCCGATTATAACATCAGGCAATCCGACCCTGTTATTCACCGAAGCTGAAACAGAATATGCATTGAGGCTAACAAAGAGGGGGAAGGCACCTGGGTTGGACCAAATCCCGGCCGACCTCTTCAAAGCGAATATGGGTCTGTGGGTACCCTACCTAACTTACATAGCTAACAGCATTGCACGAGGTGCCCATATCCCTAAAACCTGGAAAGGGGCGGAGATTCTCCCCATACACAAAAAGGGCGATAGGACAAACCCAGGGAACTATCGCCCGATCAGCCTTATTGATTGTTTTCAAAAGGTTTTTTCACGTATGATTTTGGTGAGGGTCCATGGTTGGATGGATATGGAAGGTATACTATCCCCTTTACAGGCAGGCTTCAGACCTGGCACGAGTACTTTAGACCAGGTCTTGAGGTTTTGTATGATTTTTTGGAAATTTGTTATACTTGGTGGCGGGACTATCTTTGCCGCATTTATAGATTTAAAATCAGCATTTGATTTGGTGCCGAGAGGAAAACTGTGGCAGGTTTTAAGAGATCTAGGAATGCCAGGGGAATTAGTGGACATCATCATCAGACTACATGAAAACAATTTCGCCAGGGTCAGATGGGGGGCACAAGGCCAATTTACGGACTCTTTTCCAGTCTCTCGAGGAGTCCGTCAGGGGTGCGTTCTCGCACCCACCCTATTCCTATTATTTATAGACCAGGTAGTGAAATTTTTTGGGTCCATTAACACTGATGCTCCGTCTCTGGCGGGGACAAAATTCCCACTGCTGATCTTTGCGGACGATACCCTCCTCTTATCTAAAACGAGGGGGGGTCTGCAGAAGGCATTGAATCACTTCGAGGAATACTGTAATCGCAATGACCTCCAGATTAATGTGGGGAAAACAAAATTTATGGTTTTTTCCAGAAAAAAATCTATACGTAGTAGTGTACAACTTAATGGGGTAAACCTAGAACAGGTTAACACGATGACGTATCTGGGGGTCACTCTGGATTGCCGATTGTCCTGGAAACCACAAATTGAGACTCAGCATCTAAAACTGTCCCAACTCACCGGTTGTCTTTTGCGGGAGCAAAAGAAATCGATCACTAAAAGGGTTGCCCCGGCTTTACAAATTTACGATGTCAAAATTAACGCTGCGACATTGTACGGGGCAGAGTTATGGGGTTTTATGGACCTTTCAAGTCTGTACAAAATACAGTGCAGATTCCTTCGCAGTTTGGTGGGACTCCCCCAATCAACACCACTGATCCCTCTTTGTCATGACATGGGTTGCCGTCCAATAACAGATATGGCACGTTACAGAGTAGTGTCTACCTGGAGGCGTCTGTGGACCACGGAGGAGTTGTCACTTTTTGCAAAGGAAGTATCCGAGGTAAAGGATATAGGTGGTTCAGAGAGAATCCCATGGCTACAGATGGTGAAAAAGACCCTGGTTGACATGGGCCTTAGCCACCTGTGGTTCTCGCCAGACATTAGTAATTTTCCCACTAAAAAGGAATTTAAGAGTCTATTCTGGGCTTCCATCCGCCATTCCCTGGTCCAGGCATCCGGTTCAGAAAATCTGACAGGGCGATTTTTAAAATTTAAACTGGATCCAGTTCGGGAGTCATATTGGGATCTTATTTCAAAGCCCCTGGGAAAAAAACTGTATCACCAATTCCGGGTGGGCACCTTACCCCTAAATTCCTTCACAGCAACATGGAATAACAAAACTAGTAATCTTTGTAGCCATTGCTCTGGGTGCAAGGAATCAGAGGGACACTTTTTGTTTGCTTGCCCGCGATATAGTGAACCCCGTTCAAAGTGGTTAAAACCCATTTTTAAACGTATAAACTGCAATAAATCTTTAGACGCAATATGGGTTTTAAAAACAAATACAACTGATTTTATTGTGATATGCTTGGCTAAATACCTGGGTTGGGCTTGGGTAATCAGATCAAGATGGAATCTTACCGCTATTTGACAGAGTGTAAGCTGTATAGTGCCCACCACTAAAACCTGTCAAACCTATTTTAGAGCTTTTTAACTGTTATGAAATGATATTATATCTGGATTATTTAATGTCTTGACTATTGTCGTTGATGGTTTAATAACTTTTTAAACTTTAGACCCAAGTTTGATGTACATTGTTGTTTTTATATATATGTATGCTTTGCAAAGCTGTCTTTTATGATTTTATCTATCGAAATAAAGACATTAAAACCTGAGTAGTGGGCAGGGTCCTGGAGGAAGGACGCCCTGGTTCGAAGAAAGGCCTGTGACCTGCCCTGGAGATTGCAGATGACATGCTCATAGGAGGCCGTCTGGTACATCAACAAGAGCCATTCATCATGGGAAGGAGGTGGGGGAACAACAGTGGCGAAGAATGCAAAGCTTAGCCTTGGAAAATGCCACATGCAAGAGATGTCCCTGTAGGCGGGAGAGGTCCAGGAAGATCTGCAAGGCCATGTAGAAGGATCAGAGGGTGAGAAAGAGGAGTCACGACTGGAAGAACATCACTCAGCATAATGTCATCCGCCTCCCAGAAATAACGTTTCAGGTGGCAATCACAGAGGATGTACAGCATGTCACAGCAGTCATGGGGGCAGCGCCACCAATTTGCGTGAGGTCACAGGCCCGCTGTTCGCAATTTCACTGGAGTCCATTGCCAGACATGCAGTGATTTAAAAGGCAAAACTTCAATCGCACCTCTCGGGCCCTGTGGTCAGGCACCTCCAGGAGTTCAGACCAATCCTCCAGCTCATATTCTGTCTGGAGTCTGGTTTGCCATGTGGTGTGGTGGCTATTTAGGAGGGGTAAGGAAAAAAGATAGACAGTGTCTTAAGAGGTACTAGAAGCAGGACATCACCCTGCGGGAGTGGTCCCATATCTTAAGATAGGACACTACTGGAGAGGGTCGGAGGACCCAGGATTGCGTACCCATTTGACTATTTAGGCAATGCTATAGCTGCAGGTGACACCAGGACTGGTGGAGTGAGAGAGGCCGAATTCCTTGCAGAGCTTTGCTAAGGATTTAAGGGCACCCTGGTCAAGGATCTGATGAAGGCTGCGAATGCCCAATGAGCGCCACGCCTCCCAGTTCAACATCTTACCACCTATGCGTAGGCAAGAGTTGCCCCACAGACAGCAATAAGGAGAGAGGAACCAATAATGGCAGCATATAGAGCATGTAAGTGTACTATGGCAGTGTCAATAAAGTCAAATATCCCTCTAGGACCATTCTTACCACCTGTACCCTCTCCCATAACAAGAGTCAGAGGTTGGCCCACTTCTCGGAGTCCAGCTTCATACATGCCAGCAGGACAAGGTTGTCTGCCACTGTTTGGTCCATGCCTCTATTTAAATAGACCCCCAGATACCTGAGGTGGTGTTTGCCTACCCCATTGGAAGGGGTAGGCAAACACCACGCCGTTGGTAGCCCGATAGCACTGCAAAGCCAGAGACTATGTCCAGGAAGGATAAAGGGCGAGGGTGATCCAAGAAGATAAGCAAGACATCTTCTGCATAAAGATAGACAGTGGACGTCCTGCCGGGGTTGGGAATGCCAGTAAGGTGTGTGAATTGATGAAGGCAGGTGGCGAGAGGTTCCATGACAAGAAGGAACAGCAGGGGTGATATTGGGAAGCCCTTTCAGACCCTCCTCCTAATTGGGAATGGGTCAAAGAGAAACCTTTCACAAATAACTTGAGCAGCAGACGAGTTGTAAAGCCAGTGGACTTTGGTTATGAATCCATCCCTCAGGCCAAACCATCAGAGGGCTGCAAAGAGGTACCTCCACTCCTCGATCCTGTCGAATACCTTTTTGGCAACCAGGGAGAGGATGAAGGCCTCATCCAGTTGGTCCTTGGCTGACCACCGGGCATGGGCAAGAGTGTGGAGGTGGTTCCTAAAGTAACAGCCAGGATCAAGCCCCACTTGTGTATGGTGGATCAAGGACGTGATCACCTTTCAGAGACAAGCCACTAGGACTCCAGCAGGTATCTTAATGTCCCTGTTAAGGAAAGAAATGGGTCTATAGTTTCCACAGAATAGTGGTCTTTCTCAGTTTTGGGAAGGACCACTTTTATTGCCATATCAGAGAAGGATCTAAGGGAGCCTGTTTGGCCAGCCTCATGGAAGGCTTCATAGATGGAGACCACCACATCCTTGTCCACCTTCTTAAAGAACTCTGCAGGAAAACCGTCTTCCCAGGGGGCTTTGTGGTAGGGAAGACTGGAGATGTTCTGCTCTATCTGTGTCTTGCTAATTTCCCCCTCAAGCAGGACACTGCCCTCTAATGTGATAGTAGGAGGCCCTGATTTCCGTGAGGAGACGGCTAGCTGGAATACGAAGTGGAACTTGGAACCCGTAGTTGTGTACACCGAACATACACAAAGCTTCTGCTCTCCAAGCCTGAGTTTAGCAAAGACGGAACGGCCATCAGGGTCTGTCTATGTCTTAAGGGTAGTGAAAGACAGGGACCCTTATAACAGGATCGCATAAAAGCACTTCTTTGGGGCCTGAGGCCATCAGACAACTGCTGTGAATCACCCGCCCCACCCAGTCACAATGCTATTTTTCAGACACCAGATGGAAGAGGTGGGTTTCCAACAATAGTGCCACGTCCACACATTTAGACTGCAGGTAGGACAGCACCTTCTTATATTTTATGAAATATGTCTGACCATTAACATTCCAGGAGATAGCTGCCAGAAATGAGGGAGTGGTGAGGCATCGGTGGCCTTCGAGGCAGAGAGAGGCAGTGGCAGGGATATGCGGATGCTCTGGGAATGAGAACGAGAGAGAACAGAGTGAACTATTAGAGAAAAGAAGGAAAGAGGGAAGAAAAGATAAAGAAGGAGAGGAGAGGAAAAGAAAAGGAAAGGAAAGAAAAAAAAAGAAAAGAAAAGAAAAAAGGGAAGGAAGTGGAAAGACCCCTTGGACGTGATAGGGGGCAGGTAGCGTAAAACAAGAACTATGAAAAAGAGATGAAGAAAAGAAGAGGGGAAAGACAATCCAGCACTGAACCAAGAGTGGCAGCCTCAGAGGGAGCAAGTGACTGTGAACTGCGAGTCTTAGCCTGCAAGTCTGGGACACCAGGAGTCCCACAGGGAGGCGCAGGAAAAAACAAGAGGTGATAAACCTGGTCGAAGATTTAGCTATGGGGCTGGTAAGAGGGAGGGTAGGCAACAAGGGTCAGGGCACCCAAAGGTCTTAAAGGTCATCCCAATAGGGGGGCTAAGGAGGCATGAACAGCAGCAACATTTGTGAAGTTGTAGAGGAAGGGATAGGGTAGGGTGTCAGCTCCAGTGAGCGAGGAGGTGGTACACCAGGGGCATAACTGTGGCGTATAATTAGCAAAGAACAAGTCAGCTTCAACATCAACAACTGTCTGGGAAGGTGTAATATCACATAACATAGTGGAACAGAACAATGTAGAGCAAAGCACTGTGAAATAAAATAAACATTAATCTGGACAGAAATAAGAATCATTTTACATGGCAATTAAATGAAGCAGAAGAGAGACATGCACTCAAAAGCACCATACTCATTCATCTGCCTGGAGGATGCCATAGGCCTCATTTTGCAGCTGCCGGGGCAGGAGAGTAGCAGTCGTGGCAAGGAAAGGTGTGCCTAAGCTCTCAGGCCGAGTAGGTTTCAGTGGGGAGAAAGATCTTTCATGGTGAGGTGCAGCAGATGAGTCCTTGGGCATGAGGTCCATCTCATGGTCGGTGAGTCCATCCAGAAAGGAGCAGAGGGGATCTGAGTCAAAGAAATCTTTGGACTTGCCATGTTTTGTAATGGACTAGGGGTGGGTGATGAATTCTGATCCACCAGGGGAGTTTGCAGAGTTTTTCCCACTACATGCTACAAGTAGAGCACAGAGTTTTTCCTATCACGCTGCTCGCCAATGTTACGTTGACGAGAGCGAGCAAGAAAAATCATATGTTAGACCACCTCCTGGCGAGATTTCTTAACACAGGCGGGCGTGGTAGGTCGCTTCTGCTCGCTTTGAGAAACCTACTGCTCGCGTAGAGGAAGATGTCACTCGAATAGAACCCCTATTCTCGCAGCAGAAATAAACAGCGTCCTCTTGTGCTATGCGTGGTGCCATTTGCACTGATTTTGCAGCATGTGCCAAACTACTGGTGTAAAAAATCCAAGAGCGCAGCAGTGTTTTTTCAGCACTTCGAGCAGTTCCTCATTGCAGAACTCTGTGGTCTCCACCCAGGCCTATAATACACATTTGGGCTGGTTCACACAGTCTGAACTTGATGCCCATTTTTGACAACTGAGGCCACAGAGAGGAAGTTCTTGTGTTTGTTGTTGCTTTCCTGGGAGAAGTTGGCTGCTATGTGGATATCATTCCCCTCAGAAACATATGGGCCATGGGACGGGCAGCAGTAAAGATTTGCAGCACCTCCTCTTCAAGAAGGAAGCAAGCAATGATGGGATTCACCCTTTTCGATGTATCTAGTCTATGTGCCCACACTGTGAGCTCGCGGTATCTCCAGGGGGGGGGGGAAAGGTAGCATCATAAGTGTGAGAACATAGGACATTGTGCTTCTAGCTTCTATCTTCCAGGTTTGTGAGTTTGGTCCGTAGTTACAAGAGTTCCTGGTTCCTGTACATATACAGTTGAGATGGTCTTCCACAGCTGTGAGATGTTGTCCATCCCCTCCACCCTGTTCTAAAATCTTACGATGTCGGCTCGGATGGATTTGGTCTTGGTAGTGAGGTCCGATATTTTTGAGTCCATGCCTTCCAGGTGGCGACAAACTGATCTGCTGAAAGATGTGATCAATCATGCTGTCTGGTTGTGAACAGGTGAGGGGGCCACAGTGGGTGGGGTGATAGACGTGTCCAGAGGAGCGGCCATGGATCGATGTTGAGGGATTGGCTCTGTGAAAAGCAGCTGATGAGTAGATTTGCCAGAGGATTTGCCAGAGGGCATCGCCAGGGTTGGCAACAGAGGGGAGGGAAAATTCGGACACCATGTAGGATGCCTTAAAATGTGGTTGATTGGTGGACATTCCCCTGTGATGGTGCTCAGAGAGGAGAATGGGGTCGGAGTTGCAGGCAACATCTGGAGGGCTATGCCCCCAGGTGTTGCCGCTTAGGTAGTTGGCATGCTCCAAATCCATCCACATGCACATCAAGGAAACAAAGCATTGAAGAGCCTGGACACAGAAAGTTCAGTGGAAGGCTGCTTGGAATGATGTAGTGGGGGCAGAGTAGTCAGAGTTTTACTGCACTCAAGGAGACTCATGTGACCGATGGGGCTGTCGTGGGCCTGTGGGTACAGCCTCAGTAACTCCGTGGGCCCACAAGCCAATGATGCTGGGTGGAGGTCAGAAGGGTAACCTCGAAGAGTCTGCGGATGGAGACGGCCAACTGTACTCAACTGTATGGAAGAGGGTAAAAGAGACAACATGGGACACAATTGGCTGCACAGCCTCAGTGAAAGTGGTGACACAGGACTGTGGTTGTGCAGGAGGCCTCTGTGTCATTAGATAACCTGAGGGTGAGACCCCAGTACATGGTTGGTGCATGGCCTGTGGGGAAGAGGCCAAGCAATGAAAGTGCAGTCCTAAATGTAGTGGTGGAGAGGACCTGTGCGGTGATGCAGCTACTGAATGCACAACATTTCAGGAATTGTCTTTGTCAGGACCCATGTGCCAGTCTAATCGTAGGGGCATGGGGTACTCACCAGGCTCTGGGGGCTGAAGGACATAGCGTGCCCTGAAAATAGCAGGAGGTGGGGGGGCAACAGCTTCACACACACCAGCCAGCTCGAAAGTTCCTGGCAGTTTGGTGATTTCTTTGCTTCTATTGGTGCTGGCATTGATGTTGTCTGCCAGAACGGTACATTTTATGGTCCAGATCATTTGGTTGTAGTATCGCAATGCAGAATTGAAAGTGCTCTTATATGCATTGTCATGGCACATTCTCCATTTGCGCTCCAGTTGTTTGCTGTGGCGTTTCTCAACCTGAGTTCCTTCATATATCAACTGACATGAGGTGTAGATCATGTTGTATTGCTGTATTTGAGGGGGGTGAATAGTCTGGGAAACCCAATATACCCTTGCAGGCTTGGGCAATGAATAAACAAGGGTAAAGACTGTCTACAAGGGATTTTGTTTATGCACAATTTGTAATTATAAGAATATTTTAGAGGGGTAAGTCATAAACGAACAAACTCCAGAAGTGTCTAAAGACAACAACACTGAATGGGAATTAATGATACAGAGCACACGGAAGATCCTAATTCTGTAGAAATATTTATATTTTTATATACCAAAATTAAAAGGAGTACATACATAAAGAACACATCAGCAAAAATGTCATGAAAAGAAGTAGAATCAAATTAGTCAAACAGTTCATAACAAACATCAGTTCCCAACATAATCATAAAGTAACAGATCTCCACAAGAGAGTAAACGTCACTTAAAAGACAATAACTTTCTTTTGGAGTTGATGAGAAGGTCGACGTTTCGGTCTTTATGGCGTCAATCCATTAGACCATCATCAGGACAATTGTTTTTGCAAAGAAAGACCCTTCTGTTTTCTAATAAAGCATAGGTGAGACCTATACATGAAGTGTGGCCCAAACTTGAAATTGCAGTCAGGACCGTCACTGATGGGCGGTATGGATAGATATCATATAGAGACCCACCATGAATGGCAGAATGCTCTTCAATGCGTTGTGATTCAAATTTATTTCACGAACAGTGTCATGTGGAAAGGCATCTGTTGCAGGAAAGTAAAGGCACGTGGGGGCTGAAGGACATAGCGGGCCCTGAATATAGATGGAGGGGGGCAACAGCTTCACACACACCAGCCAGCTCGAAAGTTCCTGGCAGTTTGGTGATTTCTTTGCTTCTATTGGTGCTGGCATTGATGTTATCTGCCAGAACGGTACATTTTGTGGTCCAGATCATTTGGTCGTAGCATCACAAGGCAGAAGTAAAAGTGCTCTTATATGCATTGTCATGGCACATTCTCCATTTGTGCTCCAGTTGTTTGCTGTGGCGTTTCTCAGTCTGAGTTCCTTAATACACCAACTGACATGAGGTGTAGATCATGTTGTATTGCTGTATTTGAGGGGGGCCTAGGTGTCGGTGCAGGAGGTGATCCAATTGTTGAAATTCTTGATGGCTTTAGGGAGGCTGTTCCTGTGTTCAGGGTGGTGAAAATAGGATCCAGGATTTCAGCAATGTGAGTAGGTCCCTTTACTCGTTGGATGAGTCCCATACTTCCAAGGTCTTTTGCTTTTCAGTTTGTGGTCGGCGTGGTTTTCCAGGTGGAAGTTCAAGTCTCTAAGTAGGATGTAATCGCTAGCGCTGAGGATGAGTGATGCGACGGAATTCATGGTAGTGGATTCTGGTTAGCCAACATTATTTCATCAATCACATTACTCAACACCTTTCTTTCTGGAAGCTATTTATTGGAACTCAACCACCACACAATTCAGTGCATTTCATGTGTATCTGGATTTGTATTCTGCAGCACACATAGAAAGAGGAAAATCCTTCTCAGGATTGCTTTTGTGCAGGAAAGTGACCCTGTTTAGAACACAGGCACCCTTAAACAATTGGCGCTCGGCACCTAAAAGTGTGCCTGTGCAAGCAAAGGATAGGCATGCACCATATGATGTAAAATACATTGCATTATGCTAAATATGCCCCTAGGTGTTTTGATAGGTAGCAAAGTCTTCCAGCACTTTTGAGAGCCCTGTTACATAAATTGTCTCATGGGTTTCTTAAACTCTTCACTGTGGAGGCAGTGCTAGACATTACAATCGCGGGCGTGGTCATGACGGCTCTCTGCAGTCATGAGCACACGCCCACCGTGACTCATAACGGCCGGGAGCTGTCATGAGCATGGAAGAGGTTAATAATATTATATTTTCGCTGTACTCACTTTGTCTCCAGTCCCGTTGTGTCAGTTTGCGAGTGCGTCTGCATGTCTTTGTGCAAATATATTTCAATACCCTCTATATTAAATGAGGGAAAGAAGTATGAGTTCTTTTTTCTTCTTCTTTGTTCATCAATAAATAATACATACCAATTATCAATATTATTAACATTGTTGTTGTTTTTACTTGTTATTATTATTCGTATTAATAGTATTGTTTATTTACAGCCAGTGCAAGTCTACTCAGAGACTCAGTGACTAATATCTTATTACAAGTTAGACCACACAACTTTTGCACAAAGAAATCGATTTAAAAAATGTAAAAGCCTATAGCGCACATATTAGCTTTAAATAAATAAAAAAATCAATATGTCATATGTAGATCTAATGTTTCCGTGTACAAACAAGAAAGTAAGAAATATACACCTTTCTTCAATCAAACCGGAACAATGAAACATCACCTGAGCCTATACCCCATTTTGACATAGGAGACGCTCCCTTTTGGCGAGATTCAATTCCTTACTGAACACCTGTCTCTCATGCCAGGATCAACTCTCTCAACTTATAATTTATTTTTTAAGTCGGCAAAGTTCTATTTCCAAAGATCCTTTGAGATAGAGCAGGGTTTTAGCCGTGCTGTCAAAATGATCAGCTGGGTCATTTGATATTTGAACAGTGAACCAAATCCAATTAAATGTATGAACTTGAACTCAATTTTTATCTTGTTCTTAACGTCGGCAATGAAGGGCAGGCAATTATATCTAATTCATGCGCGGCAACTCTTCGGCAACAACAGCATTACAATCAAATAGGCATTTAGTCTCCTTTTCAACTTCTAGGATATCTTGCCAACGTCAAATGTTAAACTTGGTACCCTATGGTGAAACATATGTGGTTTATTTGCCAATATAAGTATTTGTAGTAAATGGTGTACTATTCTAGAACCTAGCAAGAAATATTTCTTAAATTAAGGTAATTGTTTAGAGATCTTATACATAACAGCATTTACTAACCCTCCATTTGATCATTTTAACAGGTGACACATCTAATGCTATGTGCAAACATACCAAGAGATATGCAGATTTGATGTTATTGCTTTTTGGTATAGTTATTATTAATCTGTATTTGTATATGTTTATTTGGGCATGGATTTGTTTCTACATGATTAAGGGTTTACCTCAATTTGTAATGCTTTTTATATAAATAATTTTCTTCAAATAAATCAAAACAATTTAGGAGGGTGTCATTACTGAACAACGTGCTTATTTTTCCGTAGTTGTACATAACCCCTCGGCCACTGGCGTAACGAAAAGTGAGGGGGCCTCCCTGCACGGTACTTAGGGGGGTCCCCCCTCCGGGCTCAATCAGGAGCTCTCCCGGCCAGAGTTCAGTGCTGAGGGGGCCCCTTGGAGCTTGGACACCCCCCACCCCGCACCGCGTGGGCTGCGGGGCCCTGTGTTACGCCCCTGCCCTCGGCCCCTACTCAAAACCAGGGTATCGTATCATTATGACTACTATGGTCATCCTGGGAACACCAGCACCAGGACTTACCACCTGATATGTATTCCAAAAGTGCAGAAACACCATGACTCAGGATTATTTCTCCCCGAGAAGCATCTTGATAAAATAAAAATAAAAAAGAATATTATTTAAAAAAGGAGACCTTTAAGAAGAATCTCGCATAAAATAGCCGTATTGATCCATGACTGGAATAATTCCCTCCCTTCAGTTTATCCATTTTATTATTCGAGTAGTCATCTTTGGGAGCGGGGGGGGTCATAAACTCAGCTACTCATCAGAGCTCCAACGTGTCTGTTTCTCTATTTCTAGATCAGCGCTTCACCCCTCCTTAGTTATACAATGGGTGTGATGTTCTTGGTCTCTTAGGGTCAGATTTACAAGGTCTGGCGCATCCCTGCGAAAAATGCGACACGCAATTCTACCCTTGCGCCACCACGGATGCGTCACATTTATAATGCGGCGCACCGTGGAGCAGGAATAGATAGATGAGTGTTGCATCTGATGGTGTAAGGGCGGCGCATTGCTGGAGTCTTGTTGCAACCGCGACTCAACTCCAGCAATGTTCCAGGACCGCCCTACCTAACGTGCTGCATCACTTCTTGTTCTGCATTCTGTCCATCAACTGTTGGTTTTGCATTTGTCACCAAAATGTTATGCATTCTGTCCATCAACTGTTGGTTTTGCATTTGTCACCAAACCGAGTGGGATGGGTATGCTCAGACGTGAGTCCCATGCTCTCCACACCACTGGAGTCAAGCTATCCTGGCTGAAGACGGCTGATAGCCAGAAACCGGTCCTAGGTTGCTCGATTCCATGACCGAAGACATGACTTGACAGTTCGGGCTGGACTGTTCCCATGAGGCACAGGGTCAAGGCTGATTTGAATATGGCCATGTCTGAAGTGGGGTGGTGTGGAGTGCAAAAACACAATGGATTTAGGCCCAGATCTCTGTACTGGGGTGAATGTATGACATTGGTCTGCATTCTGTCCATCAACTGTTGGTTTTGCATGCATCACTTCTTACGCCTGCTTCAAGCAGGCGTAAGGTTTTGTCGCAGTGGCCTCTGGAAAGTGACTCCGGGAAGTCTTGTAGATTTCACTGCGTCACTTTTACGAGGTTTTTTCCGACGGAATGCCCAACCGACATACATGAACCCTAACGCAGGTATAATGTGGAGCAGGGCTTTACAACGTGACGCATCTCCCTAGATGCGCCACGTTGTAAATAAGGCACAACTTGGCGCATGGTTTACGCCGCCGCTGTGTCACAGAAGTGACGCAACAGCGGCGTAAATGTGTCGCAAAGGGCTTGTAAATCTGCCTCCCAGTGTCTATTGATGTAATTGATGAAACTTTTCATTTACTGCCCTTTGTAAGGCCATTAATCTGAAAAGTATACTACCTCATATTCGTATTTTCATATAGGAAATATTATTGCCCTCTTTGCCCCAGCGGTAGTAAGTTAATTAAAGGTGAAGTGTCTGGCCTGGCTGAGGAGTCTTGTTGAAACAAAGAAAAGACTTATCACTCCCCTGTAACACATTTCTTATTATTATTAGGAATTATATCTAAAACGCCCCAGAATAATGTTTGTGATACAAACAGTCACACCCCAGTCACACCCCAAGCTAATTGTTGTTCTGAATTGGGAGTTATCCAATCAGATGTTGGGAAGCTCAATATGAAGAATGTTTTTAGCATTGCCTCTTGAACGAATTACAGTCTTGAAAACATATATGCCGATTTGTTTAGCCAAATATAGAGGGTGTTTTATCTCCTACCACGGTCATAAATTAGTTAAAATGCAAAAGTTTTCAAATTTTGGAGGGGGACAAACTATCATCCCCACTTTGAATTATTCTGCCTTTAGAACCCTTAAGTATCACTTGGACAGAGAGAAGGCATTCAGACCATGCTGATAGGGCAACAGGTGATAGAAAAAACTAGGGCTGGGCGTAGTTTGCGAAGTAGCGCTACGAGAAGCTTCGCAAAGTGCACTTCGCACTACGCGAGCTACGCGTAGCACTACGCGAACTGCATGGTACCCTGTTCGCACTGTGCAAGATGCCGTTTTCAATGATTGCACAGTGCGGACAAGCATCTGGCACTGTGCAATCATTGAAAACGGCATCTTGCACAGTGCGAGCTGTAGTTTTCTGCCGCTCGAGTAGATTTTTACTCGAGCGGCGGCTTTCTCAGCGCGGACTGGTAGTTTCTCATCGCGAGCGGTCTCGAGCACACGCGACCACTCGCACTGAGAAACCTGACCTCCCCGCGTTGAGAATCTCGCTGGGAGGTTTATTTTCCTCGTTTGCGATTGGCAACTTGATGTTGCTGATCGCGAACGAGGAAAAAGCCTCGCCGGGATGTCATTTTGCTTGCTCGCGGTTGCCAACTTGACGTTGAAGACCGCGAGCAAGCCTAAAATGACCGCTGCACTATGCTATGTGTGTTTGCACTGTGCTACGTGCCATTCGCATAGTGCGAAGTAGTGCAAACTTCGCAAACTACGCGAGCATAGCATAGTGCTTTGCCCAGGGTTAGAAAAAACCTAGCCTGTTAAGATGATCATAGACTTAGTCTGTTCAAAGACAGAACCCTTTCTATCACTCTTACGAGTAGCCACGGAAAATGCAGCAGGGCTGTAGTAAAGTGTTACTAGAAAAATGACAGTGCTAATGACACTGAATCTGGACTTCACTGTAGCACGACTGCAAGTCTCCGGATTGATAGGCACAGTGGTCTTTTAAGATCTTGTAGATAATGTTCACTTTAGACTCAGAAGCTGCAATAGAGATTAATTACAAATTAAGTTATACAGAAAGCCAAGAAATGAACAAAAGATGTGTTCACCTGTGTATAGTTCCTCAAAGGGTGACGAGGTCAAGATCATCAAGAGGATGTTAATATCAATTGTAAAACATTGAACACGCTCCTTCTTTGTATGTCACACATCTTCCTCCAATAGACAGGTATAAGTCCTGCCCCTCTGATGCCATTAGCTCTGATTTCCTATCTCATCCTATCTTTCTACAATGTCCATTCTACCCATTTCTAATTTGCTTAGAATTTGACATAAAAGTAGTCATTGACAAACCAGAACCCATCTATTTTTTAATTTTAGTCATAGAAGGGCTTTCTTATAAGCTGTAAAGGCCAATGGAGCTCTTGACCATGGCTTTACTGGGAGTTTTATTTCGCTTATATGTTGCATGCTCTTAGTTAGTCTAGGGTACCTGTTGTGGAACGGTGAGTGGAATGGTAGGCATGAAGGGCAGGGCATAATGCAGACTTGAATTCAATGCCTTCCAGTGCAGCACATTGAACCACCTTTTAAGAGTACTCAGAAATCGTTCAGCAACGCCATTTGCCTGTGGCCAGAGAGGGGTACTTTTCTGATGTTTCATGTTCAAATGATTAAGACAGTCTTTGAAATCTCTGCTAGTAAGGGATGGACCGTTGTCAGATTTGAGAGTGCAGCGACCATCCCATGTCCTGAAAATGCAATCCCGTCTCTCGATGACTCTGTTGTGTGGTTGATGATGTCTTCCACTAGAGAAAAACATGAGTACTCATTGACAACTACCATGAGATAATGTCTGTTAATGAAGGATCCAAAGAAGTCAACTGCAATTCTCTCCCAAGCTATCTTAGGTAGATCAGACATGTTCAACGGGTGCTGAGTCATTTTGGTAGACAGGCAGTTGCACAGATGACAAGTTTTAAGCTCCCTTTCAACTCTTTAGTCAAGATGCTGTAACCACATTCTATCCCTGAGTGCCCATTTAGTTGCAGCAATGCCACAACTGAGATAGGGATGTGATACCACTTCCACTGGGATGACAGCTTACTGGACTTTGGACGTTGCTGTGACTCGTCTACCAGTTTGTGTCCCCGTCGCCCTTCCCCTTCTCTATCCATGCGGTGTCCTTCACCCTCCCCTTCTCTTTCCCGCCTTCATTACCTGTCTTCTTCCCCAGCTCCTCTCCCCTCCCATGAATCTTCCCCCTGCCTGTCTTTACCCTTACGTATTTGTGCTTATTGTTTATTTCGACCTTACAAGTAACTATGTTGCCGTGCTCTAATAACTGTGTAACCTTTGTAACGATGTAACCTGTAACTATTATCTGATGCTCATGTAAAGCGCTCTGATACCTCCAGGTCTAGCCAGCGCTATACAAATCCTTTACAATAAAATTAAATAAAATAAATGTCCTTTGTGTGACAGTTCAATAACTTGTTTCCTCAGGCTTTCAGGGAAATCTATTCTTGCTCCTCTTAGTATGACACCATAATGTGTAACAGACACTGGTACTCAACATCATCTTTAAGAGGTTGAGTGGGAATCCTGCATGAATGTGTTGTAATGACTTCTTTGAGTTTAAGCATGACTTTGTCAGTGTTAGCAGTTGTCAGAATCTGTTCAATAGAAAGCACTGCAGGCTTACTTGACTTTACTATGAAATTGATGTAGGCCTCAGCCACTTTGTATATTGTACTGTGACGCTGTAGAGGCACTCGTAAAAGGTAGTCTGTGGGGTTGTGATCTTTTCCCGGTTTGTGCTCGATAATGTAATCATACTCCTGCAGATGCAACCTCCTCCTCTCAATGCGAGGTGTCATCCTGGCTTTGGTATTTCTGAACAATGCCTGGTGATCTGTGACAAGAGTGAAATCATTGAAGTACAGAAATACATGGAAGTGTTCACACACCCATACCACAGCTAAGCTTTCTTTCTCAGGTTGAGAATAAGTACATTTGGTCTGAGATAGACTCCCGGTAGCATAGGACACAATGTGTCTCTTAGCATCGGTCTGTCGATTGTGTTGGGCAAAGATCGTGCCCAACCTCACTGGAGTGGCATCAGCCACAATCTCTGTCTGAAATTTCAGATCAAAGTAAGCCGTTTCAGTTGCATTTTTAATTGAATGTTTATTTTCTTGAAACTTCCATTACATTCAGATGACCATTCAAATGGAACATATCGCTTTGTTAGTTCTCTTAGAGGCCCACTCAAAGTGGCAAAATCACATATATACCTAGAGCAGTAGCTGGCCATGACTAAGAAGGATCACAGCATGGTCACATCATCTGCAGGGCAAGTACACAACAATGCTTGTACATTTTCAGGGTCAGGAGTCATTCAGTTTTTGGGAAAATATGTCCAAACAATCTAAGTTTGTTTCTTGAAATTCAGACTTCCTTGCATTTAGTGTGGGACCTACTTCAGCATGCAGCCAGCATACATGTATGAGTGCTTTGTTATGTTCCTTTCATGTAGCCCCAAACACCAGTATATCATCAGTGTAATTAAAAGCATGTGTGACATACTGAATTATTTGGCAAATGACATCTTGAAGGATTTTTGCACCTGATGACACACTGAAACTGAGTCTTCTATATATGAACAACCCAAAATGCATTGAAAAAGTTGCAATGTACCTACATTTTCTTCCAGTTCATGCTGATGGTAACCTTTGTTCCGAACAAGGTTGGAGAAAGCTTTGGTGCCATTCAGCTGCATGATAATGTCCGCAATATGTGGACGTGGATGTCTTTCTCTTTTGATTTCTTTGTTGGCCTGTTGCATATCAACACAAGTGCGCACTGAATCTCGATTGTCCTTTTAGCACCACCACAATGGGTGAAGCCCTCGGTGTCGCACCAGTAGATTGCTTAATGATGTCTTGCTTTGACAATGTTTCTAGTTCTTTCTCATGGCTTCCTGTAAGTGAAAAGCAATTCGACTGTGTTGCTGTGCAACAGGGCAAATATCTACATTAATGTGAATGTGTACCTTCTTAGGTTTCCCAAGTCCATGAAACATTGAATTGGTTCGCTATTTAAGACTGGGCATTCAAGTTATAGTTGATAAAGATCAGTCCCATGTCAGCAGCAGTATTGAAACTTAATAGGCGTGTACTTGATGAAGTACCTGGGAGGCATGAATTGGCCCTTGTAATGTGGAATGTGGTTTTCTTGTGCCGCATGGTTGTCTCAGATGATCCTTTGCTCTGCAAGGGTGAAGAAGCTACCCAGTTGAACACCTTTGTTCTCGACGGAGGAACATGTAGTGTCAGAGGCAGTTCTTTGTACTTTTCTGCCAGCATGATGTTTTTCAATGCATAAGTGTCTATCATGAAAGTTGTACGGCAACCATTCACCTTGAGTGCGATTTTAGGACAATGTCCAAACTATCTTTGTTGCTTCATGTGGCAATTCTGTTTAGATTTGTGTTTCTCCTTGCGAACAGCCAATCCTACACATGCACATCGGTCTGTGGCTGACATCACCATCGCACATCCATTTTCTTCACTGATGATGATGTCAGCAAAGCGTTGGAAGACGAATTTGATAATGATCAACTTTGTTTAATTTCCACTTGCCTTAGTTGATGTTGCCATTTGACATTGTGAGAGTAGCTAGAGTGCTTCTGGAACTTTCTGGCAGCCATCTTCTTGTGTCTTCGTAACACAATGTGTTCCTCTTTTGCTTTGCCAACCGTTATGAAATGGTTTCCCTTCCTGCAGTCTTTTCATATTTGTCAAATGGCAGGAAATTTACCTTCATTTGAAAAGGAGAATCCACAGCAGAAACAATTTCCTTTTCTTAGGAGACATCACTCGTTGGGCCTCTGCGTTGTGTTTCTGCTAACTTTTCATGCTCAATGCTGATTTGCTTTGGGTTGTTCCAGCTCCCATATCAGCAGCTTGTCGATCAGCATGTTCCTACACTCTTGCAGCCATTTCCACTTTCTCCAAACTGAGCATTTCTCTCAGCATGCATCGTCGGAATGAATTGGAGAGGCAACCATCAATAACTTTAAGACGCATGGCTTCTTCACCATTGAATTAATTGAACTTGCAGTGCTTTGTAAGTGCATCAAGTCTCACAACAAACTCAACCATTGCCTCACCTGGTTGCTGTCTTGCTTGGTTGAAAGCATACCTTTCATAGTCGACATTCAGCATTAGAGTAAACTTGGCCTCCAACATCTTCTTGAATTGATGGTATGATACTTCACCAGCTTGTGATATCTTCTTTATCACTTTTTTTACTCCATCTTTTAATATTTGATGATCTTTTTTTCATCTGCGTCTTTTATAGCATCTACAAAGTCATTAAATGTTTCAATCCAGGCAGTCCATCTAGTGTCAATATTCAGATTTTTTGCGCTGTAGAAAGGAGGTGGTGGTTTCAGGAATGTGGCAGCAACATATTTGACACTCTTCTCGGCAGCCATTTAAAAGTATAATATTCCGACAACCTTTTGGTGTATTGCATGCTTCTTGCCATTTCATGCATAGGCAGCTCAACCGGGCTGAGTCGTCACAAACGATTTGAGGTCGTGCAACACCTCCCTCGATCATGCTGGTAAGTACATGTGAACTTTCTATACCTGATTGTCACTGCCTTTAGTGTTTCTTGGAACCTGGTCATAACCGCCTCTAGCGGTTCCTTGCATCTGACTGTCGCTGCTTTTAGCACTTCTTCATGCCTGGTTATCACCGTCTTTAGCGCTTCTGCTTTGTATCAGTGCTGGCTCTGTGTTATGCTGTGGTGTAGGGTCTCTTCTTTCTGTCTTACCAGTAGAATTTAGGCAGGCTTACTGACTGTGCTCCTCCATGGGGCCTTCACTTTCTTTGAGGGTCTCTCAAAAGCTGGAGTTGTGCTTTGACTCCACATATGCCAACCATAGATAAATTATTTGGCCTCAAAATCATATTTTTGCTTATAACCAGGGGTGGCTCCTCCACTAGGGTGGAGGAGTATTGCCCTACTTATTTCTCACAGTACGTGAAGCAGAAACATAAAGTGGTAATAACTTTCAGTTATTACCATTCTATCTTTGGTTGCGGGTGGGCGGGTGGGTGGGAGTTGCTGCTCTGCGAGCAGGCATGGGAGGAGTGGTGTGCCCTCTCCTGAGTGTGCAAAGACTATTTGGTCGGCCCTCTGGGGATGCTCAAACCAGTCATGCGCCCTCTTCCCTTCTCCATTCAGGCTGCAATATAGCCTGCATGGAGAACATGGACTCCCCATAAGCCCCTGGTGGGCGGCGTCCCGACCAATCACAACGCTGCTTGGAGTGTTGTAATTGGCTTAGAGGAAGGGAACCTGGCTGCCTGCTTCCTGTTCCTGACGGAGGCAGGAAAGCAGGAGCAGAGAAAATGTGGGACCCGGCCGGCAGAAAGGTAAGTGGAATTATTTTTTTATTGTTAACACCCCCCGCACAACCAACCCCAACGTCCCACGTGACCACCCTTGACCTCCCGCGCGACCCAGTGAGCCATGCCTGCTGCGACTGCTTATAACACACTGAATTCAATCTAAATTAATGAAAGAAATTACACCAAATAGACCCTAAAAAATCAGTTAGCCCCAAACTTTTCAAAGTTAAACTTCTTTTACAACAACACAAAAAAGGACACCAACATTTTAATTTAATTCTGTAAAAAAGTAATCAATCAGTGCATTGTTTTAGTATAATTAACGTGCTGTCTCAGTAGAATTATATTGAAAATCATTTTAAATGACAATAAGATTAGTACTTAATAAACAATTATCACAACAATTGTTTTCCACTTTCAAATGAAGAAGGAAAGCACTTGTAAAATCTAAATCCATTTCATCAGATTGATGAAGTTTTCATTCGAGGGAAACCCTCCCAAACTCTCTCTTCAGGCTTTGAAATAATCATTTTGACAATATACTATTTGACAATTCTAAACAACTATCCATAACAATATAGAATGGACCTGCATCACTATACTGATGCAAGTGCATGTAGCCACATTATAAAACGTCCCCATCGGTTACCCCAGAATATATGAATACAACGTTTAAGAAAAAGGTAAAAGGGATGAAGAAAGAGCCAAATTATATATGAAACAAAGATTATAAATTACACTGAAAATACAATAATGCAATACAATTTCAAAGCAAGGCAATGCCAGCAGAGCCAATTGGCACATGAAGTACACAGCAAACAGACTCATAAAACTTCATAAAACCCAGGCATGTTGATATATAAGTGGATACTAGGTCCCACAGATTAATAAACATCCGCAAACACCTTTGGAGTGGAAATATCATCCAATATATCTTTTAGTTCATTAGAAGGACATACGCCCATTGAGCCCTGACGAAGTTCTCATCTTAAGAACGAAAAGTGTTGGCTGACAGTAAAATCACCAATTTCGAGAGAACTAACTGATTGCAAATAAAGACTTATTTGAAAACTAAATATTGACTTTCTGGACTTCATCACTTGGTGCACGTCCAACCCCTCCACTTCTTAGGGTCTGATTTACAGAGGCATCAATTCACGGCTGGTGCCAGGGCTTGTTGCGCAAGGACATCTGTTCTGATTGAAATTAGTGTGAGGTGCAGAAACAGCAGTCCGCCGTTAAAGTATCTTTGTTCACTTACTCAAACCTTTCTTTACATGTCCCGGTTTAATCTTGGCCCAATCTCCAGGCAACATTCTAGTATTATTCAACTCAGTTTGAGTTTGTACCCTTACCACTTATGCCATTATTCAAATATCACATCCATGAAAGATTGAGTTTGGAAATGGGGTTTGAGCCCCTCATCAAATTAAAGGGAATTTTTCCAGTAACTGTATTCTCTGTCGTGTGATATGCCCACACAAGATCAGAAATTGTGACCTCCACATCTAACCTGAAGACTTAAGGAAATTGGCAATGCTCCTTAGATCTTCGCAATTAGCTCTTTCCAAAATCCCATTTGCATTGGGATTGTACAGTACAATACGTGAATGTCATACCACATGACTCTAGAAAATCTCTCATCTCAGCTGAGGTCAACTGTGTGCCATTTTCAGTAACTAGAACAACGGGAAACCCTACTTCATGAAATACTTTCCGCAAAGTTCTTATAGTAGTTTTTTCTGAGACAAAAACTTGACCACCAACCATTTAGAATGGATGTCAACCAAGACCATGGCAAAATTCCTTCCACAATTCACACATGACATGTGTCCAATAAAATCCACACACACATTGTGCCAAGCCCTCTCTGGATCACAAATGCTGCCTAAATTCAATTGCACACCAACTTTTAACCTTTTCTCATCTTCTTACACCAGCAAAACGCTCCTCCCACTCCACAACATTTCTGTCCATTGCTGGCCACCAACATTCAGTGCTGAGTCTTTTTTTCAAAATAGTCTGACTGAAGTGTCCCACGTGAGCAATATCAAAAAGTCTTTTATGTACCCCATTGTGTGGGGCAGTTTTGTCACCCCGCATGACCAACTTACCATCACACTTAGAAAGCTTGTCCAGTATTTTCACATCAGGACACACATTGCTGGGTAGCAAACTCTCTCTTCTCCCCCTTCCTTATCAACTCCAACACGCACTTTAAAACATTAACATTACTCAAGGCATTTAGACCATTCAGCTTCACTTACTGCACCTTTACTATACTGTACCACATCATCAACAGTCGCTACAGCTCCCTCCTCTTCACTGCAAGATACTACTTTTCCATCCACCCTTTCCCAACCTAATGGAAAATGAGAAAGGCAATCGGCTTGGATATTTTTCAAATCCGGAATATATTCAATGCAATAATTGTACTCTTGCAGATGGGAGGCTGATATTGCTAATCTTCCTGAAACTTTCTTGGTTCCCCCTGGTGATACTATTTTCAGGAGTGGTGTATGATCAGTATGCACTAAAATGTGATTACCCCATCATATGTGCGGTAAAATACTCTAAACCATGTTGCTGCCAGAGCCTCTTTTTCAATAAAGGTATAGTGTATCTCAGTGGAAGTAAAGGTGCACAAAGCAGAGGCAACAGTACACTCTACAGTACCATGCATTTGTGACGAAACAGCTAACAACATGCCTGTGGCACTGGCAGTCACTTTTTTTTTAGTACTTTCAAATTCTCTGCTTTGCTGACAAAATATTTTACAAAAGTATAGTAGTACGGTATGAGTCCCAAGAAAGAACGTAACTGTTCTTTATCTTTTGGGGTGGTGCTGATTTAATTGCCAATTACAAATCTCTTTTAGGTTTGATGCCTTCAGCAATCCAGGGATGCCCAAGATAATCTCTTCTAACAAAATGTTCTCTTGTCTCAATGCTAAACCAGAGTCTGAGAGACAGCCTAAAGCCAACTTCAAAGTGACATTATGATTATCAACAGTATCACCAAACAAGAAAATGTCATTTTGGAAGTACATGATGTTGTCCAGACCGTTGAAACCCTCACACATCATCCTCTGGAAAACACTAGCCACTGAGGACAAATCAAACAGCATCCTGGTAAATTGATAATTCTTTCATGGTGATGACGCCATCAAGGGCCTGGACTTGCAGTGCAGATGAATCTGGTGATATGCATGTTTAAAATCAAGTTTTGAGACAACTAAGCATGGGCGTAAAATCTGTTCCGCTCGCGGAATTTGCGAATTTTTGACAAATTCGCATTCCGCGAATCGCGCAAATTTGTCAAAAATTCGCAATTTGCAAGCTTGCGAATTTTTTTGCTTGGTCGCGACACTTTTTGTCCGCGAGCACACAAAAACGGATGCGAACACGCAATTGCACAATGCGAGCATGCAACTAGCCCATGTACGACCGCATGGGTAACCTCGCTGTAGCCGCGCTGAAAAAATCCCGCAAACACGCAAAAAGTCCCGCGAACATGCCAAAAAACCCCACAAATTCACGGATTTCGCGGACCGTTAATTTGCTTTCGCGCGAATTCGCAAATTTCACCCATACTTAGAGAAAACCTTGCCCTTTTAGTAATAAAATAAGTTTATTGATGCTAGCCAATGGAAAACTATCCTCCTTAATATTTTGACTTAATCCTCCTTAATAAACACAAAATCTGAATTTGCTATTAAACACAAAATCTGAATTTGCTATTTTTCTTCTTTGTTGTAAACATAGGTCATAACCAATCTGATGCCTCAGCCAGTTCTATCACCCGACTCGCAAGCTTTTCACAGAGTAGTTTCTTCACTTCCTCTCTAACCAGAATAGGTACTCACCTGACTTTATGTTGTTACTGGAATTACCCCTTGTCTCAATTTATTTTTGTTAACATAGCCTTTTAACTCACCCATTTGTTTTTAAATAAATCTCTCTGCCCCCTGTAGAATCTCTTCCAATGTTGTGTCCTCAACAATCATAGCCTGTGAGGGAGCTTGAGATTAATAATGATGTGTAAATTATACTGATGATACCATCCCAAAATTGGTGGTCCACTTTCTGCCACATACACTTTGACCCTTATGTATCTTTGAAAATGATGTCCATGTGCATATACCCAATTATATCATTTTGTTCACCTTGGTACCCACCCGTGTAACATCTTTTGGTAACAAATGAACTGATGGCCATTCCTGTATCAACCTTTTCTTCAAATGATGGTATACAATGAACCCGAATCCACCATTAGTTCCAAAACGTTTTTCCTGATGGTAAATTCAGCCTTAGGCCTACATGTTCTGCCTGTAGATCCATCACTAACCTCATTGTTAGTGATGGAGAAGTGTGGCTCAGTGGTTAGAGGCGGCAGACCCGGAAGCTGAGATCAGCCGTGGACCAGGGTTCGATTCCCCGCCTCGGCGGGTCTCGGGCTCAAAAATTCCACGGACTTGACAATTCTCGCTCCGGTGCCTACTCGACTCACGGGGTCACACTCTGCGACTCTGGGCAATAGCTTGCTTAATCTCCACTACGGCCCCTCGCGGCGGGATGCCTGGCTTTCACCTTGTGAATACCCTGCCGGGGTATCTCTCACAAGGGAATACCAGGACGGGTTCCCTAAGCAAGCGCCTTGAGACCCCTGGGTGAAACGTGCGCTATATAAATCGAAATACATTTACATTTACATTTACATTGACACACAAATCCCTGTCAGTGGAAGCCTCTACAAACATCCCTGGCCTTTCCTCTATCACCATTGCTTATTTTCCTTCGGCGAAATCTTTATACTTTGACATTCTGGCTAAGTGACCTTTTCGTCCACACTGTCTCCGCCCCTTTCCCAAAGCATAACAATTCCTAGAATCAGATGAATGATAAACTGTCGCACCTGTTTCAACTTTTGCTAAAGGTACCATTGCCACTACTAGGTTTTGATATATTTTTGGCTGGCCACTTGGATGCAACGGCAACCTCCCCATTCATCAACGATACCTCCACAGACCCTTTAACATTCTACCTTTCCATCTTCTTCATGCAGTACTCATCTTCTTCTACTACCCTGAGTATTTCTACTGCATCTTTTAAGGAAGGGTCCTTAGAAGCTTATAAACTTTCTTGCATCTTACAACTCCTGCACTGAACGATCAACTGATCCCATATCATCTCATCAGTTTTGGCTCCAAACTTACATTTAACCGAAAGTTCCCAGAACCATGTTATAAACTCATCCACTGTTTCAATTGACTCTTGAGTTTGAGTAAAACATGTATATCTTTGCATAACTACTGACACATGCTATCCCAAATTTCCCCACAAGTTTTACTTTCCTGTAACTGGCAAATTGTTATAATTAGACATGAGGTTGTAACCGTTTTTCTATAAACATATGGAGGAGAGAAAAAGAAGAAAGGAACAGAAAAGAAAAAAATGAAAATATCAAGATCGTTTTCTCCCGACCATTGTTCAGTAATGAACCTCCCTTGATACTGACACACTGACCAGTTCCTCGATACACTGAGGTTTGTTTTTGAACACCGTCCAATTCCAGGTGAAGTCTTTCACGATGTCACAAACACAGCTGCAGCGTTGAAACACATACCAACAACCACAGTTCTGTAGGAGCTTGATCACGTAAACGCTGCCCTGGAAACGCACATGCAAGGACAATGGCACACTAAGCGCTCAAGCCGATTTTAAGAAATGCTCTGGTAAGATGATGTCATTGGTGGCTGGACCTCTTTATGCGTACCAGCTACAGCGTCTATATAACACTCAAATACCTGCACATAATGATCGGCAGCCATGCAGTAGAATCCCTGTCTCCTCAAAGAGTTGCGCAATTATTCTAAAAGAGACTGCGGCACTAGGCCCAGCGGCACCGTGGTAAACAGTGTTGACATACACACTCAGCCGGCTGCACAGTGCACACAGAACTATCAATGACGCACTTGTCACGAGTAGGATTATTGTCTCCCCAAACAGTTGTGCACTTTTCAGAATTGGGCGGCAGCCCTAAACACAGCGTACTCACAGTAAATTACCTCAGCAAACACAATTAGCCAGCTGTTCCGTGCTCACAGTCCTATCAAAGCCACACTTGTCACACATTACACAGTGCCACGCTGCACTGTCATATTTCTGCAGCTGAAACGGCACACACTGGCTCTACCCATACTTGCCTCTTCACTGCGAGTTCTGGGCATCGACTTCGAAAGAGAGTCCTTGCCTGCTGCACAACAAATCATCACCAAAAAGGTAGTAATTAGACAAGGCTGCAGGTTAAGTTGACTCAGCTTTATTTGAAGACACAGGTATCTGTTGCCATCATCTCTAGTCAGCAGGCAACTGCTGGAGCATGGAACCGCGCACAGCCACATTCTAAACAACATTCCACAACCATAGAATGTGCTTGCATCAATATACTGACGCAAGGGCATGTAGCCACTTTATACCAGAGTGCTAAAGAAAACTGGCCAAAATAGTTAACTTTAATGTGAGCAGTGGATTAACAACACACGTCATCCAATCAAAAGAACGGTAAAAAAAGAAGCTTCAGTGATTTGACAAATTCAAGTAGGGGAAGGTAAGTTAAAGAAGCACGAACATGTGAGTGGCAGGAAGCTAGCCAGTGGTAACGAATAGGCTGACCAAAAGCTCGTGTTAGTATTGGTATTGTCTTCAGTAGGCCTTTGACAATAAACAGTTATAGCTGTTTGTAGGCAAAATGATTAGAAGGGGGATTGTCAGGTTCGACCATGGGAGTTACAAAGATGTACATGTGGACATTGCTTGAAAAATCTATGTCTTATATATAATTGATTTGTTCAAGCGCTCCGTCAATCATCTCCTTTTGTATCGCTTTATATATAATTGAGACTTTTTTTTTAGGTCGAGGACCGAGAAGGCTGCGCTTGTGCAGTCTCCGGGAGGAGAATTAATGCTTCTTAGTAGGGCTGTAGAACCCGCCTCCCTGACCAGTCTCTCGTCCATTGGCTGGCTTCCTAAAGGGAGGCCAGCCATTGGAGGAGAGAGCCGTCACTCCGAATTAGCCCAGTCTTTTTCGGATTTGGGGGCGTCATTTTTGCTGTTCTTTAGACAGTGACGTAGTCTGTCACTCAGAACAGCAAAACCACGCCCCCAACTCCGAAAATGGCTGTACTTTTGTAAATGCCATTTTGCGCTGATCGTCTCTGCAAGAAGTCACTGAGTACTCCTTCCGACGGTATGTATGCTTTTTTTTTGATGTTGCTGTTGTTTTCTGTTACAGCCGTTTTGTTTTTTTTTGCTAATCTTATGTTTATTCTCGTCTCTTTTTTCTAGGTCCAACATGGCCCGTGGCGTCTCCCTGCAGCCGAAGTTGTGCTGACGGGTATGTATGTTGCTGTTGATTTCTGTTACAGCCATTTTGTTTTTTTGTGCTAATCTTATGTTTATTCTGTCTTTTCTAGGTCCAACATGGCCCGTGGCGTCTCCCTGCAGCGATGTGCACCTCTGTGCACAGAGTGGTTCCTAAACGCGGCTCTTTATCAGTTTGAGGTAAGCTATCTTTCCCATTTTACTAATGTAATGTTTTTTCTCTCTCTCCTAGGTCCAACATGGCTCGTGGCGTCTCCGAGCAGCCGTGTGCACTACTGTGCACGAAGTGCTTCAGACGGGTATGTATGTTAGTGTTGTTTTTGTTTAGAGGTAAGCCATTTTGTTTGTTTTTGCTAACTGTATGTTTATTCTCTCTTTTCTAGGTCCAACGTGGCCCGTGGCGTCTCCCTGCAGCGATGTGCACCTCTGTGCACGGAGTGGTTCCGAAACGCGGCTCTTTTGCAGTTTGAGGTAAGCTATCTTTCCCATTTTACTAATGAAACACTCCGTGGATCACTGCAGTCAAGGAGACTCCACTTGACTCTTCCTCCTTCGACGGTGCGAGACTGACGCCTAGTGGCCATTGCCGAACCCACAGAGCGAGCAAGCCGAGCTGAGTGTGAGAGCAGACCGTAACGGTCAGAGGACGCCGAAGAAAGCAGCGGTGGCAAACTATTGCTCACGCACCCCCCCTATCCCCTGCCAAAAGAGGACCGGGAAGCCGGGAAGCCGAAGGAAACGCAGCACGAGCAGGAGGTAGGAGGCCGTTGCTAGCTGTAAGCGGGGAACAGCGGGGGAACAGCGGGGAACAGTGTAAGCGAGCCGCGCTTGCCTGTCGTCCTGCCGCCCTGCCATCTCCCGGCTGAATAGTCTGCCCGCATGCTAATTGGTTGTAGCTACTGCCCCCACTGCTGCCCCCACTGACGCTGACGCAAACCGGACCGTGAGCGCCCTAGAGCTGGGTGCTGGGTGCTGAGGCTTGAGCACCGGGTGTGGGTCTGAGAGCGGGTATAACTCCTCATACTGGCCCGCAGCCCCTTGGGGACATGAAGCGAAATGGCTTAACCGGCAGCGCCCAAAAACCATAAAAGAGACACTGGGAAACAGTGAATTGTCCGAAATCTGCCAGGAACCACAGTGGTGCGAGTGGGCACAATCCTTTAACCTGCCCCTCTGCTCCGCTGCAGTAAACAGTGGTTTTGGTTCAATCGGCAGCGCTTTAACCCACTAAGGACACGTTGGGAATCTTGTCAGGAACTGCAGTGGTGCAAGTGCCGATCACTTGACAATTTGAACAATTGTACAATTGAATAATTTCCCAACACTGTGCTTAATTGAACTTATTTGAGCGGCAGTAACAGCAACACCTGCAGCGATCCCTTGCTGCCATCTAACTTGCAGCCGCGATGGGGGTACAGTTGGACAGTGGTAGCAGGTGGTGTGAGCGCTGGAAGTAAAAGGCATACCGCTGTGACAACAACTACCCTGAATGTACTTTTATTTCCACCACAACAACCGTCACTAAAATCTACACCAGTGGCAAGCTCTAACTTCCTTGTAGACAGTTACTGCTGAATAGTGAAAGAAGGATAAAACGTGAATCAGCATTAAGGTCGAGGCACACACCGCATCCCGCCTGGCACAGGGAGTGCAAGCCAGGGGGGTGACCTGTGTGCCCTCTTAAGGACTTCAGTGCTAAACAAGGTGCGAGGCTGTAAGCATCCAATTCGGTACCAGGAAATCTCAGAAAATACTAATTAATTCAAAACCTAATAAAGCAAACCACCTGGAAAACAAAAAGATGAGATCTGGGAAGCAGAGAACAACTCCACCGAGAACCACTAGGAAGAAAGCCAAGACTAAGTCGTCCGCTCACCTTCAACAAGCTGGTCCACTCCCCAGTTTAACATCCCCTACCTATTCAATTTTTGGAACCCTGAAACCTTCCGGGAAGTTTACATTCTTGAAGGACCCAATGTCGGTGATCTACTCTATGCCGGCAATCCCAAATGGTCTACAAAAACCTATGACGCCGAACACTTGTAAGACAAAGCTAGAGAAAATGGACATGTCGCTTTCCAATTCAGTCTCAGGCACAACGCCGAACGGACCTGAACTAAATCACAACCGCGTGGACCTAATTCATGACACAAATACAGGCACAATGCAATGTCAAGCTCAAGTTCATAGGGATATTACTACATCCAACCCGCCAGTAGGACTTGACGATGAGAACTCACTTACAACAATGCCTACTTCAAAAAGATCCCTGGGCACTTCCCTTGAAGGACACACAAGCAAAGTAATACCTAACAACAGTGGAACAAACTTACCTATGATTGAAAGTAAGCGTTCAGTAAGCACAAGGGATAGTCCTTGTGAGAGGAATAGCCCTCACAAAATCAATTTGAGCGACTCCCTAGACAAGGCTCACCCTAATAATCAGTCAACTCCAAGACCGGTCCCACGCCAAACAAAGATTTAAAATCTAGTTCAGAAAAAACAAAAGACCAAAAACTGATATGTAAACCACACACAATAATAAATAATGACGAAAACATCGCAAGGCATAAGAACTGTTCATTCATTAACGCAACTGGAACTGATTTGTACCAAACCATTACAAGCGATAAATCATTCCTTGACGCACTGGAGGACCAAGTAATAATGATTCATGACTCACAGTCAGAAGTTTCATTAAACATAGGTCGTATGAACACAAGCAAAATAAAGACCCTTAGTAGAACGAAACCGGCATCAGATAACGAAATACTCACTTATGCAAGACCTTGTGACAAGGATGGTCCAAAGAAAGCATTCATATTAGAAATCTCAAGCTCATCTTCACCAGACACTGCATCAATAGTAAGCAACCCAAAACTTGAACAAAATCGAATCCAGGAAATGAAACAAGAAACATTGTTCAGCGAACAGATACACCCGGAATTCTGTACTAGTCAAAATAAAGACCACAGCAATCAACCAGAAACTGAACAGGACGTAAAAAGCAACCTAGAATCTATATTGACTCTCCACAGTGCGCTGGGGTGCATATTGGAAACGTCCATAAAAACCCTCAATATGCAATCAGATAAACTTGACATACAAATATACTTAATGGGCTCAATAGCTGACCATATAGCTGGCATAAACAAAAAACTTGACATCATGGCTGGCACATTCAACAGCTTCATGGAGCAAGTTTGCCCAAGTATGCCAACCCAGCCGTGCACTTGTTATCCAATACTGGACAAACTGCAGGACTTGCCGCGCATACTAAAGGATATCCTGCAGGAATGTAAGCAGGCAAGTCAATCCACTAACAATATCCAACTAAGTGGCGATTTGATCTCCTTTGACCATCAAGTGACACAACCAAGCGATGTAAGCAAGTCTAGGAACGTAGAGGCAACCCACAAAGTTGCTCCTCTACAACAGCTGACAGAAGGAAATGATAATCCTAACAGCTCAGGCATAATAATAGACGAAGGAATGGACAATTCAAATGTAGAATCCAACACTCTCTTGATAGGTCAACCTAGCAGCACTAAATCTCACACAATTGATCAAACTACCAAAAATGACAATGGGACAAGACTAACCAAACGTCAGAAAAAAAGGGCCAGAAAAAACAGAAATCAACAACCTAGATGCGAACCTGAAAACAAGCAGATGATAGCAAACTTCCCTATTTTCGATCAAGCAAAATCAAAAGCAAAAATTAGGAGTGCCATCAAAGATGACTCACCGCAGCCGATGATAATGAAAGACAAAAAATATAACGATCAGAAGAATGTACCGGATTGCAGGACAGAAATTCTTAGCAAACAAGCACAGAAAAACTTGTCCAGCAGACCCTTACATGCAGCAGTAGCCACCCCCCCAAAAGTCTTGGGTACAAGGAACCCTCCAACTATTGATCAATGTGATTCTATAGGATCAAGTTCCTATTTGATCATGGAACCACCCTTGCAGGACATTCAAGCATGCCATTAACGACTTATCAATCCAAACTAGAAAAACCTGATCTTGCCTCGACACAAAGTCCTACTCTGCAGAGCACAAATAAGCGACACACGATAATAGAGAAAGAGCAAAATAATGGCAAACCTGGTAAATACAGGCTTTACAGTCAGGTAACCAAAAAATCAACCGATACCGATATAGCATCCACAATTTTAACCACCACCTCAAGCGCGGGCACAGATACTGACAGGCAACTGGCAACAAATGTTAATAGGAAAGACTTTGAACTCATCAAAGTAACCTTCTCCACCGACATAAAGGTAGTTAACACTGAATCAACAAACAAAGTAAGGGGAAGAGACCACCCGGAGAATCCGGTTGACGCAAATGAGTGCATAGCAGCAATGAGGCAAACAACAAGAGTGGAACAAGAAGCAAAAACATTAACCATGCCACAAATACGACTCCAGAATGGTGAACATCACTTACTCGAAAATTATCACACCGTTAACATAACAGACACTGGAAGTCGCAAGCAAACGAAACAACGTCAAACCATTAAAACTTGTGACAATTCGCAAACAATAAAGGAGGAAACAAATAACAAAGGGAAACTTCTCTTCATCCCCGAATATGAGCTACAAGGCTCACAAGATTACCTAAACCGAGGGAACATACTCCGTTTAACATCAGCAATCCCAAGACTTGGTCACCTCACTTCAGCAGATCTTCTCTCGGTTGAGTTTATAACAACGAATGACGAGGCAAAAAAAGAATGCACGGTTACAATATGGAGGGACGCAAGAATAGTGACCCACATTCTTTCTGAGACGGCTAAATTTAAGAAATGGGGAATCGTTCTGAAGGAAGTGGCCAAGGCAGCGTATCCGTCCCCGCTCCTAAAAAGGAGCTACGAGATTGTAAATCAAGTACGGACGAATCGACCAACGCGCTCTGTCCTTCAAGGTGCTAGGGGACCCGAAGTAGCTGAGTGTGAGCATCTACGGCCACAATCGTCATCTCCCAATTGAACCTCCCGCAAATCAACCAATATTGAAAGACATGTCATAAAGGTACTCTGTTGGAACATTGCGGGCGCAAAAGACATTGTAAACAAAAATGGCAAAGCTGCCACCTGGGCTCCATATGCAATAATAGCCCTACAAGAAACGTGGCTAATTGAACCAATTGACATACCAGGTCGGCTATGCTATCATGTAAGTGCGACCCGCCCACAACGCTTCGGGCGAGCTAGTGGGGGCCTCACCATATATATTTCAACAGCCTTAAACATCAAAGCATCACAACTAGCTGCAACAACGCCGGACATGCAAATTCTAAAATTGGAAAGTACGATAATGACCACAACCAGAACTTTAATTTTAATAAACACATATGCTAACCCAAAAAAAATCACTCAAAAAAGCACTTTTTCAATGTATAATAACAGTGGTCTCAAATATGCGTTTGGAACATCCCAATTGGGAGATAATTCTCACTGGTGATTTTAACTCTAATCTGCTACAAGAATCAGAAGATGAAATTAACATCAACGCAGCTAATGAAATCTGGAATGTCATGCCGCAGGTGATTCCTCAAGTTAGGAAGAGTGACAAGGAGGGCAAACAATTCATGTGGGATCTAGAAAATCTAGGCCTAAGGGTACTTAATGGAAGATCTAACCAAGATAACCCCCCTCTATGACCTACACAGGCTACAATGCAAGTTCCATTCTGGACTATACGTTAGTCACATTACCCCTGTTAAGCCAAGTACAAGACTTCCACATAATTTGTTCCTTGGACAGTGACCATTCAATGCAACATCTTGAGATTCGGATGGGCATAACTAAACACGCACCAGCGCCTACGTTACCAGGCAACACCACAACCATTAACCTGAAGCGGCTTAAGTGGACGAGTGAATCCCTCCCTCAAATAGCTAACGATGCTAAGAACTTATTACAAGCGCTCCTTATAGGGAACGTTCCGAGCCCAGAAATTTGGAGTGACTATTTGAAACAACTCCCGAGGACCAGTATAAACAATAAAACCAAAACTCCTCTTAAATTTAACATCAGATTCGATAGTACAGCACGATCATTAAGGAGGCACTTGAAAAAATTAACGCATCGAGTACATGGTCAAACCCAAAATTCCAGCATCTGGGTAGCAGTACGTCAGGCTAGGAAACAATACAAGAAATTAATATGGACTGAAAAGCAAAATCTTGTAAAAGAATTCTGGTCTAAACTACTGTATAATATAAAGAGAGCAGACTCGAGGGCGTTCTGGCTACAAGTTAACTCCGTAAACCGGGCAGCTCAACCAATAAGCATGACCTGTATAACCGAACCGGAATGGACCCAACACATAACGGATACATTTTCAATAAATAACTTGACGACACAGACAACTTTGCTAAGCAAAATAACAGATAAATCAGTGGGGGAACACATCTCCCAAGTCCATCAAGGGGACCGCTTAAACGCCGGCGAAAGCTTGGTACCGCGCTCTAGGCAAGATGAAGAGCAAAGCATACTAAAAATAATCAAGAAAAGTAGGCAAGATAGTGCCCCTGGTCCAAACGGCGTTCCGCAAGCCATCTATAAGGAGGACCCACAGTACTGGGCTAGTAAATTCGATTCGCTTTTTCGAACAGTAAACAACACAGGTGGTATCCCAGAGAGCTGGAGGGGGGCGATCATAACTCCAATCTACAAAGGCGGAAATCGTAAAGATCCAAATAACTACCGCCTGATCGCCCTCATCGACGCTGAAGCAAAATACTATGCGTCAATGATACTAGCAGACTTGGCTCAATGGTCAGATAAGAACAACAAAATACCACTGAACCAGTCTGGGTTCCGCCGTGGCATGGGAACAATGACGAATGCTATGGCCCTATGCCTGATCGCAGAGAAAAGCCTACAGAACCGCCAGGAGCTCTATACCTGTTTTGTGGACTTCAAGGCGGCATTTGACCGCGTCAACAGGCAATTACTATGGGCAAAACTAAAAAAACTGGGCCTACCGGATTCAATTCTCTTGCCAATTATTAACCTGTACACTGATACCTGGATGCAGGTAAAAATCGATAATGGACATTCCTTAACTCGGAAGATCAACACTGCCGACGGTCTAAAGAAAGGCTGTGTTTTGGCCCCACATCTATTTAATCTATTTATGGGTGATCTCACAGAAAGCCTGGACAAGGTCAACGCACATCCTCCCCGGTTAAGTAGCCTTCGTGTAACGCACTTATCGTACGCGGACAATGTGGTACTGCTGAGCCAGACAAAAATTGGCCTCCAACGCCTACTCCATGACATGTCCGATTATACAAAAAAGAACTTGTTAACTATAAACATCAGGAAAACAAAGGTAATGCTCATAACGCGACGGCGCAAAACCTCACCAAACTTCCAAATAAACAATGATCAACTGGAAGTGGTAAATAGCTACAAGTACCTGGGGGTACAATTAGACAACCGTCTCAACTTCCAAGTGCACTTTAAGGACATGGAAAAAAAAGGGTCCACCTTACTGCACGCTTTCACTAGTTTGGCAACAGAGCTAAAAGGTCCTCTTGTCTCCCCCTTGCTAACCGCAATGAAAGCAAAACTGTTACCCACAATAGCATATGGGAGTGTACTACATCATGGGAAAAGTGCTACTCTCATAGACAAAATACAAACTAAAGTCTACAAACGGGTCTTTTCCCTACCGAACAGCTCCTCACAAGCGCAAGTAAGACTTGAATTTGGACCACAATCTCAAGTACTACTGAAAAAATATGAGGCCATCAAATTCTGGTACAACGTTTGGAGGAATAAGGAGAACAAAATAAATGGGGCATTGTGGGAAGCAATCCATACAAACCCGAGCTCCGAGCACGCAAAGTATCTAAAACTCTCACTAGATACAACCGAGCTGGAACCATTGTGGGAAACAAAACTGCCAGTTTCCTCGTTCAAACAAGCGGTCGTGAGGATCGCTAAGAAACACTCGTTCCTCAACGACAAAATAACCTTCAGTGCCCGGACCCATGCCTTGATGACCATCAAATCATACATAAAGCCCATACCAGCAGCTTATTTCGAGATTGCTTTCTCATTTTTTATTAAATGTAAATTCCTTCAATTAAGGCTGGGCAATCTCCCGACAAGATTTGATCAACCAAAATGGAAACCACAAGAAACAACGGAATGCGACCTTTGTGGGGCAGGCAAACAAGACATTATTCATATAGTTTGCATCTGTCCAGCTATGCATCAAGGTCGGCGGCATTGGCTAAAGGAGAAGCTCAATGAACAAGGAGTACGCACCTGCCGGGCTGCGATAATCCAAATCTTATGCACCGCGGATCCACAACCGATTTGTAGATCAGTTAAATTCTTGGACAGTTTCGTGGAAAAACGAGGCCTATCGTCAAAGGCCCGACCTTCATTTTTGACTTAAGAACCCTGTTTCCTAAGACAATTTGTGTTCTGAACAAGTTTACTGAAACTCACGATAGCCCCTTGGCTACTTAGAATTCATACTTTTTCTCTTTTTTATACAGTTTAAAAGTTAATTTTAAAATATTATGGAATTGTATATATTGTAATGGTTTTAATTAACCAACAATAAAGAATTTACTCACTTACTTACTTACTTAATAATGTAATGTTTTTTCTCTCTTTCCTAGGTCCAACATGGCTCCTTGCGTCTCCTTGCAGCCGTGTGCACTACTGTGCACGAAGTTATTCAGACAGGTATGTATGTTGCCTTTTTTTTACGTTAGAGGTCTGGCATATTTTTTTTTTTGCTAATCTTATGTTTTTTCTCAATTTTCTAGGTCCAACGTGGCCCGTGGCGTCTCCCTGCAGCGATGTGCAGCTCTGTGCACGGAGTGGTTCCGAAACGCGGCTCTTTTGCAGTTTGAGGTAAGCTATCTTTCCCATTTTACTAATGTAATGTTTTTTCTCTCTTTCCTAGGTCCAACATGGCTCGTGGCGTTTCCCTGCAGCCGTGTGCACTACTGTGCACAAAGTTATTCAGACAGGTATGTATGTTGCTTTTTTTTTACGTTAGAGGTCTGGCATATTTTTATTTTTGCTAATCTTATGTTTTTTCTCTCTTTCCTAGGTCCAACATGGCCCGTGGCGTCTCCCTGCAGCGATGTGCACCTCTGTGCACGGAGTGGTTCCGAAACGCGGCTCTTTTGCAGTTTGAGGTAAGCTATCTTTCCCATTTTACTAATGTAATGTTTTTTCTCTCTTTACTAGGTCCAACATGGCTCGTGGCGTCTCCTTGCAGCCGTGTGCACTACAGTGCACGAAGTTATTCAGACAGGTATGTATGTTGCTTTTTTTTTACGTTAGAGGTCTGACATATTTTTATTTTTGCTAATCCTATGTTTTTTCTCTCTTTGTTAGGTCCAACATGGCTCATGGCGTCTCCCTGCAGCTGTGTGCACTACTGTGCACGAAGTGCTTCAGACGGGTATGTATGTTGTTGTTGTTTTTGTTTAGAGGTAAGCCATTTTGTTTGTTTTTGCTAACTGTATGTTTATTCTCTCTTTTCTAGGTCCAACGTGGCCCGTGGCGTCTCCCTGCAGCGATGTGCACCTCTGTGCACGGAGTGGTTCCGAAACGCGGCTCTTTATCAGTTTGAGGTAAGCTATCTTTCCCATTTTACTAATGTAATGTTTTTTCTCTCTTTCCTAGGTCCAACATGGCTCGTGGCGTTTCCCTGCAGCCGTGTGCACTACTGTGCACGAAGTTATTCAGACAGGTATGTATGTTACTTTTTTTTTACATTAGAGGTCTGGCATATTTTTATTTTTGCTAATCTTATGTTTTTTCTCAATTTTCTAGGTCCAACATGGTCCGTGGTGGTGCACGAAGTTAATCCAACGGTATGTATGCTGTTACCATATACAGGTTAGTGAAGTTTTTGGACAAATATTATACATTTTGAAATTTTTAAGTCTTTTGCATTTGTTTGAAGATATTATATGTATGTCTGTTATTGCTAATTTTTGTGATTTAAAACGTGCTTATTTTTGATTTACAGTGTGTATAGTTTTTTTATATTATAGCTGCTATTTTATTTGTTATCCAGTAATAATATTTGTATGTATTTGTGTTTGATGTTTTTGTCGAAAGTGCTGTAACGCGTTTATTATGGGGAGTACCTTCTTGGAATACGTGCCAGCGGGCCACGTTTTTCACAGAAACGTCAGTTGGCGATGTCTTCCGGCAAGTTCTGCAGGTAAGAACACCTTTTATGTGATGTTAATGTAATTTTTTGTTTCCGATATAATGGTTTTTTTTTTACACTTTTTAGGGATTCCTTGTCTTTGTTCTGTTTGGGTACCGTCCGTGACTTTTATACACTTCACCGTCCCTGCTGCTGTGACGTGCACAGGTAAGTGCTACTTGCGTTTCTGTTTTTTTACATTATATTTTTTGCAAGTAAATAATTGCGATTTCTTTATTTAAGGTGTACAGGTAAGTGTTACTTTTTTTATGTTTGTATATGGCGTTTCTGTTTTTGACATTATATTTTGTTGATAAAAAATAATTGCTATTTGTTTCTTTAAGATATATAGATATTGTTTACCTGTTTTTTAAATTGATTCCTTAGGACAAAAGTGCTTAGGGGATAGTAATGTATTGGATTTAATATGACTGTGTGTGCACATTTTACATTTCAACTCCATGTTGCGATATCTTTAGTTGACTTTGGAATTTATCGTCTGTGATGCTGTGAGATACAGGTAAGTGTAAATTGTTTTATAATTGTATAGAATTGTTATAGTAAATGGTGTTTGCATTTTTTGAGATGGTATATGTATTTTTTTAAATGGCATATCTATGACTCACTATGTTATAGCCTCTGCTGCAGGCACTGCAGACCCCAGCAGTGCCCCCCACGCCAGGCACTGCAGACAGGTCCAAGCAGTGCTTTCTTTGCAAGCACTGCTAACATCCCACTGATGCCTGCACTGCAATCCCAGCAGATTCCATTACTAACTTAACGGTAAGCGCTGCCGTTCCAAACAGTGCCTTTACTGAAAGCAATACAGGTCCCTGCAGCGCATCCACTGCAAGCGCTGCAGACAGATCGCAGCGCTGAAGCCAGCGTTAACGACACAGAAAACAAGAATTGTTCTGTAACAGCAGACATCCTTTGCGAGGGGTAGGTGTCCCTCGCAGGGTCAGAGCGACGAGCGGCCGACCTCTCCCTGCCAGTGCTCCCTGCTCATGCCCCTCGGGGCAAAAACACATAGATACGGACTCAAGCATGCGCTCCAAGGATGTCTGTTATTGGACCCTCTAACCCAAGGCCTGCTCCCAAGTGACAGCAGGCTCTCTTGATAGAATAATCCCAAAGGGGCTTCAAGTGAATAATGAACCCGGCATATTTATTAATAATAAAAAGTTCATAGAGAACTGGACGCTGGTGGCAAATAGATGCAGCCGTGACTGGATGCTTTTAATCATTGAAACTGCGACGGACATCCTAGTCATAGAGAGACAAGAAATTAAAGACCTTGAACAAAAACTCTCGGATAGCACAGCTCTAGATGATGCACGTAAAAAACTGGAAGACATCCAAAATGATGTTGATGGCTATAGGGATTACCTTTTTAATAAAAAAAGCAATAAATTCGGTAAGGATGTAGCTAAATACAACCCAGAACATGTGTATCCTTATCTTCAGAAAGACTTCTATGAACGCCCCAGAGAGTCTTTCCCTAATCGTAGGCCTTGGCAACCGAATCAGAACCAAAATTTCCAAAAGAAAAAAGTAAGGTTCTTTGATACCTCTTACTCTAGCACAGACTCTGAAACAGAATGTCAAGAGGATAGTAGGACTTCTAATAAAGACAGGGAAGGCGCAATGGGAACTACCAAAGACTCACTTCCTTTTTTAGCCCAACGCCAACCCTATGGACAACAGAGAGGGAGAGGCAGAGGGAGAGGGAATTATGCCCCTCAACCTCAGCCGTACCAGAGACCCTATACCAGGAGTCAGAAGACATGGAGCAAATAAGAAAAGCCCCTGTCATTAATCTATCAGACACCGTGCTTAGTGAAACAGAAACTAAACTTCTGGAAAAGGGTCTAGGTTTCGCTGTAGCATGTCCTGTAGACAGGTTTAATCTTGAGAGAGACTTGCAAAATTTTTTTAGAAAAGTCAGATTATTAACATTCTTTGAAGGGAAAGATAGGGCTCCATCCTCAAATAAATCAGGTCTAAAACCCAAGTCCACTTGGACACCGCAGATTGGTCAAACGAATAAAGATATAGAAGCATTTGAAAGAATTGTAGAAAAAAATGTCTTGGAACTGTTAGATCAGAAAAACTGGACTCAATTTAATTTGGACAAAGATGAGAAAAATGCTCTAAAACATCTAGAAAACTGCCAGACACTTACTATCAAGCCTGCAGATAAGGGCGGTAGCATTGTTATTATGAACACCTCCCAATACAATGCTAAGATTACCAAAATGCTAGAGAATAAGGAACACTATCAAAAAGTATCTAGGAATGATTGGACTGAATTAAAAAATGTAATCAAAAGAACATTAGACCTGGCGAAGGAAGACTACGTAATCTGTGAAGAAGAGTATAGATTTCTGTGGAATAACAATCCAACTATACCTGCCCTCTATGGTCTCCCAAAAGTCCACAAAGATATTCACGATCCACCTATGAGGCCTATAGTAGCGAGCATTGGCTCACTAACTGAGCCTCTCAGTAAATATGCTGACATTTTTTTACAACCCTATGTCATAAAACAACCAGCCTATGTTAAGGATACAGGAGCAATAATTCAGAAAATAGAATCCCTACCTTTCAATCCTGAAACTCAGTATCTAGTGACCCTCGATATCGAGGCATTATATACAAACATACCACAGGACAGCACCATCAACATGATTAAACAGCTACTCTGCCCGGTAGATAGAGATTTGAACCAGCAAGAAACATTTGTCATAGACTGTGTTAGTCTTGTTCTTAAAAATAATATTTTCATCTTCAATAAAGAATATTATAAACAAATAAAGGGGACCAGCATGGGAGCCACCTGTGCTCCCAGCTTGGCCTGTCTTTATGTAGCCCAATTTGAAAATGTTCATATTTTTAACCCATTAGCTCCTTTTTTTGAGAACATATCGTTATGGTCCCGATATATTGATGATGTTTTTTTTATTTGGTCAGGACCACTGGACATTTTAAAAGAATTTATCTCATGGCTGAACCTTGGAGACAGCAACTTGAGATTTACAGCACAATATGATACTAATCAATGTGAATTTCTGGACATTCTGATCAAACATGATGACAACAAACTTCAGGTAGAGCTCTTCACTAAAAAGACGGATAGGAACACCATGCTCCATTACTCCAGCTACCATCCGCCGTGCCAGAAAGACAACATACCTTTCGGCCAATTTTTAAGGTTGAAACGCAACTGCACCAAAATGCGTGACTTTGAGAAACATGCTTTGGTGCTTACCAACAAATTCACAGAAAGAGGCTACCCAAAACGCATGATTAGACACGCATATAAAAGAGCCAAGTATTTTAACAGAGACAATCTTTTCTCAAAAAAGGAAAATGCAGAGAAGGAAAAACGCGTAATATTTGTTACCAATTACAGCTGCATCAGCAATAAAATTAAAAATATAATAAATCGCAATTGGAATTTAGTAACCAAACCAAACAAAGAGAAAGTGTCCAAACCGATGTTTGCGTTTAGACGCAACCATACATTGAAAAGTAGCCTTGTACATACGTATAGAGAAATCCCCTGTATCACACAATCAAGTATCAATAACGCCCCCCTTCCCACTGGTACTTTTCCATGTGGGAATTGTTGCAACTGTGATAACATCATTAAAGGTGACCACATTGAACAAGATAAGGTGAAACATAAAATCAAATCCTTTATTAATTGTCGTTCCAAGAATTTGATATATTTGATAAGATGCCCATGCAACTTAACTTATATAGGAGAGACAGGTCGAGAAATTCGCCTTAGAATTACAGAACACAAATCTGCAATTAGGACAAAAAAAAGAGGTGCCCCATTGACTGATCATTGGCAAGAGGCCAACCACACAGTGAAAGATCTATCATGGTGTGGAGTGGAAAGTATCCAAACAAACCTAAGAGGAGGAGACATCGATCTCAAAAGGAAAAAACGAGAGCAGTTTTTCATGTCCCGCTTTAACACCGTTAGAAATGGGCTGAATAATAAAGAAGACTGGGAACGTTTATTATAAATAAATTGTATGATCGAAATACCCAGATAGAGAATACTCTTCCCTACAAACTCCTGTTCCTCATGGCTCCTTATAGTATGGATAAGATGAACAATAACATAATCAGCATGAATACCAGTTTTTCACAAACGTAACTCGGTATTTTATAGATGCGCGAATCATTAGCGCTTGCACAAAAAAAACACAATATCGGGCGTGTTTTTCCATTAAATGAATAAATTAATCATGAATAAAACCTGAAGTCTCCCGTGAATTCCATGAAAATTATTTGTAAACTACTGCAGTAGTTCCCTTTGTGGGTCGCATAAAGAAATACGTAAGCATAATCTCGCGATGTTTCATTGAAAACGCGCGAATCAGAAATGTTCAAATACCATCAAAACACAAGATGGGCGTATCGACAGAACGGACGAATACGAGTGAAAAAGGAGCAGGGAGGCCGAATATTAAATAGAAGGTAAGCGTTTTCACACGGAAAGAAATGGGGTAATTTCGATCCTTTGCGCTCTAGTTAACTTTGCCAGCTAGAGGGTAAGCTAAGGAGCTCTAGTTGTAACATCGTAGAATAACATTAACAAACAGCTCGGTCTTGATGACATCATTGAAAAAGACGAGCTAAGTTACTAGATTTCCCTAAGCAACGAAGGGTAGATTAATAGTGAAACGACACCTAGAGATGCGGAGGGGGCGCTTGGTGACACACAGGCTCCTCGCTTGTACACCATACTATTGAAATTACAAATACTGTTAAAAGCTTATAGCTATTCTATAACAAACGGCTAATATTTCGTACACATTAATTTCAATCACATCTGACTGAGTCGGATAAATAGACCTGTAAGCAGAAAATAAAAGCTTTGTTATTTAAGGGAATTGGCCTGGTCTTTCGAAAGAGATAAATATAGGTGCTAATGAATTAGGAATCAACCAAAAACCGCTACTGATATATACACATATATGTTTTCCTTAAGGTGGTAATACAAAAAAACCCCCGCCAAGCAGAGTGAAGAAAAGTAATCTGCAACTTGGTTTTAATTACATAATAAAACCGGAAGGCATCCAGCCACGGCTCATACTCCGGACTGATCCCTAAAAATACAGGGTAAGCATTATACAATAATAAAGGTTAATGAGTAAACTCCGACTCTCCCAATTGTAATCGAAATTGATATGGTCCTTATTCTATATTTTTTAAGGAATCCTATACAAAGGTCCCTCATATCGGTGGCTCCTTTTTCCTCAACGACCAGGAAAATCAAGTGTATAGCAAAGGTAATTGACTGACCCTTGAGCACTAGTTTTTTTTAAAATTATTATTTTTTTAGACTCTCATATTTACTACAGTATGAGCATATAGGATGGTGTTTATTGTTTCAGACACTAAAAGATACTTTACCCGTCCACCACTATTTGTGTACCTGATGTCCTATGATGAACTAAGGACTGCTACCTCAAATTAATAAAAGAGGAAGACGTCTCTCATTTCAAAAGAGTACGCCCTGTTAGAGTAAGTATAAAAGCGTCTATACTTAGAAATATTATAAACTTGAATAGTCTCGGACTATCCCTGGGTGTATTGTGAATTTAGAAACATGTCAACCTGGAAGCATATAATGCTTTTGTTCTTCTTAGCTCAAGAGATCACGCTGCCACTTTCCCATGTACCCTGGCACCCCATGCAAAATAATTTTCCCCATGACACAATGCTTTTTTGTAATACGTTAATCAATTATCAAATGTGTGTGAAAAAACTAGAAAAAATTTTTTTTAAGAACAAATGGAGATAAAGTTGTGTTTTTAAGAAAATTATTGTTGTTAATATTGTGTTTCTTTACTGTATAGAACCCTGTCCTGATGAAGGTGTCATCATAGAAACCGAAACGCTGCGTCGACAACTTGTTTTTAATAGCGATTTGCTTTTTTAATTGTTTATTCATGTATGAATTGTGTGTGCACCATTGACCTATTGGTAGGGTGCTGACAAAAACCGTAAACATTCTGTTTTTTACATTTTTTGCACTGTGGTACTGTATTTGACATTTGTCTTTGTATATTTTAAAATAAATTGTGTATAACTCCGATTTTATTGTTGGCTTATTATGTATTAATGTCTGGAGTGGATATAAATGCAAAGATCTCTTGAGCTATGGTAGTATAGTTGAGGATAATTGTATCCTTGTTTTATAGGCAATAATAGGGACTGTTCTGATTTCCTGTTTCTTCTCTCTCCTCGTCCCGTCATTGGATATGTGAGGAGACCTCCCTTTTTAATTTTTTTCTCTTGATAGACAGGCCAAAGCGGGCCCTCCAACTCCCAGGGGTGCTCCCCTCCCGCTGTCCGTGTCTTTTTCCCGCCCCCTCCCGCTGATGAGGTCGCCGCTCTCGTTTCTCTTGTGCCTGGAGAGTTTGGCGGTGTATCAGGAAACTGTTGCCTTTTATGCCCGGTCCATGATGGGCAGTGGAACAAGCGCCAATGAGCCTGGGATAGATTGTTCTTGTTTCTCCTGACAGCTTATGTGTGCTGATCAGCGGCATGAGAGGTAAGTGCCGGTCTTGGGGTGGGAGGTATTTGTAGCATGTTTGTTTGTTGGTTATTGTTAGCATGCATTCCACATCACTCTCAAACACACTACCTCACAACTTTACTCTCTCTCTATCTCACTAGCTCACTCTCTCTCTATCTCACTACCTCACTCTATCTATTTCTATCTCACTATCTCACTACCTCCCTATATCACGACTCACTCCCTCAAAAATTCACTACATCACTCTCTCACTAACTCACTCTCTATCTCACTACCTCACAACTTCACTCTCTCTCTAACTCACTACCTCACTCTCTCTCTAACTCACTACCTCATCTCTCTCTATCTCACTACCTCACTCTCTCTCTTTCTATCTCACTATCTCACTCTCACTACCTCACTATATCACGACTCACTCCCTCAAAAATTCACTACATCACTCTCTCACTAACTCACTCTCTATCTCACTACCTCACAACTTCACTCTCTATCTAACTCACTACCTCACTCTCTCTCTAACTCACTACCTCACTCTCTCTCTCTCACTACCTCACTCTCTCTCTTTCTATCTCACTAAGTCACTTTCCCTCTCTCTTTCACTACCTCACTCTCTCTATCTCACTACCTCACAAACTCACTCACCGTTTCTATCTCACTACCTCAGAACATCCCTCTCCCTCACTACCTCACTCTTTCACTACCTCACTCTCTGTCTCTCACTACCTCACTCTCTATCTACCTCTCTCTCACTACATAACTCTCTCTACCTCACTACTCCACTCTATCTATCTCACTACTTCACTATCTCACAACTTATCTCTCTCAAAACATCACTACCTAACTCTCTCACTACCTCACTCTCTAGCTCACAACTTCACTCTCTCTCTAACTCACTACCCCAATCACTCTCTATCTCACTACCTCACTCTTTCTATCTCACTAACTCACTTTCACTCTCTTTCACTACCTCTCTCTCTATCTCACTACATCACAACATCACTCTATGCTTATATCTCACTACCTCACAACATCCCTCTCCCTCACTACCTCACTCTTTCACTACCTCACTCTCAATCTCACTACCTCACTCTCTATCTACCTCACTCTCTCTCACTACCTCACTCTCTCTCCATTTCAATACCTCACTCTCTCTCTCTATCTCACTACCTCACTCTCTCTCTGCTAATGCAATAGGTATCACATATGCAAAAAAAAAGCTAATGCCAGTAGAAATGACAATGCCATTTATTTAGGGATACAAAAAAGATAAAAAAAATAATGAGCAATACCAATAGCTCTACCTATAATATTGCCGAGACCATTGCATTGTAAATGCTTGTTTTAATTATTTTTTAAATACATAAAATGTTCTGTGCGGCACACCTGCATAAATTTGAGAGAAATACACAACAACCTCTTGAATACCAAAGTTGTGTCTCGCTCCTTTTGCCACAACTTTCTAACTGGAGGTGCTTCGGTGGGATTAGTACGTTAGGGATTGATTAGGACTGCCGAACCCGTGGTAGAGGTGTGGTGGCAGTTGGGGACCACCACACCAGTGGTCTAACTGCTGTATTACAAGTATGGCGGTCGGTCAGTTTTGGGTGGCAGTGGAGTGGCAGTCTGGGTCAACAATATGCTTGGTGTTGCCACAGCATATTCTGAGTTACTCCACAACCAGCCTTTTCATGCCAGTAAGCCAGCCCTGAAAAGGCTGGCGGTGGGAAAACAAAGGTGGCCCTACAGGGCCCCCTGTTGTCCCTGTACATTGGGATGCTTGCAGGGGGGCATGGTGTGCCTCACTATGTGCATGCACGCCCAGTTCCTACACTGAATGGACTAAACCGTCCATGCTGTGCAGGAATATGAATTGGTGTTCCCATTGCGGTGCCTGTCTCAAAGGCGCTACCGTGGGAATGCCAAAGGACAGCCTGCCAGACGAGGAGAAAACTAATCTGGCGGGCGGGCGGTGGGTGGGTGACTTTGGCGTTGTGGGACAGTGGCGTGCCGCCCTACTCCTGCACTGTCAAAGTCACATTCAGCCCCCTAGCATCTCCTGCCGCACTCCCGCTGCCTCCAACTTAGTAATAAGAATAAAAACTATTATTCTAAAAGATCGTACCAAATGTAAACCAATTTTCTGTTTCATTTTAAACGTAATAAACACCTTTTCACCTTTTGGTCTTTTTTTTCTACAGTCAATGCATATCGTAGGCTTTTGCAAGGTCTATCTATGTGAGGCATTAGGTATTTTTAGGCTTTCAACTTCATACTTATTTTTCCTAAACCTCAGCTCATCAAGATTCAAAAAGTGTGCTGTCTTCAGAATCAAAGAGTTTTCAGCAGGAAGACTGCAGCAAACTCCAGGAACAACCAAACCAGCAATAGAGTCTCTAGCAAAGGCAACTTTTTCCTTTTTATTCCAATTTTGAAAGATCCAGAAACAGGAAAAACAGGGTCAAGCTAGCTTTCCTGCAGCACAACTAGCTAATAGCAGGGTTGGACTGGCCTATAGGGCAATCACGCAGTGCCCGACAGGCAGGTCTGAAAGTTAATTGGTGAGCTGTTTTTTGGGCTATTTGTGGCCTATTTTATGATCTTCTGGGCCGGTTTTTACTGTGCATTCCTTCATATTAAGACAAACATTACCTGCAGCAGGCACAAATGCACACAGTCTCCCATACCTTGCAAAACTTACATGCAATGTGTCTTTACAAGTTCAAAAATGCCCCAATTTGTAAACATGGGACACTTCTTTAGCTCGCTGAGTCATTAATGGGAGCTACATTCATTTTGGTGCCTGGGCCTATTTTCTGTCCCTGTCTGACCCTGGTTAACAGAACCTATACTGATCTCAGTTAACATTGCTCCATAAGTTTTAAATATCATACAACAGTCCTCTCTGTCCGGAAATTGCAATATGAATATTCCATGTGTTGGCACCACATTCGCAAGGCATATGTGATACCCTAAAGTAAAAGACAACTATAAATTTATTTTTGTACACATGATTTCCAACTTAGCAAAAAGTATTTCCTATTCTAAATGATATATGCTGATAACTGTAGAGACCTCTGGTGTCTTTATCCTAGTCTTCTCTCAAGAAGCATGCACAATAAAAAAAATAATACCCTCAAGTTGTTAGTATTAGGCCTTGTTTACAAGTAGTAGGGAAGATTATTGCACGTTACAACGCGAGCACTCACAGCAAGGTAGTTTACAATGCAGTCATTACAACGACCACGTTGTTACCACTAGTGCCATTACATCGCAAGTTGTATCAGCGACTTGCTATAGGGTGCGCGCTGGACTTAGGAATAGTATTAATTACTATTCCTACTCCAGTTTGTGCAACAGCAGGGAAGTTGTTGGATTTAAAATCCAACACATTCCCTGGTGTTGCACGCCCCCTACAGCAAGTCATTGATACGTCTTGCGATGTAATGGCACGCGTGGTAACAACGCGGTCTTTGTAACGACCACGTTGTAAACTACTGCGTTGTGTTTACAGCATTGTAAACACTGTTTTCCGTAGGGAAACATTCACGTGTGAGAAGAATGGTATTTATTGCTCCTCCACAACATTCCCCTGCCATGTGAGATTTCACACAGCATAACATGAAGTAATACATAAACCAAATGCAAATTAATGGTGGTGACATGTGGAAACATTTAATTCTCCTGTGTTTTTATGAAAAATCGTGGACAAACATAAGAATGAGTATAATGAATTGAAGAATATATAGTGAAAAAAGTGAACAATAATGGAGTAAAACATGGAATAATAGAAGAGTTAAACATGAATTTGATTTATTGTATTCATTCGCAGTGGTCGAGGCTGTGCAGCTTGAATGGGGCTCAAATGTGGTCCCTTCGTGTTCGTAATACATAAACCCACATATACACTCAAGCAAATGGTTTGAGATATATGCAGGTTCTGTACATGTTTAAGCAACTCTTGAAGAATCATTGGAAAAACTGATCAGATAGTATGTTTTAACGGGAAAGGGGAAAGAGGGAAAATTCGCGGATACTGGATTTGTGAATTCTCTATGCATCTTCAAGCGCTAAATACT